>NC_081318.1:245667-1445667 GCF_026419965.1 Kogia breviceps | reverse complement strand
TATTTTACTGCTGTGTATGGCTTTACTTTTTAAGAAAGTAGCTTATGGAGGAAAGGTGTGTATGTATACTAGTGTCTATTAGCATTTTCACGGGTAAATGTAGCAACAGAAGTTAAGCAGGGGAGTGTTCCAGTGGGGTGGGAGAGGAGACGACGGTGTCATCTTTTTTTGAAGACTTCATTTTTTTGCATTAATTACTACTACCATAAGCAGAAATATGTATTGGGAAGGCTCCCTATAAATATGATATGAAACATAATTATGTCCTTTTAAAATTTTCCCTTATATTGGTAAAATATCTTACTGTAAGAAAAACACAAACAGTTTTTAATGATCTTTCCCGTCTTAAAATTACCTTGTGTCTCATTACAACCTTTAGTGAGCTCCAGATGTGTTATTTTGGGGGAACAGGGCAGTGCTGGGTGAAATTGGCCCGGTCTCTGCCACCTCGAGCTGAGAGGGGGGTGGGGTGGCAGAGCAGGCTGCCCTCGCCAGGGCTGTGGCCAGCGGCCCACACGTGCTTCTTCACCACTTACGGGGCTTCTCAAGGGGGGAGGCCCTTAGTGCTTGAGCAGTAGCCAGGTTTTGTTTTCCTTGGGAAAAAAATCTGACGGGCCAAGATTTCTCATTAAAAATGATTTTCCTTGAGCCGCTCTTTCTAGAGTAAAGAAGGGATAGAGATGATAATCAGATGTGGATGAGTTAAGTAACGTGGTTTTTACCCATTATGAGTACTGATTTTCACATCTTCTAAATTGAGATTTGTGTATATAAAGAAATCTTTGTGTGCATATGTAATTCACCCAGAAGAGTTACAGATGCAGGACGTACGGTGGAAACTTCTTCCGTTGGATTCAGAGTCCCGTTTAGGAGAGACCTAGTCTTCCTGTACATGTAGACTCTCAGGCCCTCTGTTTGAGATACTGCGTTGCTTACGGTTGAGCACTAGGCATTTCCCATGTGTTTCTCATGATTAGTGTGGCAGTGATCTCTTGCCCAGTCCGTTCTTGTAGGTGCTCTAGGTGACTTCCATTTTCAGGCTCTCAGGGTTTACACACAGGAAGAGAATCTGCGCCATGGCTACTGCATGTATGAAGTAACAGGGTGGCCCGACGGCGGTGTGTTCAGTGCGATCTGAGTGGACGTAGGGTTGGGGATTTTCTGCTTTGGCAGCGATTTAGTTGATGTTTCTCAGTATCCAAATCAACCCGCTTATAACGTCCATTTATAGTAGTGTGTTATTTTTTCATCTTAATTTTTCACACGACCGACTTTTTTCCACTCCTGTTTTCCAAAAAAAACCCAAAAGGAGTAGCTCAAAACCTGTTAAGAGACATTCTGAGCTTCGCTTGGTGTTTATCAGAGTATAAAACCCTCTGACTTCAGACTCCGCAGACGAAAGGAGAGGAGACTTGAAGAACCAGAGCTGGTGGGAAGGATTGAGGCCTGAGGGGTGCTGCCCAGACTGCAGCGCTGCAAGGAGTGTGATGTGGTGGGAAGAGGACGTGGGCCTGCGGGCCTGCAGGTAGACGCAAGCCTCCTTGACAGGCGCCTTCCCAGAGAGGGAGGGGAAACCGTTTCTAAGACGCCGAAGACTGGCTCTGCCGTGGAGGATGCACTGTCCCCGACGTGGAGCGCGCACACAGGTGGCCCTCGGAGCGCGGTGATTGGAAAAGGTAATGAGGAGGGATCACACTGATGGGAATTCGGACGATCCCTGCATTTGTTTATTATTGAAGGATGCTGTTACTCCGTAGGATGGGGTTTGACGGTAGAAAAGCTCCGACCATTACAGGCCTAGCAGGAAATGCTGTCTGGGAGGCATTTCTCCTGACTTGTACCCTCTAGTTGGACAGCCAGAACCAAGCTCTGAAACCGAAAGCCTCTTCCCGAGGGCGAGAGTGAGTTCACTGCGTGCGTGTCCCATCTGCGCGGGCTCGGCTCCTGCACGGGCACCCAGCCGGCCGAGGAGGGGAGAGGAGGGGCGCGGGCGCAGCGCAGGCAGGCGGGGCTGCGGAGGGAGGGGCGCCGCCGGGCCTGGGGGCTTGTGAGCCGGTCGTCGTGTCCTCCTCCAGGGTCGAGGAGGCGGCGGGCGAGGAGCTGGAGCCCCTCCAGTGAGGCGGCCCCCGGGGGCCCGAGGGGTGTGAGGTGAGGACGCGGCCGAGCTCGAGGCCCCGCTCCTGCCCCCCGGGCTGTGCGGTGAGCGGGGGGCCGACTCCCTGCCCACGGCGTGTCTGGAATAAAGACTCCCTGCTGCTGGTGCCTGGCGGCCGTCGTGGAGGCGAGTGGAGACGCATGGTGGGGCCTGGGACGCCCTGCAGGCCATCCTCCACGGGGAAGCCGTGTCACAGCCCGAGGCAGCGCCGGTGCTGGTGTCTGAGTGGCGGGAACAGCAGACCCCGAGGTTGGAGCCTGAGACCGGGTGAGGCCTGGCTGGGTCCCTCCCCAGGCCTCTTCCAGCTTCTGGTGGCCTCAGATGGTCCTTTCTGTGTCTTCACATCATGTTCCCTCTGCGTGTCCAAGTGTCCCTTTTTATAGGGACACTAGTGACATGGGATCAGGGCCACCTGAGAGAGCTCCTTGTAACTGGATCGTCTGCAGAGGCCCTGCTTCCCGCGTGAGGTCACGGTCACTGGCCTGGGGGTTAGGAAGGCCGCCTCGATGGGGCCCCGTTCACTCTGTAATGTGTGAAGACTTGTCCTGCGGTTTAGGAAGAGCACATTTTGAAAGGGGAAGCCTTTGAAGTTAGACACACCGAGAGAAGCCGGATGTGGGAGAGGCAGGGCCCGGAGGGTGACCCCCCCGGGTGGGCCTGAGACCCGGCGGCCAGCGTGCCCCCGTCCCCGTGGGCCCCGGCTCCACGGCACGGAGTAAGGCCTCAGGGCCACACCAGGCAGCGTGTGAAGCGTCCTGCTGAAGGAGGTAAAAGAAAAACACTTGTCATGAGACTTAAAGTGACTACAAAGCCCCTGTTGAGCCCCTGGCCCCCCACGCTGGGGGAGGGGTGCTGTGGCCAGGAGGCCAGGAGGGTGGCTCTGTCCGCGTCTGGGAAGTCTCCCTTTGGAGCGGGGAGCAGGCATTTGAAGACAGTTGGGTGAGGGCGGGTGCCGTGCTGGGGGGGCTCTGACCCAGCCCCCGCCCCAGCCCCAGTGGTGGGGGGGAAGGGTGTCCTGAAAAGGTCACTCTCGGTGGTTTTCTGGGCCACGAGAGCAGCAGCGGTGAGGTTCGGATCGTCTTCCCCCGGGGAAGCCAGCACCTGTCACGAGTTGATCTTGAGGGTTTATGGAGCTCCTGGGGCCTCCCAGGGCAGAGCTGCCCGCGTCCGTGTAGGGCTTGCTCACCTTCTCTTCCTCCTGGAGCTGTGATCCCCCGGCCTCAGGTGCGGGGTGAGGGCAGAGTGCTAGGCGGGTGGCTCCCTAGTGGTTTGAGAGGGGACGGGTGGCACCAAGAGAGAGGAGGCACCCTGGCGAGACGGGCCACACACTGACCCTCACAGACTCCTTCTGGGAGGGACAGAGAGTCTCAGGGAACCCCAGACCTCTGCTGGCATCTGAAATAGGACGATTTGCGTCCAGTGTGTGTATTTGGGATCCTCGGCTTGGACAGATTTTTGTAATCATTAGAAAATACAGTGCTCCTACCAGACCTGCGATGTAACTAGAAATTGCATTTTGTAACAAAACAGTCGTATGCAAAGTTGCAAGTACGATGTTCCTTTGGCGTATATTTATTATCTGCTTAACTGCCTAGTGCCAGGCACCACCCAGATGCTGCTTCAGCCACGGAGAAGTGGCCCAAACCCGTCCTCCCCAGGGCTCCAACCTTGTATCACGCTATGGCTGTGTTTCTGATTTGTTCCCGTTTCTATTTCAGATTCTTTTCAAAAACATTTTAAAATGTTGGCGTGAAAGGAGTGTTTTGGTTTTTGTTTGTGGTGTTGGGATTAGCTGGGAGATGAGCACGTTGAAATCTGTCTGCTCCTCTCGGCCTTTGAATTTCAAGTGTTGCCCCTGTCCTAAGGGTTGCTGTAGTTGAGCTTTGAAACTGTAGTACAGTGTGATTTTCCTTTGTTTGAAATGCCCAGGATGCTTTTTCGAGTTTATGGTGTTACCCTTTTTTGTGCAGTTTCTTGTGAGTGCCTGGGGACTTGATGGTGTGCAGCCATAAGGAAGGGACCGGCTGCTGCCCGGAGTCACCAGTGCAGGCCTCTCCCTTGCTTGGGTTTTGTGTTCACTGAAATGTTTCCTTCGGGCGGAGGGAAGCGTGCTCATAATCATGGCACTTGGCTTTGCTTCTGTGGGCGTTTGGTGTGGACTTCAGTATTTGGCTTGAGTTGGTTTCAGCCAGTCATTGTGGTGTGGTTACTGTTCTGTCAGAGACTGAATTTTGGTAAAATTTTAAGAAAATGTATGGCTCTAAACGTCTTTGCACTTAGTTTTTTCCTTAAGTCTTCCTCTGTGTATGTATGCTTGTAAACATTTGTCCCGTTTTGCACTAAACACCATTCAGTGCAGTGTATTTTTTGTTGTAAGTTTGACAGCGTTACTTAGGGTGTTGATCAGTTTCGTGTTTTGCAAATATCACCTTCACTGATTGCGTTTAGTACTTCTGAGGGAAGAGCAGGATCTTACCAAGTTGTAGAGGTGTGTTTGATCCAGGATGCCAATGGCACTGAAAAGAAAGAGTTAAATCATAGGATAGGCATGTGTCTGTTTCCTGTAATGTTTGTATCTCACAGCACAGCATTGTTACGGGGTAAAGACCATTCTAAAATGACCAAGGATACAGAATTTAGAAAGTCTTTTAGGAATGTATTTAGGTTGTCCACAGAGACAGATCCAACAGGGTGTGTATCTCTGTATCTCTCTCTGAAGAAATTTAGTATAAGGAATTGGCTCATTTGATTATGAAGATGGGCTCTTTCAAAATATGCAGAGCTGATGTCCCAGTTTGACTCCATCAGGCTAGAAGTGCCTCAGTGTTCCGGTTCAGAAGCCATCAGGCAGGAGAGTTCTCTTGTGTTTGGGGGAGGGGGGGAGGGTTGGCCTGTTGGTCTTTTCAGCCCTTTAGCTGATGGGATGGGGCCCGCGCACATGGGCGAGGCCAGGCTGCTCTACTCGGCCTACTGATGTGAACGGTCATGTCACCCGAGAACACCCTCGGAGACGCCCCCAATAGCGGGATGCTGTGGCCCCTTCAGGTTGACACACGGAAGCTGTCCACTCCTTCCCAGATCGGCACCCACACTCGTTATCTCCTTAAACCATGTTTAATCTCCAAAGAGAGACAATAGCAAGATCATAATCGTGCCTAACGCGACGGCTGATGGCGGTCCGGCATGTAATCCGAATGCGCTAACCTTTCTCCCAAATGGGAGGTGAGGTCCTTGAACTTACCTTTCTCCTTGATGTCCCATAGCTGAAAACACTGTGATAACAAAGCCTGCACTTGATGTGATGTGATGTGATAAGGGGGTAAAAGGGGCAAGAAAACAAAGCTGTGCTTAGTACTTATGAATAACGTGTATGCACAAAGTGTTTTCATAACGAAATTAGGAAATATACCCGGCGGTTCCAACCCTTGTTTCTATAGGAGGGCCTGTGGTCGTAGCTGCTGTTTGTAGCTACTTCCTCCTTCCACCTGGTCCATATCCCCTTTGCCCATCAGGCACCTCGGCCGGCTGTGTGGTTCTGTATCCCTGGGGGAGTGAAAGTAAAAAAGTACTTGGTAGAATATTTGGTTGTGTTGACATGTCTTATTAAAACTTACTTCTGAAGTAAATGGCAGTATTTGCCCCTTTTAACCTCAAAAATAATAATATAACACACTCAACGTAAGAAATTGGAAAACGTAAATGAGATAAAAGTGGGGAGGGGGAATCAACCTTTGTCTTACCACCAATTGAAAGTCCACTGTCAACATTTTTCAGGTATTATAGTTGGGATGTGTGTGCGTATATACATATGTTCTCTTCTGCCTTTTTCTAAAGCGTAAACTTGATGACCATTCAAATACTTGCATTTAACATGCTCTCCATTCATTTACTCTTTTGGAAAATTAGGTTAAGTTTCAGTTTTCACTATAAATGCTTTGGACTCCTTTAGTAGAGTAAGTTATTTCCATGTTTGATGAGTTGATTTCCCTGAAGTAGAATTTAATTGCTGGATTGAAGGGTCTTTAAAAATTGTGTCTAGCTTGGGGGCTGAAGGTCATAAAAGCTCCTGACCCACACTCCCCAGCCAGCAGCACCGGTGATGGGAGGCTCTGAGTAAGGGTGGCCTGATCTCACAGTGGCACCTGTTAGCAACACATCACTCCGATCATGACATTTTCTTTTTAATATGTTTTTTGGTGTCACCATGACTGTTACAGATGAGACTTTTCATTTTTAGGGTTAACTGTAATATCTGAAATTACACGTTAAAATATGGTGACTACTTGAATTGTAGAAAGTCATATTTAGGCTGTATAATAGAAAAATATGCAAGATAAGAGATTTAAAAAATAAAAGAACACAAAAGTACATGAAAATGTAATTGAAAAGCTGGCTGGCCTTATTCTTGCAACATGCTACTCAACCGTCTTTTGAAGTCGCTTCTGAAGAAGGTGATTTTATAATTATGGAAGGCTTAATTTAGCTTCATGTAAACAAATTAAAACACTCTGTTTAGTGGTGGTGTCACATGGACACTGGTTTAAGTTGGTCTCAAAAGCCTTGTGAACAGCCTTTAAAGATTTAGTTGCTGTATGAACCTTATTTTGTAACATAACTGTTACAGCAGTAATAAAAGGAACATTGCAGAAGGACGCAAACAACATGATTCAGTGTAAAATAAAACTTTAGAGCGTGCAGAACAACACGTCATTTAAGAATTCATATATGGGTAGTGAAAATCTAAAGCTGGTCCTGTAGACTCTTCTTAACGGCTACTGCTTGAGAGAGAAAATTACTGCGCTGTGAGTTTAGACTGTACTTGTTACATTACGTTTGTGTGTCTTAACATGGGTGGTTGTAACATAAGAATGTTAATTATCTGCCATCTTGTAGATCGGATGTATAGAGAATGTGTCATTGCAGGTGTGTAGGCCATGATAATAAGGTAAAAAAGGTGACTTAGTAAATAGAATGCTTGTATTTTATTTGAACAGGATGAAGTCTGAAGAAATTTACAAAACGTCTCCAGCTCTAGATAAAGTTTATGGTTCATTTTTCTATTTACACTTCTAAATATGGTAATAATGGGACCGTAAGCCCTGTTCTCACAAGGTAGCCGGTAAATGAATTTCTTAAAATTGTGTTTGAAAATGGTGGCGTTTACTGTGGAACGTGGGAATTAAGCGTAAGACCAGCAGGCCCTGGGGCTTTCTTATTCCCGGCAGCAGCCCTTGCCCAGCACTGCCCGGGGCTCGGGGCCCCTTTGGGGCGGTGGACCTGGTCTCTGTGTGCACATGTTCCTTCCTCCTCCCTCGAGCGCTTCCTTCTTTCTGGGTCTCTCAGCAGGCCGCCAGGGACCAGGTTTTCTAAACGTTTGCTTCTTCAGGCCTTTCTTCGTGTACTTTGCATAGCTCTCTTATTTAAGAGAGGCCTTGTAGGTTTCTTTCTTTCTTTTGCTTTTTAAAAACACTATTTATTTTTGGCCGCGTTGGGTCTTGGTTGCTGAGCGCAGGCTTTCTGTAGCTGCGGCGAGCGGGGGCTGCCTTCGTTGCGGAGCGCGGGCCCTAGGCGCGTGTGGCCGTGTCGTCTGGCCACCCGTTTCCTCGCCCCGTTCCGAGTATTCCTTCAGCTGCCTTGGCCTCGCCGGGCCCTTGGTCAGTCCTTGGGGTCTGTGAGCAACAGCGCACGTAACCTCTCACACATCCTTCCAGGTCACTGCCAGTTACCCTGGGGCTGTGGTACGCTGCTCCGGTCACATTTGCCTGTAAACATGACTGCACCATGAATCTCAATTTCTGCTTGGTTTCCTGCTCACTGTGTGTTCACTTTTCTATTTACTTTTATTTCTTTCATTTCACTACTCAAATGCGTTAACTTCCTGCTTTGGTCACTCTCGCCTTGTCTTAAAAATATGCCGTGCTGATTCTGTAGTTTGTGTGTCATGGGCTGCTTTTTTCTTTCCCCGACATGCATTTCTAGCTTACTCATCCATCAGGAGTCCTTGTTTTTGTTTCTTAAAGAATGTCCGTTTCCTCGAAAAAAACGTATAGTGCTGATTAATTTCATAGAACCTCAGTGATTTTTTTTTTTTTTTTGTGGTATGCGGGCCTCTCACTGCCGTGGCCTCTCCCGTCGCGGAGCACAGGCTCCGGACGTGCAGGCCCAGCAGCCATGGCTCACGGGCCCAGCTGCTCCGCGGCACGTGGGATCCTCCCGGACCAGGGCATGAACCTGCGTCCCCTGCATCGGCAGGCGGACTCTCAACCACTGCGCCACCAGGGAAGCCCTCAGTGAATTTTTTTAAAAGTTTGTATAATTCATGTTTTCAGTAGGTGCTCACTGATTGATAATAACAACCACAAAAAGCCCCTAAACGGTCAAGGCTAATCTTATTTTTATTTCCAGGAGCATTGTGGTATGTCCAGTAGTAATACGATGCCTAGTCACGTTAGTAATTGTCTATTCAAGTGTAATGTAATGTTTGCCGATTAACATTTATTCAGGTTTGACTTCAGCTAATCCTTTCTAAAATTTTTTTGAGATGTCAGGCTTACAGAAAAGTAAAAGGGATTCCTTAGCACTTGGCCCAGAATCACCAGCTGTTAAATTTTGCCTCACTTTGCTACAGCGTCCTCTTGCGTTATAAGTAAAAATACGTTAGAAAAATCCATTTTTGTTTTTATTCCTGAATGACTTTGGAGGAGGCAACCCAGACTCCTTGCAGTACGACTACTGAGGGGTGAAATCATCCGAACCTTTTTAAAATGGTGTCAGCTGGGACAGTGTCTACCAGAACTTCCAGTAAAAAGCGGTGTTAAAACAGCTCTCTGTCCAAGTCTATAGTGCAGATTAATGACCTTGAGTTTTATATTTATATGTATAGTGTTGTGGGGTTTTTTTTGTTTGTTTGTTGTAAATCCCCGACGTATTCTAGCTTTAATTACATTAAACAAGTAAGTAAAACTGCTGGTTAGATGGACTTTTGGCTGCTCTGTAGATAGGCTTCATTGTTGTAATTTCTTGGTAAGTTTTTTGTTCTTAATGGAACAGTGTATCATAAGGCATTAACCCTATTGAAGCTCTCCTGTGAAAAAGCAAAATTGAATCAAGATTTCACAAAGCACTTTTGTTTGTTTTTAGAAGACCCGTTTGAGGAATTCTTTGGGAATCGAAGGGGCCCCCGCGGAAGCCGGAACCGAGGCACGGGGTCGTTTTTCTCCGCCTTCAGTGGATTTCCCTCTTTTGGAGGGGGATTTTCTTCTTTTGATACAGGTACTAAATGTCTGATCAGACATCAGTGCAGTGCTCTTCTAGTTGGGGCACTTTGCAGTATGTGTATACCTTTTGGTAGAACAGCTTAGTAGATTTGCCAGTATTTTTTATGTGTAAAAATCTGTGCTTAGTAACCTACATTTTTTTCCTGATCTTCCCAAGAATGTTATACTTGAAAACCTACTTCTGATCTTAACTGTTAAAGGTGGCCAGCATTTAATGAAATTGCTGTTTAAAAGGAGTAAGGTGTTTTGAGATAAATAACTGCGAAATAACCCACTTAGAACAATCTCACTAAGTCCTTTTTTATCTAACCTCAGCAGTTAAAGAAATTCCACTCTCTTGGGAGAGTCCAAGGTGGGGTCAGGAGGTGGGGCTTTAATGAGGTCTGTGTGACCGGAGCCCAGCTGAGTCCCCGGGTGAGGCGTGGTCACTTGTGTTCGCCCGGCCACACGGAGCTTAGCCGCCAGCTGCAGTCACGTGCGCACGGCCTGATGCAACCCTGTGTTTCACCTGAAGAATTGTAATCCTAGCTTTTCTTTGAAGCTCACCCAGTTCCTCTCAACAGAGGAGCTGCTGTGTTCTGGCGCTCATTGTTGTTTAAATGCTCTGGTGAGAGCTGGCTGTGCTCCTTGTACAGGCCACCCCACACAGGGCCACCTGCGAGGGCTCTTCTCCTCAAATGCCGACGGGACTTGATTACACAGGGCAGTGTCGGTGCGCTTCCGTCCAGCAGATCCTTTCGTTAGACGTGTAATGTGCTCAGGTGTAAGGGAGAATAAAATAGAGCTGGTTAAAAATATCACAGCAGTACTTCGTTTAAGAAATGTGTGTGGAACACAGTCCTTACCTTTAAGGAGCCTCAGGGAGAGTTGTTAGGGAGTGTGCGACGTGTGCTGTGATGTGGACCTTTTGGAGTGGGACAGGTAGGTAAGTTCTTTCAACAAGCAAGCCGTCTCAGCATCGAAGTTGGCTTTGCTTTGGTGTGGCTGTGGAAGTCGGTGTCCGTAGTTGATCACCATGTAATTGAGAATTAGTCCGTGAACTGCAGACCCATGCTTTTCCAGATAATTCTTTGTGGTATTCTTTCTAAAATTATTTCAGCTTTTTAATAATCCAGATTTTAATTCCCTGTGATCACAGTTACAAGGAGCAAGTCAGGAGCAAGTTGGGTTTGCCCATCTGTGGTGGGAAATTGGCTGCAATCCTGTGAGGTGCACGGCACCAGGTAGCCTCCCCTTCAGTAGGGTGAAGTGCAGGGAAGCCCAGCAGAGCCCTTTGTCAAGGGGGAGGGGGGTTCCTCCTGCCCTGTGGCTCTGATGAAAACGTGTGCGTTAAGTGAACAATGGACGTACTAGTCTCTAATCTCTCTTTCCTGTTTTCGTACAGGATTCACTTCCTTTGGTTCACTAGGTCACGGGGGCCTCACTTCATTCTCTTCCACGGCATTTGGTGGCAGTGGGATAGGCAACTACAAATCTGTATCAACTTCTACTAAAGTGGTTAATGGCAGAAAAATCACTACAAAGAGGTACAGTGATCTCTCTAGTTCATATTTCTAAGGAGTAGATGTGGTGTTTCACTGGTGCCACGTTTTCTTTGCACACCCTCCAGTGTGTGACATACGGGTTGTGTGTAAGTCTCTCTGGTACCATGAGCATCCTAATCTCCGATGTGGAGCTTTTCCTTCTGAAGTTCCGTTCGGCGTTATATGTTAGACGCCACCTTTATCTAGAGCCGCGTTCACGGGTAGTAGCGTGTTGGACCGGAAAAACGGAAGCCATCCACAGTGAAGCCGTGGCCGCTCTGACTGCAAGTGCCTGTGCCCGGTTCACTGTCACATTTTAAGAAACGTCTGTCCTCAGCAGCTTGGCTTCAGCCACAAAATGAGTAGTTGCACGTGTATCTGTGGCAAGTCCTGTAGAAATACGAATTTATATTCACATATATGTTTACGTATTTGATAACAAGATTTTAAAGTGCCTCTTATTCCCCCCCTCCAGGATTGTCGAGAATGGTCAAGAGAGAGTGGAAGTCGAAGAAGACGGCCAGCTGAAGTCCTTGATGATAAATGGTAAGGAGCAGCTGCTGCGCTTGGATAACAAGTAGCTCGCCGCACGTGCGCAGCAGAGCGTTCCCTCTGGCGCGCGCCATGGGAGGATTGACAGGAACATTTTTTTGAAGATTTCACATGAACTCGACTTTCAGTGTAACTGTACTTAATCTAAAGTATTTATACACAGCTCATCGGAGCCCTACTTGTCATAGACTTTTGAGTTTATTGTTGGGACCACATAATAGGACCTTTTTTTTTTTTTTTTTTTTTTTTTTTTTGTCTTTAAAATTGTTGTAAATCTCTGTATGCACTTTGCTTTTTTATTAAACGTAATCCAAGGTGGCCGTGACTCTTCCGTACACTAACACCAGCACGGACCTGCTTTTCCATTGTGTTTGAAACATGAGCCAAGTAGTGTCAGCCTGCTGTGAAGTTAACATCGCCAGGGCGAATCTTCCACAAAAGTAATTTCAGTTTTTTTCAGTATTTAGTAGTGAAAGATATTAATGCATTAATGGTAATACATTTCTGGTTTAATATAAATTGAGGATGTTTTCTAGTTGTGCATGATGCTGGCAACTTAGTAAGTTTTGACAATTGTTTAAATATGTAACGTGTTAAGCTTAGGTTTAAAAAGTTAAGCTGGTAAACCGGGTCTTTGTCATTTGCTTAAAAAAAAAAAGAAAATAAATGCAAATGTGTTTGGTGCATTCTTTCCTGAGTGGGGCGAGGCCTCCTGTGTGTGTGTGTGTGTGTGTGTGTGTGTGTGTGTGTGTGTGTGTGAGAGACTTGGTGCCTGGGCTCCCAGAGTCCTTTCCTGCTGTGTCTGGTCACTAAGGCCGATGCTGGACTTCAGTCACGTGTGTTCTTTGGTGTATTTGGAGTGCGTATGAAAATTTTCCTATCAGTGTTGAATAATGATTAGCAATTTATTGAACATTTCTTTGGTGAGGGAGGAAACGGCTGTCCAGTTTTCCATTCTTCAGAATATGTTGTAGGTCTCTAGGTTATGTTTGATGCCAGCTCATTTAAAGATAATGTGCGTAGTAAAGTCATGGAACAATACAGGTGTGGGCAAAGATAAAGATGTTTCTTTCGTTTTCCAATCACGATAACCACTGATAACTAGACTTCCAGCCAGAGGAATATTAGACAAGAGTTGGATTGTATTTATACTGCCCCGCTCGAGTTTGTTTCGGGACTAAGCAGTGTGAAACTGCTAGAAGGAGGGGTTAAAAAAGACATTGCAAACTTGAATGTAGGTGTTGGAAGACAGCTGGACCAAGGAAGACAAGGAGAGGGCCTTCCGTGGGCCTCTGCCGCCTGAGCTCGCGGGGCCTGTGGAGAAGGAGGTGTGTGCACACCGCCCGCTGCGAAACCGCATGGTAGAATCTGCTTTCACAAACTGAAACCCTAGTGCCAGGAAGTGTGCTTTCGTTGTGGCTGCCTGGAGAGGTGGTTTCTCTGTTGCTCAGTGAGAAGCTCACGGGAACAGCTGCCAGTTCCCTGGCTTGGAGATTGTATTTTTCATTGACGGGTGGGACGAACCATTCGGTAGAACAGGCTCGGTGGCCCCTCAGGACACCAGGTGATTGAAGAGAAGCCTCGTCCAGCCCGCAGTTGTTGGTGTCCCCGGAAGCGAGCGTTTTACTGGAACCCTGGCTTTACACGTCTGAACGTCCTGGGACGGCCGGGTCTAGCGCAGCCCCGGTTGTGAGCAGGTCGCTCCACTTGAGGGCGCAGGTGGAAGTTGAACCTCTTCTGGTGACAGGTTCTTGAGGGGAGCATCACAGTCACACATTCACCAGTCCCGCTTGTGGAAATTGCCATTATTCTGTACGTGTCCTGATAGGAATGTTAATTAACTAGGAGAGAGAACTTGTTGCTGTCGGGTCTTGTTCCCTGAGTATTTGGAAGCAGTCAGGTTGGTTTCTGCAGCCTTGAGGCCAGTGTGCTGTGAAACAGCGGTGAATGGTTAGGTGAGTGTTGTTTCCAGCACTGGTAGCATCACCCACATCCGGAGTGACTTGGAACAAGAGCGTTTAATTTACGTTACAGGTCTGGTCATTTGTCAGTCCCTATACTTTCTGATTAAAAAAAAAAAAAAAAAAAATCTCCCTGTAGCCCTGAATGCCTTTGCAGCGAGAGACTGAGCCCCCCAGAAACTGCCGGTGCCCACTGTGTGGGCGAGCCCACCGCCGGGGCTCTCGCCTCCTGTGTGCGCTCGTTTCCCCCATGCTCGGGGGGTTATTGTAACAGTCGCTCAGGATGGAGGTCTTCTGTTTAGTTCCCCGGAGCACAGTCTCGAGGGGGTAGCAGTGTGCTGTGCTTTTCTCACTTAATGCTCTGTTTTCTTGTTCCCTGTAGTTTGCACCTCCGTTGCTTTGATCTAGTTCAGTGATGGCTGGTTGCCTCATTCCTGTCTTTTCGGTTCAGGTTCCAAAGGTTCCAGGTGTGCTTTTAGCGGCCCAGTTACTGCTTCTTTGTGATACAGATGATACCACTGGTCACACCTGCCCCGGTAGCTCATCTTGCTTCCTCTTGAGGGTCCACAAAGGGCACATTGTAGAAGTTTGCGGAGATAGCTTTATTTTTTTATTTTTTTATTTTTTGCGGTACACGGGCCTCTCACCGTTGTGGCCTCTCCCGTTGCGGGGCACAGGCTCTGGACACGCAGGCTCAGCGGCCACGGCTCACGGGCCCAGCCGCTCCGCGGCACGTGGGATCCTCCCGGAATGGGACCCGAACCCGTGTCCCCTGCATCGGCAGGCAGGCTCGCAACCACTGCGCCACCAGGGAAGCCCTTGCAGAGATAGCTTTAGATTTACCTGAAGTTACTCTTGTAACTTGTGTATCTGGCCTGCTGGAGTCTTCAGTACAGATGTGGGGAAGCTCCAGGGACATTATTTGTGGGACAGCATCTTCCCAGTCAGTTTTCACTTTGTTTATTGTCTCCTAAAACCTCACCATTCCCGCTTGGTTACCCACTAGCTGTCGTCAGCCTCTTCAGGGACCGCTCCTGTTCCTCCTTTCAGCACTACATAATCACATGAAAATATTTTTATTTTTAGAGAATCCAGCAGTAATTTGTAATTCATTTAATTGTCTCTGCTATTGCTTCTCAGTGGTCAGCCATCCGCAAGTTCAGTAATGGGATAATTATTACTATTTCAGGAGGTTTTCAAGCACAAAATTGTGGAGTGAGTTTGAGCACTTGATATGAACTATATGACCCAGTGGCTTTTTTTTTTTTTTTTTAAATGAGGTACGAGATTCTGCCTCCCTTTGAGTTATTTTCAAGGTGATTGGTACTTTCACAGTGGGTGGTTTAATGCTGCAAGTCTGGAAACATTTGCTTAAATAATTAGATTCTTCCTCAGTCACTGTTTCTTGCGTCCTTCAAGTCAGTCTAAGGCTTTTGCTTTTAGAGCTGGTCACATGGATGACTTTTGATTTTTGTCTCAGCACCTTTGAATCTGCTATTCCTTGCAATTCTGATGAATTGGGTTAATTAGATGGAGATTTAGTACTGAGTATGACTAGTAGTTGAAATGGGATAAAACAGCTTTTTTTCTTTTTTTTTTTTTTTGGTGACTAAATAGTTATTTCATGTTGCTACTTGAAAAGGTCAGAGGAGGGAAGGTTACAACAGCTGTTGCTCTGTCAATCAGAAATCTAGAAATCATGGTGGTCATGGGTTTCCAAAGACTAGACCCGGCCGGGACTTTGGAGAGAGTGTTGTTTGTTAGAAGTGGAATTGGGCCTCAGAAGACCCGGCACTTGCTCTTTGCTCGGGTGAATCTTTGCTCCTTGCTTTGTGCGCTCTGTAAGTTGTTCTTACCAAACCGCGTACAAAGGCATTAACTGAGGTTTTGGACCCGGCTGGGTTCTGCACTTTGTGGAGGGCCATGGCTATTTCTCCTTTTCCCTCCGACCCCAGCATTCAGGGGACAAAGACTCCTCTTCTGCAGTCCAGCCGCCATGGGAACGCAGACCCCACGAGGGCAGGGCTTGCCCGTTTTCTTGCTGCTTCTCCCTGGCCCGCCGTGCTGGCAGCATTCCCTAAGCATCTGCTGTATGAGTCACGCCGCGGCGCCCCTTCCCACTGTGCCGCTGGAGCGCTGCCCTGGGAGCCTGGGAGCGCCGTACCTCCCAGTCTGAGTGTACTGAGAACCCCCAGGTCTGGTTTGGGAGGGCGGGGTGTGCATCTTGGTTCGGTTTATGACGTTGCTTGGCTCTTCGGACCGCTGAGTAGTCCGTGGCGGTGGTAAGTTCCGCAGTCTGGTGAGCACAGCCGCTTTTGTGACTTGTCCTCTTCTATCCCAGTAGCATCGATTTGCTTCTTGAAAGGAACGCAGAGCACAGCAGCATCGCGCTGTTCTCCCCACCCCTTCCCTTGTCCTGTCCCGGTCCCCAGAGGTATTCAAGGCATCGGCAGGACATCACGAGAACGGGACTTTCTTACCTGGAGCACGTCCCAGGGCTCTAGGACCCAGAGCTGGGCACGCTGTGGCAGAAGCAGCGTCGCGTCCTTTCTCCCGTTGTCTCGTAGAGAAGACCGCATTTCCTTGCCGTGGGGTGCGGAGGGTCCTCTGCCCTCGCGGAGCTCCACTCAGCTGCAGGGCAGCGTGGCACCCCCTGCGGGCAATGCTGCAGGCAGTGAGGCCGGGAGGGAGCAGTGGCCTCTTGGAGGCCTTCCTGGAAGTAGCGGTCAGACTTCGGTCCTTCCAGGGGCCGTCCCGACGTTCTGGTGGTCACCCCTCCACCCCAGGTGGGCGCAGCAGGCGGGCAGGCGGGCACAGCGTGACCACAGTCTTAAGAGACTAATATGAGGCTTGTTCCCCTAATTTTTTTCAATAATTGAGATTTATTGGTTGTTTTGAGGATCAGTACACAGGACATGCCAGGTTGCACACAGTTCTTAATGTATGTACGTACCCAAAATCTAAAAAGTCATGTAGATGTTCTTCTTGAAACAGGGATGCCGGTGACTTTTCAGCTTAAATTCTGGAGGTAGCATTTCCTTAAGAGGATGTCAAGTACCAGTATCTTCAAACGTGGACAAGCTGTTACACCCCGAGTCCCGCTGTTGCACAGTTTACTACCATACGCACTGTACCTGCATACGTACACGTATTAGCCAACTCACTAGGGAACCTGGTTGGGCGACCACCAGCACAGGTGTCCGAG
The DNA here is from genome assembly GCF_026419965.1 of Kogia breviceps. NCBI lineage: Eukaryota > Metazoa > Chordata > Mammalia > Artiodactyla > Physeteridae > Kogia > Kogia breviceps. The sequence goes on along the minus strand of NC_081318.1, from coordinate 1,428,994 downwards.
GGCACTGAGTTCTGACCGGGGCGGCCGGCGTCAGGCCGAAGCCAGTGGGGAATAGACGTCATTTAAGATACTCAAGACACGTTGAAGTGTGTGGGTGGGTTGTAGCCAGTTGCTGTGACACGCCGTGTACCGCAGTGTATGAAGACCACCCCCAGCATCTCTGGAGTGTTAGCTGACACCCATTCAGAAACCACTCTTTTCTGGTTATACCAAAAAAAATACCGCCAAACGATTTCCCGTCTTCAAGTCGTTTATACTTAAAAATGGGATGACGTGGGATTTCCTCCTAATTAAAAATGTTTCTGAGCTCCTAGGAATATCTTGCATTTACCCAAGAGGTGATAAATACACCCCTGTGATTGCACCAGGGGGAGGATGGGGACCACCCAGGGGCGTGGCCGTGCCCCCCTCCCAGCCCAGCGCAGCCAGAGCCCCTTTGTCCCCTGGGCTTTGCACAACTTCCTCTCCCTCTGGTTTGCATTTGCTTTGAGGGAAGAGTTACCCTTTCCTGCTGCCATCTCTCCACTTCAGGGGAACATTTTCCCCTCCGCCGCCCCTCGGTCAGCGGCAGTGAGGAGGTGCCCGGAGCCTTCACCCAGCCGGGCTGCCGGGCTGCGCTTGCTGCTGTTGGCCCCGAGCCGAGGCCGAGGGCTCTCCCCTGACACACAGGCGCGCTGGAGGTGAGGCCAGGCCTCTGGTAGCACGGGATCCGGGACCGGACGGGCAGGCCAGGCAGTCTCCGCGCGTGACGTCTGTGCTTCCCCTTCCCGCGGGCCGCCTGAGGGGACCGTGCGCAGTCGGCCCCTTGCTGTGTGTTTGAGGGGTGCGGCGGAAGGGTCCTGTGGAGGCCTGGAACTGGCTGCTGGCCGCCCGCCGGGCAGGGTCTGGGGCCCAGCTGCTTCAGGAACGGCTGTGGTCCCGTGCGCCTGGCTGGGGCAGCCGTCGAGCCCGTGGTCCGTGCTCGGGGCCGCTGGCGCCCGTCGCAGCTCTGGCCTGAGAGTCTTGTGCAGCCTGGGCAGCCTCGGCGCTCCTTTGTTCCCGTGATTGTTGAGGTGTTGGCGTGGCGTGGCGTGCGTGTCCTTGGAGGAGGAGTCCTGCTGAATCGGGTGCCTAGAAGAAGTTGAATAGTCGGGTGGAGAAATGTGTGCATTTGAAGCTCGTAGTCATAAATTGCTTTCCACAAAGAGTATGTGCCTACCAACGTCCTTGTCCGTACCGTCTGTTAGCAAGTGTGAAAATTCATTTTTCTGGTTGCTGATGAGGTGGAGCCTCTTGGTTGTTGTTGGTGGGTACCCCTGTTTCTCTGCAGTTGTTCCCTGATTTCACAGGCCCCTGTTACATCACTGTTTTATGAGTCCTTTGCCTGCTCCGTTAAAGTGATTTTCCTTTTCAGTTGTCACGTGTTCATTTGACGTACTGTGTGGTTTTGGGGTGGCCTTTTGTTTAATGTCCTACATGTTCCACAACTAAAAAATTTTCATATTTCTTTCATGTACTTTCACTTGTATGTCTGTTTGCCTCTTTAATTTACTTGGAACGTTTGTATGTGTTAAAAACTCCCAGCTTTCTCCCAGGTTTCCCGCCAGCGTTAGTATCTGCTAAATCCCATGCAGCGCGTGGCTGTCCAGGACCTGGGCTCTCTCGTCCTTTGGGTCTTCTTTTCGGCCGGGGTTGTGCTCTGTCACGCGGTGCCCGCTGCTGGAGTGCTTTGATGAAGCAACTGCGAGTTCATGGCCACTTAGTCTACATAATATGCTTTTAAAATAAGTCTTTAACGGATGTCAACATTGAGGAGAAACTAGAATCACTTGAGATTTTTATGTGGATTAAACTGTGTCTTTAGGAAAATAAGATTTTGTGAATATAAGACCCTACCAAAATTAGAATGTTTATCCTTTTTGATGATTAATTTCAGTTATTGCTTATTACGACAGCCTTTGGTCTTTTTTTTTTTTTTTTTTTTTTTTTGGCTGCATTGGGTCTTCGTTGCTGCGCGCGGGCTTTTCTCTGGTTGCGGCAAGCGGGGGCTGCTCTTCATTGCGGTGCGTGGACTGCTCACTGCAGTGGCCTCTCTTGTTGCAGAGCACGGGCTCTAGGTGCGAGGTCTTCAGTAACTGTGGCGCACGGGCTCAGCCGCTCCGCGGCACGTGGGATCTTCCCGGACCGGGGCTTGAGCCCGCGTCCCCTGCATCGACAGGCGGATTCCTAACCACTGCGCCACCGGGGAAGCCCCTTCGGTCATCTCGACGGAAGTCGTGCTTCAGCCGCACGGTCCAGTCCCTGCAGCCTGAGTGAGGACTGAGCAGGAAAGCCTGGTGGCTCACCCCTCAGGGCCGGCCTGTGTCCCGCGGGTGCTCAGGGCATCAGAGCGTCACTTTGTCCTTTATGGAGCGGGTGGTAGGAGTGCCCCCGACGGCACACAGCCCTCGCCCCTGCTTCCTCTCCATAGGCCCTGACCCTTACCCTGCTGCCCTCGGGGCGTATTTCAGCCACGCGAGCACGTGGCCCCAGAGACGGTGGTCTCCGCCAGAGGAGCGCGGGCCTGGGGCTGGGCGGCTCCTGAGCAGAGTGACGGGCCGGCGTCGGGAGGCCGGGGCGGAGGCTGGCTGTGCCTCTGCCTCCCTGGGTTTCCATGTCGCGATTGTTCTCGAAGCGTATAGCCCCCGGGGGGGTGTGGTGGTGAGATCCGAGCTCCAGGCGCCGTCGGCCAGAGCTGTGACACCCCTACTTTCCGGAGCCCGGCCACGCCCTCCATCCCGGGGCGCTGTGGTGCCTCAGGAGCTCCCCTCTGGGGAGCAGGTTGCTGCCCTGCCCTGCCCTGCAGCTGTCCCCACAGACGAACGAGTGAGGGATGTCTTAACCCACCGGGAGAGGCGGGTGGGCGCGCGCGGGGCTGGCGCATGCCTCAGGGCAGGTGAAGGGGCTCCACCCTCTGTGGTGTTAACACGGAGGACGCCCCACGCCGTGGTGCTGGTGGGGAGCCCAACCCCACCGGCCTTTCACGGGAGCTTTTGACCCTTTGGTGTGGATTCTGTGCAGGACGTAAGTTCAGAGGGGCTTGGACAGGAGAGTTCCTGCTGTTGTCTCCTTGACCTTTACCCTCGGTCTGTGTTCCTCCCGTGTGCGCACAGCTGGTGCCGCCCACCTCCTGCCAGAGCCTGGGGCCCTCCTGGCTCGGCCCCCCTTCACGTGACCTCCTTCTCGGTCCGTCCGATGGTCTGTCTAATGCGTCGTCACCGGGTTGCCTGCCCGCAATCTGGCAGCGAAAATTAAGTTGCTCCCTGCTTAGAATCGCCTGCGAGGGGCTTTCAGACTTGGCCGCGTGCCCGCTCTTCCTGCCTCCCGTCCCATCCTTGACGCCTGCCCTGCCGCACTCAAGTCACGTCGTGGTCTCCGCCGCCTCCCGAGGTTTCACCGCGCGCTTCCGTGCCTTGCTTTCCTCCCCACCCCGGGAGCGGCACGCCGCCTCTCCCTCGCCTCTGCCCCTGCTTTTGACTCTGCGGCCTCCGGCCGTTGATCTGCGTGGGCCTCGTCGTGTCCTGGTTTTCCGTTTGCGTGTGTCCAGCACCGGGTCCCCGAGAGCAAGGCAGCATCACACGTGCCAGGCCCTTATCAGGCCCTAAATATTTGAATCCTCTCTTGGGCCAGTGATGCATTTTTGGGTGTCTGAGTCATCTACATTTGTGTCAGTGGTTATGCATGACAGGAAGGAGTGTGGGATTAACCCCTGCCCCGACCCCTCACGGGAAGAAAACAGCAGCCGCAACCGAGGCCTGTTGGATTGTACGTATTTGGAAACAAGTGTTTCTGTTTTTATATGAGGAAGTTTGCTTTCATTTGCATGCTATCAGCCACATTCCTACTGCGCATTCGGACTCCATTTGGGGAAAGAAGTGGAGCGTTTGGGTTGGTGGCTGTGCACGTGGGACGGCTGCTGGAACATTCCCCTCATAGTTCTTCGGTGACTTCAACGAGCTTTGGCACAGGGGCGCTGGCACGTTGTGGTTTGTTTTGAAATGTTCTGTAACTTGGAGCTACAAGGCAGGATGTTTTCTGTTTCCCAAATGAAAAGGATGCTTGATTTGTATCCCACGTAAGCTTTAGTTAATTCATGTGCGTTACTAGCTAATTTCTGCAGAGGAAAAGGTTAGCAGAAATTATGCCAAAACAGTAAATTCTGTTTGGGTTGTGAGAGTGGATGTGACTTACTTATTTTTCTTCAGGTAATGTGTTTTGCCTTTAAATAGTAAATTGCTGAAACAATGAGCGACTTTCGGTGGAAGAGGAATGTTTCAGCAGTTAACAGAAACGTGTGGAAATTTTGGAAAAGGCTGTAGAAGGAAGCCCCAGATGTGGTTGGCTTCCAGAAAGCGTGACGTTGGGAGTGGGGGGGTGGGGTGAGAGTGGCAGTCGTCACTTCTTGGTGGTACCTCTTGGAAGTTTAGGTTGTACCGAGAGGCACCGCGTGGATCGTTGAGGGCGGGTGCGGGTGGCCTGCGTGGGGGCCCTCTCTCCTCATGGGCGGGGTGCGCCCTCCTGTCCTTAGCAGGTGCTAGACAGCGCTGTCACCTCCTCTGACTCAAAGCGTCTGCCGTGCGGTGGCACTTGGCGTCCCGTGACCCTTGGTGGGCAGCGCGCTTGTTTTGGAGAAGGTTTTTGTTCAGATAAGAGCCAGCCCTGGGACGCCCCCACCCCACCATCCACGTGGGGCCTGGGGGGGTCTGGAGGCACGAGGGGTCCTGTGAGTGCTAAGGCCCCCCCGCCCCTCCCTGAAAGTGGGTCCCGGCCGATGCTGAGTTTAGCAACTGAGCATCGCAGAGCCCAAGGCTCCTTCTTTAAAGTGTAGGAGCTTTGGCTGCAGGCGTTTCCTGGGGCGGGTGGTGGAGGCACGTGGGCTGCCGTCTGGGTGTCGGGGGGATCCTGTCTTTAGGGAGGAGAGTCTCGCCGAGGAGAGCCTCGGGCAGCGTCCACCGTGCTGGGCGCCGTTGGGGAACCTTCCTCTCCGCGTCGGGGTCCACGGGCCCAGGAGTTGTTTTGGCGACGGGGCTTAGGGGCAGCGGTGTCTCCTCACACATCTGGACTCACAGCCCATCCTCTGAACCTGGGATGGAGCTGGGCCGGTGGTGTGAGTCCCTCCCTCCTGCTGTCTGAAATCAGGGCCCCACACGCTTAGCCGGGGCGGCCGGGCCCCAGGACGGGCCGCCTCTTGCCTCTCCGCGCCCAGGACCCCCTCGCCCAAGGCCCGGCCTCTGTGCCACGCCCTTGAGGCTCGAGGTGTATGTGCTGCGTCAGTGGTTCTGTCCCACAGCCGAGGGTGCCTTGCTGGGGGCTGGGGAGGAAGGGGTCTGAGGGCGGAGCGTGGCACAGGACGGCTCGGCCCTCCCCACGCCCACACCTGCAGGGGTGGGAGATCCTGGGCTCTGCTCTGCCTTCAGGGAGAGGCGTGGTGGTTCCCTGTCACGGGGCACGTGGTCCAGCCCCCTGGGCCTCCCCGACACAGGCGGACGAAGCCCTTGGAGCTGGGGCGGGTCTTGCGGGAGGACTCGGGGCGTGAGGGATGCCGTGAGAACGAGGGGCCCCAGGCGGCACGACGGGGAAGCCCTGGAGCCATCAGAGCGGATGCAGGAGAGGCCGCCAGCAAGGCCTCTGTGGAGCCCTCGCCCGGGCGTCAGCTCTTGCTGCATCTGCCTCTGGAGCTCTCGGTGCTGCTTTTCCCGGAGCCTCTCGCGTCCCCTGGCCCCGGCGTCCCGTCTGCCCTGAAGGCAGAGCCACCTCTGCCCCGGACAGAGCTGCCCTGGAGCAGGCCCGAGGGGCGTCTCCGGGGCCTGGCTTCGGGGTGCACGTGACAGTCGCTGGGGGCCATTCACAGACCTCTACCATCCGCGTCCTGGAGCAGTTAGGTCAGCTCCCGGGGCGAGCCAGGCTGCGGTGCGGGGAGACGCGGTAGAGGCCTGTGTCGGTTCTGAGACGGCAGCTGGGCCTGGGGAAAGCGGGGGGCTGGCGTCGGGGCAGGACGGCCTCCTCCCCTGCCCTCCGGGGCTGCCTGCGCTCCTTCGCGCGCCGCACGTCTGCCGAGCCTCCTGTGCCCCTCGGCTTCTCGTCTCTTGCTCAGGAGCCGTGGGGCGCAGCGAGTAGCACCGGTCCGCTCGCTCCGCCTGTGCAGTGAGGCCAGGCCCTGCAGGGCGGCACCGTCTTGAACACTGGGGTGGCGGGAGGTGACCGTGCTGATGGTCCTCATTCAGAGCAGCGGCGGCAGCAGCTCGTCTTCTCAGACAAGGGGGTCCTGTGTCGCCCGCAGCTGGTTGCACTTTTGGGTGTGGCGGCCTCCTTTTCTGTCAGTCTGTCAGAGCCTGCTGTTACTCTGCGTGGAGTGCAGTGGGTTCACGGTGAGCGCTTGAATGAACACGCCGAGGGCGTCCTTCCAGAAAGTGTCCAGCGGAAAGGCTCAGATGAGCTGCTCAACACCCACCTTTCTTTCTTTTCCCCAACTCCTTTTCCTGGTACTTGGGACATGGAAGAGCTTTATGGGGAGCCTTGTGGGGTCTGTGGCTTGATCATCCTGCTCCAGACCCCAGGGCCTCTGGGCTCGTGATGTTGGGGTGGGGGCCTGGGGGCGCAGAGGTGACGCTGTCGACCAGGGCCGGCTCGTGGGACAGTGAGGCGCCCAGCTGTGTGTCCGTCGCAGCTTCTGAAGGGCTCGCCTCGGAGCCCAAGCCCGAGAGTCCGGCTCTCAGCTGTGGCCCCTGCGTCCACCCCTGGACAATCCGTGGTCCAGAGACGGTGCGGCTGGGCCCGCAGGGAGGGGGCTTGGCCGAGGCGAGGCCGGAAGTGGGGGGTGCCGGGATTTGCCCGGGAGAGGGGTGTGGGGGGCCAACCAGGTCAGTGCGAACCCCTCGCCAGAGCCGGCCGTGCCCGGGGCAGGAGGGGACAAGGCAGAGGCACGGCTGCCGGGGGAGGGGGTCCCCAGGACCCAAGAGTGTCCCCACCTTCGCCCACAGCGGGTCCTGGTCTTCGGGGAGGTCACCAGACCCTGAAGGCCTGGAGTGTGTTCTGTGCTGTGTGCTGGGATTTGTTCCAGAAGGCCAGGAGTAACGTCTTAGTGACCGTCCCATTCTCTAACCAGATGGCAGACACAGAGCGTACCCAGCGGCCCCGAGAGCTGGGGTGGCCGGGGCCTGGGGACGGGCTGGTGTGTGCAGCCGGGGCACGCCGGGCCGACGCGGGTCCCGCGGGAGCCACCCCGTGCGCTGGCGCCACTGAAGGCTGCCCGGGAGCCAGAGCAGCGGCCGTGCCGTGCGCGGGACCCAGCCGGCGCCCTCCGTTCACCGGCCCGCCTCGCCCGGTCCGGCAGGTAAGTGTCGTCTGTGCTCGCCGCCGTGCGCTCCTGCGGGCGGCGTTTCCCTGAGCGGAACGGGGCAGGGGCACCGTCCCTTCTGAGCGGCCGACAGGGACCCAGTGGGTTTGAGCTGACGTGAGGTGAGTAACATAGCGGCGGGCCGGCCCCCGGGGTGCCCGGACCCCCTGGGACGCCCACCCCTACCACGTCCAGGCCCGTCGCGGTCACGCGGCCACTCAGAGTGGACACACTGATGTGTGTGGTCCAGCATCTGGGACGCTCGGGCTGTACCTGCGGGCGACATGTCATCCTTAAGGTCACGTCGGAGCCACTGGGCGCGGTTGCGTCTGGAGCCGGCGAAGGGCCGGCTGCTGGGGGCCGAGCTCCCTGACTGCGGGGGCCGCCCGCGAGCCTGCAAGACCGTGCGGCCCTGCTGGGGCTGCCCACGCTCCCCGGCTGCCGCGTCCAGTGCGGATTCTGAGGTCAAGTCGCCGTGGTGGTGTTTTATTAGCCGCGGCTCCTTGGGGCCCCTCCGCTGGGAGGGGTTCGTGGGTTTGGGGGTCATACCTGTGTCTGGAGCCCGCAGGGCCCCCGGGGGCTGGAGCGGCCCTGTGTGCTCCCAGCCCTGGGCCTGCCCCGGGGCCCTCGCTCGCGCACTTCCCTCCTTCAGACAGGCGTGTTCTGGGTGCGCGCTGCTCTCGAGTGAAGCCTGCGTCCAGTCGGTGCCCGACCACCCCCTCAGCGGGCACAGGGGCGCCCCGGCTCGAGGGACGGCAGCAGATGTGATGGCAGCCCCCAGGGCCCGCTTCCTCAGCTCAGCGTCCGTGTGACTCAGAGGAGCCGCCGTGATGGTGGCCGTAGGTCCTCAGGGCACTGCTAGGGGTGGGCATCCGGTGTGACGGTGGTCAAGGCCACGTGCGCCGAGCGTGCTGGGAATGTCAGAGGCCCTGCAGGGCGTGGAGAGCCTTAAGATGCACGCCGGGGTCACCGTATTTCTTTGCCGTGTCAGGAGGTATTCTCTGCGGAGAGGGGGTGCCGTGAGCACGGGTGCGGTGGGCGCAGGTGAGTGGGGGGTGCCGTGAGCAGGGGTGCGGTGAGCGGGGTGTGGTGGGGGTGCGGTGAGCAGGCTGCAGTGAGCGGGTCGGGGCCAGTACTTGAGCTCAGGCGTCTGGAGGAAGTGGAGGGCAGGCCCCATGCCTGTACCCAGCACTGAACTTGGCGCTCGGGGACGTGTAAATGGCGCGGAAACTACTGTAATCGCGCACCTCCTGAGAGAGCAGGTCTTCGTGCAGGGAGCACGTCTGCAGGCCCGTCGTCCTCCGCGGTGGCGTGGTTACGGGGGCCGGCAGCGATGGAGGGAGGGTCGGCCTGGGGAATAGCTCGAGTGGGCGAGCGCCTTGGGTCGCGCTGTCACCTGCTTGGAGCTCAGCGGCGTGCGCCCTGGACGTCGTGGTTTGTGTGACGGGCTTACCCACCGTCCAGGGAGCGGGGTTGTTGAGGCACAGGAAGGCTGCCGCCTGATGTCGCTGCTCCCGGCAGACGGGTTGTGTCCTGCGTTGCTACTGGGTTTCTGACAGCCCTTCCCTTAGGCCCCGCCAACCCCCCCGCATGACTGCTGATGAAAAACCCCCCAGAGATTGAAATTTGAAGTTATTTGGTGACTGTTATCATTCGTTTTTTTCATTTTATTGCTAGTATCCAGGTAATGTGCAAAACTTCTGTTTTTGAAAAGACCAAGAGAAACACGACCTGGAGAGCAATGAGAAATGTTCTTGGCTGTGCGTGCGGGTCCCCGGCCCAGAGCTTGGAGCCGCCCTGTGGCACGAGTGGGCGGGAAGCAGGGTGGCCGCTGCCTCCATCACTGCAGGTCTGTGCAGGTCCTGGCATTACAGCTGCCTGAGAGAGAGACCGACGGCGGGCCCGGAGCCCACTCCTCCGGGGTGACACCCTTGTGACGATTGCGAGGGTGAATTTGTCACGGGGGCCCAGCCCTCACTCTTGAAGGTCTGGTGGCTTTCAGGATCCACTGCTGATCCCCTGGGGGCGGGGTGAGGAGCTGCCGCTGTCACTGGATTTTCACGCTACTTTGGTCTCTGTTCTCTCTCGGGAGATCCGTTGCCCTGCTCGAGCCGGCAGGGTGCGAGTGAAGGGCCTTCTCCTCCCGCTCCAGGACCTCCCGCCGCACGGCTCACGCCCGTCTCCGTCCTTTGCTTTCAGGTGTGGCTGACGAGGACGCCTTCGTGGAGGAGTGCCGGCGACGAGGCCAGCACGCGCTGCCCGGCCAGCCCGCCAGCACCAGTGCCCGCCCTCTGAAGTCCCACCGGCCAGCCTCTGTGCCCAAACACGCGCCCCACCCCCCGGGTGAGGACGAGGACGAGCCAGGCCGGCACCGGGCCAGCAGCAGCTGGGAGCCCCCGGCCGCGTTCCCCGCAGGTGTGCACGAGGGGTCCGCCGCAGAGCCTCCCCGCGGGGCTGCCTCCCGGCCTTCCCGGGGCCCCCGAGGACCGAGATGGCACCTGTGTTGCTGTGTCCTGGCCTGATGGGCGGGCGGGCGGGCGGGCGGGCGGGTGGGTGTGGGGAGGCCGCGTGGAGCCCACATTAAAGCGGGGTGCCGGTTTCCCACCACGGCATGCCGTGTGTTGCCTTGGGCAGCAGCTGAGCCCCTTTGTGTAACTTTCAGCTTCGTGCTGGGCTCTGGTCCCGCAGAGCGGCTGCCTGCCCAGCCTCTCCTGGGGGCCGTGTGGCTTCAGCCATGCCTCCCTGCCTTGCTATTGAGTTACAGGCAGAACCTGACACGCGCCCCCAGGGGTCCTGTGGTCAGGTGGATGGGCGCTGACCCACCCTTACCGCAGGGGAGGTGTCCCACCTCTGGGTGCACTGAGGCTTCATGACCCCCTTTCTCCAGACCCCGCTCTGCCCTCTTCCAGCTTCTTAACCTGTAATTTCTTAGAGCCCAGATGGGCCTTTGAAGTGTGCTCCCTGTGGAAAGTTCTGGATTACTTCTGACAGCGTGGCTGTGCATGCAGGCTGACCCTGGCTGAGTCTAAAGGCTGATGTCAGTCTAGTTTGAATGACTCATGGGTTTGAAGCGTTTGTGCCTGTCTTGGTCCTCAGCACTGGAAGTCGCCGGGTTGACCACAGCAGGTTGTGGAGGAAGAGGAATCCTTGGCCCCTTGTTTCCGTGTGGCGTCTCGGTGTACGTCGTGAGGTTAAAGCATTGTCTGCGCGGGGAACTGAAAGGATGAGGTCTATCCCTTTCTTCTCCCAGAACTGTCTGTTGGGAGCTCTGTCCCTTCAGTCCCCTTTTGGCCCTTTTCATGTGGAGCAGGGTGTGTGTTTGGGTCTTGAGGAGGACGGGGGTTTGTCCCATCCACCCACCGGAAGGCGGGTGTCCTGGGTTCTGAGCCAGGGTGCAGAGCCCCGTGGGACTGCACAGAGCTGGCCACCGGCTGCCGGGGAGCAGTGCCACCCAAGGCACATGGACCATTTGGAAACGTTAGCCTCTTCCTGGGTAGTTGAAAGAAGAATAGAGGTGATTGGAAGGGCCGTGTGCATTCAGAAAAAACTCGTTCTGCCTTGACTGGGCCTGTGGATGTTTCCCCGAGATACCGCTGGTTGGCTGGACTTGGCGAGAGGCCGGGTTGTAGATTCAGTTTCCCTGAACAGATACGATTTGAACAGGGACTCTAAGGGTTATCCCTTTGGTTGGAAGGTGACCATAAACCTAGGTGTCTAAACAGGGTGGGAATATCCCAGTTCCCAGGAGTGAGGCGTGCGGGCTCAGGCCTGCCTGCAGGAGCCTCGTTTAGATACCTAGCTGGCTTCCTGAACAGGAAGTGGACCCGGGGTCACAGCAAGGCCTGAGCTGCCTCTGAGCACCAGAGACCAGGGGTGTGGACGGAAGGAAAGTAGTCACTGCTGGGGAATCATCAGAAAATAATTCTTTATGAAATCTTGTGCTTTGTCAGTTTTTACCATCAGGTCCCTCCCAGGTGTGGTTTCCAGGTGGGGAAACTGTTGACTTACGAACCCCGCACATGCTTACACGTGAGGGCGAGCAATGGCCTTGTGCTTTTTTTTTTTCTTTTTCTTTTTCTTTTCTTTTTTTTTTTTTTTTTGCGGTACGCGGGCCTCTCACCGCTGTGGCCTCTCCCGTCGCGGAGCACAGGCTCCGGACGCGCAGGCTCAGCGGCCACGGCTCACAGGCCCAGCCGCGCGGCGTGTGGGATCTTCCCGGACCGGGGCACGAACCCGCGTCCCCTGCATCGGCGGGCGGACTCTCAACCACTGCGCCGCCAGGGAAGCCCTGGCCTTGTGCTTTTGCCAAATGCTCCCTGCCCGTACTCCACAGTGATGTCGGGTGGCCAGGGCTTGGCCCGGCAAGTGCTGGGCGCTGCGGAGCACACCTCTTTTTTTGTGTGTGTGGTTTGTTTCCTTGTTTCAAATCAAGCTACGAGGCTTTCAAAAGAGTGTCAATGAATCACCAAAGAATTAAAGATACGCTTTTTACATGATTATAGTGAGCTCATTTGACTTCTTATCGAGAGATGACAGAGCTGCGGGGGAGGAAGACTCCAAAACCGGTTCAGTGGAAAAGGCCGCTGGGGTGACGGGGCAAAGCTAGGTGCCCAGTGGGTCAGGGCCTCCAGGGAGCAGAGTGATGGGCCCCCCCGGGCCGCCCCGCCGCCCCCGGGCCGCCCCGCCGCCCCCGCCCCGCCCCGCCCCACCTGCACCTCCAGCGGGCGCGCCCCGCGTGGTCGTGACTTCCTGCCAGGCTTTCACATCGCGGGCAGCTTTCTTAGAAGCACGTGGTGAAGGGCTTGGTTCCCTACGAAATGTCTGGTGCCCCCACTTGGTGCTTCAGCCATGTGAGCAGTCGCCCGGCTAGGTGCCCCCGGGGCTGGCGGGTTCTGATGATTTTAGGCTAAAAACGAGCTCTGGTCTGCGTTGCACTCAGGCCGCAGAACATGGGCTTGATTGCTCCTGGGAGGACCTCCCGTGTTGACGGGGCGGCCCGTGTGGTTCAGGCTCAGGGTGCAGCTGGGGGAGTTCTGTGTTCAGCATGACGGTGCCTTGTTGCCGGCATTCACTATGTTGTTAACCTGCTGTGAGACGGGGTGACCGGCCCGGCTTTGTTTCAGAGGACGCGTTGCCCGCCTCTCGGAGCCCGTAAATTAGACAGCGAGACGTGGATAAAGGATTAGTGTTTTTCATTTATGGATTCCACACACGCTGGAGGTCTGTCGAGAATGTGTAACTGTGGAAAAGGAAAATTAAAATTATTCAACGTGAAGAAGAAGTTCACCAATGAAAGGATAACGTTGATCCTTTAGCTTCCCGGCTCTCTGCCCGGTGTGCGCCCGGGGGCCCCTTCCGGCTTTGGCGATCCATGAGTGGAGGCGGGGCCGGGGCCTGAGTGTGAGACAGGAGAGGGTCCCAGCGCCCCCGCGGCCCCCGCGGCCCCCGCGGTCGGTCGTCGTGGTCGAGTGTGAAAGGGACAGCTGAGAGGCGGGACTTCTGGCCACGGGGACGGGGCTGCTGTGCGTGGGCGGTGCTTTAGCAGGTGTTTCTTCTCCTTCCTTCTGACTTACTGTGCAGGGAGCTGAGTCCGGCAGGAGGGCGCCGGGCGTGAGGACCTCTAGGGCCCCCGCCGCGGCCCCCGTGTCAGGGCCGCTTCCGTATAGCACGTGACCTGGATGGCTGTGCTGATGGGAGAGCAGGCAGGACACAGGCCGCAGAGGCCTGGGGACCGCGCCAGCCTCCACCCTCTGCGAGCGGATTCCCGGGGCGTTCGCGTCGGTGGTGAGGCCGGGAGGCCCCGGCAGCTTCGTCCTGTTGGAGGCACGTGTGCGTCCTCAGCTTCCCCCGCCGCCCCCAGCGGGCATCGTCATCAGGTCCCGGTTGGCTGTTGGTGCCCATCTAAGTGACCCCCCGGGCCCGGCCCACCCAGGGGTGGTTCTGTGTGGACACATGCGTGTCGTGAACAGACCGGGTCTGGGTTCCGTCTGGAGAGAGATTGTGTTCTAAAATGGCACCTGCCTCATAATTTAAAATCTCGAGGATACTTTTATGTGCTCTTTTCAGCAGGCTTAGGGGCCCACATGCATTAGGTCACAGGCCTGCAGTGATCCTGGCCTGGTTCTAGGCTGACCATTCAAAACGATCTTTTGTTAACAAATTCAGCATCCTGCTCCTCCACCCACGTCTGTGTGGACTAACGCAGCACAACGTCCTGAGCTGTTTTTTGTTTGTTTGGTTGGTTTTTTTTTTTTTTTTTTTTTTTTTGCGGTACGAGGGCCTCTCACTGTTGTGGCCTCTCCCGTTGCGGAGCACAGGCTCCGGACGTGCAGGCTCAGCGGCCATGGCTCACGGGCCCAGCCGCTCCGCGGCATGTGGGACCTTCCCGGACCGGGGCACGAACCCGCGTCCCCTGCATCGGCAGGTGGACTCTCAACCGCTGCGCCACCAGGGAAGCCCCTGAGCTGTTTTTGCAGAAATAACCCGGAGCTCTTCTGGCTCTTTGGACAAAATCTCCGGAGGGTGAGCAGGTCATACCTGCCTCTTTCTCTCCCCCGGCTTCGGGCAGGCACATGGCACAGGGAAAAGGTTGTGGAGTGGGGCATTGGTTGAGCCCCGGACCCTGTAACAGCTGGGCTTCTCCCTGCAGAGGGGGCCCCGGAGAGGCCCGTCCCCCGAGGCGGAGCCTGCCCTGCCTTGTCTCCAGGTGACCTGGGGCTGGGTTCTGGGGACAGATCATGGGCAGGCCCGCGGGGCTGGGATGCTGGTCGGATCATGTGAGAGGTTTTCGTCGCCACGTTTTAAGTCCGTCCATGTTTTTGTTGAGCCTTAGATGTGGAGCAGATAGGAGTGCGGATACATAACTATCGCGAGGTTGGTTTGTTTCAAGTGGGGGGATATCTAGAGACGTTTGCCTCTTAGTGGGTCCGCGGCTGCTCCTGCAGTGTTTCACACGCCTGTTTCCTTAGGATTCAAAGAAGGTGGCAAGAGGAAAAAGCAGAAGCAGAGAGAGGAGTCGAAGAAGAAGAAGTCGGCCGCGGGCCGCCCGTAGACGGGCCGCACGGAGCAGCGGGCACCCAGCCGAGGGGCTGCGCGCACGCGCTAGGTGCCACACCTGCTCGACGCCGGGGACGCTGGGGGCGCACCGGTCGGGGCCCGGGGGCGGGAACACGGAGCCGCCGGACCGCGCCTGCTTCCCCGGCTCTGCGCCCGCGCATCCCCCGGGCGGCTGAGGCCGCCCCGCTTCCCTGACGCACACCTGCGGGGATGCTTGCAGCTTTGGCCGTGTGGCGCTCTGACGGCACGCGCATGCTTGCAACACGGCCTTCGTTCCGCCGCTGAGCGTGTGAATCTAGACTCGAGTTAAGCACAGGGCGACGTAAAGGTGACTCCTGACCCCGGGTGACCTTCTCTACGGTTTCGGGGGAGCCAGACCTTCACGGTGACCTGGCCGGCCGCTCGAGGTGTGCAGCCCCCTCAACGTTTATGGTTTTAATTCTCATCTTCTCGAATAGCCCGTCTTTCCTTGGATCCGTAGTGATTTTGGCGGGGACACAGGAATCTACAAAATTCTGTTCAGTAGTAGCACCTCTGGCTCTTAGGTTAGGCTCAGGCTGGGTGGGGGGAAGCAGATGAGCCCCTCCCACATGCAGCTCGTGAGGTACTGAGCACAGGCGCTGAGCCGGGTATGGGCTCCAGCACCGGCCCCTTCAGAAGGATCGCTTCCCTTGGGCTGGGGTCTCCCAGCTTCCCGCAGCGACTCCTCCGCAGGATCGAGGCCCTTAACCCCCTCCCCGCCCGCTGTCAGGGCCCCTCCTCTCACTCCTGCGCCCGCCTGAGTCCGCTTGCCCTTGGCCCCCGGGCACCGAGGGCACCGTGGAAAGCTTGGATGGGACTTTCAAACGCCAGCAGCTTCCACCCGGCAGGGTCGGAGCCAGGGTACCGGGGGCACAGCTTTCACAGCCGAGCTGCGGGCTTGGGTGCCGGGAGCGAGCTGGCGCGTGCGGTTCTCGGGTGGCTGTGCGGTTTGCGCCGTGTACCTGGTTGTGTCGGAAGCTGGTGTGGACTCGGGGAAGAGTGGACTCGTGTTTGATGCTTAGCGTGGACGATGTAACCATGAAAGCGTAACGGATTTTAAGTGCTACCCACGTAAATAAACTGTAAGCGTTACTGGCTGACACTCACTTGCCATCGTTTATAAACGTCAGTTATTAGTAATTAAAAAGAAAAGTAGTTCTTCTCTGTCATTTCAGTTATGAGAGATCGAGTGATATTTTGGAGGCTAGAGTCTGGATTCTGGGATGCATTACTGTAGGGTGGAAATGTTGTTTTAAAGAAGACATTGCCACCGAAGTTACGACGTCCGAAACGAGCGGCCTTGCCGACACCATGGGAGGCGCGGAGATGCACCGGGCACCCCTCCAGACTCTGTCGTGGCCGAGGACCGTGGTCACGTCCCGGGGCCATGAAAGGAGGGTCACTCCTAGGAGCGGGAGCCTCTCCGGGTGGGGACCACCACCACGCAGGACACCCTGACACGGTTCTGCTCAGCTGCTCACAGCCCAGAGCTTCCCTGCTGTGGGGACCCAGGGGGAGGGCCGGCCCGACGCCAGGAAGGTTTCAGGTCCTCAAGGCCGGTCACCCAGGATAGGACACGGTGTCCGTGCCATGGGGCCGAGCCCCGGTGGCCGTCAAGCTGCTGGGGACCCCGCATCCGTCTCCACACAGCCCTGCCCTGCAGGCCGCTCCTGAGTGAAGAGGGCAGGCCTGCGGGTGGGTCCCGCCTCGGAGGGGAGGGGAGAGGAGAGGGGGCAGGACCAAACCAGCCCAGGGGTGGGCACAGAGCTTGTGGGGCTGGAGCCCCCTCTCCACCTGTGTTAGGAGGGTTAAGGGCTGCAAAGCTCACGTGAGAAACGTTCAAACTGAGACGCATGCACTCTGATAGGACGTGCCGTGTGCCGTCCCCAGCCTGATGGGGCAGCATTGAACCAGGAAAATGCTATGGAAACATCCACAGGGAAACTTCCAGACTCTTGTTTGGAGCCTTCAAAAAGTGGGCCGTATAGCATTAATAATCATGCCTGATTTTTCTTTCTTTCACTTTTGCCAAAATGAGGTTTTATTTTGAAGGTCGTTTGACAGCAGGGAGGCCTGGGACTCACCGGTCTCGGCCTCCGGGACACGCCTCTGCGCACGCCGGTGGTCCTGGTCACCCCTGGGCGCTCCCGCGGAGCTTCTGCACCCCATAGGAGCAGAGACTGCCCCCTCCCCCGGCGCTGGCCCCTCTCTCCTTCCTCAGCATCTGAGTCTGCCGCCCGGAGGCCACACTTTCGGGTCGTTTGGTCTGCGCTTGCCCACCTGGAGGACCCCTCCGGCGCGCCCCGGTCTGCAGCGCCCTCTGGGCCACACAGGTGTCGTCCGGGGAACCTGAGGATGGCTGGGGGCCAGAGTGGACGGGGACCGCTGGGGCTGTGGCTCTGGCCCTGCCACGCCGCCCCCTGTATCCGGCACTGAGCAGCTGGGCAGCTCTGAACAGCACACCGGAGGTGACCAGTGCGGCGGGGCCCCCTCCTCGCGGACGGAAGAGCTGACGCTTGCCTGGCCTGGGACCTGGGGACGGAGCCCCCGGGATTGCAGGCCGTCCGGGGGAGGCGGCCGGTGTTCTCAGCCAGGTGACTGCCGTGAGCTCCGGGGACGCCGCAGGCGCGCCACCCCAGGTTGAGAGCAGGGGCCCGTGTCCCACGCAGAGGTCCGGGCTGCCGGCCCCCGCCCCGCAGGGCCTGCCCAGAGGCCTTTCGCCCACACACAGAGGGGCTGTCCCTTGGGACCCTTCCCCGCAGCCCCGGGAGCCGCTCCCGCTTGGGTTGAAGCCTGGAGTGAGCAAAAGATGCCCGGGACCCGCTGGCCTCCCCCTCACCGGGCCCCGGCCTTGGCCAACAGCTGGAGACCACGACAGCCCTGCCTTTATCGTGGAGACGGCGCGGGGGGCGCCTGGCCCGGGGACCCTCCCCAGCCACCAGCGTCCAGCCCAGTGCTTTGCCGGGAGGCTGCTGGATACGCGTATGTTGAGGAAGTAAACGAATGAAGTGGCTGAGGAGGGGGTGCCCGGGCTCCCGGCCTTTGGAGGAGCAAACTCGCGGGAGGCTGCCGTGGCCCCTTTGCCGCCTGTCCACGGCTCTGCCGTGAGCTGCCTAAGATGCCATGAGTTTTAGTCCTGGTGAAACAGAGGACGTAAAGCGGACCGTGTTAACCATTTTTCATTGTACAGCTCAGGGGCGTTCAGCGCAGTCACGGTTCGGCCAACATCACTACCGTCGGTTCCAGCCCTTGATCTGATCTTCCCGAACTGTGTCCCCGTGAAACATGCCTCCTGCCCGCCCCCCCCCCCGCCACCCCCCCCCCCCCGGTCCTTCTTTCTGTCTCTGATTCGGTGACTCCAGGACCTCGTGGGAGTGGGGTCACACAGGGGGCTTGTCCTCCTGTGACTGGCTTGTCTCACCCAGCATCCATGTCGCCGTGGGCGTCAGATTTCTCGGCCGAATCACATTCCGTGGCGGGTGACCACGGTCCCCGGAGGGGTGGACGCTTGGGTCGCTGCCGCTGTGCTGCGTCCGGCCTGCGTGCTGATGTCTAAGCAGCAGAGGGGCCGACCCTTCGGGAAACGTCGCGTCCCCTGGCGAGGCGTGGGCTGTGTCACCTCCCGCCTCCCCGCACGGTGCCTGGCAGGGCTGCCCCGTTGTCTGGGGGTCGGGGGGCAGCAGGAGTGGACGGGCCCACGGAGCGTCTCGGGCACCAAGGAACCTGAGGCTTGGCGGGGGCCTGAGACGCAGGGCTCCTGCCGCTGTGGCTCGGGGCCCTGCCCGGTGCTCGGTGCCTGCGCTCAGCTCCTCGGGCCGCCGCCTCCCGGTTTCGGGTGGCCCGCAGCCTGGTAGCTTTGGGTGGACGTGTGACACCGGGCCCCTTCCTGGGCCCGCCTCCCTGCCCCCTGCAGCTCGCACGGGCCCCGTTGCCCCTGACCACCCTCGGGGACCCCGCTGGGTTTTCCGTGCACTCTTGCCCGCGCCTGGGCCACCTGGGCCGCTCCCCACGCCTGCTGCATCCGCCTGGCTCTCGGCTGAGTCTGCCCGGGTGGCTGCAGGACAGGCCCGGGGGTGGGTGTTAAGGTCTCACCAGGCGTGGTTACCACCAGCCCAACTAGAGACCCACTCTTGGTAGAGGCCGCGTGAGGGCAGAGGGTTAGTCCAGCTCGGCACCTGGACCAGGCCGCTGCCGGGCGGGCGCCCAGCTCCTCAGATTGAGCCCAACGCCGTGAATATTTGTCGGGAAACGGCTCAGCGTTTGTTTCATCCGAATTCCCGGCTTCTTCCCCAGGAAGACGTGGAGCCATCGACGAGCGGGTCCAGCACCTCTGACCGGAGCCCCGGGGCGGGGGCAGGTTGGCGGGTGAGGCCGCGTTCCCAGCAGCCGGTGTGGATGGCCGGCGGGTGCCGGGCGCGGGGCTGGGGCTGCAGGAGACGCCGGCACCGCGTGCCTCCCCGCCTGGCGCGGCCCCTGACGGGGGGCGGCCAGGGCCTGTCGGCAGCCGCTGCGTCAGCAGATTCCTGGCCTCTGTCTCTGGGGTTTTCATAGATTTCGCTTGCTCAACAGCATTCATTCTTAGTGGACAAACAATTCAGTTTTGTGGCTTAGAAATTATTGTTTCTGTGGCCAAGTAGCTGTTGAAACGGTGACCGGGTGGCCCTGGGTGACCAGGACGACGAATCTGCCCGTTCCTGAGAAAGCTGACGCCGTGCGTGGGTGTCGGCCAGGCGCCTGGGTCTGGAGTGGAGGCGGGCCTGGCGGGAGCCCTGGCAGGAGAGGGCGGCGGGGCTGCGGGCAGCGGTGAGCCCCTCAGTCCACCGGCCAGGCCTCCGAGACACTGCCCGTCCCTGGGGCGGCTCTCAGCAGGCCCCTGCCTCCTTCCTTGTTCTCCCTGAACCCAGATCGGGGTCCGCCCGCCCACAGGGGGGTCATGTGACTTCGTAGGGCTGGCGCTGCGATGCCCCCAGGATGGGACACACCCAGGTGCTCTGGACTCCTGGCCGTCCGGCACCTGGCTGTGTCCCTGTCCTTTTACAGAGGAGACCGCAGGATGTCACTTGTGGCCCCTGATGTCCACAGAGAGAGGAGAGGTGGGCTCTGAGCTGTGTCTGTTTGACGGGGGGTGTACGCCCCGACCTACCTGGTCGTGCGCAGCCGCGACCGGAGGTGTTTCGCGCAGAGCTGGGCCAGCTCGCCTGTCTCCAGGGTGCTGGGGAGATGGCTTCCCCGAAGCATCGTCACCTCTTTACGATTCCCTACCGGGCGGGAGTGGCCCTGGGGCTCTTGAGCCATCTCCCCACTGGGTGACGCCCAGATAGGCGGCCTGGGCTTTATCAAGCCAGCTCGGGTGCTTTGAGGGTGAAAAAGGCTCAGGACCGACTTCGCCAGGGTGTCGGGGGTGTGTGCTTGGCTCCAGGCACCTCACGTACCAGTTGCCGGGGAGCTGAGCATCCTGAGGTCTACTCGGCTTTTCCTTTTTTAACTCGGTAACAGGGAGATTGTCTTACAGAAAAGTCGTGTGTGGGTGTGTGATTTGCAGACCATTTTAAAGTAAATCAAACACTTTGTTCTTAAATACTTCACATGCATCTCCAAAAATATCATTCTTCGCACAACCTCAATACCATTACCACACCTCAGAAAATTAACAGTAATTCCCCAATGCCATCAAACTCCCAGTCATTTTCAAAATGATTTTTGTAATGTTTTAAAACCATGCTTCACTCAAGACCACCTTCTCCTCTGTGGTTATGTTGCCTATTTATGATAAGAGTCTTCATCACGTGCAGTGTATGTTTGAATGGACGGAATACTCGGCACCCGTCGGTCTGTCTGGTCCAGATCCTCCCTCCAGAGCCTGGACATCCTCTCCTTTTGCCTCTGAGTGTCCACCACGGTCTCCCTCTGTGTTCTCAGCTGGAATTCTATGAAGGCGGGTTTTCCCGAGCCCACTCTGGGACCCTGAAGTGCAGTTTGTACAGAAAAGGCCTGATAAGTGCGGTGTCTTTTCCCTATTTTTCAGTCCTCAGAACAATGCTTGTTTTCTGACTTCCTCCTCGGACACCCAAGGTGGCCAGTTACTTTCTCTTTTTAGTCTCAGATATCTTTCCTGTGTTTTGTCCGCATCCCAGGGCGCTCTGGGCGATTGTGAGGGATATGTGCACTTCACCAAGGGTCATCCCAGGACTCAGAGTAACCCTGGGGTGCTGGGCTAGGCCTGGTGTGTGTGTGTGTGTGTGTGTGTGTGTGTGTGTGTGTGTGTGTGTGTGTGTGTGTGTGTGTGTGTGTGTGTGTGTGTGTGTGTGTGTGTGTGTGTGACAGAGACAGAGACTGAGGCAGAGACGCTGCAGGAAGCTCTGGCCTGTGGACTGCCTTCCTCAGGAGGGCACCGTGGCCCCCCGCAAAGACTGCAGAGGGCTGGGGTGCTGTGCTGTGAGAGGGAGGTCCATTAGTTATCAGGGCCCTGAGATGTTAAAATCCTTTGGGAAAAGCTCACAGGGCTGAATGGATGGGATGAGAAGACAACACGGCCTCTCCCATGACCCAGAGTAGCACAGGTGGGAGGAATTGCAGGCCTAACTTCCAGTGACCAGCAGAGGCCGGGCCCAAGGCTGCCCTTCTTCCTTCCTGGGCCAGCTTCTGCCGCCAGCTCCTTCCAGATTCCCATCGTGGAGGAGGGGCCACCAATGGTGATTGGTCTACCCACCCACCCCCATCATCCATCCATCCATCCACCCATCCATCCATCCACCATCCATCATCCATCCATCATCCATCCATTATCCATCCATCCACCCATCCATCCATCCACTCACCCATCCACCCACCCATCCATCCATCCATCCACCCACCCATCCATCCATCCATCCACCATCCATCCATCATCCATCCATCCATCCATCATCCATCCATTATCCATCCATCCATCCATCCACCATCCATCCATCCATCCATCCATCCACCCACCCATCCATCCACCATCCATCCATCCACCCATCCATCCATCTATCCATCCATCCATCCACCCACCCATCCATCCATCCATCCACCCATCTATCCATCCATCCATCTGCCATCCATCATCCATTATCCATCCATCCATTATCCATCTAACCACCCATCCATCCATCCACTCACCCATCCACCCACCCACCCATTCATCCACCATCCATCATCCATCCATTATCCATCCATCCACCCATCCATCCATCCACTCACCCATCCACCATCCACCCATCCATCCATCCATCCACCATCCATCCATCATCCATCCATCATCCATCCATCCATCATCCATCCATCCATCCACCTATCCATCCATCCACCATCCATCATCCATCCATTATCCATCCATCATCCATCCATTATCCATCATCCATTATCCATCCATCTATCATCCATCCATCATCCATCCATCATCCATCCATTATCCATCCATTATCCATCCATCCATCCACCATCCATCCATCCATCCATCCATCCATCCATCCACCATCCATCCATCCATCCATCCATCATCCATCCATTATCCACCCATCCATCCAGAGCATACCAGTCATGCGTCTGGCGTGTGCAGGCTTGTTGGGGGCATAGCTGTACGAGCTGCAGCCTGCCCCGCAGATGGGACCACATGCACTGTCCACAGGCAAGAGGAGTCACCCCCGGTCCTGCCTTCTCAGGCCCCATCCCGGCAGGGGGCTCAGACAGTGCAGGAGGAGCTCCGAGAAGGGGCGTCTGCTGCCGGGGGGCTGGAGGAGTGTTGTCGGTGGGTGTCGGTGTGTGGAGGCGGGCAGATGGTCCAGGTGAAGAGTACTTGAGGGAAGGAGGGTCTGGGCCAAGTAGGGCGGGGAGCAGCGGGCTGGAGGAGCCAGGTCAGGGCAGCTTCCAGGACGATCAGAGTCTGGGCTCGGCGCTGAGCCCAGCAGAGCAGGCCTGGCCCGAACACGGCCGGCCGGAGGAGAGGGCACCGGGCTGGCTTCTGCCGCCTCCCGAGGCTCAGGCTCCCCGCCCGATGGGCCAGCGATGGGCCTGCCCTGAGGACCGCGTCCGCCCATGGTGGGCGGGGCAGCCTCGCCCCGTGAAAGCCCCTCCCAACGTCAGAGCAGGTCCTTTGAGCTCAGGCCTGAGTTCGGACCACGGAAGCAGCAGGAACCAGGTCTGGGGATTGGGGGGGGGGGTGGCGACAGGGTGACTTCCCAGGCGCCCGCTCGCTCTTGCAGGAAATGGCCGCTGCTTCAGGACTGGCGCCATCTGTGTCTTCTGGCAGCCTTGAAGTTGCTACCTGTCACTTGATCATTTGTCACTTGACAGGGATCACCTGTCACTGGCAGCTCACCCCGGCTCCAGGTGCGGGTCCTGCCCCCAGCGCCCTCTCCTCGGCTGTCATCCCTGGACGCTGCGGGGGGTGCCGTCTCCCCAGCGTCTCGTCCACCCTCGGGCGGCACCGAGCAGGCCCGGAGGACGCTTGCACAGGAGACGAGTCCAGAGGGAGGACTGGGGTGTAGGGCAGCGCCGAGGATGCCCGCCGGGCACTGGACCAGTCAGGCCACGAGCGTCCTGCGGCCTCTGGCCACGGCTGACGGCCCGGCCCCGCCGCCCAGCTCCCGGAGACCCCACGCCCCGGCAAGGGGGTCCACGTGCCAGCCCGGAACCCGTGAGGAAATCGGGTCTTTGCAGACGCCGTCCATCTAGCTGAGGACCTGGTCTTGCGGGCTGGGGTGGCCCCAGTGCAGGGGCTGGCGTCCTGTAGGACAGGGAGGATGCCTGAGGCTCAGACGTGCTGGGAGGAACCCGGGCGGGAGCTGGGGGCGTGGCCGCCACAGCCTGGGTCACACCCTGGCCCCATCCATCCCTCGGTCCATCTATCCATCCATCGCCTGCGGGCGCTGCTCTGGGAGATTCAGCTTAGGGTGCGGTTTCTGTGACGTAGCACTTCAGCATCTCAACTTTAAAAACCCACAGCAAATATTTTCTGAAGATTCCCGTGTGTCTGTACAGTTTAGAGGGAATTTTTCCTAGCCAGGGTCTTCAAGGAGAAAGGTCCGCGTGGCGATAGCCTTTTATGGTGCAATATTTTCTGTGGCCACAGGAGGGCGACTCCATAAAGGAAAACAGGACTGTGAACAGGAGCCCCACCTCTGCCCCCTTCCACGTGGGGCTGCACACGCCCGCACACACGCACACGCATACCTGCACACACGCATACACGCACATGCATATCTGCACATGCACATGCATACCGGTACACACCTGCACACACGTGTGCACACACCCGCACAACCCACACACACCTGCACACACGCACACCTGCACACATACTCGCACACGCCTGCACACACACATGCATACGTGCACATACGTGCACAGAGGCGCACGTGGTAGAGTAAATCGGTCGTCCTTAAACTTTAATAATGTTGAACTTAATCAAGGCTAAAGTGAGTTGGAGGGGGAGGGGACCCGAGTGGTTTCCTCTCTCCTCAGTGGAATAAAATAGCTTTACTGGAGAGCTGGAAGCCTTTCTTGTGCAACATTTACCATCTAGTCTCATCATGTTATAAATAACACGTCAGAGGATTCACAAGAACACAACTTTAAAAAAGATAAAATTAGGCTCTATCAATAGCTCCAGATTTTTTTCCTACACTCACACACCAAGAACATTTCTGTATCTTTCACTCAAATAACATCTGACAAATTGTAATTTGTAGTTTCCTGGGCTAATAGAGAAAAATAAAATCTGTTGTTAATATTTCTAGCACCTTCTGGCTGAAATAATCCCATGACCTGCCGAAGCCTGCACTGGTCCCCCACTAGTAGGTGATGGGGAGGAAGCGTCAGGCCTGCCCAAACTTGCACCAGAGCCCCGCCATCCCGGCTGCCTGGCAGCAAATGGGAGGCATTGCATCTCTGCCCTTGAAAAAAAACCATCTTGGAATTAAAAAAAATTTTTTTATTGGAGTATAGTTGCTTTACAATATTGTTAGTTTCTGCTGTACAGCAAAATGAATCAGCTATATGTATACAGAAATCTCCTCTTTTTTTGGATTTCCTTCCCATTTAGGTCACCACAGAGCACTGAGTAGAGTTCCCTGAGCTATACAGCAGATTCTCATTAGTTATCTATTTTATACATAGTATATATGTACGTAGTGTATACATGTCATTCCCAGTCTCCCAATCCATCCCACCCCCACCTTCCCCCTTGGTAGCCATACGTTTGTTCTCTTTGTGTCTCTTTCTGCTTTGTAAATAAGATCGTTTATCCAATTTTTTCAGATTCCACATATGTGTGTTCATATACGATATTTATTTTTCTCTGTCTGACTTACTTCACTCTGTATGACAGTCTCTAGGTCCATCCAGGTCTCTACAAATGACCCATTTTGTTCCTTTTTATGGCTGAGTAATATTCCATTGTATGTATGTACCACATCTTCTTTATCCATTCGTCTGTCGATGGGCATTTAGGTTGCTTCCATGTCCTGGCTGTTGTAAAATAGTGCTGCTGGGAACATTTTGGTACATGACTCTTTTTGGATTATGGTTTTCTCTGGGTATATGCCCAGTAGTGGAATTGCAGTATCATATGGTAGGTCTATTTTTAGTTTTTTAAGGAACCTCCATACTGTTCTCCACAGTGACTGTATCAATTTACATTCCCACCAGCAGTGCAAGAGGGTTCCCTTTTCTCCACGCCCTCTCCAGCTTTTATTGTTCGTAGATTTTTTGATGATGGAGAATTGTTTTTGAAGCTCTTGGTGCGAACATGCAGCTGTTTCATTAATCCTGACTTTTACAATGAGTCATTTCTCCGAGGTGTGGTTTAACTTTCTGATAACTAGTGGAAGTCTTCCTGGTTCCTAAGTGTGATGTGACACTTTGTGACGTCAAAGAGGGTGACATCTAGCGTTCCCCGTCCTCTACTCCCTACCAGACTGTTACTGAAACCGAGGTGAAAAACAAGCTGACGGAAGAAATAAAACAAAGGGAAAGAAGGCAGCGGTCGAACCCGAACTGCCCCAGAATCCTAATTAACACCCATGAGAAGTCATCGCCCTTCCCCGTCGGTCCCCATTTAAAACGCACGGGGGGGAATTTGAAATACGTGCTGTGCTCTGACATGCCCTGCTGCAGCCTCTTCCTCAAAACGACCTCCTGCTCCAACCTCGGACCTAAGAAAACCTCTGGGGTCACCAGCCAGTCTAGGAAGCGACATCCTTCTAATAGATTGGCTTCCATTTTGATGCAAGTCAATCGATTTATGTGACTCCTTTGTGAGCTTCAGTCTTAGGCTTAAAGGGCTTATTGTTTGCGTTGGAAGGACAGCGTATGACAGTGAGCGTGGGGTTTCAAGTGTCCTTCCGTGTAGTTGTAAAAACCTCGCGGCAGTCGGGGGCTGGGAGTCCTTCCCCAGCTGAGGCTCCAATCAGATGTTTAGAGGGCGGCTGCAACAGTTACACTGCCCTACCGTCCAGATTTAGGGACTCGGAAATACAGGCGTGGTCTAGAAAAGTGCATCTCCCCACCCCGTTTATGTGCTCTTAAATCTACTTTCTTTCCATTTTTAGCTGCACTGACAAATACTTCTCTGTAAGTCCAAGCTTCTTGGGAGAACATAAATGTTAGATCTGCCAGCTAAATACCTTTCATTAGAGCCAGGCAACCGATTTCATTTCAGAGTAAGAGTCTGCCTGCAGATTTCTGGCATTCTATTTTTTTATATACAATCTCTACCGCTTACATATTTTTAATGCAGTGTCTGTTGTCAGATCAGAATAACAGGACCGACCCGGTGCCCATTACTCTGTGGAAGTGAGTTTCCTCGCGTGTGGGTCTAACCTTCGGCTGTGCTGTGGATTTGCCAGAACTGACGTTATGATCTCCCCAGCACAGTTTATATTTACCACGGCCAGTTTAGAAAGAGTTGGAATTAATTAGGGAATGTTTCAAATGTCAAATCGTTAAACAAAACTGTAAAAAGTAAATTGTGGTCTCTGGCAAAGCAAGTTTTTCATAAAATCAGATCCCTGGAATGAAACGGTCATTGCTCTGAAATATCTAATTTTATTATTACCGCTTTTAGGGACACGGATCAGCAATCGAAGAGTTTTAGATCTGCTACGAATAGTGATGTATTATAGCTGCCACAGGAAGTCACGGGGTCTGACGTCTAAGACATCACCAGAGACTTGACGTATTCAGTCAGGGCGTAGTTAAGGGTGTGTGTGCGTGCGGGGGGGCACCTGCCAGATGTTCTTTGCATTTAAGAGCCATTTACAAAGCACTCAGAATGATAGGTAACGTAGAAAATATTGACAGCTGAAGTTAACAAATACAGGAATCTTCTTTGAAATAAGCGATCAAGCTGCTGGGAGGTGATCTGGACCAGCCGGCAGGAGGGACGCTGCCGGGACACCGGCTGCCTCGCCTTTGTCACATGCCGTCTGTGGTGACTAATGAGGACCACGGGTACCAGCAGCTTCAGAAATTCCCCCAAACTGAGAATCTTGTCTCCTTCCTAAATGTGGTTCTGATGACACAGAAACAGTTTCTGTTTCGATGCGTCGATGTTACAGCAAACAAGCTGTGACAAATGAGTCTGTCGGGCAGCACTCACGAGTCTTCTCTTTTTTCCCTTGTTGTTTTTGTTGAAAACACTTCTTTTTTCAGTGTGGAAGGAGCTGGTGAGGAGGTATGAACAGCCAGCGTCTGTAAAAGCGTCTGCTGCTCTTGAAGCCAGGAGCCAGGACGTGAATGTTTGCTGCATGGTGCACACGGGTCTGGGGGTGGTGGGGGCCCCGAGGCTTTTCACAGAAATGCACACAGACGAGGCTGAAGCCAAGAAACCCACCTCAAGGTCAGAGGGAGAACTTCTGTCCCTGGGGGACGGCGTGCAGAGCGTAAAGCCCTGGTGTGCAACCATGTCTCTGATCAAATCTGTCTGGTTGGTCCGAGCCGACGGCCGCCGCTGAAATCGGTCCACTTTGTTTGTTTGTTTGTTTGTTTAAATTATATATTTGTCTTTGGCTGCGTTGGGTCTCCGTTGCTGCCCGCGGGCTTTCTCTAGCTGCGGCGAGCAGGGGCTGCTCTTCGTTGCGGTGCGCTGTCTTCTCGTTGCGGTGGCTTCTCTTGTTGCGGTGCGCGGGCTTCAGTAGTTGTGGCTCGTGGGCTCTAGAGCGCAGGCTCAGTAGTTGTGGCGCACGGGCTTCAGTAGCTGTGGCGCACGGGCTTAGTTGCTCCGCGGCACGTGGGATCTTCCCGGACCAGGGCTCGAACCCGTGTCCCCTGCATCGGCAGGCGGATTCTTAACCACTGCGCCCCCAGGGAAGCCCTCAGTCCACTTTCATGTACGAAGTTCTCTCGCTCCTCGGGGGTCAACCCGACACTGGCCTTTGGCTGCTTGAGGTGTGCACTTGGGGGAGGCGCGCTGCAGATGACACGCCGTCGCGACAGGGAACCGGGGTCCCGGTGTGGTCACTGCTGGATGGTTCCGGAGGCTTCTCTCTGAGATGGAGGAGCAGGACCGGGCTGACCTCCAGGCCCTCGGTTTACCGCGGCATCTCTCGCTGCGCTGCTGCCTGGATGAGGGGCGCCCACAGCCCCTGCCGGTCCCAGCCTGTGTCCACGTGCCTTGTGTGTGCACACGCAGTTTCGCACGTTACACATCCAGACGTGCTGCCCTCGAAGCCGCCGCCTTGGGAGGGGACGTTTACCCGGTGATGCGCCAGGGAACGTGCTTTGGGATGACACGGGGGTCTCTGCGCTTTGGTGAGTGTTTGGTCCTGGGAACAGCCAGGAGCTCATCAGGGGAGCCTGGCGCGTGGAGGGGAGGGGAGGGTGCGGCCGGATCGCGTCTGGGAAGTGGCCGGGGAGTCCCGTCCGGATAAGCTGCTGATGCCGTGGGCGCTCTGTGGGGGGCCCGTGAGAGGGAAGCAGAGATCTGCCCCGACCTGATCAGCCACGACACTGGCTTCTCCAAGACGGTCCCTGAAGTGGGAGCCCACAGGTGCCTTGTGTCCTGTGTCCACCATCTGCCACGAGGGGCCACTTGTGCAGGAGAGCACATCCTGGTGAGCGGCAACAGGTGTCAGACGTTCACTTGATGTGTCACAGTCGTGGCTCAAAAGTTCAGCCGCGCGCGCGCACGCACGCACGCGCACACGCACGCACACGCACGCACACGCACGCACACGCGCACGCGCACACAAAAAACGTGCTCTCGCTCCTGGTGACTCTGAATCTTCTCCCGGCACAGGGTCTGGAGCAGCGCTGCCCACCGGGGAGCCCCCGTCACGGCATCCTGTCTGGAGACCAGCTCAGCTTCGCTTGTCCCAGGCTTCCTGAGTCCTCATTCACCTCCACAGACGGTCCGGGCCAGAGACAGGTAAGAGCCCCCGGCAGGGCCCCCTGGGGAAGTGACTGCAGGGCTGGACGCTGGCCAGGCCTCCAGACCCTGGTGGGGGGACAGGTGCACCCCGGGCGCCCCAGGCTCACGGCAGCCGGCACACCAGGTGGCCGCTGGCTGGCTTGGGGTGGGGCCTGGCCCGGGGGTTTAAAAACCTTTTCATGGAGGAGCGATCCCCACGCCAGAAGCGCCCTCAGCAGGGGTGTTACGGTGACTTCTCACGCCCACACGGCCAGCACGCGCCACCCTGCCCGGCTCGCGCGGGATCGCTTTCCTGACGTCGGCCCGCGCCCCTCACTGCGTGAAGCTTGAGCTCACAGCCGCGTGTGCCCCTCGCAGGCCTGTGGCCGAGGAGTCGGGGCCCGGCTGCACCAGCGGGCGCGTGGAGTCTAGGTCTCCAGCAGGAGGACGCCAAGGCTGCGGCTGGTCCCGTCCTGCAGCCCCGGGACGGGGGTCCCTCTTTGCCCCCAGAGGCCGCCTGGCTCCTCCTAGCGCTTCCCCGCGGCCCCCGGCAAGCTGGCCTCGACCTCCCGGCCTCTACTCCTGCCTCCCCCACCCAGCCAGAGGAGGCTGTCAGCCTTCCAGGGGAGCGTCCTCGGCCCCTCCCGTCGCAGAGCAGAGGCCCCTTGCCTGGGGTCCGCAGGCTCCAGCGCTCAGTGGTGGATGTCTCTGGGGGCGTTATTCCGTCACCACCGCTACGTCCCCGTGCTCGGTCACTGCCAGCGGGCGCTGCACACGTTCCCGAGTGTCACTTGCTGGAGACAGGACTCCTGCCGGGTGTGGCCCGGGGGTGGGCGGCCCGTCTCGGGTCCTGTGCAGTCACTCCAGTGGGGAAGCGGGGGGCCCAGATGGAGCAGCGTGGGGCCCAGATGGAGCAGCGTGGGTGCCAGAGGCGTCGGGGAGGGGGAGCGGAGGGGCGGAGGGGCGGGGCCGGGTTCCTGAGGGACCACGTGTCGCTTTCGTCAGCTGTCTGGGGGCAGCCCTGCACTCTCCTTCTGCTACTTTGGAAAGTGTAATGAGAGAGAGAGGGAGGGAGGGAGGGAGAGAGAGAGAGAGAGAGATGGAGGTGGGGGGGAGTGAGGGGGCAGAGAGGGGTTGACTACAGGACCTGAGGCTGGGCTTGGTGGGTCAGGTGGCCGGGAAGCAGCCTCTGCACCCCTCTTTGCTCGTGAGCTGTGGGTGCCACCAAGGGGGCAGCCGGCGTCCCCTGGTGGAGATACCCACACCTTTCGGGGAGCTCTGTCATCAGCGGGTGTCCTGTAGGGGCGCTGGTTCCTGTTGGTTCGGGCACCCCTGCCCGTGCTGGCACACAGGGAAAACTCATCCCCTGCTGCTTGTGTTCTAGTGGCAGGAATGAAACTGTTTTGGCTATTCTGGGTCCCTTGAAATTTCATATGAATATTAAATCAGCTTCTCATTTTCTACAAAAATATCAGCTGGGATTCTTACAGGGATTGCATCAAATCTGTAGATGAGTTTGGGGAGAACTGTCATTGTAACAATATTATGTCTTCTGATCCATGAACATGGGATGCATTCCATTTATTTAGACCTTTAGTTTCCTGCAACAATGTTTTGTAGTTTCAGAGTGTAAGTTTTTTTTTTTTTTGCAGTACGCGGGCCTCTCACTGTTGTGGCCTCTCCCGTTGCAGAGCACAGGCTCCAGACACGCAGCCTCACTGGCTCAGCCGCTCCGCGGCATGTGGGATCCTCCCAGACCGGGCCACGAAACCGTGTCCCCTGCATCGGCAGGTGGACTCTCAACCACTGCGCCACCAGGGAAGCCCCAGAGTGTAAGTTTTGAATTTTTTTGTTAAATGTATTCCTAAGTATTTTATTCTTTTAATGCTATTATGAATGGAATCGTTTTCTTAATTTCATTTTCAGATTGCTCATTGCAGTTGTACAGAAATACAGTTGATTTTGCATATTGATCTTGCATCCTACAACCTTGTTGAACTCATTCATTAGTTGTAGTACTTTTGGAGTGATTTCTTAGGGTTTTCTATGTTCAAGATTATGTCATTTGCAAATAGAGTTTTATTTCTTCCTTTCCAGTTTGGATGCCTCTTATTTCTTTTCTTGTCATATTGCCCTGGCCTGACCCTGCAGCAGGATGTTCAGTAGTGGTGGTGAGAGCAGACTCCCATGTCTCATCCTGATCTTAGGAGGGGAGCCTGCAGCCTTTCACCACATGTGATATCAGCTGTGGGTTTTTTCTAGACGCCCTTTATCAAGTGGAGGAAGTTCCCTTGCATTCCTAGTTGTTGTTGTTTTTTTTTTGAGTATTTTTATCACGAAAGGGTGTTAGTGTTTGTCAAATGGTTTTTCAGTAAATAAGATGATCATGTGATTTTTGTTTTTAATTCTGTTCATCTGATGTGTTACATTAATTGATTTTCGGATGTTAAACCAATCCTGTGTTCCTGGGATAAACTCCACGTGGTCATGGGGTATGATTCTTTTTCTATGTTGCTGGATGTGGTTTACTAGTATTTTGTTCAGGATTTTGTTGTCCATGTTCAGAAGAGATTGGTTTGTAGTTTTCTCATGATATCTTTGTCTGGTTTTGGTATCAGGGTAATACTGACTTTATAAAATGAGGCATATTCATAAAATAAGTCTCCCAATCTGTGAAGTGTCTAGAACTTTGCTGGGGGGTCGACATGAAGTGCGCAGGTCCTAGAATCCTCAGGCCAGCTTTTCGGCTTTGTGTTTCCATTTGCAGATTAGCTTTCTCACCTTGCAAAGACTTCCAGAGTGAATTTAGACTGAAATATTAGAACTTTGACCGTTGGAGGTGCTACATGTCACTTCATGTCCAGTGAAATATTTAATTAATGAGTGAATGAGCTCCCTACCCTCCTCTGCAAATTCCAGGGCGGTCAGAACTCCGTTCACTCTCCCAACTTTTTGAGACTTCTCCCAAACTGAAATTCCGTGTCTGCTAGATGCCTGTTTTTCACACTTTTAGTGCTACTACTAATGCCTCATGGTCACTCAGCACTTGCTGTCTGTAAACCTCTTGCACACGTGACCTCATTTGATCTTCACAAAAACCTCTGCAGGCACGCTTTCACTGCCTCCGTTTTCTGGACAAGGAAACTGGAGGTGGCGGGTGACCTGCCACCGCCCCTGTGACATCGGCTTGGGGGGGGGACATGCTGGACCGTCGGCACTCAGCTGGGGCTGGCCCACAGCTGCCCCCGTCTCCGCCCTCGTCACCCCCCACCCCCCCACCTGCTCTGCTCAGAGCCGCCAGAGCACGACCGTGTCCCTTAAGGAGGAGGAAGCACGGATGCTACTGAGGCTTCCTTGGCAATTTGTTCTTTAATCAAAACCATCACAATTTGCAGCTCCATCTTGATTACGCCTCTCCCGCGGGCACCCCTGATTCCCTGCCTCATCCTTGATTTTTTATTTAATTTTTTTCCCTCTCTTCGTGCTGATTTCTAGGTCAGAGACTTTGAGACTCATTCTTGCTTCAAGTGGGCTTGGCAGTTCTGCCCGGCGTGAGCTTGTTCATTGAGGCCGAGGGACGGGGGTGTCCGGAGGGGCAGCGGGCGGCCCCCGCAGCGCAGGCCAGGGGCCCGGGCGCCGTCCTCCTTCACCTCTCTCTCTCTTTTTTAAAAATAAATTTATTTATTTTTAGTTTTGGCTGCGTTGGGTCTTTGTAGCTGCGCGCTGGCTTTCTCTAGCTGCAGCGAGCGGGGGCTACTCTTCGTTGCGGTGTGCGGGCTTCTCATTGTGGTGGCTTCTCTCGTTGCGGGGCACAGGCTCAAGGCGTGTGGGCTCAGTAGTTGTGGCTCGCGGGCTCTAGAGCGCAGGCTCAGTAGTTGTGGCGCACGGGCTTAGTTGCTCCGCGGCATGTGGGATCCTCCCGGACCAGGGCTCGAACCCGTGTCCCCTGCGTTGGCAGGCAGATTCTTAACCACTGCGCCACCAGGGAAGTCCTTCCTTGACCTCTGTTGAACCCTAACCCCTGCCGAGCCAAGGGCGAGGGGTCATGTTCTCAGCTTTCCTGGCCCAGCCAGTCTCACCCAGGGTGCTGGGAGGCCCCTTACAGGGCACTGTCCCGGGCGGCTGTGGGAAGTGGGGTCTAGGATCCCAGCATCTGCCTGTCTTGGGAGGAAAGGCTCCTGGGGCCTCCGGTCCTGATGCAGGAAGTCTTCCTCCTGGGCCCCGGGGGTCGGCTCTGAGGGAAGCGGGAGGAGAAAGAGGACAAGAGCCAGGACCGTCCTGGGCGGTGCATCCCCCTTTGTGCCTTTGAAGGAAGAAATCAGTGTCTGCATCACCGGTCACATTGCTGCCTGTGAGCAGGGTCGGCGAGGGTCACTTCCCCTCTCGGGTGGGGGGACGGTGTTGTCTGATACCCTTTTCCTCTCCTTCTGGGGGAGGCGCTGATGGGGGGGTCACCACCGGCCTCTTTCTCCGACGGGGATATTACCCCAAGGCTGCTTTTCCTTAGCAGAATCTGAGGGGTGGTAAGGCCGTGGGGCGCTTGATGGGCCGGTGCCGAGATCCAAGGCCCCCGGTGGCCCGCTTTCCTCC
Organism: Kogia breviceps; assembly: GCF_026419965.1. Lineage (NCBI taxonomy): Eukaryota > Metazoa > Chordata > Mammalia > Artiodactyla > Physeteridae > Kogia > Kogia breviceps. Next base: position 1,395,605 of record NC_081318.1, on the reverse strand, counting down.
TTCTGCCACAGCCCCCCCCGTTGGTTCCCAGTCCTTCTGAAAGTCCCAGCATCCGCCAGAAGCGGCTCTCGCCACCCCCCTACCAGGCCATAATCTCTGGAACTTTCTGACCGAGGCAAGTTTCCTCACACCCAGCCCTTGGTTAACGGCACCCCCCCCCCACCCCCGTCACACAAATGCTCGTTCAGGAGAAGCTGGAAAGCACAGGAAAGTTGGAGGAAGGCTGTAAGAATCATTAATCACCCATCACTGAGAGATCAGTGTCGTCAAAGCTTTAGAATATTTCCTGCCTGTTCTCTGACTAGTTCACAGATTTTGAGTGCGTACAGCTTTCATTAGAAACAAAAGTGAAATCCTCACGTAGACACAGTTTTGAGTCCTTCCTTCCCACTTAAGAGTGTGTGTCCTGGTCGTTTTTCACATCATCAACACTTTTCAAGACATCATGGGAATAGCTATAGAGCCTTCCGTCCTTTGGAGGTGTTATAGTGTGCTTGGTTCTTGTTTTTCTGATTTTTAAATTTTTATATTGAACTAGAGTTGATTTACAGTGTGTTAGTTTCAGGTGTCCAGCACAGTGATTCAGTTATAGATATACATATACATACATATATATACTTTTTCAGATTCCTTGCCCTTATAGGTTATTATTAAACATTGAGTATAGTTCCTTGTGTTATACAGTAGGATCTCGTTGGTTATCTATTTTATATTTAGGAGTGTGTATCTGTTAATTCCAAACGCCAGATTTACCCCTCCCCCCGCTTCCCCTTTGGTAACCAGAAGTTTGTTTTCTGTCTGTGGCTCTGTTCCTGTTTTCTACGTAAGTTCATTTGTGCTTGGCCCTTGTTAAAGCTCAACGTGGATACCACTCTGAACATGGCCAGTTCTCCCAGAAACGTGCTTCCAAGACGGGAGCCGCACGCCCTGCTGGCCCCCTCTCTGGCCCGCGAGGCTGCGGACGTGATCGTCTCGAGGCATTAGACGCGTGTGCGTGCGTGCGTGTGTGCCCGTACGTGGTGTGTGTGCGTGTGCGCCCGCGCTCGCGTGCCTGAGATCAGGCGCGGGCGCAGAGCTGGCGACACAGAAGGCCTTGCCTGGTTCTCTCTGGGGGCAGGGGTGTCCAGGCTCGTCTGGACACGTGTCACAGCCACTAAAAGCCGAAGGAGGTGATACACGTGGGCCACAGAGCCCCCTTGGGATGGAGTTCACCGGGCGCGGCTGAGCTGGGCGGGGCCGGGGGCCGGGCCGTGGTTGCCAGGCCTGCAGGCTGTGGATGAGAAACAGGAACTGGGTAGCAGAAGCCCTGCTGTTCCCCGTTTGCCGTCACCGGGTGGAAGGGGGCAGTGGTGACTTTGGCTGCGAGCGGTTTCCAGTGTGAGGCTCACCCTTTCTGGGGAGCTGTGGCCTGTCTTTGAACGGTCGCCTTCCCCACGTTTTGTCACGGACCAAGCATGTCCGAGCCCTCTGCTCACTGTGTGATCTCATAGTGACAGGGGGCTGGTGAGCGCTGTGTCGCTGCCCAGTTTTCAGGGTCTTTGTTTCTTCTTTAGGGAACGCATTGTGATAAATGAGAAGTGTGTAAAGTTATTGAAGATAACGGGTATCTTTGGATTCCTACTCTAAGTTTTTACCAATATGAGAGAAAAACAAATAGACTGACTTGAATTTAGTGCTCCCAGTGGCCCTTTAAAAGCCGGTGCTTTTCCCCAGAGGATGCCTGCAGGAGGCAGGTACGGCGAGAGCATCCTCGCAAGCCGGTGTCTCCTCCAGCCACGCGGACCAGAGGGTCCTGGGGTTACGTTAATCAAAGGTCAGATCTGCTGTACACGATCTTCCTTCCTTTGTGACTAATTGCAGGGCAGAAGAGATAGCCACATGTCCCGTATACCGGTGTCCCCTGCAGCCTCTTGCGTTTCCACTGCAGTGAGTGTCTCTGAGTGTGTTTGTGTGCTTTTTTCTTCAAAGCGTGATGAGCTTGGTGGAGCCCACTTGAACTCTGCAGAAACATAAGTGTGGCTTTAAATCTAAATCATTACTGAAGGTAATGAAGGTTTTCATTTGACTTGATGGGAAACCGCCCATTTCAACAGAGAAAAAAAAACCACTTATTTTTCAGAGATGAATAATTTTTGCAGTAATATTTGAAGACCCATCGGCATGAATTGAGGGAGGGGATCACCTCTCATGAGATCTACTCTCAGGACAGTTTCAAAGGAGAGACCCTCCCACCTTCCAGAGGGGCTTTTTCTAGTGGGACGTGGACTCTTTGAGCCTCTTGCGGGTCCCTCGTTCTTCCTGGCAGCTTGCCCAGGCTCTTGCTAATTTATTCAGTTCACTAGAGTTCAGCGTAGGGCAAGGGGTCCCCAGATATGGCTTGGAGCGTCCGCAAAGAGAGTTTTTCGTCGCTCCCAGCGCCTGAGCTACGCACGCAGGCCTGCGGGACACAGAGGCCTGCCGGTGAGGGGCTCTGGGCTGCCCCCAGATCCGGTGCAGATCAATGAGCTCTTCATTCAGGTAGAAGATAAATGCAGAAGGTTTCCCCTGAGCCTCTTCCACGGCCAGCATGCCCGTCTGGAGGGCATCAGACGCGGGACCCTTGGAAAAGCGGTGTTTATAGCGTGAGGCTGCTGGGTCGGCTTCTTGGGGTGGCTTCACGTGGGACGGGCACACTGAATGCTCCGCCGCGGTAGACGACACATCCTTGCGATGCCTTCGAGGGGAAGGAGGAGAAGGTGTCTGTGCGTGTGATTCGGAAGCTCGGAGCTGCAAGACTCGACAGCCAGGTTCCGCTGCCGGGTCCGGAGCTGACGCTGAAACAGAACCCTTCGTGCTTCCCAGAGAACCGGTGCGGACTGCATGGTGTGAGCTTAGCCGGTACTCCGCCGAGAGACAGCTGGACACCAGACGGTCACTGGCTGCGGCGAGGGCGTCGTCCTGAAAGACGAAATGAGCCCATCGCGTCCGCGGCGGGACTCCCACCTTCTGGATTTAGCGGGGGCTCCTTACCTGCGTTTCTCCCGGCCCGGGGAGCGGGTAGTACCACGTCCGTGCGTTGGTGCAGGCCCAGCCCAGACGAGGGGTCGGCACTGAGTGGTTCTGGCTTGGGGGTGGGTATCAGACAGTTAAGGGGCCACGAGCGCTTCTCAGCAGGGCTCTGAAACCAGGCTGTGGCTCGAAGGTGAAGACAGAGGGTCAGACTAAGCTGTTTTCCCGCCGTCGTCCCCCCGGGTGCCGACGGAGCTCTCTCGCAGGTCGGCAGTCGGGAGCCTTTGTCGCAAGTCACATTATGTTTGTGAAAACCGCTTGCTGGTGAGAGATGGTGTTGTTTTAAATGTAGCAACGCGGGCTTTCGCGTCCACCAGCTAGCATGGCAGCTACCGCGGCTCTTCGGGAAACCCAGGTCGTGCCCGGATTTTCGCTAATATTTTGCGCAGCTCCAGTTCTCCTGCTGGAGCCCGAGCCCGCGCTCCTCCCTCCCGAGTAATAGTTCATAAAAAGCCGATGCAGACGCGCAGGCCCACGTCCTGTCACCGGCCCCTTCTCCCGCGGGCGGGGAGCCCGGCCCGGATTGGCTGCGCCCGCGTTGCCAGGACTCCGTTGCTAGGATGGTGCAGCCTCCAGGCCTGCAGGGAACACGTAATGAATTATGGATGGTTGGTTTTCTCCGAGAGGCCTGATCTGTAATGCAGATGAGCTCCAAGTCACCCCTTTTCTTCTGGCTTCTTAAGGAAAAAAAGAAATCAGCGTTTCAAATCAGAAGCTGGCTTTTACGAAGACCCAGTTGCCACTAGAGAGGCTGAGCTGCCGATGTTAATTCTTATGCAAAGAGGGGGCCAGGGGTCAGTGTCTGTTATTTGTTCTGGAAAAGCTTGTAGGATTTTCACTGAACTCTCTGACCCTTTGGGGGCATCCTTTTGTGTGTGTGTGATCGGAGACAAAAATGGGATATAAACACCAGAAGTGGCATTTTCTGAATGTGAGACACTTTTCCTCTGGGCCTGCGGTGCCGGGAGCCGGCAGGGCAGTTAGGACCCATCTCTCCCTCCACCCTCTCGCCGGACCTCTGCCCCAGAGGCAGAGGAGACCCGGGCCTTTCTCTCCTCCGCGGGGCGTGGACCGCGAACGCCTCTGCCGTGGCCCGCCCTCCATCCGTTCGGGTTGGAGAGGGTCCTAGCGCCCTTTTCGGAGGCTGTTGCGTTCGCAGGGGCCTGTGTTGCTGAGATGCTGTCTGCGTGGTGGTCTCTGCGCTGCCCAGTGCCCAGCCTGTAGCGGACAGAGGGGGACCGGGGGGACGGAGGGCTGGGCCCCCCGCCCGCCCCTTCCCTGCCGCCTTGCTCAGGCACTGGGCTCTGAGCGGCATCTAAGGGCCGCGTGCTCCATAATAAAGAAGGGGAGTGTTCCAGAGTGACTGCCTGAGGCTTAGACACCCCTCCTGCCCGGGGAGGGAAGGGTCCACCATGAACCCTGCGCTCCAGACGCACGTTCCCGCCACGTTCCCGCGGCTCCCCTGCCCGGGCCCTTCCTCGGAGGCAGGAGGTGAGCTTCGCCAGGACAGACGGACTCACAGACACAGGAGGCGAGGCATGTGGGCGTCGGGGCTCAGCACTCGAAACGATAAAAGCCAGTTTTCTGGAGAGGCGCTGAGCTCAGCGAAAACACCTGTTATTACCTGCCTCGGCCAGCAGGTCGTCTCTCACCCCCGCAGAGAGACCCACAATTATCACAAGGAAGAAAGGAGAGAAAAAGAACTTTATTTCCAAGAGGCAAAGCCTTTATTCCAGAACGATGGAAAAGCGGTTTAGGTGAAAATTACATTTGTCACCCCCGTATTAGTGTTTATTGAGCGAGGCCTGGCTTGGCCGAGGAATTTCAAAGAGACGCACGGCCCCGAAGATGAGTGTGGCGCGGTCGACTGAGACTCCTTCCCGAACGTTGGTGCGTCTGAAGTTTGATCTGTTCCGTCTTCTTGTTGAGCGAATGGTGGGTGGGTGTGGTTTTCAGAATTTCGGGGACGGTTTTAATGAAGAGCCATGGGTCGCCTGTTCTGCTCAGGGTCACCTAGAGACAGTCATTGGTAACAGCAGTTGTCTGAGAGTTTGAAAGACAGCAAAATAGAAAAGCCAGGGGGACTTGGATCTCACCCCCGTCCACCTACAGAGGCGGGAAAACGGAGGCGGTTAATCAAAAGACGGCAGCAAGATCCCAGGTGACGGAGGCATACGTGCAGGTGGCTCCCCCGCCGCCCCGATTCCTCCAGCCGGTTCCCGTCGCTGTGCGAGTGCAGCCGGCCTGGCCTCCCCCCCGAGGAAGGTGGAGGCGGGACAGAAGTCCCCAGGGGTTCCTGCAGCTCGTGGAACTTGTGTGATGGGCTGACAGCACCCAGAGCTGGAGGAACATGAAGGGTTCTATTTGGGAACGTCTAATGCAGATGCGGCTTGTGGGAAAACGGCGTTTTAAAGAATAAGAATACGTTTTGTGCCATCCAGTGTCTTTACAAGAAAAAATAAAACAAAACCCAAAAAACCAGACAGGTAAACAAATGCCAAGGAGAACTCACCCAGGACGGAGACTCAACCCGTCTGCTAGCAGAGGCGACACTTCAGCTGAAACAGAAACAAAGCCAGAAGCGCCTCCACTTCTGCACGAGGTAAAATCAGTGCCACTTCCAGGAACTAGTGATTCCGTTCGGATGACCAGCTCCTAGTGGTTATTGATGCTTTATTAATTCCGCGGACACTCTGGCTTGTCGGGCCCACTGAGCAACGGGCTGATCGCTGGGAGGGCATCGCACCTCACGTCACAACCCAGACGAGGGGAGCACACAGGAAACGCCCGGAGGACGCGGACAGGCTGGGTGTGGCGGGCTTACGCGTGTGGCCCGAACGGCCAAGGGTCTTCTTAGCAGAGCTGATGACACGAAGAAAGGGAGGCTTTCCGACCGAGGCTCTGGCTGGCTGCAGGGGAGCCCGCATCCGGGGCCGCTTCCGGTTGACTCGATGAAGCTAGACGTCCATGTGATGACTCAGATAATTGCCAGCTACCCACGTGCTGTTCACAGGGACACCTGGGCACCCGAGGAAGCCACCTGTGTGGGCGTTTCACGTCGAGGACGTGTCGTCCAGGAACAGGGTTTTAGCGGAGGGGAGGCTGGGGCCCCCGCGGCCGCCGAGGCGCTGCCCGGAGGCCGGAGTCACGAAGACGCCCAGCAAGCTTTCAGGACATGACGGGACACCTACTTGGTCTAATTTTCCGCGTCGGCCCCTGCTCCCCTCGGCCCCGTCCACGCTCCGGCTGTCTGGGTCCACTCTCCGCACCGGGGCACCCTCGAGGGTCACCTGGGTTTCACCTCGTCCCTCCGAGGGGCTGAGCCGCGGGGCGTGTCCTCAGCCAGCTCCTGCTGAGCCCACCCCTCCTGTTCCCACAGGACGCGGCCCTACTAGTGACACGGCTCTTTGTCATCTCCCAGGACAGCCCTCCGTCAGGCAGGCTCAGGCAGGCTCAGGACGGCTGAGACTTCGACACGGACACCTGGGGTCGAGCCCTGACTGGCGCGTCCCTTGCATATTTTATTTCGTCTTCCCAGCACCGGCACCCTTATCCCCGTTTTGCCCGTGAGGCGCTGAAGCACAGAGAGGTGGAGTAACTTGTCCAAGGTCACACAGCTGGCCACCAGGGAAGCTCCAGGACCTGCTCAGCTGCGTTGCCTCCATCAGGGAAGAGCAAGGACTCGCGAGCACGTCTTAAAGGGGAGTGGGCGGAGTGGAGACGGGCGGCGTGGCTCCTGCACGAGAGCAAAGACACAAACGAGACAAGGAAATTGAGGTCCGGAAGCCCCGGCCTGCTCTGTGCTTCCCGAGCGGCCGCGCGCGCTGCTGGCCGTCACTGCCCACAGCCCCCTCTGCTTCTAGTAGGGCCCAGACTGGGAACCCGGGGGGAGGAGATAGGGTGGGGGCCGACTTGCCCCCTTGATCTCGAGGGTGGTGCCGACCTACCCCCTCGCACGGACCTTGCTCTCGACTCCTGCTGGCTTCAGAGGCTGCCCTCCACCCCGACCCCATACACACAGTGGGTCTCAGCCACACAGGCCAAGGTCCAGTGTAGGCTCTTGTCTGGTAGGAGGAAGAAAAAGCCGGGCGTGTTCTGGATGCTTCTGCGTGGCTTGTGGGTGCCGGCCCCAAAGGGACGTCTGCAAACAGCCCGACTCAGAGGTGGCCTCCGGAGACCACCTGGAGGAGAGCTCCTGCCGATGGTAGAGCTTCCCCCGTGCACCCGTCAGCACCCGCTGGGGAGGCGGCCCGAGGTCTGGACGTGCGTAGACCACGGGCGGCAGGTCGGGAAACTGGGAAAGGAGCCTGGGCTGGGAAGGTGGCTGGACACGTGTGAGTGGACACCAGGTGTGATCCCCCTGCCACAGAGCAGCGGCCGCTGGACAGCGTCCCCCACGGGAGGAGGACCAAGAAGCCCAGACCGCCTGCCAGCAGTGGCCTCTGAGCTTTGCCCGCACGGTGGGCATGGGAATAAATGCCCACGGGCCTCACAGCGTGGACTCCAAACGGCCAAGGCCATCTGGCCACTGCCCACAGCAAAGCTGAGCCCCTGACACGGCGCCATCCCTCCCAGAGGCCGGCCTGGCCCTCGTGGGGAGCGGCCGTGCTGAAGTCCCGGGGCGTCCGGCCTGACTTGCCCGGCTCTCTCTCCCGCCAGCTCACAGGCTCACGTCCTGTCTTCCTGAAGCCCTGCCCGCCCGCCCGCCCTCTGCTTAGCGCCCTGGCCTTGTCTTCGTTGACCCCAACCTGCTCGTCTTCTAGGACCCGCCCGACTCTCCGTCCTCAGCAGGATTCCTCTGGGTCTGCGGTCCCTTCTCCGACCCCCGGGCCGTGTCCTGTCACTTCGCTTCCCCTGGGGGCCGTCCGCCGAGCTCCCCTCCGGAGCCGCAGGGCCACGGGAGCGTCCTTCACACCGCTCACCGCCGGCTCCCTCTCGGCGGTCTCCGCCCTGACACAGAGACGGCGCTCCCCCCTCAACACGGAGTCACCTCCGCGTGTCACAGAAGATTCTGAATAGGAGGACGTCTGCGGCATCCTCGGAAATTCTCCAGGCCAGAAAACAGACGGCTGCGCGAAACCCTGACGGAAGGGCCGGCAGTGGCTTCTTGCCTCCCCTTCCCTGCACCGCGGCTGGAGCTGCTCTCAGAACGCGGGGTGCGGGGTGACGACCCCTCCGGTGACAGCTGCCCCTGGGGCCGCCCCCTTCGGTCCGGGTTCTCGGTCTCCTGCTTCCCACTGGCTCGGCCACCTCAGTCCGAAGTCCAGGACAGAAGTTCTCGCCCCCGGAGCCCCCAGGATGTTTAGGAGGCAGCTGTTGGTCCGTGAAAGCTGGACGGCTGTGTCCCCGCCGTCTGTGGGGCGGGAAGACCAGGGCTCAGGCTGCCTGCGCCTCCGGCCTCCGGGGGGTTACAGGGCGCTGGTGGTGCGGCTGGTGTCCGGGCCAGTGGGGGCTGCCGTGGCAGCCGCCGGCCCCGGGCCGGGCAAGCGGCCCCTGAGGGTGGAGGGGCTCAGAGGAACGTCCCGGTGCCTGAGCAGCCAGTGGGTGTCGTCGGCCACCATGGAGACGAGGGTGGGAAATGTGTGGTCGGTCTTGTGTTAAGCTCTCTGCTCTGTGGCCTGGAGAGGCGATGCTTGCCTTGCAGCCTCTGGCCATGCAGAGCACAGGCTGCGGACCGGAGGTGAGCCGTGGACGCCGCCGAGAGTGGAGGCCCCTGGGGCTGACACCCCCTCCATGCAGGTTTCAGGAGCCGGCGTCAGACCCGGTGGTTGAAGGTGCGGAGGTGCTGTGGATGTTCTCGGAGAACGTGGGCTCCTGTCCGACTGCAGGCGGGCCCAGCCCAGCACCCCAGGGCCGCGGGGACCAAGACGTGGGCCAGGCTCTGAGCAGCTCGACGGCTGCCGTGGCCTTGTCGGGGGGGACACAAGAGCCGGTCCTGCACGTGTTGAGAAGGGCCCGGGACACACCCAGCTGGGGGGGACGTCCCACTGCTGGACCGGGAGGAAGGCCTGGCGTCCGGCCTGCAGTGCCTGCGGTGGGTGGACGAAGCTGGCAGAGGAGTGCACTTTGGACGGAGGGACGAGAGCTGGTGTCTGTGCAGACGGGGTCCCTTCCTCCGTCCCCTTCCCATCCCTCATGGAGTGGGTGCCGTCAGCGTCTCTCGCCTCTTTACGACCCGATCCCCCAGCTCTGGTCTCGGGGGATTTAGTCACTTCCTCTCTTCTGGGAATGGCCCCGATCTCCCTCTGGCTCTGTGCTTTTCGGGGGACTGGGCAACACGTGTTCTAAGCTTGGGGTTCCTATCCCCGGTCTTCACTGTGCAGCACAGGCCTGGTTTATTTTTTTGCGTTTCTTTACTTTCGGTTTTCAAACCATTTCATTTTAGACATGTTCCTATAAACTGTATCTGTTTTTTTTAAGCTCCAACTTGAGATTTGGGATTTCTCTCTACAATCTTATTTTGTGTTATTTATCATGTTTCTTTCCTTGCTTTTTCCCCCTCCCGCACTATTTGCTGTTGCATCCATCACGTTCCTTTATTCTTTTTATCCCCTCCAGGACTCCTGTTCTTCTGGAGCTACCTTCATGGTAATAGGATGCCTGACTCACACGCCTGCTGCGACACCTCCTCCTCTGAACGCACAGGCCTCGGGATGGCTTCACTTTGCTGGCCCCTGCCCTTCTCCCGTGTTATTTTCATCTGACATTTTAATTCCGTTTTGTTTACAAGCCGACACTAACAGTTATTACGATCATTGCTTCTTACAGTCAAGTCTCTCTGAGTTCCTCCCTGGTTTTTACCAGGGTTCCCGTGGCTTCTGCTGCTGTGTCTCTTTGGCTTTTCACCGTCTCCTACCGACGTGCTTTCTTCCTTTTAAATTTTAAATTTTATTTGTTTGTATTCTCTTATTCCATTTTTCAACTTGGAAACATCGCAAACCCACAGGGAAGCTGCCCAATAGCAGAAAGACCACGTTCATGACCTTCGCCCGGGCTAACTCCGTTGGTTTCACCTCTCTCTCCGTTCTCTCGCGTCCTAATGTGTGTGTTTACTCACAGGTGCGTAGTTTTTAAAAAATTATAAAAGATGCCCTATATTTTATTATATTTTTATGCTCAACTCTCATCTGTCTTTATTTTTTAAATTTTTGTTGGAGTATAGTTGATTTACAATGTTGTGTTATAATAGTTTCAAGTGTTCATCAAAATGAATCAGTAATACACATACATATATCCACTCTTTTTTTTTTAAAAAAAAATTCTTTTCCCATATAGGTCATTACAGAGCATTGAGAAGAGTTCCCTGTGCTCTACAGTAGGTCCTATTAGTTCTCTATTTTATACGTAGTGTGTGTATATGTCAATCCCAATCTCTCAATTTATCCCTCCACCCCTTCTCCCCCTGGTAACCATAAGTTTGTTTTCTACATCTGTGACTCTCTGTTTTGTAAATATGTTCATTTGTACCATTTTTTTAGGTGCGTAGTTTTTAATTGGCTAAACCATTCGTGAGATGTGGACATTATGATGCTTCTAAATATTGGAATATGTATCTCTTAAGACAAGGTGCTGCATAACCGCAGTAAAATGATCGTGTGCAGGAAATGTAAAACCTTACAATACGCGTGCCGTCCAGCCGCAGCTCAAGTTGTGCAGTTATCTCAGTAACTTCCTGCGGTTCTGTTTAAAATCAAAGATTCAATGAAGCCTTGCTTCGTTTCCATGCCTAGTCAGCTCATTGGTTCCCTTCTAACGGAACAGTTCATTCAGGCTTGCTTTCCCGCCTTCGGTGACAGTGACATCTGGAGAGGCCCAGGCACGTTTTGTAGAGCGTCCCCTCAAACGGACCTCACGCCCTGGCTTCTCCGTCTTTCAGGGCCCGGGCCCGTGCTCTGGCCGTGAGTGGCCGCCGGTGCAGGAGGGGCCCGGCTGGCAGGTGCATTCGGCGCCGCGCGGCTCACCTCCTGCGTATCCCTCTCCCTCCGCTGCGGGCGTCCCCGCCTCATTCGTGCCTCAGTAGAACACTGAGTAGTGCTTGTATCATTTTAAACGCCTTTCTAGGCATTTGTTAGCAGAAAGGCTTTCCAGAACCTCTGTCTTCACAAGGTGGGAGTTAAACTCTGTTGGTTTTGTGAGACTCCCTGGTGCAAGTCCTGTTCTCGCCGGGACCAGGGTACCTGGCCTGGGTCCCCGTGCAAGTCCTTTTCCGCTGGGACCAGGCAGTGACGTCCAGGCCTCGGGTCGGCCCTGTGCTGCTCTCACACCGGCCTGCGACTGCAGGGGACGCCGGGTGCCACGCTGAGCCTCTCTCCTCGCCGCGTAGGCGCCGTCTTCTCCCCGTGTGCTCACACCGCCGCCCCCCTGTGCGGGTCTGCGTCTCGATCTCCTTCTAAGGACACCCGTCGTATGGGATCAGGGCCCACCCATGACCCACGGTTTTACCTTCGTCACCTCTTTAGAGACCCGCATCTCCGAACGCAGGCACATCCTGAGGTCCTGGGGTCAGGGCCCCAGCACGCGACTCCGAGAGGGGACAGGCCTCTCCGGGGTTTCCAGCGGCCGCGCCACCGGGTCGGCCCGCAGGCCCTCGCATCTCCGCCCCCCGACGCCTTTCCCGGGGGCCGCGCCTCCCGAGGCCCAAAGGCGGCTTCGGAGCCCAGCACCCTTTCCCCCCGAGGCAGCCTGCCCGGCGGGGCCGTGCCCTCCTGTGGACGCAGGGAGCCGACTTGGGCAGCCTGGCTGCGAGGCCGCTGCCGCTTCATCACAGACAGGGATGCCCTGCGCCTGCCGGGGGTCGGGGAGGGCTGGCGTCTCCGGCACCCCCTCCTAGCTGCTGGATCGCTGGCTCTATAGAGAATCCCAAGTCCCAGCGCCGCGTTTGTCCAGGGAAGCGCGTGCTCCCTTCTGCCGCTTTAGCCGGAGGAGCCGCCTGCCCCTCCCCCACCCCGCCCCGCCCCTCCCCCCAGGAGCTCCACCTGAGGCTTGGGGTGGGGGAGGGCAGGGTCCACGCCCCGCTGGGAGTGCCCCCAAGGTCCGATAGGAGTAGTTGAGGCTCCCGGCAAGAGCCCCTGAGGGAGCGTTTCCTGGAGGGCTTTGCAGAGGCCCTGGGTCGGCTCCGGCTCCCTTGACGTCTGCAGGTGTCACAAAAGCAGGAGGGAGGGAAGGGGAGAAATAGGAACACGTGGACCCAGGGTCTCCAAGGAGACAGGGCAGCCGCTGCCCGGCTGTGCCTCTGGCGGCCCAGAGCCGAGACCTGCCCCTCCTGAGTGTGGGGCTCGGGTGGGTGCCAGGGAGGGGGACCCCCACACACCGACAGACCCGGGCATCCTCCCTCCTGCCTGACAGATGCACCTCCATCTTTGCCGAAAGCAAAGGGGTACATCGACAGTTAAGCCTTTTGTAACTGAAGTTTGCCAACGTCAGGGATGAATCGTGGCCACTTAGTGTGTCTGAGGATCTGTTGCTGGCCCAGAGCTCTCTGGGTGAGACGTAGGAGGCAAGTATCATTTATAGATTGTTACATATTTATTCCACAGAGTTATTTTTCTTCCCTTTACTTCAGCAGAATAACTAATTGTCATTTCATAATATTTTTCACAGAGCTTATAGTCTATTGACAGTTATGATTTAAAGAACTGAAACATAAAATGTAGTTATAGTGCAGTGTATAAAATTTGAATTGAAAGTGTAAATTAAAGCAAATGGAAAAATTAAAATATTAAGATTATACATGTTTTCTAAAAAGCTTTTTGTTCCAGAGTGTTAAAATTCTCTCTTAAATCTGAAAGGCTCAATGCAAACTAGAATTAATAAATATAAAAAACTTTAAATCAAAATTATTTTAAAAAATCTCGAATTTTATTTAATTTTAAAACACTTCAGTCAATTAAATGTCATTCAACGTTGTTGTAAAGATACAACAATCTTCTCGATTCTTGCCCGACGGCCGTCTGGCTACCAGCGTGAGGGACCCAGCAGTTCACACGCGGGAGGCCTAGAACTGCACACGTATTCAAGGCTGAGGGTGACATGATGTCACAAGTGTCCTCAGCGGCCGCGTGCAACCACTGCTAACTCAGGGCCCGTCTGTCACGACCCCTACAAGCGCGCATTGGGGCACAGAGAGAAGCGAGAGGAAGGCTGCTTGGCCCTGCCGAGGACGCCCTCCGAGCCCGTTGCACACGTGCCGTCTCGGAGGGAGGCTCAGGCGATGAATCTGTCGTGGGTGTTGCTCAGGTGGCGCCTGGTGCGGGCATGGGTGCAGCGCGTGGTGGAGCGGGGGGGGGGGGGGGCGTGCTCTGGGGCCCCATGGCCTCATCCTGCGCTGCCCTCCCTCCTCACGCCTGAGACCCCGACTGAGGCTGGGCTCTGCCTTTCCCTTTCCTGCTGTTCTCAGCTCTTCGTTTTACTCTTAGGGTGATTCCTCAGCTTTTTCTTCCAAATGTTCCATTAAAGCTTTTATTTCACAGGAGTTCTTTTCGACTCTTTGTTCTTTTTTGTTTTAAATATCATCTTGCTTTTCTTACCCCATGGCTGTGATATTTTCTCTTCCCTCTCTGGACATTCTACTTCTATTTTCTATGAAGTTTTCTTCTGCCTGTAGTTTCTGTTCCATAAATAAACCCCCCAAGCTTGGGCATCTCTGGATGTGCGTGGTTTTTAGAGTCAGGCTCTTCGCAGCTGGCTCGGGCAGGTCCCGGCTGTCTCTCAGTGGGGCCTCCGAGTCCTTCCATACAGACTCCTTCTCGGGAGGCCGGCGCCCTTGCAGAGGGGCCCCGGTCTTGCTCGGTGTATGAGCCTTGCTGCTCTGTGTCCGGATGCTGAGGGCCAGGCCTTTCATAGCTCAGTGTGCAGGCTTTTGTGGACGGCCCCCTTCATCAGGGCTGGCCCCTGCCTTCAGCTGGTCCTGGTGTCTCAGGCCAGAGACCGCTGGGTAGCCCTGCCTGGGGTGAGGCTGTCTTGAGCTGGGTCGGGGAGGGTGGGCTCTTAGCTGTGCAGCTGGACCGGGGCGGGGGGTGCTGCGGGGACCCCTTCCCGCGTGGAGGGCTGCTGCACAGGAAGCGCTGGGGAAGGCAGGCGCATCCCAGCCCCGTCTGGAATGTTCTCGGCTGAGAACGCTGCCCCTCAGGGCCGCAGCTGTGCGTGTGTGTGTGTGTGTGTGCACACGTGTCTGTGCACACGTGTCTGTGCACACGTGTGTGTGCGGCCCCGCCCGTCGGCTCTGCAGGGCCATCTGGCGCCACTGCTTTCTGCTGGGCTGGCGGGGGCTCCAGTGAGACTGCACGTAGCCGGCCTCTCCCTTGCCTTTCAGGGTCGCTGGCCCCACGGTCACCCCCGTACATGTCCTGCCTGCTCGGCTCCCTGGGGAATCCAGCGGGCAGCACCCCGCCCCCGCCTTCCAGCCCTTCCCCCGGCCTTCAGTCCCGAGACTTCTAGTGTCTGTGATTTGAAAACAGCTGCACTGCCCCCCCTGCACCCCACCAGAGACCCTGACACCCACCGCACCCCTCTGTACCAACTGCGCCCACTGAGGGAGTCGCGTTCTGCAGTCGTCGCTCTGATGAGTCCATTCGGACGAGTGGGTGAGCTTTCCAGCTTCCAGAAGTTCCTCCTCCTCGGTGTCCAAATGTCTTCTCCTCTTCTCATGGATTAAACCCTTACAGGAGCGCCCTAGTGCCCTCCAGCGCTGTTCTGAGTTGCCCAATTCACGTGTTTCTCCAGAATTCACCACAGTTCACCCTGGCTGACTTTGAGGGTCATGAGGTTTGGGAACTATGGGTGCAGGGCAGTGCAGGATGGAAGGGGAGACTCTCCGGTTGTTGCGGTGTTTGGTGTCGTGTAGACGGACACGGGTGGGAGATGGATAGCGGCGTTCACCCTGGAGACACAGCCCCAGACACCGGGCTTGTGCCCAGGGGGTCACCGGGAGGGGTCACAGTGGAGTCCAGCGTCTTGGGACCGGTCTTCCTCCCGAGCACGAACTTGGATTCACCCAGATTCTCGGCCGTCCAGCATTGGGGCCGGGGCCCGCCCTTTCCCGGGCTGGTGTGCAGGGTGGGAGAGCTGCTGCAGGGCCACCGGGACTATCTCAGCCCCTTCGGGTTTGACAGGCACCTGGAGATGTGACCCCCTTCCTCAGGCTGGATTAGACTCAAGCCCTCTGGGACGGTCCATCATGTTCTGTGTTTGCCTCACCTCCTTCTGTCCCATATTCCTGGAATTAACACCCAGTTGTTAAGAAGTCATTCATGTTTCCAATAAATTCCACCTTGTTCTTTAGGGTTTAAATGGTAACATTTTGTTTCTCATGAATCTAGAGCCAAATCCTGAAGCTGGGTGTGTCCCCCCCCCCTTCTCCGGGGAGATTCTCGGATCAGGCGGATTTGGTGACGATCTGCCCACATCCAAGGGGATGCAGGTGGTTTAAACCAGACTTGCCCCCTTTTAAACCAAGGTTGCAGGTGTGCCAGGTGGGTGCGCCCTTCGGGATGGAGTCTCTCGAGCGCCCGGAGGTGGGAGGGGTGACGGTGGCAGGTTCAGGCGGGCCGTCAGGGGCTGGCGGGGGGGGGCTTCCTCTCCCAGAATCTTCATTTCCCACTTCCCTCGGTGGAGAATGACAGTGGCCGTCGCTCCACACAGGGTCTGGGAGGAATCGGGAGGGCAGACCCAAAGGGAAGAGCCCCTCCGATGGTGGGGTTGAGGTCACGCTCGGTGCACGGACGCCCAGCGCTCTCTGCAACATCACGGCTGAGGAAGTGCCACACGTTCTGGGGGGCTGCCATGTGCAGACACATCAGTGGGAAAAACGCCGGAATTTTTTGAGGCAGGAACATACGACTCAATTCTGCAGACAACACACGGTCAATGGGAAGGACAGCTTAGGATTACACAGGGTGTGTGGATTTGTTTTTTAATCGCAGTTGAAGTTAGTTTTTTCCCAAAGCCCTGTCTGTACGACGGCTGCGGACGTTGCGTGTGCCCCGTGTCCAGGGGACCAGCAGGCAGACGCCCGCCGTCAGGACGGGAACCTCCGGTGGCTGCTGAGGATCTGCCGTGCTTGTGCCTCGTCCTGACATGGGCGGAGGGGTGCAGAGCAGCAGGGGACAGCGAAATTGTTGTGGGCCCTTCAGCGGATACAGTGGCTAGGTTAGAACACGAGGGATACATCTACCTAATGAACCAGATTGCAACACTGTCCCGAAACCATTGTAATCAGATGTAAAATCCCATTTCCGTCTGAGCACAAACCTGTCCTGTGGTGGGAGACTGGCTGCCCTTGGAAAAACCCAGAACGAGCTCTGCTCCCCCTTCTTGGATGTGATCATTCCACACCCGATCGCTCAGGGTGTCATGGGCAGGGTCTACCGGCAGGTGACGGCAGACTTTGTGTTTTGTGCAAGGCTGGCCGTGGAGTGTGTGTGTGTGTGTGTGTGTGTCTGGGTGTGTGTGTGTCCCCGCAAGATTTTTCTGAGACAGGCTGCTGTTTCTCTGCCTTCAGATACTAGCCTGATTAATTTTAATATCTGGCTGACTGTGCATCTAAGTCAGTTGGAGATGTGTCTCAAGAGGAAAGCGCCAACAGGCTTTGTGCCAATTTGCAGTTTAAGTAAAGGGTGCCTCTAATAGGAGCTGAAGGCTTTGTACTAACCCCCGACAATGGAGCAAGTCAGCCTGGGTGCTGATTACCTAGCCAACCCCCAGATACATTCACAGGCCTATTGAAATTCCAATCACTGCCTCCTCCTCGTCCCACCTATATAATTGTCAACCGGCCCTTATCATCATTTATTATGCAAAATTGAATTTTTTGAAGCGTGGAGAATGAAGTAATTTCATATGCAAACAGTCAAAACTCTCATGTGTATTCCGATTCTGTACACGTTGATAAATTCACTTATGATGAGTGACAGTGTGAGATTTTGGGGTCGGGCCGGTCAATCCGTGGAAGACGCTGATGCAAATGATAAACTAAATGCCAGAAGTGTCCCCGACGTATATTGGGGTGAATGCGCAAAATGTCAGTCTAGCCGACGTCTATTAATGACTAAATATGATTGTGTGTGATGAGCAGAGATTTCCATGGTGATTGAAGGAGGGTTTTTTCCGCTGCTTCCTATTAGGAATTCCTGTTGCTTTTCTACTGATATGTGCATAATGACCTTTTAAACCTTTTAACTGTTAAAACTCCTGTTCTCTGTAGCTCCCGAGTCGAGCTGGGGGCTCACGTCCCCTCCACATCTGGGGCCAGCGTCCTAGCCTTTGTCGTAACGTAGGTCCCTTTTCCCCATCTTGCCCACCACACCCTCCTGTCCGAGCTCCCGGGCGGACAGTCCCCGATGGCTGTCTCCTTCTGTTGCCTGGGGCCGGCTGCTCTCAGGGCCCGAACCGGTGTCACCTGTGGTCCCAGCATCTCGGGACACACGGGTGGGAGGGGAGGCCCATTCTAGACCCTCCCTGGGGAGAGCTCGCCGCTGCCTGCGAACCGGAGAGGAGTTCACGGAGGTCAGTCTCGGCTGCCCTGGAGCCTGAGAGGCACCCAGAGCTCACCCCACCGCCTACCGGGGCAAGGTGACCAGGGTGAACGCCAGGAGGGGTGGGGCTGAACCGGCTTCTGGAGAAGCGCAGGCCCTCGGGGGAGGAGAGCCCACTGGGAGCTGTCAATCAGAGCATCTCTGTGGTCATGGACCAGGCAAGTTTTTATCAGCACCATTCCACGCTTGTGAGCTGTCAGCCCACAGATACTTTGATGGAGCGTCTCTAACTGTTCCCAGTGTGTGCTGGGGGCAGGAGATGCGCAGGGGATGCGGGCAGGGTCCCCCCTCCCCAGGACGGCCGACGCAGAGCGATAAAGGCAGCCAAACGAGGTGACCAGACTGGGGAGGCACCGCGTCTACTCAAGGCCTCCCAGGGGGCTGATAGAACTGAGGGTGCTGCCTCCCTTCATTCTGATCCGGCAAGTCCGGGTGGCCCCCGCTCTTACCCAGACACCCGGGTGCGGCGGGAGGAGTGGCGTCGTCCCTCCACCTTAGGGTGGCGCTTAATTCTTGAAACATCCGTCCTAGGGCACATTCCAGGTCCAAGTTCCAATACAGAGTAGGGAGCAGACCCGTCAGAATGCACGTGTGATGCTTGACGTTGGTACAGCGAACATTGTTTGATGAAACCAAAAAGAAAAACTTGAAAAGTTAAGCACAAAGAGATCCGCGAAGGCGAAGCAGACAAAGCAGGACACAGCAGGACCACAGCCAGTGGAAGGGCGGGTGCTTCGAGGTGACGCAGCCTCCCTCCCACCGGTGCCTGCGAGGACAAAGGAGGAGAATTCGATAAGACGCGTCGGAAAGGCAAATTCCTGTGGCCAGTTGGGGGCTGAACTTTGTGGCCACCCCCCCCCCATATGTTAAAGTCCTGACCCTGTACTTGGAAGCAGGGTCCTGCAGTTATCCCTGAGTTAAGAGGGGGGGCATCCTGGAGGAGGGGCCCAGTCCGATACAGGCATCCATAGAGGAAAGTGGAGACGCAGACCTGCAGGGGACACCTGGCAATGGGGGCAGGGACTGGGGAGATGCATCTGTGACCTGCCAGGACTGCAGAGGCAAGGAAGCCTCTGCCCTCAGAGCTGCTGGGGGGAGTGAGACTCGCCCACCTGACCGCAGACTTCTGGCCTCAGAGCTGTGCAGGACTCCGTGTGCACCCCAGTGCAGCCCTTGCTACAGCAGGTTCTCAATTTCCTTAGGGAGGTCAGCTGGGATTCTGGTAGGGATCGAGGTGAATCTGCCAGTCAGCCTGGGGCATACTTCCACCTTCCCGGTGTTACGTCTTCCAATTCATGAACATGGGATGTCTTTCCCGTTATTTAGAGCTTCATTTCTCTCAACAATATTTTGTTGTTCCCAGAGTCTGTGTTTCATGTTTCAGCTGTTAAATTTATTCATAAGTAATTTACTTTTCTTGATATTATTGTGAACGTAACTGTTTTCATCACTTCGTGTTTTAGATTCCTCATTGCACGTGTATAGACATATAATTGATTTTTATATATTGACCTGTATCCTACTCTTTTGCTGAACTAACTTATTAATTGTGATAGTTTTTTAGCAGATTCCTTGGGATTTCGTACATACCATATCACGTCACCTTTCCCATGTGGACGTCTTTTATTTCCTTTTCCTGCCTTAGTGCCCTGGGTAGAGCTCCCAGCACATTTATGAATGGCCAGGTGAGAGTCGACATTTGTCTTCATGATCTTATGGGGAAAGCATTCAGACTTGCACGATGAAGTGTGACATTAGCTGTGGGTTTTCCTTTAGATGCCCTTTGTAGGGTTGAGGGATTTCCCTTCTATTCCTGGTTTGCTGAGTGTTTTTATCGTGAAAAGATCTTGGGTCTGTCGAGTGCTCCTTCTGTATGTGTTGAGATGATCGTGTCGTTTTTACTTTTTATTCTATTGTTTTGATGTATTACCTTCATTGATTTTCAGATTTCAACCACTCTTGCATCCCTGGGATAAATCCCACTTGGTCAGGGTGCATAATTCTTATATGTTGCTGGATTCAGTCTGCTGGTGTTTTGTTCAGAAGTTGTGTGTCCATATGCACACGAGACATTGCTGTGTAGTTTTCTTGTCTTGTGGTGTCTTTGCCTGGTTCTGGTATCAGGCAACACTGGGCTCGTAAAATGCTGCATATTCTTTAACAGCATGAATACTCCCAGCCCGTCATTTACTAAAGTGCTTTAGGATTTTGCTAAGGATCAACATGAAATTGGCTAGTATTACAGTTGATGAGCCTCCAGTCCTGGGACCGGGGCCAGAAGATGAGCTGGGAGGTGTCCTTGAGGTGTGTTAAGGCAGTGGTCAGCTGGCGTCTCACGGCACAAGTGGTCTACCTGCGAGGGCGCCCGGTGCGGGACTGCGGGCCCTCCCTGGCTCGGTGGTCCTGGCTCGCCTCTGCTTGTGGGGGAGGCCCTGGGCCCACGGTGGGGGGGCGCTGTCTGCTCACGGTGCTCAAGCCCAGAGGTCCCCTGCTTCTCCCCTGTCAGGGCTGGTCCCACGTGGGCACCCCTCCAGGTGCTACCACATCCCTGTTAGGAAAAGGCCAAGCAGCTGCAGGGGTGCGCTGGGGCCAGAGCCTCCAGGGTCCTGACGGTGGAGACCCCGGGACGCAGGGTGCAACCTGGGACGAGACGGGGCGGGCGGGACCGGCCGACTGGTTCCAGCCGGTCCTGGCTTCCTGCCTTCCCTGTGCTGTCTGTACATCCGGCCGCAGGAGGGAGAGGTGGCCACCGAACACCAACTTTGCCTCATTTTCTCCTCGAGGGCGGATCCCACGGAGAGCAAAAAACCCTGGGAATATGGCAGCCCTTTCGTGGGAAGAGAGCCTGGGGGGACTTCCCTGGTGGTCCAGTGGGTGAGGCGCCGCGCTCCCGATGCGGGGGCCCGGGTTTTCGATCCCTGCCCAGGGAACTAGAGCCCACGTGCTGCAACTGACACCCGGCGCAGGCAAAGAATAAATAAATATTTTTTAAGAATTGGGTTGGCTTCAAAAAATACATACATAAAGCGCCCGAGGAGGCTCTCTGTCTCCGAGGTAAGCGGCCTCCCAGACTGTTCTAGGACCTGGCATCGCGCGGCAGCCCCACGCCGTCCGCTGAGCTGCTGAAGCCAGAACGCTGACATTCGTGCTGGAGTCCCCGCGAGCCACAGCCCCGCTCACCGCGTCCACCGCCCGGCCGGCAGCTCCTCCACGGTCAGGGCGGTCCTGGGCCCGACCGCTTCCCAGCACCTGCACCGTGTGCCCTTCAGGGGCCCCCTCCCCTCCCACCTCTGGGTCCTGGCACCTGGCGCGTCCTCCGTCTGGGAAGCCCACCCCGTTCCCCAGGTGGGCTCGGCCGCGTGCGTCCTCCTTGTCCACCGTTGCCCCAGCCTCCCCGCCTGCTTGGTCCCCTCCACAGCTTCGTCACAGCCTCGGAGAGGACTCTCCCTGCCCCGTGCTTGAGCGTGACAGGGCAGGATTGTGCCCGCCTTGCCCACGGCTGCTGTGTCCCTCTGTCCACACAGTGGCTTTCCGGCAAGTATCCCAACAGACGCGTGCTGAATGAGTGCACGGACAAAGCAGACACTGTCAGCGGGGTCCTTTGAGACCTCTGCTCCCTCAGCCCCCTGCCTGGACCCTCCTGTACGGCGAGCCCTTCAAAGAGGCCGCGCCCGTCCCTCTTAGCCGGCTTGCTTTAAGACAAGCAGCTCCACCCACGTGGGCTCCCCTGCCCTCTCCTGGGGAGCAGAGTTTCAGAAGCCCGGAATTCCAGAGATGGGAGGATCTTTGAGCGCATCCCGTGCAGGTCTCGCTTTCACGGGCGATAAACCTGAGCCCTGGATGCCGGAGCTGGCGGGTGGTCGCCAGGACCCTCCCATCACCCCCACCTGGCTGGCGTTGCTGACGTCTCCGTGGGAGTTTGCCGTCTGGGATGGACTGTCTCCTTGGGAAGCGTTCTCAGGATTCAAGGTGGGGATAAACAGAACTGGTGTCTTCGGCAGCTCTTCTTCAAGGAACGGATAAAAGACTTCCTGCCACCTTCCTCCTGGGATCACGTATAAACCGTGGGTAGTTTTTGCTCGTACCCGAACCTCCCGTAATCAGTGAGGAAACCTGAGCTTCCTGAGCACGTCTCGGGTGAAGCAGGACGTGGAGCTGGACGCATTCCCGGCACTTAGCGCTGAATACGTATTTGTTGGTTGAATGGATGAATTTATCATTTTAAGCCTCTGGATCTCTTAGCTAATCCAGGAGTCCCGGGAAATGGGCCTTCGTGAAGTTTTGATCCAAGTATCCTTAGACCCCTCTGGAACAAGGCAGGATAGAAATAGTAAGAATTGTAAAGACGGTGGATGTCAGAGCCCGGGGAAGGGGAGGAGCTCGTGGTTTCCCCCACTCAGCAGACATTCACTGACCGCCTGACACGTGTGCGAGGCTCTGAGGGTGCCGAGAAGGACGGGAGAATCCTGCCCTAAGGCAGTTGACAGCCTCATGGGGGGAGGGGCGTAAGGAAGCCCCGGGGACGGGTGCACGAGAGGTCGGCTGGCGGGTGTCAGGGCCCGGGAGGCTGAAGTCCCCGCACTGGGCCCGTCTTTAAGGAGCAGTAGCAAAGGGGTTCCTGGACGGAGCGGGGGTGGGGTGCTGCCGTCGTCGAGGAACACAGGGAAGAAGGCAGGGTCCGTGCGCCGCAGGAGAGGAGCGCAGCCTGCAGCGGGGAGCGGGGGGGCGGCAGAGGGGCGGCAGGAAGGGTGCGACGGGCCTTGGAGGCACTTATCAGGGGACGGGGAGCCGCTGACGCTGAAGTGACACCATCGGATTTGCCCTTGGCAGGGTGGAGCCACGGCAGCACGGACGTGGATTAGGGGCCGAGGGCGCCGGTGAGGGCGGGGTGCCCCGTAAACACAGAAGCAGCAGCGAGAGGGTGGCCCCAGGCGACCGCGTGCGGATGGAGGGAGGGGGTCGGGAGGAATTCAGGATGGGGGGCGATGAGGAGGGCGGGGGGACAGAGAGGGAAGTCCAGGAAGACTTTCTGTGGGTGTCCTCTACTTTGGAGGCAAACGGGGGGCTTACGGGGAAGATGTTCAGCTTTGCCACATAGAGTCGGGGTGTGGTGGGTTTTAGGTGGAAAAGTCACGTGTAGCTACAGGTCGGGGGGAAGTTCGGGCGAGGACGGACACCCGGCCAGCGTGTGTGTAGCATCAGCAGCTGATGTGGAGGCTTTCCGGGGGAAATGTAGCCAATTGGGAAAGGGAAACGGCGCCTGTGGCGGATGCCTGAAGCCGTTCCCAGAATCTCTGTCCACGTCGCGACACCCCGTGGACGCGGGGGACGCTGTTCAATCTGCACAGGGTCCCGCACACGTTGTTTTATTTGTCGTCGTAATTCGATCGACAGATGGGTTCGCATCTTCCCCGCAGCACGATCCGTCAGTCTCCCAGCAGCCCCTCTGCGTGAAGGGACCACATTTGACGAGGCTTCTCACGCGAGTGCACGTGAGTCTCCCTGCCTGGACCCCCAGGAGCTTCCCAAGACTCGACCGCCCTTCCAGGAACCAGGGGGAGATGCCTCGCTGTGAGTCCGGGAGCAGAGGTTGTCAGTATAGTGAAATAACTCAATTGGCGCTATCCGGAACGATATTGGAGCAGAGGAGGATGAATGAGTAGAGATCAAGGGCATCCCCGGCAGGGCAGATGTGTGAAGGCCTTGGGGGTCTCGGTGGCCCAGAGGAAGGCATTCGGGAGAGGACTGCCCAGGTTGGGGGGCCAGTGGCTCGCGGGAGGGACACGCCAGCCTCTCAGCTGTGGGCCACCTGGCCACCCGTGTTGCTTCTTCTTTGTCAAGATGGCTCAGCCCCACAAGGCCACTTTGTTTACTGTGTCAGTCGTCTGTGGGTAGACCCCTTGACAGCTCCTGATGCCTCCAGGAAAACTCTAGGTCCTTAGCCTGATGCCAAGCCTGCATGTGGGTTCAAGCTCCCCTCCAAGCCTGTTCCCTGTTGGAGCCGGTGCCCTGCTCTGATCCAAGGTCCGCCCACGTCCCCCGTGGTCGCTGCTGCTGGAACAGCTTGAATCTCTCCCCAAGTGAGCACCCCCCTGGCTGGACTCCTGTGCTTTTGCTGCCCAATCCCCTCCCTTAGATTTTAGGACACTTTTGGGTGACCTGCTCTGGGACCTCTGCTGTCACTTTCTGACAGGCAGGAACTGTTTATTTCCCTTTGAATTCTCTCTTTTTTTAAACATCTTTATTGGAGTATAACTGTTTTACACTAGTGTGTTAGTTTTTTTTTACAACAAAGTGAATCAGTTATACATATACATATGTTCCCATATCTCTTCCCTCTTGCGTCTCCCTCCCTCCCACCCTCCCTATCCCACCCCTCTAGGTGGTCACACAGCACAGAGGTGAACTCCCTGTGCTATGCTGCAGCTTCCCACTAGCTATCTATTTTACATTTGGTAGTGTGTATATGTCCCTGCCACTCTCTCACATCGTCACAGCTTACCCTTCCCCCTCCCCATATCCTCAAGTCCATGTTCTAGTAGGGCTGTGTTTTATTCCCGTCCTACCACTCATCTCTTCATGACATTTTTTTTTCTTAGAGTCCATAGATATGTGTTAGCCTACGGTATTTGTTTTTCTCCTTCTGACTTCACTCTGTATGACAGACTCCAGGTCTATCCACCTCATTACAAATAACTGTTTCATTTCTTTTTAATGCTGATTAATATTCCATTGTATATATGTGCCACCTCTTCTTTATCCATTCATCTGTCCATGGACACTTAGTTTGCTTCCATGTCCTGGCTATCGTAAATAGAGCTGCAATGAATATTTTGGTACATGACTCTTTTTGAATTATGGTTTTTCTCAGTGTATATGCCCAGTAGTGGGATTGCTGGATCGTATGGTAGTTCTAATTTTAGTTTTATAAGGAATCTCCATACTGTTCTCCATAGTGGCTGTATCAGTTTACATTCCCACCAGCAGTGCAGGAGGGTTCCCTTTTCTCCGCAGCCTCTCCAGCATTTATTGTTTCTAGAGTTTTTGATGATGGCCAATCTGGCCGGTGTGAGATGATATCTCATTGTAGTTTTGATTTGCATTTCTCTAATGATTAGTGATGTTGAGCATTCTTTCATGTGTTTGTTGGCAATCTGTATATCTTCTTTGGAGAAATATCTATTTAGTTCTTCTGCCCATTTTTGGATTGGGTTGTTTGTTTTTTTGTTATTGAGCTGCATGTGTTACTTATAAATTTTGGATATTAATCCTTTGTCAGTTGCTTCATTTGCAAATATTTTCTCCCATTCTGAGGGTTGTCTTTTGGTCTTGTTTATGGTTTCCTTTGCTGTGCAAAAGCTTTTAAGTTTCATTAGATCCCATTTGTTTATTTTTGTTTTTATTTCCATTTCTCTAGGAGATGGGTCAAAAAGGATCTTGCTGTGATTTATGTCATAGAGTGTTCTGCCTATGTTTTCCTCTAAGAGTTTGATAGTGTCTGGCCTTACATTTAGGTCTTTAACCCATTTTGAGTTTATTTTTGTGTATGGTGTTAGGGAGTGTTCTAATTTCATTCTTTTACGTGTAGCTGTCCAGTTTTCCCAGCACCACTTATTGAAGAGGCTGTCTTTTCTCCAATGTATATTCTTGTCTCCTTTATCAAAGATAAGGTGACCATATGTGCGTGGGTTTATCTCTGGGCTTTCTATCCTGTTCCATTGATCTATATTTCTGTTTTTGTGCCAGCACCATACTGTCTTGATTACTGTGGCCTTGTAGTATAGTCTGAAGTCAGGGAGCCTGATTCCTCCAGCTCCGTTTTTCATTCTCAAGATTGCTTTGGCTATTCGGGGTCTTTTGTGTTTCCATACAAATTGTGAAAATTTTTGTTCTAGTTCTGTAAAAAATGCCAGTGGTAATTTGACAGGGATTGCATTGAATCTGTAGGTTGCTTTGGGTAGTAGAGTCATTTTCACAATGTTGATTCTTCCAATCCAAGAACATGGTATATTTCTCCACCTATTTGTATCATCTTTAATTTCTTCCATCAGTGTCTTATAGTTTTCTGCATACAAGTCTTTTGTCTCCTTAGGTAGGTTTATTCCTAGATATTTTATTCTTTTTGTTGCAATGGTAAATGGGAGTGTTTTCTTAATTTCACTCTCAGATTTTTCATCATTAGTGTATAGGAGTGCAAAAGATTTCTGTGCATTAATTCTGTATCCTGCTACTTTACCAAATTCATTGATTAGCTCTAGTAGTTTTCTGGTAGCATCCTTAGGATTCTCTATGTATAGTATCATGTCATCTGCAAACAGTGACAGCTTTACTTCTTCTTTTCCTATTTGGATTCCTTTTATTTCTTTTTCTTCTCTGATTGCTGTGGCTAAAACTTCCAAAACTATGTTGAATAAGAGTGGTGAGAGTGGGCAACCTTGTCTTGTTCCTGATCTTAGTGGAAATGGTTTCAGTTTTTCACCATTGAGAACGACGCTGGCTGTGGGTTTGTCATATATGGCCTTTATTATGTTGAGGAAAGTTCCCTGTATGCCTACTTTCTGGAGAGTTTTTATCATAAATGGGTGTTGAATTTTGTCAAAAGCTTTCTCTGCATCTGTTGAGATGATCATATGGTTTTTCTTCTTCAGTTTGTTGATATGGTGTATCATGTTGATTGATTTGCGTATAATGAAGAATCCTTGCATTCCTGGAATAAACCCCACTTGATCATGGTGTATGATCCTTTTAATGTGCTGCTGGATTCTGTTTGCTAGTATTTTGTTGAGGATTTTTGCATCTAGGTTCATCAGTGATATTGGCCTGTAGTTTTCTTTCTTTGTGACGTCTTTGCCTGGTTTTGGTATCAGGGTGATGGTGGCCTCATAGAATGAGTTTGGGAGTGTTCCTCCCTCTGCTATCTTTTGGAAGAGTTTGAGAAGGATAGGTGTTAGCTCTTCTCTAAATGTTTGATAGAATTCGCCTGTGAAGCCATCTGGTCCTGGGCTTTTGTTTGTTGGAAGATTTTTAATCACAGTTTCAATTTCAGTGCTTGTGATTGGTCTGTTCATATTTTCTATTTCTTCCTGGTTCAGTCTTGGCAGGTTGTGCATTTCTAAGAATTGGTCCATTTCTTCCAGGTTGTCCACTTTATTGGCATACAGTTGCTTGTAGTGATCTCTATGATCGTTTGTATTTCTGCAGTGTCAGTTGTTACATCTCCTTTTTCATTTCTAATTCTATTGATTTGAGTCTTCTCCCTTTTCTTCTTGATGAGTCTGGCTAATGGTTTATCAATTTTATTTATCTTCTCAAAGAACCAGCTTTTAGTTTTATTGATCTTTGCTATTGTTTCTTTCATTTCTTTTTCATTTATTTCGGATCTGATCTTTATGATTTCTTTCCTTCTGCTAAGTTTGGGGGGTTTTTGTTCTTCTTTCTCTAATTATTATTATTATTATTTTTTTAACATCTTTATTTGAGTATAACTGTTTTACAATAGTGTGTTAGTTTCTCCTTTACAACGAAGTGAATCAGTTATACATATACATATGTTACCATAACTCTTCCCTCTTTTGTCACCCTCCCTCCCACCCTCCCTATCCCACCCCTCTAGGTGGTCACAAAGCACAAAGGTGAACTCCCTGTGCTATGCTGTAGCTTCCCACTAGCTATCTAATTTACATTTGGTAGTGTGTATATGTCCCTGCCACTCTCTCACATCGTCACAGCTTACCCTTCCCCCTCCCCATATCCTCAAGTCCATGCTCTAGTAGGTCTGTGTTTTATTCCCATCCTACCACTAATCTCTTCATGACTTTTTTTTTTTTTTTAGATTCCATATATATGTGTTAGCATACGGTATTTGTTTTTATCCTTCTGACTTACTTCACTCTGTATGACAGACTCCAGGTCTATCCACCTCATTACAAATAATTCAGTTTCATTTCTTTTTATGGATGAGTAATATTCCATTGTATATATGTGCCACATCTTCCTTATCCATTCATCTGTTGATGGACACATAGGTTGCTTCCATGTCCTGGCTATCGTAAATAGAGCTGCAATAAACATTTTGGTACATGACTCTTTTTGAATTATGGTTTTCTCAGGGTATATGCCCAGTAGTGGGATTGCTGGGTCATATGGTAGTTCTATTTGTAGTTTTTTAAGGAACCTCCATACTGTTCTCCATAGTGGCTGTATCATTTTACATTCCCACCAACAGTGCAATAGGGTTCCCTTTTCTCCGCAGCCTCTCCAGCATTTATTGTTTCTAGAGTTTTTGAGGATGGCCAATCTGGCCGGTGTGAGATGATATCTCATTGTAGTTTTGATTTGCATTTCTCTAATGATTAATGATGTTGAGCATTCTTTCATGTGTTTGTTGGCAATCTGTATATCTTCTTTGGAGAAATGTCTATTTAGTTCTTCTGCCCATTTTTGGATTCGGTTGTTTGTTTTTTTGTTATTGAGCTGCATGAGTTGCTTATAAATTTTGGATATTAATCCTTTGTCAGTTGCTTCATTTGCAAATGTTTTCTCCCATTCTGAGGGTTGTCTTTTGGTCTTGTTTATGGTATCCTTTGCTGTGCAAAAGCTTTTAAGTTTCAGTAGGTCCCATTTGTTTATTTTTATTTCCATTTCTCTAGAAGATGGGTCAAAAAGGATCTTGCTGTGATTTATGTCATAGAGTGTTCTGCCTATGTTTTCCTCTAAGAGTTTGATAGTGTCTGGCCTTACATTTAGGTCTTTAACCCATTTTGAGTTTATTTTTGTGTGTGGTGTTAGGGAGTGTTCTAATTTCATTCTTTTACGTGTAGCTGTCCAGTTTTCCCAGCACCACTTATTGAAGAGGCTGTCTTTTCTCCAATGTATATTCTTGCCTCCTTTATCAAAGATAAGGTGACCATATGTGCGTGGGTTTATCTCTGGGCTTTCTATCCTGTTCCATTGATCTATATTTGTTTTTGTGCCAGTACCATACTGTCTTGATTACTGTGGCCTTGTAGTATAGTCTGAAGTCAGGGAGCCTGATTCCTCCAGCTCCATTTTTCGTTCTCAAGATTGCTTTGGCTATTCGGGGTGTTTTGTGTTTCCATACAAATTGTGAAATTCTTTTTTCTAGTTCTGTAAAAAATGCCAGAGGTAATTTGATAGGAATTGCATTGAATCTGTAGATTGCTTTGGGTAATACAGTCATTTTCACTATGTTGATTCTTCCAATCCAAGAACATGGTATATTTCTCCACCTATTTGTATCATCTTTAATTTCTTTCATCAGTGTCTTATAGTTTTCTGCATACAAGTCTTTTGTCTCCTTAGGTAGGTTTATTCCTAGATATTTTATTCTTTTTGTTGCAATGGTAAATGGGACTGTTTTCTTAATTTCATTCTCAGATTTTTCATCATTAGTGTATAAGAATGCCAGAGATTTCTGTGCATTAATTTTGTATCCTGCTACTTTACCAAATTCATTGATTAGCTCTAGTAGTTTTCTGGTAGCATCCTTAGTATTCTCTATGTATAGTATCATGCCATCTGCAAACAGTGACAGCTTTACTTCTTCTTTTCCGATTAGGATTCCTTTTATTTCTTTATTTTCTCTAATTGCTGTGGCTAGAACTTCCAAAACTATGTTGAATAATAGTGGTGAGAGTGGGCAACCTTGTCTTGTTCCTGATCTTAGTGGAAATGGTTTCAGTTTTTCACCATTGAGAACAATGCTGGCTGTGGGTTTGTCATATATTGCCTTTATTATATTGAGGAATGTTCCCTCTATGCCTACTTTCTGCAGGTTTTTTTTTTTTTTTTTTTTTTTTTTTTTTAACATCTTTATTTGAGTATAACTGTTTTACAATAGTGGGTTAGTTTCTCCTTTACAACAAAGTGAATCAGTTATACATATACATATGTTCCCATAACTCTTCCCTCTTTTGTCACCCTCCCTCCCACCCTCCCTATCCCACCCCTCTAGGTGGTCACTAAGTACAGAGGTGAACTCCCTGTGCTATGCTGTAGCTTCCCACTAGCTATCTAATTTACATTTGGTAGTGTGTATATGTCCCTGCCACTCTCTCACATCATCACAGCTTACCCTTCCCCCTCCCCATATCCTCAAGTCCATGCTCTAGTAGGTCTGTGTTTTATTCCCTCCTACCACTAATCTCTTCATGACATTTTTTTTTTAGATTCCATATATATGTGTTAGCATACGGTATTTGTTTTTGTCCTTCTGACTTACTTCACTCTGTATGACAGATTCCAGGTCTATCCACCTCATCACAAATAACTCAGTTTCATTTCTTTTTATGGCTGAGTAATATTCCATTGTATATATGTGCCACATCTTCCTTATCCATTCATCTGTTGATGGACACTTAGGTTGCTTCCATGTCCTGGCTATCGTAAATAGAGCTGCAATAAACATTTTGGTACATGACTCTTTTTGAATTATGGTTTTCTCAGGGTATATGCCCAGTAGTGGGATTGCTGGGTCATATGGTAGTTCTATTTGTAGTTTTTTAAGGAACCTCCATACTGTTCTCCATAGTGGCTGTATCATTTTACATTCCCACCAACAGTGCAATAGGGTTCCCTTTTCTCCGCAGCCTCTCCAGCATTTATTGTTTCTAGAGTTTTTGAGGATGGCCAATCTGGCCGGTGTGAGATGATATCTCATTGTAGTTTTGATTTGCATTTCTCTAATGATTAATGATGTTGAGCATTCTTTCATGTGTTTGTTGGCAATCTGTATATCTTCTTTGGAGAAATGTCTATTTAGTTCTTCTGCCCATTTTTGGATTGGGCTGTTTGTTTTTTTGTTATTGAGCTGCATGAGTTGCTTATAAATTTTGGATATTAATCCTTTGTCAGTTGCTTCATTTGCAAATATTTTCTCCCATTCTGAGGGTTGTCTTTTGGTCTTGTTTATGGTATCCTTTGCTGTGCAAAAGCTTTTAAGTTTCATTAGATCCCATTTGTTTATTTTTGTTTTTATTTCCATTTCTCTAGGAGATGGGTCAAAAAGGATCTTGCTGTGATTTATGTCATAGAGTGTTCTGCCTATGTTTTCCTCTAAGAGTTTGATAGTGTCTGGCCTTACATTTAGGTCTTTAACCCATTTTGAGTTTATTTTTGTGTGTGGTGTTAGGGAGTGTTCTAATTTCATACTTCTACAGGTAGCTGTTCAGTTTTCCCAACACCACTTATTGAAGAGGCTGTCTTTTCTCCAATGTATATTCTTGCCTCCTTTATCAAAGATAAGGTGACCATATGTGTGTGGGTTTATCTCTGGGCTCTCTATCCTGTTCCATTGATCTATATTTCTGTTTTTGTGCCAGCACCATACTGTCTTGATTACTGTGGCCTTGTAGTAGAGTCTGAAGTCAGGGAGCCTGATTCCTCCAGCTCCATTTTTCATTCTCAAGATTGCTTTGGCTATTCGGGGTCTTTTGTGTTTCCATACAAATTGTGAAATTCTTTTTTCTAGTTCTGTAAAAAATGCCAGTGGCAATTTGATAGGGATTGCATTGAATCTGTATATTGCTTTGGGTAATACAGTCATTTTCACTATGTTGATTCTTCCAATCCAAGAACATGGTATATTTCTCCACCTATTTGTATCATCTTTAATTTCTTTCATCAGTGTCTTATAGTTTTCTGCATACAAGTCTTTTGTCTCCTTAGGTAGGTTTATTCCTAGATATTTTATTCTTTTTGTTGCAATGGTAAATGGGAGTGTTTTCTTAATTTCATTCTCAGATTTTTCATCATTAGTGTATAGGAATGCCAGAGATTTCTGTGCATTAACTTTGTATCCTGCTACTTTACCAAATTCATTGATTAGTTCTAGTAGTTTTCTGGTAGCATCCTTAGTATTCTCTATGTATAGTATCATGTCATCTGCAAACAGTGACAGCTTTACTTCTTCTTTTCCTATTTGGATTCCTTTTATTTCTTTATTTTCTCTAATTGCTGTGGCTAGAACTTCCAAAACTATGTTGAATAAGAGTGGTGAGAGTGGGCAACCTTGTCTTGTTCCTGATCTTAGTGGAAATGGTTTCAGTTTTTCACCATTGAGAACAATGCTGGCTGTGGGTTTGTCATATATTGCCTTTATTATATTGAGGAAAGTTCCCTCTATGCCTACTTTCTGCAGGGTTTTTATCATAAATGGGTGTTGAATTTTGTCAAAAGCTTTCTCTGCATCTATTGAGATGATCATATGGTTTTTCTCCTTCAGTTTGTTGATATGGTGTATCACGTTGATTGATTTGCATATATTGAAGAATCCTTGCATTCCTGGAATAAACCCCACTTGATCATGGTGTATGATCCTTTTAATGTGCTGTTGGATTCTGTTTGCTAGTATTTTGTTGAGGATTTTTGCATCTATGTTCATCAGTGATATTGGCCTATAGTTTTCTTTCTTTGTGACGTCTTTGTCTGGTTTTGGTATCAGGGTGATGGTGGCCTCGTAGAATGAGTTTGGGAGTGTTCCTCCCTCTGCTATCTTTTGGAAGAGTTTCAGAAGGATAGGTGTTAGCTCTTCTCTAAATGTTTGATAGAATTCGCCTGTGAAGCCATCTGGTCCTGGGCTTTTGTTTGTTGGAAGATTTTTAATCACAGTTTCAATTTCAGTGCTTGTGATTGGTCTGTTCATGTTTTCTATTTCTTCCTGGTTCAGTCTTGGCAGGTTGTGCATTTCTAAGAATTTGTCCATTTCTTCCAGGTTGTCCATTTTATTGCCATAGAGTTGCTTGTAGTAATCTCTAATAATCTTTTGTATTTCTGCAGAGTCAGTTGTTACATCTCCTTTTTCATTTCTAATTCTATTGATTTGAGTCTTCTCCCTTTTCTTCTTGATGAGTCTGGCTAATGGTTTATCAATTTTATTTATCTTCTCAAAGAACCAGCTTTTAGTTTTATTGATCTTTGCTATTGTTTCTTTCATTTCTTCTTCATTTATTTTTGATCTGATCTTTATGATTTCTTTCCTTCTGCTAAATTTGGGGTTTTTTTGTTCTTCTTTCTCTAATTGCTTTAAGTGCAAAGTTAGGTTGCTTATTCGAGATGTTTCCTGTTTCTTAAGGTATGATTGTATTGCTATAAACTTCCCTCTTAGAACTGCTTTTGCTGTATCCCATAGGTTTTGGGTCATCGTGTCTCCATTGTCATTTGTTTCTAAGTATTTTTTGATTTCCTCTTTGATTTCTTCAGTGATCACTTCGTTATTAAGTAGTGTATTGTTTAGCCTCCATGTGTTTGTATTTTTTACAGATCTTTTCCTGTAATTGATATCTAGTCTCATAGCGTTGTGGTCGGAAAAGATACTTGATACGATTTCAATTTTCTTAAATTTGCCAAGGCTAGATTTGTGACCCAATATATGATCTATCCTGGAGAATGTTCCATGAGCACTTGAGAAAAATGTGTATTCTGTTGTTTTTGGATGGAATGTCCTATAAATATCAATTAAGTCCATCTTGTGTAATGTATCATTTAAAGCTTGTGTTTCCTTATTTATTTTCATTTTGGATGATCTGTCCATTGGTGAAAGTGGGGTGTTCAAGTCCCCTACTATGATTGTGTTACTGTCGATTTCCCCTTTTGTGGCTGTTAGTATTTGCCTTATGTATTGAGGTGCTCCTATGTTGGGTGCATAAATATTTACAATTGTTATATCTTCTTCATGGATCGATCCCTTGATCTCCCTTTGAATTCTCACTACAGCCAGGCCAACGTTTTGCTCTGAGAAGGTGCTTACCTACAATGAATTAAAAGGAAAAAACCCTTTGGTCGTTTGGACACGTTTCCCTCCTAGAATGAAATGTGTTGTGTCTTAACGGGAACCGCTCTAAAGTGGGGCCGCTTTTACAGACGCTCACGGGAGAAACGGGGACCGAGTCACGAGCAGCGCGGCCGTATTTGGGGAGAAGGAGGGACAGGGAAGGGTGGGAGGAGAAAGACCCAATCTTGGAAGGCAGGCCTGCAGCCGCCTCTGGGCACAGGCCGGGCTGGGGAGGGGACGCAGGTGGGTGGGCCTCGCAGCCGCCGGCGGGGGCGGGGCCGGGGGCGGGGCCGGGGGCGGGGCGGGGGCGGGAGGGCTGCGTTGGGCGGGGGCGGGAACTCTCCCGGCTGAAGGCTTATCAGCAGCACCAGTCACCATGGTGTCACTTCCAAACGCCCTCTCCTCACCTAGTTTGCTAACCCTAGTTCTTTATCACACCCAGAAGCTGGGATGAGAGATGGCCGGCTGGCGGGCTCCGCGGGCAGGGCAGGGGCTGGGAGAGGGAGGTCCTCTCCACCCGACAGGAGGAACTCCGCCCTCCTGGGGGCGTATCTGCGCCCCTGGCTCCAGCCAGCGTTTGGCGGCCTGAGTGAACCCCGGGGTCCTTCCCGGCCTCTCCAGAGGCCCGGCTCCCGGGGGCTCCCAGGCTTGCACTTGGAAAGCACCTCGGCAGCTCAGAAAACACTGGCGGCAGTGCCCCCGGCTTTGCTGTCGATCTCAGGCCCACTCCCTCTTTATGCTGTTGGGAAAACAGAAGGGAGGTCCACACGGGGTCCGCGCGGACTGTTGGGGAGAAGCGGGGAGAATCCCTCATGGGCGCAGTTTGTGGTATGGACTCACATCATTGACCCTGTGAGCAATCGCCGGCCTGTATGAACCCCAAACTGTCTGTAAAATTAGGAAAGATCAGTGGCCATTGAAAACCATCACGTCTGACTCACCTGCCGTAGAACCCAGACTTGGGGAGTGCAGAGGCCACTCTTGCAGCCGTGCCCACCCTGGCTCGGTCCCCAGCCCTGGTCTGACCAGATCCACGCAAAACCGCAGCAGAAAAACAAAAAAACCTGCATAGAATATTAGAAACGGCTGGGGTGCTGGACCTCCGCTGGAAGTGACCCTCAGAGTCCGGTGGGGGAGGCTTCCAGCAGCTGACACCCAGCAGAATGGAATCCCTGTGCAGTGTTAGCCGGCATAGCGTGGGGACACGGTGGCCTTGGCCTTGGTCCGGGTGTGAGCCGGGCTAAGGGGGAGCAGGGGAGGCTCCAGATGCCGGTGTCCTTGGGCTCCCGGAAACGGAGGCCGACGTTCCTAGTCTTCTTTGTGACAGAAGAGCAGGTGTGGCCAGGCTCCAGGTCAGATTTTCCGTGTCCTGGGACAGCAGAAGCCTTAGGCCCTCAGAAGTCCCGGAGATTTGATTCTGCACAAAATCAGACCAAGCCCCCCGAGGACGTGAGCAAACGAGGCACCTGTGAGCTTCCCCTAAAGGAAAAGACCCGGCCCCCCGTGCGGTTGTGCTGGGCCAGGAGACCACGGCCCGCCCAGGTCAGCCTGCACGGCCTTCGTCGCTGGCTCTGTCTACAAGGCCTGGGAGCCGGAGGCATCTGGATAAAAATGCTTTTACCGAGTCAGCGCGCGTGTGGCAGAGTAGCTGTGACTCGGCAGCTGGTGCAGGGGTGTAGCGGGAGGTGATCCTGGGAGCCACCCAGATCTCCGTTCCTCCCGGCATCAGGTCACCAGCAGCGGCTCTAAGCGGGCGCGCCTGGCTCCAGCCGGGGTGTGTGCTTGGCCCCCTCTGTGACGGGGCAGGGCACGCACCCGCCTGTCGGAGCCTCCGCCTGCCGTGGCCGCGGGAGAAATGCAGGGCACGCTGCACGGCGGGCCTGCGTGTGCAGAATAAGAGCCGCTTCCCTTGTGTCCGGCGGACGTCCCGACCTCTCCTGAGCGGCGACCGGCCCCACGAGCCGTCTGGGGGCCTCGCAGGGTCAGAGTCGCTCCCGCTGGCTGGTCCATACAGCTGATTTCACTGCAGAATCGACAGCTGACTGTCTCCTGTGTACACGTGTCATTGACCCGCCAGCCCTCCTCGTGCGGAGCTTCCGTGTTGAGAAAGGCGGCTGCAGGCCAAGTGAGAGATCGTGTGCAGTCCAAGTCTACGGGATTCTAACGTATTTCTAGAAATGTTCTCTCTCTTTTCCCAGATGTTGCCTGTGTTTTAACCTAGGAAGTCATGCAGTCCCTTTGGGCCCTATGTCCTCGTGTGCGTGTGAATACATATGCCTACATGTGAATACACGTCTGTAGACGTGTGTGCACGCAGTGCGTGTGTATTTGTGCACCGGTGTGCACACGTGTGTATGCCAGTTGCAAGATGCCCTCCGGCGGCCTTGGCAAATGTGCTCCCTTCACTCCATCGGAGGGCACCTGGCGACTGCTAGGCCCTCGGACTCCATTTTTAAAAGCTGCCTCAGCCTTGGTCCTGCTGTTGCTTTGGGACCAAACGTGATGATCGTGGCAAGTTGTTTACTATCAGCGGCCTCGCATTGGTTCAGTGCTGTGTGGTTTACAGGGACTTCCCCGTAATCCGGTCATTTACTGACTCGGTGCTTCTGACCCCAGGCTGTGACTTCTGAGGGAGCCGTGGGGCCTGAGACGGTGCCAGGCGAAGGAGCACACCCGCACGTTGCTACCTCACGGCTTCGCACCTGCGCCTTGGAGGCCTGGAGGCCTTGGCGACAGTAGCTTCTGTTGGGTGCAATGGTCAGGAAATGGGTCGTTTTGGTGAAATGAACAGCCTGGGGGCCTGGAAGTTACTGCATTTACTGTACTTGGAGCCCAAGTTTCCAAAGAGTTAAAAGGCAGCTGGTGCCTTATTTCCAAACCGCAAGTGTCTTAGTAAAGTCAGTTGTTTGAAATTCAGAATGTATATCCTTCAGAGACAATGTCACCTATGGTGTTGCTGGCTCAAAAGCACCGTTAGTGGCAGGAAACAACACTGCTGAAATATCAGGAATTGGACAAAACCAAAAGCCATGGTGTAGCATGAGATTTTTAAAAAGCGTTTTGATCCCTCGTGGGCAAAGGGAGGATGTTGGATTAGGGGTCTGCGGGGCAAGGGCTGGGCAATGCTGCAGGGCAGTCTGGAAGCAAAGGGCTTTTGAGGGGCACGTCCCCGGTCCACGGACAAGCCTGGCGCACCTTCAGATTTACGGCTTCACTGCGCTCTGTGTAAATGATCGTTAGCTTTTCAGCAAAAATTAGGGAGGTTTTGAATTTTCAGAGGGGATGAAAGGGGAGAATGAAATGGAGCAACTCTGTATGGACGGAGATTCCCCCGAATGCGGAGGTCAGATCAGCAGGGCAGGTGTGATTAGGAAGTCATGGCTGGAGAGACGACCAGCGAAGGACACCTCTTCTCTGCTGAGTTCACCGCCGGGTCCCGCTCTGGGAGCTCAGGGTACCCGCGTCTTCCCACAACCTCCCGCCGCCTCCCCAGGGCTTTGGGTGGGGCCTGGCCCTGACCTCTGGCCTCTAGAAGGTGGGCCCAAGTCCTGGAGGCCACTTCCAGACCTGGCCCTAAAGGTGCCCGTGACCGTCTGGGTCCCTGGGACCCACAGCAGCAGTAGGGATGCAAGGAGGTGGCAGGTTGAACCCGCTTCCCTCTCCGGAGCGGGTCAGTCTCACTAGACGTGTTCAAGGTATTACGGCAGGTTGACTGTAATTCACTCGGTCAAGTTCTCTTTGCATTTGTCCAGCTTGGGGCTCCTTGAGTTTCTTGAAACTGTAAAATTATGTCTTTCATCAAATTTTGGAATCTTTTTACTATTGATCTTCAAGTATTTTTTGCCCTCTTGCTGCTCTCCTCTTTGTCTGGCTCCAGTCGCATGAATGTTTGATCTTGTGATATGGTCTTGCAGGTTCCTGAAGTTCTTTGTTATTTTCTTCTTCCTCATGACAAATCACCCCCAAATGTGGTACTGATAGATTAAAACAATGGGGGAGGGATACATTAGGAGTTTGGGATTGACATATACACACTACTTTATATAAAATAGATAAACAACAAGGAGCTACTGTAGAGCACAGGGAACTCGACTCAATACCTTGTGATAACCTATAATGGAGAAGAATCTGAAAAAGAATATATATATATTTACATGTATAACTGAATCACTTTGCTGTACGCCTGAAACTAACACAACATTGTAAATCAGCTCTACTTCAATTAAAAAAGCCACAATAATAATAGTGAGTTATAATGCCTGCACGGTTTCTGTGGGTGAGCAGTTTACACAGGGTATCGCGGGGCCCACGTGCCTCTCTCCGTGGCGTCCGGCGCTTCATCTGGAAGACGGAGGCCGGACTCATCTGAGATGCCTTCCCCGCACGCCTGGCCAGCAGTGACGGCTGTGGGCCGGGGCCTGGCTGGGCAACTGGCAGGTCACGACATTGCCGTGACGGGAGTTGTGCAGTGCACGACCCGCCCTGCTCTCTGGGTGGCCCCGCCCACGAGCTGTCCGGCCTCCTGAACCTCCCTCCTGCTTCCTTCCCCCTCCGAAGCTATAACCCCAGACTTGAGCCACGTGGCGGGTCTCATCCACCCTCACTTCCAGGCTGGGGCCCTACACGCTGCTCGAATCCCCGCCGGCCCCGCCCCTCTTCTTATCCGAGCCCCTGGGGGTAGGATGGCGGCTCCTGAGCCAGGCGGCCGGAACACCTGCCCCGTCAAGTGGCCGTGTGCCCTCGGGCGGGCCCCGCTCTTAGCCTCGGTGTCCCCGTCGGTGAGGGGGGGGTGATAACTCACCTGCTTGGGGGACAGTCGTGTAGGGCCCCCCGCACAGCGGCCGGCGGCTCCTGTCCCTGCCTCTACCCACTCCCACTCCGGGGAGTCGGGCCTCACCCCTCCCAGCCCGCGGTGTCTCCAGGGCCTGCAGTGGCCCTGGCTCAGCGGAGGGGGACGTGAACGGGGGGCGCTTCCCGGGGTCCCGGCGGCCCCGCGGGCACCCCGCGGTCGGGGGGGGGGGAGAGCGGGTCTCCTGCTGCCGCCTGAGGGCCCGGCCCTGACGCCCACAGAGGCCATTCCCACCGTGTCCCCTGAGAGCCGGTGACACACGGGCAAAGTCTAGTGGAACCCGTGCACAAATATGACAAGGTTTTTCTTTGAACTAATAAAACAGGCTACTTATCACAGGGCCTGAGTTGAAAATTATGGAGTCTAAAAATGCTGAACAGGGTTTAATTTTAGCAACCGATCGCAAACCAGGCACTTACGAAAGGCGACTTTTTGTTCCCAAACCAAAAGGACACCCTCCGCTTTTAGATTAAAAGAGAAGTTGCTCAGGGACCGGTTGTTCTAGGGCAGACCACCTCCTAGTCTGAGGGTCACCAGAGGTGTCCACTCTTGTCCCCGGGCCAGGCAGGGTGGGGGCAGAGAGAGACACACAGAAGGTCCCTCAGTGCAGCCCCCTGCAGAGCCCTGAAGGGTGGCTAAGGCTGCTGCGGGCGTATCCCGGCACAGCTGTCACCTGACTGCAGCCCCACGAGAGACCCCAGTGACACCTGTAGTCGAGCCCAGTGAGCACCGGAGTCACGAGAGACAGTAAAGTGGTGGCTGTGTCGGAAGTCGTGGGGTTTGGGAAGTTTGTTACGCGGCGATGGCTGATGGGTGCAGAGGTGCCGGTGGGAGGAAGCTCGCAGGGTGGTCTGGGAGATGGAGCTTGGACCGTGGCCCGGATTCCGGCCTCCACCTTCCTCTGGGCTCACGGTGCTTCCCAGCCCTCCCGGCCCAGCGTGGGAAGAAGCCCTCTCGTATCTCATGTCTGGACCCCAAACCCTGGTACCGCCAGCAGGGGCTCCTCTCCGGCTCCTGGCCAGGACTGGGCAAGCCTCAGGGTAGGGGCTCCAGACCACAGACCTGGGTGGTCTTCCCTGCCTCCCTCCCCCTCCTCGCATTCCCAAACCCTCCCCGGCCGCCTCCAGGCCCAGGTCCCTGCTGCAGGCGCCGCGCGGTGTGTTGTAGCCACACACGTGTTCTGTGTGCATCTCGGCTCATAGCTGGCCTTGCCCGGGATCTGCTGGAACCGGGGTCATCGTGGGGTGGGGGGGTGGACAAAGGCATGAGGAACCTGGCAGGTCAGGTCACAGTCTGGGTCCATCAGGGCTTTGACCAGATGGACAGAAAAATACCTCCTGGCCAAACGACTTATGACCAAACATCATAATAAGAGGTGGTCCACGTTGAGCAGAAACCGAACAGCTCCGTCACGGAAAGCACTTTGGAGCAGTAATTCCGCAGTTGTAACTTTATCATTAGAAAGCAAAGCAGTCGGCATTAAAGTTGTAAGACGTTTGCGCAGCAAAGCAACCACATCTCGGCACTGCCAGCCGCTGGCCCGTGTCTGCTGTCCCCGTGTCACACGTCTGTCACGAGAGAACCTTTGCTCTGACCCAGGTCCGTGGGAAGCAGGAGGCTTTTGGTCCCTCATAGTTTTCTTTTCCTCATAATCGCTGTATGTTTCACATCTGAACCAAAGGTGACATTTTTCTGGACTTAATTGGATGTCAATCTGGACATTTTCCTATTTGTGAATTTGTGAAATTGCAGTTAACCTTCAGCTTTCCATTCGTTCTCAAAAGCTGAGAAGTATTCTCAAGTTAGAATTGTTTGTGACGTTCTAAATACAGGCAAGTCATTGAAGAGTCTTAAACGTGATTTGGCTTTGCCTTACTTTTATACTTGTGCACCAAACTTTGTTTTGTTTTGTTTTTGTTTTTGCGGTACGCGGGCCTCTCACCGTCGCGGCCTCTCCCGCTGCGGAGCACAGGCTCTGGACGTGCAGGCTCAGCGGCCACGGCTCACGGGCCCAGCCGCTCCGCGGCACGTGGGATCCTCCCGGACCGGGGCACGAACCCGCGTCCCCCGCATCGGCAGGCAGACTCTCAACCGCTGCGCCGCCAGGGAAGCACCGTACATTTTTATAGAGATGTTACATACGATCTAATTTGCTCTCTGTTGCTCTGCCTCGTGTTATCATTCATATTTTTATGCATATTTTTGGCCCCTCCCCCAAAGGATGTAATATCCCCCCCGGAAGTTTTCCCACTGGTTCTCTGCCTGTTCACCTAAGTGTCAGTGGTCCCCGGCCCCCAGGCTGGCAGACGCCACGGCCTCCTTGCAGGACAGTCCCTGCGGTCCTGCGCCCCAGTCCCCTCTGCCCCTGCTGGTTGATAAGCTGTGACCCGCGTCTCGCTGGGGCGGGAGGGGTGTGTGGCCTGGAAGGCCGAGGGCGGCCGAGGGCGGCCGGGAGAGGACGGGCGTCTCTC
Source organism: Kogia breviceps (assembly GCF_026419965.1). Classification (NCBI taxonomy): domain Eukaryota; kingdom Metazoa; phylum Chordata; class Mammalia; order Artiodactyla; family Physeteridae; genus Kogia; species Kogia breviceps. The sequence continues at coordinate 1,354,916 of NC_081318.1, read as the reverse complement.
AAACATGCCAAGGGCTTGTGGACTCCGCCTTTACTTCAGATCAAAGAAAACGCTTTTGATTTCCTGTTTTTGTTAACACTAAATTTGAAGGTTGACCTTTAAAGCTACTTCTGTCTCCTGCGCAAAATGTCTCTGCCCCTTCGGGTACCGGTACTGAGATCAAAATTTAGTAAGTTGCGTGGAAGGGTGGAGTCATTTCTGGCTTTGGCCAAACGCTCACGGTGCTGGTAAAACTTCTCAGCGTCAAACTTCACTGCCCTTCGTCTGGTTTCTGACCTTTCAGATGCTGTGATAATCACTTCTCCCCCGACTGTGGGAGCCCGGAGCCGGGAAACCACAAGCTCCCCCTCTTGGGCTCATGGGGCAGGGGTCTCCCTGCAGGTGCACTCGGTAATTTGGCGGGACCACCTTCCTGACCTTTCGTTTCAAAGATTTCGATGCATCAGCGTCCCAGCCTTGGGGCTTCGCTGTCGGGCTGTTAACACGAGGAGGTCCTTCCCCGCGATGGTTCCTGGTCTGTGCGGAGATGCCTTTGGTGGGCGCTCAGCGTCAGAGCACAGACAGCGGGGGGAGTCGCGTGGTCGGGCCGCCCTGTTAACAGGCTGCTCACACAAATTCAACGCACGACGCTTCTGGGAACTGAGGCATGTGCGCACCATTCCCCAGCCTGACCGAGAACGGCTCCGCCAGAGCCAACTCACCGTCTCAGCCCGGGGCCACTGCCACCAGGCCCCGTAGAGGGCGGGCAGGGGAGTGCTCTGCCTCAAGCTCCGCCACGCTGGGCGCTCCCCGCCTGCTGGCTCCCCTAACTCTTCGGGAAGGAAAGGGGAGGGGACAAGAGGTGCCTGGGTTTTGGGTCCCCCCCCCGCCCCCGCCAAGCCTCCTCGTGTGGAGCAGCCCAGTGAACAGAAGCAGCAGCAGACAAATAACTTCAAGGCCGCGCAGCAGTCATTGGGGAAGTGGTGGCGGCTTGAGTTTGTGCAGCTGGCGCAGGGGGCACGGCGCTGGGGCTCTGGGTGGGCCTCTACTCTCGAGCCCACAGATTTGTTGGGGCAGAGCACGAAAGGAAGAGGGGTCACCGCAGACCCCATCGGTTCGCTTGGGCATCTGCACGTCGCAGCTGCCGCCACAGACACGGGAGGACCGAGGGGGCCTCCGGGAGTCTGGCTGGGGCCTCGTAAGGGCTGGATGGCAGCTGGACGGCGCAGAGGCTGTCGGGGCGCAGGTCCAGGCTCCAGGGACTTTACGGGGCATTTCAGGTGCACGAGAGCGTGTGGGAGGGATTGGTCCCTGAGGATCGCAGAACAAGCACCAAAATCCGTGTCTGTCTGAATTTACCATCTGCTTCTCAGCCCTTCTGGGTTTGGGGACAGGACTGGGCTGTGGGGTTGGCTCTTGGTAAAGAAGTCACTTGAGGATGCTCAGCAGACACTGGCGGCGGGGGCTGTCAGGTGGTCTCTGGAGCCCGACTTCTCTCTGTGATGGGCGTTGCCTCAAAGTGTTATTTCAGTCTTTTATCTTGTTCCAAAATAGAACTTGGAGCAGTTTGCAAAGACGGACACGTGGAGGGGTCAGGGAAGGGGTGACGGGGTGGGGAACGTGGCCCAGGCTGTGCGCCCCTGGTCGCTTGCGCTCTCTCCGCGCCCGTGTTCCCACCAAGCCCGAGGCTGAAGGTGTCTCCAGACCTCGGACCCTGACGCTCCTGCGGCACTTGTTAACAAACCCTAGATGCCCAGCTCCCCCCCCAGGCCCCAACTCAGTAAGCTGGGCCCTGGAATCTGCCCCTTGGCTTCCCCATGACCCTCCCAGCTGGACAGGGCCCCCGTGTCCCAAGCCTGGACAGCCGGGGGCGGGGGGGGGGGGGTCTCTGTGCCATCAGCTCCTGGCCGCCTGCTGCTCAGCCTTGTGTGCAGCAAGCCAGGCACCATTGCTTCCTGCCGCCCAAGTGCAGTTGTGCATGTTGTGCACTGCACAAGGGCCCTTGGCTGAGGGGACAAAGTGGGGCTGAAGCCCAGGCCTGGCCCACGGGCTGCATGCAGCACACCAGCTGCCCTGGTGCCCAAGAGTCGTCCAGGTTGCTAAGGAGCTTGACCGCAGCAGGCCTTGTCAGCCTCCAGCACAGTGGCCCCAGGGGCCAATCCTACCTCCTCATCGCTTACCCGCTTGGCTCTGCGCGGATTCCGCTGGGCCCCGGCTTTCCCTGGCGCCTCCCCGACCCTCCCCACTGCTGCCCCCAGGGCCTCTTTTCTGGGCCACTCCACCCGGCCTCCCCTGCTGCTTTTCCACCTCCTCACACTGACACACATGCACGCACGTGTGCACCCCGTCCCGCCCGCCAACACCGTCCTCCCCAGCGTTCCCCCATCCCCGGCGGGGAGGTCTCCCGTGAGGTCAGCTTCTGAACGGGGGTCTCGCAGCCCCTTGGCAGCCCCCGTCGGGGTGCTCCCCAGCCCTGCAGAGCCAGCCTGGGCCTCCCAGACACTGAGCCCCTGGACCTGGAGGCGTCAGGGCCCCCAAGCCTTCCATTGGGTCTCGTTCGCTGCGAGACTGTGGGGAATCGTCCATGAATCCTGATTTCAGGACTTTGGAGTTGACCAAAACAGCCTCGTTTCTCAGTCTTCTCAAAAATTTCCTTGTTTCTCAGTGATAAAGTTTTCTGATAATGAACAATACACATCTGAACTTACAAAACACAGTTATCAAACGCTATTAAGCAAGGCATCGGCTGTCGTCTTGGGCAAGGAGCGGGGTGACCTCACGCCCGCCACATGCCTGCCCGGCTCCAGGGCCCCCGGCAGCCCCTGCTCGCGGCCCGGCACACGGTGGACACCGCAGGGGCGCTTTCTGCCTGCAGGAGGCTGCTGTGGGTTCTCCTCTGCAGGAACCGTGAAAAGGAAAAGAGAAAGAGGATGCATAAAGCCCTCCGAGGCCCGGGGAGGAAACAGTCTGGGCGGCTCATGAGCAGAGCGGGGGTAGCGCCTCCAGGTGGGCAGGTGGTGGCACAGGGGCTCCAGTGGCCCAGGAGGAAGCTGACCCCGAGCTCGTGTGGCCGAGGTGGGTGAGGGGGGCCTGCCTGCCCGGGGCCGGGCTGGAGACGTGGCCGAGCCCCCGCCCTCCCGCCGAGGAGGTGACGATTCCCCCCTTCCGCCGAAACGTGGGGACAAACGAAGGGCTCAGGCTGCGGGCAGGGGCCGGGGATGAGGACACGAGAGGCTGCCGCTTCGCCCTTCAGCTGCTCCCACGTTAGCAGACGTGGGTGGTTCAGCTCCTGGTGAAAAGAAAGAGCCCCAAGTATCGGGCCGCCAGGCTTATTAAAAAGTCGGTCAAGGGCTTCCCTGGTGGCGCAGCGGTTGAGAGTCCGCCTGCCGATGCAGGGGACGCGGGTTCGTGCCCCGGTCCGGGAGGATCCCACGTGCTGCGGAGCGGCTGGGCCCGTGAGCCGTGGCCGCTGCGCCTGCGCGTCCGGAGCCTGCGCTCCGCGACGGGAGAGGCCACAGCAGTGAGAGGCCCGCGTACCACAAAAAAAAAAAAAAAAAAATGTCGGTCTGATGGACGCAGGGCTTGAGAAAACTGCATCCGTGGACGGGAGAAGCTGTTTCCAGTGACCTGAGAAATTAAACAAGTTACCACTATATTGTAATTATAATTATGTCAGGAAATAAAAGGGAGATGGGAGGAAAGGTTCAAACACAATGGTTTTGAGTTGGAAGCTGTGCCACTCCAAACCCCAAGACTTGTGTGTAAGTTACTCCTTCGGCGCAGACGCCCCAGGAGGGAGAAGAGAGAGAGACAGACAGACGGGGACAGACGGGGGACTGAGCACAGAGACGTCCCCCAGCAGAGGAAGGGTGAGCCCCGCAGGCGTGAAAGCGAAGGTGAGGCAGAGAGAGGCAGCTGCTCCACCAGGCGTCTCCGTCCCGTCTCTCTCCCCTGAGAACCAGCCTCCTCCTGCCTGGGGGCCTCTCTGGGGGCCAGGCTCGTCTCAGAGCCAGAAGCAAACCCGCCAGCCCTCGGCGTCCCCGGAGACCGTGCAGGGCGGACTCGGGACGTTCCGGTGCCGCTCAGGTTCCCGATGAGAGGGGACTGTGCCTGCGGGTGGTCCTCACCGCGTCGCCTTCCTGCCCCCGGGACCGAGTCTCCACCGCCGCCTGGCCCGTCCCCGGGGACAGGCAGCCACGGCCCCGTGGGAGGGGAGGGCGCGGTCCTGGCCTCTCGAGAGCACCGTCCAGAAACGGCCTCCACATCCACCCACCACACTCAGCTACGGGGACGAGCGACACGCGCCATGTGTTTTGTCTAATAAACAGAGCGACCGAACCAGCGAGGAACAGCCTCTAAACAAATACCCCGAATAAACGAAAACCAGCCGTCGTTTCGGGACAAAAGTGTAAAATCCAATGCGAACTTTCTATTCCAAGAAACAGCTTTGAGTTACTGCCTATTCCACTAATTATGAAGGTTTTTTATTAGCGTTCTACTTGATTAATAAAGCACACAACACAGATTACATGTAATATTGCTGTCATTTCGCCCTGGGGACGTACGTGGTGGTTGATCGCATTTGAAAGCAAGAGCGAGGGGGGGAGATGGCTGGGAGCACAAAGAGGGAGCAAAACGGCTTTTGAAAAGTATGACGTTAATTGTGTAAGAAAAATAAAGCTTCTTAGACGGATCCTATCAGTTTACACCGCCCGGTAAAGCAGATGAACAGCATCGACTCACATGGCAGGGCCCAGCCCGGCGGCCTGGAGGCTGCCCTCGACGGTGGGCCAGGCTGTGGCCGAGGTCCGGGGGAAAGATTGTCACCCGCGGCGTTCACTTCGGACCCTGCAGCGGAGACGCTGCTCCCAGCCGTGGAGACGGAGCGGTGAGGACACGGGGTGGACGCGGGGGTGGGACCTGAACCCCGGCCGCGGGACCTCAGCTGGCACAAGGCCGAGGTGGCAGATGGACTCAGTGTGGGCGGAGAGGGCAGTGCTGGCTCCCCGTGACCTGGGGGGTGTCTCAGGAGAGGATGGAGAGTTCGTAAGAGCGTCTACCATGCCCGCCCGAGGGCAGGCTGCGGTGCACAAACGATGCAGTTAGTGGGCGTGTGGGTGGGGCTGGAGGCTGAGAGCAGAGTTGAGTGTGATAAGGAGGGGCCCAGGCTCGTAGAGTCAGGTTGTGGGCTGCCCCAGGGGCCACCATGTCCTCACACGAGGGCTCACAACTCCCAGTGGAGCGAGGCATTTTTAACAAGGCTTGATCGGCCAGCTGGTGCGCGGATGTGAGCCCATGTGTGCATTTTCCAGGAATTCCAGGGAACCCGCTCCGGCCCCGACACAGACTCACGGTGTCACTGTGGAGAGAAGCACTGAGCCCGCCGTGAATTGCCTGGCTGATAGAACTGCAACACGTAGAGCTTTTGTTTTCTCTTTGTAAGATCGCATCTGACCGCTTGTAAAATTTACCTTAGTCTCAAGCAACAATTTCATAGGAGCGCATCCCGAAATCGCCTGACGGTTAAGCCCCGTGGTGTTGCAAAGGCGAATGGTCAGACCCCCCCGCCACCCAGCACATGCTCTGTGCCCAAATAACTGCTCCCCTTGGGTTTCACCTCTAAAAAAGTGTGGTGGGGTTCTTTTACTTTTTCTTTCCAGTTTTATCGAGATACAATTTACAAACGGCACGGTCTAAGTGTAAGGCGTGTGGCGTAATGTTTTGACTCAAGTACATCGTGAAATGATGACCGCAGTAGTTTAGTGAACATCCCTCATCTCGGGTAGATACAAAATAAAAGAAATAGAAGTATTTTTTTCCTTGTGATGAGAACTGTCAGGTTTACCCCCTTAGCAACTCTCCTCTACAGCACACAGCAGTGTTAACTCCGCTTCTCACGTTGTACGTCACACCCCTAGTACTCCTTTACCTTATGACTGGAAGTGGGTACCTTTTGACGGCCTTCCTCCAATTTCCTCTCCCCCCACCTGCCGCCCCTGGTAACCACAAATCTGATCTCTTTTTCTACGAGTCTTTTGGTTTTTGGAGTATAATTGACCTTCAACGCCACGTAAGCTCCTGTTGCACAACACAGCGATTCAACATTCCTGTACACTTCAGAATGATCACCGCGGGATGTCTGGTTACCGTGTGTCACCATACGATGACATCACCTAGTTCCTGACGACATCCCCCATGCCGTCCATTTCATCCCTGTGGCTCATTTACTTTGTAACCGGAAGCTTGTCCTTCCTGATCTCCTGCACCCATCTCTTTCTTCCCCTCTGGCAACCCACCTGTTTGTTCTCTGTTTCTATGACTCTGTCTTGCCGTGTTTGTTGGTTCTGTTGCAAAGCCACTTGCTCTTTCGTGCGGTTCTTCTTCGCTGCCATTTAAGATGCTTAAACCTATTACCATCTCCCCTTGTCGTGTTACCGCGGTTCTTCACAGCAGTGACCCTCGCCAACGGCGCTCCATTTCCTCCTGCGCTTTGTGACGTTTTATTAAGAGCTGATTGTCACTCGGGCGTCTCCTCTGGGGGTTGCACGTGGTCCATCCAAGTGGTTTTGCCTCCACTGAGGTTGGGAGCTCAGGGTTTTGTTGGGGTCGGATCAGACTTTCACCCCGCTTTTCAGCGAGGACTCCCTGTGTCCCGTGGGCGTGGGGAGCCAGCCCTAGCCCGGCAGACGGCGCCTGTCTTCTTCTGGCTGGACGGTGGGGCCGGCCTTTCTTCAAACTCCTCCCTCCCTTCTGTGGCTCCGAGGCAGGCGCACATCACAGCCAGCTTGTGTGGACTTGCAGGAGTAGACTGTCACCTTCTTAGGAATTTTATGAGCTCGTTGTTAAATACAGCCACTATTAAAATGCAATTATATTAACTGACAAATGAGATTGATACACAGGTAAGGAATACTCAAAACTTATCGCTTCCTAATTGTGTGAACTGCATTTCACTCTCACGACTCTAGTAGCTGTTTTCTTGTGTAATCATTTTCATCTAGGGAGTCCACATTAAAATCACTCATGGTGGGCTTCCCTGGTGGCGCAGCGGTTGAGAGTCCGCCTGCCGATGCGGGGGACGCGGGTTCGTGCCCCGGTCCGGGAGGATCCCACGTGCCGCGGAGCGGCTGGGCCCGTGAGCCATGGCCGCCGAGCCTGCGCGTCCGGAGCCTGTGCTCCGCGACGGGAGGAGGCCACAACAGTGAGAGAGGCCCGCATACCGCAAAAAAAAAAATCACTCGTGGTGTGTTTACATCACAGAAATTAGCAAATATGACAAGTCAATGCTTTACTTTTGTCCGGTTGATTGTCTGGACTTGAAGTCAGGGCCGGAGAGACACCGATGATGCAGATTGGACTTAAACGTGAGCGGCGTCTACAAGGGTCACATCTGAGCAGCGCACGAAAACAGAGGACAGATTCCTCCAGGCCCCGGAACCACGACCCAGCTCCACAAAGAGGTCGCTGGCGCCACTGGTGAGCAGGGCAGTTCTGACCACACCACCTGTTAAGGTGAAGACAGCCCGTGTTCAAGCTGGAACCACAGGTCGGCCACGGACGCAGGAATCCCACCAAACCGAAGCCGGCCTCCTGCGAGGAGCCGTTAGCTCTGTGGCATCCACGACGGGGAAGGCTGTGTGCGTTTTTACTGGTGCCGGTTGCATGCATTCCCAGCACCCCCTGCGCTGACCCCGAGTGGACCGCGTGGCCCCGGGCCTCCGCCCCCTCCGGTTCAGCTGCGATCACGCAGCTCACACAGATCCCTCCACGCCCCACCTGTCTTTAGAGCTGCCTACGCACAACGTTGGCAAGGCCCACTTTGCCCACCGTCCGTCAATATTCCCGGCCGGAGGGGCATCTTTACGTCGCACGCAGGTTCTGACACGCGTCTATCACGAGAAGCGTCACCCATTGCTATGTGCGCTTGTAAGAAACAGAGACAGCAACTTTCCAACACACGGAAAGCAGAAGCTTCCTGGATGCCTGGGCAGGATTTTAACCGGAAGCAGACTCGGGCAAGGAGGTGCTGGTGAGGCAGAGCTAGCAGAGTGTAAGTAAGTGGACGCCCATCGGTTGAGATTGGGGGTCTGATTTCTTGAGATACAAACACCAGCATTTAGTCGGACACCACAGGCCACGTGTCTTGCTACCGCCAGCCGAGACAGACCAGCCGAGGACGAGAGGGAAGCCGCCAGGTCACACCCAGCAGCGCCGTCCCTCCCCGGCCAGGGTTTGACTGCTCCCAGCGTGTTCTCCGGTTTTGAGGCTCCTGGGACGGCATCCTCTCCTCTGCAGGCAGCAAAGACGGGGCCACCGCCGCTCCCCGATACTCCCTGGGCAGACATGCACGAAAGAGGGGACAGGGACACACACAGCACAGACCACTCCCCTTCTTTTGACTGAGATTGTTTAATCACTTTTTTAAAAACACTTTTCATTTTCATTTTATTTATTTTTTATTTTTTTGGCCTCGCCGTGCGGCATGCGGGATCTTAGTTCCCCGACCAGGGATCAAATCCACACCCCCTGCAGTGGAAGTGTGGAGTCTTAACCACTAGACGGCCAGGCAAGTCCCCTGTTTAATCACTTCTTTTAAAAAATCACTTTTTAATGAATAAAATCTCAGTGACACTCGACACCCCCCCGGTACACACCCAGCTCTGCAAATAAAACAGCAGCTCAGTACAGAGTTCTCCGGAACGCACACACGTTGTGTCTGGAATCCAAATGCCTGCGCCTCCAGGAAACAGGATGGATGGGAAAAAACTGCTCTCTCATCCCAAATGATGACCATTCAAATGTGGAATCAGAAGTTTAATCGGACACGATTAAATATATTTATATATCTCACACTGAAGAAACGTAAGAAGTTAGAAATTACAAGTAGGTATATGCGTCCTATATCCAGATAAACCAGTTTCTATTAATTATTTAGATTCCAGAGAGAAACAATGTTGGGAAAAAATTATAGCTATTAAAGCAGATATACACGACACCGCCATTTAAAGACACAGATAATCTTTTGGCATTTTTCTCCCCCACTCAGCCGGCCACTCTCCCTATTCCACTGTCTTCTGAGACGTAACGCCTACTTAAGATGGAGAGAACGGTGTGCAACGCGGGAGGCAGACGTACCAGGGTTACCGGGGAGCGTCTTGTTCCCTAAAACGAGACCAGCGACACCCAGAGCGGCCTGCACACCTTCCCAGATGTTTAAGCACCCTCAGCGTAAGGAAGTGCATTCTCTGTTTCGGGGCGGGGGCGGTACGTTCGGCGCTCAAGTGCTATTTGGGCAAATCCAAATGGTTGCTAGATGTGCGTGTCTCTGTGACATCAGACAAGGGGGCAGGCAAAGAGGTGAGGAGTCTGAGGCCTGGGGGGTAGCCCAGGCCAGCCCTTCCCCGGCTGCTATGATCCCACATAGGTAAAAAGCAAAAAAAATGTGGGTCTCCCCGCGTTCCTCCCGTGGTGAAAGCACCCCTGCTCTTCTCTGGATGCCAGCAGGGCCCGAGCCTTCCCGGAGAGGGGACCACAGGTGCCTTCCGGGAGCTCTCGCCGCGTGCCCGGCTTTGCCCCGCGCCCCCTCTGATTTCGGTCACCCTGCAGGGAAGCGTTTAGCGGCGTCTGTGTAAATCCCTATTTGTAGTTCATAACGCGTGTCTGGAGCTTGGGGCTCGCCCCCTACCTTGCCCAGGTGAGGCGTCCCTGCGGTGGCGGGCCTGGAAGCGGGCACTCTGGGTGGGAAGGCGTTTGCCCCCGGCGGCCCTGCCCGTCCTCGGAGGTGGCAGGCCGGGAGGGGCTGTCTTCGGTGCTGGGCGGGGAGGGTGCTGGGCAGCCGGGATCCAACGAAGAGCTGGGACGGCTTGCTTAGCATCTGCCCCAAAGCTGCAGAACGTCACCGTCCCGTCCACCTCGCTCCTGAACAAGCCGCGGGTGTCTCCAGTGATGAACTCTTGTCAAGACAAACGCCGACTGAGTCTCCTACAGCCTCTCTGGGCCCCGCCCCGCACGGCTGACACTCCTTCAGGAAGTGACAGGTCACGAGCCGGCTCTCCTCCGGGGACCACGCTGACCGCGCCATCGGTTCGACATGATTGCGGTTAAGGGCGCGGATGGGTGCTTTAAGGAAAAAGAAATTTTTTTCAAGGAAGTGAAAATAGATGAACTGATTGCCTCCCTACTTGCATCTTCCCACAGATCTGTCCTTATTATCGTTTGGTTGAACTAAAAGACACATTTTAACTGCTAAACTGCACTGACTACAGAGTCTTAAGGACCCGATCAGCGGGGCGGCTGCGCTGGGGGACGCGGTTAGGTCGTCCCGTGACCGCAGACGGCTTTGCCCGGGGCCTCGGGACGTGCACTCACTGGGGAAAGGCTTTGAGGATGGCGTTCACCTCCTCGGCCACGGCCGTCAGCGCGAACTCGAACTGCTCCTGCGGGGACAGAAGGAAGCGGGTGTGAGCGGGGGCCCCTCCCGCGCCAGCCCCGGGCTCCCGTGTGTTACGCTGCAGAAAGAAAACTGCTTAGGAGGAAAAGGGAAAGGTCGCAGATTTCCGTGGAAAGGAGAGCAGGGCACTGGTTTGCAGGGTAGGACCCAACGCGGACGAGCTTCTCGCGTGGGAAAGTCTCACTTTCTATGGCTGACACACGAGCAGGGCAACCGCCGCCTGAGGCTCCACGCGCCCCGCCAGACTCCTTCTGAGGGCAGCGCCCAACGCGCGGGCCCCCGACGGGTGGGGCTGGATGCAGCTGCCGGTCCTTCCTAGACTGGCCACGAAAACGGCCACAGTCACGAGCCCTCAGGGTTCCCTGGCCTCAGGATGTAAAGGGTGGTGTTTTCGCTGCTCTGGAAATCCACCCATCGCCCAGCTCAACCCGACTCCGCTCCGTTTGCTGGGAACCCTCGTGTCACCCTCAACCGTCCCAACCTGAGACGCGCGCGCGCACGTGCTCACAGACGCCGGCGCACCGCGGACGGACACGCCTCTCGTGCAGCCGAAACCTGCCAGGACTGTTGGGTAGAAACCGAGGGGGTGAGTCCAGGGGGTCGGGACCGTCCGCTCCCCCAGAGACCAGGGCTCGGCAGACAGCGGATGAGCCCACCTCGCCCGCAGGGCTTCCCGGGCTCCCGGGTCCACCACCTGCTCCCAGACTCTGCGTGGACCACTCAAAAGTCGTTGTATCAAGCACTCTCCACTGCACCAAAGAGGCCACAAAAATAATGAACTATGCAAATGATCACCTAAGTTAAGGATTTTTGATGAAGGAAAGCCCTATTGATGGCTTAAATACTTGTTAATTCAAGTCATAAATAGACTTGAGTCCAAAGCCCAGAAGAATGATTAATTTCCACTTTGAATGGCCAGTACGTAATAGAAACATAGAAAATAGCTCCAGTTAAAACAGCAGACGACAAAGAAGCAGACTCACGTCTATAGAGAATGAACTTGTGGATGCCAGTGGAAGGGGAGGGGTGACACAGGGTGGAGGAGTGGTATAGCTGCATCTACTGGAGGTCAGACAGGCTCAAGGATGGACCGTACAACACAGGGAATAAGGCCAGTTCTCTGTCATAACTGTAGGTGGAAAGTAACCTCGAAAATTGTATAACAATTTAAAAATGGATAGTAAATAAATAGATAAACTAGCTAAAAAAATAAAACAGCAGAGAGTCAACCTAACTGAACACTCACTTTGGGACAAAGGCCAGTTTCTCACCCATGTTCCCCTGATCACCCCCTGAAGGGATGATCTGCCGGGTTCTAACTCGGAGCCTCTGCTGGCGGCCACGAGCCTCCCACGGACACGGCGGATCCTCTCGCGGAAGAGCCTCCCGGCCCGCGCAACAGGAGCTGCGCCCACGTGGGCCCAGCGCACCCCAGCACCGTGTTCCTGCGTGGACTGGGCCCTCTCCTCCCCTCAAGGCCTGGCGCTCAGGCCTGCTGCCGCCAGGCCCGACGTGCCCTGGGGGAGCCGCCCCGCGCCGCTGTCTCTGGAGCTAGTGGTCAGCCAGCGGGCTGTGTCACGCGCAGGACTTGGTCCAAGACACGGGAGCGGCCCCATCGGGCGCCTCCTCCCAAACGAGGACTTGGTGATGGGCAGACCGAGGTCTCGTGACGACTCAACAATGCGAAAAGACGAAGGGGGCTCTGCGGGAATCTCACTGTACATTTCACACGCGTGTTTATGTGGGAATCCACCCTAGAGCTTATCTTCAAAGGGAGAAATGGACAAGCAAGAGACAAGCACTGTGGCCTTGCTTATACAGCAAGACACCGGAGAACACGCCGTGCCAAAGAGAAGTAAATTACCTTATAGAAAAGCGTCTAATAAGAAAGCCAACGTTTCTGCTACCACGTGAAGTGACAAAGGCGGAGGCAGAGCTGCCCCTGTGTCTTGGCTGTCATCACTTAAACACTGTCTGTTCGCAGGAGCACGCGGAGGGCCGGGCTGTGCGGCGGAAGCAGGCGCAGTCTAGGCCGCTGCCGGGGGGATCGGGTGGCGGAGGGGACAAAGGTCAACGGGCTCCGCGCCATGGTCCCCCCGCTAAACTGCCGAGAGGGCTCTGGCGGCAAAGCCTGAAGGCTGGGCCCTCGGGGCTGGACCGCGGTGAGAGGGGCCCACAGCGCCTGGCCCGTCATCCTGGAAGAGGCTCCGGCGCCAGCCGCTCCCCCGTCACGGGTGGGGACCGTGTGTGGCCCGCATTTTGAGCAGCGTCGCCTTAGCTGAGACGCCCGGGTGGGGACGCCAGAAACGGGGAAGGACCCAGCGTTTGAAGTCCTTTTAAGATAGAAATGTATTTTAAGAAAACCGTTAACGTAACAGGCAGAAGCTGCACTTAATGAATAAAATTCAGTAAATGACAAGATGACCATTTTGGCCTAGACTCAAGCTTAGGACAAGAGCCATCTGAGCAGAGAGGACTCGGAACGTCCTGGCTGTAAAACATCTGAGCTGACCGGGTGCGCAAGGATAGGAAATCAGAAGGAGGGCTGGGATGCTCTAAACAGGAAGAAGCGCTAAACACAGGAGACCCGCGGGTCACGGTCCGCCGTCTCTCCCGGGGTCCCTGCCCCTCCGCGTGAGGAGAGGCCGAGGCACGGCGTCCGAGCCCTGGGTCCACACAGGACGGGGCAGTGTGGCCCTAAAAGGGGTCAGGACGGAATGCCCTCTCCCAGCTCCACCCCTGACCTCGGACACCAGAGACGGAGACGGGGCGCAGGGCCCGTGTGCCGTGTGCACGTGTGTGTGCACGGGGAGGGTGGGAGACAGAGAGACAGAAGTAGAGAGAGGGACGAAGAGACAGAGACAGAGAGAGAGACAGAGAGACAGAGGCAGACAGGGACAGAGGGAGAGACAGAGACGGACAGAGACAGACAGACAGAGACAGAGGGAGAGACAGACAGAGAGAGACAGAGACAGAGGGAGAGACAGAGACAGACAGAGACAGAGGGAGAGACAGACAGACAGAGACCGGAAGGCGTAAACACGCCTCCAGGAAGAAGGCGAGTCGGGGTGTCAGGGACGGACCCGAGGAGCAGGACACACAAGGGGTGAAGTCAAAGTGAAGAAACGGGACGGGGGGGAGGGCAGTGCACGGAGGCCACGTGGACACACCTGTGTGTATCCCAAGGGGGCAAACGTGGCATCGTTACTTGGAGGTGACTGAACACACGAGTTGAATGGCTTTTATTTCTAAGTGACAACTGTAAGGAAATTTTATTGTGGGAAAGCAAGTGTCAAGGCCTTTGATTAAAAGGGCACCTTTCTTTCGGGAGATGCACTGAAGGGGAAGGAAGGAGTCTGTTTACAAGACACACACGGAGGACAGCATTACTCGTCTTCTGAACTGCAGCCCCTGATTTCACCTCTCTTCCTAAAAATGAGCGTTTTGCTGGGCCTGTTACGGACGTACAGTGACGGGGTCGCGTGGACAGTGTCACACACCCACGTGACACCTCTCCCGGGACGGCCTCTTGGTTCTTGCCCTGGTGCTGCCTCCACCCCCCAGGGCTGGGTCTGTCCTCTGAGCGTCTGATGGGGCACAGCCGTCCACCAGGCATCCGCGGTTGGTTTGACTGAGAGCTTGCTTCCGGGTGGAAACAAACACAGCTCTCTGTGACTTTTTACAACCTAACGGAGTTCTGCGCCCGGCTAGGCGTCAGGGCTCCGTGGCCGCCCCCGGCCCCAGCCTCAGCGAGCTCAGAGCTTACTACCTGTTCTGACTGTATTCAGCTCAAACGATGCGATTTGGCTAAATGGGTTCAAATGAACGGACTGTGGCCGACCTTCTCGTGGCTCGTGGGAAACAGCACTCGGGTTTACGGCACTGTTTTGTCTGAGGAAATGTCCCACCTTTGTGTTAACTTGAACTTTAGGGAAAGCTGTTTCATGGAGTGATGCTGGGCAGAGCAGCCATCGATGGAGAAAGAACGGGGGCGCCTGTGTGGTTACTGTGCCTTATCCCGGGGATCCCAGGAGCTGCATTTCTGTACTCTCCGCACGGCAGCCTCGGAGAGCTCACACGCACCCCAGGAGAAGGGCGGGTGTCCGGGGCAGCCCGTGCACACAGGAGGCCACAGCTTGCCCAGCCTCTGCCGCCTGGGAGCGCCAGGATGTCGGGGCACAATCCTCTGGCCACTAGTGTCCCTTTGTCACTTAAAGAAATCGGAATGTTAGTGGCTGTAAGGTACGTGGCGCTAACGCAGGGCAGTGCCCCTTCCTCCAGGCAGGGCTGGGAGACCCGGCCAACGGGCTGCAGACCACAGAGGGCTGAACGGGGTTTGTAATGTGTCAGGACACTTTTTTCTCTGTTTTGGAGAGAAGATTCGTCTTCTCAATAACTTCGCCTAGATCCATCCCAGAGTCCGTGTGTTTTGAGGATCCTTGTACCCTTGCGGGGCGGACGGGCCTGCCTGGGAGGGGCCCAGGCGCAAGGAGGGAAGAGACGGGTCTGAACTTAGGGTCCTGAGCGTTACCCACACAGCAGTCAATGGCGTGACGTGGAAGGCAGATTTGACCAGAGACAGAATCAGCTCTTCGTTCCTGGTTGTTAAGTCGCCCCTGCTGCCCCAGCCCTGGTTCTGGGATGTGTGAAGTTGTGCAGCTGCCGGTGGCCATGTAGGGCCCAGACCATCCAGGACAGGGAACCAACCCCGCATTTCTGGATGACCAGGCCACTACCCCCAGCACGGCCAGTCCCACGGGCGCTAAACCCGTGGGCTACGGGGCACTGAGACGGCACTGCGGTGTGATCAAGCTGAACCACAAACAAACAGGTGCGAGCAGGGTCCAGTTCTCCCCGGGACGCCACCACTGCCGACGGAGAAAGAGTGGCCGGCGGGGAAGGCCGGCGGCCGCGCCCTGAGCCCAGGAGCCGAGCTCACCTCTCCAGCGAGGACACACGCCTTCTTCCGGTATGCTCCTCTCAAGACGCACACCCGGACCCCATCACGGGAGCTCCAGACACACCCCAGCCAGAGAGAGTCCACAGAAACACAACCAGACCCGGCGGGTCCTCAAGGCTGCGGTGCTGTCCACCAGAGGAGGGGGGGGTGACCAGTGAGCGCACCGTGGGGCCGCTCCTGGACGGGCCCCTGCTCCAGAGAAAGGTCCCTGGGAGGTTTGACGCGGCCCGTACGTGAGTTCGCGCCATCGAGTCAGCGCCAGCTTCCTGGCCTCGCTTGTTCCCTGTGCTTATGAAGTGTAACAGTGGGAAGCTGCTGAAGGGCACACGGGAATTACTTGTATTTTTTCTGCAAGTTTTTGCAGGTCTGAAATAATTTCAGATTTCAAAAAATCACAAAGTGTGCAGTGACTTTCACATAAGATTCCACATAAGGGTCTGGTGACAATGTCGCACGTTCTAGGGCCCGAAATAAAGCGGAGGGACGGTGGGGCTGTCGGCGCTGGTGTCATCAAGCCGCCCACCCCCCCGCCCCACCCCAGATGCGGGAAAAGAGCAGGGCAGCTGTGATCGCCAGCTGGACAGGGCAGAGTTGGGCAGAGATGCTGACCACTGAGTGTTTCCTCTGGTCCTACTTAGAAGAGGTTACTGATTCCACAAAAGAATTAAGTTGGTTTTGCCTCGGTGCTTGGGGCTTTGACAACGCAGAGCCAGCCAAAGGGCTGGCTTGAAATGACCTGCACGGTCAAAGTGTGCTCGCCGGACTTTACCAGCTCTTGGCTTCTTCCTCCTCAACCGAATGGTTGGCTTTTAGACTGTTCTCTCTCCCCTCAGGCTCAGACACTGCACTGTCCTGCTTGGTTTCTCATAGTGACAGAGAGGGAGGGAGGGCGTAGGAACTGCGTGCCCTTTGTGGGGGACAGTAAGACCCCGAGGCAGGACGACTGGGGTCCCAGAATCGTCACCACCAGGCACCAAAGCACAACCCAGCCTGATTTCACAGGAGAGCTTATGATAACTTCAAGTCTCCTCAAGTGTAAGGCAGTGATTTTGCAAGGGCGTCTCGCGTGATTTTTGGCCTTTGGTGGAGGCGCTAACGGCGTCGGAGAGTCGGGACTGCGCCGAGAAGGACGAGGTTCTGTATTTTATGGCTGCAGGATGTGTGGGAGCGTTTGTGGTTGGACACAGATATTTCCGCAATGCTGAGAGAGCGGGTCATCACAGTGACCTGTTTCTAGCTCTGGTTAACCCAAGGCCAACCGGGAATCTTTTGTCTTTGTTCCTTGTGCTGCAAACCTGGCCTTTTTAATAAGTATGCACGCGAGCTACTCAGGGACCCAGCAGCACCTGGGGACATCCTGGTGACCACGGTCCTGATGACCGCACGGCAGAGCTGCAGCTGTGGGAGCTGGAAACGCGGGAGGTGAGCAGAGTGTTGCACGAACACGGAACATTCCGTGCAGGGGCGCCGCCGTTTATCACCGACCTCTGACGGTAAAACTGCAACGTGCTCCCTCCCTCCCCAGATCTGGCCCAGGGAGAGTTCCCAGGGCCTGAGATCTGACTGCATCTGCTTAGGCCGAAATGTCCGGCTGCTGCCGGAGCTGCCCTCGACCCTGCAGGGAGGGGCTGCCCGCGCCCTGCCCCGTGCGGCCCCGGCCTGGGAGGAGGCCAGCCGGCCTGACCCTCGCTCCTCTCGAGAAAACCTCCACACAAAGACCCGCCCCCGCAAAGCGCTGGCGGCCCCGAGGACCGGCCGACGGTACCTTTGTCTGAACCATGCGTGGCCTCTGGTCCCTCAGGTGCTCCAGCGTCGCGGCAATGTCGATCTCTTTAGCGCCTGCAACAAACACAAATTGGGCTGAGTTCAGGCCCAAGACAATCCGCGCTCCGCGTCCCTCGCCTGCTGCTGGGGTCCCTCGGGGCTCAGCGGCCAAATGACAATGACAGTCGTGCCTCAGCTGCCCGCCTGGCAGGCAATTTCGGGTTCACACAAGAAAACAGGGCACGGTGGCTTTCATTAGCATTGATTCAAGAAGGCTGGGCTGAAAAATGTTATCAGATGCCTATGTAGATACCCACAGCAAGCTGTCGTCAGGAGGGACTAAGGCTTTCTTGATTGTTGGGTTTTTTTTTTTTTTTTTTGGTGGCATTTTAAGACTTTTATTTTTTTTGGCTGTGCCGCACGGCTTGCGGGATCTCGGTTCCCCGACCAGGGATTGAACCCGGGCCACAGCCGTGAAAGCCCGGAATCCTAACCACTAGGCCACCAGGCCACCAGGGAATGCCCAAGAATTCTTTTTTAATGATATTTTTGATGTGCACCAACCATTTTTAAAGTTTTCATTGAATTTCTTACAATATTGCTTCCCATATCACGTTTTGGTTTTTTGGCTGTGAGGCATGTGGGATCTTAATTCCCCGACCAGGGATCGAACCCGCACCTCCTGCACTGGAAGGCGAAGGCTTAACCGCTGGACCGCCAGGGAACTCCCCCCAACAATTTTTTTTTTTTTTTTTTTTGCGGTACGCGGGCCTCTCACTGCTGCGGCCTCTTCCCGTTGCGGAGCACAGGCTCCGGACGCACAGGCTCAGCAGCCACGGCTCACGGGCCCAGCTGCTCCGCGGCACGTGGGATCCTCCCGGACCGGGGTGCGAACCCGTGTCCCCTGCATCGGCAGGCGGACTCTCAACCACTGCGCCACCAGGGAAGCCCCCCAACAATGTTTTAAGTCATAGGAAGTAGCATATAAACTTTAATTTCTATTGCATAGGATTTTTATTTAGAGAAATGAAAAATTAGACTCACTCATCTTATACAGCTAAGTATTGGCTTCTAAAGGCAGCGCTCCCCGCCTGTTACAAGTGAGTGTTCCAAACGTTAAGAAAAGG
Organism: Kogia breviceps; assembly: GCF_026419965.1. Taxonomy (NCBI): domain Eukaryota; kingdom Metazoa; phylum Chordata; class Mammalia; order Artiodactyla; family Physeteridae; genus Kogia; species Kogia breviceps. The sequence goes on along the minus strand of NC_081318.1, from coordinate 1,336,636 downwards.
TGAGGACGCCTCATGTGCTCGCGGGTTAGTCGTGGGGCCTAGATCCCCTCCTACAGACGCACCCACCTGACACCGGGTGACTTGGGTGCCACAGAAATAATACCATTTGAGTTTAAAAACGTAGCCTTACGGATTCCGCATATATTCTTGCTTTTCCATCTTGCTAGGTCCTCTGGTAGCTGGACAACGAACGAGACCGGGTCCCAAGCTCGCGACCTTCTTACAGTTCAGAGGGGAGCATCTCACGTCTGCCGTGCAATCCCGTCGCGTGCCGGGGGCCTGGGCGGGGCGCACCTCTGAAGTCGGCCGGGACCCCCCCACCAACCCGTGGTAGGTGCATGTCACGCGCAGCATTTTGTCTCACGGCGCCAGAACTGTCACCACCCCCTGTTCAGGGGAAACTGGGGCTTGTCCCGGTCACGCAGGGCAGGTAGCCGTGCTCATCGGGCCCAGACGTGGAAGCGAGATGGGCTGGTGGCCACCAGGACGGCTCTGGTGTCCCACTTCTGTCACACCTGCGTGTGCACAGCCCTGCCCTTGGTCGGGAGCCGGGAGGCCCGCCTGGAAACGTCCAAGGCCGCGGCAGCCTTGGTGCTCTGGTTCACCCTGGAGGCCTGAGGCCCACGTGGGTGACAGCTGAGCCGCCAGCGCCTTTTGCCGAGTGGCAGGGAGATGCCGCTGGGGACACGGATGAGGTGGGAGGGAAGGTGGGGGGACCGCACGCCGTCTCGGGGAGAGGGTGCCTGAAGTGGGAGGGGCTGGCGGCTGGAGGGAAGGTGGGGGCGGCTGGGAGGAAACACCTTCCAAGCAGGTGCTGTGCTCGCATCAGGGAAGCTGCCACGAGTACTGGGAATCCGGCAGTAAGCCGCTGAGACTGGGGGGCCAGGATCCGGGCTGGCCGCCCCCCGGCCAGCACGGTGGCCAGTCCGAGTGCCTCGAGGTGGGGGGACAGTGTGGCACGAGCTCACCCCATCTAAGCTGGCCGTCCTTCCAGACAATGAACGCCCTCCGTCGGGTATGGGAGGGCCCCAAGCCCCCCCAACCCTTCAATCAAAGTCTTTCTAAGAAGTCTTTCTTTCTGGGGGGATCCGCCGAGGAACTCGTCCAGGCGGAAGACAGGGTCTCCTTCCGTTTGCCTGAAGGCTCCTCTGAAGGTATCAGAAGTTTTCAAAAGCTGACAAGGTCACAAGATGTACAGTCTTGTTTTGGGGGGAAGCTGTGAGTCCAGAACAGCCTGAAACAGTGGGTGAAAGAGGAGCTATGAGGGGGGCCCCCCGAGTGGCCCAGGAACCTGCTTCCTCATCTCCCCAAAGGAACACAGAAATGGGCTTCTCCAAACCACAGGTTTGCCTTAAGAGAGTGAAGTCCTACGCAAGGGAGGGGGGAGCCCCACCCCTGAGACCCGAGTTCTCGTCCCCCCAGAAACACCCAGCTGCCTGGCCAGGGTGGCCCCTGTGGACGCAGCACGGGGCCGTTGCTGCAGTTTAATTCCAGGCGTGAAGGGGCCCGACTGTGGGCTGGACACCGAAGACTCCAGCTGGGAGCGTCCGGGGCGGGCGCGAAGCTCCAGCGGGAGCAGAGCGCCGGGGGGGCCTCGTGGGGAGCCGCGAGTGAGTGCGTGGGGAGCGCGCGACGCACAGAACGGGTTAGATGCTCGGTGCGTGGGACCCCGCAGGTTCTGTGAACGGAGCCTTCTGGGAGAAGTGCCATCTCTGGGCAGCTCTGTCCCCCCGCTCCGTGGACGCCGGGAGAACGAGGTGTGGAGTAGAGTCTGATTCATCGGCTCAGACGCGATCCCGGTCCTTTAAAAACACAATCCTGAGGGGTCCAGACTTCATCCCCCACTTTTTAAGGTTGCTCGGGGCAGCGTCTTTAGTCCTGGAAACCGGTTTGAGAGGCTCTTTCAACAGCCCTTTTCTTCCGAACGGCTAGTCTGAGCAAGAGAGGCGGCATGAAGGCCCGAACCCCCCGTCCCTCCCCCGTCACCCTGGAGCGACTGCAGGGCTCCGCCTGGGGCCCCGCGCAGGTCCCCTCCGAAGGCAGCTCCGTGGGTGACGCTCCCATCAGGTGCTACGGACGAAACCTCTCTCTTCACTGCACGCTGCTTCGGACGACTTGCTGACAGAGGACGTGAGAAAGAGGAAGGAGAAAGCCTACTGAGGTTTTCCCTAGACGGGGTCTGGAGAACGCCAAGCGCCCGGGGACCACGTCTCAGATCGCGCTTAGCCTGAAGCCAAGACTCAACAGCGGAGGCAGTCAAGGTAAAGCTTACAGAACGTACAGCGCTGAAAATAGAGAAGTAACGGATTTATCCGGTAGAATCAGTGGTCCCGTGTGGATGGCCGCTGTCTCCCTGCGCGTCAGGGCCGAGGAGAGTTGGCTATCTGAAGCGCGTGTAGAGAGAGAAGTTTTCATAGAACGCATGCGCGGGATCTTTTACGAGGGGCGGGGAGGCTCGGCCCTGCATCCTGTTGTGACCCCAAGCACCCTGGTGACCCTGAGGTGCATGAGACCCACAGTCTGCGTTTATAAACCAGAGCCTCGGGGCTGGAGGGAGAGGTGTGTGTCCTTCCTCACCTTATACCTTTACTGAAGGTAAAAGGATTTATTTAAATCCCCCAAAAAGCTAGGAAGCTCCCTCTAGTGCTTTTAAAATGGAGAATGCTCTCTACAAATCCCATTTTGCTGATCACGTCGAGGTCCAGGCGAACAGACACATGAGGTGCGGTGCTCAGGTCGAAAAGCATGTGAATAGTTGAGGAATTCATTACAACAGATGCAGATAAAACCCATTCAGAAGACGGGGTGTGATTTCAGGGAGAGGTTTCTGGCATTTTCTGTTTGAGAAGCATCACCGCTATTCGGATACGAGAGGAACGTATGTGCTTATTTAAGTCATCCTGCGGTCGCTTTAAGCTGGTGATTCCGTGAACTTACAACGTAGGCAGAGGCAGCCTGTGCATTTGGGCCCAGCACCGCACAGGGCGATCGTGAGTCAGTCTGACCCGTCTTTCCTGGCACCGGTGACCCAGCAGGCGTGCTGCAGACTCGAGGCTGGAGTGGCTGGCGGGCTCCTGAGAGGCGCTGGCCCGGCGCCACCCCAAGCACCGACCAGCACGCACGAAGGGCCGCCGCTGCGGCTTCCCAGCGTGCTTGGGGGGCCGTTGGCTCCGAAGTTCACATTATTGGTTAAATACATTTTTAAGACAACAGAGGCTTTTAAGCTTCAGATTTAAAGGCATTCGCCATCAAACAAGAAACATTAAAAGAACATTAGTATTAGCAATATTAAAACGGTTTTTTAGGATGCGAGAATCAATTCAACGTGAAAGAAAGCCAAGCAAACGGGCCACTGGTGCCTCCTACAAGGCTTGCTCTGACTTCTCCTGGTGACTGCTGGCTAGTGGATGGGGCGCGGGCCTCTCGGGTTTGGGCGGTGTGGCCGCGGCTCACGGTCGAGAAGCGCCCTTGTCTCTCCCCGTCCTTCTGCGTCCACAGCGTCCTCAGCAACATCACGTAATAAACAAATACATTTTGTTACAGAGCTTTTTACCCAGAAGGTTTTGCAAACTGCAGGGAAGCAATGTACCCTTTTTTCTTGTAAAAAAAAAAAAAAAAGCCATCATGCATCAAGTGCACAAGAGAGAAAGGCCTTTATTTTGCCGGAAGAAATTGTCTCAATTCCACCCTCTGGGAGAACTGAGGAAAGCTCTGCTAAACACTTAGAGGGACGAAGGAAGAGCGGTGGCGGTCATGAGCCCGCAAGGAGCAGTGGGGGGGCAGTGCCTATGCTCCAGGACGAAGGCAGAGCTGTCTGAGCGCCGAGCTGGGTCCCGAGAGCCTGTGGTCTTCGGCTGAGCTCCCTTTGGGAAGGAAGGGCTGAGCAGGGACGGGCAGGGACAGCGCGAGCCTCACCCCTGTCATCGGCCGCGCTGGATGTCACCGCTGGGGCTCCCTCTGGGCCAACAGGATGACCGAGCCTTGACCCCAGACGCCGCGAGTCAGGGGGCACCACAGCCGGAAGGCAGCCCTCCCCCCACCTCTGGGTGTCTCTGGGTGCAGGTGCCACCTCCAGACCCTGGCCTCCCCCTGTGCACACACGTGGGCACGTTCCCACACACTCGCCCATGGTGCCCACGCACACTCTGTCCTGGGTCTTCCGTGCCGAGCAGTTTCTAGTTCATGTTTCTGGATGCTCTGAATCGACTGAAGATTTATCAGAATTAAAAAGGAAGACTTTTTTGCTGGCTTTCTAGATTAAGGATCATCTCCCTTTCACAAGGTTTCACTGGGATCAAAGGAGACCAATTAGCATCACATTCACTTGAAAATCAAGTATCTCAGAACCCAAACAAACTAGGTATTTTTCATGTTTTTAAAAACAAATTCGAAATCATTTTTCAGGAGAAGCTGGGATGCCTGCAAATCTTTATAAAAAAATACAAGTAAACAAAAGCAGGACTGGGTGTATCGCCTGTGAAGCTGCCATCACTTCCGTTCCAGGAGGTGACGGGATTGTGTGACGCGTCCTGCGATGTTCATTCAGCGAGGCGCCAGAGTGTGTGTGACGCCGCGCGGGTACCGGCAGCATCAGCGCCGGGAACAACCCCGCACCCAGGTGCATGCGAGCGCGCAGTGGTTAAAGGAGAGCGCGTCGGGAAGGGGCGGCCGTTAAACTTGTGAAGAAGAGGTGGACGCGACGGCCACGAGCAGCCCGAGAGGCCTCCACGAGCACGCCGTTCAGATCACCACCCGCCCCGGGGAGGCGGGCGCCGCGGCACAGCGCGTGCGTCGCGGCACAGCGCGTGCGTCACGGCACAGCGCTTGCGTCGTAGAAGAGCGCTTGCGTCGCGGCACAGCGCGTGCGTGGGAAGCTGCTGGCCGGCACCTCACTACCTCCCGGTCCCACCCACGTGACGAGGAGCCATGCAGGACGCGCAAGCCCCAGGACCCGCTCGGGTCCTCAGCGGACAGGTCAGAGTTACGAGGCGGACGAGGGGTGGGCCGTCGGGTGATGTGTCTGCGGCTGCAGGGCAGAGGCTGGGGAGCCCACCAAGCCCTTAATGACGCGGGAGGCTCAGGGGAGGAGGGGGGCTCTGAGGCGGCCCTCCCGTGTCACCCAGGATCTTGCACTTGGGGCCACGGACACACTCCTGAGTCCCCACATGATCAGAGCACAGGGGGCAGGAGGGCGGGCGGCCGGGCCTCGTGGGACCGATGGCCGCCCCGAGGGGCTGGGCCCTTGTTACCCTTGAACCGAGGGGCACGTGCTCCAGGGGAGCTGGACCCTCAGCCACTCACAAAACCCCCATCGAGGGCTCTCCGTGCCCCTCCGCCCAGCTCGGCCCCCGAGTCTATGTCTGGTTCAGAAACTGAGGGTGCGGCCGGCCCCATGGCCTGGCCGGGAACGGCGCTACTTAGTCACTCAGCTGACGGCAGCACAGGGGCCACGTTCCTTGGATTCCTCGCACCGTCTCCGCCCATGAAAGGAGAGGCAGGGTCCGGGGGCCTCATCGGGCACCGCGAGGTCGTAAGGACAGCACAGACGCCAGCGCTTGTCACAGAACGTCCTGACACAAGCTCACGCAACCGTGGCCGGGTTCTCCGGGAGGGTCAGTAATGCCAAGTGACAGAGGCGCGGTCCTCAGCGCCGCGTGCACCCGGCCAGGGCACAGGCCTCGGGGTCCTACTTAACAGGGTTTGAGCCGTCACTGCCCCGCGACCAGGGTTGCTGTGCTTGGGGACCTCCTGCCACCAGGGAGGCACGAGGGGTCTTTGGCAGGAGAGGGGACGGACCCTCACCGTCTGGGGAGGAGCCGTGAGCTGCTGCTGAGAGGGGCCACGGCAGCTTTGCTGGGCCTCCGGGGTCTCCGGGGTTGGGAGACTCTGGGGCAGCGGGCAGCCAGTGATGCTGAAGGAGTCTTGTGGCCTCCAAGCTGTGGCGATACTGCCCGACGTGGCCAGCCAGGCCTGCCAGGGGCCAGCAGGACAGACGGTGGCGACGCTCACGGGGACAGGGTCGGGGGCCAGTCTGCGTTTGGGGACAAGAGAGAGGAAAACCTGGGTGAGGAGCTGGCTGTCGCCCATCCGGGCAAAGGGAAGTGCGCATGGGAGGGACGGCCCCGGACCGGCGTCGCGTGGGGTCCAGCCAGGTCTCCCGGCTTCTCATCGGCCACGTGAGGCCGTGTCCACGGGTGAGTCAGGAGGGAGGAGGAGCCACGTGAGCAGATCTGACCCACGGGATGCATGGGGGTTCCACACCGGCCAGGAGGGCCCCCTGTGGCTCCGAAGTGCACGGGGCCCCCGTCCGCCCATCGGCAGGTCAGAGAGAGCACAGAACTGTCAGCTTTACCTGCCCAGGGGTGATCCACAGGACAGAGACCATTTAGGAAGCAAAGTGTGGGATTACGGGCTGCAATGTGGTTCACAAGAGGACCCGGATAAGATGGGCTTCGGATGTTTTCCAGGAACAACTGGTCCCATTTTGTCTCGCTTCTCTCCTATTAGTCCCTTGTCTATTGTGCCACCTGGGCCTGGGTCACACCCCCTGTGATACTGCTCCCGGGACCCCTGTCCCCACCCCACGAGTCTCAGCTCCAACTGGCCAGATGAACAGACAAGGGAAGAAATATCCACCTGTCATCTCATGGGACACAATTTCTCCAACTAAAGGAAAGGCCTCCCCACCCCACCCTGTTCTGGACACTTTTTTCAGCCTGAAACCCGCATGAGCTGAAGACAAGTCGTCACCACCTGGAAGTGACGCTGAAGGCAGACTGGCCCATAGAATTCATTTTCTGCTGGGTCTTCAGGTTTTCATGCTTCAGCCAGACATGAAACCAAGACGTTTCCCCCTCAACGTGCCCTGTTCTTCGCAGCCTGCTTCTTCCCAGTCAGTCTTGTCTGTAGAAGCGCCGTCCACATGCACGGCCATGGCCAGGAGCGGGCTCGGCCCTCTGTGCAGACCCCTGTGCACATAGACCCCTGGGGTCCTGCCCGCTCCAGCCCTCGAATCCAGCGGCACCAAGTCGATCCTGCCGGGACCCGCTGTACCTTCTCCTTCCCCTGCGGCTCCAGATGGATCCGAGTCAGCGAGCCTGCGGTTCCAGGTCCCCGTGGTCTGACCTCTGTCTCCCCTCCCTCCCTGGGGGAGTTTCTGCTGCGGCCCTAACAGACCCAGCTACCTGCTCCGCCCCTGTCCCTGGACCGCGCAGCCTGGCCGTGCCTCTGCAGTGCTGCCCCCTAACCTCTTGGGCTCTGCCATTTGCAGAAAGACCAGGGCTCCGCATCAGCCTGGCCAGCTGGATGCCTTCCGGCAGGTCACCAAACCTCCGGGGATCTGCCTCCTCAGTTTGCAGCCAAGTGTCGGAGTAAGTGAGCCCTCAGGGCCCCTTGGGGCTGTGAGGACTGGGCTACAGACGCGTACGGGGCTCTGTGACAGGCGTGGGGCGAAGCGCCCCCCCGCTGCCGCCCCTGCGTCCCGGGGCCTCACCGGTGCTCGCCGCCCCGAGTCACAAGCTGCAGCCACCGCCGGCTTCTCTCCATGGCGTGTAAAGCCCAGGAGGCCAGGCCGTTTCCCTTGTTCACCACGCACTCTGGGTCCTCAGTAAGTGCTAGGCTGGAAGGGCACTTCTGTGGCTCTGCCCGTATTTGCCAAAAGGAGGAACGATACCGCGATGGTGGCCGAGGGGGACAGCAGGGCCCACGAGTGGGGAAAGGGACCGGGGGGCACGTCCCCCGCAGACCAGGGCCGGGTTCTGTAGGAAGGAGCCGGCGCGGCCCAGAGGGAGGGGCTGCGAGCACGCGGGGCCTCCCGAGATCTGTCTGTGACACCCCGCCGACCGCTGTGTGCAGGAGAGGCGGGCACAGGAGCCAGCGGGGAGCCCAGCCCAAGGCCACAGAGGGAGGGACGGCGGGAGCGGGGCCGAGAGACACAAGCGACGGAGGACCGGACACACGTGGACCACCTGCGGCCCTGCTCCCGGGAGCACAGCCGGCCAACGGGACTTGCCGCGAGGGCGGGCCTGCCGTCCGCACCGCCCGTGGGGCAGCCACCGGCACCTGTGTTATCGGGGCGCCCGGCACGTGGTCAGCGTTTCAGCCTTACCATGTAAGTTGCCACACGCGGCTAGTGGCTAATGCCCTGAGCAGCGCAGCGCTGGGGGAGTGCTGGGTTTTAAAAGTTCGAGGAGCCACGAAGTGTTACTCCACCCAGAATGGGAGAAAATATTTGCACATCACACATCTGATAAGGGTCTAATATTCACAATATATAAAGAACTCCTACACCTCAACAACAACAAAAAAACCAAAAAGCCCAATTAGAAAATGGGCCAAGAACTTGAATAGACACTTCTCCAAAGAAAATATCCAAATGGTCGACACACACACGAAAAGATGCTCAACATCTCTAGTCCTTAGGAAAATGCAAAGCAAAACCACAGCAAGATGCTTCTTCACAGCCATGAGGATGGCTACTACCCAAACCGCAGAAAGTGACACGCGTGTTGAAGCGGGTGTGGCGAACTGGAGCCCTTCCTTATGCACCATTGGTGGGAATGGAAAATAACGGTACAGAGGGTCCTCAAGAAATCAGAAATAAAACTACCACACGATCCAGCAATTCCACACTGGGTGTATACGCCAAAAGAATTGAAGGCAGAAGCTCAAAGAGATGTTTGCACACCCATGATCAAAGTAGCGTTAATTCAACAGCTGAAAGGTGGAAGCAACCCGAGTTGTCTGCAGATGGATGACGGGTAAGCTACCTGTGGCCCCGCCCCTGCGATGGACGCCATTCAGCCTCAACCAGGAAGGAAATCCTGCCACTGGCTTCAACACGGTGAACCTTGAGGACACGATGCTCAGTGACATACGCCAGGCACAGAAGGACACAGACTGTCTGATTCTACTCATATGAGGTCCCAAGAGCTGTCAATTTCACGGAGACAGGAGGTGCGACGGCGATTATACGTCCCCTTGTACGAGGAGATGTGACAGGGAAATAGTAAAGATGATGAGCCTCCTGAGGGTGGAGACCAGGAGCTGGACAGATGGCCACGCGGGCACTGGACGTCCCTTCACGCTCCGTGCCGAGACCACTCAGGACGAGCTCGCGGCCGACGCGAGCTTAAAAGGCGTCTCCGGGCGCGCCTGCTGACTCGGGCTGGCACTCCACGTCACACAATGAAATCCCAGTCCTGCAGCTCCTGCCAAACCAAAGGAACTGGCCTCCCAGGACAGTCTGGGCCTGCGGACACCCCAGGAGCCAGGAGGCTCAGGGTGGCACGGCCAGCTTCCCAGAGGTGGGGCTTCCTCCGCGGCCCCCAGTGAGGGACAGCCGGTGAGGCCACCTCCGGGTGACCCGGCACATGTGATCCTTGGGAAGCCCCACCATCCGCCTGGCGCTCTCCATTTGTTTGAAAAATGGTGGTGAAATATGAAAAACCCTGGGCAAAGAGAGGTCACGGACAAAAATGTAAAAGGCGCAAGCTCGGAAAATATCTCGGCTGCAAAACCAACATTGCTACGTTTGAGCTGAGTCCCCAGGTGAGAGAGGAACGCTACCAAACCCGGATTCTGACCCCAAATATTAACCCTGGGTTAGACACGTGTTCGCAGCCACAGGAAGAACGCGTGGAAGAATTTTACAGGTTGACCCCTGACTTTCCCGCCACAGACGCGGGCAGAGAACCAGCCCCCCAACTCAGACTTCAAAGCGCATCCTGTCTGCTTGCTGACAGACCAGACAGTGCCGAAAGCCCCGTAGGATTCCTGCCGTACCAAAGGCTTGACTCCCCGAAGCCCGTGTGCTCCAGGCTGTGGCAGGCTGGGCTGCCCGAGTGTCCCCGGCCAGCCTCAGAGCCCAGGGCCGACGCAGGCGCCGGGCTGCAGGAGAGCTTGGGAGAAGCATTCTTCGGTCCTCCTGCAATTCATTCCTCTAAGAAAAGGAAACGGGAAGAAAGCTTTCGTGTCCAGGCCCAGAGCCTTTGATCATTTGATGAACGCGGGCCGGGAGCACGGGCCTCCGGCTTCTCAGGCCAGACAAAGGTGGCCCTGGCTGCCCGGCCCCGCGAGCCTGGCCCCGAACAAAACCCCGGCGGCCGCTCGCCGGGGCGGCCTGGGAAAGGCCCACCTCGCAGGCCGAGGGGCCGCCCTGCCCTTTGATCTGTCCCGAGACTGCAGCCTGGGCCCCGGGTCAGGGGATTTCACAGCGCGGGCCCCTGGGCAGAGGCGAGCAGCTCAGGAGCAGGACGAGGGGTGACCAATCTCTGAAAGAGCCCGGAGACCGCCCTCCCGGGCCAGTTCCACATGGCTGGGCTCGCACCATTGCCACCGCCGAGCCTCAAGTGGGATTTGGCAGGCCGGGGGGGCAGGCACCTCGGGCCCAGCGGCCGGCGGGTGTGGGGGGCAGCCGGGATGGGAGTCGGCCCCGCCCCCGCGGCTGTGGCACTGTCCCGCTCCAGGTGCCCTCACACCTGTTGGGTGGACACCCGGGACCGGGACCGCTGGGGCCCCTGTCCTTGGGACGGGCCGGACGCCACGCCACACGGTGTATACCCAGTGGGTTCCTGTGGCACTTGCTTACACACAAAGGCGGCACCTCAGACACGCAAGGGGATCTGCATTCTCGGAAGGCATTTGGTTTGACAGACGGGGAAGCGCCACGCGTGACAGCAGACAGGGAAGCAGGAGGATGCGGAAGAAGCAGGAATTCCGCTGTGGGCCGCGCGCGCTAGTAGTGACTGTGCGTTTGCAAATGAAGAGACAGATACAGTCCAAGGGACACAGCGGCATTAGTGGACGGGGAACAAATGACCTTTCCAACAGAAAAGTTAGCTTTTAAGACAAGTCATTAAAAGCGCCATCAGGGCATTTGCATTTGCTTCGTTGTTTCTTTGTTTGCACATCACAGCTCGGAGCTACTTCAGGGCGTGAAATACGGTCTCTGGTGGTGCGCGCCCGGCCCACTGTCCCGCACCCCGGCCTCACCTCCCCCGCCCCCCGGAGCCGGCAGGGAGCCTGCGGCACCGAGGGGGGCCGGTCCTGGGCCCCGGCTAGTCATATGCTGACTAGCTGTAGGGCTCGTAACTTGCTCAAGCTCTCTAGTCCTTGTGTGTAACACAATGGCTATTACTTTATCCTCACACATCGATGTCCTTGGGCTAAAGATGTGTTCTGTTTTTCTTTTAACCAGGAGAAATGGAGTAAGAAAGATGCCTATTTCATAGCTGCTGACAGTTGTGTGACAATGTATAGAAGCGCATTTCTTTTTTTTTTTTTTTGCGGTACGCGGGCCTCTCACTGTTGTGGCCTCTCCCGTTGCTCCGGGACGCCCAGGCTCAGCGGCCATGGCTCACGGGCCCAGCCGCTCCGCGGCATGTGAGACCCTCCAGGACCGGGGCACGAACCCGCGTCCCCCGCATCGGCAGTCAGACTCTCAACCACCGCGCCACCAGGGAAGCCCTAGAAACCCATTTCTATAGTCAGCGCCTGCTCTTATTGCCAGGTAAAGGATGAAGGGGGGGTGTCCTGGCAGGTGGGCGCCCTAGCTAAGAACACACGTGTGCGTGTGTGTCAATGTAGAGAGGAAGACGTTTTCACAGGTGGGAAGGAGACCGTAAGATGTCGCTCATCCCAGTGTTTCCTTCCCAAGCTCCCTGGAGGCTGACAGGCATCTCAAGAACAAGGAAGTGCCTTTTCAGGTCAGGTTAGGGTCTCCCTGCTGACCTGTGCGTGGTTCTCCCAGAGGCGGGTCCGAGAGAATCTTCTCCCCCTTGACTATGGAGAGCGCTCTGGCCTCTAAGGGGACACCTCACGGGTTTGTTCTGTGGACCACACCTGCGGAGCTGCCAGCCCCGTTTGGTCCCTGCACTCTCATGGGTTAAACTCCACCCAAGCCGTGAACTCATCCCAGGTCTGTGCTCAGCTCACAGCACTCTAGGCCCAAGTCCCCGGACGCTGTCTTTAGCAGGGAAAGGCCCAGGACCACGGAGAGCGATTCATGGGCTGAAACGATGTTACAAAGGGCATCCAAAGGTGACCTATCGTAGAGACAATCACTACGGGAGATTTTAGGTGGCTCTGAATTTTGCAAATATAGCGTTAATCACAGGGAGGATTTGTCTAAGGCTATTCTGAGCTGCCGAAACACTGAAAGATCAGGGCTGCCTTCTCCTCACTCCTGATGTTAATTAACACAGGACATCCTCAGCGAGCACGCACCCATCACCTACCGTGCGCCGAGTCCAGTGTGCGACCCCGGGCGGAGGAGGTGACAAAGGAGGAACCTTAGAAATGAACGTGCTTGCTGCAAACAGCTTTCCTGCGACTCAGGGAAGGGACAACAGGCTAATTTTCCCCGAGGCTCTCTGCGACTGCCGCACCCCGGGGTTGCCATGGCAACCCCATCCGGCTCTGAGGCACAACAAAGCAGCCCCGCTCCGAGTCTTACCTTTGGCCATCTTATTGAGAACCATGTCGATCAGGATGTAGGTGCCGCTCCTGCCCGCGCCGTCACTGTCAACAGAAGGAGAGAGATGAGGACACAACGCACCGTGCTGTCCCCACTCCCCACACGCCAACGATGGCATCTTCCCTCTGTGCTCAAGGGGGGCCCGCGAGGGGAGAGGAGGGCAGGGTGGAGAACTGGATAGGAAGAGAAAGAAAGGGGGTGAGGGGGGTCAGGGTGGGAGAGGGGAGGAGGATGGGAATGGAGGGGGAGGAGGAGGAGGGGAGGGGATGGAGGAAGAGAGGGGGAGGGGGATGTGGAGGGGGAGGAGGAGGAAGAGGAGGGGAGGGGGAGGGGGAGGAGGAGGAAGAGGAGGGGAGGGGAGGGGAAGGGGAGGCGGAGAAGGAGGAAGAGAAGAGGGAGGGGGAAGAGGGGGGAGGAGGAGGAGACTGGAGAGCTTTCAGCCCTGAGCTAATAGCGGTGCGGATTAGCTATTGTGCCTGTGTTGATTTGTTCCTTTCTTCCTTTTTTCTCCCCTCTTTGGTCAAAGATGCAGCAAATTTTGTCAGAAATAAAATGAAATAAAGAAATGCCTGGCAGTGTCAGAGTTGATGGCATTTGTATTCAAAGTGTCTCCAAGAGGCCGGCTGTGAGCGGGGAAGAAGGGCAGGTGCAGGTCTCGTGTGTCCACACCCTCGGGGGGCCGTCTGTCCGTCCCTCTCAGGAGCGGGGTGCACATGTCCCCCGCCACTTCAACAGAGCCTCTCTTCATCCCCCCTCGTCCCCCAGCTGTAACGGGAATAAGCACCACCTGGACGAGAGCTGTAAACACGTTCTGAATTGTGGCTCGACGGTAGCCGGTGCGAGGAAAGGAAGGTGCCTCTTCCAGGAGGGAGCAGCCCTGCGCCCCTCCTCCCGCATCATGTGCCCCGAGATGGCCCTCAGGTCAGGCAGGCTGTGCTCACGCCCTCGGGCAGCCGGTGAGTCAGAGGATGCTGTTCACAAGTACACTCCTGGCAGGATCGGCCAACTTAAGGAGAAGAGCAGCGCCTCCATTCCAGGACTCGGGGAGCCGTGTGGCCGTGCTCTCAGTCTCGGACCCGTGGGCCGGCCGGCGGCCCGGAAGCCTGTCAGTTATCCTCTCACAGCCAAGAGTCACTGAGTTTGGCCGCAACGTGTTTCTCAGACAAACGGTGGGAAAAGCCTCGGTTGGAAAGAGAATGATTCCGCATCGCGCTGTGCGCGCCGCGCTCCAGAGGCGGGGATGCCGCCACGCCGGTGTGGCCGACGCCCGGGTGACCTGGTGTGGCCGAGGGTTTCCTCGGTTCCCTTCAGCTCACATCACACAGCTCCGCCCAGATCTGCCTCAGGACTGGAGAGGGCTGTGCTCCACGGGTGGGTCAGAGGTGTTCTGGGCCAGTTCTCGAGGATACAGACCATACTCTGTGCTCCTCCTCCTCTCTCGTGGACCGACACAGAAACACTCACACACTCACGTTCCACACCCCCCCCCACACACACACTCACGCAGGTGCACGCACACAGGCAGGCACACACGAATTCCACACCCACACACTCAGACACACACACTCACGCAGGTGCACACACAGGCACACACGAATTCCACACCCACACACTCAGACACACACGCACACACAGGCACACGAATTCCACACCCACACGCTCAGACACACTCATGCACGTGCACACACGAATTCCACACCCACAGAGACACACACACACGGAGGTGCGCACACACACAGGCACACACGAATTCCACACCCCACACACACACTCACGCAGGTGCACGCACAGACTTCTTGACTGAATGGACAGACTTGGTGTTTGAGCTTTGGAGGCCTGACTCCTTTTTACCCCAGGCAGAAAGGAGTCCTCTGCAAGACAGTTCTAGACAATGGAGCACACTTCTTCACCAAAATAGGTGGGTAGGGAGCTCGGGGGAGAGCTCACCCTCGGAGGGAGTTTTCTTCGAGTGGATCTTTCTTCTTGGTGGGGGGGAACCCACTCGAGGACACTTGAGCCACTGAGCTTTCACCCGAAGGCCGCTCGTTTGATTCCAGGTCTGTCCCGTTCATAACTGGCCCCAGCCTCTGCGACGGTTCCAAATGTCTGCAAGGTGTGCTGGGCCGAGACCCCTCCACGCACCACGCACACCGTCTCAGAGCATCTGTGCAGCAGTCCCAGGATGGTTTAAGACAAAACAAGTTTATATCCTCGGTTTCCTTTAGAAGTACCAGTTAGATATACTTATTAAGCAATCGGGAGGTTCAGTTCCTATATTTAATAGTGGTTACTTTTGAGGTAGTGAACACTTCTTAATCCAGGTTAAAAGTTGTACTTGCCTGCAGTGGACAATTATTGGACAAGAACGGCCCCTGTAGCACTTGTTTACTTTTCTGAAATAAAGAGAGACACAGAAGTTATGATTATGTACTAGACTCTGTAGCAGCCATCCAAACAACCCATACGCCAAAGCAAACAGACCGTCTCTTGGACATCATTTTGCAATAGCCTGTTTTGACAAAGAAGATCAAAATTATGCACACATTTTCAAAGGTTTATTTTTCTTTTCAATATTAAATTATTAAACAGAGCTTTGAAAACAATTCTTACATTTTCACAGTTTTCTTTATCCCTTCACAAGTATGAACTCTGGCCTGAGGTCAACGGATCCATCAGTTGGAGCCTTCCTCCCCCCTCCTCCCTCCTCTTGGTTGCTCTCGTTAATTTTACTTCCGTTGTTGTTGCGATATGTCTAGATTCTTCACTTAAATGTTTGAGTTTTGCAATTTACACTCCGAATTTCTTACAGTCTAGACATCACATTGGAATGAAACATTACCGTGATGTCTCAAAACAGCATCTTAAAGACACTTCTTGATCTGTCAGTTTTGTGAGGATATCTAAATTACAGAGAAGCCTCAATTATGTCCAAGACACATATTTCCATTTTTACAAATCTGATTATGTTTAAAACAACTTGTTTATGCAGATTTTAGGTTAGAATTTATGAAAATTAACAAGAAGCGTTGATTATGTTTAAAACAACTCGGTTGTGCAGATTTTAGGTCAGAATTCATGAAAATTAACAAGAAGAGTAGATTAAGATTTTGTAACCAAATCCTAAATCACTACAGAGCACTGCTAGGAAATTCACTGTATAAGCTTGATATTTTTTGTAATGCAGTGAAACAACTAATCATGTTTACAAATTATATCCAAATTCTCAGTAAAATCTTCTAAATAAAGAAAATTAAAGACAGAATTTTGGTTAATTGGAGGGAAAAAATGTGTGAGGGGGGGTGTGCTCTGAAATGTGCTGCGAATGTGAATTTCTGTGATGTAAGACGTGAAGTAAAATTTTAAAAAGAATGACAGTAGCGAAGAATCTTTTTCTTCGTGCCGGAAATGGGAAAATGTCACATTTCTCTGCAAAGGCTTGTCTGCTCGGCATGGAAATAGTTGGAAGTAGAAATGCAATCAGCGGGTTCTTTTGCTACAAACCCCTGAGACGGTGTGGGATTGGGAGGGAGTCGAGTGCAGTAGCTGATGGGTGAGCTGAGTGGGTATTTTAATGTCACATAAAATGACACCTATGGCCCAAATGTCAGAGCAGTGTTGCTTTCCTACTTCTGCTATGGAGTGAACAGAACAGGCGCTGCTGAAGGGAGACTCCACCCCCAGAACAGCACGAGGGAAGTAGCAGGAGGTGGCCGTGCCGTGCAGGTGAGACGTGCCTGGAGACGGCCACGCCCGGGGCCAGCGGGGCAGCGCGCGTGCCCCGTGGCTGCTCCCCGGCTGAAAGCCAGCCTTCAAGCCCGGGCCTCGGAGAGCCTGGGAGGTGAGGACCCAGAAACCCGGGTGCAACAGGCTGTCCTGCATCCTCGCGGCCACGGCACAGCTTCTGCTGGAGCCTATCCTTGCTTTTGACCTACACCCTGGTGTTAGGGTTTAGGGGAGAGGAAAGGGGAAGTGATTAAGTTGAGGGAACGTCTGTGCCAGGATCCCTGGAAAGTTCTTGGCCCTTTGAGAATAAGAGATTGGAAAAGAGATCTACCGGCTCCTCCTTCTAAAACCTCCCATTCTCGACTCAGGTTGTCAAGGCAACGGTGAGCCTTAGCTCCAACAAAATAGATGCCAGGCCCCAAGGACTTGTCTCCAGTGTGAGCGGTGCGGAGCCCGCCAGCCCAATAAAGGCCGTGTGTGTGTGTGTGTGCGTGTGCACGTGCATGTGTGTCCAGGCCTGATGCACGCGCTGTGTGTGCGTGCGTGCGTGCGTGTATGTGTGTGTGTGCGCAGAACGGAGCTTGCTTGTCCGTGAGACCAGAGCCGGGGTGGCTCTACTTTTACAGGCTTTTGCACCTTCAAACAGAACTTTCTCCTGGACGTTTCTCAGCCACGGAATTTTTAGGTGTGAACCACCTCAGCTCGGCACCTCCAACACCCTGTTATATTGCCTACCTGCCAGGCCTGTCTGTGTTTCTCAACTTTTGGTCAATCCCCCCGTTTTGCTCATTTTTTCTGATGGGGCCAAGCACAAAAAAGGTACATTGAAGAAGAAATAAACACAACGCCACCAAGATACCCTTCTTTGAAACGTGCTGGTTTCAGGGGAGAACAGCATACGAGGCGACGGTAGACCAGCAGTGCTCCGCATACACAGTTAGCTGGTCAGGCCCCCTTTGGCCAAACGCGGTAGGAATCGCCTCCCTGGCTAAGAAATGTGGCTAAAAAGCAAATTACTGGCTCTTTTGGCTGTGACTTGCTTCTCCAGACTGCAATTCTGGTCTCTACCGTACGACACGTTTAAAATGTTCTTTCCTCCAGCGGGTTGTGACTGGCTGCCTCGGCAGGACCCAAGAAGGTTTCACTGTGATTTTTAATATCCACGCCGGCCCCTCCCTGTGCTAAACCTATTAACAAGCAGCCACAAGCAATCGAGGAGGTGCGAGCGGAAACCCAGTGTGCTGCCATGGTTTAGAATTTTATTTACACAGAACCAGGTACTTGTATTATTACCACATAAAGCATCACAAGGAGAAAAGCAGAAGCATCACACAGTCCACCAAAGCGTTCATCTGGTCGACCCGAGAGAGAGATGCGGATTATTCATGAAGATGAGCAATGCACAGCTGTCTGGTTTTACTTTACTGGAACAAATCATCAGTAAGCAAGAGGCCGCAAACATTGAGTAAAATGGATATCGTATATACTGCAACAGGAGGCATTCACCGAGAAAGAACGGTTAGTAATACAAACCGACCCATGGGTCACTGAGTGAGAAGGAACCGCCATGCAACCAACAGCAAGCAAAGGTCAGAGGTCGTTAGAGGCTCAGAAAGGGGGCTTCCCACTCTGTCCCTGCAGTACAGTCACAGTTTCCAATGATCACTTTTGTGACTATGCAACTGGGCTCATATTACTAGCTGCAACATCACAAAAATGACACTGGCCACCGCTCATTAGCTGGCAAAGTAAGGGTTGTCCATTTTTACAGGGAGCAGCGTTAGTGGATGTCATTGCACACAGCCAGGAGTGAGAGAGTAGCAGAGAGAGAGAATTCTTCTACAGCAGAGCCCTCACATGTGATGCTAATTATCTCTTAGCTTAGCAGTTTCTCTTTAAAGTGTAAATGTGCTCCCTCTGGGCGCCAGAAATATTTAATTACACATCTCGGTGTCTGACGAAGAACGCGCTCGGCCAGAGCGGGAACGAACGCGGGTCTATTGTTCAGAGGGAGCCGAGCCGCCCCCGCTGCATTGAAATGACCAGTGTCTTCAGAAGCCGGCTCGCCTCCCGATGGCTGACACCTGGGGGGGCTGCTTGACACAGAGAACCACAGAGCAGCGATCCGTGTCTGAGCGCGATGCGCGCTGAGAACGCGATCATACCAGCGGCCCAGGTGGTGCACGAGAGCAACCTTGTCCGCTAGTGAGGGCGGGACAGCTTTCTCCCTAACGAGAGGCTCAAAACCGGGTCTGGGGGTTCGCGTTCCTTTTTATTTACCGAAACCTTCTCGGGCCCTGTCTCCGGGGACTCTGCGGGGGGGGAAGGGAATTTGGGGAATCAGATTTTTCTTCCTCACGAACTGAAAGCGCAGAGGGTTGGTTCTGTATTGTCCAACTCCATATATGGATACGGAGCTAGAGACACGCCCATGTGCCTATCTGTACAGACACACTGGCCGAGCACCGAGACGGCAGCGGCCGTGTGGGTAGCCGCATCCATTTTGCCAGTAACGACTGTGTTTTGAAGAGTCTATCTCAGGAAAGGTGCCCTAAGTAAGATTTTTAGAAATAAATTCGCATTAAGGAAAGGTAAGTAATGTGGCCAGGCAATGGGGATGGAGTGGGTCTGTCCAAGAGCGCCCAGGACCCCCTGCTGCTCGCGCCCTCTGCCTCCCTGGGGGGGGGGACAGGGCGACAGGTGAGACGCCAAACTCGCGTCTCTGCTGGAGCCGTTTCACGTGCTATTTAACACACAGGGCTATTCAAATAAAGAAATCTGTTTTGTTTTTCAAAGTGGGCTAAAAGGCAGAAGAAACAGTATCAAAATAACCTTCAGAATCTGTAACACAAATTCAAGAAATCCAGAGTTATGCCTGAAACCCCATCTTTATGACAACACGCCGTTTCGACCTCCCTCGAGTTACGTATCTGTGACTTTTTTCAGATACAAATCACTTTACGAACACGTGCAATTAACGTGGTTTAAAGAGCGTTTTGCCTTTATTCTCTAATTCCTTGCTTTGAATATTTATCTGTTTTTTCCATACTTGCTAGGTTTCCAATCAGCTAAACGTTAGGGAGGTTCTAGAAAGCTCAGAACGTGGTTACGGGGGGCCTTCGACACCTTCATTTTTCTCTCTAGATATTTTTAAACTGTCAGCTTCCAAACTGCACCACAAATACACGTTTAGGTGTTCATCCAAGGTCACCCATTTCAGAATCTGGGCCTAGCTCTCATCACCACAGCGCACCGGCTGAGCACCCAAACCAAAACTCTGGGCTTTCTTCACCGCGGTCCTGAGAAATTCACGCCCTGGGATCCTTCACCACGTGAAGAATCTCATCGAGAACAATGACCACATTTCCACAATTCTAAGATGCCCGCTCCCCCCTCACATTTTAACACCTCTGAAGCTAGAAAGCGTCTTACAATTAACGTGTGAGTTAACATAATCTCCCCTCCCCTCCCCTCTACACAACACAAATAGATTTATAACATACAAATATTAGCAGACGGCACGTCTTACAGCAAACGGCCCCACGGACCCAAGAAACCCCTTCTCTCTGCGTCCGCACTCAGCACGCTACCCCGCCGGCGGGCCGTGGGTCTTACCTGCGGAAATCCAGAAGGGACCTCGTGGAGGAAGGCACTCCCTGGTCATACCAGCTCAGGAAGTGGAACTGCGTCACCGTGCGAGTCTCGTTGGTTTGAAGGTTCTTCAGATAAAAGCTCCTCACGAGGAAATCCTCGCACCAGATGTGCTCGGAGACCAGATGCACCTGGGCGGGGGGAGAGCGGACGGGGGTGTGTGTGTGTGTGTGCGCGCAGAAACAGGCGTTGGCTGGGGGCCCAGCTCGGCTGAGCGCAGAGCCACATTGCAGAGAGAGGGGTGGGGACCACGGGGGCACATGGCGGGCGGGGGGTGCCGGCGAGCAGCCCCGCCTACCTTCCCAATTTCAACAGAGTTTACACAGAAGATCACTTGGTGGTTTTTGTGTTTTTTTTAAGGTCACTCTGGGGCATAATAGTCAAATTATTGGAAAAACCTGTTACAATCCAAACGGTTCCAGTTTCTGTCTTTTCTAAGCCATATAAACCTTCAACAAAAATCACCAGAGAAAAATTACACTTTTGAGCAAAAACGCCACACAAGGTTCCACCCTCACTGACACGTCATCAGGGAGGCACCCACCACCTGGCTGTAGCAAAAGAGGAAACCAAAGGCCTACACAGATGCTGCTGGGCCCTGAGCTTGGAAGCCCAGGGCAGGGACCCCAAGGCCACGACCGGCTTAGGGGGAACCTCTGTGCTTCTAACGTGGGTCCTGCTGTGGGACTTTGGCCTTCTGTATAGTTTTAATGCAAAACAGGCTCAAAGGACACACTCCAGTACTGGTTTAACTGCCCGAGTTTCCTTAGTTCCTTCTTGATGTGGGCAAAAATCCAGCAGGAGAAATGAGCCTGCCTGCAGGGGACCCTCAGATAAAAAGGCCAAGCACTGCGGACACAGACCACCGGAGAGCATCAGGGCCTGGGCTGCAGGCGGGAGGCTGAGAATTAGGGACAGCGTCAACAGAGGCTTCTTTCTGGAAACGGACCCACTAGGGGCCTGTTATCCAGAACCAGGCTCAACTGACCACCCAGTGAGGTCATTTTTTGGTCCTTCCTGTCCAAATTTGGATCCATAAAATTAAAAAAATGAAAACCATTTCTGCCAGAGTCCCCGTGGCATAGATGTCTGGAGGGTCTTGGTGCCTGTTGACCACGGGCCTGGGGACACCTCCTATGAGGACCGACTGCACAGCAAGGCTTCAAGGGACAGCGGCCGGCGACCGCACAGGGCAGGCCCGCCAGTGCCCGCCACAGCCCACGGCCCCCAAGCCCACGGCCCCCGGCGGCCACCCGGGGAAGTACCTCGTAGACGTGGTAGAGGTTGGAGCCCTCGTCCGGCCAGTAGTGGTAACACTGCCTGACACCGTTCTCCGAGAGGGGGGCCAGCATGACGATGACCACACAGCCGCTCTCCCACACCATCTGCAGATGGACAGAGACCGGCGTGAGTGGCTGAGGCCCATGACACACGTAGTTAGTGCCCCCGAGACACAGTCCAAACCTATTCCGTGCACAGGAAATTTATTTCCTTTTCATTAGACAGTCGACTCTGCAGCTGTTTCTGCATCTCTGAATATGCTGGCCCCATAATTTGCACGTTCCATGGAATATTAAAAAAAAGAATCTAGTAAACTCGTTCCACACCTTGTAAAACCTCCTCAATTGTACGTTCAGCTGCCTGGCTCCCCCCGTTTTGGTCTGTAACGCAGGACAGACAGGTGACTGGTCCCACAGCGGGTTGGCTGGCCTGACTCGGACACACCACTTCTCCGTGGGACACAAACAGAAACTAGCGGACGTGCTCGTCTTCCAGTACTTGTCATTATTTGTGCAACTAGACAAACAGTTTGCTTTGTGGAGCTGCCATCTTATCGGAAGCAGCCCTGAAAGTATTCCTTCCCAGGTGCGTTACAGCCACGAGTCCCCACCGGCATTTCGTTGCCTTTTACCAAAATATAGCAATACTGCCCAAAGGAAAGTGCACCCCAAGCTGACTTAATCATCCATAACAGCCACACCAAAACCAGCTCCGAGACACAAGAAACAAACAGACGCACGTTTAAACACCAGACATGGCAAAGACACAAAGGCTCTCGGACTTGGCTTCTTTTCAGACAAAACTCACAACTTTGTGGCCATGAGCCTACGTGCGTGGAGCATCTTTGCTAAAATCACTGATTCTATGGGTTAAACGTCAGGGACAGAAATAGTCAATATTCTTCAGGCCCCTCTTTGTGTATCATTTATAGTGGAATTCAAGGGGACTCGCTACAGTGTTTACAAAAAAAGCCCACATAAACGTGAATGACGCGCAAACCCACATGCTTTCCTTCTCTTTAGTGCAAATCCAACAACAGATGAGAATTCAAAGCCAGCGCCCTGCTCTCAGCTTCTCAGGCGTCCAGACCTACCCGCTGATCTGTCCTCCTAACACGTAGCAGTTTAATGTGCCTTGAGAAGGTGCAGAAGCCTAGTGAAACCATTACGAAAATGAAGAGAAACACAGATTTTATGAGTGTAATAAAAATACAATGATCCAGGCCGTAAACTCATCATCGAGGCTCTGCTTGTATATCCCCCGTGAGTGGCGTTAGGAAGGCCCTCCCCCACCCAGGTCCGTCCGCCTGGGGCCCCGCCTGGCTCTCTGAAGGTTTGGTTAAGAGTGAATCCAAATGAAATAATTTAAACGAACAAAACCCCAGAGGCACTCCTGGGGATAATATTTCTTTCGAGGTCGCTGTGTGAAAGCAGACAGGGGAACTGACTAAATCAAACCCGTCTCAGCCCACGTGGGCACCAGCGTCACAGGGCGGGTTCCCACTCCGCCAGCCCTGCCCGTGTGGCCTGAGCCTGCGTGCGGGGCGGTAGCCACCTTTTCCGGTCTCCCACCGTGCTGCCTGGCCAGCCGCCCCCCCCCCCCCGAGCACACCGGGAAAGCTGCGGCGGGTTTCGGAGGGAACACAGGATCAGGTGGAAACCCCAGCTGAGCAGGCTCCGTTTCTGAACGGGAGACGCACTCCCGCCCTCTTCCTTGGCTTGGTTTTGCACGGTCGTGCCCGGCCCGAGGAAGACGCGATTTCTGTGCCCAATCTTTGAGAAACCTACTACATTTTTCTCTTCGAGGAAGTAAATAACGACCCCGATTCCCTACCTGATCTTGCTGTAGTCCACTGAAGCAGGGCTTTGCTGAATTAGAGAGCGATGGTTGAATACCAGAAATGGTGCTTCCTAGCACTTTCCCTTTGGTTAAGCGTCAGACAACACAGCATGTGTGCTCATCTCCTGGTTCACTGGGCACATTTCTTGGGCACCTAGCACGGGTCAGGACATCAGAGGCCACGGCAGGGGTGGGGAGAGAGGTCCGGGCCATAACAGTCCTTTACTGGCATAAAGTGGGTTCCTCTTCCCGAACAGGAAGCAGGTGCTGTCAGCCCTGGGTCAGAGGAGAGCTGTCAACGTGGATTAAACGTGGCCTTACGTGCGGGATCCTGAGGATAAGTCCCTGGTGCTGCGTCTGGAGAAGAGCCGGAAATGCCCCCCCTTTCCGTGAGCTTCTCCTAGAACGCACCAGCACAGGCCAGGGAAGCCCACCCCGAAGGCACCTTATCGCCCCGCACGCAGGGGTTGGGGGCGTGACGGGACCCCCGGTGGTGACAATGCCCCCACCGACTCCCTCACTGGTGGTGGTGCCACAGGGGTCGGGGTGGCCGTCTCCGAGGTCCTGGGCGGTCATAAAACACTCCAGCTACACCCCGCCACCCAAGCCTGTGCTCCCAGCCCCGAGGAGCACGCGGAGGCCACCCCGAGAAGGAACGCGTGACGAGGACGCAGCTGACGCAGCTGAGCCCGGGAGCCTGTTCACGGCCACCGGACCCAGGCGAGCGGAAAAGTTGACGCGCGGCAGCCGCGGCCCAGACCGCTGGCCCGAGCGACGTGAGATACATACTCTGGAGGCAGCTTGATGCAGCTGAGGAGTTTACAGATTGTTGGTTAAAAAACAAACACCATATTGCTCTTTGCAACCCCGAAAAGACATGCTGACGTCTTAACCCCTGGCACCTGTGAACGCGGCCTTATTTGGAAAGAGGGTCTCTGCATACGTCACAGAATTGAAAAGACGAGGTTGTGCTCCGTTAGGGTGGGTCCAAATCCAACACAAGAGGAGGGGAACACCGTGTGAACACGGGCCGGGACTGGGGAGACGCCGCCAGGGACACCCGGGGCCCCTAAAAGCTGGAAGGTCCTCCTCTCAGAGCTCCCGAGGGAGAGCAGCCCTGCCGGGACCTGGATTTTGGACTTCCTTTCTTCTAGAACTGAGACAATACACTTCTACTGTTTTGAGCCACCCAGTCTGTGGAAATGTGTTAGGGCAGCCCCTGGAAAGGAATACACACTCGCTGGCGCCTGCCCTCTTCTCCAGCCCCCAATCATCCACAGCTCCAAGTTCCTCATATTAAGCTAATTGGAGCAGATGGAAAGAAACTACAGCGTCTCTTCATTCCAAGTCTTTCTTGAGCACCGAGTGTTTAGCAAACGAAACTCTTTCAAAGCCCCACTGAGACCCGATTAAAAGCAAGACAAATCCACCTGCATGGGTAAAAGGCCGGGGTTGCTTCCACAAAGCACCCTGGTCTCTGCGGGCAGGAAGCTTCTCCTCCCTTTACCTGGATCTCTCGTGATGAGCCCCTTTCCACCTTGTGCCGGTCTCGTCTGTGTTGGCACCACTTTCTGCTAGCAGATTGTCATCTCCTTGAAGACTAGAGCCTTGTCTGGTTGCCATTTCTACCTCCAAGGCATCTGGCAAAGTGATTTATTACAGTCGATGCTTAGTTGAAAACAGTACATATCTTACAAAGAGATCATTTGAATAGTTCCGTAAAAAGAGAACTCAAAAGAAAATTCTGTCAAAGGCTTGCCTGGCAGAAGTGCTCCTAGGACTTGCTCAGTGCACAGAAAAGTGGGGTTTTTTTGAAGCACATGCACTGTCTGCCCGCCCACTGCAG
The DNA here is from genome assembly GCF_026419965.1 of Kogia breviceps. Taxonomy (NCBI): domain Eukaryota; kingdom Metazoa; phylum Chordata; class Mammalia; order Artiodactyla; family Physeteridae; genus Kogia; species Kogia breviceps. The sequence goes on along the minus strand of NC_081318.1, from coordinate 1,311,821 downwards.
CTGCCACCGCAGGAAGTGGGGCGGCTTTCCTCCAGACCAGGCCGAGCGTCCTTGCCGCCCCGCCGCACGACCCATTTCCGTTGCCATCTTTTCAAAGGTTGAGCGGAGATCGGCTTAAGTCTGGCAATGAGGATGCTGACAAACTTGAAAACGATAAGGACTCAAAGAGGTCTAGGAGCCCTTGCATTTTATGTCAATCAGCTGTAACCACGTGCTCTGAAATCTGTTAAAGAAGAAAAACAGCAGCGTCTACGGCACCTTTTGCAGTGCAGACCCCCAGCCCCGCTCTCGCCCTGTCCAGAGGACGGTCGTAAGAAACGCGCCATTAAGCCTTTCCAGGCTCTGGTCTGCTTTGGCTACCCGATCACAGGCCCTGAGTCAAACTGTGAAGGCTGGGGGCGGCGGTCTGGCTACGTGAGGATGAAGGTGATGAAATCTTGATTACATCTTCCATGCGTGACTCACACCCACCTGGTTTGCTTCTCAGTAAACAAAGCTGTCGGCAGGGGCCTCCCTTGGAGATAAAACCCTGAGGTAATGGTAGCAAAGCCCATATTAAATGCTGACCCCCAGGAAGGGCTGAGCGGGGAGGACGGCATCTCCCAGCTATTAAGATCCGAACTGAGCCCAAGCCAGTCTCGATTCTGGATCAACTGCAGCAGCCACCTCTGGATGTTTTCCACCAGCGAGAAGGAGGAACCGTCTACATGAGAGATGCTTTTGCCATTTCACTGGGATCGAGCAAGAGCTCCTTTGCAAAGACAGAACAGCCTGCTTGTGTGTCGAGCAGAGGCGGGTGTGGCTGGCGTGGCCCTTTAAGCATTTCCACAGTGAGGCCACTCACAGGCCAAGCTGCCCGTTTATCCGGACTTCGTGCAGTTGCTGCGGAGGTGTTTGTGTCAGGTATTTGACTGTATGGGGGCCACCTGGGCCCGGGACTCTTGTTCCTTGGCGTCACTTACAGCTCCCTGGCCTGTGTTTGTGTTTCAAATTTAATATGCACGTTGACTTCTTAGGTAAAAAAAAGAGCCACTTAGGCTGCCATCTTTCTTTTCAAAATCAGGACCTGATGTAAATGCATCAGATCCACTTGTGAATCAAGAGAAGGAGGAGGGGGAGAAAGAAGCAAAGAAAGAAAAAAGAAGAAAGGAAAGACAGACTAAGGAAGCAGTATTACACAGAAAAGCAAAGAGTTTTCAGCTGAGGTCCATAAAAACCAGTTAAACAGGAAACTCAGGCTGTGGTTTTTACCGGAGCCTGAGCTCAGGCTCTGTCACGTGCCTGGCGCGAGGGCGCGCTGCTGGGCTCACCATAGGCGACCGTGTGCGGCTGCTCAGAGCATGGTCTCCGAACCCACGTTTACACGAGATGCTCTGACGAAAGTGTCCTTTTATCTTTAAAGGTGTGTGAATTCATGTACGGAGAATTCAACCAGACTCAATATTTGAAGTAAAGTATCCTGGAAAATCTAGGGCATGTGGTTAAAGTACTTGTGAACTCATGGAAATGGAAGATCAGGTTTTTCCTAAGAAAGTCACTGTCCTCAACTCCTGCATTCCTTTAATTTATTCAAATAATGTGCTTTAACATCAAAGTTCACAGGGCTCCTGAGTACATTTCTCTGACCACAATCTCTGAACGCTGCAGGATCAGTAGAATCTGCAAATCCTCCTCCTCCCTGTCGTTGGCTGCCCAGGGCCATGAACCTCCAGCAGTGACTCAGCGTGAGCCGAGGGACAGGGACTGGAGGGCGTCCTCCTGCTCCGGGTCCCGCCTCTTGGAACACCCGGACATCACGAGCCCTGATGTGACCAGGCGACCTGCCCACTGGGGGGCAATGGGGTGTCTGCACGGGCGCACCCGGCGAGGGTCACCTCTGGGTGTTCCAGGCTAGGCTCCTGGGGGCTTGGGTGACGCTGGCTGTAAAGCAGTCACCTGTCAGCGGACCTGCCCAGAGGTGGGAGCCCGGGCGAGCTACGGAAACGGGGCTGCCACCTCCCGGCTCCCCGTCTGCTGGACCCAGCGTGGCCCCGGCGCACGGCTCACTCCTGCAATTCGTCATGACCTTTCTACTGCATCTCTGCTTCACCCCCCTGCGCAGTAAGTCCCCGGAGGAAAAATCTTTATGCTCCGTCAGTCTCTTCCACGGCACTTCGCTCGGGTTTTTCCTCGACCACCCTGAGAACAAGGACTGATGGCTGCTACAGAATAAAAACACTCATATTTAACTCAAGCCCGTCTGTTTGGAAAAGTTCACCTTCCCCAGTTAAGACTTCATAGCAGAATATACTTTCAGAAAGTGGGAAGCAGAAATCAACAGGTGGACTGTTTTCTTGGTAAAACGATACTACTCCTAATAATAAATGTCGACACTAATTGGGCACCAGCTGAATTGCTGCTGACCTCAGCAGGCCTTGGCCTTGGAGTCTGTGGCCCAGCTCCGCAGCCTCTGATTCTGTCTGAAAGTTACCAAGAAATTTGTCAAGCAAGGTGGGCAAGGCTGGAAATTCTAGAGTGTCTCCCCTCACCCAGCCCCCAGTGAGCGGGGAACGGCCACCAGTCCCTGCCCCGGAGGGGCCCCGGCCCTGAGCTCAGGCGCCGCCGGCCGGGTGGGGGCCTCGCTCGCCGACTGTAGGGTCCACGCCCACAGACGGTCCTCACGCGCCGGAATCAGCCACCGCGCTGCCTGAACTTCTGCTTTGTCCGAAAATACATAAGGAGAGACGGCAGACAGCCCACGGCCCACATGGATGGGGCTCCTTGGGACGCGGGGGTGGGACGGTAGGGCCGGGGGCGTGGCCGGGGGCGTGGCCGGAGCAGCTCCAGGACCAATGGGTGATGCCCGCCTGCACAGCTCAGGGCCGGGCAGCCTGCGCCCGGGGCTCGTCCTCCCTCCCTGCTCACAGCCCAGAGGCCGCTCTTCTCCGGGAAGGCTGTCCCCAAGCTCCCGAGGCACCTGGATCCCGTGTGTGAGCCCAGCGGGCCTGGCTCCCGGCAGGTGTGCAGGCCTCCCCTCCTTGCAGGGAAACCTCGGCTCCTGGAGAAGCCTTCCCCCAGTTCTAGCCTTGGACACACACACGCACGTGCACACGCGCACCTGGAGGCTGTGGCTCACAACCTCTGTGCCTGGAGGGGAGGCACCCCGTCCCCTCCGTCACAGCAGGGGGCTGGCCCGCGAGAGGACGGCCTTTCTCTCCTCTTCACGGAGACACACCTGCCCAGTCACCGCCCCCTCCTCACTTTAAGGCCAGTGGGGCAGTAAGAAGCATTTCGGGGCACACAGATCCCGTCTGAAACCCGCCTGCAGCTGCCGCGTGGATTTGGGGGAGTCGTTTGGGATCCCTGGGCGTCCTCCGCCCACCTGCCCGCCCCGCGGCCTCCTGCTGCGGCCACACGTCCTGTTGCGACGCTGCCACGTTCGGGGCTTAGTGTCTGTTCTCCTCTTTGGCATCGTATTGGGTGGAATAATGTCCCCCAAAGTCACATCCACGAACCTGTGAACGTGGCCTCGTTTGGAAACAGGAGAAGGAATAACCTGCTATCTTCAGCTCCCAGCCTGGGCCCCACGGCGCCGCGGGAAAGGGCGCCCTGCCGTTCGCACAAACCCGCCGCACAGGGGCCTTTCCTATGGGAATTTGCTCACCACAGACACAGAATAAGCCCCCGTGAGCTCCTCCCTGGGAGGGGCGTCAGAGCAGCACCCAAGAGCTCACATAAAAGGAAGACGCTTCGATAGTTTCTGTAACAGGTGCTGAGTTCCTGGGTCAAAACTTATCAAAGGCCATGAATCCACACGACGCGATGAGACATGAGCCCTTACTCAGAGGTTTCTGTTCAGCCTATTGTCTTTGACACAGGAAACTTCTTATGTTTCTAATCAGGTTCTATTCCTAAAAGAGCTTGCACTCCACTGTAGCTTTTGAGAAGTTCTGCAAGAAGTTTTAAAGGCCGGCGTTGTCTCCTCCTCGCGCTTTCTGCTGAGCCCGAGGTGGTGGGGGAAGCTGGACTTGGCATGTTTGAGGGTGTCGAGCCTGTGACCTTAGTGAGTTATTAATAAAGAGCCATGCTTGCTAGATGCCCCCTTCTAGAATATGATTTAGAGGCCAACGCAAGCAATGTGACTGTGCTAGGAAGCCAATCACCAGCGGCGAAGTGCCCTCCGTCCCGAGGCCGACACCTCTTCACTGTGTTCTGCCTGCATCCGGACGCCCTGAGGCCGGGTGTGGAGACCACGGCGTCTCTCCCAAGGGCGGTGGAGGAGACAAAGTCAGGCAGGTCTTTCTGCTGCAGGACGGCTCCCAGGCTGTGACGGGCTGCCGAGCCCCAGACACCCCGGGAGGGCCAGCCTGTTGGCCACAGAGTATCTGCACCCACGTTGAGGGGTGCCAGTGTTTCCCGGACAGTTTGATAAATGCTGGCTGTGTCTCAAAGTATCTCGCACTTCACCTCACCTTAATGCTTTTCTCCAGCTGTGTCATTTAGGGATATCTTCTTTCCACTTCGAGAACGTATGCTCCTTGATATCCGACCTCCATAAATGCTCTAGAATCCCACTATTATAAATACTGACAAATACCTGTCAGTATAAATACTGACAAATACTGATTATAAGTACTGACAGAATGAATTGTCCCCAACAATGGCAACTACTTGGAATAAGCAGAGAGGAAAACGTACCAGTGCTCCTGTGTACTAGCCACGTGAGCTGGGGCAGAGTATGAGCCTCTAGTCTCGCGGACTGCCAAGATTATAGGACAGAACGTATGAAACCCCCGACACAGGGCCTGGTCCACGGTAAGTGGTCCACGGATGTGAGCGGTGACCACGCCGAGCGTCTATACGCCCCCAGGAACTTGTGACTCTGTCGGCAAGAGAAGCTTTCTCGCGTGAAGTTACAACCGGGACCTGAAGTTGATAAAAAAGAAACTTCCCCTCCTTGGGGGCACTGCACGCCCCCTTGTAACCGTGCACATTGGGATATGGTGGGTCAAAGCGCAGTAGAAGCTGTGGCGATAGTGGGACTCCGTGGGTCCCTTATTGTGCCACACGACTCGGGGTTTTCTTTATTCTGCTTGTCTAAGCACAAGGAGCCGGGGGTTGGCCGGGAAGGTGGCTGGGCGGACCCCGGGCCTCCACGGGACTCCGGCGGCGCTCTGCGGGCCGAGCCACGGCCAGCAGGCTCACAGCTCAGGAACACAGCTCCGCGTGGCGTGAGGAAGACCCCCGGGCCCGGGCCCCAAGCTCCCCTCCTGGAGCGGCTCCGCCGGGGCTGCGTGACCTCTCGGCAGGTCAGCTGTAACGGGGAGGAGACTCAGCCCTCGAGGCGGGGGGGAACAGCTTGTCCTCAAGACTGTCCTCATGCCACAGCCTGATGGCTCTAGGCCACGATCACAGGGTTCAGCTCGGTCTTTTTTTTCTAATAGCGTGAAGCCACCATGAAAGAGCAGCGCCACGCAGACGTGTCCAGTCTTGGTTTCCTACTTGCTGGGTGAGCTTTGTAACCTCCCCGATGCTCGCTTGTCTTGCCTGGGAACGGGGGGTGCTGACACCTGTGCATTGACACGCTCACAAGGCAAACAGCACTGGCACACTCAGCAAATCCCGGATCCCTTCCTGACTGTCCGGAAAAGCCCGCAGAGACCGTTCTCAAGGGTGGAGAGGAACACTGTCCCTCCCAGGGGTGGAGAGTCAGGAGAGGGTCGACTGGAAAGTTGGCAAAGCGACGGTCAGACCACAGGGAGCGGGGAACAAGGAATCTTCTAGCTCCAGCTAGGCCCCCGTCAGGAGGAACGACTGGCTTAGAGACGGCGTGGCCACGGGACCCGAACAGCCCAGCTCTGTGGACCACACGCCGCCCCGGCCCCATCATCACCGGCGCCCCGGGACCCAGAAGGCACATCTTCCTCATCTCGTCCTCAGGGGGCCCTTCATACCAGTTCTGGGGACACCCGACGTGCCCGACACACAGGAGGGGGTTGTTATAGCCGCCGAGCAATGACGCGACCTCACGCGCGCACCCCACGGCGCCACCTTCCGAGAGCTGCTCCTACGGAGCTCTGCCACGCTGTGGGCACTGGGGAAAAAGAGAGGGGGCTGGAGAGCGAAGCCCACTGGCCTCCTGAGTTTCCTCGTACTGGCCAATGTTGACGCGAGTTCTCAACGTCTGAGCCTGGTCTGAGTGTACAGGATTTTGCTGAGTGAAAAGAAAGAGACCAGCCTGGCCTGTAAAATGCATCATTACAGAGTATCCACAAGGAGAGAGACTCTAATCTGAGCACCATCTTTTACCGTCATAAAATTAAAACTATAGACAAGAGATACGTTTGAATAAAATACAATAATTTAAACATTTGTTATTTCTTTATAGTTCATAAAATAAAGTGGCTAAAGGAAAGTGGCTAAACAGGTAAGAGTCTTTAAAGTATTAAATCTGGGCTTCCCTGGTGGCGCAGCGGTTGAGAGTCCGCCTGCTGATGCAGGGGACGCGGGTTCGTGCCCTGGTGTGGGAAGATCCCACGTGCCGCGGAGCGGCTGGGCCCGTGAGCCGTGGCCGCTGAGCCTGCACGTCTGGAGCCTGTGCTCCGCAACGGGAGAGAGTATTAAATCTCTCAAAGGGAATTTTTCACACTCAAGTTTTGGAAAAAAAAGATTGATAATAAAAAAATATGAAAGGGCTCATATAAATTCTGGGATCAAGGAACATCTGATGAACACCTGTAAACAAATCTGAATTGGCTTAACTGAATCCAAGGCGTTATTCACGATCAATGTATTAAGTTCTTATTTTCAGAACAAAATTTAATGTAAAAAGATTCACCTGCCAGAAGTCAGCCACGGTCGCGGGCAGCGGTCCTTGGGTGGCGATGTACGCGGGCTTCCTGGGGTCGTGGTCCATCTGCGGAGACAAGACCGCAGAAGAAAGATGAGTTGAAGAGCTGGTGAAGAGCCAGGCAGTGAAGGGCCGGCTGGGGGGGGGGGGGGCGCGGCGTGTCCTGGGCTGACAGTCCCAGCCTTCGACCCACACGTCTGCGGAGCGGGAGACCCCACCGCTCCACCCCACGGCCCCTCCTGACTCCAACCCGCCTGCGTTTTAGGCGGGGCCTGGGGCTCCCCGGCGCCAGGAGCCTGGCGATTGGGGTTGAATGTTTTCCTTACCCCGGGACGGAGATAACTGAGCAGCGTCGGTAGGAACAGAGGCCAGTGACCCGGAGACCAGACGCCAGAGCGTTAACCCACGCACAGGCCGCGCTAGGCAGGGTGGTGGGGACAAAGCGAGGGCACCCAGGGCGGCACCCAGGGCGGCACCCAGGCCACCAACACAGCGACCCGTCCGCGGACGCGTGCGATCGCAGAGGAGTTCAGCCGGTAGGCGCGGGCTCCACGGCCACCACTGGCCACGCACGGGGCTCGAGGTAACGCGGCCGAGGTTAGCACCGAGGGCGCTGTGCTGGGTAGAGGGCAGGGGCGCTGCCGGGGCCTGGGGGGATCCAGCAACAATGCCTCCCAGGGTGAGTTACTCCCCTCCCGCGGGGGCTTGTTTCTCTTTATCCCGAAAGGGGCTCGGGCCCAGAGCCCTCCTGGGGTCTGAGAGCCAGCGCGGCACACGCCGCCCAGCCCTCCAGCAGCTGAGTCCCTAGTCTCTCTCCACCTCGCCAGGCGAGGCCCGAAACCAAACAAAGGAGAATGCCGTGGTGGGTTTCCTGGCTAGGTGATCTCTGTCCGAATGCAGCCTGCTGGCTTTGAGAGAGGAAGTTTGGCTTAAAAGGCCTTCATTACAACATCTAATTCAAAGACTGACTAAGCAGAAAAAAAAGAACATGAGAACGAAGCCTGGAGAAGCAAACAGGATTAAATCAGACGGACGGGGCTCTCTCCCCTCACGCTGGCATCCCAAGGGGACAGGGAGGGACCAGGCGAGGTGTTAGCAAAGACGTCCTTGCTGTCAGCCCCTTGGGGACCGCGGAGGCCTCCCCCAGGAGACAGTGGGCGGGTCTCCCCTTGGTGGCAGGTGGTTGCTCACTTATCAGACTGTACAGGATCCTTCATTCTTACCCATCCAGCACCCGTTTCTATGCCTTTGACACCAGCGTGTGATGCAAGATTTAAAATGCTCTGCACTTAAAGGTACTTGCTAAGAATACATCTCCCAATACAGTGAAACGCACAGAGGGTGCAACCACACACGATTCTGCGGCGACACGTGAGGACGTCAGCTGTCAGCTGGAAGCCCCGGGTCACCTGAAAGCCCCCTCCGAGTCTGGGTTTGAGAAGAGCCTGCGTGAATCGCGTCCGCCTGAACACGAATCCAGTGAATCCTCCCGCGTCGCCCGCCCTTCAACACTTTCGGGGCCGGCGGCTGCCAGCGTGAAAGGACGCCCCCAGCGCACCTTATAATTATGTGCGCCACGAAAGAGGGAAAGAGCGCAGAAGAACAGGTGTAAGTTACTGGAACAGAACAACGTCTGACGCTAGCTGGGGGCTGGAGGGGCAGGAAAAAAACGCCTTTTGTGCACCGAATTTAGTGAGATTCGCAACTGAAACCGGAAATGCACAACACACAATACAGGTAAAATTACGTTACTCTGTAGCCGAGAGCCCCGATTAAAATGTTCCAGTAGAGGGCTTCCCTGGTGGCGCAGTGGTTGAGAGTCTGCCTGCTGATGCAGGGGACACGGGTTCGTGCCCTGGTCCGGGAGGATCCCACGTGCTGCGGAGCGGCTGGGCCCGTGAGCCGTGGCCGCTGAGCTTGCGCGTCTGGAGCCTGTGCTCCGCAACGGGAGAGGCTTGGCAGAAGTAAGGCGTTTTATGTTCGAAATATGCATTTGTTGGGGGTGACAGCTATTTACGGAGACCCCTATCTCTTCCCTGCAAATAGCTCCGCATGACAAGTAAAACCCCACCTCCTTTTCAAGTGTGCTTTTTTGTCCAAAGCAAGTCAGAGAGCAACACGTTTTAAAATCGTTAGTACGTCCAACCCAGCACATCGAGCGGCTTTCACAATGAGAAATATGTGATTGCAAGTAAGAATCGGAGCAGGGCTTCGGGAGGGTACGTGAGGCCCCCCGTTGCGGGAGGTCTGGACGTCACGGTGTTCCCATCTTCTCCATCCGCTGCTCAACCCGAGAGCGGACCGGAGGGCGTGGGGCTAGGGCTGAGGGGGCGGGGGGCGCTCCGCGGCCCGTCACCCCCTCCCCCTTGGCTGCGCCGCGTGGCTGCCCCTCGGACGGCAGTAAGCGGTCACGGAGCGGTGACGCGGCCCCCGCTGAACCGTGACTGAGACGACCGCCACCATCGCCTCAGGCCGTGCACATCCCGTTGGGCAGAAAATAATTCTGGGCGGAAGTGCTCCGTGCGTGTGGCAGAGGTAAGGCCGCGGCAGCCTCAGCCCAGCTCGGTGCGGCTCTGGGTGAATGAAAGTAAAGCAAACATTTAACTACACGCACCGAAGTCTTACTACACTTAAGATCTCCCAGGCGGGATGAGCATAACTAGAGGAATGGCGTCACTTTCCACGGACACGGCTTCCCCATCGCGAGCTCTGGCCGCCGACCCAGCGCGGTGGGTGACGCCGCCTCCACCGCCGGCGCCTTGTGGGGGTGCGCGCCGGCTGCTGCGGACACCTGAGCTGAACCTTCCCCCGTCCTTCCTTGTTTCCCATTTCTCTGTAGTGTACTTCTCACCTGTAGGACTGTTGTGACTACAAACACAAGCTCCAGCACTGCGAATGAAGTCAGGGCCTCTGGCCTCAGTCTCAGTGTCTGTGAAATGGGTGCGGCGGGGGCGGGGAGGCAGGACCTGGTCTCTACGGGCCCTTTAGCTCTGGGACTCTGGGATTTTTTTTCAGGAAAAGTAGACCCCCAAAGTTCGTGTTCAGTCTACTGTTCACGTGGCAGACCGAGTCTTGTATGAAGACGCCACATGAGCAAGGGTGCCCGCATGGTATATCCCTATGAGTTTCTAAATGCACAGTTAAAAAAAAACCCTAGCGATTTGGTTCAAGCTCTGGAATGACAGTTATAAATGACCGTGAGTAACTAGTTCTAAAATCCGCATTAAAAAATGTAGCAACACTTCCCCAATGTTCCAAACGGAACTCATCCTAAAAACCAAGCCTTCAGCGTATTAAGACCAGGGCACCTGTGTTCTGAAGCCTTGAAGGGTGGCTGGCAGGGGGGCTGCCGGCCGGTGAGCAGGGGAGGGCAGGGCCGGTACTGCCCCCGGACCACCTGGTGGCCCAAAGTCTCAGGGGAGGTCTGGGCCAGCCTCTGGTGGGGGGTCACGGGGGTCACGTCTCCTACCCTGCAATCTCACTCAGGTTATCTTCCTGTATTCCTGTCTGCCCACCTTACACCTGCTTTTCCTAACATGTAAAGCAAATTTCACAGATGTTTTCTTAAATACAAGAGAACATCAAGCCCGAGTTTTCAAGTCACTTTTCCAGATACTAAGTCTTAATGTGCGAGTTTGCTGGGAAATTGTAGCATTAGTAAAATCAGTGGGGGAGAGTCTGGCTTCTTTTTTCATATTCTTATGAGTTGAGATTTATTTAGGGAAAGTATTGGCTATAAATCATAATTATACACATATAGATAGTTGCTTGTAAATCTGAAAACCAAGGAATTGGCCCCCATATTTGGCCAATTTCTTACGATGTTCAGGGCATCTGAGCAGCCATCCTTTTCTGAAGAGTCAGTCTGTATCTACTTAAAGTTGTTCAACGCATTCTGAGTTGAAAAATGAAACAATTTCCCCCCTTAACAAGCGGAGAAATGAAGAGTAAGTTTACTTCCAAGTGTTGCCGGCACGTTCAGACTCGTCCCCGCTAAGGGGACTCGTGTGCTGCTGTGCTAACGTCCGCCACCCCTCAGTCCGCGCCTGACAGTGACCGAGCTCCAGGACGGCTGGTGGAGTTCTCCCGCAGACACCCCATGCGGGGAAGCAGAGTGCCTATTTACTTTCATGACCTCTGATCTCAGAGCAGAGGCTGCACATTATTTACTACTGGATGTGGCGTTCCTGAACTTGAATGAGGACTAAGTACAAACGTGACGGACGTAGTTATTGTAGTTCACTCTGCACGGCCACGGGCTTCTTGGGCTCTCACTGTAAGCTTCTCACTCAATTCTGCTAGGAAGCTCATTAGCATCAGACCTTCGGTCCTTTCAGGAAGAGGTACCGAGGATTTCTTCTAGTTCATGCTTCCAACCCAAATGTGCACAAAAAAGAACTGTGGCATGAAATAAAAGGAAAACATAAAAGACACCGAAAAATCACTTGTCTCTCCTGGCCTCCCCTTCTGACCCAAGTCCCTGCCCCGTCAAGCCTGAGAGGCTGTTCTGAATTTCCACCAACAAGAGAGAGACAGGGGCGCTTCCCTGGTGGCGCGGCAGTTGAGAGTCCGCCTGCGATTCAGGGGACGCGGGTTTGTGCCCCGGTCCGGGAGGATCCCACGTGCCGCGGAGCGGCTGGGCCCGTGAGCCGTGGCCGCTGAGCCTGCGCGTCCGGAGCCTGTGCTCCGCAGCAGGAGAGGCCACAACAGTGAGAGGCCCGCGTACCGCAAAAAAAAAAAAAAGAAAAAAAAGAGAGAGAGACAGGGAAGGCACAGGAGGGTGGGGCTGCTGGTGGGCGGCTTCTGGGAGAGATGCGGTTTCTCACCAGCACCCTGTCCTCACTGAGTCCTAACTTAAGCCTGAAATAGCTCTGATGTCTGGAAGCCAGAACCCATAAAATGGGGAGGAGTCAGGCACCCGCCATCACTGAACGCCCGTCTCTGAGGCGTGAAAAGAATTGTTTTATTGCTCATTCTGGCCCTGTCACGTGGTTCATCCCAGGGAAGGAGCCCAGCGGCAAGAAGGCAGATCTTTCCCTTCTTACAGACCATCACCATGACCCTGTGTAGGGACCAAGTCCAGGCAGCTACAAAGCCCACCCTCAGCGGATAAGAGATGCGTAAATCAGTGGGGCTTTGGCTTGGTTTTTTGAATTTAGAATTGATGGAAAAATAGCGAACTCAACAAGTGTGTTTATTGAGAAAGACTGATTGAACGGCTCCAGTTAGGCCCCTGAGCACAGCCGGAGCCAATGTTTGAGGTCTACTCTGCTGGAGGGAAAGGAGTGACTCCTTAAAAATAACCCCAGAAACAAAGGCCTGAGCTCGGACGGGTGCAGACAAGACGCTTCCCTCTGAATCCCTTTCGCACCGCTAGTGTGTCACACTGTGCCCTCGCTGTGTGGTTGTGAGGTGTCGGGAAAGGGGGCTGACCCACGGCGCACTGGAGTCCTAATAATAAGGTTTGTACGGCAGATGCACTGAAATAAACGGAACCGCCACGATGACAGCAGTCTACTATCAGCGGTTCTGCTTGCGATCAGACGGCGAACTGTCTCATCCAGGGTCACCACTGAGGACAGCAGGGGCTGTCGAGGTGACCCAGGCCCGCCCGGCCCCCTCCGCCCTCCCCCATAACCTTAGAGCGCCGGAGGCCCGGGACGTGCTGCGTCCTACGCGCCCGTGTTTGACTGAAGCCGATGTGAGAACTTGGTGTCCTGATGCTCCCCGAAGACCAGCGTCAAGAACCACGGTTTCTGGGGGACACAGCCCCACCTGCTCCTGCCACTCTGCTGCGGGCCCAGGTGCGCCCACCACGCACCCTGAGAACCCCCGGCAGCTTCCTCCCACCGGCCACTGACCCGCACTCACCCCACCTGGCAGCCCCTCTTCTCTCCCCTGGGGCGGCCCCCGACTTTCCCCTGAGGCCCCTCCCCGGGTGCAGGGCGGACGCCGCTGGGAAGCTGCAGGCCGGGGCCGTGAGCAGGTCTCCGGAGGCTGGGTACACCTGCCGGCCAGAAGGTCTCAGGACGGAGACCCTCCGCCCCTCCTCCATCACACCTGCCGCCCGGAGACGCGCTGCCGCACCGCCTCCCTCGAAGGGAAGACCCCGCCCGCTGGGAAGACCGGACGAGACCAACCAGCAGTTTCCGACCTGCTTCCACGTCACCCATCACTTCGACACGTGCCACGTTTGGGTCTGGTTTCTCCTGTTTCCCCCGAACAGGGAACGAGTGGGCCTAGGAACCCTTTACACAACCAGCTACGAATTTCCCCGAAGTCACGGGTTCCGGCAGTAACTCGCCAGGGCGCTGCTGCTGGGCCCCTGGGGCGACCAGGCTCAGCACCCCGGCGCCACGTTCCCTTTGCCGGGGGCTCAGCCCCGCCTGGGGACCGAGCCGTCAGGAGTGGGCAGGGGGGCAGAGCGCCAGCCCTGGCACCTGGCGGAGGCTAGTTACCTGGCAGAGGTTAGTTAGCTGGTGGAGGCTGGTTACCCGGTGGAGACAGACTGGCTATCAGCTACGGAACGAGCGCCCGGCCGGCCCGCTCCCGCCCCCTGCCCCCGGGAGCCTTGGTGGGTGGCGGGCGGTACTCACGATGGGGCTGGCGTTGATGTAGTCAGAGCTGCTGTGGCTGTTCTCTGATTTCAGCCGGATCCGGGAGTGGTCGTCTGCAAGCCCCAAAGCAGAGCGTTAACCCGTGCGGGGTGTCATCCAGGGCCGCCCCCGCCCCCGGGTCCTGCTGAAGGCCCTCTACGCGCCTCCGCCCTCCCTCCCTCCCCCCCCCCCCCCACCGAGGGTCCTGCAGCCCGCGAAGCGGAGCGCCAGGGTGCGCAGGGAACCTCGTGCTTTTCTTGTGTCAAGTTCCAATGCCAAGGCTGGGCGCTCCTCGGCAGTAGCTTACCATGTAGTGTTTGCCTTTAAGTAACACGCATTTGGTAACACAGAGAAAATAGACGTCAACACGGTAAACATTACGCTATTAGACCATCATTCAGTACATACAATTTTGTCGTCTAGAAAAGGCGAAATACTCGCAATTACAAGAATGTAACTTTACAAGGAGAAAAGAGCAAAAGAAAATGCAGCGGAAGAGGCTGCGGGCAGCAGCGTTCACGCGGGAAACTCACCGACCCGGAAACGTGCCTAAAACGGGCAAGACAATTTGACGAGGGTTGCAACCAGACGCTTCAGTGGGGATTAAGGACACGTGACCGGCCACAGCTTAACGTGTTTACCATGGGAATCATCCCTAACTTTGGTTCTGGAGTAACCAACCTTCTGCAGCCAGCGACGGCTCTCTGCCTGTTTTCAGGAGACGTCGCGGACAGCAGGGCACCCCGGAGAGTCCCCGCCTCTCCCACCTTTCCTCCCCTTCCTCCGCAAGGTGCGAACTTGAAAATGGGAAGCGCCGAGCTCCATCACCTTGTGCGGCAGGGAAGGCCTTCCAGCGGCCCCCACACCACCTGCTGCTGCTGAGAAAACAGCCCGGCCCGGCTGCAGCCCTGGAGCTGAGGGTTTCCATGGTGGTGAGTGTGTTACCCCAAGTCCAGATTCCCGGCGTTGCAGCCGCGCCTCCCCACTTCCCGCTCCCAACCCTGCAAGCAGCTCAGCAGTGGGGTCAGCAGAGCACGCACGGGGGCTTTGCTGTGGTTTGTGTTTCTTTCCTTTCTCTGGGAGATTTTACTTATTTTCTTATTTTTTGTTTTAAACAGTTCTGGGGCTTGGGAAACTTGGCGAGGCCTAAACTCATTGAACTTGGAAGGTATCATCCACCGGAGGCTGGATGCCATCCTATCCGTCTCACTGAGGTATTAACGTTGCCTTTTTCCCAGTAGAGACAAGACAGGTAAGAAACATCTAGAGACGGGGAAGGGGTTCGCGCCTGACATGTTTAGCTGAGCACAGGTGACACGGGCCAGACGCTGTGGAGCGTGTTCTGAAGGTGTGTTTACACAATGGCAGCTGCCAAAGCCCCCGCTAAGGTGTGACCAGCGATTCTAAAGTCCCCTGGACTCAATGGCTTCGGGGTCCTCCACAGACTTGTTCCGGAGAGACTGAACACTGGCTGTGGCAGGAAGTTGAAATAAAAGCCACGAGAAAAGCCGGGCAACTCTGACATTCCAAAGCGCCACAAACACTCACCCCGAAGTGAAGTTCAAGAGGCCCAGTTTCTCAGTGTGTGTGGGGCGGGGGCGTCCAGACACATCAAAGCCAGCGATGGTGGACGGTGCGAGCCGCTCGGAAGCCGGGCCCTTCTCTGAGTGGGGACCTTGCCTCTGCCCGCACGCTGAAGCCTGGATACACAGAGCAGGGCTTCTAGCTGATTCTGAAGGGTCGCCGAGGGTCTCCCAGGAGCCCCCCTCACTGCAAATATTCTCCACAAGCCCACTTCAGGTGTTGCTAACAGCAGCAATTGGCCTGCTCCCAGTGTCTGAGAACCCATGACCCAGGGCAGGGCTGCTGGCCATCGCGATGGAGGGAACCACGGAGAAGGGCCCGGAGCTTCAGAGGGCGCCGAGCACACCCAGAGCACGGTGGCCCCCCTGGTCGCACTGAACAGGCCCAGGACTGGGGGGCTGCCAGGCCCCTCTCACCTCCAAGGGGCCCTGCAGGCAACCAGGCTCGGTAAATAAACAAGTGCCAGCTGGGTTTTCCAGTCGGAAAATCAAGGAAACGTGTCTTCAGTTTGGGAGTCTCGGTGAGCCGGAGCCCCGACGGTCAATGGGAAAAATGGTTTTGAGCAGGGACGGAGCCTAAGCTTGCTGTGAGGACAGCTCACAGCATCGTGCATCCGTGCGGGTACCGGTCCAGCCACCTTCACCCCCGCGGGGCACTCTTTCCAAGAGGCCACCGAGCCCGGGACGAGGGCTTCCAGAGCTCAGAGCTCTACCTTCCCATCACGCATTTGCTATTGCAGCAATGTGTTGATTTAAAAATTAACAGTGAACTTTTTTTGTGTGTGTGGGACCATCTTGGACCTCCCCCTGAAACACCGGGGGCCATGTCAGAAGGGCCAGAGTCCGGCAGAGGGTAGGCTGATGTAGCAGGGACGGTCCAGTGGACATTTCGCTCGGCCGGGCAAGTCTCCACTATTTTGTGGTTCACTATTGCTGTTCTGGGGGTGGCTGCTTGTATTCTCTGTGATGCACAGGGCAGACACGGCTGCCTGGCAGGATACTGACTCACTCAAGGTCAACAAGCGGGGTGGAGGCGAAGCCAGGCCCGGGCTCCTGAACAAATAACCCCCCCTCTCTCCTCTGTGGATCGGCTGAATACCGTTCCTTTGTCTTCCCCGTTACAAACACACACCACAGAGCAAGAATTTTTACAACTGCAGCCTTACATTTTAATTAAGAGCTGGGTGTGTCCTTCAAGATCTCAGATTTCTGAGACTTCACTCAGAAGCCAGGAAACAAGGAAATTCAGGTAGTGTCTTCCCGCTGTACCTGGCTCTATAACCCAGTTATTCTCCTCTCATAAGATCCACAGTAGTAAATTTTATCGAGGAGGGAAGGAGAAAAACACCTGTTAAGAAGAAACTTGCTGAATTAACCCTCTGTGCCTGTTCCTTTTCTGAACCCCTGAAGAATTTATTGTGTACTGTTCCCGTGTTTAAGAACAGTGCTTTGAATTTCTGTAGCATTCTACCTGTCCTAATGTTTCACATGTATTATCCTCCTTCTTCCTGGAACACTGTGCCATAGGCAGAATAGAGTCCATTTTCCCATTTAGGCTGAAGAAACTAAGGCTCTAAAACATCAAGTAATTGACTTGGCAAAGACCACAGAGCTAAGGGTCCAGGCTTGACCCAGCCTGGCCACCTGCTAGCCTGGTGATATTTGGGTACATGATTCAATATCTTAAAGTGTCAGATTTGTCCTCTAAAATGTAGGATAACGATATCTAACTCACAGGCTTGTTGTGATAAATGGCTTCTATAACGTGCTCACATGAGGCCTGGCAGAGAGCAAAAGGGAGTTAGGAACAAGTTCAAGATGACAGAGGGACACACACCTAACTGACAAAAAGCCAGCCGAACTGGCAAAACTCATTGTGTGGTACAGGATGAGTTGTCAGTAAATACAGGATGATTTTCATAACTGCCAACAGAAGGAGTAAGGTCTGCAATTGCTTCTTCAGTAAGACTAGGGCAAAGGCGCCTCGGAGAGAGGGAGGCTTTGGAGGACGCGGCGGCTTCGCCATTCAGGCCTCCTTCTAGCCCGTGCCGTGCGTAGCCCGTGCCCACGTTCCACCAGAAGCCACCCAAGGAGGGTGTGGGGAGGCCTCCCCCGCCTGCGACACCATCTCCTAACACGGATCTTTAAGGACAGCGCTTCCTCAGCCTCCCTGATCGTGTCCCTCACGCTGTCTGAGTGGACTGATACGTTTATGAGTCAACAGTCTTCACTCCCCTGATAGACGAAGTCACTGATACTGCTGGCGGTAACGCGAGTTAGGCATCTGCAGAAGCCGTGAGCTGACAGTGGCACCCGCCATGCCGATTTCTTCATCCGAATGGTCTGTCGATATTCTCCTGGGGCCCTGCGGCTTGTCTCAATTTTCTGTTAAGACTGAGATGAAACCAGTACATTGGGCGATGGCGTTTTCTCTACTTGGAGGGTACGGCTGGTGCAAAGATGCGGGGCGTCTGGGATGGGGCAGCACTCTGCCTGGATAGAGGCTCGGAGTCGCTCACGGAGACCCCGCACAGCGGGCTGTGCTCACAAATGGCGCCA
The DNA here is from genome assembly GCF_026419965.1 of Kogia breviceps. Classification (NCBI taxonomy): domain Eukaryota; kingdom Metazoa; phylum Chordata; class Mammalia; order Artiodactyla; family Physeteridae; genus Kogia; species Kogia breviceps. Next base: position 1,294,254 of record NC_081318.1, on the reverse strand, counting down.
GCACCTCCCTCCTGAACTTCCTGGGTCCCCTGACGGCTTAGCAAACCGCAACCACCACCTGAACTTCTCCACCAGCTGTTAACGCCGGTCTCGCGTTCCCAGACAGTGACACCTGGAAACGTCTTCGTTGACTTGGCCTTGTCACGGCTGAGGCAAAGCCATAAACGTTTGTATCGCGTCTGCTCCAGGACTCTGAGAAGCTAAGGGTAGGACCCGGGAACTGGAGGATGACGGCGTGAGCGTGAAGCACTCTCGCTCGGAGGCGCTGAGTCCTCCTTGGAGTTTGGCTCCCACCTCTTGCCGCCAGCGCCCCTTCCTCGGGGAGCCCGTGAGCAAGGGCTCTGCTCTCGTGAAGAGACCCACGCCTCAAACCACAGGACCATCAACCGTTTAAGGAGGAAAGCAGACACTCCCGCTCTGCGCCTCCGTGGCTCAGCGCCGGGCAGACCGGGGCGTCTGGGGCCCAGGGTCGGCACACCTGCCAGCACCCACGGCGGCAAGAAGACAGGCTGGTTCCGTCCCCACCCAGGAAGCCGCCCTGCAGGGGACGGCCCACAGCCAGAGGCTCACGGCTAGCTTCCCGGCTCCAAACACGCCCGAAGCAGGTCCCGGAGGCACACGCGTGGCCGGAAACGGGGTCTGAAGACTTCACCTCGTGTCTCATTTCTTAGCTTCACCAGCATCTCTGCGGATTTCTCAAAAAGCAATCCCCAAATAGGATCGCCACCCAGCTCGGCGGGTGAGTGACCATATAGGTGGGTGGCAGGGGCTGGAGCAGGGCAGGAGCCCCTGTTCTAGCCTTGCTGCTCAGCATCTGCAAGGAAACGGTCCCTCTGTGCCAAGCAGGAACAGGCTCCAAAGGTTTCAGCTAGTGGCCTGGCTCCGCCCTGCCGACCACTGAGCCGTCCAGGGGCGCCTGGTGTCGAAGGTTGGATTGTGTCTCCCCAAAAAAAGATGTGTGGGTGCACTAGCTCCCGGGACCTCGGGATGTGGCCTTACTTGGAGGTGGGTCTGCACAGAGGGGATGGCGCGACAACACGGGTGTATGGGGGGGCCTCGGCCCGTGCCTGGCATCCTTATAAAAGGGGGAGTTTGGAAGCAGACACAGGCGGAGGAAGGATGACGTGCAGACACAAAGGCCGAGGAGAAGGCCTGGGACAGACACCCCCTCGGAGCCCTGAGGGGCCAGCCTTGCCCTGGACGCCGGCCTCCAGGCGGTGAGGACACAGCTGTGTGGCCTGGACGCCCCGCCCCCGGAGTCGAGGCTCCGTCCGGGCCCGGCTTTCTCACGACGCCCTGTCTGCCCTCTCCACGCGTCCAACGCCTTCCAGTTCCCCATGTCTTCAATGAGGAGGCGGACCGAGATGAGCAGAACGTTCCTACCGGCTAAAAAAAGTTAGCTTTCTATGAGAAGATTAGCCAATAGGCGTGAGGTGGTCCCTCATGAACCTGGGAGAGGGAGGGGAAGCGGGGGGGGGAGGGGGAGGGGAAGCGGGGGGGGAGGGGGAGGGGAAGCGGGGGGAGGGTAGTTCTGCAGAGAGGTCCCAGCAGCCCCGGCGACTGCACGGGAAGAGGCTCTGGGACCCAGCCCTGGGCCATGGCGGGTGCGGCGGTGACACCAGGGCACCGTCCCCGTGCCTGGAGGGCAGGACGGCATGCGGCACGGCGTGCAATTGTTTGCTGGCAGCACCCGTGTCGCGCACACACACAAGAATAACTCTGCATAATAAGAGCACAGGCACCAACCAAGCAAAACGGCGCCATCTGCACCGCTCTACCCAGAGACCATCAATCAACGGGCCTCAGTTACGCATCTGCTCTGAGCGAGGACCTGCAGCCCCACTCGCACCCCCCGCCGAGCCGAGGAGGGCCGGACACAGACGGCAAAGGGCGTGGCCTCGGAGGGCCCCCGTCGGGGGCAGCTCACACATGTTGAAAGCAGGTGACAAAAGTCTGTGTTCTATTGAGCACACAATGTTGTCACCAGAAAGCAACCCTGGCCTCCATCTGTGGCGACCAAGGGTGGACGGAGGGTGGGCACGGGTGTCACCTTCAGCTGGCGGTCACAGCACCTGACGGGGACCCAGGCTCGTATTGCTACGCGTCTGAACTGAACTCTAACAAGGAAGGAATTGCTCAGCTGACGGCAACCTTGAGAGAACAGCGGCCAAACCGTCTTAAAGTTTTGAGTTGCCAAGAAAGAGGATGCTAGGCATTTAACACATAACCAGAGGAGGGAATTTTGTTCCAGAGACTCCGAAAGGGCGCCGAGCCAAAGGGATGGGAGGCCCTAAACGTCAGAGTTGTGATGACACAGTGGTAATATCCTGAGTGAGAAGACGAGGAACAGACATCTAAAGAAACCAGGGTGGTCCGCCACGTAAAAGATCACACACGAAGCACGGAAGCGCGCGCGTAAACCAGGATCATCAGAGAGGCTGACGTCCCGAGTGGGATGGTGCAAAATACACAGGGGATAACAGGAGAGTCTGTGCACCTGTGTTTCTTTAAAGCGAACGAAGCCTCCGTCTGGTGTAGATGAAGTCATTTTGGTAGATACCAAACAGAAAATCTATTCAATTACAGTTTCGCCGTGGCCATCTCTATCAGAGAATACCTTTTCAAGCCAGCAAGGACAGAGAGGAGATAGTTAGGGGGTCGACAGATGCCCTAGGCGGACGATGTTCACGGGCAGGTTCTGTTCTCTGGTCCCGTGACCAGGACAGGTTCCGCGAGTCCCCTGGGTGCAGCTGCAGTGGGTGCTGGCCACGTCTATGGTGTGTCCTGGGGATGCAGTCTGGACGCGGCCGGTTTCGACCTCACTGCGTCCCTGGGCCTCTGGGTCTCGGCTGCGTGACCAGAAGCGGGGAAATAGCGGCTCTGGGAACCAGGCAGTCAGCTTCCCAAGGACCAGGCCAGCCTCCTGACTGGAGAGCTTGTGAAAGTTTCGAGGGAGGGTGGCCGCCAGGAGAAGAGGAGCTTATTAGGGGCAAGTCACGTAGGAAAACCAAGGGGGTTGTTCTCAAGTTACAAAGGCTAGAGAGACACAAAGTCCAAAAGGCAGTTATGAACCTTGATTGCATCCTAGTTAACAAGCTGCTGTAGACAATATAATTCGGAATATTTTGGGGCGTTGGAAGATGGACAGGAATTAGCGGCTAACAGGGGATTACTGCTTTTCTTAGTCACACAATGGGGTCGTAGTTACGTAGGAGAAGGTCTTTACTTTTAGGAGACACAGGCTAACGTATTTAGACGTCATGATGCCTAAACCCCACTTTGAAATAGTTCAGCCAGTAAAGAAGTAAAGCACACACGCTGATCACACAAAAAAGGCAAAATATGGAACGGCAGGTGTGTGGAGTCTATAGCTGGTGGGAATACAGGCGATCATCAAATTATCATTTCAACCCAAGGGTTTCAAAACTTTTGCAATAAAAAGTGCGTGGGGGGGGAAATCATGCCAAGCTGGCGACACTGCTTCTCTGCAAAGTGCCTCTGGACTGGCCGGCAAGGAATCCCCCGGGGTCAGGAGGGCAGGGGGCAAGGGGCAAGGCACGTTGCCCCCCGACGCCCCGGCTCACCTCTGGCTCCAGACTCTTGGGTGACCATGTAAACGGGACATTTGCACCCCTGGCCGGGTGCAGGCGTCTCCTGGGCTGCACGGGCGGCAGGCCAAGAGGGGCTCACAGAGCAGCCACTGGAACGTTCCTTCCTGGATCCGAGTCAGCCTGAGGGGGGCCTTGTCAGGCAGCGCCCTGTATTCATCCTGTCGAATGTGGCTCTGTCCATGGCTCGAAGGCAGGTAAAACACGTTTATAAGATGTGCGGATGGCAAAAGGCTGAGGGTGACCGTGGCGATCAGGAGTCGGACTCCCCTTGACTTTGAACAAAGATCCGTTTATCGGCAGTGAACGCAGAGCTCAACTCTGTATGAGGGTGGACGGCTCGGGGCTGGGCCCTGTGCTGTGCCCATTGCACGATGAAGGGGAACTGGGGACGTCCGGGTCAAGGAGGAAACACAGCCCGTCGCGGCTCTTCTGAAGGCTGTGATCGGCCTCCGGGTGCAGAAAGCAGAGCGGGCCCAGAAGAGGGGCCCAGCCCCGGCCCCCGCCTCTGCAAGCAGCATCGGAATGGGACGGTGAGAAGCACAGATACCGGGCGACAGGAGGTTGGATGTCTTACACATCCAGTGTAAGACACATCCACATCCACATCCAGTGGCCCAGCTTCAAGGAAAGGAGTGAAGAGAGGGCAGAAGCTGAACCTGAGTGGTGAATTGTGCAGACAGTGGCACGGCCCCCAGCCCGCAAGCAGCCCCTTCTGCCCTGGGAGGCTCCGGCGGGGCGCGCCCACAGCCCAGGGACCTATCTCCAGAGGCTCCGCACGTGCACAGCCCCACGGGAAGGCCCGGGCGCTTCTGAAACGTGACCTCTGCCTCCTCCCCAAGTCCTTAAAAGCTCTTCAGTCTCAGGCAGCCCAGCTTCTGCTGTGATGTAGCAAAGGAAAAGCCTTCACAGAATTTGCTGGTAGCTTCTTGTCGCCACCAACACACCTACAACCTTCCCATATCCAGAGGCAGCTACTCAGCTGGTTCTGAGGCCGAAGAAAGGGAGTGACAGAAAGCCAGCCAAGTCAGCAACTTATCTGGACCCTTAACTTTCCCGCGCAGCCGTTTTATGTGAGGGGAAGAAAATCCTGCTTGCTTGTTGGATTCAGGAGAATTTCCCACGACTGATGGCTAGAGGCTAAGCAGGTCACTCAGATGTGGCTAAACCAGAATACTCACTGCGGGACTCTGCTGGGAGTTGGGAAAAAATGTAAACCAAAGGTCTGTCTGGCAATAGATTGTTTTCTGTGTGTTTCAAGGGAAGCGATGTTTTGTCAAGTACCGTGGGCCTTGGATGTATTTTAGACGCTCCTTCTGTGGGAGTTCGAAATCCGTGTTCGTGTTCCCGACTCAAAAAGTCTCAGGTGAGTCCACAAAAGCACAAAGAGGGGTGGTGTCCCACCAGCACGGGGCACCAGGGCTCGAACTCCAACACCCGGCAGGGAGAGGCAGGAGGGTTGCGGGGCAGGCCCGGGGCGCTCGCGGGCCGCACTCAATGTGCTCAGCCTGGCCGCTGACCTTTCTGTCACACGTGGCCGAAGCCTGGTGCCACCAGGTGATGTGGCTCCCGGGAAGAGCCGGGCCAGAGCCGCTGTGACCCTCACCCGGCCCATCTGCCAGGCAAGGCTGGGGGCCGAGCTGTGAGCTGGGTCAGCAGCAATGCCCTAAAAAGCTGAACTGCAAGACACGGCACCACAAATCCTTCTGTGTCCCTCTTCACGTACCTGTGTCTTCGGCTTTACATTCTCTCTGGTTTCATCTCTAAGTATTCCCGTGTCTCTATGTCTCTCTCTTGTTATTATAACTCAGAATCACAAACATTTTTCTGTTTAAGATGGCACACCAAAATAGCATCATATTCCTGTTTTTAATTAAAAAAACAGATGAGCGGAATATTGCATAATTCCTTTTAAAAAGGCAAAAAAAAAATAGAATTTACAAATTAAATTCCTTAAACTTCTGAGCTATATAATTAGACCTAGCACAGTGCCAGCCAACATCTCATGAATGCTGTTGCCTTCTCCTTTGAAAGACAATTCACTTGTAGCTAGAATCTCTGGGCTGTCAGGGATGGGAAAGTCGCTAGCCCGGCCGCTTTTGAATTTCCCACCAAACTGCCAACTGGGACATCTTCCAGCCTCAGCTGGAACGGCCCTCGTGTTGGGGGAGGTCGGGGGAGAGACGTTTCGGGGGCAGCAGACGAGCAAAGGCGTGGAGTGGTTGGAAGGAGGGGAGCCTGCACGCTGCCGGACTGGGCGGGGTCCAGGTGGGTGGCCCGGCCGGGGGGACGCCGACCAGGGAGCCAGGCAATAACTCCCCTCTCCCGGGTGGAGGATGGACATGAGGAGAAGCGGGGCAGGAGCAGAGCTGCTTCGGGGGGGGAAGTAGAGGCAGGAAGGCGGGGTCCAGCCAGGGGTGGGGGTGCAGAGTGGGCCGGTACCGTCAGATCCAGAAACGAGGGGCCTCGCCGCAGGTGACGGGAGAGGATACGGCAAAAGGAGCAAATGCAGAGAGAGACGGCCCCGCGGTTTCCATCCCGAGCCCTGAGCGAGGCTGAGCGACATGGGTGGGTGCTGCGGGGGGGCGCGTCGGACACACATCGCTGTCGCGAGCACCCCACCGTCCCCCGGGCCGTCGACGTCGGCTTCGGGGAGCGGGGCGCGTGGAGGCCACCCTGTCAACACCCTACGCTCCGTCACGGACCGTTTCTGTGCCATAAGGAGTGAACAGCCAGACAATCCGCAGCAGGTTTCAGGAAGAGGCGGCGGTTCTCCCTGGTGGAGTTTGGCGAGGCCAACAAGAGTTTAAGTGATGCCGTCCCCTGAGGGTCCTGCCTGGGAAGGGGTGCCGGTGGAGATCTGACGACAGGCTTGCCTCTAAACGTTAAGGAGGCGGCAGGGTGGAGGATAAAGGTGGGGACACACTTGCTGGGACTGGACCTGCGCGTCCGGGGAGGCCCCGTCTGCCCCCTCGTCTCTGCAGGGTACTGGCCCCGACTTCCTGCAGGACCCCGGATGGGCGAGAACCTAGGTCAGGCTCTGGGACGGCCATGCCGGCCAAGAACGGTGGCCTCTCTCTAACGCCCAGGGCCAGAGTCCAGCCAAGAAGGCGCTTCCTCTTCAGAGCCCTGTCTCCGGCCCACGTATGGCAGGCCTGAGGCTCTGGTCCAAGGGCTCCGGGGCCCTGGTCCCCGCGGGGCCGAAGCACCACCCCCAAGGCTGAAGACAGGATGCGCTATGTGCCCGGGGTCCTGGCCTGTGGACCCGCCGCTGACTCGGCACAGACGGAGCCCAGCGGCCGGCCGGGCTGCAGGGCGCGTGGACGGGGATGTGCCGTGCCGTGGCTGGCTCCGTGGAAGGGATGCTTTGAACTTGAGTATGTATGTACCCTACGGGGCCTGACACCCGAGGAAGCCTCCAGGCCTGGGGGCACTCTGGACCCAGGCTGGCGGTCTGCTTGCCCCCAATACCTCATTATTTAGGGTGTGGTTGGAGCCCCCCTGCGCCCTCTCATCTGGGTCCTCTCTGAGGACGGTGGCCGAGCCTGGCTGGATGGATGACCCAGTGTCTGTCAGCAGCTCGTGGCCCAAGTAGGGGCTTAACAAATATGAGTCCGTTACCGGCTTTTCTTCTAAATACAAAACCTATAAACTGCAACAGCGCCTGCTTTTAGAGCTCTTTAGGGAAAAGGCCCTCAGACATCACAGAACTAGTCTGAACACTGACTAAACAGAAAGAACGTACACCCAGAAGCAGCGTGTTAAGATTTTACAAGGGTGTGTAATTCGCAGGCCAGGGTCCAAAGCAGCGCAGGGCTGTATCTCTGCTCTCGCGGTCCCGTGAGCAGGCACGGCGTCGCTGCCACCGGCTACGGGATAGAACGCCCGCTGCTGCGTCTCCCAGGCCAGGGCCGCGCCTTTGGGCGGTGCCAGGCTGGTCCCCCACTGGCTCCACAGGGCTGGGACGGGGCTTGTGACCCCGGGCATGCTTCCCTGCGAGCGGACCTGTCTTGCCTGTGAGACCCAGCGTGGCTTCGCCGAGCCCTAGAAAACGTCTGTCAGCCCGCAGAGTTCCTCGTGTCGTGCGGGAGGCCTGCACACGCCTCTCCCGTCTTCCATCACCGAGGCAGTCACTCGTGCGCTCGGCATTTACGTCAGACGCTTCGGTCACAGACACTCCCCAGACCCCCTCCTCCTGCAGGGGGCTGTGTAGTAACCAGAGCCCAGAGCGGCCTGGACCCGGCCGGGACACAGGAGGCTGGTGTCTCTAGTTAAGTGACAGGAGGAAAGGAGCTGCAGGTGGGTGGCAAAGATGCAGGCTTGGCCTGCCCCTCTCTTTAGTCCTCCATGGGCCTCCGCACCTGTAGGTCACCTGTCACCTCGCACAGTGTGAGACTGCAGGGCTGGTACCTTCCTGTGTCCCCATCGCCCGGCAGTGACTCCTGGAGATGTTGGTGACACACCGTCGGGTTGAAGGCTGCTGGGGCACCTGTGTCTCTGCTCACGCTGTGCCCACAGCCTGCCCGGCCCACGTGACGGCCTGTCAACTCCTCGTGGCCCCAAGCGTTCAAGGACGACGGTGCGGGCCCAAGTACAGGTGAGGATGAGGCTCCGAGGGCTCAGAAACGAGCCTCAAACCCCAGAGCGACGGCAAGTGCTCGCTGGCACCTGTATGTCCCACCCGTGGTTCCAGGACTCGGCCGCGAGGCCGACAGGAAGGAACGGTTCTGTGTGTCGAGGCTGGGGTCGGGGGCCGGCTCAAAGGGTGGTGGTCTCCCTGCCCTTTACGTGAGACGAATGGATGGACCCAGACATCATCATACTAAGTGAAGTAACTCAAACAGAGCAAGACAAATGCCATATGATATCGCTTACATGTGGAATCTAAAATACGACACAAATGAACTTATTTACAAAACAGAAACAGACCCACAGACATAGAAAACACACTTATGCTTACCAGAGGGGAAGGTGGGGGGATAAATTAGGAGCATGGGATTGACATGTACACACTGCCATGTATAAAATAGATCACCAACAAGGACCTGCTGTCGAGCACAGGGAACTCGACTCAGTATTTTGCAATAACCTACAAGGGAAAATAACCTGAAAAAGAATATCTATCTATCATCTATCTATCTATCTACCTACCTATCTATCTACCTACCTATCTATCTATCATCTATTATCTATCTACCTATCTACCTATCATCTATCTATCTACCTATCTATCTATCTACCTATTATCTATCATCTATCTATCATCTATCTATCTATTATCTATGTACCTATCTATCATCTATCTATCTACCTATCATCTATTATCTATCTACCTATCTACCTATCATCTATCTACCTATCTATCTACCTATTATCTATCATCTATCTATCTACCTATCATCTATCATCTATCTATCTACCTATTATCTATCAATCATCCATCTATTATCTATCATCTATCTACTTATCTATCTATCCATGTATCACTAAATCACTTCGCTGCACATCTGAAACTAACATGACATTGTAAATCAACTACACTTCAATAAAATAAAAATAAATAAAGCGAGAGGACGTTCGCCGGAAGAGAGGGCAGAGGGGCAGGAGGGGAGGGCGCTGCAGCCGCGCAAGCGCAGCGGGGAGCCCCGGGGGCGAGTGCAGCCCACGCCCACCGCCGCCAGCCGCCCTCCCGGCCAGAGCCCCGGGCGGTACGTACAGGTCAGCACTGCGGGGCAGCGGTTCTTGGGCACGTTCTCCTGCCTCTGGGCGGCGAGCGAGCTGCTGGGCTCGGCCTGGTAGGCGCACAGCGCCTCCCACTCCTTCTGCAGGCGGTTCTTGTTCTTCAGGTGGTCCTCCATGTAGGCCTGGAACAGAGAGCGGGGGTCAGGGGCGCGGGCCCTGGCGGTGACGGGGACGCCGGGCGGCCCGTGGGGTGCAGCCCCCAGCTCCCCCGCTGAAGGGGGGCAGGGCCGGCTCGGGGCCTGGTACAGGGCCGAGGACTAACCAGACGCAGGGGGTGCGGCAAAGGCTGCCCCGTGGTTTGGTGGCTGGTTCAAAGGTGGTCACGACGCGTTTACCGCGGTGCCGAGGGGGGCGGTGAGAACACCCAGCGACCGTGAAAACAGACGCACACACCGCGGACCAGGTCTGATGCGCCAGCCCCAAGCGGGGCTGGGCGTCCAGCCAGGAGCGAGGTCACGGGACGGGCGCAGTCCGGGCGGCTTACGGCGCCGCACTTTGTGGGGAGAGGTTGCACACGGCGCGGGGGAGGGGCAGGCACGCGCGCAGGTCTGTCCGGTGCGGCCGGGGACAGAGCCGCGGGGCCCTGAATGTCTGCCTGGGGCATCCAGGCTCTGAAGGAAGGAGTGAGGGAGGTTTGGGAGCCGGGTCTGCAGGCCCTGCCTCTGTGCTGGGAAACACGTACAGGAGGACCGTGCTCAGATACACGAAGCAGCTACCACCGTGCGACACGGAGGAAGCAAGCTGGAGCTGGGTTAAAAAACAGGGCCAACAGAAACGTGTTTGTTGGTAACTTCAGCCTGAGAAGGCATCTCAGTAAGTCACGCTCTGCACTCAGTCTCATTTTCTTTTTCCCCATCTCAGAGAACCACTGGTTACCAACAGATACTATGTTGCAATAATTGCTTGAAATATTTTCAGTGAAAACTACGGAACACACTGTTTGAAAACTATCGTATGTATCCGAGCAAACTCGTGTCCAAGGGGTTTCTCTTGGACAGAAACGGAAACCACACCCTCCCAAGATCCTCCAGAGCCTGGGCCGGGCGCTCAGCCAGGGGTCCCGGTGGGGACAGCCAGGAGGGGTGGGGACCCTGCCCGGCACCACGGCTGCCGTTCAGTCCCCAGATGAGGGCCGACTACGCGCACAGGCGCCGGTGCAGGGAGGGAGCACAGGTGTCACCGGCGGCGCCGATAACGCTGCCACACTCGCCACGCATTCGAGGGCAGGGAGCTCGACGGGGCCTTCGCTAGGGCTGGCCCCGCTCCCGCTTCCGTTGGCACAGAAGTCATTTTTCTAGAAATTGGCTGGCTTTTCCGAACCCACCGGGGGTGATGCATTGAAGACGCTGGGCTGCTCTGCTGCGTACAGCGTCACGTGGCCGGCAGCGTTCAAAAACAAAAACAACAAACCAAGTATTTGACCCACAGCTGCTCTGATCTTAATTTGTCAGGCACTCGCGTCTGTTGGCAGCGATGCTAGGAGAACTGGATGGGGAAACAAAGGCCTCCAGGACGTTCCCTCCACAAACGCTCCTAAGCCAGGCCTGCCTGCTCACCTTATTGATCTGTTCAGTCCAGAAATTACTGATTTTGAGGAAAAGCATTTCAAAGGACCCACCCGGGTGGCTTTATTGTGCCCAAAGGAAATAGCGGTCTCATCCTCTAACATCGTGCTTGTGGGTTTTCAAATATGCCCGCCCGCCCAGCAAAATGAAACATGCACGCACGAGGCCAGGTCTCCAGCGGTCAGGCACGCGGGTGTCCAGCCAAAGCTTACACCCGTTCCACGTGACCCCGACCCCTCCGTCAGCCCCCTCGTCCCGCTCAATCCAGCTGGCCGCCCGGCTCGGGTCACCCCCCCACTGCCCTTGGCCGCCCGGCTCATCGGCACCCGCTCCGGGGGACACAGAGGCACGAGGAAAGGAAGGAAACTCCACCAGACAGCCGTGCTTCTCAGGGGAGTGTTGACTACAGCGACTTGAACTGTTTTGTATTATTCACTCAACAAACACCGACTCTATCCATGTTGGTCCGACTAGTGTGTGTGTCCGTGTGTGTGAGCTGAACCAGAGCTCGGAAGCCGGGTGCCCGGGGGGCGACGTTCCAGGGGAGAAGTCACCCTCGGGCCCCCCTGGCAGGTGTGGCTCCGGGAGGGCCAGCGACGGGGCCCTGGGTGATGGTCACATATCCCTCAGCCCCCTGCTCCGGCCGCTTAGGGAACCAGCAGATGGCCTTTCATGCAGAAGACTGGGAACCGTGGCCATGAACCCCTTTTCAGGGACAGACCACGAACCTCGGAAGCTCAGCCTCATCAGGAACAGGAAGGTCGCAGCAGTTCTAAGTCCCCGGCCACTGCCAGCCCCTGGTGCCCACACAGCTCATGGGTTTCTTTGGGTGTGGAAGCAGCAGACTGAAGAGCACAATGTAGAAAATGTAAACACAGACTCTGCTTTCTTTGGGGACAATTGTTATGGAAAGTCAGATACACATTTCCTGAACCGAAGTTACCCTAATAAGGATGACGCTTAAGTTTGGGGAAATACCAACTAGCTTATTATCCAGCTTAAAATACGGTGTGTGGGGGGTCCCCGGGAAGGAGGGGTGGTTCCGGGTAAAGTGCACAGTCTCAGTGCTTCTGTGGTTACTTTCCCCAAGGCTCGTTAATGCACAGTCTTACAAATGGATGTGAAACGGTTCCTGGCAAAATGACTTGGGAGCCTCACTTTTCTTTGGAAAATCCTCTGTTCACAAAATCCATCATGAACGAATGAGCTTCTTTCAATAAAATGTGATGGATTCTAAAATGATAAACCGTGGCAGGTTTAATCAGGTCTCAAATGCCGTCCGCGAAAGGGGCATCAGATATTATCTTAATTCCTGTAAACTGCAGCTGTTTAAATGTTCACATTTACCTTAACCATGGAAAGTGAAATCATGCTGCAAGTTCACTTGAATTTCTAAATTTATGGCGAGAAGTATACACTGGGACTCTAGTATGCAGGCTTGAGTGACACGGGGAAGAAATGGTAGTTATGAACATTATTACTTTTTTTTCATTGGGAATTAACTCATCTAAAGATACACTTGATTATATTAAAACTGAGATAAATTTTTCATCCTCTCAGCGTGTATTACTACAATAGTCCGTGTTTGCCCTGCTCCGGTCATTTCAATTTGACCTGTTCTTTGTTTTTCCATTAGTATTTTTTACAAAACATCATTCACTGTATCAACTGGACATAATTCCCATCCACGTCTGAGGAGCTTTTGCTCTTTATGTTTGTGGATTAGATGTTTTTCTTCTGAGACATGAGAGTATGTTTCATGTTGTCTGGCAGGAAGCTAGGCCTTGGTAGTAAAATAACGTGTTTTACACAAATACAAAACCTGCCTCCATAACTCAGTACTATGAGGCCCCTTCGCCTCAAGGATGTGAGAACAGGTGTAGTGATCCTCCCCAGACACCATCGCCTCCTGGAATAATTAGGTAAGTTAACACGAAATTTAAACGCTATGAACGTTCTTCCCCCAGACTGTAGGTGTTCTAAAAGCTGACATTTAAAATACTTTCATTTAACGTGTGTGTGTGTGTGTGTGTGTGTGTGTGTGTGTGTGTGTGAGGAGGTGTGCGTGGTAGGAATGGGAGGAGGGCTTAGTTTTTTTTTTAAAAAAAAACAAACTAACTTTTTATTCCATAAATAGCACATGTAGAAAATGAAGGAAAGCAGAATGAAAACAGAAGCTGCTGATAACTTCTCCACCTGGAGCTAAACAGTTAAGGCCTGTGATAAACTCCACCATTTCTGGCACATGTGTGAGCTGCTTTTTTTTTTTTTTTTCTGTTCTGACAACCGTTGCTTAAGCTTTGGACGACATCAGTATTATAGAATTTTCTTATTTAAGTTGAAAAGATGCTGAGATGAGGGTCTTATAGACACAGAACTGCTGGTGTCCTCCTGCTGCCGTGGCCGCCTCCTCCATCCTCCCTCACACATCCCCTTTCTGGCTCCTTCGCAGGCTGGCATTTCTGGTCACAAGACCACCAGCTTCAAAAGCCACCAGTGGTGCCCAGATGGCATTGTCCTTTGTCCAGACCTCACTTTACTAACCCGCTGCTCCCGTCCCAGTAAGAACACGTCCCACTGTTTGAACCCTCCCCCGTCACCACCATTCTGGACGCTTTCTTCACGCCGATTGCTCTGTCACGGATCTACCCAGAAGTGCAGGTCAGTACAGATGCGTCCCCCTCCTTCACACCCATCACCGCCTTCTCGGATCCTGCTTTCCTACAACCCCCCCCGCCCCCGCCTCAGACACTAGTTTAGAAACTGCATTTCTGCGACGTGGGTCCCAGTCTGCTTTGTGGGCACCAGGCCCTCCTCCTCTCATGAGATCACTCGTTCAGGGCAGGGCCCGTGTTCCAAGCACTTAGCATGCCGTCAATATGTGTCGAATGATTGATCATAGCCTGGAAAATTCTATAAGAAATGTGTGTTCCAGATAAAAATTGTATATTGATGACTGTCATGCCCAAAAGTTTGCCATTGAATCTTCTGAAACTTGGAAAAACTGCCCCAAAAGTACCAAAGGGCTTTGGAACGTTTCATTAACTATTTCCGCTGCCTTCTTCCTTTCGGAGTTTCATTAAGTATCTCCTGCTGCCTTCTTCCTTTCGGAGTTAGCCAACAAACAGCTTCACAGGTCATGTCGAATGGGTGGTTCCACGTCCTGACGTTCCAGTGACAGCCCCAAGGTCACGGCGGTCTCACAGACTTGGAGGAGCAGCCCCAGGTCAGAAAGCGCTTCTCCCAGACTCTCCCCCTGTTTGGTCTTAACCGTCCTCAGGGTCCAGGTGTGGCGCTGTCTCCCTGAGACGCTTCTGTGGACTCCTGTGCCCTCAACGAGTGGCCCTCACCGGGCGCGTTCCACGCGCTGTCATTAGCGTAAGAAGCCTGTCTTCCCCATGGGCTGTGAGCTCCTGGGGGTCAGGGACCCGTCTTATCCCAACACCATCACCGTGCACAGAGGCAGCTCTGGGGTACACAGAGCGGAGCACGACGAACCGCCAGCACTGTAGGGGGGTCGGCCTGGTGAAGGGGGCCCCCCGCCAGGTACATTCAGAAGACCTCTGTCGAGCGGAGTCAGGGCCCAGCACCAGTGGGTTCAACTGGAAGAGCTTATACAGGTGAGTCAGGACAGCTACCCCGGTTCTTAAAGAACGTTTGGAGGTCAGTCAGTCTTTAATCTTGAAGACTTACTCACTACACTCAGCTAGATTTTGGGTGATGGGCTGGGGATTCCCAAGGGTTCTTGGCTGGAAGCACACAGCGTGGTGTTTCCATGCTCCTGGAGTCCGTCAGGGGAATCTCACTCGAGCTAATTCCACATGAGACCTGAGTGCAAAGGTTCCTAAAACCTTCTTGAATCGCGCTACTTTTCAAGGGCCTAGGTTTGATGTACTTGCGTAACGATAATCCCCATATCCCGAGGTTTCAGAATATGGGTTTTCCAAGTTTGCAGCCAAACCGGCTGCCGCTGACCCCGTGACCCCCGACCACACAGCATCATCCTTTACAGCAGGCCGAAGATGGGCCTGCATTTCCGCCGAGTTTCTTGCTCCCTGAGGGTGGCGTCAGCTTTCACAAGACCTGTTTTTTTTTTTTTTTTTTTGCGGTACGCGGGCCTCTCGCTGTCGTGGCCTCTCCCGTTGCGGAGCACAGGCTCCGGACGCGCAGGCGCAGCGGCCACGGCTCACGGGCCCAGCCGCTCCGCGGCACGTGGGATCCTCCCGGACCGGGGCACGAACCCGTGTCCCCTGCATCAGCAGGCGGACTCCCAACCACTGCGCCACCAGGGAAGCCCACAAGACCTGTTTTAGGAGCTGCTGACCCAGCCTAAGGTTTTCCTCTTTCGTCGGCCTCTCATTTCTGACTTCATCCTTCCAGCTCCCCAGCTCACATCCCTTTTTCTAGGCCACACGATTAGACCGTTTGGGTAGGAAAATGACCAACAGTTTCCGGGCCAGGAGGAGCGTGTGCCACCTGATGACGTTTCAGGAAATGCCCTCGCGTGTGGAGCCCACCACTGGCTTCCACGTTTAACGGGGTCATTTTGCACAGGATCCCACACCTGGGGAACAGAAGCATTACCGCCATTATACGGTGGAGACCCGGGTCCCCAATTTGTTAATATCACTCAAACGTATTCTGCACTGTTTTCTGATCAAACTGTCAGCATCTTCAGGTCAATAAAGCAATTCCTAGGGCTACGGGGCACTTGGATTACGGAGCATAACAGAGTTGTGTTAATCACAGGAGCACTCTCTATCCTTGGGAGGGTAATCTTACCCAGCATCACTCACAGAGTCTTTGCAAATGCCTAAGGGGGCTTTGCCAGTAGGGAGGCAACTCTAATAAAATGGAGAAGGCATTCGGCTTGATTTTGAAAGACTTCTTAACAATGTGATAAACAAAAAGGTTTGGTCCCCACACTACAACTTTTTGGGCAAACCATCCAATCTCACTGACCCTTAATTTACTGCTACGTAAAAACGGGAATCATAGTACGTATTTCTAAGGTGGTTCTGACGCTTGACTGAGCTAATGTATCAACTATACCTTGTAACTATAAAGTATATACAGATGGAAGAGATGGTGATTCCCATTAGAAAATCTCTTAATGTCTCTTCTATATTCTGTGACTACACAGTTCTGGGGACATTTACCATCATCTAATGAAATACGATACGTTAAGTCTCCACAAATAGCAGCCACCGACCACCGCAGCTTGAGTGTAGAATTTGAGGGGCGTCGCCGTGGACAGACGTTGTTGTCGGTGTGTTCAGACTTCCTGGATACTGTTAAGGAGATGAGAAGCAATGCCACTAAGTACACAGTTCGTGGTTTCAACACTGCTTCTGATTCACAAGGGACAGTGGTCCTCCTAACAAACCCGCAGGTTCCTCATGGCGTGGATCCGGGCCGGTCCTGGAGCTCGTCCCTTCTATGTGCTTCTCATCGCTGGTTTAAGAGGGAGGAGTTTCCTGACCAGTCTCGGGGAGAGTCACTGGAAATGCCAGTTTAGGAGATGACGGACGTGAAGTTGAGCTGCTGATTTCTGGTGTGGAAAGAGCTCGTGATGCCGTGTGGGGCTCTGCCCTGGCACCTCGGATCATGTCGGGATCTGGACTGTTTCGCGGGCACCATTTTGCTAGCGTCAACATCAAGGATCAGTTTTCAGGGTCACAAGGAAAGAATCCCACTTACTAAAATCTTCTATTTCACCACATGCAACAAGGGCTTCGGACCACGACTGCTCTAAGAACAGCCGAGGGCACCTGGCTCCGTGGCCCCCTGGCCGCCTCCGTGCTGCAGGACAGGCGTGCTGCCGTCTGCCTCCGAATGCTGGGAGGATGGGTCCGGAGAGCTGTGCAAGTTCGTTTGAATCCAGCCCGCAGAGCTGGGATCCCGGCTGCCAAAGTGCTCAGCCAAACCCACGTGGAGTGGCCGCGAGAGCCCGGGTGGACAACACGGTGTTAGCTCTGCTAAAAGGCACAGAAATGATGTGTTCTGGCATCTCTTACCGCTAGCGATGAGAGGCTGACATACTGGGAGGGGCAAGAGGACTTATTAAAGAGAATAATGAAAATCAGCTTTTAACACAAAACACTAGAACTCAAAAGGATGGCGGACCGTTTGCTGAAAACAAGCAAAACTAAGATCCAGTTAGCGCCATGTCTCATTGATCAGTACAGACGGAAACCAGTAACGTCAGCACCAAACCGTGTCCGCACAGATCTTTGGAGACTTATATTGCTTTGTGAGTCTTCAGACATGAAACAAGTAGAAACTGTCCCAGTGAAAGTTCATTTCACAATGATGCTGCCAGAAACAAGCTTCTTCCGCTGAGGAGCAGGTGTAGTAAAGGAAGGTGCGTTTTTGGATGATCCAGTTATTATTAGGAAAGCGTTGTCTTTATTCCCTTCTCTGTTTGGGTGCCTATTACAACAATCAACCCTTTTGCTAGAATAAGAATACAGCCATTTACGTTTCCTTTCCTTGTGAGGGGACCATAGGTTGGTGCTTTAAAATCAGGTAGAGTGGGCTTCTGTGGTGGCGCAGTGGTTGAGAGTCTGACTGCCGATGCAGGGGACGCGGGTTCGTGCCCCGGTCCGGGAGGGTCCCATGTGCCGCAGAGCGGCTGGGCCCGTGAGCCATGGCCGCTGAGCCCGCGCGTCTGGAGCCTGTGCTCCGCAACGGGAGAGGCCACAACAGTGAGAGGCCCGCGTACGGCAAAAACAAAACAAAACAAAACAGAAAACAAACAAAAAAATCAGGTAGAGTTAGATGAATGCTTTTAAAAGCAGCAGTAAGCTGCTTCTGCTGCCATCTGGGGACATGATGACCTTTTTTGCTTCAAAAATAAACATTGTCACCCGTCTTCATTAATACATTAAAGGGAAATGTTTATGCTACATGTTTGAATTCCGAAAGTAAGACGTTTAAATTCCAAGCAAAAAATATGAAACGATGAAAGGAGAAATTAGATGGGGTTAATTGTCTGGGCTTAGCACACATGGACACAGAGACGCAGGAAGAGCAAACTGCTTGATGAAAAAGGTACTTTGGTTGTCTATAGTTTGCTGCATCTGGCATATTTTAAATGTTATTTATTAATATTATGCATCAGGCAGGCTAAGATATTTGGAATTAGAAATTCAAAGTAATCCGTTCAAGCTCAAGGAAGGAGAGATACGGTTAAATGATCAGAGGGTAGTTTTGCTGTCTCTTAGCTTAGGAAAGATTTGCTTGAAATGGAATCAGAAACCATACAATTGTATCCGAAACACCATCTGACTGCAATAAAAGTAACAAGTGAAGCTCCGCACCCGGTGACTCACCCTCTGTTCTCACACCTGCCCAACGTCTCACCTGTCGTGGGGCTCCTGGTCTCACCAGACAGTTAGTTAAACACGCACCGCTTTATCGCCTTCAGACGAGGAACTTAAGATGCAGAGCAGCTATGCACACATCACATTAAAAAAAAAAAAAAAAAAAAAGGAAACCCGCAGACCCAGACCAGGTCCGCTCAGCGCACGGGCCTGCGTTGGCAGCGTGGGGCCACTTGGAAGTCGGCACTGTTTGGAACCGAGCCTCTGGGTCGTGTGAACTAAGCCTAAAGGAGTGGGAAGAGGAGCAGAGGAATTCGAAAGAATAAATGAAAGACCGTCACGCGGTCTTTTCTCTTCTTATTACATTTGAGGTATCACCTCCGTGGAAGTTTGTTTTTGAGGAGGAAACACTCGCACGTGAACTTGCAGTGGGCAATCCGCTTCCCTTATCCTGGTGAATCGGGACGTGGTTAAAAGCAGATGCAATTGACCAGCAAAAGCCCCCGGCCTGGGCAGCAGAATTGGCTTCACTGATAAGTGTGAATCAGTGCCGGTTCTTCCAAATCCTTCCTCTGAAAGCCCTGTTTCTCAAGCTGAGCTGTTCTGAAGACCGCGTAGAATCTTTGCAGGCCCGGCGACCCCTGAAAACTGTTCTCACGCTGTCTCAGTGTGAGTTAGAAACGCGCTCCCGTTCTTTGTGTGGTAACCAAGCAGGCTGTGCAGGGATAGAGGTTTTAAATTGTTAAACTAGTAGAGAAGAGTTCCTACGCTTCCGAATGCGAAGCCTTTAAGAGAAAGTTCCCAACTTAACACTCATTTTAGGCGGAGACGGTGAGCAAGGAAACGCCCAGGACAGAGAAGCAGCATAGAAGGAGGAACAGAATACGCTGCGCTGTTTTGGAGGCTGTGAACCGTGGATTATCTTGTTTTGTTTAAAATCCTTTCTCTAGTTGAAAAATGAAATACGTGGAGGAGCTAAGAAAACAAACAGAAGCTTCAAAGCAGCGGTCCCCAACCTTTTTGGCGCCAGGGACCAGTTTCGTGGAAGACAGTTTTTCCACGGATGGGGTTGGGGCATTACATTTACTGTGCGCTTCACGTCTATTATTATTACATTGTAACGTATAATGACGTAATTATACCACTCACGTTAATGCAGAATCAGTGGGCGCCCTGAGCTTGTTGTCACCTGGCGCTCACGGACAGGCTCTGATAGGAGTCGGCAAGCGATTCACTTCTGACGGTCTCTGTGCAGTCACGCCCCTCCGCTAACGATCGTCTCTATCTGCAGCCACGCCCCAGCGCTGGCGTCACGGCGTCACCGCCTCAGCCCCCCTCGGATCATCAGGCGCTGGATTCTCGCGAGGAGCGCGACCCGGATCCCTCGCACGCGCACTTCACAGCAGGGTCCGCGCTCCTGTAACAATCTCGTGCCGCCGCTGATCCGACGGCAGGTGGAGCTCAGGCGGTCATGCGAGCGACGCGGAGCGGCTGTAAATACAGGTGAAGCTCCGCTCGCTCGCCCGCCGCTCGCCTCCCGCTGTGCGGCCCAGTCCCCAACAAGCCACGGACTGGTACGTACTGGTCTGTGGCCCACGGGTTGGGGACCCCTGCCTTAAAGAATACCACGTGTTTCTACAAAGTACTGCTGGGACAGTTTCCCCGAGCGCAAGTTCCTTTGCTCCTGTGTGGCACCGGGACGGGGCGGGCATGCACCCCATCTGCTTTTGGAAGCGCGATGAGAAGGAAAAGGCAACGCCTCGCAAAGCAGTGAGTTAAGAGGACATGAAAGCTAGTTACATCTCTCTTTAGTAGAGCTCAACTAATTGGAATCTTCAATTACTGTATTTTTATTATAATCATTTTGAGGTTTGGTACTCTACATCTAGAAGGGTCCAGACTGCGGAGAAAGCATACCGACTGTAACAGAGAGTTTTCTGAATGACCTGCGGGGTGTTTCCTGGGGTCAGGAACCCCTGAGCCTAGCCTCCGGGTCATCTCCACGGAGGGCTGTGCCTGTGAGAGATGCTCTCACGGGCCCTCGTGCACTAAGTCACGTGCTCATCGAATCTCTCTGTGACCCGCACTCGACTTAATTTATAGATTTATGGAAAAGGAAAATCACAATTTTATGAAGACTTACAACTGAAACCCTGGTGGGAAATGTTAATAATGGACACATTCTGTTCCAGAAATGTTCTGATTAGTAAACTTTAAAAAATAAGTAATTTTGTCCTTACCACCTCCTCTTCCTAAATAAGGGAAAGGCTCGTTCTTTTACACTACGGAGAGTTTGTTTCATGCTGGGTGCTTCAGTGCGATATAATTTCGGGTGTGTTGCGTAGGAGAGCGTGACGAAGGTCTTCTGCAGAAATGCTGAGAGAGAAGCCACGCGATAATAGTAACAACAATAACTTCACTTCGTATTTTCGGGCTGTCATTTTCAAGAAGCTCCAAGAATTTTAAATGAGCAATTTGATGAACCTTATTATCTTATTTAACATCTTAAAAATTAAGGTCATATGCACATAGGCAAAATACAAAGGTGAATACTTATAAGCAATGGGAAATAATTAAGAGACTTATACCCTACATCCATAAATGTACAGCTATTTATATTTAAATTGAAGACAAAAGAGGTTGGCCTGGCATTATGAGTGAAACCTGGATTCCGCCTCTACTTGTGGAAGAGAGAGGTAAGAGTTGCAGCATTATTTCAGACTCCCGCTCATTTGCTGGTGGGTTTGGCCATTTATTTGTTCATTCAACTAACTTCATCGAAAGCATATCATATGAGCTGGGGGTGTCTTATGTTCTGAGGACCCAGCAGGCAGCTGGTCGGAAACACTGTCCTCACGGGGCTGATGCTGTAGCTGGAGAACAGACCACACACCAGTAGCTAGACAGAATTTAGAAAGATAACTTCAGACAACAGTAAAAGTGGTAAGAGGATGTAAAACAACAACGTAAAGGCGACTGGGGTGGAGGGCGGTTGAGGAGTCCAGGAAGGGAGGTCCCTCCTGAAAGACGGGAAGGGCCGGAGGCGCAGAGGACGGTGGGTGTGTTCCAGGAGAGAGAAGGTCCTGGGGGCGGGGGGGGAATGGGTGCAGCAGTTCTGAATCAGAGAGGAGGCCAGGGTGGCCGGGGCCACGGGAGCTTGAAAGCCGGGGCGGCTTTCATACAGGGAGGGGCCTGAGGCTTATTTCAAGAGCAACGTGAAGCCCGCAGGGAGCTTCACGCACAAGAGGCACGTGACGATAAAGACGCTTTGAAAAGGTCACGCCAGCTCCGGGCAGGGACTGACTGAGGACACCAGCTGGACGTTCCCGCGAGGGAGCTCAGGGGCTGGGAGTCGGGTAACAACAGTGCAGGCAGAGCACCGCCAGGATTTGCTCACAGAGCAAATTAGGGGATTTGAGTTGGTTTGATACGGATCCTGCTCATTTCGTTATCCAGCCCGATCTTCCTTATCCTCCTAAACGTCTGCAAACGTAGTAACTGTCTGAACCCCCAACCACGGTGAGCAAAGGTTTCATCTCAGAAACAAGGTCACAGCCTACATTCACCGGAAGTCAAAAATCTGGCTAGAAATCTGAAAATTCCATCAACAGCCCTGATATTTCTAACAATCTTCACGCTTTGTTACCTGGATGAAATGTTCAGATATTTGATGAGACTAGTTTTTATCTTAGCTGTTCTACAGAAAACTACCAGCCAAGAGCTTAACCCAAACTTACTACGTAAAATCAAGCGAACGACTACACCAAGGTGGAATGTTTAGATATACTTACACAAATAAGGCAGCTGTTGAGATACAAAGGTGTGCGAGCACGTGTGCACCTCCAAACACAAACGCAGTCACGTCAGGAGCACGAAGTAGCCAGTCACGGTGCCGGGAGCAAATTCTCCCCCGCGGGTCGGAAAGAACCGATCAGCTCTTTCAGACCACCTGGGCTGCACGTCTTACATCCCCACAGCAATCACGGACTGGTTCCCAGATGACACAAAAACAGCCTCTGAGAGAGTCGCGCATTGGAGGAACATAGGCCCAGTGCATTCAGACACATTCAGAGGAAACCGAGACGATCCTAGGTTTGAGAACACGAGGACTTTTAAGACACGACAAGAGCGCACACCCGTACAGGTGTCAGCAGCCGCTCGCTCTCCTTGGGGGCCGCGCGGGAGGGAGCCCAGCGCTCCCCGAGAACCGCCCGGAGCTTGCGCCCAGCTGCTGTCTCCAGCCTGCGTGGGGCTCCGGCAGGGCCGTGAGCCCAGGGCACGCGTGCGATCCGCCCCGGGCCCTAAAAGCGACGTCCCTGCCAGACCGACCTTCCGGAGCTTCTGGAAATCTGAACGCTGCTTTTCCCCTGTTCACAGGACACCGGGCTCTACCTGGGTGACGTTATAAGCTGGGTATTTCAGTCCCTGCCATCAGCTCAGTGGGAAAAACCAGGACAAAGAAATAAAGGTAAGGTGCGTTTCCAGGCGCTGTCAGTGCACCCGTTGTTTTACCCCTCGTGGCCTCTCCAGCATCTGGTGCGGAGCCTGCACGGCCTAGGTGTTCAAGAGACACTTCCTGGATGGATGAAGGGTGCGCCACCCGCTGAACCCTGCCTGGAGGAGAGGCTGAGCTCCCGCGGCCTCTGGCTCAGCCCCGGAGCCAAGGCCAAGGCTGCACGGTGGACACGCGGGCTTAAGTAACCGCCAGGGTCACCTTGAGAGACAAGGAACCACGGAAGCTCTGCCAATGAAACCCTTGTGGAAAAACGGGTCTCAGGGCTTCGATTTACAGTCTTCTTCAACAATATTTACCGTTTACGATCTTAAATCGAACGAGCACTCGGCAGGGGGAAAGGCAGACTTCCATGCTACTAAACAAATTTTAATTTCTTGCAGAATACTCTCATATATTGTATTTTTTCTGCCTCGCTTTTTACTCTGGCTACCTTACCAACCCTCTCACCTTCGCCAGGATGTTTGGGGATACTGCATAATCTATTCCTGGGATGCGTGAGCAGCTCTGGAGCCTATAAAATATTCATTCGCTTTCAAAAATATTTGCACCCTGCTGTCAAACGTGGACAGATTCTTATGGAGTATTGGAAAATGGCTATTTTAATGGCAAATGCTTTCCTCAGACCTCTCTTTCCACTAAAACATTTTCTTCAAAATTATTTTCATAAGATGAACAATTTCAACATTAGCGGCTAATCCCATTTCATTTAAAACTCTGCTGATAAAATTCTTTGCTTGTCATTCAAATAGTAAGTAATAATTATAGATTTGAGGCTCCCATCTCTGGATTCATTAACGGTAAATTGCATGGAAGTCTGAAGCATAAGGCAGCTTTGATACATCTCAAAATGCAATTTCCATAGCTTCCCTTGGCTATGTACAATTAATTATACAGTTAATATGGGAAATATGTTAATGAAAGAAGCATTATTCATCCAGACCACCTGCCTTTACCAAATATCTTTTGTGTGCTTCTCTTCTTTTTGTACTTTTGGTCTACAAACAGTAAAAAAAAAAAAAAAAAAAAAAAAAACCCTCACAATTGATAATGTGGTGATTTTAAATATCAGTCTGCCAGGCTGCAGCTACTTCCATTAACACAAGTCTAAAGAAAAATTAGTTCAAGTTTGTGATATTTCTACTAATTTCTGCCTTTTAGCAGTTTAAGATGTCTATCCATGGCATTTTAAACGCCTGAAATAGCTGTTTATCAAACAAAAAATTACTATTAAGTTGTCTTATTCCTACCAACGATATACTCATCTTTATAGATAAACGGAAAACACTGGAAAACTGAGAAGAAACTGTGAGAAAGATGAAGAGATAAACCCCAATCATTCTGAATAGTTTGAACTCTCCTAAATCATTTCTCATCCATTGTAAACCTCTGTGCCTAACAATAATTAAATCCTCTCTTCTTTGGATAATCAAAGTTTGTCTATAGATGGTTGAGTGCAGAAGCCAATGTTAACCTTTACAAAGAAAAGTTAACGTTTCTGAGACTTTGATGTGGAAGAGAAATCAGAATAGTTTAACTAGAGAAGTAAACTGTCTCGCTAAAGCTACGTTTCTGTTTACTTTTTATAAATTACTCAGACAGTATGTAAAAATGCATTTGCAAATATTAGTTTCACAACAGATTTTTATTAATATAGGTTAATAAAAAGTCTTTATACAAATGAGAAAATAAGAATTTGATTCCAACCTCAATCGTGTCTTTTTGAAACATACTTTCAGCCATGAGTTATTCAGAAATTCCATTAATGTCCAAAATGCAGTTGGAGACCAACCTTAGATTCCAG
This sequence comes from Kogia breviceps, assembly GCF_026419965.1. Lineage (NCBI taxonomy): Eukaryota > Metazoa > Chordata > Mammalia > Artiodactyla > Physeteridae > Kogia > Kogia breviceps. The sequence goes on along the minus strand of NC_081318.1, from coordinate 1,269,697 downwards.
AGTTGATAGGAAATAAGAGGAAAAAAGAATCATGACACAATGCAGTTTTAAGATAAACAACCCTCAAAGATCTTCTAATACAGAAGCAAACTCTAGGAGACAAAAGAATCTCCAAATCGACCTCCCTGCTACCCCTAGCGTGTGGGGGAGGGGTGATACCTGATGGGTAACCCCCCCAGACAAGAAGTTGAGCGATGAAGAAACCATTTACATTTTCACTGTCGTGTTCAGTGACTCGGGCAGTGTTTCCTGAAGATCTTCTTGAAAAGCAGTGTTGAATAATGTTTCTCTATGTGTGTACCAGCAGCTCCATGTGTTTAAAGGGCCATCCACCCATGCCTCCCCAACCAGATGGCCACCTACAAAATTCAAGTGGCCAATTCCGAGTCACAATTCCAAGAGCAGATTCTCTCTAAGACCCAACACCTCCACTATCACCCAGCTGACATGAAAAAGCCCAGAGGAGACAATTTTCACTCGCAAGATGACGACAGCAGTTTAACAGGGAAACCTTTCAGGAAGAGGAAGGAGGAGGGACGGTTGCCTAGCAACACACAGAGAGCACCTCGCGAACCACAAAGCAGTAGGTCTTTTCTTAGCAGCAGCCTTTTCTGTTCTGTACCAATGATGTACTCATTATGATTTTCTGATGAAGTTTTTAGGAAGAACAAAGAATTCCAGCGAGGGCAGTAAAGGTTACCTAGGGCAGCAACACGGGCACGAATGTTCTCTTCCATATCCATATGGGAAATTCTGGATTTCTACAGCACATTATTAGAAAATATTTGCAGACGTTCTAAAAGCGCCCTTTGGAAGTAGAATGTTTGGTTTTTAATTTCCTAAAACTAACAGGCTACGTGCTCGTGAGCAATAATACGAAAATGGGGGAAGAGAAACGGCAGCAAAACAGGAAAAGCTCATACAAGACCCCAGAACGTATCTTCCCTTCACCAACCAAAACTGTTAAAAGGGAATGAAGCCTAGATGGCCACCTCCTCTCTTTTCCCAGACCTCCCAACCGGCAGCGAAATAGCTAAAATACAGTGAAGAAAAAGGGAAAAGGAAGATTCAATAGTCAGCTACAGCGGCCGGCAGCAGCTGACGAGTGTTCTTTGTGCAGTTGCTTCGAAATGGGGGGTTCAAAGTAGCAGAGAGAAGAGTCGATCCATCGAAAATTATTTTCACTTTTTAGGCTGAAAAGTTGAGAGAGAAGACTGTCAAATGTATGCTTCACCTCTCCCCGGCTCAGCTGCCAATCATATTGCGAGCTGTCCAAATTACACGCCCACGGGCTCTCAAGGTGTGATGGGTGGAGCGGGAGGGCTATCAGCTGTCACCCATCCCGCTCTTCCATTCCAGCACAACCCAGCTGCAGAACGGGTGCCCACCCCTCCCGACAGCCGCCTTGATCACCACTGCACAACGCGCACCACCGGAGTTTCTCCGTGGCTAGACCCGCCCCGATAGCCTTTGGGCTCCGCTCACCTGCCCACCTGCCCGCTGACCAAGGTAGCCGTCGATGCACGCCCACCGACAGCTTATGCCGCACACACAGGTGTGCGGGCACTTCCTGAAGCGAGGCGACCCCTTTGCCCCCGTACAAAAGGGACGTGTGGGAACTGGCCTGAACGAGGTGGCTGCTCACCCTCTTTGATCCCAGGGACCCACCTTGAGGTGTGTGTCTTTGTTATGCAGAACATGAAGCTGGGTCTCAGATACGGCTGTCAAGGGGACATGGAAGGAACTGGCGGCAGCATCTGCACTGTGTTTAACCTGCGATGAGTCTCACGTGCCCGGAGACAAGAAGAACGGGGTAGACTGAGGGGCCTCCTCTATAGGATGTCTAGAGACGCTGTGTAAACGGCACGGTCTGCCTTTCACAAAACTAAGGGAAGTCCCCAGGAATCTACGTGAAGAGGGAGGCACGTGGCCTGAAGTCGCTCAAGCCTTTGAGGGAGGGGGCAGGGCCAAATGACTTCCTGTACCCCAGCCCCGGGATCTGGGCTTCCACCGTCCACGTGGGGCCTTAGGGAAATCCGGCATGCAGGAGTCAGGGGGCCGGATGTGAGGCCACACACGGACCAGGACCCTCAGGAGACCACGCCGTCAGTGAAAACGTTTGTTCAGGCCGCAAGAAAGCTTACCTGTCTCCACGTGAATTCAAGATGGGAAGAGTTCTGGACCCTGGGCCTCCCCTGGGATTGAGGGTCAGATTGACAATACAGACATCATCTGGGAATCTCTGAGTGGGGAGCTGATGTAAAGATGGTCCTGGTTTAATGACAGCCTGGAGTGGCTAGAATATCAATCTCAAAACCTCTCTTTGGAGGATAACACAGAATTCCGAGAGACAGAGCCCCACTTATGAGGAGCTTTTAATCCGAAATCACAGAACCCACCAGACGGCAAGCATACCCAAGAGCAGGTTTCGATTCATAGGAACTTAGAAAATAGAAGTATTAGATGGAAACAACCCAATGCTACATTTCTAAGAACTGAAGGTATTCAAGGAGGATTGACAATGTAAGACCAGAACAACACAGCAGACAGATTTAAAAAAGAGTAACAGAACAGCTGCAAATGAAAAATGTACTCCTGGAGATTACAGACACAATGGGTGGATTACACAGTAGACTAGACTCTGCTGAAGAGAAACAAGGCAGACTAGATGACAGGTCTGTCTGAGGAAATTCCCTGTAATGCAGAGCACAGGGACAGAGAGAGAAAATATGGAAGGGAGAGTAAAAGAACGCCCAACATTTTCCACTAGAGGAGAGAACTGAGAGAATGGAAGACAGTCAGATTTAAACTGTAAATGGTTTGTCATTTTCTAGAATTGATGGAAGCCAGCAATTCTCTGATTCAGGAATCATAGTTAAGTCCTGAGCCAAAAACAAAACGAACTAAAAAACAACCCCTCCCTGCCCGGCAAAAAAACCGTATATAATAAAATAGGTCCGCACCAAGACAAGGCACAAAGAAGTTCCAGAACAACAGAGGTGTAGAATTCAGGAAGAAAGTAAGAGGACCCATGAAGGAACAGCCCCTGGACCAGCAACAAACAGCCTTTTCAACAGCTATGGCATCAAAGGCAAGAAAATAGTATTTTTAAAGTAATGAGAGAAAATCAACTAGAATTTGATCCTTGTCTAATCTATCATGCATGTGTGAGGATTAATTAAAGACATTTTCAGACAAAGACAGGGAGACTTTCCTATTAAAAGACTGAAGGAAGGATACAGTTTGGGAAAAGAGGAGATTTTAATCCCAACAAAGAGCTGAGAAGTAAGGCGCGATGGTGATGAAAACAAACAACAGTCAATCTGAACGAGTGCTGACCACGAAAATCAGTAATAAAAACGGTTAATTTAAGGGTATAAATGTTAAGGTGAAACTAAAATACCGGGCAATGGCAATACGTGTGTCAGAGGGAGATGCCGGGTTCAGAGTCAGAGATTCTGAGTTTACTTGGGAGGAGGGCAGAGCTCTGCGCGTCAAAATGGTCAGGACACTTACGAAATTACACCTGCTGAGCCAGTGGCGGGGAAAGAGGGGATGAGGCCAGTGCGGTCAGCCCCGCAGCGGTTAGGGAGCGAGGCCACAGGCACAGCGTGACACTGGCACCTCACCTCCAGCATCTCTAGCTGAGGACGTGGGGACAGCACCGCAGAGGCCGAGCGGCTCCCCTTCCCCAGCGACCGCGCGGTCACGTGGGCTTCGTAGGCCCTCGCGCTTTGCGGGTGGGGAAGCCCGCGGGGACGGTTCTGAGCCAGCCCAGCTGTCACCCGGGGGGCAGCCTCTGGATCTGGGACCGCCTTTCGTCAGAGCGTCTCCGGGCCCCTCCCCTCTGACTCCGGAAGGGAGAACCTCAGAGGACGGTCGTCGCCACCCACTCGGTTCCCTCCCGTCACCAATGCCCTCACCCTCCGGCACATGCGCTCAAGTGAGCGAACAAACGAATAACCGGGTGCCATTTTCCTCGTTCAAGAAGCTGCAGTGGGGGCTTCGCTGGTGGCGCAGTGGTTGGGGGTCCGCCCGCCGGTGCGAGGGACGCGGGTTCGTGCCCCGGTCCGGGAGGATCCCACATGCCGCGGAGCGGCTGGGCCCGTGAGCCATGGCCGCTGAGCCTGCGCGTCCGGAGCCCGTGCTCTGCAGCGGGAGAGGCCACGGCAGTGAGAGGCCCGCGTACAGCAGCAGAAAAAAAAAATAAAAAGAAGCTACAGTGGCCACCCACGGATGGAACACCGCCCCTCATGCTGGCGCCCCAGCCGCCCAGCGTCTGGCTCAGGGTCACAGCCACTCGAGGCTGCGTGCGTGTCCTGTTTCTCCCACGGACTCTCACCCTGTGAGCAGAATCAGGGTTCCTGGAGGAGCTGTGACCTTTCCTGCCGTCTCCTGCCCGCTCCAGGTCAGCTCCTCCTCCCTGACCAGGCCCCCCAGGACGGAGACGTCTCCCGGCAAAGGAACGTGATTGGCACTTGGCTGAGCCTAGTGTATTCTAGCCACGCCCCCCTCCTCATTTCAGGTAGATCGAAAACTTCTCAGGGGTCACACTCCGACCATCGACCTCACTCAGGAACTCGGGAAACTTCTACTGCAAACCCCCTATGTCCAAGAGCTGTGCCAGATGCCAAGCATAGAAAGGTGAGCAGAAGTTTGGTCCACTGACGAATTATTGGCGAAACCCTATGGTTTAGTGCAATTTCAAACGCTACATGTTATAGACTATTAATTTTGCACACGAGTCTGTACGTGAACAATCAGATCATCCTGCCCGGGGTCTGGACTGACACTGCTGTCTCTCAGTTCCCAAGAGGAGCCCGATGGGCTGGAAGAATGCAGCCTCCTTTCTGGGCACCCCGTCAGGTTTATTTGAGGGGGGGGTCCCAGTAGGCCACCAGGCACTCAGGAAACATTTCCTGTTCATATGTATGAACGGACACTTTCCAAGTGCTATTTGGACACCAGTTTCAGTGTTTTCCCCTCGGAAACATGAACTCACAGACTTACTACCAAATTTGGTGTCTGATTCTTCCATCTAACTCAACAAATACCAACCGGATGCTTGATCTTACACTCCACCTTACCCTATCTTCTCTCCAGCAGAAGGTCTAGCGCGCAAGGACACCATTCTGTCATCATTCTAGCACGTTCAACGATAAGTCGGATTTTAAAAAATAACATGGCAAGTTACATCCCTCACCAAAAATATAATAAGTAGTTCTGCACCCCCCAAGACCGGGCAGTGGAAACGGTACTCGCTGCCTTGTATCAACAGCAAAGCGTCAAGAGTCACGGACGTTGCAGATGCCAGAGGAGCCCCGGTGCCGAGGGGCCGGCCAAGTGTGGGCGGTAGACACGATCACAGCCCCTCAACACAGGCTGCACCCCAGCGGCCAGGGCCCTCGGGAGGGGCTGCCGGCCAGCTCTCTGAGTCCACAGCTAACTCTCACACGTGGGCTAATCACTGGGCCCGGAAGACAGACAAGGGTGAGCTAGTTTCCTTCCGACACCACGTTAGTAAACTCGCGTGGGCATCCGCGGTTGGTGCCGTGTAACACGGAGAACTCCTACCCCTGGGTGGGCATCCCCGCGGGACACTTCGAAAACCATTCTTGGAGGGAACAATAAATGGCTCCCCAAATTACGAAAAGTCACACAGGGCTAGAGAAACGTAAACGAAACGACTTTGAAATAGCATTTCCACTCACCAGTGGAAGATCAAAGCCGGCCAGCGCCCGAGCCTCAGGAGGGTCTGGGGATACAGTGCCATTTTCTGCGTAGCTGGTGGGAGCATCGGTTAGTCAAACGCTCTGGCAGGAAACTTGGCGATGCCTCGCCAAATAAACAACAAGACCTAGGTTCTTCCAGAAATCCAACCTACCGTTATTTTTACCATCACGTGCTGTGGTGCGGCGGTGGCCAAGTTTGAGAATTGCCTACGAGACCTTTGCCAGCATACAATAGATGAGTTACCATACGTCGGACGACAGAATAATCTAGCCCGTTAAGATGAGCAGAGTCACGGCCGCTCGCGTGGAGCTGTGTCTCCGAGACGCGGTGTCACGCGAGGGGCCGGGTGTGGTCCCTGGTAACAGTGTTGCCTGTGGGCCAGGGCTGGGGTCACACAAGCATGGTTTAAGAAGATGCAGGATTTAGAGCTAGACGTTGCTCTCAGCCTGGGAACTGCTGGATGACTAACCCTCCAGTGAGTACGGAGGTGGGCGGCCACCCAAGAGCTCCCAGGAGGCAGAGGAAGGGTCCCGAGGACGCCTTAAACGCCTACCGTGTGCCAGACACACGCTGGGCACCGCGCACACACACGCGCGCAGAGCTGTCCTGTCCGAGTAGCCGTGGGTCCTCCTGGAACCTGAGGGCCCGTGAGCAGTCGGAAGCGGGTGCCGACCGGTTCTGGCCCCCAAGCTCACCTCGACGGCAGGTGTTTCCGGGCCGCAGAGGTAGTGCCCGGGGTGAGCAAACGCACAGACGCGGGGGGCTCTACGAAAGCCCCAAGCCGCTCCGACGTGGGAACTCTGGGTTCGGGCCCGGCCGAGGCCTGGGCCGCCCTCGGGGGTCAGATCAATTCCACGGGAACGGGACTCGGGCTCACCGCGTGACCCCAGCGGCAGCCCACCCGAGTGCGCGCACCCTCCTCTGGCCTTGACTCCGTCACCTCCCGCCCCGTCGCCCTGCCCTGGACAGTAAGTGCAGCCCTGGACCTCTGACCACACGCCCCGCGGGGCTGGCCTGTAAGGCTTCCCGTGGCCGTCCCCGAAGTTGTGGGAGGGCTGGCGGCCGACGGCCTGGCGTCTGATGCATTTGAGCCATTTTACTCCCAGGAGGGCTTCTGTCGCAGCCTCAGGCAGGGTTCACGTGGCAGGAAACAGCTTCCACACAAGTTCGTGCTCCTCGAAGCGCAGACCACGGAGGGCAGCACCTCAGAGCTCCGGGTGCCTGCGCGTGGCTCCTACGGCGGCAGGCAGACCCCGGCTCAGCTGGACCTGACACCCGCGAGCAGGCACACGGCCGGAGGAAGCCCGGCCACCGTGTCAACTTCTCGGCGGCCCCGGCACCCTCACCATGAGGACAGCGGCCAGCTGAGCCTCAGACGCACATTCGGGTCACAGAGAGCAGGACCAGGGCGTGCGGCAAGGACCCTGGGCGACACTCTTTTGGGAAATATAGGTGCCGGATTTAAAGACAAAGCAAACGGGGTCGCCCCCGCCCCCCGAAGCAGACCCTCGGCCTCTGGGAGGAGACGTCACTTCCTGGTTACGCATTTAACTTACCATACCCGTGGGTATAAAAATACCAGCGAAGGAGGCTGGTGCCAGATAAAATGAGAGTGATCACTCAGTGCAAAAGTCCAACGATCAAGGAGCGCAGGAGGCGGACACCGTGGAGAGGCCACGAGCCCTGCGGGTTGGGCCGTGAGCTCTGAGGTGGCCTGTCTCCTTCGTGGACAAAGCATCCTTCACCCTTCGCAGGTCCAGAGCAGCTGTCTGTCACCGAACACTTCTGCCTCTGTAGGTTTCCTCCCTTCTGTGACGATGGGGAGGCTTGGTCACATTTCGCAACGTGGTAACTTCCCATTTTTCAGGTGTTTACATCACTGCTCTTGGTTTTCTTGTCTACATCTGTGAAATGGGCCAAAACCAGTTCCTACTTCATGGTTTCTTAGGACAGTGCTGTTACATAGATGGTCAGTGACGCTCGCTCCTGTTGTATCATATTTTGCAAGAATAAAGGGGATGCAAAGATCCAGTCCATACCCTCACCTTCAACTTGGATGAAGGCGTGGCCCCTCCGTCTACACAGCCGCGTGCCACGCGCCGCCTCTGTGACCAGCGGCTGGCTTCCGAGGAACCGGGACGGCCACCTGCTCTTGACACCACCCACAAAGCTGCCATGCCAGCCTCTGAAAACAAACGTGCTCTAGAAACAGGTCCTTTCGAAGGATAAGTTCAAACGTGATCCTTTAGCTTTCAAAAGGATGGACGGCAGTTCTTAAGAAGCCGAGTCCCGCACCGTATGTAAAACACCACGATGTTGCTAACAGTTCCACTGAGTCACTGGAACGAGGCCACCTGTTTCCAGAGCTCCGCTCTGAGCCTGGTCAGACCTGGCCACGTGGCCTTGGAAAACGTGTCTTCAGAAGCCGACCAGGTTCACAGCTGAGGGTGTTTCCCTTCCTGTCTCCCTCCTCTCCCGGTGACGTCGTTCCTTCTACAAACGTCCGGGGGCTCCTACCTCGCCCCAGGCCTGGGCACCGCATGGCTTGGGGAGCCTGTCAGGCACAGCCCCCCGGGCACCCCCTTCCTGGGCTTGCAAATCCCCCAAAGCACCCTCACTGTGTGCCCGGGGGCTGCGGTTTCCAGGGCATGTGACATTTTCCCTGTGGAGGCCCCTTTCCCCTTAGTTTCATCAAAGGAGAACTGGTTCCATTTTTTTGCCGTGATCCTTTCGGCCTTAATCGTTACAACTGTAGGTTCCACAGGTGCAGTATCTCACACTCTGTCTCGTTTAACCCTCACAGGGACCCCGCAGGAGGCGCTATTACTAAGCCCGTCTTGGGGATGAGAAAACGGAGGTCGAGGGATTTGTCAGGGACATGGGACCAGGAAACAGCTAAGCTTCCTAGCTTCGCCCCGGTTTCTGGGGCCGCAGTGTCCGTGCCGTCAGCGGGATGCTCCACCTCCAGATCGACCCCTCGGGCCCTGGCAGCTCGGGGAGGCCGTGCTGGTCTCGGCGGGAGGGCGTGGCTCCTGGGAGGAGGGGCCCTCGATGGCCGGCCCTGCCCCTTCCCACATCTCCACTGGGCAGCTGCCAGGACCTCCCCCTCCCCACTTCCCGGCACCGGCCGACACTCGCGTCCCTGAGACCTCAGTGCCTCTAGGCCTCAGTCAACACCTGCTTCCCTGGCCCCTTCCTCTGTCTCGTCCTCCTGGCTGGGATCCCTGGCTCAGCGGTAATCAGGTCCCTCCCTGCAGTTAAGCTACACTCGGCCTCCTCCGCCGTGAAGACCGCCCGGAGCAGTTGGGCTGGTGGCGGCGCCTTTGTCATCTGCACAGCGGCCTGCGGCCTCCCGCCAGCTGGAGACCCTCCTTCTCCCACGGAAAGCCCTGCCTCCTTTCCAGGGGAGGGCGAATTCTGCTCACCCCTAGGAGCAACGTCGGTTCCCAGAGTTCTGTACCACGGCTCCCCGCGTGAAGCCACAGCGTGTAACCCAACGTGACACTGCAGTGGGCGGCGCGACAGCGGGAGGGGGCGGCGCTCGGGCTGAGGGCGCCTCCCCAGGTCAGCCCTCCGACCGTCCTCCAGCGACAGGTCGGCCGTTGGCTTTTCAGCTTCCCGAACCACTCATTCCTTGCAAGGCACCCCCGTCCTCCGCCAAGGAGAACGTTCCAGCTCTGCGCACTGGCCGCCCGAGCTACTCCTTGCTTCCACCCCGCTGTCCAAACGTGAGTAGCTCTGCTGTCGGTTCCACCACGTCTTTAGCTCGAAATGTCACATCGGTGTGACGTTCACGGGAGCAGCTAAGCATCAGGAAAGGTGGGCTCCTGGGACTTGCCTGGGCTCTGCATAACTTACCCCGGGGCCTCTGAAGCCTCGGCGCGTGGTTCAGGGAGACGGCCGAGGCGGCTGTCTGATGACCGGGAATGGTCCTGACGGGGCCGGATGGCTGAGCGCCACACGCCGGTCTCCCTGTGGCCTGCATGGGTCCGGAGGTCGGGGCTCCCGTGTGTCCCGAGGTCCGGCGCAGGCGGCTTCGCTGCAGCCCTGGCAGAGGGGAAGCCAGCAACCACGTGCCAGTAACAAGACAGGCCCTGCGAACGTGGCTCTGGTCCGGCTGAACGGGTCCCGTGGCCTTTCCCGTGAGAAAGGGAAGCAGTTTTGGAGCCTAAAAGACGAGCCATTTTACTTGCTTTCGTGGATGAGAAGGTGTAAAAATGCCAAGCAGGGCTCCCTCCTGCCCCGTCTCCACACCTCGGGGTCCCGTACGGGGGGCCGAAGACGACGGTGGGGCTGAGAAAACCCCTCTGTACGTGGGTGAGAGGGCAGCAAACAGGACTGGGGCGCGAGGGCCAGACGCTGGGGCGTGCTCAGTGGGGTCCCCGTGGCTGAGCTGGACCCTCTCCCTGGTGCCCGGCACCTGCTCCCCACTCAGTCAGGAGGAGTAGCCAGCGACCCCAATTCAAATGAAGCGTCGGTCGGTTAACAAGAAGAAGCCTTGAGTCCAGCGGGCGGCCAAGCGCCCGCAGGTTTCTGAGTTGGTCGGCGGTGGCCGTGGGTTTGGAAACTGTGTCGCCGCCATCGCCCGGGGGACGCTCGCGTGAGGCTCGGCCGCGGGGTGGCCCGCGGACGGCGGGTCAGCTCTGCAGGGCAGGGACTTCAGCTGAGAGGCCCCCACCGGTCTCCCTGTCGCATCGGCCACCACACATGGGTACCGCAAAACACAGTGTACCACGAAAACTACAGTGTGTCCACGTCCCATTTGGAGGTGAGATACCGTCAAGCTGTAGCTCAGTCGTCTTGACATATAAAGATACCAGAATATGATAAAGGCTCTCGAAATGCACCTCCCCCCGCACCAACTTGTCAGATAAACGCACCTGGCTGACGTGTTGGCCCCCAAACCGAATCTCATTAGAAATCCGGCTGAGATCGGTGGAGTTTCCTTTTCTCAAAGGGACGCACGCTGAAACGTTCTCTAGAAAGTCAGCTCTGAACTAACGTAACTGTTGTCTGTCCGGAGAAGAGGTTCCTTCCGAGTTCCTGGCTGTGGGCGCGCAGTAGGACGGCAGCACACGTCTGCAACTTGAGCGACGCGCCGTCTCCCCCGGAAACCGCGACCCTGGGGCTCAGGCCCCAGCCGCACGCGACCACAGTGGGGCCTTGGGAGCGCCGCGCGTTTCCTCCCCGGCCCCCCGTCCACGTCCGCGCGGGGAGGAGCCGGAGGGAGACGTCAGCTCAGCCGCACCGATCGGCCGAGCTGAACCCCTCGACTTCGGCTTCCCTCGTCTGTTGTCTCTGCTGTGCCCCTCGGTCCCCACGTCTGGCACCTGTGCCTCCTGCCCCCGGATCGGACACCCCGGGAGTGGGCGCCTCCACCCCCCAGCGTCCTGGGGGCGCCCCCAGACCCCCCTCCAGGCTCCACACTGAGGCTCTTCAGCGCGGACGTGGTTTCCCAGCTGCTCTGGGGTGACTGTCTGGGTCCTCCCACATTCTCATGTGGCATCCTAACCCCCGAGGTGATGGCGTCACGAGCCAGGGCCCTCACGACGGGGTCCGTGCCCTGATGAGACCCCACAGAGCTCCCTGCCCCTCCCACACGTGAGGACGTGGTGAGAAGCTAGGGCCCTCACGACGGGGTCCGTGCCCTGATGAGACCCCACAGAGCTCCCTGCCCCTCCCACACGTGAGGACGTGGTGAGAAGCCAGGGCCCTCACGACGGGGTCCGTGCCCTGATGAGACCCCACAGAGCTCCCTGCCCCTCCCACACGTGAGGACGTGGTGAGAAGCCAGGGCCCTCACGACGGGGTCCGTGCCCTGATGAGACCCCACAGAGCTCCCTGCCCCTCCCACACGTGAGGACGTGGTGAGAAGCCAGGGCCCTCACGACGGGGTCCGTGCCCTGATGAGACCCCACAGAGCTCCCTGCCCCTCCCACACGTGAGGACGTGGTGAGAAGCCAGGGCCCTCACGACGGGGTCCGTGCCCTGATGAGACCCCACAGAGCTCCCTGCCCCTCCCACACGTGAGGACGTGGTGAGAAGCTAGGGCCCTCACGACGGGGTCCGCGCCCTGATGAGACCCCACAGAGCTCCCTGCCCCTCCCACACGTGAGGACGTGGTGAGAAGCTAGGGCCCTCACGACGGGGTCCGTGCCCTGATGAGACCCCACAGAGCTCCCTGCCCCTCCCACACGTGAGGACGTGGTGAGAAGCTAGGGCCCTCACGACGGGGTCCGTGCCCTGATGAGACCCCACAGAGCTCCCTGCCCCTCCCACACGTGAGGACGTGGTGAGAAGCTAGGGCCCTCACGACGGGGTCCGTGCCCTGATGAGACCCCACAGAGCTCCCTGCCCCTCCCACACGTGAGGACGTGGTGAGAAGCTGCCGTCTGTGAGCCAGGACTCGGGCTCCCACCGGACCCCGGATCCGCTGGGCCTCCATCTCAGCCTTCCAGCCTCCAGACAGAGAGTTAATTAAGTGTCTGTTCAAGCCGCCAGAAGGGACCAAGACACTGGCCTTCCCGGTCCCTTCCCCTTCCTGGGAAGTTAGCCGCGCAGTGGAAACTCTCCCCTGATCCACGAGAGCCCCGCTGCTCCGGGGGTAGTGACTCGGGCTCTGCCCTTGTCACCCGAAGCCCCACCCCCAGTAGGAGAGACTACGGCCTGTGTGACGGTCACTGAACAGGGAGAGAGAGGCCCGTGGCCTGGAGACCTGGGAGGGCGGTGTCCACGCGGCCGTCAGCACTCGTCCGCACAGCGAGAAGTGCTGAGTTGTGAACAAACCCTCCTGATAAAACCTGGACGGTAATCACGCGTCAAGCACCACGTGCTCCAGCACGGGCAGGGGGCGGGTTCGTGCTGGGAGAGGGCTCCCTGCCTGGGAGGCTTCTGCACCCGACAGGGCCTCTGAAGGGCATACAAAGCAGCTGACCCCTCCCACGTCGCTTTTAACGTGAAGCAGCCTGTGAGCGACGTGCATTCACCCCAAGGCTGCTCTGTGAGTTGGGGGCGCGTCTGCAGTCGGGCCGGGCGCTCACCCACGCGCATTTCCAGGGTGGAGGCCGAGGGTTCTGTGCGGAGCCGGGACGACGCTCCCTCGGGGGGCCCTGGGCAGAGGGGCTGGACGTGGGGTGCCCTCCTCCTGCCGCCTCGGGCCACATGCTAGGGAGCTGGGCCCCCAAGCCTCTCGCGGCCACTCCCTGCCAACCCCGCGCGGAGGGCACAGCCTTACCAGGACCATATGGCCGGTGGAGATGTCCATGTTGGGCTGCACGGGCTCCTCCGACCAGGACGAGGTGCTGCCCCGCGCAGAGGGGCTGGGCATCGGCCCGTCGCTGAACTGGGAGGACACGCTGCTGACGCGGGACGTGTGCGCGGTCTCCGGGCGCTCGGACGGGCGCGCGGCCATGCGCTGCCGGCACAGCTCCTGCAAGACAGCGGTCGCCGGTCAGAGCCTCCCCACCTGCGTCCCCAGGGCCAGGGCCGACGGGATCCACCCGTGACCACGCACAGATGTACACGCGCCACACAGAGACATACACGGGTACATACACAGTAGACACACACACCTCCGACACAGATACACAGATGCACAGACACACAGATGTACACAGATACACACACACCACACAGATACACACACATGGATACGCTACAGATACACACACAAAGATACACACAGATACACACACACCACACGGAGACACACAGAGAGATACGCTATGGACACACGCAGATACATACACACGTACACAGAGACACACAGAGACACACACAGATATAAACAGATACACAGACACACACAGATACGCACACAGAGACACACAGATACACGCACAGATTCAGAAGGGGCCGCTGGGCCAGCTCTGGCCTCCCTGGACCCTCAGAATGCTATGTCACGTGCACTAACTCAGGCACCTTCCTTATCAGAATGTGGGCGCAGGTGGGAGGGGAGGGATTTTACACTGTGGACTGAAATACAGAAATTGGTACCAGGGTCGGGATGTTTACAGAAAAAACCCCCCTTTTTGGTTCTCCTTGTTCTCAGAACGTCACTCCAACTGGTAAAGCCCACACGGGAGGGAATCTAGAGAAGCGCATACGAGAGGGAAAGTGCAGGGTGGATGGGGAACGCGGCCCCGCTGGGCGGACACCAGACACGGGGCCTGACGGACGAGCCCCTCGCCCGACGGAGCTCGGCTGGCTCAGTGCAGAGTCCCGGGCTGCCTCGTACAGGCACGCGTGACCAGCCTGGCCGGGGAGGCCCGTCCACGCCTGTGGCCCTGCAGCCACCAGACTCAGGTCCTGGCCGTCACCCAGCCCCCGGGAGACTCAGCCGGACGCCCTGCTCCCGCCACTTCGGAGCAACCGAGCACCCTTGGGGAGAATTCAACAGTCACGATTTGGTGACTCCCAGCCTCTGCCCAGGGAGCACGCCACTGTCACCCGAGCCGTCAAACAAAACGACGTCAAGAAGAAGTTTACAAGAGCATCTGCGCTCGAGAGTTGAAAACTTGTTCAGGGGAGAAAGGACTCGGCGGAGAGCTGAGGGTCCCCCACGCCCCTTGCTCTTCACCTGGTGCCGCCTGCCCAACCAGCGCCGCGTGCCACCGGCCTCTCAACTCCCGCGGGCGAGGCCTCGGCCACGGGGCTGGTCCCCGCTTCCTGACCTCTCACGCGGCTGCCGCTTACTGGCCACTAAGGGTCGTCGTGAGGCCGCTGAGGGCTCGCTCTCCCCGGGGACGCGGTGCCGGCTCTTCCCCAGGTCGGAGGGCGGCTCAGGCGCTTTGGGCGTGAACCCCCAGCCCCGCTAGAGCCCCTGGGGACGGGGATCATCGTGTGCACGCGGAAAAGACGAACTAGAAGAAAAAAGGGCCAGCGGTGAGGGCGGGGTCTCCCTGCCGGCCCTCCCTGTCCAGGGCTCAGGAATTTCACACGGTTTCGAAACAACAAATCTGTTTGAAATTCCACCCACGTTTCCTCAGAATCTTAAAAACAAAAAGAAACCCAGACACAACGGGTGATCGTAAGAAGGCAGATGATACTAGGAACCAAGTCCGTGTCTCGCTGATTTCCCACTTACGCACGTGGAACATTACCTGACTTTGGGAACGCGCACCAAAACATGTTTCTGCGGTAATTTCTGGGGTTTCGTGTCGTTCACCCAGAAGAACAGGTCCGATGAGCTAAGGCTAAGAGAGCTCAGAAAATGTCCTCCAAGAACGGGCTCCTCTGGGGAAGAAGATGTGAGATGTTTGAGATTCACCCTCTGAAAAGCAAAACCTCAGAGCAGCTGGGAGTCTGCCCGTGGAGGTGCCCAGCAGGAAGAGGGACGGCCAAGCCTGGATTCCTGTCCCTCTTCGGTCCCCGTGGAGAGTGGAGAGCCCTGGGCGGGGCCCTCGCGCCACCAGACCTTATGTGAACTTGGGTCGGGCACTCAAGGCCCCCAGGCCTGTGTGCTGTCACTTAAAGATGGAAGTGACAGGACAGCACAGAGGATGAAAAGGGTTCACGTGTGTGAGATGCCCGGTGCAGTGCCTGCCACGAGGTCCCATAGTTAATCAGTGCAACGGTAGAGGTACTGGTGCAGTGAAGAGAAGAACAGTTCTTTAAACCAGAGCAAATTCTCGACGGCTTGGCGAGTTCAAAGATACTTCTAAAGGAAGCAAGAATTTTAGCGGTGGAGGTGCCCACAGAGCGTCCACTCAGACCTCCTCATTTGCTAGATGATTAGGACTGATTTGCAGGCTCGGTGAAGGCCTCGCAGGTGTCTGGTGGTCCCCTGGGACTGAACCTGTGACTCAGGCCCAGCACTCTTCCCGCGGCTGCTGCGGGCAGCTTCCCCTTGTGGGTCTTTGTTTTTTAAAAATAAAAAAAGCTGCGGGGCTTCTCTGGCGGTGCAGCGGTCGAGAGTCCGCCCGCCGATGCGGGGGACGCGGGTTCGAGCCCCGGTCCGGGAAGATCCCACGTGCCGCGGGGCGGCTGGGCCCGTGAGCCGTGGCCGCTGCGCCTGCGCGTCCGGAGCCTGTGCTCCGCGACGGGAGGGGCCACAGCAGTGAGAGGCCCGCGTACCGCAAAAAAAAAAAAAAAAAAGCTGCAGTAAGGATCCAAGAAAAATCGGTCACCCCCATTTCCAACGGTAAACAATGCTGAATATCGGTGCCTTGACTGGAGAGAGGAAGCCCCGGAGGCCGGCAGCCCGGGTGATGGCGCTTTGCCTGTGCAGAGGGAAGGTCCCCGGGCTGCGCAGGGACGCCGGGGAGGGGGGGTGGGCCAGGCCTGCGCCACGTGCTCCCATCTGCAAACCGTTCACCTGCGGCTGGCATCTCTCTGCACCGCGCCGGTGGCTGAGGCAGCGTGGCTCGTGGCCGTGGCTGAAGTTTTCCTGGTCCCTTCAGCCCGCAGCTCGGCTCGCCCACGGGAGTCTGCCTGCCGCACTCCGCGAGGCGGGGGTCCGAGCCTCATCGTCCTGATCTGAGACATGGGTTGAACGGCGTCTGGCTCAGATTAGGCTGTAGCACGAGCAGCAGTTGGGGCGCCGGAGCAGGGCCAGAGCCTCCACTGGCTTCAGAACAACAGGGCTGGGGGAGCCAGGCCGCACACACGCCTGGACTGCAAGGTGGCAGAGGGTCCGCCTCCACTGCTGCCCTTGAGCTCAACGCAAGAAGGCCAGACCTAAGTGTTTGTGACAAAAACAGGGATCACTCAAAAGTGGTGTGGTCTGAGCCGCCCGAGTCGGACGACCGTGCCCTTCAGGAGGAGACACAGCGGTCCTGCTGCCTGAGGAAGGGGCCCGGGTCAATCTTCAATCATGGCTTGTTCTGCTTGGTACCAGGCAGAGTCCCTCCACGTCCCTGTGGCCGCTGCCCGACCCCGAGCCCTGAGCTCTCACGTCTGGACACGCATCCTACCCTCCTCCCCTGCCTCCTGCTATGTCACCCTCCTTGCCCTGTCACAGGACTCTCCAGGTGTCCCCGGAGAGGCAGGCAGGCTGCAAAGAGATGCAGAAATCCCTGGGGGAGTCACTGTAGGTGGCCTTTAAAATTAGTCCTTTAGGTTTGACCACAGCTTCTAAATTAACCACAGAAATTCTACGCTTTGTCCGTGCTCTGCACTATTACTTTGAAATTTCTAAGGAAAAATGAACTTCTTTTTAGAACATTACTACCTGACTTAGCAATGGTCTGGCCAGGACGCTAGCTGGATAGTTTTGAAATCCCTCAGCTTTATGGCTTTGTGGGGACGTCTCAGCCCATGCCCCGCAGATCTGAACCTCTCGGGAGGGCCGTCAGCCACGCGTTTAACCAGGGAGCTCTTGCTTCCGTGCCTCTCTCCTCCCCAGACCAGACGGTGACCCTGTGGGCCTCGTTCTTCGTTTAAAAGTCTCATCTCTCCCTAGAAAGGCATCCGCAGCCCTCAGGGCAAGGATGCAGGCAGGATTCCACTGACCCCTCTGAGCCACGGGCTGGGCTTAAACATTTATTTTAAATGTAATTTGAAGTTCCCACCACACAGGGAACAGCTATCAGGTCAAAGCACTTCCCTGGGCCTACTGCCTGCATCTATTACCGATAGGGGCCCCGCAGGGCAGGACAGGACGCTCCTGTCATCAGGGGATACACACCACCATCAACCGGATCAACCCCCTGTAAGTAATGCCCCGTGGAGGCAGCTTAGCGTTCAGAGCTGTGATCGTCCGTGGGGGGCACCTCATTTGAGCAAAAGGTAACTGACAGCGCTAAACGAACGACACGGCCTGCTCTGACAGGAACCTGGAGACTTATGTGTTAACTTTTCCTAACTTATAATCCCGGCGGCAAGCAGGTAGGGCTGAATCCACACCCGGAAAACCAAATCCCCGGGTTAGGTCGCGGAACCCCAAAACGTGCTCATTAAGGTGCAAATTCACTGAAATCGTAACTCCCTTCAACTTTACAGATGCAGCGCGTCCTCAGCGGGGCCTCGTCCTGAGCACGGAGGAGAGTTGGGCAAATAAATAGTCTTTCCTTGGCTGGACAAAGAGGTGCAGCCCCTCCACTGGAAAAGGTCTTTTAAGGTGTTTAAGATCCAGACTAACTCGCCTTTAATTAAAAAATGACTTTGCTTATGATCTAGGACGGCACTCCTTTTGTAAAAATGACCCTGAGCGTTCAGCTTGATGACCTGGAGTTGATATAAACACGAGTACGATCCTCGTGTAGCGAGAGATGCACGTATAACCCAGCGACCAAGAGGCAGACCTACCCGTGGGGCCACCCAGCCACCCGTGGCTTCCCTTCGAACGGCTCTTTGCTCAGCGTGTGCCCCGTCCGCCGTTGCAGACCACCAGCCGCCGAGCACAGAGCCAGACACCCTCTGGGCTGCACCCGCAGACGTGGGGCGCCTCTCCCACCCGAGGGCTCACTCGGGCTGTGAGCCGGTGCCCTGGGTCACAAACCGCTCCCACCAGGAGTTTGGCCAAGTCTGTTTTCTCATCCAGTGCCTACACTTCAGCGGGAAAGAAAAAAAAACCAACGCGTGTGTGTGAATGAGAAGAAGGTCGTTTTCCGACAGCAGAAGGGAAATCACTTATTTGGGGGCCGTGGTGCTTCGGTTTTCAGGACGTCTGTCTCTAAAGAGGGGCCTCGGGCCACTCCGGAGAGGTGGCTCATCTCAGTGTGGCTGTGCCTTTTTAGCGTCTGGGCCCTCGCAGGTGTGGAGAACATCACTGAGGAACACAGACGCGAGTCACCCCAGGCTCCCGACGGGGACGCTCGCACAGTCATGGGGAGACGCTGCGATTCTGCTGCTGAGCCCACGTCTGTACCGCCAGGGATGGAGGGGCCCCTACTCTCGGGAAGCAGGTGTTCTAGGGCCATCTGTGTCTTAGGAACAAGTCCCAGGGAGAAGATGAAATCCATCGGTGGGAGAGGACGCCACCCAAGACAGACCCTGGTCCATGCCGTGCGTCCTGGGTCCAGACAAGGACTCGGGCCCAGATCACCCGGGTCCGAATCCCGGCTCAGCCCCTTAGGAGCTGCGTGACTTTGGACAAGTTGCCTGAGCGCCTCAGTTTCCTAATCTGTGGGGTGGGGATGGCAGACGGCTGCACACGGCTGCTGGGAGAATTCCAAGAGCGAACGTGTGAAGCGGTTAACACAGTGCTGGGCGTGAGGCCAGCACGCGACCCCCGTCCACACCTTCCTTCCGCTGGACGCAGCCTCCCTGCCGAGCTTCCCCGTCTGCAGACGGGTGTGGGAAGGGAGTCGGGACACCAGGTGAGGTCCTGCTCCCAGGGCACCAGACCTGAAAGGCGCGGATCCGCTTGGGCCGTCACTCTGCCGTCCGTGGCACCGAGGGCCGCGTGGAACCCAGTTTGCCGACCGACTGCTGTCTTTAGCAAGAAGAATCTCTCCCCTCCCTTCCCGGGGAACGCAGAGTTTAGAAGTTTCTAAGGAGAAAAGAACGGCATTTTCACAGCCCCCCTAAATTCAGATGCTCGGTCACAAAATAAACACGTGAAGCCTGTGCCCCACTATCTTAAAATATCCACACGGCTCCTCGTTGGTCAAAAGTGGTGAGACAGGAGCACAAACTCTCCATCAAGAAAATGTGGATCACCCGTGTTGGTGCCGCTGGGGATGTGTCCCGCAGGTCCCGCCACGGCCAGCGCAGCAGACACGCCAGCCCTGCTGGCCGCCCCAGATCAGGGGCAGGTCCACAGAGGAGAGACAGCGCGGGACCTGTTTAAGCCCGAGAGTCCGCATTTTCAGAGGCAGTCCTTAGGGTACAAGGATGCAGGCTAAGAAAACAGGATCACACAGCATGTTCTGAAGCGCTGTCATCATTTTCTGTAAAGCTGCCTGCTTCTCTGTTGCTGACGGAGCCCAGGCCCTGGGATGTGTCTGCAGAGTCTCCAAGTGTCTCGTGGTTGTTTGTAACACAATTTGCAAAGTAGGTTGACTAGGACTCCGGCAGAAGAAATCCGTCCATACACATAACAACAAATGTGTGAGACAAGCACACGTCTCATCTCTCGAATCTTCGTCTGATGGGGGAGGTTGCAGAGTGGGACTCACTCTGAGAGAAAAGACTCGCCGTCCCCAGATTCTGCCGAAGGATAGACAGGACTCCACAGGCTCGAGAAAAACCTCTTTCTTTGTACCTTTCAAGGAACAACGGGAACAAAGCAGTGGACGGCCTGAGTGCGCACACAAAGGCGGCCGCGTTTTTAGGGTTATTTGGGGAGCGTAATTAGTGGTCCCAGGGCAAAACCAAAGCAGGATGCACAAAGCCGGGGAGAAAGCGAAATGGGTTCATTAGGGGGCGGGCGGGGGGCGGGCAATTACTCTCCAGGCGGAGAAAATGCTCAAAAGGAGCGGCCTCCCTGGGAGGCTCGCAGGGCACCGATGGCGGCCACAGAGCCGCGGCGACAGCGAGGAGCCACGCAGACCCTCGGAGGCGGCGGTGAACACAGCGCTGCGGTAGACGCCCCGGGAAGGCCCCTCGTGGTGGGGGACGGGTGCTGTTTACCTTACTTTTTATTTTGCTCATCTGTATTCCCTAAAGTGAGGAAGCATTATTTTTGTAAAAAACAAAAAAAACAAAACACAAAAAAACCAAACCCATACAAGGTATGTTTAAAATACAGCAAATGCTACACTGAATATGATTAAACTTGAGTGAAACGTCTGGGGGAAAGCATCCCGGACGGTCAGAGGCCAGGAACGGCCCGTCAAGAAGAAGCACGGGAAGAAAAGCAAAGCCTCGTCTGACCAGCCGGCTCTCCCCCCACAGCTGTGACCGCACACCGAGCGTGCCGCGGACGGGACGGCCTGGCCTTCGAGGCCAGCGGGGCGCCTGTGAGCGCAGAACCGGGGACTCGTGAAGCAGCTTATGGGAGGGATTTTTCATGAACGTTCGCACTGCGAGCAGCTCACCTGCCCAGTGCCGGCCCGGGGAGTAAACATGGGCGCATATTCGGTGCCCTGGGACGGCTCTCCCCGGGGTCCCGGGGTCCCGGGGCCGCCTCCTAAGGGACCGGGGGCCACGGGAACATGGCCATTTCTGGGTAAGGAGCAGAGGACGCGCCCCCGGAGGTCAGAGCCGCAGCAGGTGCGCCGGGCGGCCGTCCTCGGGCCGGCCCAGCCCGGCTCCGGCTCCCAGGATGGGGCGCTCGGCGCCCAGCCCGTCTCCCCGTCACTGGCGTGTGTCACGGGGTCGCCACCACCCGTCCTGGGACGCTCTTCACCACCTCCTCCAGGCTGCTCAGGGATGCCCAGATAGCGTTCACCTTTCCACGGTGGGACCCCATGTGGCACACGCAGGGGAGAGGCACTCCTCCACGGCAGACCCTGGGCCGGGTTCCAGAGCCTCCGGGGAGGGCGCGGTGCTCATTCTGACCTTTAACGAGGGATGTGGCAGCCTCACCCGCACCCCGACACCCTGGTGACGGCTTCGGCCGCAAACCCAGGCTCCTCCGGCCGGACCGCAGCTGCGTTAAAGCGCCAGGTCCCACGGCGTCCGTCAACTGCCCGGGACGGCTCCACGGCCAGCCGTGTTTATTTACCAAGCCACATCGAGTAACTGCTCCCATCTCGTAAATGTCTTCGCAAAATAAAAGTTACAGACACATTTCAACCACGAGAGGTGAACGTTATGTTCAGCCGGCTTCTGAATCTGGAACAGTCTACCGTCACAAAGCCGGGCCCAGGACACTGACCCCGTCTGTCCCCTCCCAGCCCTGTCCTGCTCTCCAGTCACCGCCACGCGGACGGCCTCTCAGCCCCCGAACTGGGGACGGCAGTCACTTTCCTGTTCCGTGTCTGCCTCGGCGTCCAGCACAGATCGGGGGGGCTTCGCCAGACGCCCGCTCACCGGTGGGCATCACGTGCGGCCAGCAGCCCCTAGGGGACCAGGTCCCCAGCCCTGGGCAGCGGCCGAGATGCTGCGGGAGCTGGAATCGGGCCCCGCGGCCGGAGGCCGAGGCTTCCTGCTCACACCAGGCGGGGCTGGGAGGCCGTTCGTGAGCCCAAGCCGGCAGCCCCGGAGTGTCCTCGCTCTCCAGAGCTTTACAGCACAGCGTGCACCGTCGCGAAACTTGCAGCCGCGTGTTGCCGGAAGGGGGGGGGGCTTGGAAGGTGCGTTACTAAGCGCGCGGACTTCCTCCAGAACGAATCGGACGCGCCCACCGTGGACCAGGTGCCCCCGCACCCCACCTAAGGCCCGTCTGTCCTCTCCGACCTGAGACACGCTCTGTCTGCTGTGCCCCTGATAAACTCAGGGTGGAATCGGGAAAGAACTGTGACAACACAAACACAGACTCCAGTGAGCATCCCCCCCCGCCCCCCCCACGCTAACCCGGAGTTCCCGTGGATTCCCTAATAACCTTTAACGCTTCGGCCGAAAGTTGGAATCTGAGACCCAGGGCAGAGCGTGTCTGACACACAACGCCTGCGAGACCCCAGCTGTCACAGGAGGGCTCCGGTCCAGCTCCAAGCCCCCTGGCAGGGCCGCCATCCATAAGACAAATAAAGCAGTAAACACCTGGCCTCCTGCGCTGGACGACTCACCAGACAACGGTGCTTCGAGGGTCCCCGAAGTTCAGCTCGGCCTCTGTGAGCAAAGGTGGCTTGGGGCGGCCCCACCTGTGTGCACCCGCTTGTCAGTTGCATGCTTCGTATTCAGACGGTTAAAAATAGCCAAGTCAGGTGGAAATAAACCGCCCGCCTCTTCAGAGCAGCCTGGGCCTGACGTGGCCTAAGAGCATCAGCCGCTGTTTTCTGTGGGAGACTTTTGTCACCTTCCTAGTTTTCTTCTTGCTCAGACGATACTGAATCCTCATCTCCGGTCATCACTTCGGTCCACATCTGCAGAGCTCAACACTCCCTGCGCGCGGCGCTCCCCTGGACGCTGGAAATCAAGGATGACGGCTTTCGCGAGAGTTCTAAACGCTTCCCCCAACCAGCTCCTCTCGTATCGATACCTTAGATTCACGTGTCAGTTAGCTTTTCTTGAGCACCGAGAGGTCCCTGCGGGTGCGGCGTGGTCCTTCTACCGACCCGGCGTTTCGGGAGACGTCCTCGCCTTCCAGGAGGACACGCCGGGTAAGGAACAAGCCGAGCTCCGAACCCAGGTCTGTCTCAGCCCCCGATGCGAAAGTGCCTCCAGGTGTGAAGGGTAATTCCAGGGCACTGGAGAGGGGTCTCGGGGGGGGGCCCACACCGGGCGGGCGGAGGGTGTAGGGTCCGGGCTGGCGGACAGATGGGACGCTCTGGAGAATAAAGCAGGTGGGGGGCTCTCAGAACATGGGCCGAGGTCTCTGCACAAAGGTTCCGAGACAGAAGCACACAGGGTGAGTCCAGGGACGACGCGGACCAGCCAGGAGCACAAAAGGTACTCAGAGCTCCTCTTTCTGCGGCCGCCGCCTCATCAAGGCAAAGGGCAGGGCCGGGGCGCGGCGGAGGGGTAGGAAGCAGCTGCCTCTGTTTCTCAGAAACAAGCGCACATCACTCCGGGACCCAATCACTCCACCGGAAGCCGCCGTCAGTGGCGATCCTGCTGCACGACACACGGGGCTCTGAAGACCCGGGTCTGGGGGCTTCACCGCGGATGAGCTGGGTGACCGTGGGCAAGTCACTTTCAGTCTGTCGTAGCTCAGTTTCCCCAGCTGTGAGATGAGGGCTCTGACCTCGGAGGCCTGCAAAATCCGTCACCTAGCACCAAAAGGGGACAGGTGCCGAACTTCCACAGCAAGTCCGCGCTGGCAATGGCCCTCGAGTAAAACCAGCGAGGTGTGTGGGGGGGTCTGTGCTGCTCAGGAGGGGGGCTGGGAGAGGATCCAACAGCAAGTGGACACTCAGGACACTGCTGGCTGGGGGACCAGAGCCGTCTGTCGCATGCAGGGCACCAGCTCTGCTTTGCTGCCTCTCTTCGGAGTTGATGTGAAATCTGTAGACCCTGCCTGAGAAATCCACCTCTAGAAGCCGGGGCTGCCAGGAGCGGGTGGTGGGGAGCAGGCAGAACTGAAATGCACCATTTCGGGCTTCCCTGGCGGCGCAGTGGTCGAGAGTCTGCCTGCCGACGCGGGAGACACGGGGTTCGTGCCCCGGTCCGGGAGGATCCCACGTGCCGCGGAGCGGCTGGGCCCGTGAGCCGTGGCCGCTGAGCCTGCGCGTCCGGAGCCTGTGCTCCGCAATGGGAGAGGCCACAGCGGTGAGAGGCCCGCGTACCGCAAAAAAAAAAAAAAAAAAAAAAAAAAAGCACCATTTCACAGTCATCGTCCGGGAAACACAGGGTCCAAGGTCAGAAAAGAGGCAGTTCAAAAGCAACCGACAAAAGAATCTGAGATATTTTTCCCCCTAGTTTTCTCCCTCACGTTTCAATTTCAAATCTGTGGTCACTGAACTCAGTATTTTTCTTCCTGAAGGTGGGGGAGGAAAGGGAGGCCAGGGTGGGGAAGATAATCCTGAAACAGGTGAACTAGCTGTAACCTCCCTGCCCACTGATGACTGTTTTACAGACAAATCTGCATTTGATTTCCTCCCACTCAAGACCCTCTTGGGTTCTAGTTAAAGTGCGTGTCGTGCCGGCTTATGAAAGATGTAATTTAAAAAATATTCCTTTGTCGGCCATTCTGCTTCACTGGCTTTAGAAAAAAGATGAAAATGATGAAATGCTTACCTATAGAGCAAATCCAAAATTTTAAACTTTAATTGGATGATTTACATCTAGTTACACACTGACACCAACAGCCTGTGCACCTAATAATCCCGCATCTGTCACACAAACTCTTCTAGCTGATTTGCGATTAAACATCACAGAGTCAATCCAAGTTGAAACCTGTGCTTCGTGTCCCTAACCCTCAAACACCCTAGAGAACTGTGCGTTTTAAAGCATCTGGACTGACTTCCTGATGTAATCATTTGTGAATCTTCCTTTTCCTACTCTCCACATAATCACAAACACAGACACATACAAACATACCCAGACACCTAATAAGAGAAATAACCTACCAAGATTCCATTTTTAATTATCAGCAAGTCTTCCAAAGCAGGAAACCCCAATGGAGACTTTACATATTTTGAGCAACAAAGTTTAAGAACAGTCAATCACATGGGGAAGAGAAACACTGTTACACAGCTTCTCTAATGGCACAGGCTCCGTTACTGTGCTGTCCCTGAAAAAGTGACTCACGCTGCATAGCCACGCATGCAGCACAGACAAACCCTTGCCTGGTTCCCGAAACTCCCTCTATTCCACTTGTCCGTGACCCTCTCAGATCTGGGTTCAAGCTTCCCCATCGCCTCTCTCTCCTCAACACAGGCTTCCGCTCCAAGAAGACATCTGTTTGTTGCCCAGCCGTCTGGCTTTCTCTGCTCCATCCTCTCCCGGGCACCCCTGCCTCCACTTCTCCCCGTCTGAGACCCTCGCTCACCTTCTCTGGGAAGCCCTCCCTGACCACCCCAGGCTCGCGGGGGCCCGTCACAGAGCTGCTTGTCTCAAGCACACGCCTAACCCAGTGTGAGCCGGTCCTGCCTGTAAACTCCAATGGGAAATAAAGTTCCCTTCTGCCCCTATTGTTTCAGAAACTGTGACTCTATCGTTGGAAGAAATAAATTCTGCAAAAAACACTTTCTGGAAGAGTTCTGATTTCAGCCACGCAGCCTCCCCGAGGCTCTCTGAGGTGTTCATTCCCCAGGGGTTACCCGCGTGCCCACAGGGATGCAGACACAGATGCAGGCTCCGGGGGCCACACCCAGGCCGGGGCAGCTGCCGGCCAGGGGTGGGGAGAAGGGCGGGGCGGTCCCGGGGCCGAGGCACAGAGACTCCAAGCCAAAGGGGCCTCGGGAGCAAGCGGTGCTGACGTCCAGCCTGTCCCTGGGTGGGAGAGACGGCCTGCACCGGGGGCTCGGGCTCGAGTTGTCCTCCTCCCCCGCGTCCCTAGATGTCCCCCCTCTGACGCCCGGAAACTGCTGTCACCTCCCGCTGCTCCTGGGCTGGGCCGTGCACTTGCTCTTTCGGAAGCTCTCCCTCCTCTAAACTCGCGACTCCTGGTGCCTCTGAAGGTCCGAGCCGTCTTTCCTCCTCTGACCGCCTTCTGTAATCTCTCAGCCTCTTGTATGCCAGGTCCGCGCTGTGCTCGGAGCCGGGCTCGGCCATTTTTGACAGGCTAGTGCGTTTCACCGCAGGTGATGCCACGCGGCACAGAGACGTCCCCTGGTGCCCATCAAGTCCGCCTGAGAGTGGACGTCGCCCATCGGGGGTGCGTGAGAGTGGAGTGCCGTCGGGCCGGCCTCCGGGCGCAGGCACCGGACGGGTCTGTGGGCCTCCGCTCAGGGCGGCCTGCCCCGGGCCGTGGTCCGCGTACGCCGCCCGCAGAGAGCTGGGCTCTGGTTGAAGGGGCCTCCGGGGAGGTGCCGTCACCTCTTCCTGGGGACAAACGCCCTCCCGGGGGAAACGGGCGCGGGAGCTAAAGAAGGTGGGAGACAAGCCCTCGGAAGGGGAGATGGGTTGGCAGAGAGCCGTCTCGCTCACTTACAGTGGCCCTGGGTGTCTGACTACCTGCCTTGCAGAATTCCTTCCCCGCCTCCTACCATTCTGGTCTACATCCCCGTTCAATCCATTTTCCACACTTGCCTTTACTGCCTCAGGCTTCTCCTCCCAAAGCCCACCTCGCAGGGTGGCCCTGCGTCCTCTCCGAGAAGCCGACGGCAGCGGGTCTCCAGGGCCACCTGGCCGCACACAGGCTACCTCCCTCCCCAAGGGGCGCCCAAGCTGCGCCCCTCAACCGGGCAGGGGCGACACTCGTACTAGGGCGGGCCTGGGGGGCGGGGAGCGAGGGCTCCTTCTGACAGGGTGGCCTAGACCCCAATTCGCAGCCCAAGTCCACCTTCCTCTCCAGACAGTGGGCTGATGACCTGACCGATCTCTGGTCCTGGACAGACGGGGGAGAAGGGCTCCACAGAAGTCCCTGGAACGTTGTCCCCACACCTGGCCTTCCCCATGATGACTGGATTTCCTAGAACGGCCCAGATCTCCAGGTTTCTCTCCGGTTTTCCCTAGAGGTACACTGCTTTCTTTGCAGACTGCACGTGCCAAGTTTTCACTTAGAAAACGCGCCTGCGTCTCCGGACCAGGGCCTGATGGAGAGAAAGCAGCCCGTGCAAAGGCGAGGAGGCCAGAAATGCACACTTGGGCTGGGAGGGCCGGGCCCAGAGCCGAGCAGCTGAGACGAATCCCACACCCACCGACAGGCACACCCGGGCACCGCTGTCACCACAAACAGCGGCCCCTTAAACAGAACTTAGATGTGAGACGCACTGGCCCCTCCACGACCTTCTCTGACCTTCAAGAGCCCAGGGAAGAGTACAAAGCTCCTTCCTTCCCATCTTGTGGTGAGGAGAGCTGGGCTCAGAGGAGGGCTCGGCCCAAGTTCCAGCCGATGTCACGAGGGCGCGAAGCACGAGCTTGAACGAACTTAAACATTGGGAGAGACAGAAATTTAAAAAGTGGAAAGTGTAGCAAAAGGGAAAGAGACTAGGAAGACAGGCATGGACGCGACGAGGAGCCGTGGTTCACGGAGCCGCTCTGGGCGATGGAGAGGCTGCCCCGGCCTCAGAGGACACTCAGGGTGGGAGGGGCCTCCTGGGACCTCGGCAGGGTCCCCCCCTCCCCCCGCACTGTCCCTGCAGCCCCGCCCAGCTTTCCTGCCTCCAGGCCCTGCTCCACAGGTCCACGCTTCCTGGGTCCATGGCCACAGCCACGAGAATACCGGGTCTGAGCTCATCCTCCCGCCTGGCACGCCCCCGTCCACCTGGGGGCCCATCTCTGTGGGTCCGCCACACCTCCTCCACCCGCCGGCGGGCTTTGCCCTCCTCCCCGTGACCCTGCAGCGTTTGATGTCCACGCCGCGCCAACTGCCTCTTGGTCACTCTGAGACGTGCTGCTTACTAGGGCTTCGTGTGGGTTTACGGCAAATGAAATCATCAGCGGAGCAGAGAAACGATGCCGACTCTTCCTAAGTCTCCCTCCGCGAGGAGGAAGGCGGCGGCGGGGCCGGGGAGGGGTCACGGCCTACCCCATGCCACTCCTCCACGTGTGCGATGAGCCCTGCTTGTGTGGAGCGGCCACGCGGTGTGCACCAGTGGCCAGAGGTGGCTTTCGAAGCACCTCCGTGGGCGTCGCTTGGCGGGAGCCTGTAGCTGGCGGCGGAGGGCAGGGACGCTCAGGGGGTCTTCCCGGGCCCAGGGCACCACCCGGGCTGCTCCTCTGGCTTCTGCAAGGTGGACGCGTCCTCTGATTCTGACAGCGAGTGGGCAAGGCAGACTAGAACATTCCCCGTATTGAGGTCGATTGAAAGGATGCACCTCCCCTCATCACCCCCCAAACCGTCCCCCACCTAGCAGCCGGTGAGGACCAGACCTCCCTCTCGGACACACTTTCTTCCCTTGGCTGTGACGGAACAAAATGGGAGGACCTGGGAAAAGTCGCCGGACACAGAGGAGGGAAGATAAGCCCCCCTGCTGCCCCCGCTTCCCAGACGTAACTTCCTGGCCAGCCCTGAGAAACACTTATTTGAGTAAAATCCACATCTGCTGACACACCAGGAAAATGAAAACAGACCAGGATAAGTAACGCAGGATCCAGAAGAAACCGCAGAATCCAGGCCTCAGAAATCTTCGTACTAGATGCTCCAGTCTTTTATTTTCAACATATCTCACTGAGGGGTCTGTTATTTTTAATTAAGTCTGATCTAATTATCATTGTCTGATCAGGGAAGTGGCTGCTATATTAGGACGGCAACGTGTTTTCTTTACATGTTTAGATATTTCTTTGGCAATCTTTCCAGACTTCGGCCTCCCCTAGAAGATCTGTTTCCAAATCTCAGGAGCTATTTTTGAGGAACGTGTTGCACAGAAACCAGAGAACGAGCATGGAGCCGCTGCTTCTGGAAAAACCACATGTTAGAAAATTTAAGATTTATGAGAAGAACATGCTACACATTCAGGTCTTCCAGAAACACATTCACACCCAGAGTAGAAAGGTATCCGGAAGGTTTGACGGAGCTTGCAGAACAGCTTGTTGGCCCTGATACTGACCCCCTGACATTGAACACACAGACAAAAAGCAGGTCCCGGAAACGCTCGAGGCAGACAGGTCCCTTTGCTCTCATTACCCAAAAAGTGAGCAAGTCTTCGTTCTCACAAGGCTGCCTTGACGAGCATGGCGTGACTTAAAGTACAGGGGAGCCCAGGCCTGTCTGGGGGTTGCGGAGGCAGGAAGGCCCCGGGCCTCGTCTTCAGCAGCCGGGCTTCTACCTGACAATGCACCCCCTTGGCAAAGCCGATCAGAATTGGGAAAGTTTCGAGTGAATTCTGCCTGTGGATGTTGGTACTGCCAGCTACTTCTGCAAAGGCAAAACCCGAAAAATTCCAGTTCTCAGGCTCAACTAGGTTATCACAGAAAGAAATGTTCTTTAATAGCATTTCAGGGAACCCTTCCACTTTTGAAGCAGGACAGATTTTGCTTATTGGAAATTTGCACACAACAGTATTTTGACCTGAGAATTTAAACGTAAAGCCAGGGCAAGGCCCTGTAAGATGCACGGCTGACTGAAATGGGAAGGGCTATGGTAGAAACTGGTGGTGGATCAAGTATACCCCAGGAATTCACTGTTTTCCACCTCAACTGGGAAAGATTTCTGTGCCGAGTGCTACGCCAAGCAGGGGAGATTTACCTAGAAGGGCCCCTGAATCAAAGGCCGGAACAGGTTACTTGGGACCTGCCCTCTCTTTGACAGCCCGGCTCTCCTTGCTCCCAGGCGCGAGGACAGGGGGCCTCTGGGCTCCCGGGTGCGTCAGCCTGAGTTGGGGTGAGGGGACGGTGGCCGTCGTTTCCTGACGAGTCTGGGCCCCCGGGCGGCTCTCTACAGGGCGCCCCTCGACAGGGAGCCCTCCTGGCTGCTTCCTCTCCTCTGGGTCTGGTTCCAAAGGCCCCCAGATACCCAGGGAGCCTGTGGGTATTGGGAGACAAACCATCAAAAGAGGCCTCGCCGGAAATTCCGCAGGAGCCTGTGCCCTCACGTGGGGAAGGGGAGTGGCTGCTGCTCTGCGATGATCAAAGCCTCAGAGACACGGACTCAACATTCAAAGAGACTCGAGGAGAGAAAGGCGGGGACGCCTTCTCATCATCTAACAGCGTGTTTCTGCGCAGTTTTACCCAATCCCCGTGCACAGAAGTAGGACAGCGACGTGACAGGACGCAGAATGTGCCGGGAGCCTCGCCTCACAAGCCTGCCGGATGCCCTTGGGTAGTGCGTGTGTGTAAATACACGCTCACGTGTGCATACAACATACGTGTCACGGGACAGGCCGACCGGGGGCAACAGGAGTAAAAGTAAAGAAATGGGCTTTTCAGATCAGGAAATACAGACTTAATCCAAAGACATTATGTTGCTCTATGTAGAGGACAAAAATAACATTTACTAAAACAATGGGGAAACGTTTGGCAGCAGAATTCCATTAAAACATGACCTTTAAAGACGGATTTCAGTTCTTCTACGAGTTAACATACCCAAATCTTTCAAGTTTGAGCAAATTAAACTTTGATGGGTTACCTGGTGAAATTGATATCTTGTTAAGTGTTAAAATATGAGTCTATTAGGAAAGATGTGATTGTCCAATAGGTAAAGCAAACGAAAATATCACACACTTACACGTGTAAACTAACTAAGAATCTTTAAAACGCTAACTCTGTCTACGAGATAGTTCTATTTTAAGGGAGAAGAGAAAAAAAATGTTTAAACGTGTTTGCCTTCGAAGCTAATAATGCGAACTACTTCACTGTTTGGAAACAATTTATGAAAAGCCCTCTGATTTTTCAGGAACCCTCCATGAGTCCGCCGGAACCTCAAACCCCAAACCACGGATTGCGAGCACGCAGGGGCACGGCCCGGACCACCAGGGACCGCAGGGGATGGATACTGGAAGACGCCGACCAGAGCTTTATATGAAGGGCCAACCACGCAAGCGCCTTCCCTCTAGAAGAATCTGGCACCACCACCACTGCTGTGCAGTTTAATTAGGACACGTGGCCTCTCTGGCCGTCTGGGAAGAAGCACCCAGTCCCTCCTGCAGACCTCCAGCCCCGAGCCTCCCCTCCCCTCCCCTCCCCTCTCCTCTCTCCCAAGGCCTGTGCCCTGCATCCTTCCTGCATGAGAACACTTGGGTCTTTCGTTTAAAGGGTGACCTCATATGCTAGTATCAGTAAAACCTATGACACTGCCACCTACCATTCCACCTTTCCTAGGCCCCTCACTTACTTCTATACGTACACTGTACTCTTTTTCTCCTTCAGACACTTTATAAAATGAATTGAATATTTCCATCATGTCCCCATGAAATAAAGCATAATATTAAATTGTTCAATTTTCCTTGTAACCCCTTGATGAGAATTACGCTGAGGTAATCCATAACCTCACCTGTACTGTAGAATTAGCAAAGTGCAGAAGTCCAAGGATTTGAAAACAGAGCGTGGAAGCAACAAGATACTGTCCTAAAATTATTGTTTCGTGCTTGAAACACTTTAAAAAAACTTTTCAGACCGGTTTTTACACTTGAAGGGGGTCTCCGTGGCAGTTATAGAAAAACCTAACCAAGTATGGATACATGAATGAGTGAATAACTGCTTCGTTTACAAATGTACAGTCTTCTACGCGTAACTACACTCTTACAAGTCCTTAATCCATGACTCAGCTAAATGGAGAGCTAAAAATCATGACCTCCTTATCCCCATTCGCTGAGTGTGTTCTGCTAAAAACAAATCAAAACAGCACGACAGCCCAGTGCCGGCATGTTCTCACCGGTAAACAGTCCACTTTGAGGGGGCAAAGCTCCACATTTAATCAAAGTAGTTCCCACAAGGGTGTCCTGCAGTAATTTCAAAACTAAGCCCACCAGAAAATCTTTACAATAATTTCATTTCCAAATTTTCCTAGGTCCTATTTTTAAAGGAAAAGTTCTTTTCTGTGTTCTCCCCCCACCTTTTAAAAAAATTATTAGTATTAATCTGGATTGAAGAAAAGCACACATTTCATTTATTGTCTGGCTTACAGATTCTTATTAAACAAACCAGAGCTCATTATAAAATCAATATCAACTTAACCACCATGCCCCCAGGAGGAACCACATAAAAAGGTCACTCCAAGAAATTCAAACAATTTTCCTGCTGGAAGGGCAGGCGTGATTTTAATTACAGATACTATTAATTAGAGCTGTCACTGGGAAGCTTTTTTTTCTGTTAATTATCACAAATTCAGTCCTAAGTGTGCATTTGCAACCTGCACTTTTGTCAGAATTAGTCACTTCTGCATGCAAGTCCAACCTTTCCATTCTATCAATATTTTATATGCGAATTTCAAAGCATATCAAAGGATGCCGCGCTTTCTACAAACCTCCGCCCATACGATCTGCCATCTCTCACACACCTAACAGAACCAGTGTGATCATTTATTTATGTCCCGGCACAGGCTTGGCCCAGAAGGACCCAGACGCCTACGCTGGTCTTGCTCAATAGAATTTCTGGATAAATTCTTACGAGTTCGTGTGACATTTTTTCCCAAGCTGCTTCTTCAAATGTGCTTTTTCTTTTGCTTTGAAGCAAAGCTAGCCCCTGAAATGCCATCTCCCACACATCTGAAGTTGCTGTTTCTTTATAAGAAAAGATCATACTGACCAGGCTTCTGACCCCCTCCAGAAAACCAGAGGTTTTCTTCATTCAACACCACCACCAAGAGTTTTGAAGTAGGGAAAATAGTACTTTCTGGTCTCTCTTAAGCAGAGCGATTCTATCAGTTCATCCCAGCACCTCATGTGAGACAGGGTCAGGGTGGCTCTCAGACAAGCTCCTGGGGTGGGGGGTGTTCTAGAAAGAGCCTGAGCAGCCCCCCAGCAGTGCAACTGTGATGACAGAATGATAATACTTATAGACGTGACTGTAAAACAGGACGCATTATTTACACGACATATTCCATATCACAGTCATGTGACTTAAGAAAACAAAGACTCGACTCCAACGGGAGAAAAATCTTTTACAAAATGTATCGACTGAACTTCAAAAAACGATGATTAAGTAAATTACCTTCCCAAATGGGAAAATATACTTGGAGTTGCATTATAGTTTATGTTAGAAGAAATCAAATGCCCTGACTGGTATATATTCTGGGCTTGCATGAAGATGTGTTTTCATTACAGAACATTATTAAATCTGGAGTGTGTGCTACGGACCTCCCAAACATTCTGTGAATTTTTTTTACTGTCCAATTTCGTCTGAACCTCCTCCCCTCAGTCTCATTGGTTCCAATTTTTTTCCAGGTGTGTCTGGACTGTTTCTGCATCACCAGTGCTTGGCTCCACCACTGCTCTCCTGAAGACATCCTTGGTTGACTTTTCATCTGTCAGCCTCAGATGCCACTTCACCCACATAACAGCGAAGGTGGCAACAGATCAGGTCAGAGGATCTTTTCACATAAGACCCCGAGGAAGTCGATGATTTAAGAGACATCTTCATACATCTACACCACCAATTTATCTTGCAGCTCTGGCATTTTTTATTAATAGTGGACCAAACTAAGAAAGATAACAGATAATACATAATTCATGTATTATACTTTTTTCACATTTCTAATTAGCAGCCCGCTTTCACAGCTAACACGAGACCATTCCAGAACGGCGTAAGATTAATTTAGAGCAGGGAAACTAGGGTTTCAAGGTATTTACATGAATGCTAATGAGAAGTTTCAAATCGTCATCACACAAGAACCCAAACTATGAACAAATGAACAACTGCTGGGAATGGGGGAGGGGCCAGAGACGACTTCAACAATCCGTCCATTCCAGGGGTGAATGGAATTGAAACAGCACTTAGAAAAGTCTCTTTTTACCTGGTAGGCGTTGGTGGCGTCGGGGTCCGGGTCGCCCCCAGGTCCCGAGAGCTTCTCCTTCAGCCTGTACCGAGAGCTGTGTCGTAGGCAGTAGATGACGCCGGACGCCAGCAGGACCGCCACGATGGCCACGATGGAGACCAGGGTGAGCGCGATGAACTTGGTCGAGTCCTCTCGTTCTGCCTGGTGAGGCAGGAGCTTGGGTTTGCTTTTCTGCAGAACAGGAGAGGGGGCAGGTTACCACCCAGCAAATCATGAGTCCTGAAAACCATCCCTTCCAAACGCAACCTAAAACGTAAAGCTCTGGGCTGGCACTGAAACAACAACAGGAGGCGATCCAGAAAAGCAGCCCTCGGACCAGAAGCACCACAGACGGCAATGTTTTCGCAAGGAAAGTCAGCAGAGGCATCACTTTTGTTTGTCCTTAAACGGCCGCCGCTTTTTCAAACTTAACGATATAAAGTATTTGGCAGCTAATTCACTGCCTTAAGTAAAATAAGGCCCTCGTCCCTCCTAAAGAGGTATGAGGGGAGGGGATGCTTCACAAACGGTGGGGCTGGCGTGGAGCGATCGCATGGGGGTGCCTAGCTCCTGCTGTGGGTAAAAGAGTACCAACCGAAGTCCAGCCAGCGAGCCTGGTTCTGTGAAGCGGCAGGCTAATGTTCTTGGATATATTGCAGGGAGCTGCCATCCCGGAAGCCCGTCCGCTCGCCCTCCAAGGCACGTGCCCTCGTCCCCTCGAACAGACCTCGGACCTGGGCCGCGTATGCACCACGCACAGACCCCCGCACTTCGCACCTCGGCACTTCTCCTTGAAAGGAGCTGCGAGACAGGGGCGCGCTAGGGTCCAGGAGCGCGCTTCTCGGCGGGTGAAAGGTAAGGGAGCCCAGGTCCTTCGGATTCTCCTGCTTCGCGGGGGAGGGGGGGAGGGGGGGCGGGGGGGTGGGTAAGAACATCCTTTCGGTGCGTTGCACGAGTCTCCACGCGCAGAAAGTTGCCCAGTGCTCGCCCTCATTAGCTTCATTATAAGGAATATCAGCAACAATTGAAAACGCCAAGGGACGATGGAGACTCCGGCCAGCACACCCTTCCGCAATTACTCGGGGAATGAATAGAAATGCACGCCCCCGCCCCAGCCCTGGTTGCTACAAGATGAGAACAATTAGCAAACTCCTTTCCA
This sequence comes from Kogia breviceps, assembly GCF_026419965.1. Classification (NCBI taxonomy): domain Eukaryota; kingdom Metazoa; phylum Chordata; class Mammalia; order Artiodactyla; family Physeteridae; genus Kogia; species Kogia breviceps. The sequence goes on along the minus strand of NC_081318.1, from coordinate 1,234,862 downwards.
CCACCTAATTTCGCGTGGTAACAAAATGGATTTTTCCCCATGAATGCCTGGCCGGCCTATTCATTATCTCTCTTCTATTAGTAATTTTCTGCTCCGTATTCAGCCTCCCAACTCTTCATTTCCTCCTGTCTCCGAGTGTACACAGGGCCTCTTATGTCAGGCCGGGCCATTTTTATCTTGTAATCATAAAGGCCACCAAAGCAATTATCGCCGGTCCTGACTGGAAAAGCTGGTCATTAATTAGACTCCTTTTGCCTTCGGTGCCGCGGATTAGCTGGTGCCGGGACCGGGTTAATGGAAACGCGGGTGAAATGAGAAAAGACGCCGGATTTTCTTGCCTGGATGCGAGGCTCCGAGGAGGACAGCAGGTCCGCCAGCGGCGGGAGGGACGGGGGCGCGGGGGGAGGGGTCGGGGGAGGAGCCGGGACGCGCGGGCGGTGGGGCGAGCGGGGCGCGGAGCCCCCGGGCGGTGGGGCCGGTGCGCGCGGGCCTCGGCCTGGCGGGAGCGGCGGGCGGGAGACCCTCGCCATCCTCGCCCACCCTCCCCTCCCCCCTCCCTCCCCGGCCCAGAAAGAAGTGGCCCGGAGGGCTGCCGGCCGCCGGCCCCGGGTCCCCGCCCCGCGCGGCGACAGGCCGCGCCGCAGAAATAAACCGGAGGGACCCGGCTCCTCGGGCCCCGCGCGGTGCAGGTGGCTCGCGCCCGTCCGCCCGCGCCCGGCTCCCGGGGAGCGCGCCCCTCTGCAAGCCCTCCGGCCCGGGACGCTCCCCTGAGAGGCCGCCCGGGTTCCCCCCCCGCCGATGCGCCCCTCCCCCCGCTAGCGCTCCTGGGCTCCGCGGACGAGCGGGGACAACAAAGGAGGGCGCGCGGCCGGCGGCGGGGGGGGGGCCCGCCCCGCTAGCCCCCCGCTCGGCGCCCCCAGCCGTCCCGGCGCCCCCCACTCCGCCCCCCCCCGGGGGAGCCCGTCCGGGCGTGGCGGGGCCCCCGCGCGCCCACGTGGCTGACCGCGCCCGGGCACGGGGACTTCCCGGACGCTCCTGCCCCGCGACGTGAGGCGCACACGCGCGCGGTGACCAGCCGGGCTCCGAGGGGGCGCGCAGCGCCTCGGCGGGTGGCCGCCGCCTCAGTGCGCGGCCGACGGGCGGGCGCCGGCGCGCCGAGGACCGGGGACCTGAGCGGGGTCCGGCCCAGGCGCGGGGTCTCGCTGGGTAAGCGGCCCAGCGTAGCCCGGCTGTCGCTCGGTTCCGGGTGGGCGGCCGTGAACGCGCAGGGGCCCCCGAGGGAGGACGGCGGCGCGCCTGCACGTTACCCGGGCCCGGGTCTGGGGCGGCAGAGAGGCCCCGCGGGGCGCTCCCCAGGGAGGGAGGCCCGGCAGCCTAAGCGTCTCCGCCCGGCCGGCTCGGCCCGTTTTGCCGGAAACCGACGGTCACCGTGCCGCGACGCTGCGCTCGGCCGGGGGGCGGGGGGCGGAAAGGGACCTGCCCGGCCTCCCCTCACGCAGTGCTCGGAGTTTACCCAGAGGTCAAAGAAAAGTGTCAAGGAGAGTGACTGCCCGGTCCCGCCTCCGTGGGCCCCGCTCTGTCTCCGGCCAGCCGCGCGGCCCCCGCTGGGTCCCAGATGCTCCCGGGGAACCGGGGAAGAGGACGGGACCCCACGCCCACTGAGTCCCACTTTCCACGGTCCCGTCCAGCTCCCAGCCGCCTGGGCCGGAGCTGCCCCGCGGGGAAGGGGTGGCAGTGGTCCTCCCGCCGCAGCCAGGAGAGGGGTCTGCTGAGGCTGGGGAGGGCAAGGTCCGGGTCACGGAGGGGCCTGGACAGAGGGGGCGGTCGGGCGAGGAGGGATCTGACCAGGAGAGGAAGGAAGCCTGTTGGGGACAGAGAGGGACGCGCAGGTTTGGACCACTGTGCCGCTGAGGCCGCAGGGTCTTCGGGCCCGGCTGGGAATGCTGCCTCTCGCTGGCCCCAGGGCACCTCGGTTGCAACCCGAAAAGCCGCTCTTCCTTGGGGCGCCCACAATGACTCCAGCGCCCTACCTAGTGCTGTCGGGAGGGTCAAGCGGGGAGGAAAAACTCTTGGCTGCAAGGCGGGACTGAGGAATCCCGGAAGAAACAAAAATTTATACTTAAAAAAAAAAAATTAAAGATCGTGAACTCCGTCCTCGGCACCGTGATTGAGTTTAAATAACTATGATTATTGTATATCCTTTCTTTATTGTAGAGTTAAAAAAAAATCTTAAGGGACCCCTGCTAACCAGGAGATTTAAGAGAAAGCAATGGGTGCCTTTGCTTAAAAGTGAGTCTGACCCTCTGTCCTGCCCAGGAGTGGCCTGGGTCCCTGCTCCCCCAGGCCGAGAGGCTGTAACTACAGGTGCTTTCCCGCAGTCTTGTCCTGGGGCTGAGCCCTGCCGAGAGCCCTCCACTAATTAGAGGCACCTTGTCAGTCTTGACTTGAAATTGAAAGAAAATAATGTTTAAATATTTATGACTTTGACATTTACAGTCAGGCCGCCTCCTTCTGTACAGTGGCAGCTCCCCCCACCCCCTGGAAAGTTTGGAGCAGGGGAGGGGTGAGGGGGAAGGCGGAGGAAGCAGCCTGGTCACACAGGGAGCACGGGGTGTCTGTGTACCCCAGGGTGTAGGCGACACATATACAAGCTTAATGCTAAGTTGCAGAAGCAGGAAAAGTATGATTTTTATAATAATCAGGAAGAGTAAGTCAACTTTATATCAGGTTAGATGCATCGAGAGTAAACTGAAGCACATTGCATATTTCTTCCACTCAACCATCTCCACCTGCAGCTCCTTGAACTTAGAATATAAAATATTGCAAAAGCTGTGATTTGAAATGCATCTGTGACCACAGAGGCAATCAGTGGAATTGCTCTTAGAATCTGCAGACATTGTCCTGACCTATTTAAACTATTTTGATCTGTGCTTATAAGTGAAGGTGCATGGGGCTTCCTTTATCTTCTTTGCCATTTATGGCAAAATACCTTCAAAACTTTTTTTTTTAAAGCTGTCCACGTGGTAAGCCTAAAATAAAAGAAGAAAGAAGAAAAAAGAACATTGTATACCCAAACTTGATTGTGAGAAATGAGGCAGCCACACAAATATAAAACTTGATGGTAAAAATATTTGTTGACGGGTAGAAAAATTGAGCAGTTTTCTAAGGCTGTGCTATGCAACCAGTTAGCAAGAGTGATTCATTATCTAAATCACTGACTTCAATTTTAAAACACACTTGTACCCAAAAACTTATGGGCACAGGCATGCAGCAATTTCATTGATGCTAAACTTCTCATATCGTTGATGTTTTCATCTGCATCATTTCTAAAGAATTTGATTTGCAAACCCAGCCTTATCCCGTGTCCCTCTGCACTTTTATGTTACTATAATTGTAAAGATCTTTTTCTCTGTAAAATTTAGAAATTAATTTTAGAGACTACTAATGAATGGTTAAAAACAAGTCTGTCTTTGGTTTCCCAGATGAATCATCTTAGAATTATTTGGAAATTTCATGCTGAGTTTACTAAAATATATTTACTAAGATATAGTAACTATCACTTTAAAGCTGATCAAAATTTTTAACAGCTTTCAGGCCACAGGAATGACCAAACTTAAAAATATTGGGGGGGGGTGTGTCTTAAAATATTTTAAAAGTATTTTTAAAAGCTGTTAACTGAACTATTTTTAATTTGGAACTGGCCACAGAATTCTAATAAATGAGAGAAGTCAGGCAGAAATAATCATGTATTAATTCTCTGCATTACAAAATCTTTTCAGAAGCTATTATCAGAGCAAGAGGCATTGCGGTCTGAATTCAGGGTGGGAGGAATCCTTTGTGCAGCTGAAGGCTATTGTTCGTTTGTGCAGATGAAATTGTACTTGCAAATCTGCCATTCAAGTAGCCAAAAAAAAAAAAAAAAAAAAAAGCTTATATGGGCAAAAGAAAACAATCTCCAAGAAACAATTATTCTTAAATATAAACCTCAATGAAAATAAAATGGGGATACGCTATTTTAAAATGGCCTATTTGTGAGGTTTTGTTCAGGCATAGGCATAAAAGTAAATACACAAAAGATTATAAATTGTCTGTTTGCATCTTTAAGCACTCCTAGAAGATCAGTTTTGGGGAAATACTCTTTTTTCAGGTGCCAGGGAAGATTTACGATATTTATGTTTAAAGTAGGAAAAACACCCCCGTGTGAACTAATTTTTAGCAGAGCTTGATAAGCAGCAAATTGTCTCGGAGGAAAACAGAGGGCGACCCTCCGAGAAGGGACCGACGTGGCCCGGCCACCTCTCAGGCTCCGTCGGCATGTTTATCGCATCCAAACTCAAACCCGACCAATAAGCTTGAAGCGCGGCCGGGGGCCCGCGCTGCGGAAGCGGACGGTCGCCTCGCGGCCCGCCCAGGCCCGGGCGCGCGCCCCCGGGGTCAGGCGTCCCTTGGGTCGCCCGTGCTCTGGAAGGAGTTTTCCCTCCGCAAGAAGCAAGCCCTCCTCAGCACTGCGATTTCCGCTTCTCCCCTTCGCGGAGGCTTAGAAGCCGCCTCCGGGAGGCTCGCCCGGCGTCGCGGGTCAGGACCCTGCCGCGGCGCCGCTCCGAGCGCGGGTCCCGGGGGCGCACGGCCGTTTGCGGCCCCTCCCCCTCGACAGGCCCCGGCTGTCTCACTTCGCGTTCCCAGTCCCTCCCGCCTTTCTCCTGTGTACGCGACCCGCACCGAGGTGGGAAAGATCGGACCGCGGCGCCGGACACAAAGGGCCGAGGGTTCCTGGGAGCCGCGGCATCCACAGCGCGGAGGGGTCCCCGGGCGGCCGCAGCCCGCTCCCCGCGGGGACAGTGCGCGAGGCCCGGCCCCTCCCGCCACCAAGCGCGCCGGCCGCGGGGCAAGGATCCGTGTGCCCAACGACGCCCGCCCACCCCGGGCCCCGCGGAGCCGCACGGGCCCCCTGCCTCTCACCTCGCCGCCCGTCTCGGGAGCCAAGCGGGGTGTGCTTAGCTGCGTGCGGGCGGCCCCTCCGGGGCTGATAAAGAGACGGGAGCGTCCGTCTCCCTCCTGCACGCAAACCTTCACCGCCTCGCACTTCCGTTCGCATTCGTCCAGAGAAGGCCGGTTTGCCGAAGACCACTGGGCCCCGCAGCGCCCTTGACCCCAGGCGGGGCGGCTCCCCGGTGCCGACCAGGGGCCGCTGTCTGCGGACTTGGCGGGGCCACTGGACCCCAGAGCAGGAGGACGCGGGGGCGGGGGCCGGGGAGCTGGGCTTTTGGCGGGGTCACCGTGCCCGCTGCGGCCGATGGCTCCTGGCCACCCTCCGGCTGTGCGTTTGGGGGTGCAGTAGGCACCGGTGACTGTGGCAGACACCCCCAGCCGTCCAGCGTGGAGCGACCTCTGGGCACTGGTGACACAAAAGGGCGGAGTCCGTCTCGGCTCTACAAGGTCTCTTCTGCTGAGGTTTCACCCTCTAGCTCGGGGGTCCGCCCGACCGCCCCGACCGAGGCTTCTCTAAAACCCCGAGGCAAGTCCCAGTTCAGAACCACACAGGTAGTCAATAAATAAAGTCCCTCCTTCCAACAGCTCCGCGTCAGAAGTTTCTCTGGCAAGCGCGCGGCCGCCCCGCCGGGGAGGGCGCCCAGACCGCGCAGGTTCCTTTGGGGGAGGGGAGGTGGCCGCTCGGAGGCGTCCTCCGCCGGACCGGGGAGTTCAGAGAACGCTGCACCCTCACACGCGGCCCCACCTGCCCCTGGCACTCTCCTTCCTGGGTGCCCACCCAGCACCCTCTAACTGGGACGCCTCGACAGCACAGAGGCGCGCTCCGGCCCCGGTAAGGAGGGCGGAGAGCGCCCCAAAACGGGCTGCGAGGAAAATGCTCCCACGCTGGGTCCTTTCCACGCCGGCTGCTCATCCTGTCCTTCCTCTTTCCCCACAACCCTCCCCATCTGCGACCCCCGCCCCCGTCCCCGCCCTCCTGCTGCTCCGAACCGCCCGGAGCGGCTGGCGATGCGGAGTCCGAGAGGCAGTGGCCCCAGCCCAGCCCCGGCGGTCTCTGCGGGGAGCTCTGGGGTGGGACCGCCACCGACCGGGTCACCAGGATGTCCACCCCTGACCCACTTGGGGGATGACCTCAGACGCAGACTCCCCAGCCAAACAGAGCACTCGACAGGCAGCCTCTGCTGCGAGTCAGTCGGCCCCCGGACGGGGCTTTCCGACGCCCAGGTCGCCCATCCGAGCCCCTCACCCCACCCCCGCCCCCGCCCCCCGCCCCGCGCGCACCCTCCACCCTTACCAGGCTCCGGTTCCTCGCCGCGCCACCGACATGCCTTGGCGATGCCCTCGGTGGGTCTCTCCCGCTCCCTCCGGCCCCCAACCCGGCCCCTGTCCCTTCTAAGGCCCCGCCAGTGCCCACGCCCCGGCCCCGCGCCCCTCGTTACCTGCAGCGGGGCGGGCGCCAGGCGCCCAAGCCGGAGGAGAGGACGACGTGTGCCCGGCCAAACGGCCTCGGGGCGCGGCGGGCGCGGGCAGCGGCGGCGCCATCACGGCCGTCAGCCTTTTTCCCTGGGCCGGAGCCACAGACGAGCGGGGCCATCCTGCTCTGACCACAAACTTCTCCGGCAGCCGGCGGAGACAAAGGTGCCGCGCGCCGCAGCTCCACGGGCCGTGGCGGCGGCCGCACCGGTTCGGTGCCCGCAGCTCTGCTCCGCCGCTCGGCCGGGCTCTGTGCGCCCCGCCGGGGCCCGGCCCCAGGGCAAGGCGCTCGCGTCAGGGCGCGGAGAGGGTGGGCGCGGGACGGTCCCCGCAGGGCCACCGGCCGCGCGCGCAGCTCCATCCAGCGCGGCCGCCGCGCCCCGCCTTATATCCGGCCCGGCGCGCACCCGGCCGGCGGCGGCGCGGCTCGCGGCCCAGCCACCGGTTGCTATAGCGATGTCGTTCCCCCCCCCCCCCCCACACACACAGGTTGCTGACAGCAATTGGCTAAGGGGCCGCGGCTCTCCAAACACCCTCTCCCGCCCGAGACTATGAATGGACATCGGCTTTGTCAGTCATTTGTACAGCGCGGCAGCCCGGGCCTTCGCCTTTTCTTTCTTTTCAGCCTCTCTTTCATCGTTCGAGTCGCACTTCAGACTGGGCAAGTTCAGGGTAGCACCCGGGAGAGAGGGGACACGGCAAGAAATGTCAACCTGCACGGCCCTGCTGTGACCTCTGCTGTGGGAGGGGTGGCGTGGAAACTCTTTGCAAGAGAAAAACTCAGGACACATCCTTCTTCCGAGTTAGTTTTGACACTTTTGCCCTGGGGGCCTTTTGCTCCCTTTCCAAATTGAAGCTGGCCAACGACGCCGGGCAAATCAGCGAGTAAATGCCCCCGCCCCCGCCCCTTATAGGAGTCCCGCTCGAGTGTTTAGGTCTCGAAGGCGCCTACAAAGCGCCTTGCCGGACGCAGGAACTACTGAGAACTTTGTAACCATTTGATCCAGGCGAAATGCGGGCCGCCAGCCCAAAACGTCGGAAAGAGATGGTGGGGAAACGAAGGAATCGAGCTGCGTCCTCGCTTCCCCAGGTCAAAGGCCCGGCCCGGCCCACTGCCCCGCAGCAGGAGCGGAGCGGGGTTGCAGGCCGCGCTCTCAGCTGCTAGTCGCTCGCTCCTCCCGAAGCTCCCCGACCCCAGGCGCGGGCCCAGGGCGCGACTCTGAGTAGGGCCGGCGGCGCCCGAGGCCAAGCAGGGGCCTGCGGGGGCGACCAGACCGGCTGGGCCTGGTGAGCGGCTTCCCGCGGACACGCGCCCCCCCCCCCGCCCTGTCTCCCCCACTCTCCCCGCTCCCAGCTCTGGACCCCTGGTCGCAGCCACAGGTCGGGGCACCCCCGGTGCGCGGCGCCCCCCGCCGAGCAGCCCAGAGCGAGAGCTGAAACCCAACATCTGTGCGTACAATGCGCTCTCGAGGCCCACAGCTGCAGGCACAAGGGGAAGAAAGAAAAGAGCGGGGGGAGATCTTGTCACATGCAGATGACAGTCTGCGGAGGGCTCTTTAGTCTCTCCTTTTCTGGAAACCCGGCGCCCCCCTCCCAGTCCGCCTCTCCACCGCCTCCCCATTGTTCCCGCGCTCGGGACAGCTGGAGACGGCGACCCGCGGGAGCAGGGCGGCCCCTCCTCGCCCGACGCCCCTCTGCCCCCGGCCCGGTCGGCCCCGCGGGCGAGCTCGCGCGCTTCCCCCTCCCTTCCCCCGGGCGCGGCCCCCAGACCTGCCCCGCGCCCCGGGTCCCCGCCGTCGCGCTTGCCTCTCGGAAACAGAAGTGCCTGCCCGCCCGCCCCCACCCCCCGCCCCGGGCCAGGGCTCCGGGCACGGCTGCCTGCGAAGTGCTTGCCTCCGTCTAAAGTGTCCGAAGGACTCGCTTCCTCTGACCGAAGGCCTAAGCTGAGATCTACTCGCATCCGCAGTTTCTAGGGGCCGGGAGTCGAGCGCTTCCGAGAGCCCGGGCTCCGTAGGCCTGAGCGGCCCGAGCTTGCGGCGGCTGGAGGCCTGCTGGCCGCTTCGCCGGGCTTCGAGAAGCTCGAGGGGAAACTCGGTTCCGGGGCGGCCAGGGGGGACCGCGGCTCCACTCCAGCGAGCCACCAGGGCGCACCCCGCTCGCGGACGGCCGGCAGGCCAGGAGCGGGAGCCAGCCCTGCTCTCGCGTCCCCGCGCCGGGTCACGGCCTACAGACCCCCTGTCCTCTGCCCAGCCGCCGGGCCTCCATCCCCGGAGCCCACGCCCCGCGCCACCTGGGGACCAGGACCCGACTGGCTGTCCCTCCCTGCTGCCCCCCGGGGGGCCCGGGGCCTCCTGGAAAGAGGAGGGGGAAGGGGAGGAGGCGCGAGGGGCCCCGGAGAGCCCCGGCGGGGGGAGGGGGCAGGACTGCGGACAGAGGCCGGCGGGGAGGGAGGCCTGCGGAGGGGACCTGCCGCCCTCAGCCGGGCTGGGAACCGGCCTCTCCATAGCAACCGCCTGTGCGCGCGCGCGCTCGTCTGTGTGCGGGGGAGTGGGCTCCCGGGCCGCCTCAGCCCGCGTGGGGGGCTCGCAGGACGCTGGGGGCCGGGGACAGGGACGTCCTTCCAGGGAGGGGAGGGCCGGTCTTTTCTGAGGTGCTGCGGACCCCGGGCGGCCAGGGGACGCCGCGCCAGGCACAGGGAGGGCAGGGGCGACGTGCCCAGGCCCCGCGCTCGGCCCCGGGGGGCACCTGGGCGCCCGGCCCTCGCTGTCGGCCCGCCTGCCTTGCTAACAGGGCCCTGGGACTCGGCGGGAGTGAGCGCGGTCGGCGCATCTTCACGGAGACCCAGCGCGGCGCCTCCCTCCCCGCTGGCCGGGGGTCCGCCGGGCGCACCTGGCGTTGGCGCGGGGGCAGCGGGGCTCGCGGGGCCGGGGACCGCGCCGCCTCGGGCAGCGTCCGGCCCGCTCGCCCGCGCTGGAGGGGAACCTGCGCGAGCTCCCAATCCGCGGGGCGGCGCCGGGCACCCTCCCGGCCGGCCGGCCGCCCGCTGCGCGCCCCTCTCACTTTCCTTGCCCTCGACCGCCGGGAGCCACAACCGGCCGTGAGGACCCTGCTCGGATGGCCAGGGGAGCGGCCCGCGGGGAGGCCCGGCCCGGCCCCTCAGTCACCAAGGTGGCGCGGACCCCACGCGGCCACCCTGGCTCTACGACAGACAGCCGCGTCGTCCAGGGCCCCTGGGGGCGGTCAGAGGGTCGGCGACCCCAGAGGGGGCGTGCAGCTCGAAGTCAGACACTGCCCTGCTTTCCATACAAACACGATATGACATGTTAAATAATAATAAGCAAATACACTCATCTTGTTTAGCTAGTTTTTCGGTTGTCCCAAAGGGTTTCACTTCCAGCCTCAAAAAAGCAGCACATTCCCGATGTAATCTGAATGTAATGCCCCGTCTTTCTTGTGCGTTCAGGAAGGGTGGGTGGCACAGTTCAAGTTCGCCTGTGGTCACTTTTTAAACAGAAGGGCCTTGAACCCTGAGTGCAGGTTTTTATGAGCAGAAAAGTCTGTTTTCTCACCCACGCCTTGGTGCACACCACACACTGTCTTCTTCATGGGGTAGGGGCTTGTCAAGTCCTCCCACGCCTTCCTCCCCGCCCCCCCAGGACGCGCGGCGGCTGAGTCCGGAACCCTCACTCTCAGAGCTTAAAGATGAACGCGTTGCCCAGGAAATTCATGAAAAGAATGTATTTGTATTTTAGGTTCTGATCCTTCTAGTCTGTTCCAGAAACTGATAAATTAATCCGCCAGATTTTCATTCTATTTCCCTTTATTTAAAAATTCTTTCTTACATCCAGGGCAGGAAAAATGTATCTGTCTTTTAATTCTTACGAACACTTTAGTGGGAAAGTGTTTTGACAATAATGTAGGGCTAGGTTCAGCTAACATCTTGGAGAATGAATGATGCTGTTAGGATTTTTTGTGTGTCGTGAGAGCTTAGACTTCATTTAGTAATAAATTTCAATTTACAATTTCAATGACATTTTCAGAGAAAACTTTTAAAGGTGATGCAAAATGTTTTTGAGAGGCCTGTTGATTGAAATCATTTATATATGATGCGTATATTATTCATATAGAAGTTAGGATTGTTTAGCTGATGAATAAGAAGTGTACGTAAAATTCACCAAGACCTACAAATTATCTAAACAACTTAAATAGTTTAAAATGATATGTTGATCTTGCTAAGACTTCTTTTAAAGTGCAGTTCACATTTGTTATGTGTAAAACCTAATGTTCTGTGTTAAATATCTCATTTTCAACTTAGGGAGCAGCAAACTGTTATAGATCACTCATGTAACTGATTAGAATAAATTTTCAATGCACTAAATTATCAGAGAAAATGTATTTTAAAACAAAATACAGAAAGACTGTCATGGGAAACATGGTTATTATAAAGCAAAACAACACCTAGGTCAGGAATTTTCAATATTATGGTAAGACAGAAAGTGGCAAAAAGACCTTCTGGGATACTTGCTTGATTTCAGAAAATCTGAATCAATTTTGTTTAAAAAATATAATGGTACATGAATTATATTGAAAATACTTTTGATTTGTAAATCCATTTATAAAAATGATTTTAAATTATAAAAATGTAATTTGATCCTTTTCATATTGTAGCTATGTGCATACTGTGTTTTCATACCGATATAATGTTGAAGAAAATAACATTTTATATCAATGAATGAATTTTGAAAAGCAAGATGCTTTAATGGTCAACCTCCTAGTGAAATAGTAACTGTCACTGAGATAATTTTCTAAAAAGGATGCCTGCACAGGTCAGTATCGATGACTCAGTTGAACTGCATTAGTTGTGAGGAGCACTATTTTCAAGGAAAATATGTGGAAGAGTTTTAGACACTAATGACAAGTCCTCATTCATGGAGACAGAAGCCAAGCCCGTTGCAACAAGAGGGGCTGCATTTGGGTAGATTCCTCACCAGTCTCCCTTGCCTATTGGAAGCAGGACAGTCAAATTCACCAACTGGGGTGACACTTTAGCAACTTCAACATATTGCTATAAAATCTTTAAAACTGAGAGGAATGGAGAAATAATAAAATTATTGGTTCAAATATTTTACTTTATTTCAAGAAGAATGTGAATTCTTTCCTCAAAACAGAAAGAAAATCACCAACGTAATTCAGCTTCTATTATTCTCATCTTGGCTCATATTCAGATTGATCTAGAATTTTCAAAATACAAAAATAGGAACTCTATTATGAAATAGAGTTGCTACTCCCTCCAATGGCTTAACAGGATCACGTGAAACCATTGTATTAAAATCAAAAAATGTATTTCGGCAAGAATTTATGCTTGAAGGATTGGTTAGCAAATACGTAGGAATTTTTTTTAGATTTTCTTTTTCAAACTTTGAAATTACAATTCCTGTAAGGACAAGAAAAGCTTCAAAGCCTGATTATTACTATTAATGGTTTGTCCATTAAAAGTAGCATTCTGAAAAACTCTTCATACGGACAGATGTTTACAAACAGAGCAGTCTCCCTGCAGTTTAATTTGTTTTTTATTCTCTAGATTCTAGAGTCTAGAAGATGTATTACTTTCAATTTCCCTCTTTGTAAAGATCTAACCTTTTATTATTTACAAAGTAATGCTATAAAATATATATTTAATAACCGATGTCCAGTATAGTGAATATATTGTATGTTCATGACTAGATTTTATTCTTCTTCACAAAACTGAGCTAAAATTCCTTAGGGCAAATGTTTGCAAGAAAGACTCATTATCACTTGAACAAGAATCTAACTTTTTTGAAAATGGCTAAATCAGGCCGTTACCTACAGAAGAAACACAATCGTGCTACGAAGAATGTGTGGGTTCTCTCTCTTTTTGGGTTAAAAGTGCTTTCGCATACTTTGTCAATTACATAGTACATGTCCACTATAATTGTCTGTAAAGTCGTTTTCCTGAAATTGCTTTGGAATTAAAAGTAGAACAACAATTCAAGCAAACGTTTATTTCATAATTATGCATTTCCGCTTTCTCCCGTTCACATATACTTTTAAGGAAAACACTGACGTATGCTTTAATGTATGAAAATAGGCTCCCATTAAATGTAAAATTGTCACAGCCTGACAAGTTTGGCTTAGCACCTGAAGCCTACAGAAGGGGAATCACTATAAAGTGATATTTTCTGATTTTACATTGCAAACATGTGTACAAGTATTGAGATCTAATGGGGACAAAGTTTCTGGAAAGAGCCAGCGGCTTGTCATTCTGACACAACACGGAGCTATCCCAGAAGGTTCAGGGTTAGCTGTCACTCTAAGAAGTCCAGTAATGGCCCTTCAGAATGCCGTAGGAATTTCACCCATAACTGCCAAAGAGCCAGCCGAATAGAAAACGGCTGAATCTTCTCTGTGGGTGCGGCGTTATGTGCATTCACATTTTAGAGAGTAGGGTACAAATTAGCAGACAATCTTACATAGGGCGCTACCATATACTGAGACAGCGTTTAAAATTCTTGCAAAACTACTATATATGTGTATATATATGTGTATATATATGTGTGTGTGTGTATATATATATAGAGAGAGAGTCTGCTGAGATTTTTCAGTTCAAACACCTTAGGAAGTTACATATTTACTTCGACCTTTCTCTGTCATATTAGAAGTTCTCATTCAGAATTATCTGGAGATATGCTCAGACAAAACTAGAAATCTCGTTTTACGTTTTCTAACCATTTTGTACTTCTGATTCCTCCAAGACCCTATCATTTAACCTGCCCACCCCCTATTTCACTGTTCTTATTTCCACATGGCTCGTGGGTATTTTTAAGAATAAAATAAACCTTTAAAGAAAGATCACTTCTGACCATTAAGAATAATTTTTAAAAGGCCATTTACAAAAGCAGTGCCTAAGTGTGGCGGCCACACTGGCATGGTGGGGAGAAGGGTGGCTTCCCCAGGTGACAGTCGGGAGAATAAGAGGCCCTGTGGGCTCAGCATGTTCAGAATAGACTCAGTTCCTTCTCTTCGGTTGGGTGTCCCGGTTTCCATGACAACAGCCTCTCTGTGCTGAATGTCCTTCTTTGGGGTGAGGCTAGAGGCTTTCTTATCCTTCGTCCTCCTGTGATCAGGTCTGTCCCTTCTTTCAGGCCACGATGTGCTCTGACCTCACTCCTGGGCCCACCTGCCCCACTGCAGGCTCGTCCTGGGCCCCGTGTCCTCGGGGTCCTCGCCTCAATCCATTTAACCCCCTTCTTTTCTCACTATGACCTGCACCAACTCCTCCCCAGATCCGTCGAAGGTTGGCTCCCTTTCCTCCAACCAACCAAGCTGGCGCGTTCGGAGCACACTGCTTCCTGGCTGCCCACGCCAGGTCCCCGTGTCGGCCGCCGGTACTGGCTCCTCATCTAAGAACCCCCGCCCCGACGCTGCTCCCCCCAGCCCCTGGGCTCTCAGCTCAAAGTTTCTTGTTTGAAACCCTATGTTGAATCCCTTGCCTTCAGAATAACTGGGTGCTACAGATTTGTCAACCTCTCACAAACATGTGCACACATCGCCGTCTCACCTCCAGGCACACACCACCTCACACAGTCACACGCTGTCTACAACACGTGTCAGCCATGTCACAGGCACGCAGTCCTCTCACATACATGTACACACGTCACCTCCCATGTGAACACGCATCCTCTCTCACACATCATCTCACACACACGTACACACATATCTTGTACACAAGTGCATACAGCACCTGACACGTGCCGCCTCACATACGTGTGCGTGCTTGTGCGCACGGGGAGAGGACACCACGATGAGCAGGGCTCAGCCCTGTCTGCCGCCTTTCCGCGTGGGGCTCATGGGGCTCACGGAGCCCCTGGAGGCCCCCCAGAAGCCCCAGATTTGTGCGTTGCTGTTTCTATTTTCACAGATGAGAAAACCAAAATTTTGAGAGGCAAACTAAGTGTCCCAAGCTGGTCAAGGCTAGAACATCGGTAAGCGTGCGCGCGCACACACGCACGCACACGCGCACACACGCCGCTTTACGGGGAGAACTCAGTCTCTCCCCACAGACCCTGCGAGCTCCGGGGGAGCCGTGAGGACACCATTGGCTCCTCCCAGCCTCCCCGTAAGAGTAATTACTGTTCACTCAATAATAATAACCGTCTCTGCAAAAGACAGCTGGCACTCGGTCTCAGTCTTCTATGAAACGAGATTGCAGGCACCTTACGAGCTTTACCGTTCCTGTCACTCTGGCACCGGCCACCGCAGAATCGGCGCACAGATGCCACTTCACGCGCCCGACCTCGCTCCCTCGGATGCGGCCCCCGGCCTCCGCCACCGCATCCGGGGCCCCAGCGGCGCAGACGGTCCCGCGCGGCCCCTCTCCCGGGAGGGCAGGGCTCTTAGGCAGGATGGGCTCTGGAGCCGGCGGCACGGGCCCTGCGCTCACACGCGGGAAGGTCCACAGTGGGCAGAGGCTCCGTGTCCTCCTACCCAACCGCCCTGGCGTGCAAGGCCTCCTGCCTCCAGTTGGGGCCATCGCCCCCCCCACACCACCCCACCCCGGCAGATGCCAGGCGCGGCCCGGCTGCGGTGAGGGCCCCAGGCCGCTGGCTTGCCCTGCGACTGGGAGGCCTCGGCAAGGCCTTGTATCGTGGCTTTAGTGTATGTAGAGACACGTGCGGTTCGATTTATGTCCTGGGCATCTGTAAGACGAGAGAGTCTCAGAGTCCTTTACCCTACGGAGCAAACAATTTCTCGGCGGTGGTCCAGCAGTTTGATAAATGTGAAGATGGCTCTATTTGTTGGCCAGGGCATCCAGCACTGAGAAGACCGCCTGAAGCTCGACCAAGTCTGTTGATGCCTGGGTCCCATCCTTCCTCGGGGACTTCCCGGTTAAGGGATGGAAAGCAGCAGCGTTCCCCGACGGCCAGTTCTGACAGTGGGAAGGGCACACTTGCTCAGTTCGCGGTGTCCTCCCTTTATCACCTCTAAACAGCTGGGCCTTTAAAAGACCGACTGCTGTCCAACGACTGCTACGGCAATCCACACAACCAGAAAAGAGCAACTGCGCCACTTCAGAAATATCTGCCCTCCACTCTTTGCCTGCGGACGGGGACGGGGTGCCCACGGGAAGCCAGGGGCCTCGACACCCCGCGTGGCCGGAATCGCTGTCCCCAGCCGCTGCTACTGGGAAACGGGACAGGTCCCAGGAGAGGACTGGCCATGGACTAAAATTTAAAAAGAAAAGAATATTAACTGCATTCCAGGAAGTTTGGGAAACGGGGAAACTGAAACTCCTCGTGAGTCTGCCTGTGGAAAGTCACCGGAGGCCCGCCGGACCCCTTCATCCTGAGCCGCCAGTGCCGCGGGCAGCCCGGGGCGGGGGGGCTGGACCCGGGGACTCGACTCCAGTGGATGAAATCCGGCACAGTGATGGGAGCTGCTCCAAGGAGGAGGTGACACGCCTTCCCGGCCCCCGGGGAGCCGGCCGCCCGGTGACAGGAACGGTGTCCTCGGGAGCGGGGCCAGCGCTCCGGACCCCCAGAGCGGTGAGCCGGGCCGGGCCCACAGCCGCGCTCTGCAGACGCCGACTTCGGGCACTGCTGTGCCGCAAAGGACAGCGACAGCGTCAGGAGGCCCTGGAGGCAAAGTCCAGCCGCTGCTGGAGGCTGGAAGAGGCCGACTGGGCGTGTCCCCAGACGGACCGTCCCCCGACGCCCGTTTGCGGGTCCCCGCTGAGAAGGCTGCCTCTCCGCAAGTCCTGGTCCACGCAGGCTGGCTGTCCCTGCAGGTCGAGCCCTGTCACTGCCCGACTCCCAGCAGCCGTCCCCGGCCCGCCCATCACGCTGGACGCCAGGGGCCAGGCCCTCCACATCCTCCCCCCTCGACGTCGGGTGCCCGGAGAGCCGTCGGCTGGAGCGACCTCTCGCAAATCTCCTTTCCTCTCTCCGTAATACTGGTGCGGCCGAGTGCAGCAACCGTGCCAGCTCCTCATCACGACGGGGTCCACGTCCCTCTGAAGAGCTCACCTGGCGTCCAGCTCAACGGCTGCTCGTTTTCGAACTGGGACTCCTGTCGCCGTCCTGCGTGGGGTTCAGGTGAGCAGGACGGTCACCTCTCTTACGTTCAGTGCTGCCCGCCGAGAAAGTCCTGCCCGCGTTACGAGGCCCAGGGCCACCCAGCGCGGCGCTTTAGAGAAAGGGTCCTGACCCTCACCCGAGCGAGGGGCGCTCGCCTCGCGGGCTTGCGGGAAGGGTCAGAAGAGAGGCCCGGCCATGGAGGAGGGCGGAGGTCAGAGCCGGGCGGCTCTCGCTACTTGTTGTTCTCATTTTCTCCGCTGTGTGGGCTCCACCTTCATTTCCATGGAGGCAAATGGAAATCCTGTGTTCAGACAAATGCTGAAGCTGTAGTTTAAGGAGTTACAGTTCAGTAATAAAAATACAAAGAGGAAAAATCATCTGCAATAAAGGGGGGTGCACCAGCCCAGCTGTATGCAGACACCGAGTGTCTGAACTGGGAAGGAGGTGTCACCTCAGCTTCGGTGAGCCCCCTGCTCCCCTGCACCTCCTGGTCTGGCAGCTTCTCCTGGGGCCACGCGGAGGGAGGAGGAGAGGAGATCTCAGGTCAGTGCACTAGCTCCTCTTGGGAAAGCACGTGGACGGGCAGATCTTGGAGTCCAGGGTCCTGGTGATGGCTGCATTTACTGGGGTTTAGCGTGTCCGTTCCATCGCTCTTGTCACTCTCAAAGTTAAATACCTGCCGTCTAAGAACAGCCCTTTCCCGACCGGAACCTGCCCTGACCACGCTTGTGAGCCATGAACTCTGTGCCAACGTCCCAGCCCACGGGCGCTGCACGAGGCGTCTTCCTTAAAGCGGACGATGACCCTTTGTGGTCAGATCTGTTATCACCTCTGTTTTCCAGACAAGCACACGGAAGTGCAGCGTGGCCGAGCGTCCCCGAGGGCGTGGCGGCTAATGCTTCTCGCTCCCTGTGCACGTGCATCTGGTGGGTGATGGGTCCCTGAGCAGTAAGTCGTGTCTCCCCAGATCCGGGGACAGGCCAGAGGCACAGAGCGAGGCCCCACTGCCCGGTGCAGGTCACTGTGGGGAGCGTGTCCAAACCACACCCCCTGGACGCCACGCGGTGGCGGCGACAGTAGACAGCTGCGTTTGGACAGAATCCCGGAGGCTCCCGGTCCCTGTGCATTGGCCGTGGCAGCAGGTAACTCCTCCTTCCAACAGCAGCAGACCCAGAGCTCCTCATGCAACTTCAGAAACAAAGTACCAGCGAGAGATCTAAGACCTTTGCTTTTTATTCTCCAAGATGAAATCCTCGTGGTCATCCGATCTTAGCAACTGTCGCTGAAAAGGTGGGGGAACCACAGTGCCTCGGACGCTGACCCTGACTCTGTAGGAGCCGAGGGGAGTGGCGGCCGGCCGTCCTCGGGCTCTGCGGCCGGCTTCCCCTGAAAGCCAGGCCTTCCCCGCTGGGGTCGTGCCCCCTGACTGCACGGCTCCCCCCGCCCCACGCCTGGTCTCCCCATCGCGTGAGGCTTCCTCCCCTTCCCCTCGAGACAGTGCCGTCTGTGATCCGCCCTCGCCCGTGCCCCTCCGGCGTGTCTGCCAGGGTCACTGCGGGGGCTCCTCAGGGGCGGCCCGCGGGCCCCCGGGAGACGGTGCGTCGAGCCCGTGCGAGGGGCCCTGCGAGGGGCCCGGGACGGTCGTCGTCCCCAGGCGCGCCTCCCGTGTGTGGCCACAGAAGCTCAGTCGAAGCGCGCTCTCTGCCATTACGTGTGTTCTCAAGCAGTTTCGGATTCGACGCTTCACATCAGCCATGAAGATGCCTTGTGATGGAAAATTCTCTCTGTGCGACTTAGAGCTCCATAAACCAAAGAATGCAGTGTAATCGCCCATAGGTATATAATATCTTTATCCTTTCTTTCAGACATGTTATGGGTCATAGTCACAATTTAACAACAAATCAAGTGGGGGTCAATAAAAATGATCATCAAGAGCTGGAAGTGTTCTTCCGTTCATCTTCTCTGCCAGAGTCTGGCTCTCACACAGGGTCCTGGATAGAGATTAACTGTCACCCTGAGAACCGGCACCCCTTTCAGGGCGATGAGAGGCCACCCGCGGCTGGGTGCTGAGCGGGCCCGGGAGGGTCCCCTGCAACCCCACCTCCTCCGACGGAGGGAGGCCACGTGCCAGAGGGAGCTGCTGCCCCGAGCCGAGTCCCGCTGCGGACGGAGCCAGGTCTGTTTGCCGGGGTTGCACGAGACGCTCCGCAGCCTCCGCGTGGCGGGCGTGATCACAGACGTCACGGACATTCGGTATAAACGCTCCTAACCTGACAGGTCTGGACGGAGCCGCTCAATTTTATTTCCCAGAAAATTACAAAGACGATTTTGACCTCTGACTCTTCTTTTAGCCCCTCTCCTCCTGCAAGGAGCTAAACGCACGCGTGAGGCATGGAAGGCGGTGTGCTGGGCTAGAAAATTCTCTCTAACAGACACGACAGCTGGGTTTCTCAGAGATCTAGGAGACGCGGTGGTGGGAAGGCCAGCGACCCTCTGTCCCCTCCACAGAGGGCATCTCTCTGGTCGCGTCTAGCCTCCGCTTCCTCAGGGGTCTCATCCATAGCAGTGCAGCCACGGGGGTGTAGAGCTTAGGATCTCACACACCTGCTCCCGGAGCTAAATGTCACCTCCTTCTATTCAGATCCCCCCTGACCGTGCAGGCTCTAGAAGTCCCAGGGGGCAGAACGCAGCCCTGTCCCTAATTGGGCTGGGGCATCCTGGGACGCTAGAATTCAAGGAGGGACAATGAAAACCCAGAGGGGAAAATCACCAGAAGTGAACAAAGAAGACGTCGGCAGGGTCTGCTCACCTGGGAGGCGAGGCCGTGGGGCCAGGGCTCCGGGCAAGCTCTCCAGCTGCGGAGTCAGGGCTGGCCGGAGTCGGGGGAGTCAGGAGAGGGGCCGGCTGCGGGGGCGGAGGAGGGGGGCGCTGGGGCAGAGGAGAAGGGAGGGAGGGGGGCTACGTGGGAAGCAAGCTCCAGGCTCCCAAAGGAAACTGAGAAGGGGAAGGAGCTGCGATCCCGGGTTGGTAGCGGCAGGCACCGGGCCAGAGGGTGCTGGACTCTGTGGGCCGGAGCCACTGAGCAGCCCCACGCTGGGGGAGCCAGGCAGCTTTGGGGCCGTGGGCCCCTGGGCTCAAGTGTGAGCTCCCTCCACTTGCCCCAGCCAGTTCTGGCTGTGCTTTCTGGAATGTTCAGAACAAACGTGATCCCCATCTCTCCCGCGTGGCCTTTCACACACGTGAAGGTATGATTATGTGCTCCTCAAAACTTATTTCTCCCAATAATTCTGAGGCAGGATTATTAGGACCTGAATTAAGGCATGGCAATAGGGACAGTGGGAAAGAGAAGAAATATATTTAGGTGCTAAAATAGACGTATTATTAAAATGACATGTAAGAGGTGAGAGGGTAGAAAACTGGGACTAAGTCCCATTTTTCTACTTGAGGGAGAGAGTCGTCAAAGTAGACCAACTGCTCCAGCAACTTCAAAATCTCAGTGCACCTGCCCACTAAAGACTTCTTTCCTCCCTGTGCTGTCCAGGGCACGTCAGTCGTGGTGCGGACCGTCCCTGCTCATTCCCCCAGGGAACCAGACTCCTCCTGTGTCTTGGCTGCACAGCCCCACGGGGCCTCGGCACCCTCCCTGGCTCCCCCTCCAAACGGCTGACCCAGAAAGAGACGGAATGCGGACTGCGGGGAGACCGTTAGAGGCCGTCACGGGAATCGTGTAGGTCGCTTCTGCCGCGTTCCGCGGGCTGAGTGGATGCCCGTGGGCACACATAGCTGCAAGGGAGCCTGGGAGATATAGGATCTCTGGGCGTCCAAGAGGAGGAAAAAATAGACTCTGCTTAAGAGACACACACACATACTTATTTTTCCAGCACTGTCCCCAAGAGTTTCTGGTCCTGTCGTGAGGGGCTCGGCTGTCCCTCAAGGCGAGGAGGGCTGGCGGTGAGCAGGGAGGCCTGGTCCCATGAGGAGCACAGAGCCCGAGCCTCCGGAAGACACCCAGGCCCCCTGGGAAGCCAAGCTCCCAGAAGAGAGGAGATGGCCGCTGACCGCACTCGGGGGGACAAAGCTGGCGCTCTGTTGCTAAACTTCTAGACGGGGGGGGGGGGTGTCGGCAGGGAATGAGACTCCCATCTTTAGCAAAATGACAGAATTGATGAGATGGACCTCTTTTACCAGCCCATAAGGAGTAAATCCTGGTCATCCACGTCCCCTGGAAGATGAAACCAGGCGTGTTTTTAATCCTACCAGACTTCTGTTGTTGTCGTGCGCTGACAATTTCTTCAGCACTTCTCTCGGGGGAGAAAAACACCTAGTTGTCTTCATTGACTGTTACTGTCGCTACCGGTGTGGTAGGTCGGTTAAATGTGGGTGTGTTTTCATTGACTGTTACTGTTGCTACCGGTGTGCTAGGTTGGTTAGACGTCGGTGTGTTTCATTGACTGTTATTGTCGCCACCGGTGTGCTAGGTCTGTTAGACGTCGGTGTGTTTCATTGATTTTTACTGTCGCCACCGGTGTGCTAGGCCGGTTAGACGTGGGTGTGTTTCATTGACTGTTATTGTCGCCACCGGTGTGCTAGGTCGGTTAGACGTGGGTGTGTTTCATTGATTGTTACTGTCGCCACCGGTGTGGAAGGCCGGTTAGACGTGGGTGTGTTTCATTGACTGTTATTGTCGCCACCGGTGTGCTAGGCCGGTTAGACGTGGGTGTGTTTCATTGACTGTTGGCTCCGGCTGGCCTCACGACTCAGGCCACAACGATCAGAGTGGTCCCTCCTCCTTCCCGCAGGGCGGGCTGGGGCCACCCCAGGAAACCTCGCTGGTGGTCCCGAGAGAGACGTGACCCCTTCCACAGGGAGAACCAGCTGTAGGCACGAGGCTGGCTTGGGGACATGAGAAGGACACCCAACCAGGCTTAAAATAAGTGGGAAAAATCATGACTTTAGAAACTGTGGTACATAAGTGCTATTGAGTGCAACGTTCAAACTATTTTCTTCCTCAGAAAATCAACATCCTGAAGCCCTAGGAAAGCCAGCGTGGGCTCTCACGGGAGCATTCAGACGGGCGACGGCACGGAACCCGCTTCCCAGGGAAACACGTCACCCGGCCTGGCGAGCTTCTCCTGGAGACACCACGCCTCCCCCTTCCACATCTGCATCTGCGGCCTTTCGCGCCACCTCCGTCCCAATGAGTGAACCCGCTCACGACGGCCTTTGCCGAGAGCTGTCTCCCCGCAGGTTGGGAGACGCACATCGTGAAGCCAGAGGCCAGGTGGCGGGTCCGTGACGGGACGGCCTCGGGGACAGCGGACACGCACGCGGGCGCCGGGGTGGGTCGGGGGCTGGAGCCCGGTGAGGGTGGGGCAGCCTGGGGTCTGTGCGTGGGTCCCGGCCGCCAGGTCCTCGGGACACGCGTTCCCCTGCTGCAAAGGCCCCGAAGGAAGCGGGACAGGAGAAGGGACAGGGTGGGTGGGGAGCAGAGACCTAAGGCTGCTGGCGCAGGTCCGAGGAGTGGGCCGAGCCCCACGGGGTCTGCCCGGCGCACAGCCTTCTGCTAGCTGGTTCCGGGTCCTGCCGAGCCCAGCTGTGGCCTGAACAGCGACCGGCAGTTACAGTACAGGCCCTGCCTCGGTATCCGGTCCTTCCCCTCGGATGTCCTGACTCGCAGCCACTCCGGGAACCACCGGCCCCGGACGCCGACGACAGCAACTCCCAGCAAATCCGCCGGGAGCCAGCGAGGCCGAGGGGCGCGTGGGCTCGGGGGACGCGGCCCTGCCGTCTGGGGGGCTCCTGCCTTCCCGGCGGCTCCTGCCGAGGTGGGAGGAGGCCAGCCTCCAGGACCGGGACGGCCGTGATCACACCCCAAGAGGGTAAGGGCCCCGCAGGCGAAGCGGCGAGTGACAGGCGGTGCCACGGGAGGAGCAGGCTTGCAGGACTCCGGGGGAGAGTCTCAGACGAGCTGAGCTTTCTTGTTCAACCAAACCTGTCTGAGACACCAGCTGCCTCTAGAACAAGGGACAAAGACCACAACCCCAGGAGCCTGTGCGGACCCGACAGCCCTGGCAGAGCCCACAGGAGGGGTGACGGGCAAAGACCCCGTCGGGGGACCCTGAGGTCCCACACAAGAAAGCCGCCGATGGAGGGACACGCTGGCCACACTGCCCACGTGTAAGTGCCGTGCTTCCACCGGACTGGAGATCAGGGCCTTCTCGGCGTCGGCGGAAGTGACGCCCGTGTGTGTCTGTGAGCACAGCCGGCTGGCCGGTCAGTGTCACCCGCCCGCAGTGCCGAGCTGCTCTGCGTGGGCGCGGGAGGGTCCGGTCACCAGCGCTGGCACGGCCCGCACCCCATCCTGGCCTCACGGCTGCGCTGGACCTGCACCCGCGGCCTGACGTCACCGTCTCGGGGGACGCCGCGCAGGAGGCTGCCTGTTCGGGCCCTCGGCCCGTGAGCGTCCGCGGGGACGACCACCTGGACCCCTCTGCCCAGCCCCTGCAGGACCCCGGTCACCTCCCGTGGACGGCGCAGCCCGGCCTCCCAGGGGCTGTGGCCCCGTCCCCTCGGCCTCACCCGTATGTCCTGCTCGGAGCCTCCAGGTGCCAAAGCACCGCACGGGGCTTTAAGGTGCTGACGCGAAGCCATTCGTCAGCGGCCACGACACACACGTCACCCACTGCTGTCCCCCACACTGGCGGCCACCAGGACCCCACGCGCCTCCCCCAGATCCACGCCTCACCTCGGGCGAGAGGCTGCTCTGCCTGACTCTTGTGGGGTGACCGCTCTTTTCTAACCTCTTATAAATGACCCTTTGTAATCTCTCCCCACCACACCGAGGGAGGCGGCAGCAGAGGATAAACAAATCTGCAATAAACGTGGGATTTGGGAAGAATGATAAAATCAGAATAATCTGAACGAACGTGTCCAATGAGTGCAGTGTTTCTGAACTATCAGCTAAATCTACAAATAATCACTCGTAGGAAGGGAGGCTATTTTTGAAAACAACTCATCGTGCCGCCTTTACGTGCCACATACAACAGGGATTCTGAGGGCGTCTTCCCGCGCTGACCTTCCCTGAGAGACGGGTACAGACCCGGCTACAAACACACGGTCACTCAAGGCACTGCACGCGGGGCGAGAGCTCTCCTCTGCGGGGCCGGGGCCTCCCCGCGGGTTCTGTCTCTCTGCTCCGGGTGACTCCTGGGTGGCGCGCCAGTGCTGCGGTCCCCGGGGACAGTGCGAAGCGGTCTGTCCTTTCGTAGTCCGGCCGGCGGCCCCCGACCTGTGATCTCTGTGCACTCAGGCCTCCACACCCACCCGAGCTTCCGGCTTCCTTCCTCCTCCAGGCAGGCACCCCTCCTCCTCGTCCTGGCCTCTGACCTGCTGGGTGGTGCTCTCTGGGCCTCGCCCTCCTGCGGGATGTCCCGACCCTCAGGGGTCCCAAGGAGGTACCCCCACCACGCGTACACGGTGCCCCTCCCCTGGCCTGTCTGCCCACGCGGTTCTGCAGCCGAAACCAGAGTCCCCAGTTCCTTCTTTTTTTTTTTTTTTTTTTTTTTTTTTTTTTTTTTTTTTTTTTGCGGTACGCGGGCCTCTCACTGTTGTGGCCTCTCCCGTTGCGGAGCACAGGCTCCGGACGCGCAGGCTCAGCGGCCACGGCTCACGGGCCCAGCCGCTCCGCGGCGCGTGGGATCTTCCCGGACCGGGGCTCGAACCCGCGTCCCCTGCATCGGCAGGCGGACTCTCAACCACTGCGCCACCAGGGAAGCCCCCCAGTTCCTTCTGATGGAGTTTCTCCCCCGAGCAGAAACCCTCCTGACCTGGGTCCTGGGCGCCCTGAGGTCCTGGGGGCCCCCGCCTCCTGGCCCACCGGCAGTCAGGGTTCCCGGTTTTCAGTCCAGTCCTCTGTAAGCCTGTGTCCCCCCCAGTCTCCACTCCAGCTAGGGGCTCAGGCTCTCCAGGGGAGCCCAGAGCCCCGTGGGGTGGAAGGCAAGCGCTGCCCTCTCTCTTCCCAAAGAGGCGCTTCCGCGTGTTCTTCAGTCCTGACCGACCTCAGCAACTAGGCTGGGGCCTCCCGGCCCCCTCTCTGGGGACGTGGGACCACTTCCCCCTTCCTGTCTGCCTCTCGGCGTTTCGGAGCTTCAGGGAAACAGAGGCGGAGCCCAGACCACACTGACAGGCCTGGAAGCTGCAGGAACAAGTTTCCCCCTAAGACAGCAGCGGTGAGACCACGGGAATGGCCACGCAAAGAGGTTGGAGCAGGTCGACGGAAGAAAACTTTTTGGGGGGTTAACGAGAATATTTTCAGAATGAGAATTCAGGACACTCATCAGGTATTGAGGCTTATTCTCTGTTTTTGTCCCTCTTCTGTCACGCTGGACAGTGGCAGGTCCTCTGGCGTGACCCCCTCCTCTGTTTTGAGAGGCAAACACACCGAGGTGTTAGAGCATGGCGACATGTGAGTCAACTTCCTCCAAATCCCTCCGTGTTGGTGGTGTGAGCAGGGAGGCTGCTACAGAACCTCCTCCCCCAAGAAAATCTTCTTCCATATCTCGCCTTCTGGAACCCCCTTTTATTTCCCCCATTTCTCAGAGGCTTCGTTAATCTACAGTCTAACCGGACCAAGAGGTATGTTAGCCCTATTACTGAGAAGGTCTCACGTTAGCTAACTAATCCATTAGTGTCTGTTCATCAAGAACTTTCGAGACCTTGTAAGTGCAACGTGCTCCATTGTGCCGCGAGGGCCCTAAACACAAGAGAGACATAGTTGCCTTTCTGAGGGTCTTTTCGCCTAGGGAGGTAGGTAGACTGCCGTCAACATAAATGACCCCAACACGTGGAACATGTGATGAATGCTATAACAGGTAAACTACTGACAGACTCTTTTGGATCTTAGAGGAGAGAATAATGCCTTTGGCTGGGGGTCAGATGTCCACTTATAGGACTGACTTCTCATCGGCCACCCGGGACCGCAGGGGCCGTTCCCAAAGTGGCCGGTTCCAGATATGCTCACTGTCCAGCAGGCCAGGCAGTCCACCCTGCCTGCATCCTTGGCTGTTACCCAGCTGGGTGTCCTTGGGTCCAGAGTGAGGTTCGGGCTGTGGGGAGGGCAGCACTGGTGAGCGGCTGGGACCTACCCTTCCCGCCCATCTGAGAACAATACAGAACTATCAGAATGCGTGAATGAAGGTCTCTCTCTCTCATGCAAAAGGAAACAGCACCCTCGGGTGGTGTTATGGGTTCAACTGTGTCATCTTCAGACAGAGAAATGCTGAAGTCCCAACTCCCAAGTTACGGACTGAGTTTGTATCACCCCCCAAATTCATCTGTTGAAATCCTAACCCCCAGTGTGATGGTGCCTTTGGGAGGTGTTTAGGTCAGGAGGGTGGAGCCCCTGTGACGGGGTCAGTGCCCTTAAGGAAGGGACCCCGGAGAGCTCTCTCATTTCTTCCTCCGCGTGAGGACACGGCGAGAAGACGGCCGTCTGTGAACCAGGAAGCCGGCCCCCACCAGGTGCCGGATCTGCTGGCAACTCTGTCTCAGACTTCTGGCCTTCAGAATCATAAGAAATAAATGGTGGATGTTTAAACCACTTAGTCTATTTTTTTGTTACAGCAGCCTGGATGGACCAAGACATGCCAGCGCTTCAGACTCTAACCTTTTTGGAAACAAGATGGTTGCACGTGTCGTTCGGATCAAGTCAAAGGGTGGCCCCTAATTCAATACGACTGGCGTCCTTATAAGAAGAAGGTCAGACACACAGGGAGAGCGCCAAGTGTTGGTGGAGGTGGGACGGGAGTGACTCACTGTCAGGCCAGGGACAGCCAGAAGCCCCCAAAACCGCAGAGACAAGGGAGGAGCCTTCTGCACAGACACTTCTCCAAAGGAGACATACCGATGGCCAACAGGCAAATGAAAAGACGCTGAACATCACTCATCATCAGGGAAATGCAAATCAAAAGCACAATGAGATACCACCTCACGTTTGCCAGAATGACTGCCATCAAAAAGACAACAAATACCAAGTGTTGGTGAGGACGTGGAGAAAAGGGAGCCTCCTGCACTGCTGGTGGCAATGTAAATTGGTGCAGCCACCATGGAGAGCAGTATGGAGGTTCCTCAAGAAAGTAAAAATAGAGCCACCATAGGATCCAGCAATCCCACTCCTGGGCATATATCTGAAGAATTTGAAAAGACACATGCACCCCAATGTTCACAGCAGCACTATTTACAATAGCCAAGACATGGAAACAACTTACGTGTCCATTGACAGACGAATGGATAAAGAAGATGTGGTATGTATATACAGTGGAATATTACTCAGCCATAAAAAAGAATGAGATAATGCCATTTGCAACAATATAGATAGACTTTGAGGGCATTATGGTTAAGTGAAATAAATCAGACAAAGGCAAATACCATATGATGGCTTTAATATGTGGAATCAAAAAAAAAATCAAACTCACAGAAACAGAGAGTAGAATGGTTGTCGAGGGTGTGGGTGGGGAAATATGGGAGCTGCCTGTCAATAGGTACAAAGTTTAGTTATAAGTGATTAAGGGCTGAGGATCGAATGTACAGCATGGTATAGTTAATGATATTGTACTAAATACTTGAAATTTGCCAAGAGAGTAGATCTGAAGCGTTCTCACCACAAAAACAAACAAAAAACCCCATATGATCATCTTCTACAGCTTTCAGAGAGCTTGGCCCTGCTGATTGCAAACCTTGATCACAAACTTAGCCTCCATTACTGTAAGAGAATTGATCTCTGTTTTTTTAAGTCACCGAGTTTGTGGCACCTTGTTACAGCAGCTCCGGGATAAAGATCCAGGCAGAGAAAAAAAATCTCTCTAGCATGTGCCTATTTATTGAGTAATTTTGTGATGCGTACAGCCAGCTGAAAATCCACAGTAATAGTCAACTGAAATTCTGCAAGTGGTTTAGTGCTGGAATTCCTAAATGAAAATGGTTTATTTAGTTATTTAAAATTTAACCCGGGGCTTCCCTGGTGGCACAGTGGTTGGGAACCGCCTGCCAGTGCAGGAGACACAGGTTCGAGCCCTGGTCTGGGAAGACCCCACATGCCGCAGAGCAACTAAGCCCGTGCGCCACAATGACTGAGCCTGCGCTCTAGAGCCCGCGAGCCACAACTACTGAAGCCCACGTGCCACAACGACTGAGCCTGCGCTCTAGAGCCCATGAACCACAACTATGAAGCCCACATGCCACAACTACTGAGCCTGCGCTCTAGAGCCCACGAGCCACAACTACTGAAGCCTGTGCGCCTAGAGCCCGTGCTCCGCAACAGGAGAAGCCACAGCAATGAGAAGCCCGCGCACCACAACAAAGAGTAGCCCCCGCTCGCCACAACTAGAGAAAGCCCGCGCGCAGCAACGAAGACCCAATGCAGCCAAAAATAAATAAATAAAAATAAATAAATTTATATAAATAGATAAAACTTAAACCTTTTAATATGTAACCTCCCCCCAACCCCCAGAAGTTTCCTTGGTTTGAAAAGCCCACAGAAGGAAACTAAAGTAAGAAAGAATGACCAAAAGCAGGAAATATTCGGTTGGACATTTTTTCAGAACGTTGACTCATGAATCACGGTGTACGATCTTGACAGGTGGGGCCCAGTGGGACCCCCAGGTTGAGAGGACGTGAGGTGAAGGTGCCTGAGCCTCAGCTTCTCACGATGACGTGCCAGGGATCCTGGCCCGAGGCCCCAGGGGCTCAGCTCTCCATGTGGGGTCCTGGTCCCCCCGTCAATGCCACCCTCCCCGGGGCCGCGTCACAGGCGGGGGCAAGGTTCACGGAGCAGAGGCCCAGGGACCGGGGCCATCCCGCACCGTCCCATGAGTCTGGGCCTGTCCCTCTCGGCCCCACGAGCTGGCTTCCTCCTATGCGTCAGGGGACACGCGGCCTGTCTCACCCTCAGGCTCTCCTAGAGGGACTTGGTGGGCTGTCCTCCCCTCCCCGAAATGCGAGCACAGGTGACCCGTGCCTCCTGGGCAGGTCCCCCCTGCCCCGTCCCTTCGTCTGCGAGCTGCCCAGCTCCAGGCTGAGGCCACGCTGGCCCCCGAGGTGGGGACCCGAGACGGGCACGCAGCCCGGGCACCTCACCTCCTCACCTGTCCCGGTGTCTGTGACCGCAGCGGTCACTCCCCTCAGGTTAGACAGGGACAGACGCGTTTTCCCGTCCAAGTAACATGCACGTTTTCTGGCCTCCCCAGATATGCAGGTCAAAGGTCACTGGACCGCCCCAAACGCGCATCTCCGGGGGCGGCCGTGGGGCAGGTGGCGACCCCGCCCTCCCGAGGCCCCTCTGGCGTCTTCCGAGAGGCCGCCCATGTCAGGGGCTCTCATCACAGGCCCCTGCTGCCATCAGGGCCCCTCCGTGGGCTGGTCTCCACTGGCACCCCGGACCCCATGTCTGCAGGGAGGTCGCCCGCGCTCCCGTCAGGTCCACACACACGCGGAAGAGCTCGGCCCTGCGGCCCAGAGCTGCGGGGAGACGCCCGGGCAGGGACCCGCCGCCCGCGGGGTGAGCCTCGTCCCCAGCCGCCCTCCAGCCGAGGGGGTGGCGCCGTCCCGCTCCAAGGCCCCTGGGCTCTGGATGACCCGGCCTGCGGCCACAAACCCCCTTTATTGCAGAAGTTCGGGGGGCGAGCAAGGTTAGGGAGGCCGAGAGACGTGAGGTGCCAGGGACAGCAGGCAGCCCCCAGTGGGGACCCCGTCCGTGCTTGGCAGCCCAGGGTCCTCGAGCAAGGCCGTGACGAGGCCCGGGCTGTGCCCTGCGAGCTCAGGAGCCACTGCGGGGTCAGGGTCCTCAGCAGGAAGGCACCCCTCACCTCCTGGGGCATCGGGGAGAGGCTGTGCGCGAGTGCCCGTGGCCGCGGGTGTCTGGGGGCTCAGGACGCGGCCTTGTGGAGGGACGGGTCGGGAGGGATGAGGGGAAACTCAGGAGGGGCTCCCCTGCTTTGG
The DNA here is from genome assembly GCF_026419965.1 of Kogia breviceps. Taxonomy (NCBI): domain Eukaryota; kingdom Metazoa; phylum Chordata; class Mammalia; order Artiodactyla; family Physeteridae; genus Kogia; species Kogia breviceps. The sequence continues at coordinate 1,205,313 of NC_081318.1, read as the reverse complement.
TCTAGCGGGTGTGGCGTGGGCTGGACCAGCTTCGCCGACTTGAAAGGCCCCTGGAAGATGCTCGGGGAACAGCTGTGGGACCAAGGCGCCGGCCGCAAACACACGCACCGTCCTTGTCCCCACCTGTCAGACACGTCGCCAGACGTGGGTCACATCCGCTGTCTACACTGCACTCGAGCTCTGCAGAGACCCTCCTGGTCCATGAGGCGGGGCTCAGAGAGCCTCTCTCAAGGATGGGTCACTGGATCAAGCGGAAAGCTAGGCTCTGGGGAGGGGACCACGGCGCTGGGCCTGGACTGGGAGCCCCCGTCAGTGGCCGGCCCCCCCGGTCTCCGCCCATGGCTTCCGGCCCCTGAGCGCCCCAAGTTCATTCACTCTCTGGTTCCCGCCTCGGGCCGGGCGTCTCCCCTGGCGTCGCGGGCTCATCCTCACAGGGTCCAGGCACCCCCTACTCAGCCCCGCGTGGCCGGTGGCGTGAGTCCCAAACCAGCACCTTGACCTCTGCCCTCCTAACCCGCACCCAGCCCCTCGTCCCGTCCTGCTGCTTTCGTTCCCAGGCCCCTTCGTCCCTCCCGTGTCCCTGCCTGGCCCGCCGGCTCCGTCCCCGTCAGACACCGTCCTCCCCCAGAGCCCATCTTGGCCTTTACGCTGCCGCGGCCAGCGCGGGAGGTTCACACATTTCCAAGCTCTAAACTTTCCGCTTTTTTTTTTGCGGTACGCGGGCCTCTAACTGTTGTGGCCTCTCCCGTTGTGGAGCACAGGCTCCGGACACGCAGGCCTAGCGGCCATGGCTCACGGGCTTAGTTGCTCCGCGTCATGTGGGATCTTCCCGGACCGGGGCACGAACCCGTGTCTCCTGCATCGGCAGGCGGACTCTCAACCACTGCGCCACCAGGGAAGCCCTAAACTTTCCGCTTTTCCACTGAGGGGCAGGCAGGGAAGTCGGCGCCCAGGATGCAGAACCGGCTGCAGGCGGGGCCTGGAAAGATGCGCTCCCAGAGCCTCTGCGCGTCGCCCGCCGGTGGTGCCGGCTCCCAAGGCCCCTTCCCGCGCCTCAGCCCCCACTGCAGGGACACGCTCAGAGCTGAAGCTCCAGGCGGCTATGGCCAACCTGGCTTTTACTTTACTAAGAATTCAGACCGCCCACAACTGAAGTGTGTTTATTTGCAAAGGCCGCCTTGCAAATGGCCTGAAGCTTTTCACTTTATCTTGTAATGCATAAGTAAAACATAGAAATTATGAAAATATACCATTTTTTAATTGAAAAAGAAAGAATTTTCAAATATCAGGTCATTAAAGCATTTTTTTTGTCTATTATTGGAGTCATAACACCTAGTTAAACTTCAATTTACATTTTAATATGTATTCAGTTCCCAAACTAAACATGCTATATTATTGTCAAGTTGACTTTTCATGAATTATACTTTTTCTTACGTAATTAATTTAAAGCCAATTGAATAGCATGAGACATGTGTTAGGCAGGGCAGTCAAAATTCGGCTTTATATATTATCACTATTTATAAGATAATATTAAATTAATTTTATAATATCGTTTTTTAAAAAATGTACCAACCTGAAATAAAACTCTTTTACTTAAAAATTACCTGTTTTTTCCCCATATATTATACAGAAACAAACTGACTTTTAAAAAACCTTTGAGGGGAAGGATAGTCTTCTCAAGAAATTGTGTCGGGAAAACTGGACACCCACATGCAAAAGAACCAAGCTGGCCCCTCACCTCACACCCGATATAACCATGAACTCAAAATGGATCAAATGCCTAAAGGTAAGAGGAAAAACTACAAGGCCGTTAGAAGAAAACATGGGGGAAGATCTTCATAACATTGGATTTGGTCACGATTTCTTGCATACGACACCAAAAGCACAGGCAACGAAAGGAAAAAATAGATAAACTTGACTTCATCAAACTTAAAAACTTTTGTGCGTCAATCAAAGGATGCCACTGAGAGAGTGAAAAGACACCCCACAGAATAAGTAAAAATAATTGCAAATCACATATCTAATAGGGAATTAATATCCAGAATAAAGAACTCCTACAACTCGACTACCAAAAAACGAAACAACCCTGTTCAAAAATAGAGTTGAAAGGTACACAAATGGCCGATCAGCACATACAAAGATGCTGTGCTGTCGGCAGTCATCAGGAAAATGCAAATCAAAGTCACAAGGAGACTCCACCTCACATCCATCAGAATGGCTACTATAAGATAAAACAGAAAATAATAAAACTCGGGGAGAATGTGGCGAAATTAGACTCTTCATGCACTGCTGACGGGAATGTAAACTGGTGCAGCCACCGCGGGAAACAGCTTGGTGATTCTTCACAAACTTAAACATAGAATTACCACACCGTCCAGCGATTCCACCTCTCACTATATACTGAAAATAACTGAAAACAGGGACCCAAAGAGATCCTAGTACACCCAAGTTCACAACAGCATTATTCACAATAACCAAAAGATGGAAGCAGCTCAAGGGTCCGTCTACAGATGATGGATAAACAAAATGGGATACATACAGACAATGGAACACGATTCCGCCTTAAAAAGGAAGTAAATTCTGTCACCTGCTACACTGCGGGTGAACCTTGAGGACACTGTGCCCCGTGAAATGAGCCAGTCACAAGAGGCCAAATATTGCATGATTCTACTCATACGAGGTCCTCCGAGACAGAAAGGAGAAGGGGCGCCGGGGGCAGGGAGTCAGTCTGTTAATGCGGACAGGTTTCAGTTTCGTGAAATGAAGAATTCTGGACGTGGCGGTGGCAATGGCTGCCCGGCAATGTGAATGTATTTGAGGCCACGGAGCTGTAGCTGAAAATGGTTAAAATGGTAAATTTTAGGTTACGTATATTTTATCGCAACTTAAAAAAAAAAAAAGGATGTAATAGTGGGGAAAAAAATCTAACCTGCAGAGCTTCTAGGGATGACCCACTCCTGGCAAAGTCTTGAGAGGCCCACGAACATGAGTGAAGTTGGGGGCGGTGAGCTGGGAGGCCCTTGCGGCAGACCTGCTGCCCGGCCTCTGCCCACGTGCAGTCCCGTGAACCCCCTGGGTCAGACCCCTGGTGCTGCGGGGCTGCTGCCTGGGTATCTGGGTGTCTCCTGCACCCGGTGGGCCACCCTCCCGCCAGTGCCGGGGCCTCCGCTCAGTCCAGCTCTGGCCTTGTCCTGCCCCGTGGGCCTCACTCTGGCCACGTCTGAGGCTCACACAGGCTCCCGCGTGGCGCCTGGGACCCCATGGGCACCCGGGGAGTGTCCTGGAGTGAAGTCCCGTGATGGGCGGCTACCGCCCCCCAAGTGGAGGCGCCCTCTCTCTGCCCTGCCAGGGGCCCAGGCAAGGACGGGCAGAGCCGACTACGTGAGAAGCAGAGGGCGCAGGGTCTGTGCCAGCCTGTCAGCGTCCAGTGACCTTCCGACGGTGCCAAGGTTGGCCCAGGTGCGTCTGAGGGCGGGGCAGCTGCTACGCTGTCAGACTCAGGGCCACGGGGAGGGAAGCTTAGCCAAGTCTTTGTTGAAAAGAGACAAGCACTGTGGCTTTCTGAAGCTGTGACATCTGCCTCTGGATGGTCTTCCCGGCGTGTCCGGCTGGGGGTCAGGAGGGGGGAAGGAGGCTGTCCGTTGCTGTCCATTATACGTGTCACATGATGTCCTTCGGTCCAGCCGACAAAACAGCTTTAAAGTTCAAGGCTAATTCAAATTGGATTTGTAGAAACACAAAGTCTTGAAACATTTGTACCAAACGAAGGGATTATACCCTTATCTTATCCTCGGAGAAGCTTTTGAAGAAGTGGGGGGGGAAAAAAGGGAGCGCAAATTTTAAACTGGTCTCACAATTTGCCTGTGTGCGGCTCCGCCCTCGGGCAGGCTGCCTGTTATCAAAAGGTGAAAGTCTTACACGATTGAAAAAAGGATTTGTATAAATTGCTTTCACCTGCTTCTTATATGAGGTTAATGAAATTGGAACAAAAAGGGGTGAATCCCCCAGCCTGGCCCGGGCCCCCAAAGCCCCCGACCCCAGCATGTCTGGAGTGCTGACACCTTGGTCTCGGCTCTGCCCCCATGAACCTTCCCAGGAGACCAGGACGGCCCAGCCTGGCAGAGGTCCCGTCCGTCAGGGGTGGGCGTCCAGCACAGCGTGATGAGGTCTGAGCCTCACACGCGAGCGCGCCGCACAGAGAGGCTGCCCCAGAGCGCAGGTGGCAGATTCTGGGCGGCTCCCTGGCCTCTGGAATCCAGGCGATAACATCGGGAAATGAAAATAAACAGGGAGGGGCTTCCCTGGTGGCGCAGTGGTTGAGGGTCCGCCTGCCGATGCAGGAGACACGGGTTCGTGCCCCGGTCCAGGAGGATCCCACATGCCGCGGAGCAGCTGGGCCCGTGAGCCGTGGCCACTGCGCCTGCGCGTCCGGAGCCTGTGCTCCGCAACGGGAGAGGCCGCAACAGTGAGAGGCCCGCGTACCGCAAAAAAAAAAAATAAATAAATAAAATAAACAGGGAGGAGACTATAAAAGGCGGAAGGTCACTAATTACTTTGACGGGGTAGAAGCTTCATTACACATAACATAGAGTATTTTATTTTTCCCTCCACCCAATTTTAAATTTCCACGTACTTGAAGGAAGAAGAAATTGAAGATGCTAATCTTTTGGTGCAGATTTCTTTAGGGGCACCTGGAAGCCCAGAGCACTATTTTCCAGAACCGTGACTGGAGTTTGCACACTGGCCCAGGGCTCGGGGGCTGGACGCCTGCCTGGACCCCAGCTGAGCCTTGAACTCTGTCGTGTATTGGAATTCCTAGAAAGCTGCTTTTTGCAGAAAGGTTTCCGCTGCTAAAACTCGTGTAAACACTGCCGTTTGTTTAAAGGGCAGACTCAGAAGGTTCGAGAGTAGACGGGACCTTTACACCCAGTGACCTTGTAAGCCAGGCGCTGAGCTGGCCCCGAGACCGTGACGGGTGAGAACAGACGTGGTGCCTTCAGCCCGTGGGCTGGAACAGCAGGGTGCGGGGCCCCTACGCCCGACCAGCCCCAACGGCGGGTCCAGGTGCCCTGGGGGTGGCGCCAGGAGAGCAGGGGCGCAGGGTCCCCGGGCTCTCCCTCTCTCTGTCTCTGCCTCTCCCCCCTCTGTCTTTCTTTCAGGAGAAAACAAACGACTCGTATTAAAGAGGCTGCCTGTCTCCCAAAGGTGTTCGGAGCGTCAAGATAAACGTGTCCTTCTTCCTCGAAGGTCAGTTTCATTGGAAGGTTTGGGGAAGTTATTTTTACATTACAACCCAAACGGCCCTGTCGTGTAGTGAATGCCCCGTGCACACAGCATTCTAAGCAGGCAGGGAACAGAGCCCCACAGGCCTGGGTTCTAGTCTGCAACCTCAGGGCCTGAGCTCAGCCCTCTCTCTCCCACACCCACCACCGAGGTCCAGGGGCTGCGGCCACAGCGGACACCCGACCCCGGACCCAGGGTCACCCGTGCTACCACCGGAGCAGTTTGCGCTCACCTTACAGACCGAACTCAGAACAACTCCTGTGACGTGTGATGACTGTCTGGGAGGCCTCCCCTTCTGGGCAGCGGGGACGGGGAGCTGAACTTCCCCCGTGGTAAACGTGACGGGGCCCCGCTGAGCCCGGCAGAGCCCCCAGCCGTGTCCTGGGGGGCCGTTCCCTGCGGAGGGCGCTGAAGCCAAGGCCCCGCCTCCCGCACTGATCCCCTTGCCGAGGTGTCAACCCTGTTTACCTTCCCTGAGGTGCCGAGGTCACTCCAGGGAGAAGGGTGTGCCCGTGCGGGGCTGAGGTGTGGTCCGGAGGCGGTCATCGCCCTTACCGAGGGTCCCGGGCTTCTCCAAGTCCACGTGCGCGTGCACCGCCTCGGCCTGCAAGCTGCGTCCAGGTGACGTGGTGATGCCCCGCCCACCACGCCCAGCGCGGTGCCTCAAGGGTGCGGCCCTGACCTCACTGGTCCCCACCTACGGCAGCCGGGTCGCACCGGGCTGCGCCCCTTCGTCCGCACCGTGAGCTGCGCAGCTGCCGGGGCGGCGTCGGGCGCGTAACAGGCGCTCGGCGGAAACTTACTGAAGGAAGGAGTAAGTTAGCGGGATGTCCTCGGGCACAGAGACTCTCTCACCCTCCTTTCTGTCCCCGGCACTGGGCACGGCGGCGGATGCACGGGGAGCGCGCCGTGAATGTTTATCGCAGGAGGACACGCCACAGTCCCTACAGGAGATCGATAACCCGCTTCAGTAACACGTGTACTTTAAGGAGAGAGGCACCGTTCATAGCGGAGTCTCGGCTCCTCGGCTTCGCGGCGGAGACGACCTCTCAGCACCTTCAGGCCCAGAGGCGTACAAATGTTTTAACAACATCCCAATGACTGACTAACCGGTGGCTCAGCCGACACGCCCTGAGTAAACGGCTTTCTATTCTTAACGCTGCTCCCGTCTCACTGAGCGTCCCAGGGCCACGCTTACATCTGGGGTACGGCCGTTCCACCTGGCTTGGACACGACACCGCGAAACCCTCATGATGATCCGGAGCTACCAGGGCCGCCCCTGCCAGTCACCCAGCCCCACGCACGTCACGGCTGGGGGTGCGGGACGTGGGGCTGGCCAGCTGGGGGCAGAGCCAAGCTGGGAGCCGCCGGCGCCCCCACCCCGGCCGCTCCGGCTGCTCTCAGGAGGTGGGTATGCGCGACCCTGCGATCAGCCACGTACTGCCCGTCGGGGGGGTCGCATCCGCCCACCAGCCGTGGTTCTGACACACGGTGCCGGGGGGGCCCGCTGCGTCTCACGTGCGTCCACCTCGCTGGGCCTTGGTCGGAGCCATGGGCGCAGGGCGGCCCCGGGGGGGGTGCTGGCAGCCTCCGACCCTGTGATGGGCGCCTCGTTTGCGGCATTCTCCAGCGGCCTCGGTGGAACAGCCACGAGTTTCACGTACTACAGGAAACCTCTTGCCGAGCGCCGTTCCCCCCCCCGCACCCGGACGGGCAGACAGACCAGCTGGACAAGCCTTGGCTGGGTTTGGCCCGCCTCCCCCCTCCCCGAGCTGTGGCTACTGGGTGCGGCCGAGTCGGTGGGTGAGGGCGTCCCCTTGGCCGTGGGGGCCCAGGCAGGCTCTCTGTGCCATCTGTGCAGCGCCCCGGGCGACGGAGAGGTCGGAGGGGATTCACCTCTCCCGGCAACCTGCCCTACCTGGGCCCCGCCCACCTGAGCAGGAGACCAAGGCACAGAGCACGTGTGGACCGGTTTCGAGAATAAGGCTTTGAGCCCACCCCTCGGAAATGACGGGGGAGTTCAAAAGAAAGGAGCAGCTGGGGCTAAATAAATGAAAGTCTAGTGAAAAAAAATATTTTGAAGAAATATGAAGGGGTCGAGTGACCTCGTAACACTTGAATTCACAGAACACAATGTAACTTCTCAGGGCAGAGGTGTGTGTTCTGATGCCCGATCTTGATGTCTTTTACACGGAAGACGCACAGCAAGTGCTGGGAATGAAGGGTCCCTCTGTTCCTCTGTTTGTCCAAAGAAGCATCAGCTGAGTTAATTCCCAACAAACACGCGGATCGTCATGACTCTGGGAGACGTTTGGATCTCGGACGGTGTCGATAACGATCAGCTACTCATCAAGCTGTCTCAGGGGGCGGATGTTCTGCGTCCCCCCAGGCAGCTCAGCGCGGGAGGTGAGGGCGCCATTCTGCAGAGAGCTCACCGTAGGGGTCTCCCGGGGGAGTCCGAGATGGCCTCGTTGCCCTGTTCTTGGATCCTGAGCTGCGGGAGAAACGGGTGGAGACCAGGCTATGACCTGGGTCTGCAGGGTCGGGAGCCCCGTGCACTGCCAGGAGGGCCTCTTAGGTGGTAAATCTCATGGACTCCAGGCCTCCCCTTCTCCTTCCCTTGCAAGGGGATGGGATACCAGCTAGACGGCCGGCACGCCCCAGGCTTAAACCCGCACAGGACTGCGGATGTAGCTCTGGCCCTGCTGTGTCAGAAGGTGCCACAGACTGGACTGTGTCCCCCCCCCAATGTGGTCGTGTTCACAGACAAGGCCTTTAAGAAGATAACTGCGGTCAAATGAGGTGACCAGGGTGGGTCCTGCTCTGATAGGACTGGGGTCAGTGTAAGAAGAGGAAGAGATACGCCAGAGATCTCCCCCTCTCTGCATGTGCCCAGAGGGACAACCACGTGAGAGCAAGCGAGAAGGTGGCCGCCTGCAAGTCAAGGAGAGAGGCCCCAGGAGAAACCAACCGAGCCCGCACCTGCATCTGGGGCCTCCAGCCTCAGCGCTGTGAGACAATACACGTCTGTGGTGTTTGTTACACGGCAGCCCGAGCTGACGGAGACAAAGGGTGCACTGGGCATTGGGCAGCTCTAGGGATGCAGTGTCCGCCTTTGGGTGAGAGGGTGTCTGGCATCCCCTTGGGACCACGAGAGCCACGTTTTGCAACATCTTCCGTTCTCTACTTTACGTGCAGTTCCCTCCACTTCGAGAGAAAAAAATCAAAAAGGACATAATTCTACCCATGCCAGGCTGGACACATACTGGTCTCGGGGCCGAGGGGCAGCAGCTCTTTCTCTCCACAAACAAAAGGCTGCTCTCTGTCCTGGTGAAACAGGGAGGTGACATTCTTAAAGGGTAGAATAAATTTGCTTTGGCTCTCATTGCCCTTTCCGGAGGCCGCAGGAGCCCCCAGGGTGACACATCCCCTCACTGAGAGGAAAGCCTAGCAGACAGTCACACAGAAGTGCGGACAAACACAAGTGAGCTAAGGCCCTGGGTCCAGCTATGCGCGCACCACGTGTTCATTACAAAGTTAATTTCACAAGAATTTCATGAAGCCTCAGCACACACTTAAGTGGCTCGGGTTTGTTTGGGTTTTTTTTCTTTTTTAGAGGGAAGGATTTATTTATTTATTTATTTTTGGCTGCGTTGGGTCTTCGTTGCGTGCGAGGGCTCTCTCCAGTTGTGGCGAGCGGGGGCCACTCTTCATCGCGGTGCGCGGGCCTCTCACTATCGCGGCCTCTCTTGGTGCGGAGCGCAGGCTCCAGACGCGCAGGCTCAGTAGTTGTGGCTCACGGGCCCAGTTGCTCCGCGGCATGTGGGATCTTCCCGGACCAGGGCTCGAACCGGTGTCTCCTGCATCGGCAGGCGGATTCTCAACCACTGCGCCACCAGGGGAGCCCTGGCTCGCGGTTTTTATCTTGGTACATTTTCCCTTCGCCGGATAGCCTGGCAAGGCTTCTCCCAGTTACAGCCGGGCCGGGGTCCCCGAAGGGTTACCCCACAGCCTGGTGGCTGGCAGTGTCCTGCACTCAGAGCGACGGCGCCCTGGCACCTGCCCACGGAGGGGGCGTGCGGGGCATGCAGCCGCTGCCCTGTCCCTGTGATGTTCCAGCTCTAGAGGGGGGGCCCCCCGGGCCGTTGGGTCCTGTGAAGCAGAAGCCCCGCGGGCAGGTTCCAGGGCCCCTTGACTCCCACTCGGGGTCGGCGTTCCCGTTCTGGTTCTGCGGTCCCAAGTTGGAGCTGACGGAAAGGACCCCGTGTTTCCCTGTATGGCGGCGTGCTAAGCACGGGACCTGGGCGCTCGTCTCTAGGCGCACTCAGTGTCCCGGCTGAAGAGCTGCGTGTGATTTCCAGGGCAAAATACACCGAGTCCCCGCATCGCCGGCTGGAACGTCTGGAGCAGGCCCGCCTGTGAACCAGGACATCGTGTGTTAAGCTACACACGCCCCCACCAGCAGGGAGCGGCCGCGTCTGAGGCCAGTGACGGGGGCTCCAGGAGACTCTCGGTGGCCCAGAAGGCTCAGGGTCACAGGCCAGAGAGGAGAAGGCCCTGCCACCAGCCCTTCTTCACCCTGGGCCCCCCCGGCCCTCGGTCGGGGCCCTGCTCACACGTGCCTTCTGGGAGGCTGCTGTCAAGGGCCATGTCTCGGACTCATTCATATCCGAGGCCCCAAAGGGCCTCACTGGTCTGGACTGTCCTTTAAAATCTTTATTTTGTCAGGAGTGCTTTCACTTTTAAACAATATTAAGCCCTCTTGGTACTGTATTTCTTAAAAAAATCTATTTATTAATCGTTTATTTGCACTGATTAGGATAAGGCTGGCATAGCCAGCTAACCACAAGCCCATGACCCACGTGTCAATCGCAGTTGGCACCCGCAGGGCCGCGGGAAGGCGGGCGTCACACGGTCAGCGCACGTGGACCCTAACGTGGCAGGACGAACCACCTGGAGAGAAGAGAGGAGGTACCAGGGGCGGGGCTGGGGGCTGCTGTTGGCACGGGGTTTGCCTGCCCGGGCATCACAGAAGCAGGTCCGGGGTGCCCGGATGTTCCGTGGTCTGTGGAAGTCCTCGGGCCCCCGGGGAGCATCTCCCCTGCCCTGAATCCGACACAAGAGGACGAGCGGAGCAGCGGGTGCTGGACGGGGCTCTGTCTGCAGCCACCGGGGGTGTTGCCGGGGTGACCAGCGCCGCCTCCCACGAGGCGGCCCCAGCTGACGCTTAGGACCCAGTCGCCTGGTATGTGATGTGCTGAGCATCCAAGTCACCGTCCTCGCAGCAACGCAGAGAAGCCTGGGCCGTTTCACGACTCCTCTTCTGGTTTAGTGCTGTCGTTTTAATTACACGAAGTGGGAAGGCAACCGGATTTTTCAGATGTTCCCGAGTCAAAAGAGGACCGTTCAGCCAGACGTCTGCTCTGGCCCTGGTCAACTTCGGCTTGGAGGAAGGGTGCAAGGAGTGAAGAGCAGAGAGAGGGGAGCAGAGGAAAGGGACGGGCCCCGAAGTCCGAGTTTAAGGTTAATTTTGCATTAGGTTATTGTTTTCATCGGCGCCTCCAACTCAGGCCGTGTCCTCATTGCAGGGAGCTCTGAGCACTTTGCGCACAAGGGTTCACGTCTTGTCCCCGAGTCCCCGTGACATGGGGACACGTCTCACTTTGTAAAATACGGTGGAGGAGAAGCAGCAAAGCCCAGTGGGAGACTCGACTTGCCTGAGGTCACACGGGACCGAGACGCGCCCGGGCTTAGAGCCCAAGTCCCGGCTTCTCAGCCGGGTCTGAAGCTTCCTTCCCCGAAATCGCAGCAGCTCAAAGCAAACGGAAGCAGCAGCGGCTGTAACGCTGCCCGGCCCTGCCCCAGGGAAACTTACAAAACGTGCGCACCCTCGTCGGTGGCCCGGCCTCCTGTCCCCGTCATCCCTGACCTCCTACGTCCACTGCCCGAGCCCCGAACGGCTCTGGGGAGGGATCCACGCCGAGCCCTTCACCCCGGGGAAGGTGGCCCTCACGTTACCCCTAGAGCCCCTGCATCCCATCCTATTCTTCTCCTCAGGGGAGGAAAGACGGGCTCCCGTAAAAAGCCTAAAGGAGGGACTAGAAGCTGCGTGGAGCATTTGGAGGCCGTGACAGCCCTTCTGCGGCCTGCGGTCACTGACGTGGCCCTGGCCTCGCGGCCCAGGGCCGACTCAGAGCCCTGAGCTCTGCTCCACGTGCCAACCCTCAAGGCTATCGCGGAATCCGACACTGGACAAGGAAGATGGCGATTTCAGTCACTGTGCAAACAACTCCTCCCTGGGGCCGCCATGCTGGTTTTTGTGGGATGTGCTCTGGTGTCGCCGGACGGCTCAGAAGTGACAACACAAGGTCTGGGCTCGTCCACATACACGCCCAGTCTCTGCACGAGGCTCCAGGGGGAACGCCCGCCGGTGGCCTCCGGCCACAGACAACGCCATTCCCAGCAGCGTCTTTCCCATCTAGAAGTGAGGGCTCAGCAGGTGCCAGGTGGAGCTGGCCCACTGGCCCACCCGCGCGCTTCCACTTTGTACAGCCGCAGTGTCCTCTACTGACTTCTTATCTCTGTGTTTGTTCACACACGTATTTTAAGGGTGCTTTTCTGCTGGCCCACAGGCCCCCTTCCTCCACAGACTTTCTACCCCTTTAGTTTGACCACACTGTACACACAGACACGCTTTTCTTTTACTGGTGAGCCGCCTTAACTCCTTTTGCTGGAAGTAGGTATACTATAACTTACACATTTCTCCGTTTAACATTTTCTCCGAGACGGTAGGTTCTCATAGCGTATGAGACGCGAACCTACCAGGTCACTGTCGGGGACTCAGCCGCAGATAGGCCACTAGACAACCACGGAAGCATGTTCTGCAGCCGTGGCTCTAGAAGCCCCTCACTCTTCCCACGACATGGTGGGGTTCTTGGCCCAGCAGAGCGGTCCCGTGGCCAGCTGGTGGGGGGCAAATGAAAAACGCCAGTCCCCTAAAATATCCTCCTCGTCCTGTTTTGCTGGGAAGGTGTTGCCTCTGGAGGGGCTCGAGCCCAGAGCCTGACTGAGAACAATACCGCCCACCCGCCCAGTGGCTTCGGGAGGGATGGTTCACACGGCCCTGCTTCCATCACCCACCCTCCTTCAAGCTTAGGTGAGATGACTATTTCCTGGCCGACCGAGTTAGGTTCCGGCAAGGCCCCGGCCAGGATGCTAAGGAGATGCTAACCTGCCCTCCCCACTGGCCCCGGTGGGGACCGTGAGCCCCTGCCGCGCTGTGTGTCCACGCGCGGCCGGAGCACCGCTCGATGGCAAGTCAGGCCCCGGCCAGGATGCTAAGGAGATGCTAACCTGCCCCCACGCGCGGCCGGAGCACCGCTCGATGGCAAGTCAGGCCCCGGCTCCGTTTGCCTGCTCTCTGGGCTGCACCTCTGACCGCAGGGGAGAACTAACGTTTGATGCTGTTTGGATACTTTCTGCTTTTGTGCCGAGGCCTTAGTCCAGCAAACGTTTACTGCACGTGTCAGTGAAGTCTGGTGGAGGAGGGACAAGCACACGCGACTGGCTGAGAAGCAGTTCCGGCTGACGGAACAGACAGAGGGCACTGAGACGGGGGTGGAGTGGGACATCCCAGGGTCAGGGGCGGAGCTCGGAAAAGCGTTCCTGGATGCCGATTTGGATTTAAAGGGTTTGGAATTCAAAGAAACGGAAGATATTGGAATATCCACCTAAATGCGGGTGACTGGGGTCCCCAGTCTAGTACTTTAGCGAACCTGGCCCCCATGCTCACCATCGGGGCCATTATGTGGATGCCGTGGCAACAGCGGGAGATCCACTCCGGGGACGGTAAATGGCTCTTCTGTAAACATGCCCAGGTCCCATTTCATACTGAAATAGTACAACGAATTCTTTAACACGTAAGTAGAGCTATGTATGGTACCGCAGCCATCTACAGCCTCCGTTTAAGATGTGAGATAGGCCTGCTCTCGAACCTTAGAAGACGATGGAAGTCTGCCCTTTGCACGTCTGGACGTGTGGAGCGCCTCAGAGCACCCAGGAGAGAGGACACGCGGCGGCAGGCAGCCCGCCCGCCCGGTTTACCCGGAATCAGGCGGGGCTGGGAAGCTGCTCCGCTGTCCTCACTCACGCGCAGGCAGGACCGGCGCGCTGCGCGCCTCTGGCTGGATGGTCTGGGGCCCGCTCCCGGGCCCTCGCTGTGTCGCGCGGCCCCCTCCCCTCCCGGGGCCTCCGGGGGGCCCGGGCTGAGTGTCCCCCACCTCGGGCCACACGGTCCTCGTGCGCCCCCGGTGCTTCCGGCCCCGACGCTACGTGTGAGGGGGCCGGGCCGAGCGCTGTCCCGCGTCCCCGAGGACACACCGTGGGCCGTGCCGTCTAGCGTCGCGCGGGGAAGAGACGGGGGCCCCCGACCCCCGCCTGCTTCTGTCCCTGGACACCCGGGTCGGCACAGTAGCTCATATGCTTGGAGAGGAATTTCTCCCGTGAAGCTGGCCCTCCAGACCCCAGACACCGGCTGTCTCCCCGCGGAGCAGGAGGACGGTTGGGGAAGGGGACGGACCGCGGCCGGGCAGAGCTCGCGTTCCCCGGCCCCTCGTTTCCCCGCACCATGGCCCGGCAGAGGAGGCGAGGTGGCGTGGGTCTCTGTGGGCGCCCTCGGGGGCTCCCCAGGCAGCGAGGGCCCCGCCGTTCCTGCTCCCACAGGGCGGCACGCAGGGCCCGGCGGCCCACCCTGACCCCCGGTCCGCGGGGTCGTAATCAGCGATCTTGATGCACGAAGCCGCCAACGGCTGCTCCCCTGGCCGGGGGGTGACGCAGGGGAAGTGAGGAGCCCTGCCCCGGCGAGAGGAAAGGCCCCATTTTAACCTGCTGGAAACAAGCCCCCAGGAAGCATTCAAACCCTGCCCCCTCGCCCCCGCCACACCCGCAAGGACTCTGGGACCAGGATCCGGGGCTCGGAGGAACCACGTGTTTCCAGCCAGGGCCCGTCCCTGTCTTGGGGCGGGGGGTTGGCTGTGATGTGAGGGAGGGGCCCCTCCAGCGACGGGTGAGCCTGGGGGGGCTGCCGTGGTGGCCGGAGCCTCAGCAAACGAAGGTGCGTGGGGCTGGGCTTCCACAGTGGCTCAGGTGGTGCCCGACCAGGTAACTCGCTGAAAACCGCTACGCCCGTGGGTCCCTGAGGACCCCAGACTCCCCAGACCCTGCCCAGGACTTGGTGGAGGAAGTGCAGCGCTGAGGCTCCCGGCACGGAGAGGCTCTGCGGGCTGCAAGGCCCAATGGCTTGCAGGTGAAACTCCAGCGTCACAAAAGGGTTACAGAATCCAGCAAATCTATTAACTGCTTCAAGAGACGCTCTTTCTCTGGGCTCGCCAACAACGGACTCCCCAGGCCGGTGCGGGCGCCGGCACACGGGCTTCGCGTCCCTGGTGGCAGAGGGACGTTAGCGGGACGGCGAGGGAGGAACCAGGGCTTCGGGGCCACGCGCTGCCGCGTCGGGAGGAGAGGGGCCCGGCGTGGGCCTCCGAGAGGAGCAGAGACCCTGAACTGCAGACGTGACGGCTCCTCCCAGCAGCTGGGGGTTTCCATGAGGCACCTGCTACGGGCCGAGGCTCATGTCTCCCCAAGTTCACGTGTGGAAGCCCAGACCCCAGCGTGCCGGCGTCGGAGACGAGGCCTCTAATTACAGCCGAGTGAGGCCTTGAGGGCGGCCCGGCCCGATAGGGTGAGTGTCCTTCACGGAGACGCGCCGGGAGCTGCGCCCAGCAAAGGCCACCTGTGAGCCCGGGGCCCCATCAGACGGGGAAGCCGCCAGGCCGTGGTGTTTCGCTGTCGCCGTCTAAGCAGACCACCCGCTTCCCGGGGAGGCGCCAACACCGTTGTAAGACGATGGCCTCCCCCACATGGCCCGCGGGACCCGCCCAGAGAGGTGCGCGAGGCCCAGGTGCCCCCCACTGCCCCCGGCAAACACCTCTGCTGCTCATTCGTCCGTGGTCTCGGCTGAGCCATCCACCCTTGGGTCTCAGCTTATCCACGGTGCCCGCGACCCGCGCGCCCCAGGGCTGGGGGTTCCGGTGGTTGTGAATGCAACGCTAAGGGCGCCCCGGGGGCCTGCTGAGCCCTGAGCGGGGGGATGAGTGAGAAGGGCTTCTGCCTCCTCAGAGAGTGTCCTCCCCCTCACCTCCTCCCCGAGGCCGTCACTGGGGTCCAGAAGAGGGGCGTCGCTCAGCCGCCAACAGGTGACCTGCCCTGGGAGACCAGCTCAGGGTGCGGGCACCTCACAGCTGCTGATGCTCCTTCCTCCCGCCCTGGGGGCTCCGGCACGGCAAGGGGAGGAGGAGAGCCGGGGGGGCCCTAGACCCCCTCCCCTTCCCTGGAACGCACCCCAGTTCATCTGGAATTGACTGGGGTACGTCTCCATTTCTTTTGCAAACAGGTTCTGGCAGCTAAACAAACGCCTATGGCTCCCAGCGCATCCTCTCCCCTGGCTCCGCGGCCAAGAACCGCACCACCTCTTAAGAGGGATCTGCTTAAATATGCCGGGGGCTGGAATCCTCAGTCGACTGGTTTAGAAGCAGCCAGAACGCGAGTGTTCTGAGACGTCCAGACCAAGCAGGATCCAACCTGCAGAGATGCTGTCTGCCCGTGACACGCGAGCGGGGCAGGGGGTTCGGGGTGCGGGCATCGGCTCGTCCTGCTGGACGGGAGCGCTCCGCACCACGTCTCACGTCTGCATGGAAAGGGTTCCTGGACGGAGACTCCCTAAATAAATGACTCACCGATAAGTACTCCACCCCCCACACCCCCCCGCCCCCGGTAAATCCCCCCGAGCTGGAACTCTCCTGATTCTGAAGGCGCCAGAGCAGACAGCCTTCCACACGCCCACTAATGGCGCGGGGGCGGGCGCAGCAGCAGCCCGCGGAACTGATTTCTTTCTCGGTTACAGACTGCAAATGGAGACGTTCCGCCAGGCGCAGGGAAGCCCTGGGCGCCCAGAGTAAAGAGACAGCTGCATGCGCCGGGGAAGGTGAGGCCGGGTCAGCGAGGAGAGCGGGCGGAGAGAAAGAAATCCACACCGGCAGCACCCCGGCCTCGGCGGCCGGCTTTACTTCTGAATGAAAGCTCCGTGCATTTAAATTAAATGTCAGATATAATTTCGCACGGAGGCATCACGCGGCTGAGGGTGTGCGCGCGAGGCCGACAGCTCTTCTGAGTGGTTAATTGCTGCACCTCCTCTCGCGCCCTTTCCGAGACCTCGGACGGGGGGCGGGGGCCGGGCCTTCCATCTACTTTCAGGGGAGGGTCTCTGCAAAGGTGCAGACCAGACGCGGCTGCTGGAATAGATGAGATCTCAGTGCAGAAGATTCTTCCCTGTCTCTGCTCCACCGCCGACGTGGGCGTCCGTAAATGCGGGTGGAGAAGAGCCACGCAGTAACTGCCCTTTGTTTTCCGTACCCCCACAAGGAGGGGGGACCCTTTCCCGTGGGGAGAAAGTGGCTTGAACACATTCCTGCCCTAGAAAGAGGCCTGAGGAGGAAGGAGGGAGAAGGAACAGACGAGAGAAGGAGGAAGGATTGGGGGGTGAGATGGGGGGAGGTAAAGGGGCCCCCAACCTGCACACAGCTCTGCTCCTTGACGTGGACGGACTAGCGCCGCGCACCCGCGGGGACCTGAAATCATCCCGGAGAATGAGGCCTTGAGAGACGTCCTGCCCCGCGTGGGCCAGACGAGCTGGAACCAAGTCCAGCCTCCAGGCTCTGAGCTGCAGACGCTGGCGCCGCGCTGGGCCTGCGTCTCCTCCCCGGACCTTCTGAACCCCGTGGCCACACCCTCTGCAGCTCCCGCTCCGTGGGGCTGCCCTGTCTCCAGGGCAGAGACACCAAAGCGGCCAGTCCAGCGGGATGGCGAGAGGTTGGGCGTCCCCGACAAGGCGGGGGTGGTGGCGGCCGGACGCCCAGGTGCTGCTCCAGCGACACGGGGGCTCCTGTGAATGTAACCCTGCGCCCAGCCGCTTCCAGCCCCTCCGAGTTCCAGAGGCCAGGCCCGGCTTCTCTGCGGCCTCAGCCTGCCCGCCGGGCCCCTCCTGGGGCAGCCGCCCCGCCCTCGGCCTGCACGGGCCCTGCCCTCCACGCCCTGCCTCATCGAACGCTACCTTTGACCCACCGCAGATGCCCGCTTGGTCTAAACCCCAGTTCAGGCGCAGTCACGCTGCTCTTGTTGCTGGTGTCCAGACCTTTCCTCTCCTGCCTGGACTGCCGGCTCTGATAGGTTTCTACAGTATTTTAGGACGAAAGAACAACAGTCAAAGGCAGCGACTCATCTCACTGGAAACACGGTGACCAGAGATGAGACGGCGCCTCCTCGGGGCCGGGGACGAAGCCCAGCCGTCACTCAGAAGGCCCTGGGCCTCGGCTCACACGCTGGTCATCGCGGAAGTCCTGCTAGGGACGCGGGCCCAGACGGCTTCTGCCGGGGCCAGCGGTGCCGGCACGCAGGGTGGCTCTCCCCGTTTCCGGTCAGGGCGAGGCGGACCGACCCCCCCGTGGGCGGCCCTGCCAGGCCTGTGGGGACGTGCGGAGCCCCCAGAGCACGCGGCCTCCCTGTGGTGCCCCCGAGAGAACTGCAGGCTCATCTCCGAGTGAGCTGATGTGCAACATAGACCCGCGGTGATAAAATCGCTGCCGACGGTGTCTTCAAGGACCCTTTGCTCTGGGCTCTCACAACATATGAACACAAGTACCGTTTGCTGCACATCAGTTCATGTTTCTGCCAGCCTGTTCCCCCCTCGTGCCATCAGAAGCAGAAGGCCCTAGAAAAAGCCCATATAACGTGACCAGCTGACCCTGTTCCATCAGAACCCGGGTGGACGTCCCAGCTGCTGGCCGTCCTGTTTCGGGAGAGGCCACCTCTCCGGTCTGGGCCAGGCAGTTCCTCGGCTGGCCCGTCTCCTGCTTTGCGATTGCTGATGTGGGCGTTCACCTCCGCCCTGTCACTGCGCTGCTCCCCTCCGGCTCACACCGTGGGCTCCTCGGAGGCCAGGAGCAGCTCCAGCCAGCGGTCAGGCCCTGACTCAGCCCCCTGCGCGCACATGTCCGCTGCGGCTGAGCGCTCCCTCCAGCCGGCTGCCTCCCCCCGACCCTAGGGCTCTACACCAGTTGACGCCCATCCTTGGAAAGCCTCGCCCTCCAGCCTCCTGACACCCACTGGGTCTGTGACTGGGCGCTGGGAGAGGGCAGGCTGATGGGGCCACGAGGTCAGGAGCAGACAAACCCGGGGGGGTCAGGGCCGACGGTGAGGGCAGTACAGGCCCCTCGGCCTACACCCTCCAGGTTTAGGAAGAGCGGTGCCTGGTGGGCAGCCTGTTCTCCGGGGTCCCCCGAGCTCAGGCTGGTCAGGGAAGCGCCGCCCGCTCTGGACGAGGTCCGCTGGACGAGGACCCTGGTGTCTGTCCAGGCCTGGAAACAGGCCCCTTGGGGCCTGCTGACCACTTCAGATAAAAATTGGAACAAACTCTTAAGGTGCACTGAAATTAAGCTCCGTGATGGAAAGTCTGCAGTGGGGTTTGCTTCCATGGAAACAAGGTCTAACATTATGAAGTGTTACTTCAAAAAATTCTTTGCGGAAAACACAAACACGGACATTTTTGATTATGCAAGCTGGAAAGACACTTACCCGGGAAGCTCATACCTTCCAAATGTTGAGGAAACGAGAAAAAATGTAATTCAAATGACTTCTGATGGATTTTGTTATTTTTAAATGGTCATTTAGTGCTAGAGTGCTGATGAGGGTATATTACAAAGGACCTTCCCTTGAGAAGCTCCTCAAACTTCAGAGCCTCATATTTACGGCTTTGGGTTTGTGGGTGAGTTTCGTCAAGTGGAATCATCTGCATTCGACCATCAGAAAAATGGGAGAATTTTCTATTTTCAGGACTGCTTCCCATGGTCGGGTCTTATGCCCAAGCCGCCAGGCAGCGTCAGGGGTGAGCACCGCGGACGTAAAACAGCGTGGCGCTTAGCGGCTGGCTGCTCTGGCAGATTACGGGCAGGATTTGTGCGGCCACACGAGAATAGCTTTAAGCAAAATACCCGTGTGAAAAATGGTACAAAATGTAGTGCCAAGATAAGACTTATTTACATTAGAAAGTAGCAGTGTGTGCGTGTGTGTGTGTTTAGGTGGAATTCTCTGGAGAAGTGGTATTTCCGAGAAGGAGTTTCCATACATGAGTACACTTTGGCCGCGGTGGCTGGCTGGCTCTGGGTCAGGGCCCTGGCTCTGTCCTGCTTGTGGGGGAGCTGTAATCGTAATGATGTCACTGCCACCGCGTGAGGACCCCAGAGCCACCACAGCGATCAGACCGGAAAGACCTGGGAAGCTGTGAGCACACAGCCACACAACCAACAGCGGCCAAGGCCGTAGCTCACAGGAGCCACGAGGACAATGTGTCGGGAGAAGGGAGGCAAAAAAAAAAAGGAGAAAAATCAGCCTCTGCTCCTGACGATGAGGAAGCGCTCAAGAGAAAGGAGAAACAGCTTCTCCAACACTCCATTATTCTCGTGCCAGTGTGGAATGGGCCGAGCGGCTAGTCAACGGTTCAGACAGAGGAGGTGGCCGCCGCGAGAGCCCAGGAGCCTGCGTGTGCAAAGCTCTCCAAGGACGGGTCAGCTGGGGGAGTCCGTCGTGGTCCAGGGCCAGGGAGGGGGCAGGACGCCAGCGGGCAGGCAGGCACGGGGCTCCGGGCAGGAAACCGGGAGACGCCAGCAGAACAAGGGCAAGGAGACCCCAAGGGCGCGGGCCGTGAACCTTCCGGGCGGGACACACAGGTGCCCACGACTGAAGCGGCCTCTTTGTGGGGACAGCGTTCACTCAACTAGACACAGGAAGGCCAGGCCCCGAAGGAGGTTTCAGGGAGGGACCCCGCCCCCCCCGCCCCCCCCCCCCGCCCCAGGCGTGACCACTCGGCATCCCCAGCGTGGCTGCAGGCAGCACGGGGGGCCAGGCGGGCGTGGGAGCCGGGCTGAGCTCCGCACGAGCCCCCGGCCACCTGGGAGATGGGAGAGGGACGGACAGGTGTGACGTCGCGGCACTCGGAACGTCGACTGGGCCTGGGACGTGACCTGCGTCAGAGCAGGTGTGCTTCACGTCTTCTAAAGGTGGCCATCACGTCGCCCGTGGAGGAGAGGAGAGACACGGGACGTTTCACTCGTGGATTAGGTTGTTTTCTAAATAATGTGCGTGTGTTTTTAAGAATCCCCCTCATCGCTGTATTATTCAAAGAAACTCTAAACTTGCAAAACGTATTTCAAGGAATAAAGGAAATAATTACCCGAAGACCCCTTTGCTCTACAAGCAGATTGTCGCAGAGACCTTCAAGTAGAGGCCGCGTGACTGGGCTTGAAACAGGGTCTCAGGGGACCCGGCCCCGCCCCCGTATCCAAGACCCCGGAGCCCAGGCAGCGGGGTCCCCGGGCGGCCCTAAGGGACCTCTCTGGTCCAGTCTCTCAGGCGGCCACCTGCTGGACGTTGCCTGAACTCAGCCCCTGGAGTCAAGCGGGCACGGCCTGTAGGGCCGATACCCTGAGGCGGAGAGACCCGGGTGTGGCACCACGGCGGGTCTGAGGGAGGAGCGGGGAGAGGTCTCCTCCGCTGACCGCGGAATACAGACCAATGAAGACCGGATCTGAACACGGACGCCCGCGAGTCGTCACAGCAGCTCAGGCCACCCGCCCTCGGGAGCCCTGGGTGCCCTCCCCCTGGGTCTCCCTGGATCCCAGCTGCCGGGAGGGCCGGGAGGGCCCGTCTCCACATAGGATGCGGCCACCGGGAGGCTAAGCGGACGGCCCGGGGCCCCACGGCGGGCGGCGCCCCTGCTCGGCCGGGACGAGGCCCCAGACACGCTCCCTGTGGTGACCCTGCACAGGGCCGGGGGGAACCAGCGAGGCGAGGTGGCCCCTCTGTGCCGGGAGGGCCGGGCAGCCCCACGCACGGGCGCAGCGCAGACGCCCTGCCTCGGCCCCGAGTCCCGTCTCTCCGGCACGCCCACGCCATGGTCATTGTCAGCGGCTCAGACGCAGGGAGAGGAGGCCGGGGCCGCTGCGGCCTCTAGCGCTTCCTGCTGGCCGCCTGCCCTGCAGGGGCTCAGCACCCACCAGACGCAGGGCCGCAGCTGCCACGCCTCCGCCCCTCCCCGACCCCGGTCCCCGACGGCAGATCCCCGTTTCCTATCCCGTCCAGCGGTTCTGCTCCAGCTGGGCGGCCTGAGCTGGGCCCCTGCCTCCGGCCAGGCGCCCCTTCACTCCTGTCGTGAGGTCCTTGTGGAACAACCGAAGGAATGAATCGTTCTGGGATTTTTGCACTTAGAATTTATGTCGCGCGTTCAAAGTTACACAAGTCACGTGGACTAATTTTGATGTCCTCCTTGGGTCTAAAAAACCGGTTATAACGAGAAGCCTTTGGGACTGACGGGGCTCCCCCTCTCTGGCCCCTCCGCCCCCTTCCGCTCTGGGGACTGGAGGTGGGGGTCTCGGGTCGGGTTTGGGCTGCTGTGTCTTCTCTGCTCGACTAGCGTAGGCTCCTGCAGAAAGGCCGAGCGGGGTTGACAGCCACACCCTCCCTGGTGTTGCCAGCGTTCCGGGCAGAAACGCACATTTGGGGCAACGCGGGGAGGTCTGTGGCTTCGCCCCAGATGCGGCGGCTCTGCACCTGCAGGCCGGCCCCGGTCTTTACCCAGCTTCCGTCAGCACCTCTACAGCCCCACTCATCACGCAGAGCTGAAAGCCGGACCTTAAAGAACGCGGTGCTCCCCTTTCAAATGCCTCCTTCCGGTGGAAGCCAGGACAGCGACGGCTCTCCATAGGAGTGGGCCCGGCTCCGCCTGGACACCCTTCATTTTCAACGCTGTGCTTTATTGGTCGATGACTTTGGCACTCAGATCTGCAAGCTCTAGGCTTGTGACCTGGAGGTTTTAAAAAATGCTGTTTTGGGCTTCCCTGGTGGCGCAGCGGTTGAGAGTCCGCCTGCCGATGCAGGGGACACGGGTTCGTGCCCCGGTCCGGGAGGATCCCACGTGCCGCAGGGCGGCTGGGCCCGTGAGCCGTGGCCGCTGGGCCTGCGCGTCCGGAGCCTGTGCTCCGCGACGGGAGAGGCCACGACGGTGAGAGGCCCGCGTACCAATAAAAAACAAAACCAAAAATGCTGTTTCAAATGGTGGGTACCTGGGCAGCCATCCTAGCCGAGGGTGCGCGTGTGCTTTGGAACGAGGCCACCGCGCGTGGGCAGGCTCACCCCGCAGGGGGCACCCGTCCGGGCCCAGGCTTCCCACGCCCCTGGGCTCTGGGCGGGCCTCGGTCGGATGGCTGTGCAGGCCTCCTGCGTGTCCGCATTGGCAGCACCAGTGGGGACCATCATTTCTTGAGGCCAGGTTGGCAAAGTGGGGCGCTCTCAGCCCCCGCCCCGCCCCCGCCCGGGTGATCTTCACCGTCCCTTCATTGTTGGACAAGCGTCAGTCATTCTGCTGTGCAGCCGCCTTGGGGACATAAGACACGGCCCGCCACAAGCCTGGGCGTGGGGAGGGGCCACACGGCTGTGCCCAGAGCCACCACTTTCTGACCCAGGTGCCCCCACGTGTGCGCTGAACTGCCACAACCCCCCTACCAGTCGGGGTCACCTCCCGTCTGCCGGCGGCTCAGGAACTCACCCCCATCCCCCAGTGACGCGGGCTGCAGCGGGGTCACGCAGGGCAGGGCCCTGGTGAGGCTGTGACCCGGGCTCCCACAGAGAGACGAACTCTGCGTGCTCGGGGGGCAGCCCTGGGCCTTGACTCCTACGAAACACGCATGACCCCGGCTTCCTAAATGCTCATGACGCACACAGAACCACAGCAGGTCTGGCTCCTGAACTGACCGTCATCCGGACCCGGGGCCGACACAAGAACACCGTGGAGGAGGAAAGCAGTGGCGGCTCCCCTGCCCTGGCCTATCCGGGCCCCCGGCCCGGCCTCACCCCTCGCCCCCGGACGTCCTGGGATACCTGCCTGTTACCAGGGCACCTGGACGGGGAGCGGGGGGGTCGGAGCCGGCGGGGGCCCTCCTCATCCTTCTTTCCCCCGTTTCCCAGCAAAGGAGCGCCTCCTACGTGCACAAAGGCGCCGTGACGCCTGGAGGCTCGGCTCTTGCGGCTGGAGAGGAGGTGGCCAGCGGCCAGTCGCTGTAACTGTGGCCCAACTGTCGCCCGGAGCACAGCCAGCCGGCCGGGCTGGAGCAGGTCTGGTGGCCGGGGCGGCCGCCCTTCCCACGGCCCCCAGGCCCCCCTCCCGGCCCGCAGGTCGGCACCCAACCCTCCGAGAGGGCTCTTTGCCGCAGATGAAAGTCTGCTTAAGGGCTTAGCGCTTGGTCGGCTGATTTCTCTTCATTAGGAACTAATTTTTCACTCGGCTGGCCATGGCTGGTGGCAAGTCCTCACTCCTGCCACGCGGAGTCGCCAAGGGCAGGAGGGTGGGGAGCCCCGTGGGGGACAGATTTGCGCCGGGGGGGGGGAGGGCTGCCCCCGCTGTCCCCCCTCCTCGGCCCGGGGGCAGCAGGCCCGTGTGGGAGCGCAGGGGTCCCCGGTCGGCGGGGGGCCGTGGTAAGGGGCCGCGGTGGGCTGCACCCCGGCTCCCTGCTCGGCCTGGGGCTCTCCCTCCTCGGCCGTGCTCGCTGGGAGCTGGTTCCACCCGGTGCAGCCCCGGCTTGCACCAGCCCGCCCGCATCTCAGAGAAACCACAACACCTACCACCTAATCTGACCTGTGACCTGCCCCCGAGCTCTCTCACGCTCGGCTGAACCCCGCGGTGCCCCGAGCGTGGCGTGGCCTTAGTCACAACCCCTCGGGATGAAGCGGCCGTGGTCAAGAGAGGCTGCGAGCTCGCCCACCAGCAAGGTCGTAATTTAACAGAAACAACAGGAAATCCAAGTGCTGGCGAGGCTGCGGAGAGCCTGGAGCCCTTGTGCAGCGCCGGTGGGACTGTAACTTGGTGCAGACACAGTGGCGAACAGTGTGGCGCGGCCTCAGGCAACTGAGCAGCCGCCTGGGACTCAGCAGCCCCAGGTCTAGGCACTCACCCAGAAGGACCGACGCCAGGGGCTCCGAGATCTGCGTGCACCCCTGGTCTTCGCAGCATCGTTCACAAGAATGAGGTAGAGACAACCCAAGGGTCCGCTGAGGCATAAACAGAATGTGGCCCAGCCACGATCCAGTCTTAAAAAGGCAGGACATCCCGATGCCCGCTACAACACGGAGGAGCCGTCAGGACGTTACGCCGCGTGGGATCAGCCAGTCACCACCGGAGAAGACCTGTGCGGCCCCACTTCTGTGAGGGCCTCGGAGGGCTCGGAGTCACAGACACGGAAAGTGGAGGGGGCAGCACGGGGCTGGGGGAGGGGCTGGGGAGTCAGCGTTTAACGGGGGCGGGGTTACAATCTGGGAAGATGAGAAAGTTGTGCAGCGGGACGCTGCAGATGCACCTAACGGCCCCCTCCGAGGGGCCGAGAGGCCGGCTGTCTGCAGGTGGGGACTCCGCCCTCCGCGTGGGACGCCCGCACGCCCGGGGCGCCAGGCTCTGGACCCAGCTGCCTCCCCTGCCCTGGCACGGAGCCTGCTGTGGGGCCTCAGCAAGGCCAGCGGCGTCTCGCCCGGCCGTGGCCGCTGCCCGCTCACTATTACCCGACACGAGGTGAGGACCGTCCCCACGCCCGTGCGTGAGGGCCTCGGGCACCGTCAGAGGACCAGCCTCTGGGAGCCCTGTGCCCTTGCCTCCCCGCCTGTCACCGCCACCCCAGCCCCACCCCAGTCAAGGGGACAGACTCACCGCCCCTCCCCCAGAATCACGGCTGTGGGCATCTTCTTTGGGCCCCAGGGCACCTGGCCCGGCCCGGCCCCGGGTGTCTTCCTGTGCCTGAAACCGTCGGCCGAGGGGCGATGCTCTCCGATCCTGGGCGCGGGGAGTTTCTGTCCCTGCCCCCAGGAAGCTGCGTCCGGCCCTGCTGCTGAACGCCGTGGGGCTGCTCTCGGGCCCCTGGCTCCCTGCGCCGCCGGGCCCGCAGCCCCCTCGGGACCCACGCTGCCCCTGGGCCTGCCTGCACTCAGGACATGTGTGGTCTGGCCGCCCCTTCTCACCGAGGGGCGGACACGGGTCCCCAGGGCTCCCGCAGCCACTGGGGGGAGAAGGTGGGTCGTTCTGAACCAGGAACGGGGATGGGGAGGCCGTCCACGTGTTCCCGGCCTCGGAAAGCCCACGTCAGCCTCGTGGGTCTGGCCCAGACAGACCGGCGGCGTCCCAGAGAGGCAGCGCCATCCCATCTAGCACAGAGTGGTTATTTAGCCTCCGTCTAATCAGCCAGCCAGCCAGCCAGCCAGCCAACAAACAGCTCACGGCAGACACAACAGTGGAACAGAACCCGGGCTCTGCGGGACCTTCTCCTCCAGGGGACTTGCTGTCGCTTCCACCGAGAGCGCGTGTCCCAGGCTCTGTCCCGAGGGCTCACGTGGGACCTGGGGTCGCTCACCAAGACCCTGTGCTGTGGGCCCTGTTCTCACCCCAGTTCACAGGGGAGGCGTAGCTGAGTGGAGGGCGCTCGGAGCTCAGTGACTCAGGGGGATTTGCCGCTGACCCTGCGAGGCCCCCCGACCACCGCCCCGCAGCCTCAGCCTCCTCAGCCTCTGCACCAATGACCCTCCCCTGCTGCCGCCGCGGTGACACAGGGGTCAGCCCTGTGGCTCCGACTCGCCCTGGAATCTGCTCATGGGGTTCGTGGCACCGGAATGCCCCTCCCTGGTCCACGCCCGGCTCCCCCCGCGCTGGAGCCCGGACGCGGGTGCAGACCTGTGGCCCTGGGGGGCGCGGCGGGGAGCGGGTCGACGTGCGATGTGAGTCCCCGCCGCCACTTCCCGTCGGAGGCGAGGCGCCTTGCGTCAGGGATGCCCCTCCCGTGTTTACAGCGGGGGCACGACGGGCACCGCCTGCTCAGCCGTTCAAAGGTCGCGAGCCTGACGTGGCATCCCCGCCAGGGTCAGCTTACAGATCGCTTCACACACGTCCACCCTCTGACCTCACAACCACAGCGGGAACGCTGAGGCCCGAGCAACGAGGGAGGGGCTCCGGTCTCTCCCTAGGGTTTGCTTTTTAACCATGAGACTGACCGTCCACGGCACCTGCTTCCTCCGAGTGAACTCCTTCCCTCTCCCACCTTAACCTGCCCTAAATCTACGCGTCTCAGAGTGCTTTTGCATAGAAACGTTCGGGAAGCCCTCGCGGGTGCCGCCTGATGGGACACCGGAGCCGGGGATCATTCACGCTCACACCTACGAGTCAGGAAACCCAGGTCCACGAAATAGTGCCGCTTGCAGAGGCACGGATGGACCCAGGGACTGTCATACAGAGTGAAGTAAGTCAGACAGAGAAATATCGCACAATATCGCATATATGTGGAATCTAGAAAAATGGTACAGATGAACTTATTGGCAAAGCAGAAAGAGAGACACAAATGTAGAGAACAAACGTATGGACACCAAGGGGGGAGAGCGGGAGGGGATGGACTGGGAGATGGGGAGTGACATACATACACTATCGATACCACGTATAAAACAGGTAACTGATGAGAACCTGCTGTATAGCTCAGGGAACTCTACTCAGTGCTCTGTGGCGACCTAAATGGGAAGGAAATCTAAAGAAGAGGGGATGCATGTATACGTGTGACTGACGTACTTTCCTGCACAGCAGAAACTGACACAGCCTCGTAAAACAACTCTGCTCCGATAAAGATGGATCAAAAAAGGAAACCCAGCTCCAGGGGTGGTGAGTGTCAGGGCACCCACTGAATGACGGGGCCGGGCTCAGCCAGGCCTTCAGATTCAGGCTCCGCTTTGTTCTCAATCATCGCACGTCAGTTCCTGACCTGGGCTGCAGCGCTGGCGTCGCTGGCTCGTGCGTATTTAGAAATACGGACGGGAAGGGACCGCACAGGAAGCAGCAAGTTGCAGCACCGTGGACAGGCAGGGAGGACCTGACGGGGGCTCAGCTGGGGCGTCAGGGACCCTCGGGCGCGTGCAGAGAGGTGCTCTCCGGAGTCACAGACGCCGGCGTGGCCCCAGCGCCGTCCTCCCAGACACACCCAAACCAGACGCTGGGAGGGCGGACGCCACCCGAGAGCCCAACTATTATACTAACTGTGAGCGAGGGATCTTGTGAACAAGGTACAGCCTCTCTTTGTGCATCTCTGTGAAATGCCTAAATGGCCAGAACGTCAAGTCCAGGCCACAGGACACGCTCGGAGGATGGTCCGGTGAGTTCATTTTACAGTAAGTGAGTGGCCGTTTGCTCCTCCGAAAGGCTCATTTGCACGTGTCTGTGCCACCCGAGCGTCCACGGCAGCTCGGCGCCCACGTGCAGAGCACAACCCGCTATGTCCACAGGCCAAGAAGTGACTAGAGAGCAGTGGCAGGGCGCGGCCATGGCCCGGAGGCCCGCCGAGCCCGGCCACGCAAACGTGTGCCCTCAGCCTTGCGGGGCTCATCTCCACGAGGTGCCGCGACGGTAACAAGCCGGAGGCGCTTGGGAGGGGCGGGGTGGTGGTGGCGGCGATGACGTGCCAGGGCCAGTGACAACCCCGGCCCGGCCCCGGCCCGGCCCAGCCCAGCCCAAATGTTTCAGTCCGGCGAGACAGGCAGCTGAAAAAAAAAAACAAAACTAAAAACATCACCCCACAGGAAAAATAATCTGAAAGTGATACTGATTTCCTTAAAAGTTTAAAAAACATTTTCATTTATCTTGATCTCATCGGTTCTGCTGAGGGAGCAGTTTTCACTTTAATTACAGCGTCTTTTCTTCAGTAAACAGTGGAAAGTGGCTAGAGATGTTTCTGGCACCCACAGGCCAAGACCACCTACCGAGGTGTCGGAGAACAAAGCGGGGTCTCGTCGGCTGGGGCTGCTCAGCGGACTCACCCCTGCCCGAGGCAGACGTTCCCCGGCATCGCGGCCCCGTCTGTCAGGGCACAGTTACCGTCACGCTGCGCGGGGCCGTCGGGCGAGAGGCTGCGTGTGCCCGTCGGCACACAGCGTGGCCCGGCGTTGGCACGGCTTTCCACGGTCGTCTTCATTAAGCACGGAGAGCGGGAGGGAGCGCTCGCCGGTGCCCCGTCATCGTCATGACAACGCTTGGCGAGCTCGCTGCCCGCGTCCACTCTGGAGGAGACGCTGAATGTCCTCATTATCCTGGCTCCCGCCTGCCCTGCCCGTGCCAAGGGGGATGCAGGGCACGGGCCGGTGATTTATCCCCCGCGGTTGCTCTCGACAGCCTGGTGTGGTGTCTGGGCTCACGGCCCTGGTCTGATTTCACAGTTTAATTACTGCTAATCCGGCCGGGGGTGGGGGGCCGTGCTAGTGAGCCGCCAGCAGCCCCGCAACAAAGGCCTCCGCAGCCTCCCTGCCCGCCCGCCGCCAGCCCCGCTGTGCGCCCCGGAGCTGTCGGCCTCCAGGTGGGACAGGAGCCTAAGCAGACGTGCAACCAGGAGGCCTGCAAACCTGCAACCTCGAACGTGTATCCCAACCACGCCAAGGGGTGAACGTCAGTCAAGCTGCAAACGTCTGGGGATTTTGCTCCCACAGGCCCCGCTGGGTCCCTGACACACGACAGGCCTTCGCGGAGGTGGGCACGGAAGACCCCGTGGGTTCAGCCGGGTCACGGGTTCCTGGGGTCCGTGTGCTGGGCTCCACGCTCGACACCTTCCCTCGGATTCCAGCCAGCCAAACAGAGCCATGAGTGCCTCCTGCACGTGGGGTCCCCCCTCCAGGGTCTCCCTGACTCCCGTCTCCCCGGCTCCTCCCCAGGGCCTGCCGGCTGCTGCGTCTTCAACATGGAGCCTCCGCACCAACCCACCCGGCCCCGCCTCCGCTCCTCCACCCTCCCGCCCCAGTTTGCTCTTCCCAAGACCGGGGACGGTCTGGAAACTCATATCAGATCGTGTTGCCCGGCCTCCCTTAAGCTTGCAATGGTTTACCGCTGCTTTTGGGGTGAAGACCCTGAATGCCCAGCACGGCCTGAGAAGTCCACACTCTGACCCGCGAGGACCCTCCGCGGTTTCTGGGCTTCGCCTCCTCGGCCATTCCTTCGGGAAGGGCTGCGTTTCCCGCTGCCACAGCCTCCGTGGTGGCCGTTTCTTCTTCTAGAGCCCCGTCCCGCACCCCTCCTCCACCCCCGTGCTACCTTCCTGGCCTCCGTGCGTCTGGGCAAGGGCACCTCGTCCCACAGTGAAGGCCGTCCCTTCCGCCAGACGCTAAGCCGGGACCTGGCCATCGTCACCCGGGCCCGGGGTGGAGTCGACACACAGTAAATTACTTGTCGAATGAATAAACACAAAGTATGCTCCTCACACAGCATTAATTTCACACCCATGTCACAAGATATTAAAGGTATAACGTGTATCTGATCCTCCAAACTCCTCATACAACGAAAGCCAACATTTTATATGTTTACTTATTTATCCATTTAGTTGTGCACTAAAATTTATTTGTATCTTTTCCTAGTCTACAAAAACCCAAAAGAATACAGATGATGAAGTGGAAAAATATGGAAACGAAAAAAAACACGTCCAGGGAAAATATTGATAAAAATAAGAAAGGAAAAAATCCTGGCGGGAGATTAGATTGCAGACCTGCAGGCTGTACGTCCCCTCTGGCTGCTGAAACTGACCTGTGGGCTTGACCCCGAGCTTCCCGGAGGCCAGAGTGAAAACCAGAAATAATCAGCCACGTGATCCGCAACATCTGTCTGGACAATGCACATCAACTGACGTGACTCCACGGAGAACGTCCTCAGTGGTGGCCCAGGCAGGTTCTACAGGTTGATTTTGAAGCGCCCTCCAAAGAAGTCAAGGAAATAAGATGCCACGATGGTTTGGGGAGAGGCTCAGGTGCTGTCTGACCCAGGGACCCCAAGTCGAGAGGGGTGACGCAGAGGCCTAATCCACTTCAGAGCTTTTCGCAAAGACTCTGCAGCCACAAACTGTGCGGTTGTAGGTCACGGCTTCTTTTGAGGGGGGAAGTGTAGAGAGACTCAGGAAAAAAGGCTTTTCACTCCTTTCCCCACACAGAGTGTAATTTAGATGTGCGATCCTGTGCCCTAATTCTATCTGTTTAATCCAGTAATTTAATTTCCGAAGTGTGTTACAACGAAGCTTAGCTCCAGAGCAGGGTTTACAGAGATAGAACTGGTTTAAACGCATCAGTCACAGACACATGATGTCACTGTGACGAACGACTTTTGCTTAATGATGATGCTAATGAAGTATTCTTAACAGCGACACACAGAGGAACCACATCTTCTCAGTTAAGCACTTCTGAGCAGATTCCCCGTCTTCAGGTTCCACCATGAGGGCCACGGCGGCTGCCAGGCTGGTGGCTTCTCATTCCCTCCAGTGGTCTGTGGGTTTTTGCGGACACTTGCTCCGGGGAGACACTGGGCAGAGACACTCTGCAGCGCCCCAGGGGCCGAACAGCTCTGAGAGAGAGTCCCCTACGCTCTTCCCGTGACACGCCACCCCGGGCAGCCCTGTCAGGGCAGAGAGGCGTGGCTGGCACAGCCTGCGCACAGCTGCAGGGCGCTCGGGGGTTATTCCACTGTCGGGGGGACCGAAGGGTGACTCGTCCCCCGACACCCCCGACCCAGACATGAGGCCTCTGTATCCCCAGCGGACACAGCAGGAGTGACACCCGCAGTGCCTGGCGTCGGGGTCCAGGCTCAAGGGGTTCGAGGTCCATCCCTGGGTCTCTCCCCTCCATTCTGTGCGGAAGCCCAGGCCACCCCGGGGAGGCAGCGCCCTGGGTAGGAGCTGAGGCTCCTGGTCGGCAGCCGGGCGTCGCTGCCAGCCGACTGCCGCCCCACCTGCCACAGCCGTGTGAACCCGCCATCTCGGGAGTGACCCCTCCAGCCCTGGTCGGGGGCCCGCCCGAGGCCCAGCCCCACCACCTCTGCCAAAACTACAGATCCGTGAGCAACTCAAGGGATCACGCGGCCCCGGGGCTTCGGGAGAACTCGCCTGCAGCTGTAGGAAGACGGCCAGTCATGACCGTGAGCTCCGGGAGGGCCCGAGCTCGCAAAACCATGACTCCGGGGCTCCCAGGGATGGGGAGCATCTCCTCCAGGCTCGGGAGCCATCGGGTCCCGGGGACGCACTTACAGCAGTCAGACTCGCCCCTCTGGATGTTCACCCAGATCCAGCTCTCTAATGGAGGCGCCACCATGGGACGTGGGCTCCTGGAGGGGTGGGCAGGGGCCTCGTCACATCTTCTCCCCCTCCCGGGGGCAGCATGACCCTCAGCTTCGAGTTGGGGGGATGGGGGATGGGGAGGGAGGAGGGGGGATGGATGGAGGGGGAGGGAGGAGGGGGAGGGGGAGGGAGGAGGGGGAGGGGGAGGGGGAGGGGGGATGGATGGAGGGGGCTTGGAGGAGGGGGAGGGGGAGGGAGGAGGGGGGATGGATGGAGTGGGGGATGGAGGAGGAGTGGGGGAGGGAGGAGGGGGAGGGGCCGTGTGGCCTCCAGGAGGTGTTCCCACAGCGCCTGGTGTCACATAGCAGGCGAGGCTGCAGCTGGAGGACAGAGGCCACGGGTCCTTGGCTGGGCCATCTCCTGAGTGGGTTTCAGGACCCAGGCCAGGCCAGGCCCGCTGTCTCACCTGGCGGGGCCCCCAGGTCGGAGCACCTGCCCTTCCAGGCTGGCTGTGATTCCAAATGGCATTCTGCTCACTGACAAGGCCTGAGGTTACTGAAGCTGTACTTCTTGGTTGTGCAAGGAGTTTCCATTTATAACCTATAACAGGGCTGCCACCTTCCGTGCTCCTGCCTCACGGAGGTCAGGCCGGGGTGACGGGCGTGAGGCTAGCCGCTAACCGTGAGAGACGGTCCGGTCCGCAGAGCTGGCCTCTGGCCGCCCCACCCAGGCCTCCGCCTCCCGCCCAGAGGGAGCGAGTGAGACGCAGAGTCTGGACCCGGAGGAGGAGGGGGCTGCGGTGTCTTTGGCGTCTGGGAAGCCGGGAGCCGAGCACCGGGTGCGGTGGAGGGTCCCAGGGCTGATCCCAGGGAGGGTGGTGGTCCTGGGAGGTGTGAGTGGGGCTGGAGGGGCCCTAACCAGCTTCCTCCAACTCTGTGCACCCACGTCTTGCGGGCCCGCACCCCACCCCGTTTCCTGCCCGTCTGCTTCTCCTCCCTCTCGGTGAGGACTCGTCACCGCTTCGAGCTGCTACGCCCTGCGTGGAACACGCCAAGAACTCTGAATTGAAAAGGGGATTGTGCGGAAGAGACCCAAAGGAGCAGGAGTTTCTGCCGGGCCCACAGCCTGCTTTCTCTGTCTCTCTAACACCCTTCACTTGGGCCTGCTGTACTTTGCTGGCTGGATAAGAAGTATTTTCTCTACTGCATGTCCACCCCTAGAGATGCATTCATTGGGGTGTCCCCGTCTTGTAACATCCCTGAGAGGTCTCACACATCACGCCATTGAGTTTTTAGGCTATAACGTGGACGACCTTTTGACATTCATTGAAAGTGCATGCTCACAAAAACTCCCTACAGAAAAAGGCAGACAAAAGTGGGGAGAGGGGGAGGGGAGGTTCAGAGCTCGGAGAACGCCGAGCCCTGCTTTTGCACAGTCTGTCACGATCGCGGTTCGCTCCTTGGGCTCTAAAGTACTTTGGGAAATGGCCACACCACACTGAGTGACCTGCCTGCTCTCCGCCTCACAGTCTGGGAGGGAGCGCCCGGGGGCCAGGCCGCCTCCGTTATCTGTGTCCCCAGGCAGGGCCACCATCCCTGGCACACACGCCATGAAGGCTGGGCATGGGGCGGGGATGAAATGCGGCATCTCTGAGCCCCCCGGTACCCGGCCCCGGAGCAGATGCTCCGCCACACGCGGGTCCGCGGGCAGCACGATGGCCTCGAGGCCCAGACGCGTGAGTCTCCGCGCGTTAGCTTCCCTTTACACCCTTTACTGAAACGAGACGGGGGCTGCCTTCCTCCCAGGGTCTAAGTCGCAGGCATGGCGGGAGGGAGGCCGGCAGCCACTGGCCTGCCCGCAGCACCGCCCTAGTCTCAGTGCTTCTCTAGCACAGCGTCAACCCCGCCCTCTGCAAACCGGGGCTGGGGGAGAGCGAGTGCAATCGGTGCGGCAACAGGGGTTTGGTTTCACTAGCGTTTCTCCAGACCCCGGACGCACTGGTAGCAAGGAGCCTTCGAGCAGCTCCTGGGGCCGTAGCCTGGGCTCGGTGGACACACCGTGTCCCGTCTTCCTGGGCGTCCTCCCCCTGAGAGCCCAGCTCCCGGCACGGGGACAGACCCGTGTGCAGGGGTGCCGGGTGGAGGCTCTTGGAGCTGAGAGCAGGAGACAGTGTGGAGACCCAGTCAAGTCAGGGTCAAAGGTTAGCAGGCGTCCATGCACTCTGGCTTGAGCTTTACTTCAGCAGAAGCCCCGTTTCCTTCACCTCCCACCACAAAGCAAACCCCTCTCCCTCAAGGTTAGCCGAGCTACCACTGAGAAACCACCACGGCGCATTTTTTAACATCATTGGTCATCTCCTGCCCCTCTTCTGCCTTCTTCACGAAGGGGGTCCCCAGCCTGATAAATGCTTAGAACATGTCACGTTTGCTCAGCTTAAGGGTCTGATACCTAAACACAAGTGCTCCTCCGTGAGGCACCTGCCGAGACGGCTTGCTGGCACTTGACAGAGATGGAGGGTCTGGGGAAGGTTTTGCCGGAAGACCCTGAGTGAAGGCAGAACTTCCAGAGGAAGATGCAACCACGAGGGGAGGAGGGGGGCGCAGGCGGACCTGAGCTCAGCCATCCCCCCCGGGCACCGACCCCGGGCGCGTCCTGGGGGCACCGTGCGCTCTGCGGCTCCACAGCGTGGAGTCACCGTGGCGCGCCGTCCAGGAGCTTTCCCAGCTCACGTTCTGTAAGAGGCAGGCGCTTCTCTTTGGACGCGTGTGCAGACTCACCGGGCACAGCTCTGGGCTCCAGCCGGTCGGCAGCGCCAAGCCGCCCGCCCTCCTGGGGGAGGGGTGGTCTCAGCCCGGCCGCGCACAAGTGCAGCGCAGCTGCCAAGTAAGGGCACTGAACGTGGCTTTCACAGTAAGCCGTTTCCTTTCTTTTTTTTTTTTTTTTTTTTTTGCGGTACGCGGGCCTCTCACTGTTGTGGCCTCTCCCGCTGAAGAGCACAGGCTCCGGACGCACAGGCCCAGTGGCCATGGCTCACGGGCCCAGCCGCTCCGCGGCACGTGGGATCCTCCCGGACCAGGGCACGAACCCGCGTCCCCTGCATCGGCAGGCGGACTCTCAACCACTGCGCCACCAGGGAAGCCCAAGCCATTTCCTTTTGATTGAAAAAGAAAAACTGAAAACTACAGAAAGGTATCATGAACATAAGCTACTTATGCCTATGGATATTTTTGTACATTTTTTTTTCTAGGTTTTTTCCCTATTTTCACACATACACACCCCTCCTCATTTGTAAACACGAATGGAGAGGGACCACTTCAAGGGTGTTTGTGAAGATTTTTAAAGGTCGTTTGGAGCCCTCACTCTTGAACCTGCTATGAGCATTCACGAGCTGGCCCTTCTCTGCGGGTGCCTGGGAAATTCCTGCCCTGGGAAAGGGAAGCAAAGGCCCCGGGGACACCCGCCTCCCCCGACCCGGGGGACACGTAGGCGTGTCTAGTGCGAAAACAGTCATTTGGGTCTGTCTGCCTGTTTCCTCATTACTGGCTTCGGGTGAAACATCTTCAGCAAGGCTACTATACCCAGGGTGTCCTGTGCCCCCCACGGCACCGGCTTAGGGGGCTGGGTGCTGTCCGTCGGACCCCGCTGCCAAGGGTCCCTCCTCCGCCTGTGACGAAGAAGCGCCCGCGGTCCTGAGAGCCTGCGGCCCCCTCCGCCAGAGACTGCCCAGCGGGGGCAGCTCCCGGCCGAGCCCCCTCACCCGCTGCCGCTAGCGCACTCGCCGGAAGCCCCCCGCCCCTCATCTGAAGGAATTCTTTACGGATGGAAGGGAGGAGCCTGAAGAAGTAAAAAACGTTCCACATAAAGGAAAGAGAGGCTGTGAAGTCTGACTCCATCTTTGAGAAGAAGCCCAGGCCCAGAGCCGGAAGCAACGGGACGGTGTGGGCCTTCCTAGAGGAGAACCCGACGGCCTGCTCTTTGGAAAGGAGAGGCAGGCTGCAGGGGCCGCCTCCCCCCGGAGCACCCGCAGGACACTGCTGCTGGAGGACGGCCCGGCACTCGGGGCCTCTCTGATGCCCTCCTTCCCCTTCTCTTCCCGATATTTCCCCCCGGTCTCTCTCCACAACGCACAGCACAGCAGAGAGGACGGCTGCCTCCCTTCAAGAGCAAACAGATCCATGAATCCTTGTCGGAAACAGCAGCGTCGCAAACTCGATGGGGGCATCGTGGGACTTCCTGGCAGGGGCCGCCGCCCCTCCGCAGGCTCCCCACGTCCCAGGTACGTCAGGCCCCAAACTGACGACTGGGGCAGCAAAGCAGGGCCTGCCCGGCTGGTCCTGCCTCTTGGGAAGCGCTGGCAGGAGGCTCCCTTAGCGTCCAGGCCCACGGCCCACAGGCTCAGACCTAAAGCAGCATCTCGACCTGCGTTTCGGGCCCGGCCAGCCCTTCTCTTCCTGGGACACGACTGCCTGCGCTTGCATCGCAGCGTGAAACACAGCTCCGCTTACAAGCGACAGTAAATCTCCGATAATCAATTCACGTGCGATACCCAAAATGGGACCTTGAAACGTACGTGGAAATATGCTTACTGTTCTTTACTTTCCCCTTTAGCTTTGGATGTAAAGGAAAAGGAGAATGCAGTGTCTACCTAAAAGTTGGTTCTTTTCAACCACCACCGAGGAGACTGTTTTGATCAATAATATCGATACACGATCGACTTTTACAGTGTTAAAGTACCTCTAGACAAATCATCACAGCATGCTACAGAACAGCCGAACTCAAACCAAATGAGAGTAACAATCAACTCCAACAAGGACCACCTGAGGAATTAAAAGTCACGGAACAAAAGCTTAAAGGGAACGAAGCAGACGCTGGTAAAAACCGCAGCATCCGGGGGTGACCCACGTTCTGACGACCTCGTGAAGGACGGACGAGGGAAACAACGGGAGCGTCAAAACCGAAGCTCCCCGTTTCGCTCCAGATGGCGGGTTGGAGCCGACACTGGAGCGCGGGTCTCGGAGTCCCTCCGGGAACCAACCACTCGGCGCTTTTATGCCGCCGCCCTTCTGCGAACCACGACCACGCAGGCAACAGCCAGTCCACTGGACCAGCCTCCGGTCGGTCTGCTGCACTCAACTCCCAGCTCGCCCGGAAACGGACCGAATCGCTCATGCAGAGCCCCGGCCTGAATCGATGCCGTGTTTGAGGACAGCGCCCGTCTGCCTCGTCAGGGCCTCGGACGGGCCCTCCCCGGGGTCTTGGGCCCCTCCAGCAGATGCCACTTGAACGCAAAACTTCCTTTTTTCGGTCACCAGGACGCAAGCCTTAAATATAACCGTGGCTCCGACTTGATGAGGACACCTCTTGAGTTTCGGTAGCAATGCTACGTCGAAAATGAAAGCGAGTGGCTGATACTCCTGGAGGGTCGGTGACTCCTTGATATGGGAAGTCAGGTGCCCGGCCCCTGCTGACGAGGGTCTGCCCGGCACTCAGTGGGCCCCGTGCCCCTCGGGGTGCGGGCAAAGCCCTCCTGCTCAGCGGACCAGCCAGGGAGGGCCGGGGTTCTCCGGGGGCCTGCAGGCGGCTGGGACAACCCGGCACGGCCATGAAAGTTCTCCTGAGGAACAACTGCACGGCCACCAACAGGACGGAGGGGGGCTGACCGGTCCCCGGACGGCGCTGAGATGGAGGCTCCGTTTCCCAGGGCCCTCCTTGGCCCGAGGAGGCTGGCTGGGGGATTTCAGCATTTGGGGTGCCTTCCACCCTCAGGACAGCTGGCTCACTGGTGGCAGAATTCAGGACCCCAAGCCTCTGGGATCAGATTGAAACCCAAACCGTGGTGACCAGGAGGATCGGCTCAGCGGGGACCGAGGTTCAAAGGGATCCGTGGCCCAGGTGCCGCGGCTCGGGTTAGCAGAACAAGGCGCAGCGCTGGCGGCCCGTGTCCCCGCGTCCCCGGTCCCGCGTCCCTGCGTGTAGGCCGCGCGTCCGGGTCACCAGCCTGGGCTGCCCCGAGCAGGGCCTGACCTCGCCTCCTGCCACCTCCCGGAGGTCCTTCCCCACCTCCTTCCTTTCTGACGCTCCCGGGCCTGTCCCCCGCCTCCCACCGACCTCCCCCGGCTCTCCGGGCACGTGACTTTGCCACCCCACATGCTCGGACCCAGGCGGCCCGAGCCCCACGTGGATGGCCAGCTGCACCTGGTCCACAGCGGGCACGTCCGCCCCGCCAGCCCCCCGCCAGCCCCTCCCTCAGGGTCCCCCGTCCCCCCGTCCTGCCTCGACTTCACCCCACCCTCTGGTCCCCCTCTGAGCCCTGCTGGGTCCCCTGAGGACCCTCAAGTCCGGCCCCTCCTCCTCTCCTGCTGCCTCGCCCTCAGTCCACCCCGGACGTCTGCCACACTGACCCCACGGCCGCCGGAACAGGCCGAGCTCACGACACGGGTGCCCGCAGAGTTAGGGGTCGGCCGGCACCACCGCGCTCCACGGCCGCCTCGAGGGTCCGGGGGTGCACGCGTGTTCCAGGCTTCCTGGCAGCAGTCATCTTACCTGTGGCGTTCAGAAATCACACGGCTCTCACCGCTCTCAGGCGCTTACAACCGGGTGGCGCCACGCAGGGTTGGGGTGGAGGGGCGGGGAAGCAGTTCCTTCCTCCCGTGACTTGGGGTGTAACCGGGAAGCCGGCGCGGGGCCGTGGGGCCTCGGGGACCACGAGTGGGCGTCACCAGGGGGCACTGCACGCGCCACGCACCGGTTCAAGCCACTGCCGTGTGATGACACTCACGTGAACATCGAAAACTACGAAGTGACTATTTGGGGAGGTACAACTGGGCATCCGGAGAGCCCCCAAGGCCCCACCAGACATGCTGGCGCTGACGGGAACCAGCGTGACCAGTGGGCGAGGTGACATCCAGTCCAGGGCGTCTCTCTGCCGCTCTGTCCGGGAAGAAACCGAGCTGGGCAAAAATCTCGCCCACAGCAACAGCAACCAGAGAAACCCAGGCGAGGTGGGTTGTCTATGAAGAAAACACAAAGCTTTGCTGAAACACTTGAAGCAAGTCCTTCAAAAATGGAAAAATTAATTACACTGCTGGACTGAAAGACTCGCGGTGGTGAAAAGCCAGTCATTACAGAGAACATATAATTTCAACACATTCGTGATGAGAATCCTGATTAGGACCTAGTCTCGTGTGTGACTTGATAAGCTGGTTCTGAAAGATCACTTGGGTTCAGGTCTTAGAGGCATAAATGTGTAGGAACAGCCAAGACGTTGAGGGGAGGGGTGGACAACTTGCTCTGCAGATGCGGACATTAAAGTTCGTAATCAAATACCGAGGTGGCATCAGGCGGGCATCAGAACCAGCGTCTGGATCAGTGGGATAAAATAGATTGTCCAGAAACAGAGCTCATCACACCAGGGAATTGCGTGATAAAGGTGGCATTTCACACCAATGGGTGATGAAGGAATCATCCAATGCATACAATTGGGAAAAGGAAGTATCCTTTTGTAAGAAAATAAAGTGAGATTCCTGCCACATTCCACGTGAAAAATTGGATGGCTCAAAATCTAAATGTAAGAAACAATGAACTACAAAGCAATTAGAAAGAAGTGTAAAATACTTATCTTGGGGCTAGACTGTCACAAAACCTAAGCCATTCTTACAAATCCGTAAGTCTTAAAAGAGTACTGTTTCCAATGTGCAAATGGCTTCTACCAATCAGTAAAGAAAACAATGAAAGAAAAGTGAGCACCGATTATGACCGAGTTAAATCGCAGAAGACATGGAGGGGAAATTAGCGCGTGAAAAGACGCTCACCTTTGTAATAATTACAAAATCAACACTAAACGATATTTTGCCTACCGCACTGGCAAAAGTTAAAAAGCTTGATAATATCTTTTTTCCCCGTATACTTCTATGATGTGTATAAACTGGTAAAGCCCTTTTGGAGGGTAATTTGGCAATAAAAATGCACATACTCTATGAGCAAAAAAATCCCATTTCTTGTCCTCTAATTTACAAAACTTAGAGCACAAATGCATATATCTGTCCAAGAACAGTAACTCCAGCATTGCCTGCAACAGCAAATAAACAAATAGGAAACAAGCCATCATTGAGGGTATTTCAATGTTTCGTTCTCAACAAGGAGATGCGTCTCTAGGTTCTCACTGGGAAAGATCCGAACGTGATTGCTTGTTGGTAAGTCTTTTAAGCGAATCATGGAACAACAGCCAAGGGCCAATCTCACTTTTGAAAACAAAACAACAAAATCTAACAAGAAACAATGACCCAAACCGACGTATTTGAGCCCTGTATGCACGGAGGGAGCCCAGACACGCATCCCAGTGTTTGCTTCTGGGGGCTGCGGTGCGTGGGGGTCGCGGGGTGAGGCCCTCAGAGCGTCACACACTCCGAGGAGTCTGACTGTGAGGGAGGGTGAAAGGTGTGTGCTCATCTTCTCCTTCTGTTTATGCTTTTTGATAGTGTTCGAGCCACAGAGAAGCTGAAAAGGACAAGTGCCCGCCTGGCTCAGGTAAAGGAGCGGTGTGAGCCGTGCGGATGGCAGGTCCCGCTCGGGGGAGGTGGCCGTGTGTGCAGAGACACTGCCTGCCTTTGCGGAACAGCCGAGGTGGCACCGAGTGTGGCTTCAAGGCCAGGATGCGCGCGGACGCAGCAGCCTGGGGGGCGCCGGCCCCAAGGGCGCGACGGTCGGTCCCGGGGCAGGCGGCCCCTCCCTCGGGTCCCAAGGCGTCTGTCTGCCTGCTGGGCTCAGGGGCCAAGATTCCACGAACGCTTTCTCCTCCTCCCTCCAAACCTGAGTTTCACACCGGCCCCAGCTCACGGGGACAAGAAGAGCTAGAGCCGCCCCTCGGGCTTTATTTTCAGATAAACAGCCTTTCAACCAAGACCTTCTTGGCTTTTAAGTTAATTCGGCAACAAAAGGAGTATTAGCTGTAACCTTGCTCAGAACTTCGACAATTCTTGGTTTTGCTGGAAACCCAGATTATTATTCTAGGAGCTTTCTGTTGCCAGGTCACCTTTCTCGGAGCCCTGACCTTTGAAACAGGCCTTACACCCAAGAGTGCCCTCCCCTGCTGCCCGCCTGCCCACACTTGCCTTGTTCCACGTCCCCCAGTCGAAGTTGGCAGGGGCACCCCCCGGACCCCCTCCCCGTCTGGGGCTCCCGCAGGCTACCTGCTCTGCACCGCGGCCTCACCTCCCACCCGCCCCCCGGGCAGCCGAGCACGGCCCACATCCTCTGCTTTCCTGAGGCTCACGGCGGAGCCCACGCACCGAGGGAGAGGCTCAGAGGTGCTGCGGGGTAGGGGGCACTGCGTCACCATCCCAGGCCAGCCCCCGGCCAGTGCCTTAACCTCCCCCTACAGAGGTGTTCCCTCTCCCGGGCTGTCTGTGGGGGCACAGGGAGAGGGGGCTGCATGCGGGCTGGGGGCAGACCCCGCACCCGTGCCAGGCCAGGTCTGAACTTCAGCACAGCGGGGGGTTCTCGGGCTGGAGAAGGGGTCCGGCCAGGGCTCGGCTCCCCAGAGCATCCGGGCGGCTGTGAGATCTCTGTGCTTCTCCCAACCTCCAAGCCCGCCAGGAGGACCTGGGGAATGCCAGGTGCTCACAGGGCAGCATTTGAACGAATGATTGAAGCTCGCCCCTCTACCTGCCAAGCCCGCCGGAGCCCTCTCTGCTCCCGCATCAGGATGTGCGGCCTCAGGTGTGCGGGGCCCTGGGAGGCGTGACCTCCCACCGGGAGAGCAGCGGGTCCGGGAGCCTGTGCTTTTCAATGACCGCAGGAGCTTGGGCACTTCTTACCCGTGAGCTTTACATTTTAAAGCATTGCTGGCGATTTAACATAAGAAATCAATGAACACTCCGTTTTGACCGCAGAGCTCGATGGGGCGGATCAATTTCTCTGTCATGCTCACGCGGCCACTGATGCAGTTTTAAAACCCATCACTTCTTTCTAAAGCAGAGCCGAGGGACTTCGGTTTGGGATTAATCAACAGTGATGAGCTTAAATAAACGAGATGAATTTTCTATATATCTTGTAGGGTTTTTGGGGGCTCAAATTAATGGAAGCCCTTTGTGCCACGCCGGGTGGAGGTGGGGTGTGCCTGTGAGCTGCTCTCTGGGGCCTTGGGGACAGCGCCCAGCTGCACGTCTGCAGTTACATTTGCACAGCCAAGCACTGTGTTTACTGAAAGTGAGTGTCACATATTCATAAAAACTGCAAGGTTTTCTGGAGAAGTTTAACTGGTACTTGATGTGAGACTGCAGACCTCAGTCTCCAGCTCAGAGGTGACGGTGGTGCTGTTTCCATCTGGGGGCTCCCCGGGCTCCTCTTTCGTGCTAGTGCTGCAGACACTTGTGTTTCTGCGGGTAGAATTTCACTCTTGAATCGTTCAAGTGTATGAAAATCACAGCATCACAGAAATCTGGGGCAGGCAGGGCTCCGAGGGTCCTACCTCCGACACCTCCGTTTTGGTTTCTCTTGGGGAGGTGGATGGGAGGGGCACGTGTAGTTGGATCCCCGTGAGATTCCCATAAGCCCCCCTGAGCTAGGAGGAGCGAGAGACCGCTGTCCTGCTCGGAGACCGAGCCGTGGCTTCCTTGGGGTCTCACGTGCTGTCAGCAGCCCCAGGCTCGAGGACACACCGTCACTGCGGGGTCGCTGGGCCCCGGCGTCTGAGCCCAGGGGCACGTCCACGGCCCCGTCTTGGCCGGCAGGCCTCCCGCCGTCCCACGGAGGCCACGCACTCGCCTCCCCCGCAAGGTGGCCTTTGCGCGGATGCCTAGCCTGAACCCACCAGGGCGTCTGAGAACGCACGTGACCACAGACGCTGTCCTCATCCCCCGCCCTGCGCCGGGCCGCTTGGCCTCTGTTGGCTTGTTTGTTTCTCCTTCCTGCTCTCTGTGAATTTGCTTGTCGTTTATTCTAGAGCCTTTAAGACCGCCCACCACGGGCCGGGAGCATCGTGAGGGGGCCAGAGAGATGAAGGCGGCACCTTCCCGCATACGCCCGGGGCTGGCCGTGGAGGGCAGTGCCTGGGGAACGGCTTGGTCCCCGAAAGCCCCTTGGAGGCCGCGGGTCCACGTCGGAGGCGGACAGGCCTTGGCTCCGGCCCTGGCGTCGGCGCTTCCAGCCACCTAATCTTCAGAAATGTACCCAATCTCTCGGGGCCTCGGCGCCCTCACTGTGCCCGGGGTTGACAGGACCTGTCTGGCAGCACGGAGTGGAGGAGAAAGGGCACCCCTGTGCAGTCCGGGCCACGGCGCGTGCGGGGGGGCCACCCCCTCGTCCCCCTCCTTCCTGCAGGCGTTGAAGCAGGGCCCCTCCCACTGGAGACGGGGAAACTCATCTGCCTCTCCTGACTCCACGGCCACAGCCTTGCTGCCTGGCAACCAGGCCCAAGGTCAAGGCTCTGGGAGCTTCTGAGCCGCCCCGGGTGCCCCAACATCCTCCAGGCCTGCGGTGCCCGCGGCTAGCAGGACGGAGACAGGGAGCGGAGGGGGCCCCGGACGCAGCTCCCCCATCTCCGGGGTCGGCGTGTGTCTGCGGCACAGTCTGCGGGGAGGGCACCCGCCGGGCAGCGTCTCGGGGCTACTCTGGGCTTCCTGGCCCCGGGCCTCGCAACCGAGGGGGCTCGCACCTCCCTGCTCTGAGTCCCCTCCCCTCCCGTCCCAGCTCCACCCCCCGTGGTCCCGGCCACCCCACCCAGAGCCAGGCTGGCCCAAGCTGCCCGTAGGTGCTGGGGCACCAGGGGGACAGATCACACGCCTGTGGTGGCGGTGAGCTGTCTCCCCCGAGAAGCCGTTGTGTCGTCCGTATTCTTTGCGGCTGCGCTGCTTTGGGGTGAGTGTGACGATAGGAACCCTTCCTGGCCCCGGGAGCGACAGGGGGCACTTTAACCCCAGGACCGTCGGCTCTGTGTCTGCTCCGTTCGTGTGCTGGGATTTCACTTCCGCATTGCTGATGTGAACACACAGGAAAACCAGAAAAGGAGAAATCGGTGCCTGATGCTTTTTTTTTTTTTTTTTTGCGGTACGCGGGCCTCTCACCGCTGTGGCCTCTCCCGTTGCGGAGCACAGGCTCCGGACGCGCAGGCTCAGTGGCCGTGGCTCACGGGCCCAGCCGCTCTGCGGCATGTGGGATCTTCCCGGACCGGGGCTCGAACCCGCGCCCCCCGCGTCAGCAGGCTGACTCTCAACCGCTGCGCCACCAGGGAAGCCCTGTATATTTTTTTTATCATGTTATTTATTCCAAAGTAGCCCAAGGAGCATGAAAAACACCCAGCCTGAAAAAAAAAGAAATCTGCTGTGGGTTGTGGGACCCCCCCCCCCCGCCCCGCCCCACCAGCCGAGTGGTGTTACCTTTCTCCTCAGGCACCTTTCCCAGCTGAAACCTCTTTGAAATAACACAAGCAGAATCACAAAGCACTTGACAGCCCTGCCTGTCATTGTCCTGCAAAAGCTCAGCCCCACCCGTCTCCCTAGAAAGGCTTCCAGGCCTGGCCGCCAGGGCCCCAAGGCCAGGGAGGGGCTGGGTTCTGTCTAAACTTCCCAGGCAGCCGCCCGGGAGCCAAGCGGGCAGCAGCAGCTCCCCTCTCACTCCTTCCCCAGCTGCTCTGCTGCAGCACAGGCCGCTCCTCCCGGCTCCCCAGCACAGGGGCGCAGGTGGGAGGAGTTCCCAAAAGAAGTGTGCTAACACATGTATATG
Organism: Kogia breviceps; assembly: GCF_026419965.1. Classification (NCBI taxonomy): domain Eukaryota; kingdom Metazoa; phylum Chordata; class Mammalia; order Artiodactyla; family Physeteridae; genus Kogia; species Kogia breviceps. The sequence continues at coordinate 1,161,055 of NC_081318.1, read as the reverse complement.
GAATCTAAGAAAAAAAAACGTCATGAAGTACCCAGGGGTAAGGCGGGAATGGAGACGCAGACCTAGAGCACGGACTTGAGGACACGGGGAGGGGGAAGGGCGAGCTGGGACAAAGTGAGAGAGTGGCACGGACACATATACACCACCAAACGTAAAATAGATCGCTAGTGGGAAGCAGCCGCACAGCACAGGGAGATCAGCTCGGTGCTCTGTGACCACCTAGAGGCGTGGGACAGGGAGGGAGACGCAAGAGGGAGGGGATATGGGGATATACGTACACATATAGCCGATTCGCTTTGTCGTACAGCAGAAACTAACACATCATTGTAAAGCAACTGTACTCCAATAAAGATGTTAAAAAAAAAAGGGTGGGGGCGTCCCTTGGGGTAGGCTGTTCCGGCCGGTGCGAGGTCCCCTGGTTCACGCGAGGCCAGATGCCCGGCTCCTCCGTAGAGCCCTGTCCCACCTGCTGCCCCAGCCCCTCGGCCTCATGGGAGGGGCCGGCCCACGTGTAGACCCCCGCTGGGCGGTGCCAGGGGCCCGCCGCCCGGCTCCCAGCACGGGGCCGGGAGCACAGCTGCCGTGGGAAGCAGAGGCCGTGGAGGGCATCCGCAGAGCCCTGGGAGAGCCCTTGGCAGGGTGACTGGGTGCCTCTCGGGTGCCGCGGTGACTGGACAGGATGGGTTCCCGGGTCTGCGCTGACGGGTGTTTCTCCACCGCACAGCCGGCTTCCCTGGGCTCGTAGCAGGTGCCCAGCCGCCCACCCCGGCGTCCCCTGCCTGCAGGTGCTACCCCTCCCCAAGGCGGCCAGTGCACAAGCGCCTGAGTGCCAGGCAGAGCCGGGTGGCCTCAGCCCCCGGAGAGCACCGGGCAGGCCTGTGATCCCTGCACTGCGTTCTGAGTCCCCAGTACTGGTAGCGGGGCGCCGGGGGCAGTGCGGCCCTCTCACTGTGCGGTGAGCTCATAACCGCGGGAAACTAAACCCCCATCCTGCTCTGGGCTTCACCTGGGGGCCAGGAGACTCAGGGGTGAACTTCAGGGATTCCTGTAACTCCCAAGACCATATGCAGAGTTTCGTTTGTACATTTTCCTACAAGAGACCATAAATTTCATCAAAGGGACCTACAGCTCCCCTTGCCCCCAGATTAAGACTCAGAGCCACTCCCTAGAACAAACAATACTCTATCCAGCTCTCATTCAGATTTGATGGAGAAATCAAAAGCTTTACGGACGAGCAAAAGCTAAAAGAATTCAGCACCAGCAAACCAGCTTTGCAACAAAGGCTAAAGTAACTTCTCTAGGCAAGAAACACAAGAGAAGTGAGCAAAAGAGGAAGGGAAGAAAAAAAGACCTACAAAACCAAACCCCAAACAATTACGAAAATGGCCATAGGAACATACCTATCGATAATTACCTTAAATGTAAATGGATTAAATGCTCCAGCCAAAAGACACAGACTGGCTGAATGGACACAAGAACAAGACCCGTACGTATGCTGCCTACGAGAGGCCCACTGCAGACCTAGGGACACGTACAGACTCACAGCCACTCAATCAACCAGTGACTCAGCGCTCACTCGCCACAGCCCAGGCTTTGCAGCCGGCGGTGACACTGTTCTTCCTCAGGAACAAGTCATTTGAGAGCGATCGACGTTCTTCCTGAGGACGAGAAGGAGCTGCCCTGTCCTGCTGGTGCCGTGCTCTCCACCAGGACCTCCTGCCAAGGCTGGCCAGCACACACGCCGCCCGGCAGCCCGGGCGCCAAGCCCCCCGCGGGCCTCGCTGACGCTGCCCAGCTCCACCAGCCCCCGAGCCTTCAGAGTTGGGGCTGAGTCCCAGACGGGAAGGATCTGGGGACCCCTCGGGGGGCGCTCGGTCCCGCACAGGCCACCCATCCTGGGGGCGACCGGTCCATCGCCCACTAACAAGGGTGAGCCCCCAGAGGCCTCGGGGGCTAGCCCACTGATGTAAGTGAGACCTGCTGGGTGAGGCTTCCGGGCCGAGGCGCCGAGGCACCGCCCAGGGCAAAGGACAAAGGGCAAGAGGCTCCCAGCGGGGTCGTGGCTGCTGCCCTCACACCCCTGACACAGGGAGATGGGAACACAGCACTCGGGGAACCAAGCGGAGAGGAGGACAGCCTCTCTGACCCGCTGAGAAATCCTGCTTCGTCTAAGGCAGCATAGTGACAGCGGGTGACACAGCACGGGCACCGGAAGGGCTGGTGCCACGTGCAGTCCGCAGGGTGACCGAGGGCGGGTCGGCCGGGGCCCAAAGTGCACGCAGCCCCCAGCCCCGCAGCCCACGTCCCTGCCGCAGCCCAGCGGCCAGCACAGCCTGGGAACCAGTGAGCACACATTCCAGCTGGGAAAGAAGGTGTCCCCCAAGTTACGGGGAATGCCAAGTCCCACGGGTTCTCTATCTGAATTACGTAAATCTCCTCCTCAGACCCAGGACCGAACATCAGTCTCTAGGCTATCTTCTCTCCACAAGTACCGATGAAGCGTTCATGGCTTTTTTCTTTCCCACCGAACCTTCCTGACGGCCACAGACATGCCAAGCACGTCATTTTCCTATCTGCTGATGGCTCACCTGATTTACGAGGATGACAGCCTTTCTTTGGGGCGTTTAGGCCCCGAGTAGAACGTCAACTAAGGCATTTTTTTTTAACATCTTTATGGGAGTATAATTGCTTTACAATGGTGTGTTAGTTTCTGCTGTATAACAAAGTGGATCAGTTATACATATACATATATCCCCATATCCCCTCCCTCTTGCATCTCCCTCCCTCCCTCTCTCCCTATCCCACCCCTCTAGGTGGTCACAAAGCACCGAGCTGATCTCCCTGTGCTATGCGGCTGCTTCCCACTAGCTAGCTATTCTACGTTTGGTGGTGTATATATACACCACCAAACGTAAAATAGATAACTAAGGCATTTTAACCCTCAGCCGCAGACATGGCTGCTGCTTCTACAAGGGAAACCCAAAGGTTCATGAACCGGCAGCTCTGGGCCTGTTGACGTGAAAAACCCTGAGGCTGTAAAGTAGGACAGACTCTTCTCTACTTGGTGTTGTTGCAGGTGACCGGCCCGATCAGGGGGCTGCAGGGGCTGCCGGGGCTCAGGCTCCACACGGCCACACGGGAACGCCTGTCAATTTTACTGCCAGCCTCTGAGATGGCCACCGTCGCTCCCGTTTATCGCAGGGGAGACCGAGGTCGGAGGACGAGCAGGTGAAGACGTGACGGCTGCTCGGGCTCCGGGAGAAGCTCTCCCGCCTGTGCTGTGTCACCACGCAAGGACGCCCTCCCTTCACCGGCCGAGAGGCCGGCAGTGGCCGCAAGCCCCGCCGGCCATGCCCGCCCGGCAGCGCCTGCAGCGGGGGCGCATCCAGATCCACCCAGAGAAGAGCAAGGACCCGTTCCCCGCCTGCTGGCCCCCGCTGCAGGACGAGACCCGCCTGTCCATCCGGGGGCTGCGATCCAGCCCTCGACCGAGCTGCTGACCCCCAGGCTGCCCGGCACCGATGCACTTGGGCCGACACACGCGTGTGAGACTCCCGGGAGGTCCGCTGGGTTGGATGTGGGAGGAGGAGGGGAAAGGCCTGGGGTCCCGCTCGGAGGCCTGACTCAGAGGCGCGAGGGCTCCGGGCTGCCCGACGGGACGTGCTCAGGGGGCCCTGGGGTCCGCCCCTCGCCGGTCCGGAGCGTGGAGCCCGCGGCGGGAGGGGGACGACAGGTTCCAGCCTCATCCGAGCCGAGAGGAGGGCAGCCCGGCCTCGGGGCCCCCCGTTCTCTGCTGGGCAGTCGCTCGGCCCCGTCCAACGTGCGCCCGCCGTGTCCTGCCCGTCCTCAGCCCAGGCTGGCCCACAGCGCCACCGCCGCGAACCTGCCGTGTCCTGCACTCCGCCCCGGAGGTGGAACGCCGCTGATCTTTCAAAGTCACAGTGTAGGGCCTTAACTATACTTACACCCCTACTTCCCTATCGATACTTTTGAGCTTTGAGCTTTTTTTCGGCTGGCAATAAGATACTGGAACGTCCCCCCTGGGCAGAAACCGTTCTGAGCAAACAAGTATGGCGGGTGATAAGAATGATTAAGCCAAAGAGTTTAAAGGTCGCCCTAGCCAACCATAACTCATGTGACTCAACCCCCCACCACAAAAACACGAAAATGTAAAGTAGGCATCCGACAGCCAACCAATCAAGGAAGTAGAGCCAAGTCCCCACTCCGGTCCGGAACAAACAAACCAATGAGAAAAAAAACCCTTGATATATCCACACTTTGCATAATGAAAAATGAAAGCTATAAAATGTATGTGATTCCGCTTGGGGGGGGGGGTTCCTCTTCGGCCTCCTGCGTGAGGACCAAGGAACCCCGGTGCACCGGCTCCTAATAAACCTCTTGCGTGTTGCAGCGACTCTCGACTCTTGGCGGTTCTTGGGCGAGTGGAATCCCTCGGAGACCGTTCAGGTCTAACAACAGTTTAAACATGTCCCTCTGCTAGCTGACCACCGCCTTGCCCTCATCCTGTTGGGACAGAACCCAAAGCCTCTCGGTGCTGGGCGAGCCTGGCGGCCTGCGGCTGCGTCCCGCGGGCCACCTGCCTTGGGTCCCCGCTGCGCCCGGGCAGACCCGACGTGCCTCCCAGCCTGCTCTTCGCCGGGGGCAGGGGCTGCTTCCCGTCGCCCTGGCCGGGGGGCGCCCGCTGCAGGCAGCCTCTGAGTCACCACTGTTCTATTTTCTTTGAACCGCTCATTATCTGAAATAACCGCACCCGTCTGCCCGTTTAGAATGTGAGTTACACGGCCAGGTAGGCTCACCTGGTGTGTCCCCACCTGCCCCCCCCCACTCCTTTGAAGGCACCTGGCACCCGGCAGCACTGCCCCTGTGGGGTTGCCCGGTGTAGACGCTCTGTGAAACAGACCGGCTTCCCTGCTCTCCCCGGTTCACTTTAAATTTCATCAATACCTTGTTAAAGAGAGGACTTAAAAAAAACCCCTTTAAAATATGAACATCCAGTTCACATTTTACCCTCACGGTGGCGTTACAGTGCGATTTGTGCGTCTCTCGTGATCATGTGGTGCCGGCAGAAGTGACTCCAAACTGGAAACTGAACAAAGTTCAGTTTGTTTTCTTTTTTTCAAAGCACTGTGCTTTTTAAAATCCTGGTGAGAGAGAACATTTTAACATCGAGTGGGTATGTGACTTGTGTGGAATTTACCAGAAACCAGAGAGCGAAAAGCCGGTGCTCAATTCTACATTTGACCCAGTAATTAACATTTTGATGCTCTGGTCTTCATTAATGAGATGTCTTAGAGCTCTCAGACGGCCCCCTCCGGGCACACGCGAGAGAGTTATCTCGGGGTGTTCGGGAAAGGAAGTCACACCATGAGGACCCGGGTGTTCCGGCATTATGGCATTCAGTCGCCACTGGGGGACTGCTCTCTTTCACATCCTTCAACAGCTTCTGGATTTCCATGGTAGACTTGTCTGTCTTCAACCTGAGTGTCTTTAAGGGGCCATTCTTCTGTTTTAAAGCCCCCAGGAGCGCCATTATTCCACTCTGTCCCAAGAAGTTCTGGCCCAGGTCCAGAAGTTTCCAGGCTCTGGTTGCTAATAAGAGCAGAGGTGAGATCCTGGCAACTGAAAGGAGTGATGGAACAGCCCCAGAGCCCTACAAATTTCAGGCTACAATTTGGTTTCTTCAAAGCTTCAGAGAGAAAACACAATCCAGTGGCTATGGGGTTGAAACCCGGGTCCAAGTTTGTTGGGCTGGAGTCTCCTTGGAGAAGCTTTGAGACGTATTTGCAGCCATGTCTGTTCATGCTGCAGTGACACAACACCCAGGTCTGCAGCTGACATTCGGGGTACAGAGTGTCCCCTCACACGGAATCTTCACCCCGCCAACGCCAAGGTTGGTTTTGGCCAAGCACAGGTGGGTCAGCCTCTGGTTGACAATCAAAGCAGAAGACAGCTCCGTACAACAGGCTTCTGTAAGGTGACAGTTTTCCAACAACAATTTCTGCAGGAAACACCCTGGGTGTCTCAGAGTCGAACACAGCAACCTGACACCCTCATCCGGAAACTCACGGGCTGTGAGATGCAGGCATTTCAGGGACGGGTTGATTTTCAGGGCCGAGGAGCAATCAGCCCGCTGCTGAGCGGTGTCAGAACCAGATCCCAACCTCAGATACTGAAGTGTCGTTGACTCCGCCGGTGCCCCTCCCACGTCAGTCTCCCAGCTTCCCCGTGGTCTGGAGCAACAACAGTGAATCAGAATAAACAGCACCACTTAGTGAGCACTGTCTCCTCCTCTCCAGAGAGGACCGTGGTGATTCATTCATTGGGCTCCTTCCGTCGTGAACGCGTCGTGAGAGTGACTCATTAATCCACTGGAGGGAGAGATGCCAGGCTGCCCCGGGGAAGGAGCCGCACAGATTTTTTAAATGTCGAACTCCACATGCAAACGGCACAGATCCCCATTTCTGCCCCACCGGGCTGAGAAATCTGTGGGTGACAGGGTGTAGTAAAAAACACATATTTTTAGCCTGCTCGAAAGCCAATATTCTCCTGGAAGAAGGAAGGAGTGCATGTTTTAAAGGCGCACAAACGATTATTGACTCCGGGGACACTCGATGGACACGGTATTATCACTGCCAAATGCTATTTGGGGAGGATTCACAGGAGGAGGAGTGGCGGTTGATGCCCCCATGCAAGGTGGGTGTCACTGCGTCGCCTGGGACACAAAAGGGCCCCAGCGGCTCAGGTGAAGGGCACGGAAGGTGCACGGATACCCTCCAAAGCCGGCCTTAATGGAAACGTGCACGCTTTTATCACTGTTGTATAGTTATTCTCACCTAGTCTTGGAGGCCAGAAGTCTCAGATGGCTTTGCTGGGCAGAAACTGCGGGGCTGGTTTCACTCTCTCAGCTTCTGGGACTGGCTTCCGGGTTCCCTCGCCCCGCTCAAAGCCAGCGCCTGGCTTCCCTCCGACTCCGCCCCCTTCCGCGGCCCCGCCCCTGTGTCGCGAGGACACGGAACCCGGGATCTGTCTGCTTAGCACGTGTTAAGTGCCATTAACCACAGGTTCAGGGTCGCACGGCAGGTCTCTGGAACTCGTCCGTCTTCATAATTGAGACTTTACACCACTGACCACTAACTCCCGTGTCCTCCCCTCAGCCCCCGCCACCACCCTTCTACCTTCTGCTTCTGTGAGTCTGACTGTTTTGGATACTTCACGGAAGTGGAATCAGGCGTATCTGTCCTGTGACTGGCTTATTTCACGCAGCATCACACCCTCCAGGGTCCAGCCATGTTGTCACCTTGTCACAACATGTCAGCATGTTGTCACGGACTGCCTTCTTTGAAGGCTGAATCATAGTCCACTGCATGGGAACACCACGTTCTCTTTATTTGTTCACCTGTTGATGCTTCCATATTTTGGCTTTTGAGAATAATGCTGCAATGGGCACGGGGGTGCAGACAGCTCTTCAAGATCCTGATTTCAATTCCTTTGAATAAATACGCATAAGTGGAACCGCTGGATTTTATGGCAGTTCTATTTTTAGTTTTTTTAGGAACATACACATTTTGCAATATTTTGTACCATTCTGCATTCCCACCGAGAGTGCACAAGAGTTCCAATGTCTCCACATTCTCGCCAACACTTGTTATCTCTTTTCATTTGGATAATAGCCACCCTAACAGGTATGAGGTGGTATCTCATTGTGGTTTTAATTTGCATTTCCCTGATAATTAGTAATGTTGGGCATCTTTTCATACACCTGTTGGCCATTTCTATGTTTTCTTTGGAGAAGTATCTAGTCAGGTGCTTTGCTCATTTTAAAATCAGATTATTATGATTATTATTTTGCTACTGAGTTGTAGGAGTTCCTTATATATTTTGGATACTAACCCCTTATCAGATATATGATAATATTTTCTCCCATTCAGCAGGTTGCCTTTTCACTCTGTTGATTGTTTCCTTTGCTGTGCAGAAGCATCTTAGTTTGATGTAATCCCACTTGTCTATTTTTGCTTTTGTTACTTGAGCTTTTGGTGTCATATCCAGGACATCACTGTCAAGCCAAATGTCAGGAAGCTCTCCTCTGTTTTCCTCTAGGACTTGTACAGTTTTATGTCTTATGTTTAAACCTGCAACCCACTCTGAGTTGATTTTTATGTATGGTAAAAGATAGGGGTCCAGTTTCATTCTTTTCCACACGGATATCCAGTTTTCCTAACACCATTTATCGAAGAGACTGTCTTTGGCACCCTTGTAGAATGTGAGTCAACCATATACATGTGGGTTTATTTCCAGGCTCTCTATTCTGTTCCATTGACCTGTGGGTCTGTTCTTATGCCAGTGCCACACTGTTTAGATTACCAGAGCTTTGTAATGTATTCTGAGATCAAAAGCTGTTGCAGGATCTTTAATTGCATTCCGGGCAGGTTTTTCATCAGAGCAAAACATGCCAACTGTTTCTTTTGGTGTAATTTCTCCATTGCCAACTCACATTTTCCTTCGACAGTGAAATAAACATTTTCTAAAAGCCCCTTGAGAGGAGCTATTGAAATCACTTGGTATAAATAGGTGCAAGAGTGGGTAATATTGATGTATCCTTAACCTACAGAAAGTTGAAATAAAAGACCTCATTATGGGAAATTTAGAACTTGCAGTCTGGGATTCCCTAAGAAGCAAGCTCAAGCCCTTGGTCTCCAAATAGTCCATAGAGCCTCGTCAAGTACACACTGGCCCCACTAGAAGAGGCTGCAGTGTCATAGCTTGGTAGTGCCCAGCTACAAAGGTCAGAAAAGATGAATTTCCCAGGTCATGAAACAAGTTGATACTTACTGGGAATTGCTCCCAGAGGGAATTTTATGTTCCCAACTAAATGGCGCATGATGAGATCATGATACGTGTAGGTGTACACACACACACACACACACACACACACACACACACACACACACCCTTCTCCCTCCTGCCCTTCTGACCCTACCAGGTGGCCAGTAGGTGATGGAAGAGACCAACAGCCATCATTCAGTCAGAACGTGAAGACCTGACTCCTTGCAGTGGTGTTTTTTTGCTGAGAGCTCTGATGCCACCCCCTCCCCAGTCCCACCCGCAGCCCCAGGCCGGGGCCTCATCCAGGTGAGGGATTGTTTTCTCCCCGCTGTTGGTCTTGTGATTCATGCTCTCTGTCCTCATACTGGCTTCCGCTGTCCTGGCTGTCAGAGTGACCAGAGGGTCCTGTTGGCCAAATTATCGCAGGGTGGTGGGGGCATGTGGAGCGCTAACTACCAAGAGCCCTTCCCTTCAGCTCCTGAAAACCACAGCAAAACCGCAGGACGCAGCCGACGGCCGTGCCCACACACTCAGATATGTTTTCCACGAATTCCAGAAAAATGCAAATTCCATTAAGAATTAAGGATCAGCTCTCCCTCTTTAATAATAATTATTAATTTCCCTCCCACACGCGGAAGGTCTTTTAAAGACCTTCTTGTTTTGTTAAGAAGTGAAGAAAAAAATAAATAAAATATCAGCAATTCAAGGTTTAAAGAAAAGGAAAAGGATGTCAGCTTATCAAGAATGAAAGATGGCTTATTCTCCAACATCCTACTTGAAAGTTCAAAGCACATTTTTCTTATAAATTAGGCGAGTATAAAATTCAGGGAGATGGGAAAAGAAGAAATAAGATTTGAAAACACGCCAAGCATTTCAATGGGCAGCAGGGAGGAAAATCAGACGCACGGAACATGCATCAGACGTGCAAAGCTTGGCATTTAAGGTTCAGCAGAATTGTCAGCTGAAAGGTCTCCTGGCCTCGTTCACCGGGGGGCGGGGGGGCAGGACGCAACATGGCTAATATTTAAGAGAGAAATCTTAATTAATTAGCGCAACGATGTAACTTTAGTAAAAGAACCATATTTGGCAAAGGTGGAAGGGAAGTAATTAAACCGTGAGGGAAGCAGCAGTGGTCAGAGGCCGCGGGTGATCCCACCGTGGGCGCCACGCACAGAGGGCCCTGGAGAGCGGGGCTTTGTTCACAAGGGCCAGGAGGGCCCAGATGCGCCTGGTGAGTTCTGACCTGTTCTGCCACCTGTGAGGACACCATGGGCTCCAGAACGCTGGGGACCCCAGGGCTCCCAGACGGTGAGATCACGTCCAGTTGGGAGCCAAGGCCTCAGCGCGCACTCCAGGCGACGGCAGAGCCCGCGTGGTATGTGTCGGTCACTGTGGCTGTCCCAGGGCCCACGGAGGGCCACCTGTTTCCCCACGCGGGGAGGAGCACATGCTGGAGAGCAGAAGCCGTGAAAAATGCGTACACGTGGGTGTATGTTTATATGTATGTCTGCGTGTATGTATGCACATGTGGATAAATGTGTGTGTACACACGTGTATATATGTGTACGCATGCAAGTGTGTGTAAATGTACACCTGCACATGTGTACACATGTATATGCATACAGATGTGTGTATATGCACGTATAAAGATGTATATGTGCACAGGTGTGCAAATGTATAGGTGTGTGTCTGTGTATACTTGCATATATGTATATATGTGTGTATGTGTAGAAGTGTATATGTATAGATGTGCATGTATATCATCTATACACACACACACACACACACACACACACACACACACACGCGCACAAACACTGCTCAGATGAGCAAACTGACGCTGAGAGAGGTTCCGTACCCTAAGCCGAGCCCCTCAAGTTAGGGAGGGCAGAGCTAGGGTCTGAGCCAGGTCTGTTTGGTCCCAGAGCTCATGGCCCATGGAACAAACAGTTCATGGGCCCCCAAGTCTCCTCCCACTGGACAAACCCTGGGCCTGGAACGGCCACCCCTGGAAACACCTTTGTGGAACGAGCTTCTGACGAAGCGCAGCTGTTGCCTAAGAGGGCTCACATTTTAGACATTCAGCAGCTACCACCACTCGTATTTCCTGAAGTATGGGATGTCGGTTTTAGGTAGAACGTGGACAATTTTTTTCAAATATGTGCTTTTTTTAACACGTATCAGGAAAACATATCGGTGTGTCAGAAACATGATTTCATGGACACTCCTGCTTAGATTTTTCAGACCTGAGCCAGTTTAAAGAGAAGATGCAGCAGAGGACCAGGTGTTTTATGATTCAGGGCAGGTGGGGCGCCATGTCTAAGCGGGCAGTGCGGGAACGAGGTGGGCCGGACTGGGGTCCAGATGGGCGGCTCCCCATGGGACGAGAGGCTTGGACTTCAGAGGACCGTGTGGATGGCACCGTGTCCCCCAAAACCTAGGTCGGCATCCTAACCCGGGTCCCTGTGAACGGATCTTGCGTGGAGAGGGGTTCTTTGCAGGGGACGTTTGTTAGGATGGGGCCGTCACAGCAGGCCCTGATCCGAGAGGACTGGTGTCCTTACGAGGAGGGACACACAGGGAGAAGGCCACGTGAGGCCGAAGCAGAGACTGGAGGGAGCCCCCCGGCCGGCCACCCCGAGGCTGGGCGGGGCAGGAAGGCAGGCTCCCTGGACTCTCTCGGCAGCATGGCCCCCGACCCCGTGACCTCCGACTTGCGCGCCCTGGACCGTGAACTCGCGGTCCCCACGCGGAAGGCAGAGCCCGGGCTGGGGCTGGGGAGGCCGCTGGGAAAGCAGCTCGTGGGGCAGCAGGACAAGGGGGGCTGGAGGGGCCCGAGGGGGCAGCAGGGCCAGAGGGGGACTCCGGCCACGTCGTGACGCTGCCTTCCCGCTCCCGCAGCGCCGTGCGGGGAGGGCTCCCCCGGGGTGACGCGGAGAAACGCTGCCGGTGGAGGGGCGGAGAGGCTCAGCGTCACGTCTTGTGAGTTTTGCCGAGTCAGAGCCTAGCAGCCTCCCTGTTACCGGTTAAATCCAAGAGGGATGCTCTGAACGGTTTCCGGGTAGGCTGCCGACAGGCACGGGACGGTTCTGGCACAGACGCCCCCGGATGCCCCCGGGCGGCCGTCCACAGTACGGGAGCCACGGGCAGACCCTCGGGAGCCGGACGCCCGCGGGGCCCAGGGCTGCTTGGCGGCGCCGCGGACCCCGGCCCGCCGGCCCGCTTCCACTCTCGCACGGAGCGGCCCGTCCGGGGCTCGGGGCTGTGTGGGACGCGGCTGTGCGGTTCCATCCTTCGTCTGAAAAGGCGGCGCGGCGTTTTGCAATCTGCCCTCTAATACAACTATGTATGTTTTAGTTCGTATCAAATTAATTTTACCCCGAAGCTTCATGCATACAAACAGCGAATCGTTACATTTACACCTGAAACTGACACGACGTGCCACGTCAATTATACCTCAGTAAAAAGCAAATGTTCGTGCCTTCCTGTTACCGTTGGCGCGGCACCGCGTACCGGGGCAGCTGCCTCGAGCTTGTCTTGAGAATTCCGAGCTTAAGGGCGAGACACGGCCCGTGGCTGCCCCCCCAGCCCAGCCCAGCCCTGTCAGAGCGCGTAGTGTCTGCGGTGCCGGCCACTGCGTAGGGGACGCACCAGAAGCACCTGCTCCGTGGTAAATGCCAACAGGCCTCGAGTTGGAGGAGCTGTGTGTACGGACCAGCATTTCACGTGCTCCGAAGCCCTGAGATTCAGGCTGTGAGGCCTGGGTCTTCCCCAGGGACAGCTTCCCGAGCGGAGATCCAAGCGGCTTAGGTTCACTTTCCAAACCCACTTTCTCCACCTGCAGGAGGTAAGCCCTGCTTCTGTGTTGCTCCCGACTTAACGAGCCAACGCCCATCTGTGTGCTGAGAGGCAGGCCTGGCGGGAGGCCTGGGTCCCACCTTCTCTCCTGCCATCGTCCCGCCCAGGCTCCAGGACCTGTGGGAACGAGGCCGCCCCCTCTCCTCCCACCTGAGACAGAGGACACGTGTGCAGCCTCCCGGTCCGAGAGGATCCCACGGCCCGTGAGCCGTGGCCGCTGAGCCTGCGCGTCCGGAGCCTGTGCTCTGCAACGGGAGAGGCCACGACAGTGAGAGGCCCGCGTACCGCGCACACACAGCGGTGAGAGGCCCGCGTACCGCACACACACACACACACACAAAGTCCAGGGAGATGCCCCAGGAGGAAGGCGATGCCGCTTCCTGTGGGGCAGGGGGACAGGTGACTTTCCTTGTCCTCGTGGCCTGCGGGACTCTCTGAATGTCCCATGAGGATCCTGCATCACTCGGTGGTTAGACAGCGTTAAGGATCACAGCCTCAGGGTGGTGGGGCTGCCCACCTTCCCCATGTGGCCGTTGGCCCCTCTGTCTCGGCACCAACTGCGGGGCCTCCCGGGGGTGCTCAGCTCAGCTCATCCCGCCTGGGACTTCTGCAGCACGGCCGTCTGTTTTAGTTCATTTTCTTTCCAGGAAAATCTCAGCCCGTGCAAGCAGCCTCTGCAGGACACTTTCTGTAGGAGCTGGGAGACGGGAGGCTTCCAACAAGCGAGGCCATGTAGGGGCTCTGAAAACTGGCCTGGGACTCGGCAGATGGGGTCCCAACCCCCCGGGCCCTGTGCTGACCGCACGGGGCCGAGCGCTGGGCAGGACGGGAGGGGCAGACCCGGCCGGGGGCTGAGCCGGGGAGCAAGGTGCCCCTGCAGGGGTGGCAGGCGCTGGGTCTGAAAGGCGCCGCGGGCAGGCTCATACGGGGCGAGGACCGGACCCCGCTCATCAGAGAGGCTCCCGCACCTGGACGCGCCCCGGGTTGGCCTCGTCTGCCAGCAACCACTGGTGAGACCCAGGCCAGCGCAGGACCCAGGTTTTCTTCCATTCTGTCTCGTTGCCCATGGCAATGTGAGACGGTACGGAGAGAGGCCACACAGAGGTGGAAAGGTGCCTCTGCAGAAGCGCCAGGACGGAGGACCACAGCCTCATGACGAGGTGACGGAGGAGCCGCGTCCACGGGTCCAGAGCGGTGGCTGGAGATGCCCAGGGCCCCCTGGGGCCTCATGGTTCCCCCTGGGGAGGCGCAGGGCGCGGGGGTGATGCAAACCCGGGCAGGCGCCCCCGGAGGAGGTGGCGACGTCTGCAGCCCGGTGGCCCGCCACCCCTCCCGTGAAAGCATCCCCACTGCCCCCGCCAAAAGGCCTTTCATGACGTGTCTGAGCAGGGGTCACACGGGGGCTGCTTTAGGGCCAGGGGAGGGTGGGGAGCGTCTCTGAGCTCAGGGCTCGGCTCCGCCCCATCTCCCACGGCTGCGCTCGCATCTTCGTGGCTGTGAAGACCTCACGTCCCGCTGTCGCCCGAAGGCCTGGCATGGTCTGCAGACTTCCGTATTCCACCTTCCAGCTTCTCAGGCCGCCTCGCACGTCCGGACGTGTAAGGTCATCCTGCGGACTGTGACTCAGCAAACAGTCGACGGGTTTGGTGTCAGAGGCCCCCCAGTGCGGAGAGGGCCCCGGCCGGGCTGGGGACAGGCCGGGGGTGCGGCATGTCCCGGGCTGACCGGCACCTCAGCAACTTGCACGCACAAAGGCTTCCGACGCCAAGGGGATTCTTTGTTTGTTTGTTTGTTGGTTTTTTTGCGGTACGCGGGCCTCTCACTGCCGTGGCCTCTCCCGTTGCGGAGCACAGGCTCCGGACGCGCAGGCTCAGCGGCCATGGCTCACAGGCCCAGCCGCTCCGCTGCACGTGGGATCCTCCCGGACTGGGGCACGAACCCGTGTTCCCTGCATCGGCAGGCGGACTCTCAACCGCCGCGCCACCAGGGAAGCCTTAAGCGGATTCTTTGTTAAAAAATATTTAATGAAAATCTTCTTTGCAAACAAATATAATGGACATAACTTGTTCCACGGAGCAAGGATCAGCTCCGTTTTAAAGTTAGGTCTGGTCTGTGGACAGCTAATGTGCGTGTTTTCACAGTAACTGCTCCACAGCTGCTACCGCAAGGCCCTGCTCCTCCCCCGTGATGGGAGCGGCCCCTGAAATTCAGAGTCGCTTGGCTGGAACTCTCACGAGATTGTCTAATATTTACTGAACACGCCGGTCTAAGTTCTCCCTGCAGCCCCTGTAACTCGGGCCAGATGGTCCTGGGTTTCCACTGCTTGTTGTTTACGACGAGCTCTGTGGTGCCCGGGTGGGAGAGGCGGCACGTGGCTTTCGAGGTGCGGGCAGGTGGGGGGATGCGAGCTGGGCCCAGGGCACCACCGTGAGCGAGGGGCACCGGAGCCACTGGCAGGCGTAGCTGGAGAGCTGCAGCCTGCGACCTCCTCAGGACCGCCCCCCCCCCAGCTTCCCCTCGGTCCAGCGGGCAGAGGAGGGCACGCCCTCGGACCCCGTGCCGGCCCCGCGCCTCCCAGAGCAGATCTATGCAGCACAGAGTGTGCTCATCCCTGGGGGGGAAGGGCGGCCCGTCAGCGGCCCCCAAGTAGCGCCAAATTCACGTGACGTGCTCTGGACTGTGCTGGACGCGCCGAGGGTTTGACGGGAGGGGAGGAGGAGGTGACAGTGCAGACAGGGACCTGAGAGGGGCCAGGGCTGGCGGAGAGGAGGGCGGGGTCTCGGGTGGGGTTAGGGTCCTGCCCAGGTGCCCCTCCCTCACCATCGCCACCCTCAGACCCCCAGTCCCACACCCACGGGAATTCCATTGTTCCAAAAATGAGAAATGAAAAAATCTTCAAACTGGTTTGGGGTCACAAAACAGCGCGAGACTCAGGCATTTAACTCCCAGCAGAGCCAGCAGATGGATCAGCTTGGAGAAAAACTGTCACCAAGGCGCAAAAGCCAGTGTCCATGGGTGTCGTGGGCTAAACTGTGTCCCCTCAAAAGATGTGGCATTTCTAACCCCCGGGCCAGTGACTGTGACCTCATGTGGGAAACAGGGCCTCTGCAGACGATCAAGTTGCAGTGAGCTGCCCCAGGTGGGCCCTGGCCCCACGTCACCAGTGCCTATGAAAAGGGACATTGGGACACGCAGAGGGGACGCGGTGCGGGGACACAGGGCGACGACACCGGTGCGAAGGCGGCCTCGCTCGCTCACGCGTGTGTGAGCACACACTTACACGCACACGCTGATGCCCACGCGTTCCTTCACGACCCTGCTTGCCGCACGGCTGCCCCTCCAGCCGGGCGCCCTGGGGGACCAGCCGCCCACACGGGGGCCGCAGCTGCCCGTGTGGACTCGCGCCGCAGCCGGGCCGGCCTCCCCACCCCACCACGCCCTTCTCGTCCGCGTCCCTCGCCCCGACCCAGCTCCGGGGGACAGAGGGCGGCAGAGCCCAGGAAGCCTGGGCTTCACACGAGCAGAGGGTCTGCACGTATGGGGCTGAGACCCCGGGGGTGTCCAGGGGAGCCCCCTGCTCACCACGTGCTGACCGTCTGCGCGGAGCTGCCTTCCCCGTGGGGCCGGAGCCCTCCTGGAGGGTGTGCGGGCGGCGGCTCCGCGGGCGGTGGCTCCGCGGGCGACATCTCCGCGGGCGCAGCAAGGCCGTGCTGGGTGCTCTGCTCTGCTCGCCCCTCAGTCTCCTTTCCCAGCGGCACAGGGCTCACACGCGCGCCCTTGGCCTCCGACTTTCTCTTCACTCAGGCAAATCCCTCCAGGAGTCCCCGTCCACTAGTCACACACCCACCAACCTAGCTGTCCATCTGCCTGTTCGTCTGTCCATACGGTCATCCATCCCTCCATCCACCCCCACCCATCCATCTTCCCATGCGTGCAGCGATCCAAACTTCCATTGAGAACCCACGTTGTACAAAAGAGAGCTAACATTTATCTAAAATACTTAATAGGGGCTTCCCTGGCGGCACAGTGGTTAAGAATCCGCCTGCCAAGGCAGGGGACACAGGTTCCAGCCCTGGTCCCGGAAGATCCCACACGCCGCGGAGCAGCTAAGCCCGTGCGCCACAACTACTGAGACTGCGCTCTAGAGCCCGCGAGCCACAACTACTGAGCCCGTGTGCCACAACTACTGAAGTCTGCATGCCTAGAGCCCGTGCTCCGCAACAGGAGAAGCCACCACAATGAGAAGCCCGCGCACTTCAACGAACAGTAGCCCCTGCTAGCCGCAACTAGAGAAAGCCCGCGCGCGGCAACAAAGATTCAATGCAGCCCGTAAATAAATAAATAACTTTAAAAATAAATAAATAAAATACTTAATAAAAACCTAAACAGTGTATGAATACCTAAAATATAAAAGCCTGGAAAAATAAACGATTAGCCAAACAAAGTTGAGAAATCCTGATTAACGTTTACAAGATTATCTTTGGTGTCAAGAGACTCCCTGCCTCAGACTCAGAGTCCGGTCTCTTGTCAAGGAGCCGCTGGCACCCGCGCTGGGACCCCCAGTGGCTGCTCTGGCTGCACCTGTGCCCTGGGCTCCACCCACCTTTCGCTCCTGATGGGAGACCCCGTCTGGAGCTGGAGCCCCGGCACCCTGGTGTCTTCATCCTCTGGGGACACGGTGGTTTGGAAGTTGCGTCCCTGAGGCCCCACCACCTACGGTTATTGGGTGGGTCATCAGGCCCCCGGGACGAGTAAGTCTCCGGAGTTTCCTTCACCCACTGGCCGGCTTCCCGAGAACTGTTCAAAGCCCTGCTGTCCGGTCCCCCTTAACCGGCTGGGGCTGATGTCCTGGGACTCGGTTTTGATCACATCAAGCTCCTCCTCGAGGGTGAAGATGCTCGAATAACTCAAAGGCTCAGGTGGGCCCGGCTCCTGTTGGGACGGGGTGCAGGCTGCACCTCTCAGCTCCTGCCCAGGCCTGGGCGGGGCCAGGAGACAAACCAGCGCTGTCTTCCTTTCCTGTCTCCCCAGAGGTCAGCGGGCGGGCGGGCTGAAAAGCGGTCTGAGGAAGAGGATTCACGGCCCCAGAAAAAGCAGGTGACCTGCCTTAGGTGACCCAGCCCCGGAACCGCGAGGGAGCCTGGGCGGGGTCGCCAGAGCGCCACCCTGAAGTGAGATTTTCACGTCACACCTGCCACTTCTTGATTTCCTGGAACCCCTGGGCCTTAGCTGGACACACGACTGCCCAGACTCACGCTTCCACCTCCCAGCCACTCCCCTGGGAGCTTCTGCCAATACTTCCTCCAGGTAGTGTCTCACGGTGCGTGTGTGCTTCTTCACCACTCCACTGTCACGGCTGCTGGGATGCGGACGGATGGCGGGAGTCTGGCAGCCAGCTTGGGCCACGAGGAGGGAGTCACGTGCTGAGGGTGTGGCGGCGACACGACGCGAGGGGAAGGGCCTCTGTTACCTTAGATGCCACACGGTTCTTGGACTGCCTGCCTCTGGACGTTTTCCTCCCCGGGAGATGAAAATAAATTTCGAGTTGTTTAAGCTGCTATTATTTTGGGTTTTCTGTCCCAGTCAGTCACACTAATCCCGACTAATAAACGTGAGTTTGCCAGTAAACGGGTTATCCTCTCAAACACGCCAGAACGCCAAGTCAGCTTCTGAATCACACCTTTGAACGAGGGAGGCTCGCGGGGCCAGCGTGCCATCAGGAAGATGGGTCCCCACGTGCACCTGTGTCTCTGTGCGCAGCTGGGCCGGGCCCCACCCGCCTGCCCGCCTCCTGCCGTCTCTCCTGCTGCCTGGAGCCGTTCGGGGATCTGCAGGCTCTGAGCACCGGAGAAGGCTTCCCTGGGCAGAGCTCCCAGCTGTGCACCGTGTAGGTGTGGACACCGTCACCAGGAGCACGTTTTTCTCTGGCGGAGCTCCGCGTCCCTTGTTTCCATTTTCCACCTGCTCGCTTGCGTGTAGGAGGGTTGACGTGGCCCTGCCTTCGGGGCACACGTAGGGATGAGGACACCCTGCAGGTGAGCACAGCAATCACAGCGCACGCTGCGTAGACGTGCCCTGAGCCAGGCGCCTCCCGCGCGGCACGCAGGCCTCGATCTTGCCCTTTTCCAGGTGAGGACCCCACCCTGCGGGGAGACGGGAGCCGGCGGAAGTAGGAGGCAGCGTCCCGCTCGCAGCCGGGTAGGGACCCGGGTGTCCCGCAGAGTGAGGGGCACCCGCTGGACATGCAGGGACTCGCAGCAAAGGCCGGCTCCCCCGACGGCCTGCGGAGGGGTCACTGCACCTGTTCTAGAACACGCGTTACCCCACAGGCAGCTCCGAGCACGGGACCCCGCGAGCATTTGAAAGACGTGCGCCCATGTCTCCAGCAACGCTGCCAACGGGTATCCCCCAAGACGGAGGGCCTGGTCCGAACGCGGCGCTGTCCTGACTTCTGAGGGTGCTGTCTGAGCAGGCAGGCTGGCTGTGAGTTTTCATCTGCAAACGCCATGCCAAGCCGAACTCTGACACCTGTACAAACGTTTCTAAAATATAAAAATCCCCTTATCTTAGTAGTAGTCAAGGGTTCCATGGTTTTCTGGAATTACCTGTCCCTGGAGACTGCCTGTAACGCCCTCTGTGTGTCCCCATAAGCCTGATTTTATCTTCCAGCGTCTCGAGAGGGGGCCCCATCTTTGCATGAAGGGCGAGAGCCCAGGCTCCCTTTCCACGGGCGGGGCTCAGATCGGGGCCAAGCAGAGGGCGGGCCCGGGGCTCCGACAGGCGTCAAGTCCTTCCCTGCAGAGGTCGGGGTGTCCTCGGAACTTACAGGGCCAGGAAGGACGGTGCATGCAGGGGGCTTGTTGGCGGCTTCGGGAATGTGCCCTGACCCCCAAGCCAGTGTCCAGGCACCGGGCACCGCAGGATGAGGACGGCCAGGCGGCTTTCCCAAGGACCCCCTGACATGCAGGAACCCAGGCCCCGGGCCACCCACCCTGCCACTGCGGTTTGGGCTACTGCTTTCTCAGGATTATTTCAGAAGACACCCCACGTTCAGACGGCTCTGGGGGAGACGTTCAGACGGCCCGTGATGCCAGAAGCCCCATGGGTAGGAAGCGCGGTAAGAAATTCTGGGGGGAACCCGGCGGCGATCATCCGGGTAGACAGCCGCTGTGCAGGCCAGGAAGCGTCTAGAAGCTGGTTCCGCGCCTCTCGGGCGTTTTCCCGCCCACCTCGTTTCTTCTCCTACTGCCCCCGTTTCAGGGGAAGACTTAAGACCACGTGAGGCCCCTATTCATGTTAGTCAGAGAGGAAGCATGAAAAGAAACCACCGAGAGAGCAAAACCAGAACAGGTGCTTATTCTTAGCAAGGCACCCACCACAAAGCACGTTAGGGCCTGATTTCCCTCCTTCCTTAGGTTAAGCTTCCCCAGATTCAGACAAGAGTTGGGAGCAGCCTGATTCTCTGGGTTAGAAGAAAACCCAGCCTCTAATCATCACAACGTCTCCCACAAACTGAGGCGAGGGCTGTCCTTCCCCTCGCGCGCTGCAGTGCAGCTCCGGCTCCTGCAAGATGAGGGGGCGGGAGAGAAGGGGCCTCCCACCCTGCAGTGGCCCTGCGGCCTCACCCAGAGCTGACGGAAGAGACAGACCCAGGCTGGCGGGGGGGTAATCCGGCCAAAGGGGTTCAGGTGCAGTCCGCTCCTGCCGGCAGGACCCGCCCAGGTGAAGGCCGTGCACGTGGGACCCCTTCCGAGGGACGCTGAGCGGCGACGGCAGCTCCTCCGGGCCTCGGACCCCACATCTGAGAGACGGGCGCGACCTCCCAGCCTCCGACCACTGACTCCGGCGCGGCCGCAGGGCTCCCCGTGGGCAGCACAGAGAAGCGGTCACGGCTGCTCCGAACCAGAGACCTTGGTTTCAGAGAGTCCGAGGTGGAGAGCCGGAGGCTGGCCGCCTTGTTTGGAGCATTTTAGCGGGTTTCCTGAAGCATAAACCGCACTTCCAGGTCCTGAGCGCTGGGAGCCGCCGAGACCCCCAGCACGGGGGGCACGGGATGCAGACCCAGGAGGCCTGCTACTCCTCCCGGCAACAGGGCTGCGGCAGCGCACACGCGGACACGCCGATAACCTGTTGATGACGTTCTCCACCCATGAAAACCCGTGAATAAAGAGCCAGCACGTCCGTCCTCCCCCCTCCCCTCCCTCACTCATGCATCAGCAAGCTCCCATGGCGTGGGTCCCCGGGGTAGCCGCTCGGGTTCCCTGGCAGACGGGGCCTGATCAGAGCGGCTGCCGTCCGTGGGAGACGCCTCGAGCCCCGGGACAGACCACGGGCACCACCGAGACCTCCCTGGACCTGCGGCACCATCCCGGCCGGGCTGAGTCAGCCTCTTTACAAACCCCTGCAGAGCCCCAGCCTCCCTTTCTGACCCATCTGGATACTGAGGGGTCTTCTCTTTGCCTTGGACCGCATCTGCGTTTGGACACGATCTGGGTTTCGGTGACTCACGTCAGAGTCCAAGCAGATCAAGGAGCCGGTGTGTGAAGCGAGAGAGCCCAAGCAGGAGATGAGCCCGTGTCCACCCGCTCCTGGCCCGTCCGCCACCTCTCAGACCCGCAGCCCTGCCAGCCCCAGGGGGTGGAGCGAAGGAAAAGTGAGCGGAGGTGGCCCAGAGCTCAGGCGGACGCCGGGCGGAGGTTCTGGTTACTGCGGATGTGAAAACTTGAGCCAAACGTGTGCTTACGAGAAGTTAAACAAAACCATGCAAACTTCACTCGATGGCAGGTACCAGCTTCCTGCCAAACAGCTGACCGGTTACAGGGGAAGCTCCTGGGTCAGGGACTCCTGATTATGCCCGAGTCAGGTGAAGGGAGGGACAGCAGCGGGAGATGCATCCACGCCACGGAGAGGGGCTCGGGCAGCGCTGTGAACCTCACCTCCAGGGGCAGGGGCTTCGAGTCATGAATCCATACAAGACGGCATCACTGTTTCTTCAAAGCACATTTCTCCCTGCGTCTCAGTTTTCATAACTTTCTAAGGGAAACTGATTACATCCTCATCTCGAGACTCAACACTATTTTAATTTCAAATGTGTTCGGAGAGCCTCCCCACACGTTGCTCTCCTGATGCGTGAGGTGCAACCGAGCCCTGCATCCTCGTGAGCCACTGAATTTTGAAATACGTAACACATGTTTGATAAGGACGGCGAAATGTGTTGCCTTAGAAGTGTATTTTGAAGCATCCGTAATAAACTGCCTTCTACAAAGAGAAGCCATTTGAAGTCAAAAGCAAACATGTAAGGACGCCATTCCCAAAGCAATTGTTCGGACAGGTGCTACCCACACCCTGAATTTGTTGGCGCGCAAAAGAAAGACCACATTTTACGGAGATTCACGAAGTTGGCTGGTAAGTAGATGTCTTTTAAAATGACAGACAGAGCTTTTCCCCATCAATCAGGCCACGATCTGGAGGCCCTTCCGTGGTCACGCTGCCCTCAGGCACACACGTGAGCACGTGTGAGTGGGCGAGGCCTCACGTGCCCGGGGCGTGAGATCCACCCCGGTGATCCCGCGCCCCACAGGGTGTCCCCAAAGGAGGGCCGTTAAGCGGCAGGAAAGCTCCGCTGTTCAGGGGCTCTAGCAAGACTAACAGGGAACTCTGGTGGCAAGTTACGTTTACGGAGGCCTCATTCAAAAACTTGAAAAGGACCACGCCTCTGAGCCATGCTGCCTGCACAGTGGGGCCTGGAAGAGGCTTTACCGCAGGCCCTTGCTTGAGGGAGGCATCGCTGAAGCGCCCAGGCCCCGACGGGACGGCGGGGAGGAGAGCCGCGTCCCAGGGCTCCCCCAGAAGGGCCTGTCTGGTCCCCTTCGAGCACCTGGCCAAGGACACTGACTTGGGAGGCGCACACCCAGCCCTCGGCAAAGGCCATGCCGTCCAGACATCTGCCCTCTGTAGTATGGCGGTGTCTGTCCTCTGCCCCTTGGAGCCCCTCCTCGCCCGAGATGCGCCCGGACAGGCACTCTCCCCTCTGTCTCCAAAGCGCCGTGCCTTCTAGACCCCAGCGCGCCGGTCTGCGACACTCCTCCCACTTTCACTGGCCGGTCCCCTCAGCGTCCTGCCTTCTTGGCCCCACGACAGCTCCAGCCTCCGTGAGACGAGGTGCTGGCACCTCTGTGCCTGCACGGCCTCCGGAGACGCCACTGAGAACCTCAGGGCCGCACAGGCAGTGCCCGGCCTGCTCCACGTAATGTTTCCCCGCTTGGCCAGAAACAAGAGGCGCCTGGGGAAAGGTAGCCGGGCACCAGGGAGGTCCCACCGTCCCAAAGTATCTCCAAGGTTACTGGTTAATTACCAAGCAGAGAAGGTCCCTTCCTAGTGGAGCAACGTGCTGGACCCCACCCTCCCCAGGAGGTCCACGCGGCGCCGCCCAAACCTGGGGGAACTCACGCCATCCACCTCCTGACGTGGCGCCCCGGGAGGCACGCGCAGACCCACGTGGGCAGGGCTCTCGCCCAAACCTTTCCTCGGAACCTGAGCCCCGGCGGACAGTCAGACAAACGTAGATCAAGACGTATTTCACGGGACAGCTGGCCCCGTGTCTTTAAAAACCGCTATATTAGGAACGACTAAAAATAAAACAGAATTAGACGGTAAGAAGAGTGTTCCAGAATAAAGAAAATTAAGGAGGTGTGACACCAGGAAGCAGCATTGCGCCTTGATTGGACTCTGGATCAAAGGTGAAAGAGTAGCTATGGGTAATGTAATTGGGACAAGGCGGGGGAATGTGCCCACGAACCGTGTTAAGTAACACGACGGCCTCGATGCTGTACTTCGGGGGATGCTGTAGAAGAAGACGCGCGTTTACAAACGTACTTCACGGTGGAGTCGCATGTCTGGAACATACTTTCAACAGTCTCATCCAGGTAGCAGATGAGTGACAGGGTAGCTGCTAACGACCGGTGAATCTAGATGAACAGTGACGGGTGTTGACTCTACTCCTCTTTCAGCTCGTCTGCAAGTTTGAAATTCGCAAAATAAAATCGAGGGTAAAAGGAGAAACATGCAGAAAGACTCCTCCTTTTTGCCGTGAGCCCGGCTGGTGGGGGAGGAGGGGCTGGGCACGGCCTCACGTCCTATGACAGCGCGGGCCAGAGGCCACCACCGTAGGGACGGCTGGGGTACCCGCCTCGGGGGCCCCGTCTCCTGCTTCTCGTCGGCCCTCTCCCTGGCTTTCCTGTTGTTTCTTCAAAGCGTCTGACGGTGCAGACTGATGCTTTGAGGGAAGAGCTCTAAAGGGCTTGGATGTTGGGAGCTCTCCTGGGGACGGGCGGGAATCAGTCCTCACCCCATGGCACCGAGGGGATGGGGTGGGGGGACGGGGAGAGAGTGTAGGGGAACCTGGAGGGGCCAGAGCCGCCTTCACCAGGTCAGACTTGGGAAGACACTCGGCCCTCAGGAAACCTCCCTGAGAAACGAATGTCCTCTCCTGAGTTCCTCTCGGCTTCGGGGCTGGAACAGAGGCCCAGGAAGGTACGGGTGCAGCCCCCAGGCTCACGTCCCCTTACAGGTGTCACACGTTGGAACACACAGTTCGTCCCACGAGGCAGCTGTTGCTGCTCCTTGGAGGGAGCCCTTTGCAGAGCCGGAATTGAACCTGAAGCACAGTGAGGGTCAAGGTTGGATCCAGCGGAGTCCCGAAAGGGGGCACGGACACTCACCCCTGCGGCGGGCTGTGCTCGCGGGCAAAGTGGGAGGAGAGCTTCGGGCTCCTGCTGGCCTTTGTACGGGCACCGTGGCCAGGCAGGATGGTAGTGGTGCTTGGTGGCTGGCGCCTCCGTCAATTCCCGAGGATGGAAACGGCTCCCACGACCATGTGATTAATGCTCCTCCAGCCGCCCCAGAAAGAGAACATCCGAGCCTGCCAGGCGACACTGATGCTTGGCCAGCCCCCAGGAGTGGGGTTTGGGAGCCACTTTAAAACCATGTTAGCAGCGTAACTGGCGTCAGGCTCGGAGCCGCCTCTTATGTTCTGTTTTATAAACAGGCGGATTATTTCAGATTGATCAGAGGCGACTGCATTTTGCAAATTACCTTGTGCCACGACTGTTCCACACTTTGCTAAGTGGGCTCTGCTGATGCAGCGGCTCTAATCCATTTTGGGCTGTTAAGGATGGCTGCATCTTTGTAAACTGGAGACGGAAGACGTTTGTTTTTATTTTAAATATGTATTTGAGCAGCAGGTGGAAGCCAAGGAAGTTCAGGGGCTCAGCTGAGCTGACAGGTGTCCCCGCCATGTCCAAGTTTGATCCGTATTTTGCCCAACTGGTGAATGCTCTCAAGCTCTCCTGAAACCCAGAGACTTACCGCACTTGTCTGCAGATAGCACAAAAATCGCCATTAAAAACAAAAAGGAAGGGGGCTTCCCTGGTGGCGCAGTGGTTGCGAGTCCGCCTGCCGATGCAGGGGACGCGGGTTCGTGCCCCGGTCCGGGAGGATCCCACGTGCCGCGGAGCGGCTGGGCCCGTGAGCCGCGGCCGCTGGGCCTGCGTGTCCGGAGCCTGCGCTCCGCAAAGGGAGAGGCCACGGCAGTGAGAGGCCCGCGTACCGCAAAAAAAGAAAAAAAGAAAAAAAAAAAGGAAGAAGGAAACGGAAGAACACAAAGGAGACCAGTGACGTGGGGAGTGGCAGGGTGCGAGGGCAAGTGCACAGTCTGTGGCAGTTCGCAAAAACACATGTTTTGAGCAGGACTCTGGGGTTGATTTGGAAGCTCTTTTGTTGCTGGAGGCCCAGCCTGATGTTTCTGAACCTGGACCCGCTCTCCTCTGAGTAGTAAAAGCAGCCGCAGAGAACCCGAGCTCTGGGGTAAATTCAAATGTGGCGGTGAGAAAGCGGATGCGTCGTCAGGACAACACCCGTCACCAGAATCCTCAGCAGGAAGGCGGACGGAGGTATCTGTCCTGAGGTCCAGAGGGAGGGGCCTCAAGCGGGGGTGGCGGACGGACGGACATGACGGCGGACCCGGGATCCGGGTGCAGGGCTGGAGATGATGATTGGCCGTGGGTGCTTTTAACCGATACACCTGGATCTCTTTCCAGATAGAAATCAGTATTTCACATTTCTTCTGGTCAAACTCTTCCTTATGGAAACTTTAGGACTAACAAGTCGCTCAGCTCCATAAAGCAGCAGGTATTCGTGAGCCAAATCAGGGCAGAAAGTGGGCAGACCTGACAATTCCATTTTCCACTGTCCCTGAAGAACGCCTGTGCTCAGGAAAGTGGATGGGACTTGGCGCTGCTCCTGCAGCCTCACACCCTCCCTCCGCCTGGAGCCCAGAGGGGTGGAGGGTGGGCTCCCACTGAGGTTCTGGACCCTCCCGCCCTGTATCCCCAGCTCTACTGGTCACGGGATTGGGCCCGGGGGCTCAGCTTGGCCACTCCCCACAAGGAGCCAGGAGTGTCGGAGGCACAGGGACAGCCTTGGTGATGCAGCTCAGAGGATGGGAGACCCTTGTTGGCCGAGAAGCCCCATCCCAGGAGGAAAGAGCTGCTGAGACGAGCCTGGCTTATTCTCATGACCCAGGGCATCCTGTAAACGCGTCACTACCCTTGGTGTAACGGCCCAGAAGAGGCATTAAGCGTGAGGGTTGGCTTTTCGTCTTGTTTATGGTTTCCTTTGCTGGGCAAAAGCATTTAAGTTTCATTAGGTCCCATTTGTTTATTTTTATTTCCCTTACTCTAGGAGGTGGGTCAAAAAGGATCCTGCTGTGGTTTATGTTATAGAGTGTTCTGCCTACCTCTGCCTCTAAGAGTTTTATAGTGTTGTCTGGTCTTACATTTAGGTTTTTAATCCATTTTGAGTTTATTTTTGTGTATGGTGTTAGGGAGTGTTCTAATTTCATTCTTTTACATGTACCTGTCCGGGTTTCCAGCACCACTTATTGACGAGGCTGTCTTTGCTCCATTGTATATTCTGGCCTCCTTTATCAAAGATAAGGTGACTATAGGTCTGTGAGTTTATCTCTGGGCTTTCTATCCTGTTCCATTGATCTATGTGTCTGTTTTTGTGCCAGTACCATACTGTCCCGATGACTGTAGCTTTGTAGTATAGTCTGAAGTCAAGGAGACTGATTCCTCCTAGAGACTGCCATACAGAGTGAAGTCAGTCAGAAAGAGAAAAACAAATACCATATATCAACACATATATGTGGAATCTGAAAAAATTGGTATAGGCAGTCTTATTTATAAAGCAGAGATAGAGACACAGATGTAGAGAACAAACGTATGGCTACCAAGAGGGGAAGCGGGGGTGGGATGAATTGGGAGACTGGGATTGACGTATATACACTACGTACATATATACTATGTATAAAATAGATAACTAATGAGAACCTGCTGTATAGCTCAGGGAACTCTACTCAGTGCTCTGTGGTGACCTAAATGGGAAGGAAATCCAAAAAAGAGGGGATATGTGTATATGCATAGCTGATGTACCTTGCTGTGCAGCAGAAACTAACACAACATTATAAAGCAACTATGCTCCAATAAAAATTAAAGAAAACCCCCCAGACAACCCACTAAGTGTGAGTCGTGTGTAAATACGGCCTCGTGGCCTCGCTGTTGCTCTCTGGCAGCACCCAACCAGTGCCAACCTGCAGACAGCCGGCCTGGGGGCTCAGGATCGCGTCTCGCTGGGCCCGGGGAGCCGGGCCGGAGGGTTGCAGGGCCTCTGACGTCATGTGGAAGGCAGGGGGTGTCCAGCCCCCTCCCCCGCTGCTCCTCATTGGCTTGGAGGCACAGGGAGGAGGGGCACAGGCTGCCGGCTGGCCCTCAGCCTCTGCTCAGAGGAGGGGAGCGCCCGGCACCTGCCCCACGGAAAACCCCAGAAACAAAAGACTGGATCCCACATGCTTCCACTTTTACGAAATTCCACAACAGGCAGGACTAGAGTAAAGAAAGTAAATCGGTGGTGGCCAGAGCCCCGGCGGGGGGGTAGGGAGAGGGCCTCGAGGGGCTTGGGAAAGTTCTAGGTCTGGATCAGGGCGCAAAGCTGTACGTGGTTGTCAAAACTCATCAAGTTGGTGGATTTTATCATCAGGAAGGCTGACCAAACCTGCCTTGGAAACGGGGGCCTTCCTGCTGCAAACGGGTGTCCTCCCCACCCCCAAGCGAGCAATGCGTCTGGGGAGGGGACTCTTCCAGAGCACAGGACAAGGGCCGGAGCTCAGGAGTGACCAGAAGGACGGGTCTCCACCTGGGAACAGCCAGGAGCCGAGGCAAGAACCAGCGCCGGGGTGTCTGGAGGAACGTTCTAGACCCGGGACAGCCGCGCTGGCCTCTGGCGGAGCCGCGGTCTGCACGGCGTGGGGCAGAGGCCCAGGCTGTGACTGAACACGGGGTGAGATGCGAGCAAAGCAGGGACACAGTCAGGAAGGCAAAGAGCGGGCCTGGGCGATGGAGACAAGGCAAAAGGAAGTGGAGACGGTCAGCTGGGGTTCACGCGGGTGGGAAGCACTGCCCCAGCATGGGGAGGGCGTCGCTGCAGGGCCCCGGAGGCCTGGCGTAACTGGGCAGGAGGCCAGGATTTCCAGGAGGAGCAAGAGGAGACTCGAAGAAGAGTCTCCAGGTCTGAGAAGACGCCGGTGTGAAAATCACAAGGCTCTACAGAAGGATTCAGCAGATCTCTCCACCGGGCAGCCTTGTTTTAGGCAAAATTAATGACACAGCTGCAGGAAATGCTGCAAATCACCGGGCCAATGACGGGTCACTCAACAAAGGAGGGTCTATTTGGGGGAAAAAAAATCCATGTGTATCCCTCACTTCACAATATATGACGACGGCAACCCAAGATGATCCAGATGAGTTAAGAGATTAACTGGAACAGCATGAACCATTAAAAAAACGAAAGGAAAAAATTACTATTGAACTGACCACAGAACGATCAAGAACTCTCTGAACGTGACAGCCAACTGGTGAAAATCTGAAAGGAAATGACAAATATATTTGAATGCACCAAAGCTTCATATTCTGCACTTCAAACACTTACAACAAAGAAACTGAGATGCAGAGACCCCAGGACGTTTGCCACGAGGAAGAGAGACGACAAAGGGTTCTGAGCAGATCGCTCCCAGAAGCAGGACAATTCGTGGTCCAGCATCAGAACGTGTGTTTTTGCCGTTACAAGAGTTCAAACCCACAAATTAACGCAGTGAAAAGACGCCATAATTTGCCTTAAAGAATGCCAGCAACGCCAGCTGAATGGCCGTCTCAGTGCTGCTAAGAGCCCATCAGATGCACCACCTTCCTGGACGTCCTGGGATCTGGGGAGACAGCGGCTCCACTGGATAATAAGAACCAAGAGACTGTGCACCTCTTGACACAGTAGTTAAATTTCTAGGAACGTGTCCTAAAGAAATTAGTCACATAGATCAAACTTATGTATAAGGACTGTAATTGCTGCAAGATTTAGAAAAGTGAAGTTCTGGAAACAACCTAAACGTTCAGCAAGAGCAGACTGGTTAATGGATAAATTATGGCTCCTAAGAGTAACGTTCTAAAGACCGTTGATAATGCCCAACACGCGGAGTAAAAAGCCAGATAAAACTCTCTGTGAAGTGTGTATCATACACATTTCTAAAAGAAATACCAACTCATGAGCAAATCTGGGTGGCTTACTAGAATATTAGGGACTTTATTTTATTGTCACTTTATTGTTTTATTGCATTTTCTAAGTTTTCCATACAAGTATTCAATACAATAAAACACGCGTTTTCACAAAAACATGCATTTCCTGACTTTGAAGATGTAGAAAGCACCCTATGCCCCATGTCATGACGCAATGTACTGGCCTGGGGACCCTTTTTATCTCCTCAGAGCCTTTCCAATACTGTCACCAAAGCTGCATTTGCTTGTGTGGTTATTCCTTCCTCTGACAACCCGATCACCCACCCACCCACCGGTCTATCCGTCTGACCATCCACCCACTTACCCACCCATCACCCGCCCGTCCCCCATCCATCCGCCACGTCCGCATCCTCCACCCTCCATCCACCTGTCCATCCGACCAGGAGAACTTCCACTTGCAGCGTACCGTGGGCCAGGTTTAAGGTGCGCTCCTGGGGTTTAAGGATGGCTAGGACGTATTTGCGCCCCTGAGGGACGCAGAGGCTAAGGGAGGAGGTGGCCGGATGTGGAGCCGCAGGAGCCAGCCAAGCAGAGGGTTTCACAGGAGCAGGGGAGGGGACCGCCGCTAGGGCAGGCGGTTGGCTCTCCCCTGGACACAGACCAGTGATGCCCCCAGCCCCGGCTGCAGCCTGGTTCAGCCTCTCTTGCCCTGTGTGTGTGTCCTCCTGGGCCAGGCCTGGTCGGCAAACCCTACCGAGCCCCAGGCCCAGAGCAGAGGTCTCCTCTGTGACGTGGGGACCCGCTCCTGCTGTCCACACGCTGCCCACAGGCCGCACTTCTAAGCACGGGCCGCCCCAAACCGCAAGGCCAAGGGTGTGCGTCTGTCCACCCGTTAGACCGGGAGCCGCAGGCACGGGGCCGGGTCCCACACATCTTATCCCGCACGTGCCAAGCCCACGCGTGAAAGTGTTTCCTGGCACGTACCTGCCCCTTCCGATGTCTGTGCAAATCCCTCCCTCCCTCCCTCCCTCGAGCCACGAGCATCCACCGCCTTCCTGAAGCCACCTCTGGTGGCGCTAACCCGGTCACACTGTGCGAGTCTCCGGAAGCCAGGGGCTTTCACGCACTCTTGTGTGACTGTGAGTGTGTCTGTGTGGGGTGTGAGGGTGTCACCGCCCAGCGGGGCTGCCTCTCTGTCCCAGACTCATTTTCCTTCACCCAGCAGCAGGCATTTGTGAGTACTGATACTTCCCGGCTCCAGGCGGGGTGGCCAGGAGGGGACCGGCCCCGGGGGGACGGCGGGGCGTGGGGACCCCGGGTCTCCCAGGGTCAGAGGGCAGCGCCGAGTGGGAGGAGGGCCCGGTTTGGACTCCGTTCCGGACGAACACGCTGAGCCAAGGGGGCTCTGCTGTGCCTCCGCCCCTCTGCTGCTGGTCTGGCCGGCCCGGCGCCCCCGCCCTCCGGGTCACGCTCCCCTCCGCTTGAGCGCGGTGAGGGGAGCCGCGGAGGAGGGGCGGGCCTGGTCCGGGGTCCTGCGGAGCAGCTGTGCCCCCCCCGGATCCTGCTCGCCCCTGCGCAGCGGTCAGACCGGGTCCCTTCCGGCGGCCGACCTAAAGCCCGGTGACGTGGGCTGGGCGGAAAGCAGCTCGGCCGTCACCAGGAAAGCTTTCGGCCCGCACGACAGGAACCTGTAGCTTCATGTGGATGTTTTCTGGATGGACTGCAGGGTCCCGAAGCGTCTGGGCCACGTTCAACCTTCCTGTGCTTCCACGACTCTGGGGGAGTTGGTCGGACAGCTGCCCACTCAGGACAAAGCCCCGCACAGGCACCAGCTGGGGCCTCGGGACAGCTCAAGGCCGGCTGACGGGACTGTCCTCTTCTCCTGATAGAGTTTTTTTTTTTTTTTTTTTTTTTTTTCGGTACGCGGGCCTCTCACCGCTGTGGCCTCTCCCGTTGCGGAGCACAGGCTCCGGACGCGCAGGCTCAGCGGCCATGGCTCACGGGCCCAGCCGCTCCGCGGCACGTGGGATCCTCCCGGACCGGGGCACGAACCCGTGTCCCCTGCATCGGCAGGCGGATTCTCAACTGCTGCGCCACCAGGGAAGCCCTCCTGATAGATTTTTTAACTTACAGTATTGTACTTGGGTTTTAAATGAAACCCGTTTCATTTAAAACTTGGGGGGAGCCTCCCTCCCCTCCCGCGTCCACTCCACACGGTGGCTCCTCCCAGTACCCCTGAATTAGAAGCCCTAAATTAGCCTTAGAGGGAGCCGCAAGTATACGGGAGCGGTACTGACTCCCAGGCCGGGGAGGGAGGGGTCGCTGAGCCCGAGAACCCTGCCCCCAGGGGACCTTTGTGCCCCTGTCACCTCCGTGACAGAGCCGGCCGGCTCACACATCACTCAGGGCTGTACATGGGCCCAGCCGGCGTTCGAGAGAGAGAGTTTGGTTACGGAGGGAAGCCAGGAGTAAGTAAGTGTTACCCAAGAAACCCCACAATTTTTCCTACTCTTCAGGAAAAACTGCAGCTTGAGGTGCAGCCGCCCTCCCTGTTATCGTGGGCACCTTCCATTTGGCGCTTTCTCGGCGGGCTTCCAGCCCCCGGGGTGCCCGCGGCACGCAGGGGCTCCCAGGGGCCTTCCTCCCCTTTTGTGGTCCCCTCCCTCTCCCTCCGCCAGAATGCAGAGCTCTGTCAAGCTGATACTTTTAAGGCTCAACATCGGAATTGGAACTCTCTCCTCCTGCAGCCACATCCAATTAGAACTACCTCAGACCTCCAGCAGCTTCCCCTGCCGGGCGGCCTGGCCCTCAGAGCACCGGACCCACACGTACATTTAAAATCAACACGAAGGTCTCCAACCCACACACGATACTGTGAACGGCATTATTCTGCGGCCCCTTGGTGCTCGGAGCTGGGAGTCGATGCCGCTAAACCGCACGGTTAACCTCCCTCCCGCACGACCCCGCTCGTAGAATCTTCAGTGCACCCAGGGAGGCGTCGTGTCCCCCTGCCTGCCCGCTGGTTACACATCTATCTGCGCCTCTTCTCCTGCGGGAAGGGGGAGATTTCGGAGCGGACAGGACACCAAGGGCCCGAAGGCCGTTTTGCGAGCAGCCGCCGGAGCCTGGCTGGTCTGCCGCCTCGTCCCCGACCTCGCGGGCGCCTGCCCGGTGGGTGCCGTGGGGTGGGTGCGGGCGGCTCCCTGCCTGGGGCGGCGGCCGCCGGGTCTCCGGGGCAGGGCACCCACCGCCAACAGGCACGCGGTCAGCGGGGTGGGAGCAGCCGCGCAGAAAGGAGGACAGGGGCCGCAGCACCGTTCAGAGAAGGGGGCGCGGCACTCCGTCCGCGGCAGACCCCGGAGCCTCTCGCTGGGTCCCCACGCGGCGCTAAGGTCACGCTCCGCGGGCACCGTCGTGACAGCGAAAACCAAGATGTCTCCCCTGTAAAATTAAACGTCACTCCTGATCGCATAATATCTGAAACATCGCCTTCCCAGGTCCACGCCGATACTTCGCCCAGAAAATTAAACTCTCTCTGTTTATTCAGTGGATAATGTAGCCTTCAAATGTGTGAGGTCCCCCGCTGGGTGAGAAATTTAAAAAGCTGCACTGTAAACCGTAATGGCATGTATGAAATACAAAAAAAGGTAACTTAATTGGTAATCAGAAAAAATCATAAAACTAATCATGCAATTAATGTCTTCAAAAGCAAGTGTGTGAGGTGGGTGTGATTACAAGGAAACAGCGCAGGCTGGCTCGGGCGCTAATGAATTAATCGTCCCCAGGGGGTGGCGCGCCGGCGCCGGGTGGCGCGCTGCTTCCTGGGTTTGCACCCACCTGCCTCCACCTGCAGCGCTCCCGCGGGTCAAGGTCACCTTCCTGCAGCACCCCCTTCCCTGGGCCCTGAAGGCCGCCCCCCCCACCCCACCCCCGCCGTGGGGGTGGGTGACGTCAGGCGAGAACAGCCGCGTTCTGGGGGCTGGTTGCTGAGGGAGTGTTAACACACGTGGCCGCCCTCGGGCTTCTCCTTAAACGCTCCACAACAGGCTGACACACAGCTCCCCGCTTCGTACGCGTAGTTTAAAAATCAACCCCTGCCTCGGTGCTGATCATCTCCGCCGAGGTCTGCGCACGGACTGGACGGGCGGAGATTTGTTGATAAAGAGGGGAGGGGCGAGGAGAGGCGGGCTGGTGACGGCATCCTCTCCAGACTCCCGGGTCACAGTGTCTCCGCGCCAGGTCCCTTTGATGCCGGGGAAGAGCTGCCGGCCGAAGGGCGGGGGACTCGCCGGTGGAGGGTCGGGGGCCAGAGGGGGGAGCCGTGACCCCCGGGAGCAGACGCTGGGCCAGGACGGGTCACCCCCAACTCCTGCCGCGGCCATGCACCCCACGGGCTCTGTTTCTCCTGTTTTGCTGTGATTGTCATGTTCTTGCGGGTTCGGACGGTGGTCCAGCGGGTGGTCCCGCAGGGGCCCGGCTTTCCCACCCACCCCACAGGAGAGCGGACACCTGGACTCCGTCAAACCAGACAGGCGAGAGGCGGGGACCTGGACACGAGGGCATGTTCATCAAGAAAGACAAAGAAGGACCAAGAGGTTCTCTTTCCTCTTTTTCAAGTGGACAGTTTTCCACCTAGAGAAGGTGCACAGCCAGCCATGGGAGGAGCAGGAGGCGGACTCACGAGGCCCGGCCTGCGCGGCTCCCGTGTCCCACGCCTCGTAGAGGTGACACACAAAATGGTCACTCTCGTATGCACGCTGCTGAAACTTGCCTTTTTTTTCCATTTGCTTCATGTTTCTGAGGCTTCTCCCGGGGACACACGCAGCTCTGTGTCACGTGTGTTCACGGCCGCACGGCCCACGAACAGAGACCACCTGACGGCCAAGGTGGGGGACGACACCCGGGGCCTCAGTGTCCAGCCGCAGGACCCCACGTGGGTGCTGGGGGAGGGGGAGGGGAAGGACCCCAGACACGCGAGGGCGTGGCGGTGGCACCACGGGCCGGAGGGCAGGGAGGGCCACGCACGGGAGGGCCACACGGGGAAGAAGAAGGCCTGGCTGGGCCTGCTTTCCTCAGCACGTAGGAACCAACCGCGGGCAAATGGCAGCCTAAATGCGAGCACGCAATTGTGAACGCTTCAAAGGAAACACCGGAAAACGTCCCAATACCGCCGCTCTGAACCTAGGGGAGCACAAGCCGCGAGGAAAAGGGTAATAAAATGTGATTAGACTCGAGGAGGGTCCCCTGGGCCTCCCAAGACACTCTTGGAAAGTGGGGAGGTGGGCGGGCGTCTCAAGGCAGGAGGAGAAACTCGAGGTCCCCGAGGCAGAACGAGGGCTCCTGTCCGCCGTCCCCGGGCAGCGAGGACACTTAGACCAGGAGCTGCCGGGAGTTTTACAAGACAAAGCGGGAATCACGGAAAGGGCTCTTCAGAAGCTTCCAATTATGACTCAAGTCTGCGTCCTAGGAAATTAGGTAAAGGGTAGAAAACTGATCTCGAAAACGGAGAGCCTCTTAATTTACTGCGAGAAGAGTCGGGTTCTCAGTGGACCCTAAACAGCCCAGGTCTCCTTCAGGGCGGCCCGGGGGGCGTGAGGGCGAAGCTGGGGGCCGCGAGCAGGCGGGGCTCCCGAGACACAGGCCCTGGGCCTCGCCCTGGCGACAGCGTGAGCAGGCGGGGTCCCGCCGCGACTGCGAGGCCAGCACAGCCGGGGAGCCCCCGCCTCCGGTCCGCGGGGCGCAGCCTGGGCCCAGCACGGCAGGGGTGATCACGGAGGACGGGTCAGCCTACGGGGACAGACGGGACCCTTATGGGAGCTCCCGCTATTTCACGGGCGGGGCCCGGCCCTGTGGGTCACAGCCGCCCGCTTACAGGGGAGAGCACAGTCCCGACCCCCCCGGGAGGGCGTCAGCAGCGTCCCCAGCCTCCAAACCGCGGGACGACGACGCATGTCTCGGGGCCACGCTGCGGTCGGCCCTCCGACGGCCATGCCCGGCCCCGGGCCTCCTGGCTACCCGCGGCACACACACCGGCCGGGGCGACCGTGAAGCCCAGGCCCGCCCCTAACTGGCTAGGCCCCAGCCGCGCTGAGACGGAGGGAAGGAGGCTGGACACGCACAGCCCCCGACGTGGACTCTGACCCCAGCCCCACATTCCGGCCCAGCTGCAGGTCCAGGGATGAGGCCCGTGGGCAGGTCCGCTCGGCTGGCTTCCAGAACCCCAGGGCTTCTACGCCCGAGTCCGCACCCTGAACACGGGGTGGGGTCTCAGAGGCGACCGGGTGATTCTCTGGCTCCCTTCCCAAGCTAAAACCTTCGGACGTGAGGGTCCCCACTGGGTCTGGGGGAGGTGGGGCGGGCTGGGAGGAGGAGTGCAGGAGGCCGGAGGTCCGGAGAGGCTACCTATCTGCTCCAGGTCACACAGCTGAATCCTGAGGCAGGCCAGCCCCACCCCCCCGTCGGAATCCCCGCCCGCAGCGGGCCCTGCACTCGAGAATGAGCAGCCCGGGCTGGCCGTCGTTTAGATCCAGGCATGGCTCAGGGCTGTTTCAGATGCACGTAGCGGGAAACCTCTGTCGAGCGGGCTGGAGCCCACGTGGTCAACTCTCTCCTGCACAGAACAAGCCAGGGCCGGGAGGGGCAGCCGGCATTCCCCTCCATCCGCTCGGCCTCACTCCTGGCTTCCGCCCCAAGCTCTCTGGCCGTCTTAGACGCCGGCTGGAGGCCTGCTGTCTGTCCTGTCCTGGCGGCCACGGGGGATGCGTTCATCCCCATGCAGGGTCCGTCCGCGCTGATGGGACGTCCACGCGGCCTCGGGGTCAGATCTCAGGTGGCCGACTCCAGGGAGGCGGGGACGCCCTCTCCTGGCCACGGGGCGGGGCCCCGATGAGAGCTGGGTCTGTCTGGGGAGGGAGGGAAGGCACAGACCACGGGGGAGCCCCCTGCACCTCGGACTGCCCTCCAGGAACCGACACGTTTAAACTCTCCTTGTTTTAGTTTATACCACCTTCTACTCAAATGCCCTTGGTTTAAATAAATTATAGATCAAATGTGCTTGGAAATATTTTATGGAGGGAAAGGGAAAATTCCTAATAAATAGAGACAATGCTACTCTCTAACGGTGATGGAACCACTGCTGGCCATTTCCCACGTGGGGCCCCTGGTGTTCCACAGCAGCTCAATGTGTGAGCCCCACGCAAGGCTTTCCCGGCTGGGCTACCGCAGGGAAGTTGAAGGAAGGGAACGAGAGAGAAAGAAGCACGCGCAGAGGGAGGCAGGCGGGAGGAAGACAGACATCCGGCACGGCGTCCAGAGTCTTCCCTGCTCAACCCACCGGGCCTGGCTTCACGTTCCTTCAATAGGGGTCCACTGAGGGGCTGTGGGGGCCCCAGACCCCCAGTTTCTCCAGAGACAACGAGGTCTAGATCCCAGGCCGGGGGCGGTGGACCCTCCCCGTAGCGGCAGGCAGACACCTGGGCGCACGTTCTCGCCGCGCAGCCGTGTAGAATGCTTTTCTTTCAGGAAAGTGAATGGTCACCTCTGAAATGTTCTGTGAATTAGGGGTTTCAGAGCTTTACTCTTCTTGATTTGCCCAAAGCAAGGTGAGTTCACGCAGGCGCAGGGCGAGGGCGCTGAGGCGACGCAGAGCCGAGGACGAGGATGGAGGACCTGCCGAGGCCCGAGGCATCCTGGCCGCCCCTGCCCTTCGCCCCAGTGAACACCGGTGGCCGCTGGTCCTGACCACCCCCGAGGAGGGCTCTTTAACCAGGGCCTTTTAATCATCCCTTTAGTGAGGCCATTTGGGGTCCCACCCACTACGGGGTGGCAGGTGAGGCTTAACAAGCGCATGTGCTATTTAAGTCATAAAACGAGTATCGGCTAAGAATCTAAACCATCCCTTAACTTCTCAACATAATCAATCACAACACGCATTTGAAAATTCACACAAATACAGGTCATGAGTAAAAACGCGCCTTTGTTTTTTAACCACAAACCGAAACGGACTGAAGCTCCCTGACGCCCACCTCTGGCCGTCCCTGGCCCTGATTCCGCGTGCTAGGAGCAATTCTTCTGTCCAGGGGCTTCCCAGTCCAGAATCTGCTCGAGCCAGGCTGGGTCACGGCAGAAGAGCCCACCCTGAGGAGGCAGTGCCCAGCCCGCGGGTCCACACCCGGCTGCGCCCTCCTTCCTGCCCCGGGCAGGAGGTGTCGGCCACCACCAGTGACTTCCAACAAGGAACCAGACCAGACCCGGGAAGCGATCAGGCCGTGGGGACCTCTCAGGCAAGACTCACGTGTCCTCCGATCCTCTGACGCACTGGATTCTCTTTTACACGAGAAGCAAGACGCCTATGTTGCAAATGTTCTCTTCTTTGGCACAAAACCTCAACGCCTCGTATTTGTAATTGAACAAAATCTTCTGCCCTTGTGTCGCTGGTGCACGCACCCGCCTTCCGGGCTCACTCTAGACGACACACATTTCCCCCAAAGACTGGGAGGGGACACAGTTATCGGAATTACATTCTAGATGTGACGCATACCTGCCTGGTAAGGACAAAACAAAAACAAGAACCTCTGTGTGGAGTTTATGCGGTGCTGAAAACTGCAGTACAGAGTTATATCAGGCTTCAGGGTTGAGTTTGCTTAAGATGGTGCCCACCTCTGTGTCCAGATGTTTAAAATATGCTAAAAGTATCCCCGCATCACAGTGACAGAACTAAGGAACGTTGTATTTCTAAGGAGATTATTTTGTTAAAAAAACGTCTAAATGTTAGCAGCCTCTTTGCCCAATTACATCAGCTCTCAGTCCAAGGCACCACCATATTTTAAAAAAGAGTTAATTTGTGTATCTCTGTTGAAAACAATTACGAAAACAAGTATTAAGCAACCCATGACTTAAGAATGTACAGGGAGCCCCACTTACACTGAGATACGTTTATTAACAACATTCAGGCGGCGAGGCCGTACGCGGATCAAGAAGTGTTAATCTCGTGGTTTCCGCACCAAGCCGTCTCCTCCCCCCCGGATGATTACTTTTAAGCTCCACGTTGAAATCAGCTTCTCTTGTGGGGCTGTCGCTGCTCACGAAGGGCAGGTCAGACTGTTCAGATTTTCTCCCGCTTTTCCTTAAAAGCTACGGGGAGCGACGCGGATGCTACCGATGACCCAACGAACCGTTCAGAATGGGTCACGCTAGCCGGCCGGGTTTGGAGGGTCATTCCTCCCCAGGCCCACACGAGAAGCGTTTATTTTGGAAGGAAGGTGTCCCCATCCTCGGGGGGGGGACCCCGGGGGCAGCAGCCTTCCCGCCCAGGACCCCACCCACAGTCCATCCCCCGCCCGCCAGGCGC
The DNA here is from genome assembly GCF_026419965.1 of Kogia breviceps. Classification (NCBI taxonomy): domain Eukaryota; kingdom Metazoa; phylum Chordata; class Mammalia; order Artiodactyla; family Physeteridae; genus Kogia; species Kogia breviceps. Next base: position 1,122,382 of record NC_081318.1, on the reverse strand, counting down.
AAGGGGCAGAGAGGGGCTCGCCCAGGAGAGCAAGACGAGGAATGGCCAGGGGGCCTGGGGGAGAGCCCTGCCTGGCTCTCCTGGGGGGAATTTATTCCCGCGTGGCAGGGAGGCCACAGACCCAAGGCAGCGGGGCTACCCACCGCGTGCCAAGCGCGGGGGCCGGGAGGGAGGCGCGTTTCCTTTAAGATCAGCCCAGGAAGGAAGGAGAGCGGGGAGCCTCTAACCCCGGGGACGGGGCTGCAGTCCAGGAAAAGGGCCTGTGCTTTGTCTGCCCCTCTTCCCCACGCACTTCACTCAGCGCCTTTGTGTCTGACTCTGTGTAAATGTGAAGTGGAAAATCCTCCAGTCAACACCCTAAGCCCTTCCCGACGGGCAGGCGGCCCTTTGTCACGGCTGCGTCTCCTTGGTGATGCTTTATCAGAAACAGGCCTGGAAGATCAGACAGAGAAAAGGAGGGGCCGGAGCTCTCCCCGGAAGTTCTTTCACGACAAAACGGGCGTTTCCATCAACAATAACAGAAATGTGTGGAGAGAGTTCCATCCTCTGGTGTTTGCAGGGAAACTGGTCTTGAAAAGGAGACATCACTTCCCACATGTTAGGGCTGAATTGTGTCCCCAAATCACGTGTTGAGTCCTAACCCCCAGGACCTCAGAATGCACTTGGAGGAGGGTCTTTGCAGAGGTAATCAGGTTACGGGGTCACGGGTGGGCCCTGAGCCCAGAGGACTGTGTCCTTATAAGAAGAGGAGATCAGGACACAGACACACACAGAGCGACGGCCACGTGAGGACACGGGAGAAGACGGCATCTACACGGCAAGGAGAGAAGCCTCTGGAGGACCCGGCCCTGCGCTCACCTGGACCCCAGATCCCGGGCTCCGGGTGTGAGAGATACACGTCTGTGCTTAACCCTCCGGGTCTGCGGCCGTCCCAGCAGCCTTGGGAAGTGTGGAGACACCACCTTCCTCCCCCTTCGCCGCTCCGGGTCAGGGCCCAGCAGGTGCCGGCTGGCCCGGGAGGGAGGGAGGCCTGGGTGGAGCCTCTGGGACAAGCCCCTTCCAATGTCGCCTGCTCCTGCTCGCTATTCAGCCCAGGAGACAGCAGCGTCCTGCAGAGACCAGAGGGACCGGGCGCTTCTTGGTTGTGCAAAAGTTCAGAGAGTACCTTCAAATCCCCTGATGTCTTTGAAGGAAGAGGTGAGGTCCCGCATGCGGAAACCCGGGCTCATCTCTGGGCTGCATGGCAGGCTGGGAGGTACGGGTGGGACCTGCCCACATCCCCGGGGAAGCTGCGGGGCGCAGGCTGGGCCGGTGTCAGGCCACGGAGCCCTCTGGTCCTCACGGTGGGACCAGGACGTGGCACTGAGGCCGCCTGGGTGGGGACCACGGGACCCCACCCTCCTCTGTGCTGGAGGTGTGCCCGTGAGTCCCCCGGAGCGGCTCTGTGGACGGCGCTGAGAGCAGAGCGGGCGCCCCGCGGGCCAGCGGGAGACACAGAGGCCGAGGAAAGGTCAGAGGAGAGCTCTGAGCCCCGCGGAACGTTCTGGACAGCGAAGCCTGGGGGGCCTGGTCCAGCACTGATGTTGCAGGCGTCCACGCAGGCAGGTGGGCTGAGAGCCGTGGTCCCATGAGATCAGAGCCCCGGGCCGTCTGCTGGGCGGCAGGCCTCGCGCTGCCTGGCCTGAGTCAGACAGAACCCGGAACCCGCTGACCGTGACCACCCAAGCCAGACCATCGACCAAAGCTGCCTTGCCTGCTCCATCTCCCGAGCTACAGACCTGATGCCGGGGAAGGAGGTGTCCCAGGGTCCCCACCGCGAGCACGCTATAGCCAAACAAGGGCAGGAGCCCTGGGGCAAGTCTCCGGTGTCCTGGGCCTGCGGGGCTACTTCTGGGCCTGGACTGTGGACCTGGGAGGCCGGGACCATGGTTTGCACGTGGACTTGATATGCAAACTCTCTGCGTGGACTGACCCAGATACAGTCAGTCCGGGGGTCCAAGTGTGGCTTCCCCGGGAGGGAAGACGGGAGAGGCCCCGACTGGGGACGACGCAGGATGCTGTGCCGACGGCCACCGGGGCCGCGCTGAGAAGAGAGGGAGCCGGGCCTGGCGGGACGCTTACCTTTGCCCCCAAGGTGATGCAGGTCGGAGGCCTCGCAATCACAAAGGTCAGCATTTTTTTGAGAAACAGCAGAGATAGGGATGAACGAGAAAAAAAAAAATTCCAGCCCTCAAATCACCATCAGTCACCTGGCTCTGCTTTAAAATGTTCTCTTTCTATAACTTTTGAACACCTGCCAATATTTACTGATTTATTGGCAACATATCCATCTACTATTGTCCTAATACATGGTGTACATCGTAGAGAATTTATTAAATAACTTTTAAAGGACGAGAAAAAGATGAAATAAACAACATTTAAAAGTAACTCCCGGGCTTCCCTGGTGGCACAGTGGTTGGGAGTCCGCCTGCCGATGCGGGGGACGCGGGTTCGTGCCCCGGTCCGGGAGGATCCCACGTGCCGCGGAGCGGCTGGGCCCGTGAGCCGTGGCCACTGAGCCTGCGCGTCCGGAGCCTGTGCTCCGCGGCCGGAGAGGCCGCTTACGTGATGGTGTGGCGATCATTTTGCTCTAAAACACACATCGGTGACAGTCACATGGTTGTGTAGGCTTCATTATTTTTGCCAAGATTGGGTTTATATTTTGTCCGAAACATATTTGAAGGTCTAAATCCAATATTATTTTGATACTTGTTTGAATGGCTCTGGAAGCTGTGAGGTATCCCACAGGAAGGGAAATAGTTCCGAATGCCTCTTTCGCTCTGAAGGTTTATCTCATCTGCGGACGTTTTCTGGGAAGCATCCCATATCCACCCAGGTCAGCACCTGTGGACACATGCTGTGGACACGGGTTCAAACGGCCCTTCAACTCTCTTAGAATATTTTGCCACATAACGAGCAAACTTGTGGGGCACACGCTTTCTGGTTTCTCCCTGTTTTATTACAAAACTTCTTACAAAGGTTCTACAGTAGTTTAGAGGTCTTGTTCTTATAAAGTTTATAAAGCCTTAAAATACATTAAATATATGAGATTAAGTTATTGCTGTGAATAATTTAGGGAATGGATTTCACATGTGCTGTAAATTCTGTAACTTCACCCCAGAATCTTTCTGAAGTATTTTTTCAGCCACGGCAGTTACTTCGCGCACAGTTCTTCCAATTTTAAGACATTTTTTTGGCCAAAGAGCGTGGCTGTTATGAGGGATTCTGTCTGCTCTGTTGGACTGATTGATCTCCTTTACATCTTCCCTCCGGAGGGTCGCAAAGTGCGCACATCGCGGTGCGGTCAGCGCTGTTCCGGGCCCAGACCCTCAGACCCTCGGTAAGTCCACTTGGCATTTCGCCCAGCGACAAGGCCGGTGAGAGGCCAGCCTTCGTGGGGAAGCAGTCCTCGGCGGCAGGGTTGGGGGCGTCCACCCAAGCAGCAGCACAACCCGGGGTCACGTCCACGTCCCGGCTTTGGGTGATGGTTGCAGGCTGGGCAGCGGCTCTTCCCTGGCACCCCGCTGTGAGGAGGCTGCCTCCTCACGTGCCCTGTAAGGAGGGCCCCCCCGGCCGGCTCGGCGTGTGCCTGGCGCCTGCGGGAGGGGGCACCGCGGGGTCAGGCCGCCCCGGGACTCACGAGGCCCAGGGCCGCGACAGGTCGCCTCTCCGGAGGGTGTGGACATGACCGCGGAGCGGCTGCCCTGCCCCACCCTCCCCCTGATCCCTCTCCAGGGCTGGACCATGTGCTGCAAACAGAATCCGCCAGCTGTCTCATCAACCAGCACTTCTGGGACATCCACAGCAGTGCAACTTTTTAAAAGACGGCAGAGTTCCTGTTGTGGACGTAGTCACGAATTTTCACCTGTGCTCCTGTGCGGATTTTGCAAGCTGGGGCTCGATATCTAACCGCGTCCTCTGTGAACGCATTTCCCGTTTGGAATCAGACATCATCTATGCAAATCTCATCTCTGTGTTTTAACGACGCTTTTAATACCTAATCTTCTGCTTTAATATCTCAATCGCTAACCGTGTTGAGATAATTAGGTGATAGAGCTAGACAATTACTCTGTGGGCAGAGAGCAGACCGTCCTTTACATTTATATAAATGCACAAGCTTTAAATAAGGCAACCGAACGCATTCGTGGCATCTGGAACCAGGTGGCTGGAGAAGCCGTTTGGCTGCGTGGGCCGGTCGATTCAGTCAGCACCCGGCTGGTTGGGCTCATTTTTATTTTTTCATGGAACTGACCAGGCAATTCAGTCAATAGTTGTCAAAATTGGAGTCTAGAACAGGCACAGCTGGACCAGCCTAAAGTTAATTAAAAATCAAGAGGAGGATAAATGAAACGCGGCTCCTTGGAGGCAGCCGAGGAGACGAGGGGGAGCGCACCTCTTCTCTCTTAAAGGGGCCCCGGAGGAGCCGCCACACGGGAAGCAGAGCCCCTCCTCGCAGCGGAGAGGACACCCCCGTGAGGCCCACGCGCTGAAGTCTCGTATTCTTCGGGTGAGTGAAGCTGATAAAACTAGACAACTGCCTGGAAGCCGTCGGGTGTGACTTGGTCGGGGGGCGGTGGCGGTCCACGCGTGGGAGGCCAGTGTCCTGCTGGGAGCAGGGGCAGGTGCTCTGATGGGCGCCTGGGGGGACCAGGCCTCTACTCCCGCGTCCGTCCAGGGGTCGGCCTCGGTCTCGGCACGGCTCCACCGGAGCGGCCCCATCTCCTACCGTCTCCCTGGGCCGGTGCTGGGCTCCAGACCGGCTTCCTCATCAGCTCCCGGGGACCCCCGGTTGCCGTCCGTCCCCCGTCTCTGCCCGGACACCTTGCGTCGCACTGACACGCAGCTGCGTCAGCCCCCGGGGCGGCCCTCGCTCGTCACCGCACACCGAGCGCCCAGAACAACGGAAACTTATTCTCTCAGAGTCTGGAGGCCGAAGCCCGAGGTCAGGATGTGGCAGGGCTGCCATCTCCCACCCCACGAGGTCCCTGGGGGGGGGGGGGGCCTCCTGCGGCCTCTGCCTGGTCCAGGTGCTGTCCCCTTTCTAAGCGCACGGCCGCGCTGGATTAAGGGCCCACCTGCCCCAGCATGGCCTCGTCTCAACTGAAATAGCGACACTGGAGACACCCTAGCCCCCCAAAAGGGGGCATTCTGAGTCCCGGGGGCACGGACTTCACACGTCTTTTCATGGGACAGGATGTGACTGTCCACAGCAGCTTAAGCACCTTCTCTGTTCCGAAGTTCCATCGAGGGACTAGAGTCCCTGCCCCCGGAGTCTTTTCTGAACACAGAGAATTTCTTGTTTGTTTCACATATGCTAATTCATCACAACACTGTTGACTTGTCTAATTGTTATGCATTCATCATATTTCTCCCACTAGATTATAAGGTAACTGAGGGCAGGATCTGTGACTTTTCATCTTTAAATTCACCTCTATTTTCAGAACAGAAATTGGTACTCAGATGTTGCCTTGCCTTGAAAAGCATTGAGGATGAAGCCTCCGGTGTGTGTGGCTCCATGGTTCCTGAGGTTAACAAAATGCTTATGAGATGAAGGAATGAATATTTAATACTCACAAATTGGCAAAAAAAAAAAAAAAAAAAAAAAAAAAAAAGGCGCCAGGGCCTCTCATCCACCATAAAATGCTCTGTAAGAAGGATCTACAGAGCTGGCATTTAGGATGTGCATTGTTCAGACGCGGGTCCTGGGGGCACAAGGGTGGCGATGGGCAGAGCTTTGCAACCTCAGCCGTGAAAGTCACTCCCGCCTCTCCCAGCCCGGCAGTGCGTGCGGGCCGGGGGCCAAGCGTAAATGCCCAGAAAACAAATGCCGCAGTGAGGAAGCTGGAAGGCAAGTGATGGGGCTCCAGGCAGATGGGCTGTCCTCACAAGAAGGCGGGGTGCCCGGTCCCTGGGGTCACTCCTGACTCCAGAAACCCTCAGTGCTCTGGTCGCGGTGGGCACCAGAGGTCAGGTGATCGTTTAAACTCCGCCGAGGACTTTCAGCCGAAAAAGTGGCGGTCGAGGAGCCCCGGGTGGGACATCACCCAGCATAACTGCAGAGCCACGACCCCCTTGCCTGAAGGTCTTGTACAGAACCAGGGTTCTGGAGAACACACGTGTGAATCGCCTCAGTGGGCCCTCCCCACAGGCCACCCTCACAGCCAGCATCACAGGAGGCGCACCCGCCTCTGCCTCCTCAGAACACGGCCTCTGCTTCTGCGTTGACACCCTGAGAGCAGAGGCTAGACGCTCGGGGCTGCAGGCGTCGCTTCTGCTGCTCTTTGTTTCTTTTCCTTTTATACAAACACTGCTTCAGTGATGGACACGCTCCAACCGCAGGGACCGGGGCAGCTGCTCGTGGGCTCGAGTTAAATACTTAGGACAAACGGAGGCTCTGGTCCCCCTGGTCTGACGTACCTCTGTGTCAGTAAACTGGCGAAAAGGAAATTACGTTGTACACACTCACACACACACTACACATGTATACACACACACACGCACTATACACGTACACACACACACTGTATGTATGTACACTATATGTACAACACACGTGCACACAATTCATACACATAAATACACACATAAAATACACGTACACACGCATGCACATATATACACTATACCCACATAAAACACGCAAACATGCAGGTATAACACAATATACACACACACATCCATACCACACAGAGGCAGGTTACACACATACACACACACTGTACACGTATTCACATGTACATACTATACACATACACATATACTCTACATGATACCCAATACTATACACGTACACATATATACACGTGCACACACAGATAAAACACACGCACGCGCACACGGTGCCCACCACCTCTGCCCTCGTCCCCACCGCGTGCACCCCTCCGTCCCCGCAATGACAAGGAGGACCGTCACTCGCCGAGGCTCCCGCCTCAATGCAGTCCCACCGCCCGTGAGCAGCAGCGTCAGGGTTTGCAGCGGGGCCACCAGCTCCGCGTGGAGGCCTCCCCTGGAACCCACCCCTCTCCGTCCGCGCATCCTGAGAAGCCACAGCTCCCGTGCCCAGAGAGACGCCATCACAGCCCCGCTCGTGACACCGTGGGACAGCTGGACCGTCCTCAGGGTGGATGGATTAGCTGAGACTTGGATTTAACCTGGAACCTGACGCCAGGGCCGGAAGGACGGACCGGATCCCCGTCAATCGGCATGAATGGATCTCACAGACCAACAGCTACGGAGACTGAACAGGCCTGTGCAAGGCGAAGCGGGCTGGCGGGGAGGCTGGGGGCGGGGGGCCGGCCCCACCCAGACCCGCGGGGGTTCGGGTCCCGTTGGCGCATGGATCGGTTTGAAGCTCAGCGGCCCGGAGCCCAGGGGCGTGCGGGACACAGCCTGCAGTGTCTGCAACAGCAGGGCGAGGACACACATGCCACCACCTCCTGGGGTCGCTCAGGGGACGGCACCCAGGAGCCCCCGCGGAGGTAACCGAGGGCTCAGCGCACGGGCCGGGAGGCAAACGCGTCCCGCGGGGGCCGCGAGCAAGCGCTGGTGCACCCGACGACTCCTCCAGGGTCGTCCGCCCCACGTCCCCTCCCGGTGGCGAGGGAGCAGGGCCGGCACGACTCTACCGCCGGCCCGGCGTCCCCAGGGAGCCGTGGGAGCCCCGGTCACCACGCCCGCCACAACCCCCGCTGCTTTCGCACCAGGCCCCGCGCAGGGCCAAGCCAAGCCTCGTAAAGACGTCGAAATCAAGGTCGCGGACTCCCAGCACCGCCGCGGCACACAGCACGCACGCAGTTATAAAGTAGACATATTAGGTTTCAGAAGGGGTACGAGGTCTTTCACCGAGACACCAGATCGTTTCTAGGAACGTTTCCCGGCGCCTCCGCTTTTCTGGGGCCCGGATGAGCGCTCTGCGCACCTGCCGGGCGCCCAGCCCGGCCCATGGACGCCCAGGAGGCCTGTGAAGGGCCCGGAGCCTCTGCCGGGAGTCGGGGTCTGGGCCAGGGACTCGCCGCCTCAGTTGTCCCTTTTTCACGTGGAATCCCGTGAACTGTTTCAACTGACAAGAGAGGTCCGGGGCTCCCCACTCAGTGCCGAAGTAAAGACCAAGCAGTTTACATTTTCCCTCAGTTAGCAGACAAATGTGTCACAGACCGAGGTGACAGCTCTAAGTGTTGGATGAACTCAGAGAAAGGACAGAATCGGGACGAACACGCCAGGTCCGCCCCGGGGGCCGTGGACGGGCCGCGCTGCTCTCCTGGAGCCCCCCTCCTGCCAGCCTCGCGGCCCCTCGGGGCGGAGCCGTCTGCCCTCGGCCACCAGCCCTGTGCCGCGCCCGCTGGCCTTGCCTAGTATTTCATAGCCGGTCTCTCTGCGAGGCCAGCGGGTGGACGTGCCGTCGCGCTTGTTGATGCCAGATGGTGGGGAACAGCTCAGCCAGGCTCCAAGATGCCAAGAACGTCCCCCAGCCGGGGCCCCCCCAGCGGGATCCGAGGGGGGCAGCCCCAGGGGCTGGTATGTGCCACACGGTGCCCTGGGCTGCGCAAGACACCATGGTCACACGGCGCCCCCAGGAGGAACCCTCGAGGCTGACTGTGAGGTGGGGATGGTTCCCCTCTGCTCCCACCTGCTGAGACCCGGGCCCCCGGCCCCTGAACCCCAGGCCCCGGGCGGGCTCAGAGCCTGTGCCGGGCGTCGGCGCTCCTGCCTCGGTGACGGGTGAGAACTGCCCGGGGGCGGCTCTGGGCCGATCTGCTGGGGGGGGTGCATAGAGCGCCCGCAGGGGCGCTGCCCCATCCGCACCCAGGCCTCAGGGAGCAGCCCCGCTTCACCGCATGACTCACCCACATCCCCTCCCGTCACTGAGTCCTCGAGCTCCTCCGGGACTTCACCGGGGAACATGTTCCACGGCTGCCGGAACGTCAGAGCGTTAAAGTTCCCTTAAACGCATGCCGGAGCACACGTGCGCACACTAACGCGGACCGTGCCGTCGAGTGCCGACTGTCTGGGGCCTCTGGACACGTCCCTCCCCCTGGCCTCGGCCTGGGCTCCACAGGTTAACTTCTTCCCTGATTCACACCACGGTGGTCTCTCCCCTCCTCCTGGCCTGGCCGCCCACCCGCCCCCAAATCCAGACTTCCACAAAATCCCAGGGTCCTCGGCAGCCCGTGTCCAGCTACGGGGCCTGAGGAGAGGGGTGACCAGGGGAACTAAGGGGCCACCCGCCCGCCAACCCAGCACGTGCGCGTCTGAGCGGCCGTCGGGTCGCGTGGCGGGCCACCCTGCGCTCTCTCCCCGCCCAGCCCCGCGGCTCCAGCCCTCCCCGACCCCCGGCACCCCCGGGCTCCCCCTTCCCCCCTCTCCCAGGCCCAACGGGACAGGCTGCTGCCCACCTGCCTGGAATGCAAGGTCCCACTGCTTTCAGCGCTGCGCCAACATCCACCCGCGTCCATCAGGCACGTGAACCTCCTGTAGTCCTCTAACCCCCCGGCCTGCAGCTCCCGCCCCGCGGCCTCCAGCTCCGACGCGGCTCGCGTGTCCCCACCAGCGCACGGTGTCCTTCTTGCTTCCGAAATGTTCACAACCACTTTTCCCTCAAGGAATTCCCAGTTTTCCCTAACAGAGACTTTCAATTTTAGAGAAGCCGCAGGCCCACCTGACTGCGCCTCCATCAGCAAACTTCTGAGCCCCCGGCAGACAGGCTGGGAGCAGGGCACCAGGAGAAAGTGGGGAGCACGGCCCCGCAGGCTTCCAGAGCGGCCCGGGTCTGCGTGCACGCAGCACGCTCTCACGTGCGCACACACGCACACGGATAAACGGAAGACCGGGGTTACGTGCAGGAGCCCCTCGCAGCAGGGCAGCGCCCGTGCCCTGCGGCCCCCGGCTGACCCGTTGTGGGTTTCCCGTCCGGGCTGCTGGTGGGTCCCACGTGCTCTCCCGGAGCCTTTAGTTCCTCAAGCCCGAGGAAACCAGACAGCAGGCAGGTCTTCCACAGGCACTGGGGGAGCCCCTCCTCCCCCCGGCTTCAAGTGTCTACAGCAGAAGAGGGGAAGATACAAGCTAGCGATTTCTGATGACCTTGCTGAAGGTCGCATGTCACCTATCTGCGGCCGTGGCGCCAGCGCGAGAGGATAAGCGCCCGCAACTCCTTCCACCCCCAGACTTGAGCGCAGTCCCGGGAGCCTTAGTTCTGGAAAGCCGGGTTTCCCCGAAGACAGAGCTTGGACACGTCTACCCTGTCCCTCTGGCCCCCTCCTCAGGTCCTGGTAGAGTCCTGCCAGCTCGCCGTGGATGGGGCGCCCCCTCACCTTAGGGCCCCTTTGACTCTGGATACAGGGGTGTGTGACCCTAGTGGTGCAGCCGCGGCCACCCCGCGGGGAGGAGAGGTCAGGAGAGGCCAGGCTTGCTCCCCACCGGGAGGAGGAGGGCGCCTCGGCCACGGCTGCGGAGAACGGAAGCTGGTCCTCGTCTGGGGAGACACCCGCTATGGCTCCTCCCCACCAGGTCGGGGTTAGGATCCTGATTCCTGCTGGCTCACTCGCCCTGCCGTCCCGGGTATCCCTCCTCCATGGTAACGTCTGGACGAACCACACCCAGAGAACGAGTGCCCAGGGACTTCATCCGAAATTCCTCTCTGGTCCCTCCTGCTGCGGGGACCACTTGCCAATTATGCTGAGTCCTCTCCCGCTGCGTTTCTGGGGCGCTTCCTCTGGATCAACATCCCGCAAACTCTCCCCCGACCCCGAGGAGACGGAATTAGCGAGCAGTGGGGCTGGGGTGGCGGCATCGCCAGAAGTGCGTCTAAATCCAATACTCTTTTCTTTTTTTTTCCTGTGGCAAATTATCCCTTTCCTTGAAAGAGCAGAATTCCTATTAGCACCACCACAAATAACCCCAGTTACACCAAGTTCCCCTTCGAGGACCACAGTCGGCGGAGAGTTCCCCCCGCCCCCGTCACTCGGACCCTCTCCTGGGCCGGCGTCTGGGCTTTGGCCTTTGGGTCTCTGGACCGGAACGGACACCACCAGCTGCCCGGGACCTCCACCCTGGAGACAGGGCGCTCCGGCCTCAGAATCGACGGCCAGCTGCTTCTCTCGGGAGCCCTGACTGACACGGGGTTTCGGCTGCTGGCCCGGCGCTGGAGGACGCCGCGCACCGCTCGCCTGCCACGTGCACGGAAGGCCAGGTGGCACGGGACGGCGGCAGGTCCTCGCGGGCCGACGCCTGCTGACGGGTCGGGAAAAGCACAGCCTTCGAGGAAATCGCAGGGACACACACACAAAGCAGCGTCCTGCAGTCACCATCTTTTCTTTTTAAAGTCATTCATATGTCATTAAGCCTCATGCAGAGTGTCTTCTGATTTATGGTAATTGTCAACAAGAGCAAAGACACAGACGGTGTTTAACCCTGCAGTAGCTACGAGTTAACGGGCATGAAATGATGTTGTTTTTTCTTTAAAACAGGGAGGGAGAGCCCCAAACACTCCACACGTTACATGCGGAGGACGCGGAGCGGCGTGAGCCGTTGGTAACGGCCACTGCTCAGGTGGAGGTGGACGCCAGCGGCCCGTGCCAGGGCGATACCTGACCCAGCGGACACCCTGCCCCGTGAGGCCTGCAGGACTCCAGCGAGACGAATTTCCATATCAAACCCAATTTAGATGAAACGTCTTGGTTAAAAAAAAAAAAAAAAGCCAGCGCATCAATAGCCCCTTGATTAGATTTTCATCTCCTGAGCAGACAAGTATGAATATTTATTACCATGAATGCAGACTTCCCTCTTTCCATTGCTCTGATCTTGAATATTATCCACTGCTAATTTTTATGAAAATTTGGGCAACATAATGTTTTCACATAAACTGACAGTTCTTGAGATAATCCCGTTATTGTCTGGTCGAAAATGACAGCTTCCTCTTATCCATGTGTTAACGAGGGATTAAATATTGTTTTTCATTCCCATAATCTACGATGGACTGGAAATTAAAAATTGAACATTGTATATTAGCAGGGCTTTGAGGCGCACAGTTTGTTTGCGTTCACTTAGAGAAGATCTGTAAATTAGCAGTTTAACCAGCAGGCCCTTCTACGCTGCTGCCAAAGGGCAACGCCACAAAGCGCCGCTGACACCCCCAGGTAAACTCTACAGCAAATCCTTTAGTCGGCCTGCTGCACACCCAAAAGAAAATGTGCCAGAGAAACAGACGCCCTTTGCCAAATAAATAAAATGGCAACACCACTGATACCGTCTCAACGTTAGCAAGTTTTCACTGCCCCCTCACCCCGGCGGAGGGGAGCGTCTGCGTCGCGCCCCGGTCCTCACATCCCGAGACACAGCTGCCCTGCGAAACCGCCCTGGGGGCGCGGCCAGCGGCGAGCACGGCCGGCCCTCTCAGCCGAACGCCCACCGGCAACGGGGACAGTCGTTTATCGACACCCGTGGTAGCTGCTACTTTAGTGCTGTGACTGGTGTCCCAGGTCGAACCACGGATTTGATGGGGTTTTGGCCAAGACTATTCCATTATGCTTCTAACCATACACCCTACATTGTATTTATTTACAGTGTTTACGTCCCTGACTGGCATGTAGAACCCTTCACTTTTTCAGCTACTGCCTGGCATGGCGTGGAGCACAGGACGCGTATAGTTCTTAGAAGCTGAGTCGTCCAAGGGTGATCCTGTGAAACTAACCCTAGGGTTAGGGTCAGTGTTAGGGACTGAGCCGTGTCCCCCCAGTTCATACGCTGAAGCCTTAACCCCAGGACCTCAGGATCTGACTGCATTTGGAGATGAGCCTTTAAGGAGACAATTAACGTAAGGTGAGGTCATGGGTGGGCCCGGGTCCACCGTGACTGGTGTCCTGGTAAGAAGAGGAGGCCAGGACACAGACACACACAGAGGGACGGCCGCGCGAGGACACAGGGAGAAGGTGGCACGTGTGCCCGAGGAGAGAGGCACAGGAGGGACTGACCGGCCGATGCCTGGGTGGCAGATCCCAGCCATCAGGACGATGGGTGTCCGTTTTGGCCCAACTGCGGGACTCCCTGAGGCCGTCCTAGGAAACCAGCGCAGGTGGCATGGAGACACCCAGCCCTGGCCACCCCTCTGCGTGATCGCAGGCGGTGTTCCCCCGGGAACGGGAGAGAATTAGATGTTTTCAGTGCCGCATTAAGCCCCAGCGCTTGGCAGGGGAAGAACGTCACCTCCTAGAACACTGCTGTTTGCGTTATATGCTCTCACTCCAAAAACAGAGCTGTGCTTCAGGCTTTGCGCACACAGAAGCCTAACTTGCCTCTGAGCGTTCGTTCCACAGCAAGAAGGTGAAGTCTGTGCGGACAGACTGACGAAGAGTTGGCGGCCCCGCCTCTCCGCGAGCAGCCTGGGGTCACCACCCCAGGGAGGGGCTCTCCCTGTACCTGCTGTCCCGCGGGTCCCCTAGGAGTGGCTGTGAGGCGCGTCCAGCGGACGGGAAGGGCCGTCCAGGTGCCGGAAGGACAGCCCCCGGGCTCTGGTCCAGGTTCGGCACCCGGAGGGGCCCTGTGTGGGGCGGGACCGCCCGCCTTGTCTCCAGGTGCTGAGCCGCCACCCGCCCGGCGGTGCCGGGGGCTCAGGAAGCAGGAACGTCTGGAGGCACCGAGGAGGCACCTGTGACCCCGAGACCGGACCGAGGGCCCCTGCCGCCCCCGAGGGCACTTCCCGAGGCGACCGTGGGCCCCGCCAGGCTCGAGCAGGCGTCGCGTACACGGAAGTTGGGAAATTAGGGTCTCGCGCTTGCCTCGTGAACTCTGCAGGTGAAAATTCTACGTGTGCAGTTAACCTACCACCCAGTTTAAAAATACGTCCTATTCGCGGAGTACAGCGGGTGCCAACGCGCCTCAGGGGTGCAACTCAGGGATTTCAACTTCCAGGAATCTTGAGAAAAAGACAACAGTGTGACACTACAGTGAGAATGAGCTCATTGTATGAAAATAACAAATCGTCTACTTCTCATGTTTTCTTGAAAATACGCAATCATCGGAGAGGCCTGTAAGTGAGGCGCTTCCATGCCCTTCTCACCCAGTGAAGTCCAACAGGACAGGCGGGTTCAGTCACAGCCCCAACCCCGGACGTGGACATTAGTCCGTCTCCTTCCTCAGCCCCGACCTGCCCGCCACAGCTCACGCACGGCAGACGGTGGGCGGGCCTGGGGCGCGTGCGCGTGCGCGTGCGGGGGGGCCTGGGGAGGAGGGGACCCAAAGTAGCCTGAGGCCCATTCAGTCAAACTCGACTGTTAACCGGGAAACCCATGTGGCTAGAAAGGCGAACTCTGTTTACGAGTCAGGCGAGCAAGGCACGGTAACCCCAAAAGGAGAGATTCAGCTGTAGGTCAGTTGATGATCGCTCCCGGTGCTCGGATGACACCTGCGATATTCCGGTGTTGAGGGCCACACGGTGTCTCCTGGGAAGCTGTGTGCACCTCCTAACCCGCAGTCCTGGGAAGGAGCCTTACTCGGCAACAGGGTCTTTGTAGACGCGATCTAGTTAAGATGAGGCCGCGGCGGGGCCGGGTGGCCCTAATCCAACATGGCCCACGTCCTCAAAAGAGGAGACGCACAGGAGGCCGAGAGGATGGGGCGGAGGCTGGAGAGACGCCGCTGAAAACGCGGCAGCCCCAGGAGCAGGAAGAGGCGGGAAGGACCCTCCCCTGGAGCCCCCGAAGGTGCGTGGCCCTGCGACACCTGGATTCTGGACATCTGGCCTCAGGACTGAGAAAGAGCGCATTTCTGTTGTTTTAAGCCCCCAGTTTGTGGCGCTTTGTTGCAGAAGCCCTGGGACCCTGACGCCCAGGCCAGTGGTGGCCCGGTCTGGGCGAGCGACTGCTGGGCAGCAGGACCCCAGGGCTGAGGGCAGCCCCGCAGGACAGGGGCAGGTCACGAGGCCGGTCCTGCAGATGCTACCCCTGCGGTGACATGGGGTCCCATTTGGGAGGGATGCAGAGACATCACAGGAGCTCGTGGCCCCAGGGAGGGTGGGTTTCGTGGACCGATCTCAGGGCTGGAGTGGAGCCACAGAGAGGGCACTGCGCCCCGGAGTCCAGGTGAAGGGGGTGGTGGTACGGCTGGGCCCACGGGACCTCTGAGCTCCACGGATGCTGCCCAGGACCGAGCCCCGGCCTGGGGCCACCGTTCCAGCACCTGCCACCCTTGCCACCTGTAACCACTCTGCGAAGGTGCGGGCTGAGGCATTTGGCTGCTGGTGAAACGCCAGCGGCCTTGCCGGTGCCAGGTATGCTGAGGAACGAGGCCCAGTTTCAAGGAGACGCCTGTGTGGTGGGCCCCGTCCTCACTGCAGGAGAGGTGGGGACCACCTTGATAAACCGCACCCACCCCTGCCGTGCTCGCCACCATGGCACTGGCTGCATATCTGTTTCAAAGTGAGATTATTTTAAATTTGGCACTTGGTTGTATTTTGTGTTACACTGGTTACTAATTATTTCACATGGGTGCAAACAGCCTTTTTATTTTCACTCACGGATAAAGCAGAGGGGAAGTATTCAAATCAGCAATTACGGGATTCGTATCCGTTGTCATGGAGATGGGGCCCGGGGTCCTCAGAGTCAGAGAAAGAAGGGCCACAGCTGCCTTGGGGCCAACACAGAAGAGGGGGCCTCTGTTATGTCAAGGGTGACAGAGAAAGCGGGCCCGGGTCAGGAGGAAACCTCTTCCAGAGCAACGCAGCTTTCACGGAGGTTCCGAAGCACCAGGAGAGCAGCCGAGTGACCCAGGAAGAAGCCAGCACAACGAATCGGCGTGTGCCAGGGTGGGGGGTCCCCCTGCAGCCCAGGGCTCACGCTTCACCGTCCCAACCAGGGGTTACTGGGTTCCGGCCACGTGTCAGGAGGCACCGGGCGACAGAGACACACATGGGGCTCACTCCGGAGCTCACAGGCTGAGAGACAGACCTGAACTCGCAGCACGCAGCACACTCCGGGGAACGGCACAGAGGAGCTGGGCAGGAGGGAGGGGACGGGGGAGCCCTGGGTGACGCACACCTCTCCCTCGGCAAGCCGCCCGGAGCGGCTCCCCCGTCCCCTGACTCCGGGATCCCCGGTGTTGGGGGTGGCGGGGGGGCAGAAGGTTCCGAAAGCACCGTCCTCCGCCGGCCTGCTACGGGCCGAGCCGCGTCCCCGCTCAGCGTGGATAAAGTGGGGTCCTGACCCCCGGGACTTCTGGATGCGACCTTTACAGACAGCATCAAGTCACAGTGAGGTCATTAGGGTGGGCCTGAGCCCCGGGTTCCTGCGGCTCCTGAAGGCTGACGCACCTCCGGTTCACCCTCCCCCACGGGAATCTCAGGCAAGAGTTCAAGGACGCGTTGGCGGCTGGTGTGGGGCGTCCAGGAGGCCAGGCCTCTGTGGGCCGGAGCCCGGAAGCCAACTCTGAGGATGACCGTCCAGTGGGCGCATCTCCACGTGACGGGAGCCTCTGGGAGCCTTTCACTAAAAGGCAGAACTCAAGACTCTCCGATTGCAAGGCCGGCGAGCCCCGGGCTCGATTCAGGGACGAGGCCCCGGCTCTGGAGGTGACCACCTGGAGGGGGGTTTCCAACCTGAACTCCTCTGTGCCTGGTTCCGCATCCGTGAAGCGTGTCCGCCTGGCGGGACCCTGGAGGGGGTGCGCGTGGGGCGCCCAGGACGGCCCGGCCGAGCCCGGCGCGCCGGCACCTCCGCTGCTCCGTCGGAAGCTGGGCAGCGGGGAGGGGTCTGCCCTGTGTGCCTGCCTCTAATTGTCTCCACCCTCTTTCAAGCAATTCCAAGTCTTACGGGCTGAGGGTTGAAAAGGGGTTTCTGGAATATTACATTCCTAGGGCTCTTATGAGCGTCTCCAGAGCCCAGCTTTTTACACGGAAATTAACTTCTGACTCCACGCTACCCGGCTGCGTGGCAGAAGCTGCTCACACGTCATTGAGACGGACGGCCCCTCCGGTCTCAGGGGGACGACCGTCCAGTCCCAGCAGGACCATGGCCACGCCGGGCAAGGAGACACACATCACGCACTTCCTAGAAAAACATGGCTGAAATGTCAGAAACGGGGGTGGGGGGACACCTGAGCTGCTGCTGCCACAGGCAGACGATACTTATTTCATCTTCCGTGACTATTTACCTTGATATTGAATAAAAATCGAATCTGTCACTATAGCAACTACCTCATCACACGGCACCTCGCCCGCTTTAAATCACGAAAAGTACTGAAAAGACGCCCGCGTGACAGGCTGGTTTATATAGCATTTCAGAAGAAAAGGACGCCGTTTCATAATAAACGCGTATTTGTCAATATGTCAAGTGCAGTTAATTATACCGAACGTACTTTCGTGTCATTTTCTTCACTTTCGAGAAATAAGAGAAGGGTGTGAAGAGCGGTGGCTACGGCTGCACCGGGCGGAGGGTGCTGAGCTCCGAGGGGGCCCAGCCAGCAGAGGTGGGGATGTGTCACCACGGAAGGGGCCGTATGGCTGCCCCCGAACTTTGACCTCTATCATGACATCTCAGCCCCACGTGGGGAATCCTGGGGCAGCTTCGGACAGGCCGCTGCAAATATTTTAATGCAATTTCATGCAGATTTCCCTTTTCAAACACATATTAGGAATACTGACAAGTAAGCAAGCTTCTCTTAGGACTGATGTGCATTTTGCATTGAGAAGAAAAAAGATCAGTGTTCTCTGTCTAGAAACACAGATTCCAATAAAATACGGGGATGGACTCACAATTACAACGCCGAGAAGCCAGAGCCCACGTGGACGGGCACAGGGCAGGGTCCTTGGGGGCTGAGGACACCCCTCGCCCCGGGTGGCCGCTGGTGCCCACCTTCTGCCCTGTGGGCACAGCCGGCCTGAGGCTGGCAGGGGTGTGGGAGCCGCCGGGGTGCAGGGTGGATGGCAGCCCCGCCGAGGATCCCCGGAGTCCTTACGGCTCCAGAGCGCACTTGGGAACAGCCGGCATCACCTCAAACTCAACTCGGAGTCTTTACCCAAGAGACCCTGTCAGCTCCGACGCCGTCTCTGCCTTATTCGTTACACTTAGCTGCAAACACCACCGACTCCTCCTTCACGCACTCTTGAGTCCACGGCTCTGTCTCTATCTGCCAAGACCCATCCTCCACCCGTCACAGCTCTGCGCCTGCCCGGGGCGTCAGGTGGGAATCCGCCAGGCCTCTCCTGCCCCTCTGCTGTCCACACACAGCAGGGCTCTTTCTCCTGAATTTCCAGACATGGGTCTTGACCTAAGCCCAGGATATTTTCAATTACTTGTTGCGTCCTGCTTGTGCATACAGACACAGCATCACATACATATGTGATGACTCAAGTTATTTGAAACATTCTCTACAGCCACCTGGGAGCCACACCACGCTCACACATGGTGGTGTTTCCTCTCGCGTCCTCACTTATTTAAAAGCGAGTATGTGCTCAGTTACTTTGGTTGCATGTTTTTTTCTTTATTAAAACTAAAAAATGGTATTGAAGATAAAACGACAAAGAACTATACACACACGTTGAACCGATATCCATCTCCCAGTTTGACTCTCGTCCTAATACTATGTGGATGTAACCACAGGGGAGACTTGGTGAAGTGTACACGGACACCTCTATACCGTCTTTGCAACTTCCAGTGAATCTATAATGATTTCAAAATAAAAAGTTAAAAAATGGTACTAACAAAAATTTTGGAAAAGCAGAGAACTCGCTTATAATCCCACCAACCCCGTTCTAGAGCTGACCTCACATTTGCACCTGGTCCTCCAGCCCGGATCTGTGGGCACAGACAGTTTTCACAGCTGCCCTTAATTTCAGAGGTGTCACGGCATGTGGGATCCTCCCGCACCGGGGTACGAACCCGCGTCCCCTGCATCGGCAGGTGGACTCTCAACTGCTGCGCCACCAGGGAGGCCCACCCTCCTGTGTTTTATACTTAGGTCAGTTTTGGTTTTTCCAAAGCTTTGTTTTTTCCTTTTCTTAGCTGGTGAATGATACTCTTAAGATAAAATTCTGGGAGTATGATTACTGATCTGAAGGGTAAGTTTTTTTAAAGCAATAGGTTCCCGCTGTCATGCTGCTTTCTAAGAGTCGAGTTTAAGTGTTAGCGCTTTTGATTTTACTAAAGAACCAAGACTATTACCCGTAAGCACCTCTGTAACCACTTGCAAGGATGAGGCTTCGGACTGGATGCCGGGGCGTTACAGGGTACCCGCAGGTCCTCACCGCAGGGCCCCCCGACGCGTCCGCGCCCCCGCCCCCAGCTGCCACGGGGCTTCCTGCCTCCCCGCCAACCCATCCGCGCCCCCGGCCCGAGGGCCAGTCACCGCTGACACGGCCACGACGCGCTCCCGCAAGCCAAGGGCCCCATCGCCTGTGAGTCCCGACTGCACACCTGCTGGCGTTTACTAAGCGCGCTAAAGGCAGGTGCTGGCTCCATGCACGCGTGGAAAGCGACACGCGGGGGCGACGGCTTCCCCTCGACCTGGCGACCGCGCGGAGCTCCGTCCCGCCGTCTTCGCTGGGGGTGGGGTTACTCGGTGCCTTCTTCACACCTCGGCAAAGGGCCCTCGACGTCAAGTCATCCCCCGAGTCCAGCCGGACCCGCGGTCGGGTCTCCGGGGACTCGGCTGCACACTCGCTCCCCCGAGGGTGCCCGTGACTCGGGCCGTCCCCGCCTGCGTTTCTCCGCCCACTGACGTGTGATGCCCAGTTGCTCTCAGAAATCCCTCAGGCACTGGGCCCAGCTTTGGATCACGCTCGTTGAAGCAGCAGCACCCCTTCCCGCAGACGGGCGACGAGCAAGCGGGGTTTGCGGAGGAAACGAGCCATTTTCTCAGACGCCCGTCACGGAGCCCCGTCCCACCTGCGCGGTCTCACGGGTCGGCTGTCAGGCACACACGCCCACCGACACACACGTCGCACAACGAAGTCGCCCCGATTTGTGGCGGGAGGAGCAGGACCGTGGATTCGTGGACTCTCTGCGGATGGACACAGTCTTGGCCACGAAAGTCCTTTCTTTGGACAAAATCCTACCCAGGACCTCACACAGTGACTGAGGCAAGGGAAGCTCAGTGGCTTAAACCAGCATATGGATGGCGATTTGCTGGGGCTCCACGGCCTCCTGCCCCCGTAGCGCAGAGCGCTGGAAGCCCAGGGCTCCTTGAAGTACCTGAAACCAGGTCTGACATCCCACGGCTTGAGTGGTGGGTGCAGGACACACTGCCCCAAACACGACACCTTGGCCGAAGGTGTCTCCCACCCGTCCACCCTCTGCTCCCCGAAGCAGGCCCGAGACCCTCGTGGGAGCTGCGCCCGTCCTGCACCCGGTTTGCTGCAGACCCACCTCGGGTCCCCACGCCCCCGGCCCTCCCCACCAACCCAGCGGAAGGCGCCCGGTCTACCCACGTCTGCAGGCTTCACTCCCTTACGTGTCCCGTGAAACTCAGATTAAATGAAGGCGCTGCTTTGCTCCTGTTTTCTGTCTTCACCCGTTTACCTTGTGGAGCCGAGGACCCTCAATGGGTCCAGGAAAACCTCCTCCTCTTCCAGAACCTGCGTGGAGGACTGTCCCCTCCTGCCTGACTTTGCCCGGGAGGCAGCCCGTCCGGGGCCGATCGGGGTGTCTGCACCCGGAACGCGCCGCTTCTGGCCCTCCGTGTCGAAGCCCCGAGCCCCCTGCGGCCGCACTGAGACTCCCGCTGAAACGTGGGCAGGTTACTCGTTAATCACACTGCGCTTATCACACTATCAAGAACTTAGGAAGTCATGACTTACTTCAGATACACCTTGGAAGCCATACTCATGGAAATGCTCGCCTGGGGACAATCATCTATTTTTCTTCCAAATATGTGAGTTTCTCTTGGTAATATCATAATTTCCCTTTGGAAGAAACATGACTTTATTCATCTGAAAAAATGTGAATACTTTCAAGATATCAGAAATTAGATTTTGAAATACGTCAAAATACCACCAATCTGTCAGGAACGTGTGTGTCTACTGTAGTCTGTTCCTTTCCTTTAAATTTTGTTTTGAGATATTTCCATTTGGCTTAAAAGGTTTTAATTCCGCTATATGTCATCACATGTTGAATCACAAGCAGCGGGGAGACGTTCGGTAAATGCTGTTAGATTTCGAGGAATCAAACTCTGCTTCACTTTCCAGAGTCAGGAATTAGCAGAGACATTCATATCAAGTACGTTTCAAAGAAAATCAGAAGCATCAAAATCAGGCTCAATACTGCAGGAGGCAATTATAATTAGAAAAAGAAGTATTGTTAGCTTTTAAAAAATCTCTCTCCTCCCGTTTTCACGATCCAAAACTCACTCCAAATATACAAATGCTCCTTCCCTCCATCCGGACTGGAGACTGGTCAGGCAAAGCTGCATGGGATGTGGGTTCTGGGCTTGAGGACCCATCAGATGACCTCAGACAACTGCAAAACTGACAGCAAAACTGCCTTTTGAAATGGAAAACTGCCACGTGGAAGAGGACAGGAGACGGGAGAGCTGGTCTGCGTGGACCAAGGAAACCCCTGGGGCCCTAAGAAGACAAAGGCGGCTCAGGGAGAGCCAGGGTGGGCAGGCCTCTCACTGCCACGTTTCAATCGGCGACTGAAGTATCAATAAATGGCCTGGGAGGTGGCCGTTTTCTGCCACCGGGGAGGGTGAGGTCAGGCTCCTGGCCACCTGGGGACCAGAGAGGAAGCGGATCAGACTCGATGAGAATGCGGGAGGGGTGCAGCTGGGGTTCTGCTCTGCCCTGTGCCCCCCCGCCTCCCGCCCCCAGTCTAGGCGGGACCTCCTGCCCCGACGTGAGACGGGCGCCTGGAACAGGCAGAGGATGCCCCTCTGAGGTTAGGCCGTCATCTTCACAGACAGGCCGAGAGCAGCCCAGGCTCAAAGTTCCTGGACAGCACGTCACCAGCCTTCACTTCTGAGCCCAGGAGCCGGGGGCAGAGCCAGGTGGTGGTGGGACATTAAGAGCCCTGCTTTGCCCAGGCTCGGGGAATGCGTCACGGGTCTCCAAGGACAGAAAGGCAGGGGTCAGCGGCTGTGCGCGCCTGGAACACAGCGAATGGGCCCGGCTGCAGGTAGACTCTGGGGTCATCATCATACAAATGATATAAAGGCCATGGCCTTGGGGAGACGCAAATCCCACAGAGAGAGGCACTCAGCGCAGCCGGGCTTCAGAAGGAGGTCAGTGGGCAACGCTCAGGATGGTGACCACTGCAGATGGGCCGGCAACTGAGGTCCTGGGGCCACAGGCGGTGGACCGTCCGGTGGACAGCGGGGACCAGGCCCGGCCGGGTGTCAGGAGCACACAGGTGCCGACGTGTCCGTCCGCACGAGGGATAGGGACACACGTGGGGGTAGTCTTGCGATGAAGGAGACGGAGCCAGTGGGAGGTGAGAGCGCGGACGCGGTGAGACCAGCGTCCCGGGAGCCTTCGCTTTAGTGAATCGGGAAACACCGGAGCGTATCTGTGTGCTGACCGGATGGGGCCAGGACGACGGAGCGGTGGCGACGCAGGAGAGAGGACGGGAAGGAGGCCGTGGGGGGCGCCGTCCCCGGAGGGAGGGGTGTGGGCTCCCCGAGGGGTCGCAGGTCTCCGTGCAGGGATGCAGGCGGCAGGTCACAGACGGCGCGGACGTGTGTGCGTGCGCTGGGCGCTGCCTGCTGGGCGCGAGGAGGGTCGTGGGCAGTGAGCACCCCCCTCTGGGATCTGTGCCTGTGGCCTCCAGTGAGATGAGTCTGCAAAGTCCTAACACACGGCCTCCACCCTCCCCGCTGCCCAGGAACCGCAACCGCGGGGCGGGTGGAGGACCGGGTGGCTCCAGGCATCTCCCAGTCCCGGGCTCTGCATCTCCCACCCCTGGCCCTGCCTGTCCTCTGCTCCAGGGCGGCCCAGCCCACTTCCACAGAACACGCACAGGGAGGGGTTAGGGTTAGGACCAGCGCCTGAGCTCCCTCTGACCCCGGAGCACCACACGCCCTAACCCGAGTCAGTCTGGATTTGCCCCCAGCCGCTGGGCACCAGGGCTGCTCTTGCAGGAGGGACACCTGCTGAGGCCGAGGGACGAGGGGGAGGGCAGTGGCCGCGGATCAGAACCTCCCGTCGTGGGCCTGGATCCTCCGAGCCCTCTGGCCCTTCCCGCCAGCAGTCACTGCACCCCATGGGGTACAGAGGGTCTTAGGGACCCACAGACTCCCGGCATCCCCCTCCCCCTCTCTGGCCGCCAAAGTTACTGTAAGTTTCGGGAGAAAAGACCAGGATTTCCTCAACTGTCAAAGCCTCATCAACCCAGCCCCGTGCTCTGATGAGTCTGCGGTCACCGAGCTTCCTGTCGGCGCCGTGCCCGCCGCGTGCTGGGAACACGGTGACTTCAAGGCCAGTGTCCGCTGCGAGGCGCCCTGGCAAGGCGCCCGCCCGCTGCCTGCGGAGCTGGAGGCTCCGTCTGCGGAGGACCAGCCACTAAACAAGTTCTTATTTCAAGAGCCGGGACGCGTGACGGCCGCGCGGAGCCTCCCCCAAAGCCAGCGGCTGGCCTTCGAGTGGCTCCGTGGGGGCACCTCCGCCCTGGGCGAGGAGCGTCGTAAATAAGCGCCCTTACTAGTTAATTACTGTCACGGCGGGTGCCGTGAAATCTGGGATTTCAGACGCGCGAGCACAGACAACCACCCCCGAGAGGAGTCGCGTCCGCCGTCGTGCGTACAGTTCATTAATTGCCCGCGATATGGGGCTCAGGCGTCCGCCAGGGCCTGGGGCTGAGTGCCATCGGCTCTAATTGCTGATGGAGAGTTTGGTCAAGTACCTGCTTCTGAGGCCAGCACGACGACGCCTCCGAGGGTCATTAAATTTATCAGCCGTCATCCTCCTCTCCCATCCCACCCCGAACACGTCTTCAACAAGGAAGACAAGTGTGCCCACCAGACCCAGAGGAAAGAGCAACCTCTCCTGCTATAGAGACTCAGCAACTGAGAATCATCTGAAGGAGGAAGTGCACGTTTCCGAAGGATCCAACGTTTCCTTAGCCATGACCGCTTTTTCTCGGGGAGACACCGAGCCACGATTTCAAAGGCAATCACACAGCGTCAGACGAGCCTGGCACAGCACATCAGCACTTCCGCCGACGGGACGGGAGGACTAACCCGGCCCAGACGCCGGGGGCCCCGCCACCACAGCCCCCGCCTGGCGCCGACGGACCTCTGCCCCCGGCCCGAGCCCACCAGGCCGCCCGGACCACACTGCCCGCGGCTACTCACCGAGCCGACTCCGGTCTGAAGAACTCTCAGTCCAGACATTTTTTCCAGTTGGTCCTTGTTGTCAACTGTCAGGGGAGATTAAGAAGTAAGCGGTCAGCTTTGAGAGGCAAGCGTTCTCCGGACACCCTGAGCATCTCCCCCCGCAGACACTTCCATCGCCCCATCGCCATCTTAACGGGTGCTGTGGAGAAGCCTGGGGCGGAAAGCGGGGCAGGGGGCTCCCCACCGAGGGGCCAGCAGATGCAGGGCCAGGACGTGAGTCCCTCCAGATTTGCCCACAGAGCGTCCATAGGACGTTCACAGCATCCTTGTGAAGACTGGTTGAGAAATGGTGGGCAGACCTGCTTTGCAAACTGTAGAGCCTCACTTTCCAACGATACGATGGTTACAAGTATACAATCATTGGCAACTGGGTTTCATTCACAAGCGTTCCGCGCTCACAACACAGACTCGCTAGCAGGCAGGACGGAACTGCGCCTTCGCTCCGTGAGTCCTGGGAGCTGCTGTACCCCTCTTCCTCCTGCCCCAGGAGAACATCCTATAATAGTTGGCCTCCACCACAATCAACCCTCATCCTAGTTTGCTCCTGACTTAGAGGGAGGAAGACGCTCCGAGAATAAATGACCCTCCGTGTCAGACCAAGCGGACTGAGCCCTGGAAACCATTAGCAGCCGGAGAGGAAGCCCAGTTAATCCCGATGCCCGCACGGCAAACCCGCAGTCCCCACCTCTTGGAGACGAAGTGTGTCACAAAGCAATTGACCTTGGCTTACGATTCTGTAGAAGTATTCTTTCGGATAAAGCCCCTGTCATTTTGGAAATGAAAACCAGAAAAAATAGATTTTATTGCAAACCCTAAGAAGGGAGAGCGCCTTGCAACTGTGATGAATGCAGAACGAGAGAGCAAGAAAATAGCAATTACTTTCACCTCTTATTGTAAAACACCTACGTTAGTCTTGGGTAATGAAATTATATCTTGCAGAGGGATACAAACCGGATCCTGCCATGGCCTGCCTCCCCCGCCCCTGGGGCTCTCTCATCGTCTGGTAGAAAGTTTTCCTTTGAACAAACCAATGTTCTTTCTCACATTTAGGTAATTATGCATGCACTGGGGCGGGGGTGGGGTGGGGTGGGGTGGGGTGGGGCAGACGCCAACCTGGGGTTAGAGCACCAGCACTTTAAGAGCCTCTAAGCTGGGAGTGCAGAGGGGCAGCGAGGGGGCAGGGGCCCAAAGGTAGACCTTGAATGGAGGAGAATATTCTGCAGAGATAGAGTATAAAGCGATTGATTTTCATGTTCCCCTGTGAACAAAGGAGGCATTTTGCTGAATGACAGTCTCCTTGGGGATAATCGCGAGTCTTCAATAGGCTGAGGGACACAAAGCACAAAGTAAGGATGGAAATTAAAAGTACTCCACTATCGCTGCCGAGAAGCGACAGGCATTCCAGGCTCGGGAATGAACAAACCAGCCGGGCAGTAAGATGCAGAGGACCCAGTCCAGGGGTCAGCAAACCTGCTGGGAAGGCCAGGTGGAGACACCTGAGGCTCGGCCGCCATGGGTCCCCGCCGGGCGGGCAGTGTTACGGCTGCGGGCACGGGCCTGAGGGACGAGGGACAGGTCCTGGCTGTGTCCTGCGCGAGCCCGCGGAGCCCCGAGGTGACTGTGGGCCTTGCTTGCTGCCCGAAGCCCCGTCCTCCGCCCCGTCCTCCGCCCCCGAGGCTGTGCAGAAGGTTCTGTGCCCGGGCCCTGTCCCCGTTCCACACGTCTCAGCACAGCTTCCCTGCGACCCCCAAGAACCACTGCCACCGGCCAGTCCAGGGTCTGGGCTGGCTCCTCGCCCCAGGCCCCGGCAGCCGCTTCCCTGCCGGACACGCCCCCGACCGCTCCCCTTGGGAACACAGCTCCGGGCCCCCGAGTCGGGTGCGGAGGGGCAGGGGCGCCGCAGCGCCCGGTGGTGGTGAAATGTACAGGCCACTGGCTGGGTATCGAGGCCCTTTGTCTTTAACGTAATTGACTGCAAGTGTGTAAAACTTCATTTTTCATAATGGCTGTGCTTAATAACCGGCTCAGAAAATTCCTGAGAAAGTAAAAACGAGCCCCGGTAACCGGGCCAGCTGGCTCCAGCCCCATACGTACGGTACTTTGTTTCTACTCAGAGTCTAGGTCTTAACATGTCACGTTTCCTCGATTCTAAAATGCGTATTTCCCCGCATCGGAACACGTCTGCAGTCGGGCTGTTCCAGCCACCGTCGTGGGAATGGGGCCCACTGTTGACCGACCTCAGCTCACGGCCTCAGAGGCTGCGGAGGGAAGACACGCATCCTCGTTTCTACCAGAAAATTTCCCATGGGCACCTCGGACAAAGCAGAAACTTCTAGAAGGGGCATCAGCTGGTTGGAAAGTCACCCCAGAGCCTACCTGAGCAACGTTCCTGATGGCGGCATCATCCTCGGAAAACCATGGGCGTCGCCTTGGAAAGTGATGTCATTTCACCCTCACGGTGACCCGTCCCTAAGTGCGGCCACTGCGCACCCTCCGGGCTGACCGCCTCTCGGGGTCCACGTCCTGCCTGAGGGTCCGGCCAGGGAGCCCAGGGACCCCGACTCGTGCCGACAAGGGGTTGCGTCCGTTAAGGGTTTGTCACTGAGAACTGACACAGCACTGCACGGAACTGTCCCTGAGAAACGAAAGCCCTGGGACGGATGGGACGCACGTGCTGGAGGTGTGTCCTGCGGGCAGTCAGGGCGTCCGGGACCCACCGGAACGCGGCCCGGACGTGACCTCGTCCCTCCAGCATCAGCACGAGGGATCGCTGTCCTCGCGGTCACTCCATTAACCGCTACGGGAGTCCCGGGAGTGTCACGCGTTCCGCAGGTGTGATGGATTAGGCGGGGCAGGAGGCCCACCGCTGTCACCCGAGTCAGGACGCCACGCCTGTCCCCATTCTCTTTCGATTTGCAACGTCTGCTCCATCCTTCGATCCTATTATGTTCCTCACATGACGCCGGGTGTTAAGCACCGCCCCCCCCCCCCGCCAAAGTGGACCTCCTCCAAATAACCGCACGCGTGGGCGGCGCTCACACGCGGGCGCACCCCCCCCCAAGGGCAGACCCGGGAGCAGCACCCCGCGGGGAGGACCGGTCACCACTGTTCGGCTTTGCATCGACGCACAGGTTCTGCCCTGTAGCAGCGGTCGTTCAGCGGGTGGTGAATCTGCCCCCAAAACCCCACTTTGCCCGTGTGCCCTTGTATTTTCCAAGGACAGCATAAACCTTCTGCATCTCTCGCTGAGGCTGTGTCCCCACCAGGGGCTCTTTACACGAGGAGCCTCTGCCGTGATGCCCGTGGGAGCCCCCTGAGGCCGTGGCACCTCCTAACAGCTCGAGCCGGAGTCGTGGATCGTGCCCCCTTTGCTTCCACCTCCGGTCCACCTCCGTCCTCGTGCGGAGGGCGACAGTGCCCCGAGGAGCTGCCTGGAGCTGGGGGCCTCCGAGAACCCACCCAGGGCCCCCCATCTTCCTGCCCTCAGCCGAGAACCCCCGCAGAGAGGGCTGATGCGGCTTCCAGCCACGCCTGCAAGTCCCCTTGGCGGCTGGCACGGGCGCGTCCGTGGGACTTCAACCCACTGCTTGTGGTTTCGTGCTCTTTTGCAAACTTCTCAGTCTCGGGCATCAAGTCCTTTTCAATAGAGCCTGTCTCGCTCTTCATTTAATTTTCTCGTTCTTTGAAATTTCTCATTGGTGGGGATGGTGGCCAAAGAGAGACGCTGTAATGGTGCCTTTTTTTCCAGCATGTGTGAAAGGTACACAATTTATCTTAAGCACAGCCCTTTTAGGGTTTTTTTTTTTTTGTTTATCTATATTTATTTATTTTAGCTCAAATTGACCTGAAAGAGCAACCAGCCCAGCAGTCTTGAGCGCATTTTGTAACTCTCAGGCCGTTCCGGGATCTTCCCCAGCATCATTCACCACTGTGTATACTTCCTCGGAGACTTCCCTGCACGGCTGCACGGACTTCCTCTCACCCACCCCTTCCGCTCAGCGGGACTGGATCGCATACGTTCGTATGTCGTATCCCTCACCCAGATGTACGCCGTGACCTCCAGCAGGCATTCAGACTTGGTTCACGGGCACCAACCCCCGTGCTCCCCTCCCGGCCAGCAACCACTCCTTCTCTCTGCAAACACGTTTAACTGCAGCTTCACCCTCCACCGGGGCGTGAAACTCACTGCCACTTTTTCAGGCTTTGCTGAGGCCTTTGAGGGGGAAAAGAAAAGCTTTGCTGTGGCTACATGTTCTGTCGAATGTCGGCTCCAAGATATTTTCACGACCAAATGCAGACCCCGAGCTGGTGGGCGTGAGCCGCCAGCAGGCCAGGACTGAGAGACCCCGGGAGGAGCTGCTTTAATAAAGGCGAGAACAATGCATAAAGCCCATTCCTATCTTCACGGGAGACAAAAAGGGTTTCCAGACACAAAAAGAAGTCCTTTAAAATTAAATTCACTAGATGAAGGATATGCAAATTACCTGGAGGAACAGAACCCTACAATGTTCTCAAAATTCTGCAATCGCCTATTTAATTAGTATTTTAATTTATCAGAATAATTCTCCGCACTTGACAATTTATGCAGCATTCCATATAATTTAAACACGTAGCTACAGTGGAATAATTTTGCCTCTTTCTTTATCCTCGTGATTTTAACCTGGAAGGGTGTGCAGAAGTCTCTTCTGTGATCTAAATTGCTCCAGGGACAACTTAACGGCCGCGGCCCATTCGAAGGCACGAGGGCGGACACCAGGGGGCTGGGGTCCTTAGGGAAAGGGTGGAGCCGGCTTCTGGCAGAGCCAAAAGCACTGCTCCTGGGGTACCGGTCTGCATCCCCTGCGTGTTTCCACCCTAAGAGACATGCCTCCGTTCTGCACCTGGTGCCACCCAGAGGCGTCTGCAGCAGTGGACAGTCCAGACCGTTCGGGGGCCACTGACTGGACCCACTGTCCCCCACGCCCTGGGATCAGCCTTATTGAAATCGCACGGCCTCCGGTCACCAGCCCGGGACGAGACTCGACCCTCCCATAGACGCTCCCACCTGCTGGGAACCTGTGGGCCTGAACTCAGCCCTGGGAAGGGGAGCAGGCTTGAGAGAAGGCTGACCCCGGTGCTCCAGGTGCCTGGCCCCTCACTGGCGCTCTGGGCAACCTTGCCCGCACCTCCCCTTCTTGCTCTCGGAGCCAAGGGGGTGTTTCAGAGCAGGCGGCCACATGAGCAGCGGTCCTCCCAGGACCAGAGGTGAGCTGCCCGACACCTGCCCGAGGACAGGCGGAAGGCACCGGGCCGAGCCCCCGCTTCGGGCTTGGCCGCACTGAGGCCCATATCCCAGGGGCCCTGGCAGCTTGTGCCCTGCAGACCCGCAGGGTGAGGGGACAGGGCCCCGGTAGGACCCGAGCCGAGGTGCTGACCCCGTCATCAACAGGGCCACCCTGGCTGAGCTGCACACCCTCGTGTCCTCTGGGCAACACGCTGCTGCCACCTAACGCCGCCAGGGTTTTGAGCGGAGGAGGGGCCGGGGAGGGTCTGAAGGGCGGGGCGGGAAGGAGTGCAGGGCGGGGGCGGGCAGAGAGGAGACAGAAATTAATTAACTTGTCAAACCTGCCTCTCAGCCAGAAAGCAAAGGGTTCGCGCCTGAAGAGGCCCCGTTTCCCAGCGGGGCCGCACGCCCAACTCTCGAGTTTCCCTGCATCTCGGTTTGCTGTTCTGCAAGTTTTCACGGACCGTCGCGGTACCTGCAGCGGCGGAAAAGCATTTTGCAACTGGAATGACACCTGTTGGCTACCAGTTTTCCCGGATGTCGGTGTGGATGGAACGCCACAAATTATGCTCCTGGTTCATCCCGTCGGCCACCGGATGCATACTGAAGCTAAACTGCACGTATTTTTATAAAAATAACTACAATTTGATTACATTTTCAAAAAATACAATGAAAAATTCAGCTTTATTTAAATACTTTAGAGTTAAAGTTTTGCTGTTTATTAATTATATTTTGTTCTATAACGATAATAGTTCATTTTGAATTTTTTTAAAAAACGCCTTTTTGAAAGTATATAAATTTAATTTGCAATTTCATACGTATTTTATATTTCTGATGAAAATACTTTCGCATTTTATATACTGTGTACAATTACAGCTGGATCATTTCTGTCTAAATGCATGGATTTTACGAAAATGTTCTTTAAACAATATTATCAGTGATTTTGTGAAACAAAGGGAAGAAAGTACATTTATAAATAAATGCGCTATAATTTAGGGATTGTGTATGCTTTAACTCATTAGCCACCCAAACTCTGCTAACTCGTTAAGACAACACCCAAACATGCAAGATAATAATTCAATCCAGCTGCCTGTTATAGTTGGCTGGTTTTCAGAAACAAAACCCATAGCTTTATGCATATTTAAACATTTTTTCGCTACGAATATATGTTTTCCAAGTACAGAGGCGGAATGCCAACAGCCCGTTAGCCTGATGCAGACTTTTCACGATCAGAAACCCAGCGCGGGGCCTTGCTTTGCGCTCCGCCCGGCTCCCCAGCACCGGGGCGGCCCAGTGGCCCCGCGACAATGCGAGTTGGTCACACCATCCTCTCCTGGGGGCACCCCTCACTCGTGGTCAAGTATCAGGTTCCTGCCACAGGTGCAAGGTCTTCACGCTCAGGTGGCGCCGCCCTGCTGGCACCCCCGACCACCGCTGCGGTGCTCCTTCCAGTCTGAGCATTCCCAGGGGTGGGGAGGGGCGCTCCTGCCCCAGGGCCTTTGCACTTGCCGTTTGCTCCCTGGGCGCCTGGGTCCACATGACTCGCCTCCTCCACGTCTTGGTTTAAAGTCACCTTATTTCCACCCAGTATCAAATCGCCCCTCACCCGTGTGGTCCTCCCCTCCCCGCCCGGCTTTACTTTTCCCCAGAGCCATTATCCCCAGCCCACAGAATGTGCGCTTACTTATGTGCTTTCCTGCCTAGAACGTAGCTCAACAGACAGGACATTCCCATGAGGCAGGGTGGGCTCAGGCTTAGGACAGCGTCAGCACACAGGAGGCGTTCGGGATCTGTTTACCGAGAGAACCGGGACGTGATGCGTAGAACGAACACGCGAACTCAGGCCCTACGGGTGTTTTCCGCCCCGTTACTCTTACCATGACCAGGTTATCACCGTCACACATATGTGTGTGTGTTGCGGGGAGCTTTTCCACACCCACGGTTCCAGTTTTTGAATAAAGCGTCGACCCAGAAAAGTCCGGGGATGCCTGCTGGACGGCAGCCTCACGACGGAGGGTCTCCCCCCGCCCCGCCGTGAGCTCTGGCTCCAGCTTGCACGCAGCGCGCACGTCCTCAGGCTCCTCGGCTCAGGCTTCCCGCGTCCCACGCGCACCCGCCGCCCGAGTGTGACGCCGCCCACGCGGGACTGGCCGTCCAGACCCGGCCGAGCGGCCGCAGGAGGGCGCTTGGCGGCTCTTGTGGTCGCAGCCCCGCCCGTGACAGTGCGGCCCCGCGAGTCCTCTGTCCGTCACTTTACGTTGAGTCCCCTACAGTAGCGTGCTGCCACGACATCTGCGGATTGGATTCTGCTAACTGTCAGAAAGAATTAAAATAATCCCGGAGCACAACTGCTTATACCGAAACCAGAGCCAGCGCTTAAGGCTTCGTTCCCAGGGAGGGAAGGAGGAGGGCGGGCGAGTGTTGCAGACGGAAGTTACAGCAGCTTCCTCTGCACCTTCAGCCTGGTCTCCAAAGGGGGCGGAGCTGGCCGTCCCCAAAGAGCCTGCGTCACTGTGTCCCGTGCCCGCGGTGAGGCCTGGCACCAGAGGCGGGCCTCCGGGCACCTCCCCATCAGGGGCCGCAGCGCCCTCTGGCTTCCTAAAAGGGTTTCTGTTTTGAGGAGACGCCACCTGACACTTACACGATGCAACAGGGCTCGTTTCCACATCACCCAAGGCTCCCCGTGCTGAGAGAGAAAAGAGCAACATTGTTGATAAAGAGATAAAATAAACGCGTATTGGTTTATGTCAGTATGAAATACACCACATGTTTAAATGTGTGTCACAGGTTCCTGGAAAGCATCTCCCTTGTCGACTCATGGGGACGTTCTCTTGACTGTTAGAAATATTGTTTTGTTAATTTGTAATTCAAAACTATCAATATTTTATATCGGTATTTAATTAAAGAGTAGACATTTTATAAAATATATATGGGTTATAAAGAATAATAAGACAGCAAACGCCCAGTCACCCACCCTCTGCAAAAGAAATGCAGCGTTTCAATTGCATCTGATACTCGGAGCATCCATCATGGCCCTACCCAGTCCTCCCCATCAGACGTAGTAACTCCTCTGAATTCTGGGATGACGGTTTCCTTTTCTGCAGACTTTCTCGCACACACGTGCACAGTGTTTGCTTTTGCTGGGTCTGAATTTAATGAGATGAAACATCGTCAGACAGGTCCTCCTCCAACTTGCTTCTTGTGCTGACCCTGGCGTTTCTGAGGCCCGACTGGGTCTTGCGCTGGCGGTGGTTTGTGTGTTTTCACTGCTCTCTGGCTGCATGAATACATTCAGCACATCCTAACTGACTTTTCCAGTCAATTGTCCAATCAAGGGGACCACGGGCCTGTTTCTTCTTCACCTGCCTCTCAAATGGTGTGGCCGCGAGCATCCCTGCCCGTCTCCAGGCAGGTGGAGAGGATGCTCTCCAGTAGAATCGCTAGGACATAGAGTCCCAAGGTGATTTCACCAATTTACATGCCTGCCATCAGCTCACAAGCATTCCTCCGGCTCCAGATCCTCACCAGTTTGTAGATAAACATTTTTGCCCATTTGCTGGCTGTTACATTGTATCTCCTGGTGCTTTCAATGTGTGTGTCTCCCATTCCTGATCGGGTCGAGCACCTTGCGGGCTCGTTCACCATTCCTGCTTCCTCTTATATGAGATTCTTGTGGTGTTTTGTTGCCCATTTTTCTGTTGGGCTGTTTGTCTTTTTCTTATTGCTTTGTAGGGGGTCTTGAGACAGTCTGCACACGAATACTGGTCAGCTACATGTGTTACTGCCTTATCCAGTTTGTGATTTGGCTTATTTCACATTTCCTAATTTTAATACAGTCTAATTTATCATTTTCTTTAAGGTTTGCACTTCGGGTATCTTGTTTAAAAAATTCTCCTCTACCCCAAGATCATAAAGATATCATTGTATATTTTCTTCTAAAAGCTTTAAGATTTGCCCTTCATAGGGGAGTCCTACCTCTGGGAGCTGATTTTGTGGATGAGGAGAAGTTGTATTCTAAGCAGACACCTAGTTTTTGCCACACAATTTACAGAGAAGGCCCTTCTTCCCTCCAGTCTGCAATGCCAACTCCATCAGCAAGCAACTCCACAGGAGGGCCCACTTCCCGGCCTCCTGGGCTCGGGGTCCCCCAGTCTCTGTGCGCCCAGACCCGCCCCATCTCACACGTCCCAGTACCTGGTACCCGCTGCATCACAGCACAGCAGCCTCTCAACCCCCTGCTTTCCTGCAGGGGTGCCCTGCCAGTTCTGGCTCTTTGCATTTTCTAATACACTTCAGAATCAGACTGTCAAGTTTCCAGATAAATATAAAAAAATAAAACAATAAAAAAATCTTCTGAGATTTTTGTTAAAATTGTATTGAATCTGGAGGTTTGGGAGAATTAACATCATTATTCTCAACCTGTGAGCAGGTAAATCTTCCCAGGTGTTAAAGCCTTCTTTCACATCTTTCAATTAAGTTTTGTAATTTTCTCCGTAAAGGTCTTGAATATAAAAATATTTATTCCTGGTACCTCTTTTTCATTCTATGGTAAACAATTATCATTTTAAAAACTATATTTTCTAACTTTTTAAAGTATAAAAATCCAATTGATTTTTGCACATGATTTCATATATAGCAACCCCTCAAATATCTGACTAATTTATCTGGATTTTCCTTTGTGTTTCTGAGTAAATAACGAGATGGCTTATAAAAAGTAATGGGTTTGTTTCCTCCTTTCTAACCCCACCTTCTCTTTTCTTTTCCTGCTTTACCGCAAGTTGACGGGACCCTCCCGTAAAACACTTCATAAACGGAGTGGATGCACACATCTTTGTCTGATTTCTGGTGCTAAAGGGGATATTTTCAATGTTTCACTATCAAGTATGATGTTTCTGTAGGATTTTAAAATCAAGTTAACAAACTCATCCTACTTTACTAAGCATTTTTTTATGAATGAATGCTAACTTTTAGCAAATGTTTTCATCGACATCTACCCAGACAACCACATGATTTTTCTTCTTTAATCTATGCATGTGGTAGGTTACATTCATTATCTTTCTAATATTGGACCTTACATTGTTCATGATGTATTTTAAAAATAAATTGTTAGATTTAATTCCTTATATTTGGTTTAGTTTGTGTATCTGGGTTTTTGAAGGAAATCCATCCATTTCTCTTCCTTGCACTGTCATTGTCGAGTTTGATATCAGGGTTATCCTAACTCATGAGTTGAGGAGCCTGGGATGTTTCGTGTAAGACACGGTTTATTTGAATGTGTAGAAGGAACGTGTACTTATAAAATACGTGGGCCTGGCATTTCCTTCACGGGAAGACATTTACCTCTAAACTCAATTTCTTCTTTGGTTATAGGACTATTAAAGTTTTCTATTTCTTCATTTTGGTTATGTTATCTAAATTTTCAAATAAACTATCACCACATTGTTCACCCTCTTGCTATCCTTTTATACACGAAAGCATCTTTATTTACATTCCACTTTTAATTCCCAATATAGTTTTTGCTTTCTCTCTCTTTTATCTTGACCATTTATGGTAGAGATTTTTCAATTTTACCAGTTTTTTCCAAGAAGAAATATTTTGCTTTGCTTATCCTGTTTTATATTTGTTCTCTATTTCAGTCAGTTCTCCTTTTATCTTTTTTATTTCCTTCCTTCCACTTTACTTGGGTTTATGCCATTGTTCTTTTTCTAACTCTTAAATTAAAAACTTAATTAATTTAAGTCTTGTTTTTTTTTTCTAATATGAACAGTTGAAGCAATAAACGTCTCTCAAGTTTCTGCTTTTAAAGCAAACTCCCAAGTATTAAAATATCCTTCAGGGTATTAAAATATACTTCACTATTTCTATTATCCATTATTATTGATTATATTTTTTAAATTTCCATTTTGATATATATTATCTCCCTCTCTCTCTATATATATATACATATATATATATGTATCTTTTTATGTTCTTTTACCTATGTCTCAAAAAGAACATATACCTATATATTTTTTCCAGTCTATAAATCTCTGTTTTTTACTGGAACTTTTGTTCACTTACATTTATTGTGATTTCTGACATATTTGAATTTATTTCTAGCACCCTCTGTTATCTTTATGTTTGAAAGTTATATTCCCTATTTCTATTTTTCAATGGTTTCCCAGAGACTATATTACCCACAAGTAGCAAACGGTCATGTTAGTAAAGATCTATGCTCTCTTCCTAAACGTTACAAAGACCCTAAGTGATGTCAGTTTAAATACTATTGCTTTCATGATCACTATTTCAATCCTCCCTTGTTTTGGCCTCACAAACCGTTATTATTTCAAACAGTGTATTTTGTTTAGCTGCATTCCCACATTTACTGTTTCCTTTGCTCATTAGTCCTTCTGCACTCAAGGTCTTCCTTATGGGGTTATTTTCTTTTGCTTGTAGTAAATCTTTTAGAGTTAACTTAAATGAGAACCTCTTGGTGACAAATTCTTTTTTTTTTAAAATAAAGTATCATTGTTCAACCTTATTTTCTCTTAAGCCCTCATTTTTGAAAGATGCTGTCTCTTGGTACAATTCCAAGTGGACAACAATTTCCCTTCAGTAATAGGAAGACACTACTCTCCTGTCATCTGTTTCATTTTGGCTGCTGAGAAATCAGCCATGAATCAAAGTCTCATTCCTTCCTGTATCACTTGTCTTTCTCCTCGGTTGCTGTTCAGATCCTCTCTTTGTCTTGGGTGTCCTGCAGTGTCACTGTTATGAACCTACGTGTGGAATTGTTTTCACTCTAATAGACTTCTTGAATCTGAGGACTGGTGTCTTCCATCAGTGACAGGCTTTTTCAGCCATTATATCTTCAAACATTGCCAGCTTGACCACTTTCTGCTTTCTTCTGGAACTCCTAGTAAGTGTATAAACGATTTTCTTCCTTTGTGTTCTAGGAATACTTACCTTTTTTCTTTTCATATTTTCCATTTCTTTCTCTCTCTCTAGGCTGCATCCTGGATAATTTATTCAGTTCTATCTTTTAGTTCACTAATTCCCTCTTCAACCAGATTTAATCTGCCATTAAACTCACCTCCTGCGTTTAAAATGTCTATAATTGTATCTTTCATTTAAAAAATTCTGTTCTTTTAAAAAGTAGTTTGGGTCACTTTTAAGACAAAAATGGTCATTTTTAATATGACATTTTTAGGTCATATTTTTTTCTCTCTCTTGCATTCCTCTAAACAGACCATGAGTCTCGAATTCATGTTCCGTGTCTACTAGTCAGGGTCTGAGGTTTCACTCTGTCCATGCTTTCAGGTGACCTTTCTCATGGTGCCTTATTCTCCAGCATGTTCTGAAATTCCTATTTCTCGGGATTTTAACTGTGGGAATCCTTTGAGGGCAGAGAAAATGGAGGATTCCTTCAAAGGATCTGCATTTCCTTCTTCCAGGCTTCTGGAATCCCTGCCAACTTGGGACCAGTTTAAACTGAATTGTGTGCTTGGGGTTTGGGGTGACCAGGGGTTGTGCAGGCAGACGGCACACTCCTGTGGGGCTGCAAGTGCCCAGTGCCAGCCCCATACCCAGTGACAACTCAGGAAACAGGCAGTTCCCATCCTCAGGGTCAAACGGGGCAGTCAGGGGTTGCTGTCACCCCCTGTGGTTTGGAGGTAGTCCTGGCTGCTTGTGGCGGGTCCTCACCAGCCTCACTGCGTTAGTCTCACCCTGGGTCTTCCTCCTGTGTCCTCCACAGTCTATGGAGTCATGAATGCTAAAGTGCAAGTTCACCTGGTTTGGAAACTACCCTCGAGATAAAGGTCCACATTACTCTCCCTTACGTCCCAGGCTCCTGCTTTCACTTAATTGGGATCTCTAAGGATTTCAATGTTGCCAGATACCAAATTTGTTTAAAATGGTCTCTTTTTATCTTCATATTCTGGCATTTTTGCTTGTTTTCTGAATGAGGATCAGTCCCAGTATCTAGTTCTCTCAGTGCACTGGTGAAGCAGGGAAACACCAGCCACCCCACCCCCCACTGCTCCAGGCTTAAGTGAGCTTGAGCAAAATGTGGGGGAATGATACGCATGGGGTGCGTAAGACGTCAGGTGATCAGCAATGTCTTGTACCTGTATGTACGTGTGGGTATAAAAGCGTCAGGGCTTCCCTGGTGGCGCAGTGGTTGAGAATCCGCCTGCCGATGCAGGAGACACGGGTTCATGCCCTGGTCCGGGAAGATCCCACATGCCGCGGAGCAACTAAGCCCGTGAGCCATGGCCGCTAGGCCTGCGCGTCTGGAGCCTGTGCTCCGCAACGGGAGAGGCCACAACAGTGAGAGGCCCGCATACCGCAAAAAAAAAAAAAAAAAAAAAAAAAGCGTCAGATTATTCAACGTTTTTGTGCAATCTGTTGTAGGGACTCCTGTTGGGATTGTAAGATGGAGCATCAGTAACTCCTCTTGGTGCGGCCAGAGCCCGGTCGAGGTCCCTCCACCCACAACTGGCAGGGTCCTGCAGACGCCTCGGCCCCAGGGAGCAGCCTGGGGCTGCGGGACACCCCAGAGCGCCCTGGCTCAAAGACGGGTGGACGTGCGCTTCCTCCCCGAGGCCCTCGGTGTGGCTATAGGCGCTACAGGCAGGCGTCCGGACTCCAGACCGTCTTCTGCTTCAGGACGCCCGGGATCACGAAGAAGTGCGCTTTTCAACGCCACAAACGGCTCCCCTCCCGTCATCCTTGGTTCATAAGCAGAGAGGCACGGACGGTCCCGAAGCAGCTGTGAGAGGAGCAGGAAAGACACACCAGGTGCTGCCCCGTCTGCATCCAGAGAGCGGCGTGGTACCCCATCCTCGGAGCCTTCGCTCAGCACCAGAGCACGACGCCCCGCACACCCCCGGGCCGCGCATCCTGCCCGCTCGTGGGGTCCCTGCAGCGGGGAGCGGCCTCACCACTCTGCCTTCCAAGCCTGCCCCTTCCCTCCTTACTGCCCGTGTGAAGCGAAGCACTGAACGCGTCCAGCCTCAAACGCAGAAATGCACGTCTGAGAGCCATCCTCCCTTGGAAACAGAGGCCAGTGTGTCAGACCTCCGCCCGTGGTCCCCAGAAATGTCCTTCAGGCCTTGTCTTCCAGCCCGACTGAGTGAATATAGGAGGCTTTTATCTGCCTGGTGTCCCGCGAAGTCTCCCGAGAGCGGGCTGGGCTTCGGTGAGGACAGAGCTTCACCGCGACGCGACAACAGTGACAAGCTGGTAAAAGCTACGTCAGCTTCCGTTTCCAACTCGTTCTTCAAATTATTTTAATTAGATATTGTTTCAATCTCACTTATATTAATTCAATATCTGACATCAACATTTCAGTTTTCAATTTGTTCAAATGATTTTTTCCGGTCTGCCTGGTTGCCGGGAGGAATTTAAACTACAGTGTTTATCTTCAGCAATTTTCCATGCGTGGATCCTGGCAAACTGCTAGTTCAATAAAAGTGACGGGGGAGGGGGGGACCCTGGTGCTTAGGAGAGATGGAAATTTGTCTTCTTATCGTTTATCTCTAGACATTAAAGTAAGCAGGTAGAGCAAGGACTAGGAGCTTAATAATAAGATTTTCCACCAATTTCGCCGTGTAATTGGCTTTCCTGAAGCAAGTTTCAGTGACATCTGACAAAGCTGCTCTTATTAAAAGGCATCTAAACAGCCACATTCCTCATCAACACATTTTCTGATGCATCTCAGCCATAAGGCCTCCAACCTACCCCTGCAAAAGCCGCCTTCCAGACACACTGTCGCAGTTTTAGGTTCTGAGTTTTCTTATACTTTTTTAAATAAAGCTATTAGCACAGACACTGGTAAAGGCATGCTTTTCATAAGGTGAGCATGAAGTTAATCAGGCCTCCATGTTATAAAATATGGGTGGTCAGAGGTCCTCAATGCCCTCTTAAGGGGAGATAATTAGTTTAATTCCTGAAGTTGATAATTAGAAGTATGCAGATCCAAATTGTTTTTGAAAAGTCTGAAGAACATAAAATAGTGAGTATCATCTCCAACTCACTTGAGAACAACATAAAACTAACACAATCTACACAGCAAAAGACAATAAAAAGAAACAGGAAGGAAGCATCGAAAGTGGAAAGCATAAAACAAGATGATAAATTAAAATATATATCATTATGACAATACATGTAAATAGGTTAAATTATACTATTTGGACAGATTCTCTCACTCAGGCCAAACTATATGTTACCTACAGAAAACACATGTACAACACAGCAGTTCAAAAAGATTAAAAATTGCAAGGGTAGGAAAACATGAGGTACATATAAACAGAAATGAAGAAGTGGTCATGGCATTAACATCAAGATAATGTACAATTTTTTTAAAGTGAAATAAATAAGGTAATTGTATATTAATGTTAAAACAAATCCAGGGGGGACCTTTAAGATGGTGGAGCAGTGAGACGTGGAGATCACCTTCCTCCTCACAAATACATCAAAAATACAACTACATGTGGAACAACGCCTACAGAACACCTACTGAACGCTGGCAGAGGACCTCAGACCTCCCAAAAGGCAAGACATTGCCCACGTACCTGGGTAGGGCAAAAGAAAAAACAGAGACAAAAGAATAGGGACGGGCCCTGCACCAGTGGGAGGGAGCCGTGAAGGAGGAAAGATGTCCACACACTAGGAGCCCCTTCGCGGGTGGAGACTGTGGGTGGCGGAGGGGGGAGGCTTCTGAGCCGCGGAGGAGAGCGCAGCCACAGGGGTGCGGAGGGCAAAGTAGAGAGATTCCCGCTCAGAGGATCGGTGCCGACCGGCACTCACCAGCCCGAGAGGCTCGTCTGCTCACCCACAGGGCGGGCGGGGCCGGGAGCTGAGGCTCGGGCTTAGGTCGGATCGCAGGGAGAGGACTGGGGTTGGCGGCGTGAACACAGCCTGCAGGGGTTAGTGCGCCACGGCTGGCCGGGAGGGAGTCCGGGAGAAGTCTGGAGCTGCCGAAGAGGCAAGAGACCATTGTTTCGGGGTGTGTGAGGAGAGGAGATTCAGAGCATGGCCTAAACAAGCTCCAGAGACGGGTGCCAGCCGCGGCTATCAGCGCGGACCCCCGAGACGGGCATGAGATGCTAAGGCTGCTGCTGCCGCCGCCAAGAAGCCCGTGTGCGAGCGCAGGTCACTCTCCACACCGCCCCTCCCGGCAGCCTGTGCAGCCCGCCTCCGCCAGGGTCCCGGGATCCAGGGACAACTTCCCCGGGAGAACACACGGCGCGCCTTGGGCTGGTGCAATGTCACGCCGGCCTCTGCTGCCGCGGGCTCGCCCCGCATCCGTGCCCCTCCCTCCCCCCGGCCTGAGTGAGCCAGAGCCCCCGAATCAGCCGCTCCTTTAACCCCGTCCTGTCTGAGTGAAGAGCAGACGCCCTCAGGCGACCTACACGCAGAGGCGGGGCCACATCCAAAGCAGAACCCCGGGAGCTGTGCGAGCAGAGAAGAGAAAGGGAAACCTCTCCCAGGAGCCTCAGGAGCAGCGGATTAAATCTCCACAATCAACCTGATGTGCCTGCATCTGTGGAAAACCTGAATAAACAACGAATCATCCCAAAACTGAGGCGGTGGACTTTGAGAGCAACTGTAGATTGGGGTTTGCTTTCTGCATCTAATTTGTTTCTGGTTTTATGTTTATCTTAGCTTAGTATTTAGAGTTTATTATCATTGGTATATTTGTTTACTGGTTTGGTTGCTCTCTTTTTTTAAACTTTTTATTTTCTTATTTTAGTAATTAAAAAACTTTTTTATTTTAATAATTTTATTTAATTCATTTATTTATTTCCTTCTTTTTTTCTCCCTTTTCTTGTGAGCTGTGTGGCTAATAGGGTCTTGGTGCTATGGCCTGGCGTCAGGCCTCAGCCTCTGAGGTAGGAGAGCCGAGTTCAGGACACTGGACCACCATTGACCTCCCGGCCCCACGTAATATCAGTTGGCGAGAGCTCTCCCAGAGGTCTCTGCCTAAATGCTAAGACCCAGCTCCACCCAACGGCCAGCAAAGCTACAGTGCTGGATGCCCCATGCCAAACAACTAGCAAGACAGGAACACAACCCCACCCATTAGCACAGAGGCTGCCTAAAATCATACTAAGTTCACAGATACCCCAAAACACACCACCGGATGCAGTCCTGCTCACCAGAAAGACAAGATTCAGCCCGACCCACCAGAACACAGGCACCAATCCCCTCCTCCAGGAAGCCTACACAAGACATTGAACCAACCTAACCAACTGGGGACAGACATCAAAAACTATGAACCTGCAGCCCGCTAAAAGGAGACCCCAAACACAGTAAGTCAAACAAAATGAAAAGACAAAGAAATACACAGCAGATGAAGGAGCAAGGAAAAACCCACCAGACAAAACAAATGAAGAGGAAATAGGCAGTCTACCTGAAAACGAATTCAGAGTAATGATAGTAAAGATGATCCAAAATACTGGAAATAGAATGGAGAAATTACAACAAAGGTTTAACAAGGACATAGAAGAACTAAGGGTCAAATAATGATGAACAACACAATA
Source organism: Kogia breviceps (assembly GCF_026419965.1). Taxonomy (NCBI): domain Eukaryota; kingdom Metazoa; phylum Chordata; class Mammalia; order Artiodactyla; family Physeteridae; genus Kogia; species Kogia breviceps. Next base: position 1,080,244 of record NC_081318.1, on the reverse strand, counting down.
AATGAAATTCAAAATACTCTAGAAGGGATCAATAGCAGAATAACTGAGGCAGAAGAACGGATAAGTGACCTGGAAGATAAAATAGTGGAAATAACTACTGCAGAGCAGAATAAAGAAAAAAGAATGAAAAGAATTGAGGACAGTCTCAGAGACCTCTGGGACAACATTAAATGCACCAACATTTGAATTATAGGGGTCCCAGAAGAAGAAGAGGAAAAGAAAGGGTCTGAGAAAATATTTGAAGAGATTATAGTTGAAAACTTCCCTAACATGGGAAAGGAGATAGCCAATCAAGTCCAGGAAGCACAGAGAATCCCATACAGGATAAATCCAAGGAGAAACATGCCAAGACACATAGTAATCAAACTATCAAAAACTAAATACAAAGAAAAAATATTAAAAGCAGCAAGGGAAAAGCAACAAATAACATCAAAGGGAATCCCCATAAGGTTAATGGCTGATCTTTCAGCAGAAACTCTGCAGGCAAGAAGGGAGTGGCAGGACATATTTAAAGTGATGAAAGGGAAAAACCTACAACCAAGATTACTCTACCCAGCAGGGATGTCATTCAGATTCGACGGAGAAATTAAAACCTTTACAGACATGAAAAAGTTAAGAGAATTCAGCACCACCAAACCAGCTTTACAACAAATGCTAAAGGAACTTCTCTAGGCAGGAAGCTCAAGAGAAGGAAAAGACCTACAATAACAAACCCCAAACAATTAAGAAAATGGTAATAGGAACATACATAGTGATAATTACCTTAAATGTAAATGGATTAAATGTTCCAACCAAAAGACACAAACTGGCTGAATGGATATAAACACAAAACCTATATATGCTGTTTACAAGAGACCCACTTCAGACCTAGGGACACATACAGACTGAAAGTAAGATGATGGAAAAAGATATTCCATGCAAATGGAAATCAAAAGAAAGCTGGAGTAGCAATTCTCATATCAGACAAAAGAGACTTTAAAATAAAGTCTATTACAAGAGACAAAGAAGGACACTACATAATGATCAAGGGATCAATCTAAGAAGAAGATATAACAATTGTAAATATTTATGCACCCAACATAGGAACACCTCAATACATAAGGCAAATGCTAACAGCCATAAAAGGGGAAATCAATAGTAACACAATAATAGTACGGGACTTTAACACCCCACTTTCACCAATGGACAGATCATCCAAAATGAAAATAAATAAGGAAACAGAAGCTTTAAATGACACATTAAACAAGATGGACTTAATTGATATTTATAGGACATTCCATCCAAAAACCAAAGAATACAATTTCTTCTCCAGTTCTCATGGAACATCCTCCAGGATAGATGATATCTTGGGTCACAAATCAAGCCTTGGTAAATTTAAGAAAACTGAAAACCTATCAAGTATCTTTTCCGACCACAATGCTATGAGACTATATATCAATTACAGGAAAAAAAACTGTAAAAAACACAAACACATGGAGGCTAAACAATATGCTACTAAAAAACTGAGAGATCACTGAAGAAATCAAAGAGAAAATCAAAAAATACCTAGAAACAAATGACAAAGAAAACACAATGACCCCAAATCTATGGGATGCAGCGAAAGTAGTTCTAAGAGAGAAGTTTATAGCAATACAATCCTACCTCAAAAAACAAGAAAAATTTCAAATAAACAACCTAATCTTACACCTAAAGCAATCAGAGAAAGAACAAAAAACCCCAAACTTAGCAGAAGGAAAGAATTCATAAAGATCAGATCAGAAATAAATGACAGGGAAATGAAGGAAACAATAGCAAAGATCAATAAATCTAAAAGTTGGTTCTTTGAAAAGATAAACAAAATTGATAAAACATTAGCCAGACTCATCAAGAATAAAAGGGAGAAGACTCAAATCAACAGAATTAGAAATGAAAAAGGAGAAGTAAAAACTGACATTGCAGAAATACAAAGGATCATGAGAGATTACTACAAGCAACTCTATGCCAATAAAATGGACAACCTGGAAGAAATGGACAAATTCTTAGAAAAGCACAGCCTTCCGAGACTGAACCAGGAAGAAATAGAAAATATAAACAGACCAATCACAAGCACTGAAATTGAAACTGTGATTAAAAATCTTCCAACAAACAAAAGTCCAGGACCAGATGGCTTAACAGGTGAATTCTATCAAACATTTAGAGAAAAGCTAACATCTATCCTTCTCAAACTCTTCCAAAATATAGTAGAGGGAGGAACACTCCCAAACTCATTCTACGAGGCTACCATCACCCTGATGCCAAAACCAGACAAAGATGTCACAAAAAAGAAAACTACAGGCCAATATCACTGATGAACATAGATGCAAAAATCCTCAACAAAATACTAGCAAAAAGAATCCAACAGCACATTAAAAGGCTCATACACTATGATCAAGTGGGGTTAATCTGAGGAATGCAAGGATTCTTCAATATACACAAATCAATCAATGTGATACACCATATTAACAAACTGAAGGATAAAAACCATATGATAATCTAAATAGATGCAGAAAAAGCTTTTGACAAAATTCAACACCCATTTATGATAAAAACTCTCCAGAAAGTATGCATAGAGGGAACCTACCTCAACATAATAAAGGCCATATATGACAAACCCACAGCAAACATCGCTCTCAATGGTGAAAACCTGAAACCATTTCCTCTAAGATCAGGAACAAGATAAGGTTGCCCACTCTCACTGCTATTATTCAACATAGTTTTGGAAGTTATAGCCTAAGCAATCAGAGAAGAAAAAGAAATAAAAGGAATACAAATTGGAAAAGAAGTAAAACTGTCACTGTTTGCAGATGACATGATACTATGCATAGAGAATCCTAAAGATGCTACCAGAAAACTGCTAGAGCTAATCAATGAATTTGGTAAAGTAGCAGGATACAAAATTAATGCACAGAAATCTCTTGCATTCCTATATACTAATGATGAAAAATCTGAAAGAGAAATTAAGGAAACACTCTCATTAGCCATTTCAACAAAAAGAATAAAATACCTAGGAATAAACCTACCTACGGAGACAAAAGACGTGTACGCAGAAAACTATAAGATACTGATGAAAGAAATTAAAGACAATACAAACAGATGGAGAGATATACCATGTTCTTGGATTGGAAGAATCAACATTGTGAAAATGACTCTACTACCCAAAGCAATCTATAGATTCAATGCAATCCCTATCAAACTACCAATGGCATTTTTCACAGAAATAGAACAAAAAAATTCACAATTTGTATGGAAACACAAAAGACCCCAAATAGCCAATGCAATCTTGAGAAAGAAAAACAGTTGGAGGAATCAGGCTCCCTGACTTCAGAGTATACTACAAAGCTACAGTCATCAAGACAGTATGGTACTGGCACAAAAATAGAAATATAGATCAATGGAACAGGATAGAAAGCCCAGAGATAAACCCATGCACATATGGTCACCTTATCTTTGATAAAGGAGGAAAGAATATACAATGGAGTAAAGACAGCCTCTTCAATAAGTGGTGCTGGGAAAACTGGACAGCTACATGTAAAAGAATGAAATTAGAACACTCCCTAGCACCATATACAAAAATAAACTCAAAATTGATTAAAGACCTAAATGTAAGGCCGGACACTATAAAACTCTTTGAGGAAAACATAGGCAGAACAATCTATGACATAAAACATAGCAAGATCCTTTTTGACCTCTCTCATAGAGAAATGGAAATAAAAACAAAAATAAATGGGACCTAATGAAACTTAAAAGCTTTTGCACAGCAAAGGAAACCACAAACAAGATGAAAAGACAACCCTCAGAATGGGAGAAAATATTTGCAAATGAAGTAACTGACAAAGGATTAACCTCCAAAATATACAAGCAGCTCATGCAGTGCAATATCAAAAAAACAAATAATCCAATTAAAAAATGGGCAGAGAAGTGACTCCCACAGGCTGAAGAAGTGACTCCCACAGGCTGAGTGCTGGGGAGCTGAATCGGCAATCTCAGCGGTGGAAGCAGCAATTTATCTGTGTGCAGCCCCAAACCTGGAAGAAGATGCTAATTAAAGTGAAGACGCTGACCGGTAAGGAGATTGAGATTGACATTGAACCCACAGACAAGGTGAAGCGAATTAAGGAGCGTGTGGAGGAGAAAGAGGGAATCCCCCCACAACAGCAGCGGCTCATCTACAGTGGTAAACAGATGAACGATGAGAAGACAGCAGCTGACTACAAGATACTAGGTGGTTCAGTCCTCCACCTGGTATTGGCTCTGAGAGGAGGAGGTGGTCTTAGGCAGTGATGGACCCCCCCCCCATTTCACATCCTTGCCCTGTCACTCATTATGAGGCATCATGTATCCTCTCACACTGTGGGACACTAGAGCCACTGCCCCTTCTCCTGGATGCCCAGTCTTGCGTGTCCGTTGGTGGGAGACTGTGAGGACCCCAAGATGCAGTGTTCCTGGCCCAAAGGAGCCTTGCTGGCTATTGGGTTTTAGTTTGCAGTCCTGTGTGCTTCCCTCTGTTAATGGCTATGTCCCTGGTTGTCAATAAAATATTTCCTGGCCTCAAAAAAAAAAATTGGCAGAAAACCTAAATAAAAATTTCTCCAAAGAAGATATACAGATTGCCAACAAATACATGAAAGAATGCTCAACATCACTAATCATTAGAGAAATGCAAATCAAAACTACAACGAGGTATCACCTCACACCAGTCAGAATGGCCATCATTAAAAAATCTACAAACAATAAATGCCGGAGAGGGTGTGGAGAAAAGGGAAGCCTCTTGCACTGTTGGTGGGAATGTAAATTGATACAGCCACTCTGGAGAACAGTATGGAGGTTCCTTAAAATATTAAAAATAGTACTAGCATATGACCTGGCAATCCCACTACTGGGCATATACCCTGAGAAAACCATAATTCAAAAAGAGTCATGTACCTCAACGTTCACTGCAGCACCATTTACAACAGCCAGGACGTGGAATCAACCTAACCGTCCATCGACAGATGAATAGATAAAGAAGATGTGGCACATATATACAATGGAATATTACTCAGCCATTAAAAGTAATGAAATTGAACTATTTGTACTGAGGTGGATGGACCTGGAGTCTGTCATACAGAGTGAAGTAAGTCAGAAGGAGAAAAACAAATACCGTGTGCTAACACATATATATGGAATCTGAAAAAAAAAAAAGGTTCTGAGGAACCTAGTGGCAGAACAGCAATAAAGATGCAGATGTAGAGAATGGACTTGAGGACACGGGTAGGGGGAAGGGTAAGCTGAGATGAAGTGAGACAGTAGCATTGACATATATACACTACCAAATGTAAAATAGCTAGTGGGAAGCAGCTGCATTGCACAGGGAGATCAGCTCAGTGCTGTGTGACCACCTACAGGGGTGGGATAGGGAGGGTGGGAGGGATATGCAAGAGGGAGGGGATATGGGGATATATGTATACATATAGCTGATTCACTTTGTTATACAGCAGAAACTAACACAACGTTGTAAAGCAATTATACTCCAATAAAGATGTTAAAAATAATAATAAAATGAAAAAAATGGCAAACCTCCCCCCACCCAAAAAACAAACAAAAAAGAAATCCAAAATGAACGTATAGTATTCATGAACCAGCATGTGCCAAGAAATAAAACAAAACTTTGAAATTAATAAAGAAGAGCAGACATGCCTCGCAGGCTCGGCAGACAGAAACCCTTGCTGACTATTTACGTCACCCTGGGAGCCGAGCCCAGCACTTTGCATGCACAAGACACCCTCACAGTGGCCTCTGGGGCAGGTGCCTTCCGCTGCCCCAGGGCACCGATGAGGAGGCCTGAGGTTTACAGGGCAGGTCACGTCACACAGCTGGTAAATGACAGGCCAGATTTGAAACTAGTCTCCCTAACCCACATGGGGGGACATACAAGAGAGTCTTAACAACCTAATTAATAAAGATAATTCAGCAGCAATTGGTCAGACTCCATGAGCTAGAAACAACGTCATAACTGATCAGATATTGGGCCTCAGAGAAGGCCTTCACGATTTCCAAAGAGTAAAAATTATACAGATTGCATCTCTAATCATAACCTAATAAAATTAGAAATCAAGAACAACAGAAAATAAAACTCTCCAATCAGTTGGGCATTGAAAAGTACACTCTTCAATAATTCTTAGATTAGAGAATAAATCTAAACTGTGATTACAGAATATTTAGAAAATAATGATGTGAGAACTCTGTAAATCTGAACTGTGGAGGTGCCAGAGCGCCCCCATCATGGTGGGTGTGCACCACCCATGCTTTCACTGTCACATAAGAAATAATGAACACAGCAAACCAGGCATTTGAATTAAGGAGTCAAAAGTAAAATAGTTAAAACTTGAGGGAAGGGCTTCCCTGGTGGCGCAGTGGTTGAGAATCCGCCTGCCGATGCAGGGGATATGGGTTCGTGCCCCGGTCCGGGAAGATCCCACATGCTGCGGAGCGGCTGGGCCTGTGAGCCATGGCCGCTGAGCCTGCGCGTCCGGAGCCTGTGCCCCGCAACGGGAGAGGCCACGACAGTGAGAGGCCCACGTACCACAAAAAAAAAAAAAAAAAAAAAAAAAAAAAAACTTGAGGGAAGAAATAGAAATAAGTTATAAAAATATAAATTAGTAAACCATACAAGGGAAACAGGATTGATGAATAAAGCCAAGAGCTTGATTTCAGGGGGAAAAAAAACAGAAAAACTCTTACTAGAAGTCTAATATGGGGAAAAATAAGATACCTCTCATCCCAAAATTACCAAAAGTTAATGAAAAAGGAAACATAACCACAGATACAGTGGAAATTTAAGAGTTACAAGCTGATGACACTGCTTAGTGTATAAAAATTTGGAACTCTTAAGGAATCGAATTATGAATAAAGAAAATATAAATGACTAAACCGGCAAAGTGTGAAGAGGGAAACTATGAAGAAATAGAAAAGACTGTCAAAGAAACTTCTTTCAGGAAAAGCATGAGGCCCAGACTTTGAGGAAGCAAAGTGGCTTTGTGACCGAGCAGGACCCTACGGGGACTTTTTCCAGAACAGACCTCTACCCACTGTCCTCCGCCTGCCTTTTGTCTGTCGAGAAACTTTAGTCAAAGAGTAAATTCAATCAGAGAAGGGAGAAAATGCAGAAAGAAAGGAAAACAGTCAAGCAGGACAAAATGATAATAGTTTAGCCATTGAACAAAGTCAAGGACCTTTGGTTCCTCCTCAAGGGTAGAATATTATCTTGAGGGTTCCTCCTCAAGATACTATTCTGAGCCGTGCCCTTGGAGCTGTTTTGCAGAGACTGAAACCCCCGCCAGGTAGAAGAAGTTGACTGCACGCCGCCCACAAGCACGTAGACCCCAGACCGGCTGGAACCAGAAAGTTAGGGATGTCGACCCCCAACTACCTCACCACCAGTCAATCAGAACGTCCATGAGCCGATCACACACCCTGCAAGCCTCTCCCTCACCCCGTGTTTAAAAACCTTTCCCTGTGAGCCTGCGGGGAGTTCGGGTCTCTTAAGCACCAGCTGCCTGGACGCCTTACTTGGCGCCTGCGATAGACACTGCGCCTTCCTCCACCACAACCTGGCGTCAGTAGATTGGCTTTACTGCGCACAGGTGAAGGGACCCAGGTTCGGCTCAGGAACACCTTTGAGACTCCAAGGAGAGAACGACCCCTGGCCGGCCCCTCACAGGGCTGCGGCCGGCGCAGAGGCCCGCGGAGTGAGCATTTGGGGCCAGAACCTCCACGACCGGGAAACGCCGACAGCCGAGGGCAGCCGGGGAGCTCGCCTCCAGCGCGGTGGCCCGTGGCTTGTGAGCTAACGGCCCCGCCTGTTTCTTCTTCCCTTTCAGTGCGACACTGTGGACACAGGGTGCAGGTGCTGGCACTCCAGGAGCTCGTGAGTGGAAGCTCCATCTCATCCCTACGTTTGCAAGTCAGAGCTGCACAGGTGGGGCCGACTGACCTCTGACAAAGCAGCCACGGCAGCTCGCGGTGGGAGGCCAGCGCCTAAAAGGTGGTGCCGGGGCAGCCGCCGTCCAGAAGCAGAGGGTGGATCTGGGCACAGACCCCACACCTTGCACAGAAGTTAATCCAATATTAGATGAAAATGTAAATTGCAAAACTAAATAACTTCCAGACGATAACAGAGGAGAAAATCTAGGGGATCTGGGGCTTGGTGATGACTTTTTAGACACAGCATGAAAAACACAATCTGTAAATGGGACCTTGTTGCAATTAGAGACTTCTGCTCTGCAAAAGACAATGGTAAGACAAGCTAGAAAATATTTCAAAAGATGTATCTGACCAAGGATGTGTATATATGCTAAATATATACAAATACATTAAAAATGTATACAGAGGACTTTTAAAACTCAACGGTAAGAAAACAAACAACCCAGTTAAAAGTGGGCAGGGACTTCCCTGGTGGTCCAGTGGCTAAGACTCCACGCTCCCAATGCAGGGGGCCCCGGTCCGATCCCTTGTCAGGGAACTTGATCCCACATGCCGCAACTAAAGATCCCGCATGCCACAACAAAGATCCCAGGTGCCGCAACTAAGACCAGGCACAGCCAAATAAATAAATACTTTTTTTTTTTAAAGTGGGCAAAAGATCTGAACAGACACCTCAGCAAAGGTTCCCGGTGGCTTATCTGATTTTTATAGCTTGGGGTTAGAAGAATTGAAATATGAAAAGATGCCCACATCACATGTCAACAGGGAAATGCAACTTAAAACAATGAGATACCACTACATACCTACTGGAACGGCCAAAATTTAAACACTGACACCACCAAATGCTGACGAGGATGTGGAGCAACAGGAGCTCTCGTCACTGCTGGTGGGAACGCAAAGTGGTGCAGCCACTTCGGAAGACAGTTTGGCAGTTAACTACAAAACTACACATAATCTTACCATACGATCTAGCAATCACGCTCCTTGATATTCACAAAAAGGAGCTGAAAACTATGTCCACACACAAAACCTGCGTCTGGATGTTTATGGCAGCTTTATTCATAATTGCTAAAACTTGGAAGCAACCAAGATCTCCTTCAGCAGGTGAAGGGACAAATAAACGACGTCCCATCCAGACAATGGAATAGTACTCAGCGCTAAAAATTAATGAGCTATCAAGCCATGAAAAGGCATGGAGGAACCTTAAATGCACTTTGCTAAGTGAAAGAAGCCAATCTGAAAAGGCTGCACACTGTGTGATTCTGACTATGTGACATTCTGGAAGGGACAAAACGATGGAGACGGTGGAACGATCAGTGGTGGCCAGAGGTTAGGGGAGAAGGGCAGGAACGAACGGGTGGGGCACAGAGGATCGGCAGGGCACTGGCTACTCGACGCAGCCCGTAATAGCGGAGACATGACATCACACACTTGTCAAAACCCACAGAACGTGCAGCACCAGGAGTGACCCTGATGTAAACTGGGGGCTTCAGTCGATAATCATGTGTAAGTGGTGGCTCCTCAAGGCAACCTGTGTACAGCCGGAGCCAGGTGTTGGCCACAGGGGCGCCGTGGGGAGGGCCGGCAAACACGTTCGTACGGGGAACTCTCTCCGCTTTCGACCGTCTTTCTGTAAACGGACAGCTGCTCTAAAAGCAAAGTGAGGAGTCAGCTGCTTTTGTCTGAAGCGTAGACGGCCCTGGGCAGATGCTCAGTGTCTTAAGAACTTTAGGAGGGCTTCCCTGGTGGCGCAGTGGTTGAGAGTCCGCCTGCCGATGCAGGGGTCACGGGTTCGTGTCCCGGTCCGGGAAGATCCCACGTGCCGCGGAGCGGCTGGGCCCGTGAGCCGTGGCCGCTGAGGCTGCGCGTCCGGAGCCTGCGCTCCACAACGGGAGAGGCCACGACAGTGAGAGGCCCGCGTACCGCAAAAAAAAAAAAGAAAAAAAAAAGAACTTTAGGAAAAGGGCATCCTCTCCTCCAAAGATGGTCCCGCACAGGACAGTTCAGGAGAATTTTGAAGAGTGATGATCATATTCCAACTCAGCTGACTGGTGTTCTGTGTCTAACATCTCAAATATGGGATTTTTAATTCCTTAAAACCGGGGGCGACCGGGCAGAGGGGAGAGGCGCCGCGCAGAAGGCTAAGCTCTGGCTGGCGCCTCGCCCTGCGCCCTGCGGCCCTTGCGCGTGCTGGCCTGCAGCAAAGAAGAAAACAGACGTCCGGGCCACAGTCCTGCAGCCCGAGAGGCCGGTGGAGGAGCGTCCAACCAACTCTGCAAAATTGGGGTTGCAGATAGAGTTATGGGTGGGGAGACCCGTGCCCACAGCCAGGTGCTGATTCAGGTGTGGTGACCTTGTCTCAGCTGGAGATGGCCTCGCCCCGTCACTCTCGCTCTGGGAGCTCCTCTCGCTGGGGCCAGGAGGCAGCGTCAGTGTCAGGTTAAGTCCTTCCCTTCGAAACCGTGTGAGGCCAGCGTCCTGTGGGTGCAGCACTGGACTCAGCTGAGCAGGGAAAGTACCGCCGACATTTCAACTGACGGCTTCCCCAAGTCACAAATAACACAGCTCATCCACAAGGCCCCTCGCTTACAAGCATCTGTCTCCTCTGCTTCAGAGCAAAATGAAAATATCTATCACGAGTGACGCCAGCAGTATCGACCGGCCCTGGGCCCAGCCATCTCCGTGGTTTCCGCTCACCGGCAGTTAAAAAATTCCTCTCTCCTTAAAGCAATGTTAATAAAGACCCCAGAGACTGTTGACTCAGACGGACACATTTATTTGTCACCGGGGCTTCACATAAAATTTAGCCTAAATGGTGTGTGTTTCAAAGCAGGTCTATAAATAAAACATCACTCTGGGTTTTTCATCTTTATTCCGACACCCTGCAGAGCGCAATATTAGAGCGGTTCCACTGGGGAGTTCTTCTAACCCCAAGCTATAAAAATCAGATACGCCACCGGGAACCTTCCTACGAGCCAGCGTGGGTGTGGTGGGCGAAGCTGGCGATTCATTGCTGTGATGGAGAAAAGACCAGCTGGGCGTGTCCGGGGGGGCAGGGCGAGACGGGCGCCGGACCCGCCCCCGCGCGGGAAGTCCCAGGGGGAGGCCAGCCAGTTCTTCAGAGGCGGCGGAGCGCGGGACATGCACCCACTCTTGGCTGGAAACGCAAAGGACATCGTCCACATCTTCCCCATGTGCCAGCTGGTCCAAACTGAGGGCAGAACCAAGCTCTGAAGTCTGTGCACATTGTTTGGGGCAAAGGCAGACCTCAGAGGACCTGAATCCCGTCCCCCGAATCGATGGACAAGACGCCAGAAACTCAGAGAGGCCATCCCTTCTGCAAAGGGCCCTGACGGCTAGAACTGCTGATTGTCAGGCCAATGAGAGGGGATGGCAAAGGATAAAGCGACTGCCTCTAGGTTAAGACAAACCACCTGAATTTGGTCTTCAATTCTTTTTTTTTTTTTTTTCCAGTACGCGGGCCTCTCACTGCTGCGGCCCCTCCCATTGCGGAGCACAGGTTCCGGACGCGCAGGCTCAGCGGCCACGGCTCACGGGCCCAGCCGCTCCGCGGCACGTGGGATCCTCCCGGACCGGGGCACGAACGCGTGTGCCCTGCATCGGCAGGCGGACTCTCCACCACTGAGCCACCAGGGAAGCCCTGGTCTTCAATTCTGATGGCACCTCTTAAGGCCCCCGTGGCCCATGGAGGGAAGGACCGCCGGGAACGGAGGGGGCTGGAAACCTCATCACAAAGGGGAGGGGCGGGGGGCTCAGAGCAGCCAACAGTCCTGAGTGTTCTCCCGTCTCAGCGGGGACCCGCCTCACAGGGACAGGACAAGAGCACGAAGCGGGTCGGGGAATCCGCGGGGCTTCCTAAGGGGCTGCTCATGGGAAACACCCTCCCTTTCCTCCTCCGTTTCCCCGACAGGAGGAACTCTGGGCCGAAGCACGGCAAGGAAGCGTCCTGGGTTCAGAGCGGAGGCGTCCTCTTCCACTGCAGCTGACAAGGCGAGCAGCATCGGGCAGAGGCAACCGCTCCTCTGAACATGGCTCTGACCCGGGACCCCTGTCCCAGGAGGGCCTCCGAGGCCCCGTTCACAGGGACCTGCTTACGAAGGCCCCAAGTGTGGCCCCGAGTCAGAGCCAACAGAGGTGTCCCTGACCCCATGATGGCAATTTCCATTCTTGAGCCCCAAAGAAGACAGAGTGTAGACTCCCCAGGCTTGGAGAGGGTGCCTCTGGTGTATTCGGGTGACGCCAGGGCTAAGAAGCCCTCTGCGTCAGGACACTGAGGGTGGAGCAGGAAGCCTCCAGCGCCTGACTCAACTGTCCAGCTACCCAGCTTCACCTAATGAAGATGCGCGATTCTCACTGTCTTAGGCGATGAAAGCATTGCAGCCAAAGTTCAAAGGGCAAATACAGACGTTGACAGGCCCTCAGAATGTAGGGCCCCGTGGGCCAGATCTCACTTTACTGGGCTGAATCTCTCCCAGAGTCTTCTGGATCCCGAACATCTAATCGCCTGTGTCTGCTGTGCCCGACGCTGCTGTCAGAGCAGCCAGCGAAGGGCTCTGCTCCTGCCGGGCCCTGCACCACTCAGGCCAGCCTGGGCTCCGCTCTGGAGCTGCCGGATGGGCCCCGTCTCTGTGGCTGGGGGCTGGGGTGTGAGTGACTGCCCCCCGGGAGGCAAGTGGGAGCCATGAGACACCCTGGGCGGTGCTTCTAGAGCCGTATGTGCATAGGGGCCACCTGGGATCTTGTTAAAATGCAGATTCTGACTCAGGAGATCCTGCATTTCTAGCAAGCTCCTGCGTGGAGGCCGCAGAAAGCTAGCACCTAATCGTCCCACCTTAAATTAAAAGAATCAGTGCACAGGGAGAGCAGCTCGGTGCTCTGTGACCACCTAGAGGGGTGGGATAGGGAAGGCGGGAGGGAGACGCAAGAGGGAGGGGATACGGGGATATATATATATGTATAGCTGATTCACTTTGTTATACAGCAGAAACTAACACACCATTGTAAAGCAATTATACTCCAATAAAGATGCTAAAAAAAAAAAAGAATCAAGAAGAAATGAATTCATCATATTTAAAAAAGGAAACTGTAGAGGGAAAAAGGGCAGCTATTCAAAGCATTCTTCATCAGACTTCTCTTACTCTGAGTAATTATAAAACCTCTTCTCCCAAGGATGAGAGGATTATTTCCCCACAAAACGTATTTTGTACTTTTGTCATAATTTTCAATATATGCACTATAATTATGGCATATTGGGACAGAATTTATTAAGCTATTGAGTACATTTGTGACACAAATGATTGGATTTAATTTACATTTATTTATTACATCTATCTTTGCATCTGTATGTCTACCATCTATTATCTCTGTGTCTATTTACCCATCATCCATCCCTCCATCTATCCATCCAGCCATCCACCTACCATCCGTCCATCCATCCCTCCCTCCATCCGTCCATCCACCCATCCATCCGTCCGTCCATCCATCCATCCATGCATCCACCATCCACATGCTCTGCCTGCAGAGGAGGACAAGGCTCAGTCAGTTCACAGTTCAGCTTCCCCAGAGTGTCCCATAATGTGGAGCAGGAGGAAGTGACCCAACACAGCTGCCTAGAGACAGGAAAACCGAGACCCAGAAACACAGGTGACTTGCTGAAGGGTACTGGTGAGCAAAAGCCTTCCTTCCACCCCATGGTTCCTGCTGCACATCGTTCAGCCCCATAGCCAGGCCCCTCCGCTCCAACTGAGACGGGCTGGGACCCGGGACTCGTTGCTGTACTGCTGCAATGCTTGCACCTGGACACACCTCTCCTTGAGCAGCAAAATACAGAGAAACTGTAGGCGACTAAAAATAACTGCATGCACGAGCAGCTGGGGCAAATTCTAAACCCCAAAGATACAAGGAGACCAAAAAACCCAACTGCCACTTTTGAAGAGCCCGGAGCAAAGGCAGGGAACTGCGCATGCCCCCTGCACACACCACCGCCAGAGGGGTGGGCAAAGCACCTAAGCCGCGCCTCTGGCTCCCCTGGACACACCCCTACCCTCACCCCGTATAAGGAACGAGCTCGCCCCTCGGCGCGGGGAAGCGCGCAAGCAAGGGAACCCGCTGTGTGTTCTCACTGCCCCCGCTGCAGCAGGGGCCCCAATACAGCCTGGCCTGAGTTCCTCGTGTGGCCTCTAGTCAATTTCTATTGACTGGGTAACGTCAAGAAGCCCGGTCGGTTAACACAATCACTCCGTTGTCCGACACCCCTGCTCTTTCCTGCTTCGTTGGTGGGGACCCTGGCTGGGGTTCAGGAGACCCAAAGGCCAGTTCTCTAGGGGGCGCCCCCCATCACTGGGCGCACGTCTCCTGAAGCCTCTGGGCCTCAGCTTTTGCTCCTCTTGAGATGAAGCCGCAGACGGTTTCCCGGTCACGCTCTAAGAGCCGCCACTGTTGGCCCCGGGGCTGGTCACGTTTTACACGTGGAACGCCCCCTCTTCCACATCTGCCGCGTGGAGTCCCGGCCGCGCGGGGCAGCCCTGCCCTCCCTAAACACATTGGTTCACGGTGCTCGGACCCCTCTTGCCCCGGAGGCTCTGCCACCCCCCACACGTGGAAATGCATCGCGCCAGAGGCCAGCTTCCTCAGAAGACCTGGATGCAGGCTTCCCTGCCCCCGTGTCCTAGGGGTGCCCACCCGCCGCCCCACGTCCGCCTGGGCCGGTGAGGAGCTCCCCCGGGCGGCCGGGCCCGCGTCCCAGCTCAGAGGCTTAGCCCGGGAGCTGCGGCCACAGACGGGCGGTAACGGTGCCGCCGCACGAGCCCGGGGACGGATCGGGGAATCGCACCGCCTTTGCAGCTGCCCCGGGTGAACCCAGACGGCTGCGCGCAGGCGGCCCGCGGGGCGGGGGCGGGGGCGGGGGCGGGGAGCCCGGGGCGCGTGCGCGGAGGGATGCGTCCCGGCGCCCGGCGGACGCCGCACCTTCTCGAAAACGCTTCCTCGTGCCCCCTCGACCGCAATTCTGAACTAGTCATAGCATACGCCGTGTTCAACGGAAGCCCTTAAAGCGGGTCTGATTTTTTAACATGCGATCACAAACGCCTTGCAACCCAGCGGCCCTGACGGCTCTCCGGACACCGCCGCGTTCGGCGCGGGGTCCCTGCTCTGCGCTCCTCCGTGGGTCGGAATCCTCGCCCGGAACGTCTTGGGCGGCCTCACGCACGTCACGCGGCTGAAGTGCTTGCAACGCGCTCCGTGCTCTCCCACGCGGCTGAGGGCCGGCGGCGTCCGTTCCGACGGCGTTCCTTCTGAAGGGGCTTTTGCCTGGGCGACACGCACCAAGGGGCAGAGGCGCTGGACACCTTCCCGGGGCGGCCTCGCCCACGGGGAGGCCACGTCCTCGGACGCGCGCGAGACAGAGAACCAGCGTGTGTCTCCCAGCGCTGCGCACGGGACACGGCTACTTGTGGAGGAAATGTCTATGTCAGTGCGAATATTAAGTCTTTTGGTCGCCCACGTATCTGCTTGCCTTCCTGTGTTTAGACACTTCTTTTGGCAGGAGGCAGAGGGCAGCTTCCCGCACACAAGCCCGGATGCTGACCCAGACGATGGCTTTCTCCCCAGCCGGATGGCGAGGGTGCAGGGGCCAAGGCCGGCCCCCTGCATGGACCAGGGCTGGGAGCAGAGGAAACAGCACTATTCTGACAGCTGCAGGGGCTACAGCCAGAGGGGGTCTCTAGACGCCGTGGTGTAAACATGAGCGGCCACGGCTCGAGGACATGGTCTCAGTGTCTCCCAGGCTGTAGGGCCTGGTTCCGGAGCTCTCCCGGCAGGCCTCGGATCCGACCAACACCTCTCGGAAGGAATTTGCTGCCTTACACTAGGCTCTGCTGCTTATCCGTACGGATCCCGACTGACCAGATGCTGGAGGCGAGGGACGAGGTCTCCAGAGGGTGACGCTCAAGTAACAGTCAATGCTCTTTCTAAAAGGCAGGTCCAGGAAAGAGGTTTCGTTCTGCTGGGGAGGGCGTGCAAGTTTGGGGCCTGAGCTAACTGCCAGGGCAACAGCGGTCTCTGCTCTCCACACAGCACCCAGGCTTCTTCCAAGTAAATGCTGAACACTTAGAGAAAGGCAGCTTAAACGGGAGCTGGACTGTCTGTCTCCCCTGTTTACAGAGGCCCAGGCAGGCATCTGTTTGGGCTGAAAGCACTCCTTCTCACACCAACTCCACGGCCACTGGGGGAACTTGACAGGCATCTCAGTGGGTCATGAATGAATCCAAAAATGCAAGTCCTTTTCAACATCTTATGGATAATTCCATAAACTCTGGTTTTTATATATGACTGAGGGCTCTTTACAGCAAATTGTTAGAAGGTTAGCTTTGGTAAACTAAATTCAGTAAATGCCTGGAGTTTACCACTGATTCTGACCCCGTGCTCAGCAACGTTCCAGAGCTCCTACTGTATACAGTTGGCCCTCCATATCTGTGGGTTCTGCATCTGCAGATTTAACCAACCAAGGATCAAAAATATTTGAAAAGAATTCCAGAAATTTCCAAAAAGCAACCTTGAATTTGCCACGCACCAGCAACTAGTTACATAGTGCTTACATTGTGTTAGGTGTTATAAGTGACCTAGAGATGAGTTAAAGTGTACTGGAGGATGTGCACAGATTATACACAAATACTACAAGGGACTTGAGCATCTGTGTATCCGCTCCCAGCAAGCGGTCCTGGAACCAGTCCCCTGTGGATACCGAGGGCCAACTGCAGAAGCAGGTGCCTAAAATGGGAATTCATCAGTTCCACTGTTAGCAAACTGGTTTAGGTTGGCCTTGGTTTTCTATTGCTACATGTTATTTTGCAATATGTCAGATTTACCGAAAAGTTGTACGAATATCGCATTAGAATCCTGTAAGCCCTTCATCCAGATTCCTACAATATTTTATCACACTGTATTCTTCCTGCCAACCTCTCTATATATTTATATTTACACTTATATTTTATTTTATTATTCTTAACCAATCGAGAGGCAGTTGCAGACATGATATCCCTTTAGCCCTAAAAACTTCGGTGTGTATTTTCCAAAAACAAAGGCATTCTCCTACATAATCGTAGTACAATTATCGAGATCATGAAATTAACACTGATATGGTACCACTATCTAATCAATAGAATTTATTTGGATTTGTCCAATTATCCCGATAACATTTTCTATGACAAGATAAAGGCTGGATCGCGCATCCCATTGGGTGGTCGTGTCTCTTTAACCACCTCTAATTAAGAACAAGTTCTCAGTGTTTCCTTGTCTCTCATAATATTAATATTGATATTGATATTTCTACCATGTGCCAGCCAGTTATTTCACACTGTGTCCCTCTATTCCAGTTTGTCTGAGAGGCAAGTTTCGCACTTTGGCAAGAAGGCTGCAGAAGGGCGTGCAGCAAGGGGCGGGGGTGCTCCCTGTTCCTCAGCACGGCAGGTGCTGTGGACGTGCGTAACGTGCTAGGGTGGCATCGGCCAGGTCTCGCCATGTAAACGTCACCGTGTTCCCGCTGGCGTTAATACCTGTGGCGAGATCCCCCCTGTTATCCCTCAGAATTGTACCCACTCATCTTCACAGGCACTGGTGATCCTTGTCTGGATCAAGCACTATCAAGATTTATTTGATTTTACTATAAAGAATATCAAATGTGAGGAGATTTTAGGTATTAATAGCTATGGATGTCGGATGCGAGACGTGCCTTTTACTCTCCCTTCCCTGGAGTAACCAGGGAGGAGGGGAGGGGTCTGAGCAGACGAGTCGTCTGCGCCTCAGTCTCTGCTGCTGTCGTGTGCATGGGACAGGCATGTGACTGCGGTCTCTGCAGGTTCCCCTCTCCGTCTCCTCCGCCCCCACCTGCCCAGAGTCGCTTTGGTCTGTGGCCTCTTCCCGGGGCAGCAGACGAGCATGGCACCATCACGTGTGGGACCCTTCCCGCTCCACTGCAGGGTCACCTCACTCTCCTCCCCACTGCATCCCGAGCTCTGCTCTGCACCACCGAGAACCTGCCACTTCCTGGGCGCCCCATCCTTCCTGCAGAGCTGGGTCTCCGCTTGCTGGGTCCACCCTTCAGTGAGAGAGCTTCCTTTGGCATTTGGAGAGTTATGGTCCAAACCTGCAGATTCTCTCATGATGAGCTGTCATGAAAATGCTTCTTTTTCACCCTATTTGGAAGAATATCTTTGATGGATATAAAACTCTGGGTTGACTTTTCCTCCCTCTTGCAGAACTTTAAAGATGTTAAGTTGTCTTCTGGCCTCTACTGTTTTTGGTGTGAAATGAAGTCACCTGCCATCCATGTCACTGCTCCTCAGAAAGCAATGTGTCTCTCTTCCCAGTGGCTTTTCTTTTTTTTTAAGATTTTCTATCTTAGACATCTTAGTTGGACTGTGATGTTCTTAGCTGGTTCTCTTGTCATTTATCCTGCATGGAGTTCTCTGAGCTGCTTTTCTCACAGATTTGGAGGGGGGCGCGTACATTCTTTCTTTTCCCCGCGTCCCATTCCATCTCTCTTCTTCCTCCTCTGGGATCCCTCTTACATGAGTGTTAGACCACCTGATAGCGTCCTACATATCACCTTGGCTCTGTGTATTTTTTTCACTGTTTTTCTCTGTTCTTCAGATTGGATATTTTCTATTGGTCTTTCTTCACATTTGCCAATCCTTTATTCTGCAGTCTTGAATCTGTAGTTAAGTCCATCCAGTGACTTTAAAAAATTTTACATGTACTTTTGTTTTCTAAAATTTCTACGTGGTGTTTTGCACGGTCTTCATTTTTCTGCTGAGTTTCCCCATGTATCCAATCATTATGACCATATTTTCCTTTTAAGTTTTTGGACATATTTGTGATAGTTGTTTTAAAGTCCCTGCCTGGTTTATCTCAGAGTTTGTGTCTGTTGACTACTTTCTTTCTTTCTTTTTTCATTTTGGGGCACATTTTCCTGCTTCTTCACATGTTTAGTAATTTTTTGATTGTATACTGGACATTTTGAATGGACATCATAGAAACCTAGTTACACCTATTAGTTGCTTTTTAAATTAGAAATAACCGTGAGTTACCACTATCTGCATTCACTATTATCTGTTTCTCTTTTTCTAGAGCTGTTCAGTTATCCCTAGAATGTGCACCAACACTATTTTGACATGGACGTGTTGCAATCCAAAAGTGAGCTAATCGTATGTCTACAACTAAAGTAAACGCATATTCTTTTTACTTTAACTCGTCACCACGGTTTCTTGTACAGGGATGCTTAATGGTCATCACTGAATCTTACTACTTCCATGATGCTACTACATCAAAGTCTGAAAAGGTATTTTGCTGCAACTAATTAAAAACAAAACAAAACAAGACAGATTTACTGGGCCAAGCTCTCTGTCTTCCCGGGGACGTAACACACGCGATCACAGGCCCCGCGGGTGTTGCTGCCTCCACACGACGCCCCGGGACCTGTGAAGCTGCTCCCTTTCCTCCTCCCCACACCCAGTCGTGTCACCAGATCCCACTGAACTTCCTACTAATTGCTCTCCGATCACCCCGCTTTTCCTCCCCAGCCACGACACCTCTGCCTTCCCGGATGTCACACAGACTCCTCGCTGCTCTCCTAATGCCAGCAATCCTCACTTCCGACACCTCTTCTGGCTCTGAAGCCAGACTGAGACCTGTAAATCGCAAGTCTGACCACACGAAACCCTGGGCGGGGCCCCTCCAAGGCCTCTCACTCCCTCCGAGAACTTCCGAGTCCTCGGGGAGCACAGCGCGCTCTCCCGATGAACGAGTCCTTCAGGCTGCCCCCCGCCATGACCCCATCTCTCGGCTGCCCTCCCACCAGGCCCCATCACCTGCATTTTCTTCAGCGCACCTGTTCTCGTTCACTTTTGGACCTTTGGCACGTGTTTGCCTCTCTCACCCCCACGCTGACCTCCTTTACTTGAGTAATTCCTCCTCATCTTTCAGAACCCATCCCAGGCACCTTCTCCAGGAAGGCCTCCTGGTGCTCCGTGTACCTTAGGGCAGAGGTTCAGGCCTGAGGCTATCTTGACACTCGTTCCACATCTAAAGAGCTGAGGTCCTCTGTGAGTGCCACTGTTGCAGGTCCTGAACAGGAGTGACACCACGAATGGAGAGCACTCACCACACGCAGGTGAGTGAGGAGGGGGTTGCAGGACCTCTTGCTTCCGGAGTGTGAGGGGATCTGAGGATTTCACGAGGAGGTGAAAAGGTATGAGAATATGCTTATCTTCGAGCTTTGGAGCAGCTCGTGTGGCCACACTGGGCTCCCCATCGTCTATACGGTGGAGCCCGACCCAAGGGTCTGGCGAGAGGAGACGGCCATCTGCGGTGCGGCTCTGGTGGCCTCGCTTTCCCAATGCTCTAGGGTGACCCGGGCGCGAGGCACCGGACGGAGGGCTTCCACCTCGTACACTCGGGCGACAACGTTCAAAAAGGCAGAGAGCGGCCGGGTGGGCTCATTAGTCCAAAGCTTCCGCTCCAGACCGGCCCCCGAGTCTGTTCACCGCTGGGAGCGAGGCTGGCCTCTGGCTCTGGGGTGAGCGAGTCCCGAGCCCACGGAGCTGCGAGGGGGTGGACGGACCCACGCTCACAGAGGGCTGCAGAGGCGGCCTGAGCGGCCCTGCGCTGTGCCCTCCCCCCCATCCGTCCTCCGCCACCCGACGGCGGGAGCCTGGCAGCGACCGGGGCTCCTCAGCCCCGACCACAACCGCGGGGGTGACCGGGGCACTGAGTTACTGTTGGACACGTCCCCTGTCCTCTCTCCCTTGCTTCGCTTTCCTCTGACGACGTCGAGCTAGAATCTGGAAACAGCGTGACGTACGGAGCCTTCAGATCTGAGGCCAAACGCACGGCGGGGCTGTGCCACGTTTTCCCGTCCAGCGTGACCGCAGCCGTTCAAAGGCGGGAGCCGCTCTCCGCGTGGGACAGAGGCTCCGGACGGCGGGCAGCCCCCGGCTGCTGGCCACTCAGGCTGCCGAAAGCACGCGACCGCGTCTGAGGAAAGGCGTCCTCTGTTCTGGACAGTTGCAGTTTCAGAAAAACTGGAGCACCCGCTGCGTGGAAAATCCCACGTGAACGAAGGTGAAAATGCAGGGGAACAGGGAGCCGTGGAGGAGAAGGGTGTGGGTGCAGTGCTGAGTGGGTGAGTGACGTCCCACCCGGCGGGTCTCGGGGACGCTTGGTTTCCTGGGGTGACCGCCGGCCACAGGCCTCAGGCGATCGCTCAGCCGCGTCTGCTCGGGAGAGGGGAGGGTCAGGTATGAGAAAGAGGCCGCCAGGCACGGCCGCCCTCCACGCCCCACCACGTGCCGGGCGTGGGGATCGGACGCTGCCCCTTCCCGTCGGATGGGGAGGAGGGACCCGGGGGGCCGCCACACGCAAGATGCAAAGGCAGGATGCGGACCCAGGTCTGTCTTGCACCAGACGCTACCACGTTCAGCATCAGACCTACCACAGCAATACGTTAAACAGTAAATGTCTGGGCTGTGCCAGAGTGCTGGAACTGCAAGAAACCCTCCTCCCCACGTTCTGTTTAATATCAGAGACCCATCGTCTTGCTGGCCCGCTGAGCACGGTCTCTTTTTAATGCAAACAACCACCTTTTGGGGGGGCTCCAACTCGTTATGCGGGATGATCTAACCTCTAATAGTGAAACGGAGAGTTTTTAAATCTACGGATCTAGCCGACGAGAAACAACTGCCGGGTCAGGACGGCCACACGGGCACTAAAGGCGAATGAGCCGGGTCCTCGAGACCGCGAGGGCACCCGGAGCGGAGCCGGGAGCGCCCAGGGCCTCACCACTCCCTCGGGAGCCCCACGGGTGCACGCGACGCCGACTGGAGTCAAAATTAAGCTCCTCGGCCACACTAGCCACACTCGAACTGCTCAGTAGCCTAAGCAGCGGCTGCCACGTTGGCGGCACGATCTAGAGCATCTCGCCGTCGTCCGGGGAGCTCGGGGCCAGCGCGGCCCTAGGGACCGGCCGCGGGTTCCGCTAAGTGCTGTGAGTACGTCTGCACGGAACTCACCGAGGGTCAGAAGCCTCTGCGGGCAGAACGTGCCGACGGCAGGAGAATCAGCCGGAGGGGCCGCGTTGCCCCCACCCCCTCTCGCCTCCTGCCCGGACCCCTGCGCGGATGGCACCCTCACAAGCTCCACAGTGGCGTCTGTGCCCTTGGAGGCTCCTGTCAAGAGGACACGTCCCTAAGACACCAAGCCCTGTCGCGTGACGGTACAGCTGCCCGCCGTCCTGAGCCACCAGGGGAGGACCAGCCGGAACCGGGCTCCGAATGAGCCCCACTGACGGCTCCCCGCAGCCCAGGGCTGTGGCCGCGGCCCAGGCTGGGTGTGGAACGGGGCGCCCGTCAGCGGGAGCAGAGAGTGGGGAGGGGGAGCTGAGACTAGGGGCCCCCCGAATGGGTTCAGGTGCCCCTTTCTGCCCCGGGTCTCCCAGGCACGCCACCAGCTCCCATTTGGTTCTGTCCACATGCTGTGGTTGCCACATCAGGCGCACAGCTAAGAAAAGCCACCAGAAAAGTGTGCGACTGCGGGTGGGCTTGTCTCCACTCGGGGGCCCCTGCCCTCCCCACCAGAAGCCCGAGGCTCCCCGCTGCCAGGCCCCAGGCTAAGCCGGGGCTCAGGGCAGGGGTGCAGCTCCCAGCACACCAGGAGGAGCAGGACACGGCGCCCTGCTGGGACCTCCGCAACCCCGGGCTCGCTTCTGAACGTGGGGACAGGAGCAGGAGAAAAGCGGGGAGAAGCCCTTGAATCATTTCTCAGAACCACAGAGCGAGCACTTAGCTGCTCCCAAACTCACTTCCAGGGAAGTGGAGAAACGTTCTCCAACCTTCTGCTCCTGTAAAATAACCAAACCAGCTTTCTGAAGTCTCGTCAGTGGCTCATGACTCATGAGAGCTTTTTAATTTATTTTTAAAATAAATACATATATTTATTTATTTGGCCGCGTTGGGTCTTCATTGCTGCAGGTGGGCTTTCTCTAGTTGTGGCGAGCGGGGGCTACTCTTTGTTGCGGTGGCTTCTCTTGTTGCAGAGCATGGGCTCTAGGCGTGCGGGCTTCAGCAGTTGTGGCTCGCGGGCTCTAGAGCGCAGGCTCAGTAGTTGTGGCACACGGGCTTAGTTGCTCCGCGGCACGTGGGATCTTCCCAGACCAGGGCTCGAACCCGTGTCCCCTGCATTGGCAGGCGGATTCTTAACCACTGCGCCACCAGGGAAGGCCTCATGAGAGCTTTTATAGATCTTTTTTCCAAGAAGACACTCCAAAAAAAAAAGGGTAAGACCCAGCTCGTCCTTAGGGAGCAAGTTTTCCTCACCCGGGAGGTTCGGCTGGAAGACTTGCTCACACACCGAGTGAGACCATGGACACCAAGAACACCATAAACCACTTTTTTCCACACCGTTTCACACATGCGTATTTCTGTCCCGAGGCAAGGATTCTGCACTTCACCACTGTGACACATCTGTACACAAATGAGAAGCTCTTAATTACTAACTCTAACCCAATGTTGAGGCCCACAGCCAGCAGCGGTGGGTCCTAACCTTGAGGGACAGGCACAGGCCACCGCCTGCCGCCCCAGCCGCCGGCGCCTCTGCGGAGCGGCGGCCAAGGCTGACTCCACACACCGTGGCACTTCCGTGGATTAAACGCCTTCCACAGAAACAGATCCTGGAATCAGGATGTGGGTCCGTGCGGTTTGTCTGGGAGGCGATCCCAGGAGAGAGCTTCGGGGGTGAGGAGGTGGGACTGGGGAGGGAGGGAGCAGACAAAGGTGATGGATGCTGGAGGGTCCTCTGCGGGACTCCGGAGTGTGCCCCAGAACTGTCTGAGGGCCAGAGAAGCAGCGTGTTTATCCGTCAGCTCTCATGCCTCATCCTCCGAGGGTCTTCGAGGAGTTAACCGCTGAGCAGCCCTGACCCACCTTGGACATGGACCGAATGGGCTCGTTCAGCCAGAGGGACGCAGGGGCTCAGGGCCCGACGCCGTCGGCATAACCAGGAACCGCCCAGCAGAGCTGCCGGTGCGCCCGGGTGGGGGGGGGGAGGTGGGTAGGGCTGAGGGGTCTGTTACAGAGATTTTCTTCCAAGACGGGCTTTTATCAGACTGACGGCACCATGGTGGTGGTGGAGTGGGTGTCTTCAAGGACTGTCCCTCCACCGAAATGACCACTAAGGTCACAAAAACAGACAGAATCAACCTTTCAGAAATCTCGCACACTAGAAACAAACTTATAGCAACCAGAGGACCAAGGGAGTGTTCAAAGGAGAAAGCGATTACTAAATTTGGTAAGAAGGCACTGTGGCATTTTTGGTTACCCATCTATTACCCTTGGCTCCCAAACTTGACAGGGGCCATGGGGATGGTGGCCTCCTTTCCCAGTGTGACTTGCTGGTAGCAGGAGGCTATACTGACCTCATTCTCAAAAAACGGTGGTCGTGTGTATTGACCTGTACTGATTCCCTGAGGGACCAGTACAGAGTGTAACCTTCCTTTAGCTGGACCGGCTTTCTGGAAAGCATCTGCTGAAAGCATTTAAAGAGATATCCTGGCTGTGACCCCTTGGAGCAAGAGCTGGCCAAGCAGCAGAGAGACCGGAAAGCTGGGGACGGGGGAGGCTGAGAGGATGTTCTTGGGGAACGGGGGCTTTGAAGGGCTGAGGCATGTCCCGGGGGGTCCGGAGTGCAACACGCGTGCCGAGGGCCGGACTCATCCCAGAGAAGAGCTGTGGGGATACTGGGCTCACACCTCCAGCGGACCTTTGTACTCTGCACAAGCAAGAAGTGAGGAGCTATGGGTGGCCTGGCTGAGTGACGGAGTGGCCAGCTCAGAGCCCATCTGCAATCCCTCTCTTAGCTTCAAGCATTCAAGGTAATCTCTGTCAGGTTACTGGCTGACTGTGAAGAGAAGGAAACAGACTGCAGGGACCATACATGGCAAGGAATACAGTCTTTGCAAAAAGAGTTTGGAAAAGTCACTAAACAAATGGATGAGCACAGCCCTCAACAATCAACACCAGCAAACCCTGGGGAAAAGAAAGAACCTGATTTCCAGAGTTCCCACATTATAATATTTAGTTAAGTCCAGTTCTTAAAAAACAACAACCTATGAGGCATACAAAGAAACAGGAAAGTATGGCTGATTCACGAGTGAAAAAGCAATTGGAGAAACTGTTCCTGAGGAAGCCCCACATTTGGGGACCTGTGCCCAGCACCAAGCACACCAACATATGCATTATGGGAGTCCCCACAGGAACAGAGAGAAAGGAGCGGAGGTAGTCTTAGAAGAGATAATGGCCAATAACGTCCCACATTTGGTGACAAATGTAAATGTACATATCCAAAAAGCTCCATTAACTTCACACAGAATAAATTCAAAGAGACCCACGCTGACACATCCTAGTCAAACTGTGACAGAGAATCGTGAAAGCAGCAAGAGAGAAGCGACTTGTCATGTACAAGGGAGCCTCAGTGAGACAGAGACCTGACTTCTCATCAGAAATCATGGAGGCCTGAAGGCAATGGGATGACATACTTAACGTGCTAAAAGAAAAAAAACCCTGTCAACCAAGAATTCTATATCTGGCAAAACTATCCTCTGAAAATGAAGATGAAATTAAGACATTTCCAGATAAGCAAAAACTGAAGGAATCTGTTGCTAGTCGACCTGCTCTACGATAAATGCTAAAGGGAGTCAGTGAGGCTGGCATGGAAGAAAAGTACACAGTGACCCGAGGCTGTACAAAGAAATCAAATCAGTGCGTAGATAAAATATGAAACCCAGTGTCATTGTTTTTTGGGTTTGTACGTCCTCTTCTGTTTCCTAATCGATCTAAAAGCAGATGCATGGATAACACAATACTTATAAATCCATGTCGATGGGCATGGGACGATGAAGAGGTAACTTGTGACAATAACGTAAAGTTGGGTGAGCAGCTGTACAGGAGCTTCTGAAATTAATTTGGTATTATTTCAAAATAGATTGCCACAAATATGGGATGTTCATTGTAATACCCATGATAACCACTAAAAAAAAAGCAACTAAAAATTTTACAGAGAAGGAATGAGAAGGGAATCAAAATGGTAGACTAAAATCAATCAATCAAAAACAAAACGAGGAGGAACTGAGGAACAGAAACCATGTACAATATAGAGGAAAACATAGCAAACTGGAAGAAGTAAGCCCTTCCTTGTCAGAAATTACTTTAAATGCAAAGGAATTAAATTCGAAAATTAAAAGACAGACTAGCAGAATAGATTTCTTTTTTTTAAGTCTGATCCAACCGTATGCTGTCTATGAGAGACCCACGTTAGATGCAAAGACACACAGAAGTTGGAAGTGAGAGGGTGCACCTTGGATGGCGCATGTTTAGTGAGCAGACAGGGGCTGGAGGCACATCACTGGGAACGTACCAAACGCCACTGAATCGTTCACTTAAAAATGGTCAAGCTCATGCTATGTGAATTTAAGCTCAGTTTTTTTTAAAGACTTCATCAATTTAGCTGTGCTGCACTTATCTGCTTCCCATATATTTGCTGCTGTGGATTACGGGTGTTTTAAGAGCATGGACGGGGCCGTACTCCTCATCTGCGGTGTCTCCACCTTGGTGCCTGGCCTGAGAAAATCTGTCGGCGGCACCGGTGAGCACGGTGACATCACCGAGTGACCCACACTGCTGGCCACACAGTGGCCGTGAGGGTCAGCCTGCCGGCACCTCCAGCCGCAGGAGGGGTCACGGCCCCCACCGTCCCATGCCAGCACTTCAAGCTCAGAGAGCAGCGGACCCCTGTCCTGTCTCCTTGCACCGGTTCCTTTGCAGGTTGCGGCTCCCCCGTTGTGAGGAGGTTCTGGAAGGGCCACCTTTGACCACTGCTGACAAGCTTTGTCGCCCTCACAGCCCCGGGCCAGGCCAGGCCCTGGAGCCCTCGGTGAACGGCCGCTGAAGGACAGAGGGACAGAGGTGCCGGGTGGCCCTGTCCATGCTCGCCTCCCCGAGGACCAGGTCACTCTGGATTTCTCTGCCTTTGTGACTGACGTTGGTTGTAAAAACAAGATTGAAGAGATCAGCTGCTCTGAAGCCACCAAGAAGGCAGGCAGGCAGGCCCTTCTTGGAAATGTTCCCTGATACACTCACCCTAGGGAGGGTGCAGGAAACCTGGAAACCAAATCCTATACTTTTCCTACAAATTATGTTCATCTGACAAGATTCCCTTCACTCGGAGTCAATATACTTGGAAGCTACAGAGACGGGGGAGAGCGATTATATTCAAAATTCTCACTTTTTCTTCTACAACTATTTCCTTACAAATATCTAAGACACATTCACAGCGTTTGAAGTCTTACGTTTAAATATAAGAAGGTGACTGGCCTGGTTCCTATAGCAACGTGGGGCACGCGGCACATTCGACAGGTTTTCCGGACACAACGGGGGGTCCACGTCCACCAGGCCCACTGCCCGTGGTCCATGCCCTGGGCGCCACCCGGGGCTCCTGGCTCCCTCAGGGAACAAGACAGACAAAATCTTTGATGGAGACGACGTCCTAGCAGGGGACGCAGACAATAAAATTAAAACCAAACTGGTGATGGACGTAAAGGAGGAGGTCAGGGGAGGGAACGGGGTAGGAAGTGCCACCCTGGGTCAGGGGTCAGGGAGGCCTGGCTGAGACAGTGAGGCACAGGCCGCGTGGTCACTGGAGGGGGGGGGCAGCAGGTGGGTGTAAGGAGGACGGCCGGGCTTTGCCGTTTCCAGGGCAGCTGGGGGGCTGCAGGGGGCCTGGGAGGCGGGGACACAAATCACTGGGCATCAGCAGTCGTTGACGGAGCCCGGCGTGGAGGCTGCGGGCGTCGCGAGCCGTGGGTGAGGGCGGGGCCGCACGCCGGGCCGCCTGCTGCACAGCTCCGTGACAGCTGCTGTGTCGGGGTGTGCGCGCTGCAGAGACTAAGACGCGGGCCTTGTCCTGACGGAGCCCACGGTTTTGTGGAGGAGACAAAACCGGTGACGCTTAAACAGACAAGTAGCAACCCAGAGCGGCGGAAGACGAACGCTGCGAGGGTTCAGGGCAGGGAGCGCTCCCGCTCGCTCGACGGCCTGGGGCCTCGTGGGGTGCCGAGAATCTCCCGGCGCGGAAGAACACGAGCAGAGCAAGAACGCGGGGACGCGGCTGAGCCTGGTGGGGACCGCGAGGGGCCCGGCAGGACTGCACGGAGGGTCCGCGTGGAGGTGAAGTAGGGCACAGCGGCGGGGTCCCCTCCGCCCTCAGGAAGTGACCTCGGGGGCTACCCGTGCAGAGGGTGCGGCCCGGTCACCGGTGGAAGCAGCCCGCGGCAGACCCCCTCTCGCGTCCAGCCCCCCGCTGACCTCTCAGCCAGGCAGGAGCACTTCAACGACAGCTCTCCTGACGGGTCCCTCCGTCCACGGCCGGAGACCTGGCAGCACCTCTGCAAACTCGTCAGCCCGCCAGACCGTGGAAGCTTGAAGTGCGGGGTGAAGTCCTCGTGCCGAGAGGGCTCCCACGGGGCTCTGCCTCCTGCTCGCCGCTCTGTCCCGCCCCGAGCTCCATTGCTCTGCTGCTGCCCCGGAGGCTCCCAGCCTCTGGGATTTGCAGGCGGAGGGGCTGTTCAGTGTTAAGTCCACACGTGCACGTCGGGCGTTTGCTCTTCAATCTGCTACAGGGCTGGGCGTCCCGTTTAAATAAAACGCTGGAAGCCCACAGGCACTCTAGATTTCTCCCTTCCCGGCTGCACGAGAGGCCGCCGACAGCCCTTTCTAGGACGGGCGGCTCTGCCAGGAGCACAGTTCTGAGTGACCTCCTGAAGCACCCTCGGCGGCCGGTCCACGGGGGCCGTCAGGCCGGACCACACGCGGGGCGCGCAGGGACCCGCCCAGAGCTGGGCCCTGGGGCCCGCCGGGCCGTCAGAGCTCAGCCTCGGGTACAGGGCATGGCTCGCCCCTCCTCACACTGGACGGGAATCGGGCTCCGGACTGAGACAGAAGGCGAGGGTGCAGGTCGGGGGGAACAATGAGCTGGACAGGGTGGAGAGAAACGGGGGTCACGGGGGCAGGGGGCTCAGCACAGGCCCACCCAAGCAGCGTTCCGCTTGCCCCGTGTGTAAGACGAAAGGCACCAGGCAAGGTGCCAAGAGCCCGAACCTCGCCCGTTTCCATCCACCCCCAAAGCCGAGCAAGTGGCCGCTGCCTGGCCAGCGGGTTCGGTGGATGTGGACAGGGTCCCTCTGGCGAAGGCCGGAGCACGGCCAGCTGCTCTCAGGCTACTTTACGTGACAAAGACTCACGCGCAAACACCAGCACCAAGT
Source organism: Kogia breviceps (assembly GCF_026419965.1). NCBI lineage: Eukaryota > Metazoa > Chordata > Mammalia > Artiodactyla > Physeteridae > Kogia > Kogia breviceps. The sequence goes on along the minus strand of NC_081318.1, from coordinate 1,050,882 downwards.
GTGGAGAAACATGTTCCGTGTGAAAACCGCGGGGAACGACCCCCGGGCTCCTCCCCACCCCGGGGCAGAGACCCCAGCCCGAGCCCTCCCTGCTGGCCTCTGCGGACCCAAGGGTCACGCCTGGGGGTGAGAGCGTCAGTAAGCCTTTCCTCTTTTACTGAGAAGCACAGGGGTTTGCTCTCCACTGAAAGGGATTCCGGAAGGTTCAGGAACGCGGGGAGATGGTGTCTGCGGGTGGTTTGGGCGCTTTCCAGTCTCTACGAGTCACGGAGGCCTTGGAGGGCCCTGCGGGGCTCGGGGGGCGCTGACGGGGCCCCCTGCCAGCCGGACTGGACGCCCCATTCGAGGAGGGACCGTCCGCGTCCCCACCCCCCGGCCCCTCCCTGGGTACGTCCAGGTCCTCGGCCCCTCAGTCTGCCCCGCCCGCCCCCGGGCCTCTGTCCTCACCACCGCTCTCGGGCCTGAGCTGCCTCCACACCCGCCCACCCGGAAACGCCAAACTGGTCTCTCTCATCCGGAAACCCACCACGTCCCTGGGGCTGCCTTGTGGCCGCTGGGCTCTGACGGCCTGTGTCTGCTACGGGCCGTCAGGATGTCCTAATCCCAGGGCTCTCCCTGGGCCACCAAATCAGAGCCGTGGGGGTTGGGGGCACGGGCACAGCTCCGTTCACAACCCCCTGCCTGGGCTGCCAGGACAGCGGGTGGGTACCCACATGTCCGACCTTTGGGGTGCAGGGGTCACCCCTCTGCCCTCCAGCTGGTGACCTGGACCACTGTCTCCTCTGAGCCCACGTTCCATCCAAACCTTAAAAACAAAACGGACTGTTTACACATCTGTCCCCCACTGGGCAGGGGCCCTCACTCCTCGGCCCCCGGACACTAGGCTTATCTGAAGCCCATGACAGATGCCTGAGGAGAGGGACCCAGGAGGGGGCCGGGCTGTGTCCAGAGCCTCCCCAGCCCTGAGCCCGGCCAGGTTTCCAGTGCCCAGTCCGTCTGGGGGCTCCTCCCGGCTCTGTTACAATGCAGACTCCGGGCCCCGCCAGCTGACTTTCAGCCTTTCGACAGACTGAGTTCAACTTGGCAGAAAGGTTTTAAAAGGTTGCACTAGAATCCCGAGACCGTGGGTTGATATATTTCTTATTTAGCTTGTGGGTCACCAACATTTTATATCTTGGTAAAAACATCATAATAAATGTTTCAAGTTTATGTCAGGACAGATGAGATTCTAAGGCCACGCTGTGTGTATACTGTACCATCAGTGTCTGTCTGGCATCCTTCCTGCAGACTGTGGAGCTCTGTGCTCCTGTGCTCTCGTCCCGCGCCCCCAACGGAGTCAATGCCAGCAGCAAGCACGGCCTCCCGACCGAGTTATTTCCGAAGGAACGAACACTTGAATGAACGCAGGCCGCTGCCGGGACCCTTGTAACTGGCCCGTCTCCGCTCCGACGTTCAGACTCACGCTTGGCTTATCTTTGTTGGTGTTGGCCGGCAGTTTGGTCTGGGAGCTCCCGTTTCTCTCGTATTCCTGCATTCGTTGTTATTTCGATTTTGTTTCCGCCATGGTGGGCACCCCTCCTCGTGGAGCCGGAGGCCCCCTGGAGCTGCTTTACAGAGGGCACGTGGGCTCCGCTGTGAGCCGGCCCCTTTGTTTTCCACTTCGGAGTCGTGAACCGAAGTGGGGCGGGCGTGGTGGCAGGATGGACTGTGTCGCTGGCAGAGCCGGGTGGGGGACACTTGAGAGCTCCAGCGATGACGCCGCCGGGGCCGTGGGGGCCCGGAGAGTCGCGGTTCCCTGCCTGCCGACGAAGCGAGGGCCCCTCGCGTACGAACAACACGACGAGAAGGAATCCCTGTGCGTCGATGGCCTGCCAGCTCTTCACAAGGCGTAACCTGGAGCCTGGCCTCCACTTGCTATAGTTTAGCTTCACCCGGGGCGGCTGTTGCCGGCGTCTGCGGCTCACAACCCCGCGTGGAGAGCACGTGTGCGTCACGGGAGGCCCCCGGGACAGAAGACCCTCCCCGTGTTCCGGTCTCCGGCCCCTTGGACTGGTCAACAATCATATTCCAAATCACGTTCTCTGAGTCAGGGATGAAACACACACTGGTGCCCAGTTTAGTAAACGTCAGGCAAGGGTGGCCCGTTGTCTGAAACGGACACATAAAACCTCTTTCAATCAAAACCTGCAGGAAATTAGGATCTTACTAATTTTGCTAGGTTTACAAAGAACCTCTCCAAAGCAAAGGAAACGCACAATTAACATGTTACCGGGGATGCGTAAAAGCAGTAAACCAACCCCAGGGGGCTCTGCCTGGGCACCTGTGTGTTTTTTATTCTGACTTCCTCATCTTGGTCTGGAGAAGCTCAGCTCATGTCCTAAGAAGGACGGGCGAGGCCTGGGCGCCTCACGAATAACAGGGCTTCCACCGAGGTCCACCTACCGTCACTCTGACACACTCCTAACGCTGGAAGGGGCACAGACACACTGTCACAGCCTCTCAACGGGGAAAAAAGTAGAGATGTTCCACTCCTCACTGACTCTCATTTAATCGAAATAATGAACTAAGCCCAGCTCCTGGCTCCCTGGTCTTCAGGCAGGTTTTCTGGTTTCAGATGCCTTCCGGGTTCCGTCACCCCTGGTGCTGGTGCCTCAGGGTCTGCCTCCCTTTGTGCCTCCCCGTTTCCTGCCTGTGACCCCCCAGTTCCCTCCGGTCCGTGTGTCCGTCCAACCTTGGGTGGGCCCAAGTCCGCCCGCTCAGCTGACGAGGGTCGCGGCTGCTGCACATGCGTCTCCGGCCCATCCCCCGCTGGTGCTCTCATCCTGAGCGTCGATGGGTCTGATTCTGTTTCTCCAGACGCCCTGTTCTGCATCCTGCAGGTCGGGTCTCGTTTTGTGCTTTGTTGCCATGTGTCTCCAAAGCTCACGGCTGACCGCCCCACGCCTGTGCCGCTCTTCCTCGGCCGCCCGCGACCCTCGAGGGTCAAACCGCAGAACAGAACCGAGGCTGAGCTGCGGAGCTGAAAGAAGAGAAGGCACCTCCGGCCAGAGCTCCCCTGGGACGCTCGCTGCCTGGGCCTCACTCGGCCCCCTTGGGCATATGGAAGACGGCAGGCAAAACTTAGAGCCCAGGGGACCGACGGGTGACACTCAAAGTAGATCCCCGGATGCTCCGGAACCTGGGCTTTCCTCCCAGCGGAGTCTCCGGCGATTCCTGTGTTAGCGGTGCGGTCAGGTCTGACGTGACGTTCGCGGCCACCCCTCAGGTGCGTGAACGCGGTCCTGAGCGCGTGCGGTGTTGGCTGTGACCGCAGCCGGGAGGGCCCCACGCCCAGAGCTCAGGGGGGGACGAGACCAGATGGGAGCCTCCCCGGGGGCCTGCCACCCGCTCCAGCACACGGGGAGCCGCGCGGAGACGCCGGGCGAGCGCGCAGGGCACGCGCACCTGCTGACCCGGACGGAGAGCCCAGCCTGGGGACTCAGGAATCCGTCCAACTTTGTGCCACCGGATCCTGATCTGAGGGTCTCTACCTGCACCCACGCTGCAACCTGAGTTTCCGTCACATCTCCGCCATCACCGCTGCCCCATAAACCCTTTACGACGTCCCAGAGCCCTGTCTGAGGGACCCCAGCGTCCAGCCTGGTCTTTCCCCTTCCACGGGGCGCCAACATAAGTGGAAGGATGGTCTGGTCGGTCTGACGCTGCAGCTGCCCTGTGACACCACCTGCCATGGCCGTGTCTTTCGGGGTAGGACCCACCTGCTTGCACCACTGAGCTCTGGTTCTCCGCCCCCACCCCGCTCCGATCTGTTCCGGGCCTGCAGAAGTGGTCCAGCTCCTGTCCACAGCCTGGTCCTCAGAAGGTCTGAGGGCAGCTGTGGACGGACGTGTAGCCCGCGTACCATGCTGAGGTCCAGGCGCCGGGCAGGAAGCAGGGCTCAGACGTAGGACTGGCCCGGGGAAGAGATTTACGGAGAGACAGAGGAATGAAGGGGCCGTGACAGCGCTGAGAAGGGGATGTCACAAAGCAACGCTGGAGGAATACAGGAAAATCAGCATTTTGAAGCAGAAACCCCTGGTTTGAATGTTTTCCCCTTTCCCTGAGCCGCAGATGCTACCCTTTGAAGGCGCCTGCTCACAGGAGCAGCTTCACCCAGAGGACGCTCTTAAAAGGCAGTTCAAAGGGTTAGTATTTTTCTTAAATGTCGCATTAGTGGAGGTTCCAGCAACAGTGAACCAGTTTCAGTTTCTGGGCTAAAAAGTGAATGCTACACATTTGATCTTAAATTGTTAGTTCATTCCTAATTGCCTGAAGGACCTTTAGATAGTGGGGGCAAGGGGAGGCCAGGGATGTCAAGACGAAGATGTGAGGAGAGGTGGGGACCAGAGGGGGGGCTTTCGGAGCCCCCAGGGGGCCCACGGCACCTGTGTGCCAGTCGGGGGGAGGTCACACTCTGAGCCCCTGGGGGGACCCAGACCAGTTCCTTCTGAATCTCTGGAACCAAGTCAGGCGATGGGTTTATATATCCCATGTGCTTTACAGTAAATTATGTCTACTTCTACTAAATCATCTTTTAAAAGAAATAAGAATAATACAGCAAAATAATAGATTTAAAATATAAAAATTGGGGAGTTTCTGGCATTCTCCTTAAACTTGACAAAGCACTGCTTCTTTGTTCGATTTCACATTCTGCCCAGGGATGAGGCGGAGTGCTGCTGGGTCAGTGTAAATAAATCTCTTTTCTCTGTGAGAGGAACAACCTCCACACTATATTCCAGAAATATCGATTCTCCGAGGCCACTCGTGCACTGGAACAGCACACATACAAATGCTGCTCTGGTGTGAGCTCCAGGTAACTGAGAAAAGCCTGGAATTTTCTATCCTGGTATACAGCTCACTACCGATTAGGCAACCTTTCTTTGGCAATCAATATCCTGAATTTACGCCAGATCGTAAGTACTTTGGTGGAGAAAAGCAATTCTAAGTAGTACAGCCAAAGCTACATCGTGTTTGTGATACTTAAAATTCCTTGCAGCTGGAAACCTGTCACAGAACGTGAGACAGGCTCACATCTTCCCTGCACAGGGCTACTTGTAGATCTAATCAGTGGACGAGGAGGCCTTGCCAGTAATTTCTAAACCACATCAACTTCTCTAAAGGCAAAAGCCGGGAGAGCATCAGCAGCCAGTCTCAGGTCTCTGGAGGAGAGCAGCACGTCCCCACCTGGTCCTGCACCGCGACTGCTTCCGACAGTGCACGGTGGGGGTCCCTCGAGCACTGGAAGGAAGACACGGGCTCCAGTCATATCTCTGCTTTAGACCACCCCTGCTCAGCCTGGTTTTAAGTGGCAGGGCGCAACTCAGAAAAGAGAGACGGGAAGGGTAAGGTCAGCACGGCAGCTGGGCACAGGGGGGCTGACCGGGAGGCCCCGAGGGACCGTGCGACTCCGGGTCCCCCTCTAGTCCCAGTGCCGCGGTCAGCAGCGCAGCACGCTCCCGGCACGTGAGGCACAGGCAGGAGACTCCGAAAGAACACCTCTGAGAAAGCCCCCAAATTGGTGCAATTGTCAGCAACAGAAAGTGGCCTTTGCATATTTCTAAGGAGACTCGGGTGAGCAGGAACCCGGGAGGCCAAGAAGGAAACATGCAAGTTGTGGCAAGCGTGCTCCCTAATCCCGACATCAGCTGCTGGGACATCGTGTGCCCCGAGCCCTGCGATGCATCTGTGCTGTGCTGGTGGCACGTTTTATCGTTCCTCATGCTGGCGGTCAGTACACGGCTAGGCGGCCGTTTCGTGAGAAACGCGAGGGAACCGCTGGGTTGAAGCTAAGCGCTTCCCTGGGGGTCTCGGAGTCGTAGTGCTGGCAGCGCGGAGCCAGAGCGGCGGACGCGGGCCGCTGCGCGTCGACACGTGCGACCTGTCGGAGATGCAGCAGAGCCTGTGGGCTGCGGGCCGGGCTCCTGTCGGGCAGCGGTGGCTCCTGCCCACGGCCGGGGTCACGGGGCAGGTCAGCAGGACATCGATGGACAGATTCTGTTTGAACCGCCATCAACACGCTGTTCCTCAGTCTCGGTCCGTGAGTCTGTGACAGGCGGGGCTCCTGGTTTGAGAGACACCACGCAGTCCTCGGGCGCTAACGACCGTGAGCGCGGTGTGACGAGCACACGTGTGAGTGCTGGGCCCTCTGTGCTCCGCCTGCCCCGGGCCTCAGCCTGATTTCAGACTTTAGCCGTGACGTGCGTTTCATAAACAAGGGAATAAGGTAAGAGAGGCCGCAGCTCCGAGCCCGCGAGGGAGCAATGACTGCAAGGCGCTGAGACGCCACGAGCGTGAGAGGCCCACAGAGGCGGCCAAGTGTCCTGGGTCACTGCTTCACTTTTGTTCTGTGTTTTTTTTTTTTTTTTTTTTTTGCGGTACGCGGGCCTCTCGCTGCTGTGGCCTCTCCCATTGCGGAGCACAGGCTCCAGACGCGCAGGCGCAGCGGCCACGGCTCACGGGCCCAGCCGCTCCGCGGCACGTGGGATCCTCCTGGACCGGGACACGAACCCGCGTCCCCTGCATCGGCAGGCGGACTCTTAACCACTGCGCCGCCAGGGAAGCCCACTGCTTCAGTTTGTAATAAAAATCTTACTTTCCCGGAGGATACATTTTCATACACAGGGCCTGCTGTCTTTTGGCTCCTGGGCCTGAGAGTTGGAATTAATCTGCGTGACTGACTCACGTCAGAAATGCACAAAAAGAATTTGTTTATTGTCACAGAGCAAAGGGACCATCTAAATGTGCACCCTGGCTGGAGCACCTTATCCGCACCATTGTAAAGCCCTGTGTCTGAGCGGGCTCTGTTTTTTGTGAAGGTCCCCCAGAGAGGAACGGGACGGAAGACGACAGGGAATGTCCTCCATGGGGTGAGAGCAGGGCAAGCGGCCACTCCGAGAACACGACTGTCTGACGCTGACATCCAGGGAGCAAGCGGAGAGGTGGGCGGAGTCTGTAAACCGCTCTGGGGGTTCTGCACTTTTGACCCCCTCACAGCACTGGTAGGGGACACGAGGACGACACGGGGGGCTGTAGGTCTCTGCAGGCGCTCTTGGCGCTCCCATCCCAGAATGGCGGCGCCCGCACACAGCACCATCTCCCCCAATACAGCATAACCAGCATCGCAACTGCACCCCTGTAATGTGCTTGCGTGCCACATGGCAGCTGGAGTATTAATCCGTACAGGGGAAGCCCGCAAACTACATACTAGGCAGTGAGAGGATAAGAGACTTAAAAGGCAGTATATTTATCGAATGAAATAAGCATCAGAGTGCCGCCAGCCGCGGCGGGTCCTCGAAGTGCAGCAACAATCGACGAGAGGGGGTAGGGAACGGAAAGCACCAAGGTGTGGGATCAGAAGGGCACAGACAACTGATGGTTGCAAGGCAAATTTAACAGCAGAGCATAGCCATCTATATACCCCTAAAGCAGGGACTTCGCATAGACATTGTAAAGCAGGGACTTTGCATAGTCATTGTTCTATGGAACTAGTCTTCCATCTTAGGCTTAGTCGCCACCTTATCTGCATCAGTGGGTCTATCGCTTGTTCCACAAAGGCACCAATTTCCCCTCCAGGGTTGCTTTTCCCAGCTTTAGGGAACAACCAGGGACTCCCAGTAACTGAGCAGGTCCCTGGAGCGATCTGGCCAAAGGCCATCTCCTTTTTTACGTTCATACCATAAAGTCCAGGATGCATACCAAGGAGAGTACAATCGGGCCCTGAGGCTTATGAGGGTCTTAATGGCACATTCCCCAGAGGGCAATGCTCCCCACATCAGAGTACGGTGAAATAATCTCTAGAGAAAAATATTTATAATACATTTGGATAAAAGATGAAAAAAATCAAATTAAGTAATGCTTTAAAATAGTAATATTTGACACTTTCAAAGTATGCTAAGAAAAAAAAAGTATTACAAGAGAGTACTACAGACAAATTCCTAGGCAGACAACCTAGCAAGACTAAATCATGAAGAGGTAGAAAATATGAACTGACATACAACTAGTAAAAATACTGAATCATTCATCAAAAACCTCTCAACACATAAAAGCCCTGGATCATATTTAAACATTTGAAGAAGAATTAACACCAAACTCTTCCAAAAAAATAAAAAGTAAGGAACACTCTCTAACTCATTCTATGAAGTCAACATTATCCTGATACCAAAGCCAAAAAAAGACACTGCAAGAGAAGAAAAATATAAATCAATATCCCTTAAAAATATTGATGTATAAATCCTCAACAACATGTTAGCAAACATAACTTAGTGGGGTATTAAAAGAATTATACACTATGACCAAGTGGGATTTATTCCTGGAATTTCAGGATGGTTCTACATACAAAAATTGATCAATGTAATAAAATGCTTTAAGAAAACAAAGAGGGGGAAAAAATTACAAGATCATCTCAATTGATGCAAAAGAAACATTTGAAAAAATTCAACACCCTTTCATGTTAAAAAAAAAAAAAAAAAAGAACAACACTCAGCAAACTAGGAGTAGAAGTAAACGACTTCAACCAAAAGGCCAAATATGAAAACCCACAGCAAACGGCATACTCGGTGGTAAAAGACGAAAGCTTTTCTCCAAGACCAAGAAAAAGACAAGAATCCTTGTTTTTACCACTTCTATTCAACACAGTATTGAACATTCTAGCCAGAGCAATCAGGTAAGAAAAAGAAGTAAAAGGCATCTAAATTGGAAAGGAAGAAGTAAGATTAGCTGTGTTTTCAGGTGACATGATCCTCTATGTAGAAAAACCTTAAAATTCCACAGAAAATTTTTAGAACTAATAACACGAATTCAACAAAGTTGCAGGATACAATATAAACATGCAAAAATCAGCTGTGTTCCTATACACTAACAATGAAAAAATCTGAAAAGGAAATTAAAAAAAAACAATTCCAATTACAACAGCATCAAAAAATAAAATACTTAAGAATAAACTTAACCAAGGAGGTGAAAGATTATATGGTGAAAACTACAAAATGTTGCTGAAAGAGATTTTAAAAGAAAGACATCCCATGTTCATGGATTGTGATATTTAATAGTGTTAACATGTCAATAGTACCCAAAGCAATCTACAGATTCAATGCAATCCCTATCAAAATCCCAATGACATTCCTTGCAATGCCCCCACTTTTTGCAGTGCTCCATTTATGAAAAACATCCATCCTAAAATTTATATGGAATCTCAAAAGACCCTGAATAGCCAAAACAAACTTGGAAAAGAATAACAAAATTGGAGGACTCAGACTTCCTGGTTTTGAAACTTACAATAAAGCAGCAGTAATTAAAGAAACGTGATACTGGAGTAAAGACAGAAATACAGAACAATGGAATAGAATAGAGAGCCCAGAATTAAACTCTCACATGTATGATCAAATAACTTTTGACAAGTGTGCCAAGACCATTCACTGGGGAAAGAACAATCTTTTCAACAAATGGTGCTGGGACACGTTTATATCCACACGCAAAAGGATAAAGTTGAACCTGTACCTTACATAATACACAAAAATGAAATCAAGTTTGGTCAAAGACCTAACTGTAAGAGGTAAAACTGTAAAACTCTCAGAAGAAAACATAGGAGGAAATCTTCATGACATTGGATTTAGCAATGATTTCTTGGATATGACATCAAAAGCAGAGGTAACAAAACAATAAAAGAGTAAATCAGACTTTATGAAAATTAAAACCGTTTGCACATTAAAGGACATCATCAAGAAAGTAAAAAGGTAACCAAAGAATGGGAGAAATACTTTCAAATCACATATCTTGTAAGAGATTAGTATATGGAATATATCAAGAACTCTGAGGCTCAATTAAAAAAAAAAGAATTTAAAAATGGGCAAAAGATTTGAAGAGATATTTCTCCAAAGAAGATATATAAGTGGTCATTAACACATGAAATGAAGCTCAACATCACCAATCATTAGGAAAAATGCAAATCAAAACCACAATGAGATACCACCTCATACCCCTTTGGATGACTATTACCCAAAAAGCCCAGAAAATAATACGTGTTAGCAAAGGTGTGGAGAAATTAAAACCCTCGCTTGTGGGAATGTAAAACCACGCAGCCACTATGTAAAACAGTATGGTGGTTCCTCAAAAAGTATTGAAATCACTGAAATGATTGAATTACCATATGGCCCAGCGCTTACACTTCTGAGTATTTACCCAAAAGAACTGAAAGCCTTTCCGGAGTCCAGCCCAGGCTGGGAACTCGATAAACATCTGTGACGGGAGAGAAGGGATCTCCAGGAAGCGATCTGGATGGCAGCCCCTGGAAGAGGAAGGTTCCTGACCGACCTCTTGCTACTGATGCTGTGGGGCAAGTTCACGACTGAGGCGTCAGGAACCGTCACAGCCACGGCCCGAAGGGATTTACGGAGGTTCACGTGAGGGGCCCCGTTTCAGGACAGCTAAAACCGTCCAGTCTGGGGACCGTCTGCTGTGTGGACCATGGGGTCGGGTGAACCACATGTGACGGTGACAAACCACCTGGCAGCGTGTGGAGTGGGGGGGCAGACAGGTCCCGGGCTCTGTCTGCAAAGCGGGCGTGATGTGCCCCCCCCAGGATGGCAGGCGGATGCAGGCGTCTTCAGTTAATACCCACCCGCACCCCCCAGGCCGCGTGAGTGTAAGTGTGGCCCCACGGCCAGCGCTGCAGCACAGACGGGCGCACAGGCTCCACCGCTGAGTCCAGCGGGGAGCGGACGAGAAACAAGTCTGTCCCCGGGAAAGGGGAGATGAGTTATCGGGACCTCAGATACAAGGCTCTGGAGCCATCTGTGGATTTCACTTATTGAAGGCATGCTGTGTTCTAGGACTGAAATAATTAAGAATCGATTCAGTTGTATTATTTCTCTTTAAGCACCATGGCTGTGGTTAAGACTCAGTTCTCAAAAAGAATTATATGGGATACACGTTAAAGACATCAGTTCAGTTGCTAAATAGCCCATTAGCTTAGATTTAATTACTTCACATTTCCTCCGGGAATGTGTGCCATAAACATAAAGAATCCGCTCACAGCCTTGCCTGAGAACAGCTCTGTCTTGGGGCACAAGTCCTGACACCTGACCTTTGGTCAGGGCCTCACACTCACAACCAAAGTGCATGGCGCCTTTTACAGCCAAGACCACTTCATTTAGCACCAGGAGAGAAAGTCCACGATGAAGAGGCCAGATCAGTGTTAATTCTAGTCACTAAGTGGTTTCCATGTACCTTTCCAATTTGACAGCAGTGATTGCCATGTTGATGAAATGTAATTTCTATGATTAAATCTTATTCATATGTTATTCGCCCCGGTTAAGTTTGAACAATATATATTTTTAAGTGAAGAGACTACTCTTAACAGATCTTACTCCGCATCCGTAAGAGGCGGTTTAGGCAACTATCATTCGGGAGGGACTCACCCTCTCCCGGCGTTCCCTCGCCGCGCCTGCCCACCTCCCCGCAGCACTGGGGGCGGAGTGCCGAGTGCCGGGCTGGCTCCCCGCCCACCCCCTGGGCCCCAGCGCCAGGCTCCTCAACGTCCTCGTCCTGCGAGGACGCCAGACTAGCCCGGGCTCCAGCCTGCGCACACAGTGGGGTCACTTGAGAGTTTGGGGTGCAGAAGCTGAACTCCACCGCCTGCAGCCCGGTTCATGAGTTTGGGGTCCGGACATCTGCATTTAAAAAATCTTCCCCAGCTGGACAGCCGCAGAAAATCAATGAAATTAGAACAGTCCCTGACAAGATACACAAAAAATAAACTCAAAATGGCTTAAAGACTTACATATAAGATAGGACGTCGTAAAACTCCTGGAAGAGAACATAAGCAAAACATTCTGTGGCATAAACCATACCAACGTTTTCTTAGGTCAGAGTCCCAAAGCTATAGAAGTAGAAGCAAGAATAAACACATGGGGCCTAATCAAACCTGTAAGCTTTGGCACAGCAAAGGAAACCATAAGCAAAACCAAAGACAACACACAGACCGCGAGAAAATATTTGCAAATGATGTGCCTGACAAGGGCTTAATTTCCAGAATATACGAACAGCTCTGACAACTCAAAAACAAACACAAAACTCAAAAACCAAACAACCCAATCAAAATAATGGGCAGATGACCTAAATACACATTTCTCCAAAGAAGATACTCAGATGGCCAACAGGCACATGAAAAGATGCTCAGCATCTCTAATGCAAATCAAAACCACAATGAGGCATCCATCGCCTCACCCCAGTCAGAGCGGCCATCATTCAAAAAAGTCAACGAAGAATAAATGCCGGAAGGAGAGGGTGTGGAGAAAAGGGAGCCCTCCTGCACTGTTGGTGGGAATGCAAATTTGTGCAACCACTGTGGAAAAGAGTATGGAGGTTCCTTAAAAAACTATAGCTGCCATATGATCCAGCAATCCCACTCCCGGGCATCCAGAGGAAACTCTAATTCGAAAAAATACCTGCACCCCAATGTTCAGTGCAGCACTATTTACAGTAGCCAAGACATGGAAGCAACCTACGTGTCCATCGACAGACGAATGGGTAAAGAAGATGTGGCACATACATACAATGGGACACTACTCAGCCATGACAAAAGAATGAAAAAGTGCCGTGCGTAGCAACGAGAATGGACCTGGAGATTATCAGGCTGAGTGAAGTAAGCCAGACAGAGAAAGATAAATACCATATGATATCACTTACATGTGGAATCTAAAATGTGACATAAGTGAACTTACATACAAAACAGAAACAGACTCACAGACATAGAAAAGAAACTCACGGTTACCAAAGGGGAAGGGTGGGGGGATAAATTAGGAGTTTGGGACAAAGATATACACACTGCTATATGTAAAATAGATAACCAGCAAGGTCCTACTCTATAGCACAAAGAACCGTATTTAATATCCTGTAGTGACCTATAATGGAAAACAACATGAAAAAGAATATACATACGTATGTATACCTGAGTCACTCTGCTGTAGAGCAGAAACTAACACAACACTGTAAGTCAACTGTTCTCCAAATAAGTAAATAAAAATAAAGTAAAATCAATTTTAAAATCTTCCTAGATGATCCCTGAGAGCAGCAAGAGGACGGCCGTTTCGACATTAAGATGCTTGCTGGCTGTAACCTGTGGTTCGGGCCACTACAAAAATGAAGGGGTCGCTTGAATCAGTCAAGACAGTAAAAGCTGAGGACAGCTTGGCCTTGCGAGGAATTAATCAATTTGGAGTTAAACTGACTGCATTTGAAGCTTTCCGCGCTGGCCGTCAGTTAGCCTGGCCAAAGGGTCCAGTCAGCGACCCTGGGCAGGACACAGTGGCCTTGGGTGTGTCTCCCCCTGACGCCCTCCAAGTCCAGAGCCGACCGTCTTCCCCACCGGGAGCCGCTTCCAGCCACACCAGCCTGGGATGCAGCTGCCTCCGTCCCAGCGCGACTGTCCCGCCCCCTTCGGCTGCCCCACCTCCGCCAGCCCTGGCGGCCTGTCGCCACGTGCGCTCTGTGACCGTCCTCCTCTTGCCTGTTTCTTAACCACACGTGTGGGTCTGGGATTGGGTTTGCTGGCCCTTTGTTCTCTGCAAGTCAGGTCACAATACGATGCATCTTGCAAAGAGGGGACCTTTGAGCGTGGGTGCTGCCCAGCGGTGAGCCAGGACTGTCCCCCCGAAACTGGACATGCGGTCACCCCAACCGTAGGCGACACGTCTTCACGCAACAGGAAGTTCAGGCGTCACCTGCTAAAACCCGGAAAATGAGCTCCGTGGAGGAACTTTAGAGAAAGGGGGTGGACTCGTGGGGGATGCGGAACAGGAGCTGGTATCCTGCAAGCGCCCCCTCTGCGCTAAATGCTTACATAGCACTCACACGGGAGACAAGCACCGTCACACCTCATCACTTCCGACTTGCGGCTTTTCACATTTTAACGTCTCTGCACTCAAGATGCATCTTACTGTCAATGGCAAGACAGTTCGGGAACGGGAGCCCTTCTCTTGAGGGCACACGAAGTGCAGGTGTGTCTCACAGACGGCCAGGCTGGGACTGGATGAGCTGCGACGGCACGGACACACATCCCACAGTGAAGGTCAGGTAACTCCCCCAGGTTCACACGGTTAAAAGTGGCGAAGCCAGCGTTCGGATCAAAGTCAGCCCCGCCTGGAAAGTTGGGGTGTTTCCCCCCCACACCCGTGATGACTCTGGGTCCCACTCAACTCACCCCACGCCCCTGGTCTTCAGGCTGGTGGGTCCCTGTGATTCAGAGCTAGGGGCGATCAGGGCCCAGGGAGGTTTCCAGCTCTCAGAGGATGGAGTCGTGGTTGATCACCTTCGTTCTCTCCATTCTCTTCCGTGCGCACGTCGCCGCGGGGCTCCACCCCACACCCCTCTGATGCTCAGATAACAGAGTCTTACTTTATGTCTTTCTGGGGATTTCCGAGCTTTAAAAACAGGAGGCCCCTAATTACCAAAAACTTAAAGCACACTTCCCAAAACATCTCCTACGGAAGACCACAGAAAATCCACACCCCCAGCACCTCCACCGGCCCTGAATCCCTCCCGCGTGCTGGGACCTTGGCAAAGCCTGGGGAACGGCCTCTACTGGGCCACGTGTGAGGGTCCTAGCCTCGTGGTTTCACCACCACGGAGACAGGGAGGTCGGGATAACTCACAGGCAGGTGACAGGAGAGCCAGTTCACCTGGAGGCCCGCTGCCAACACGAGAGCCACAGCAACGCGCCGGCTCTCGAGAAGAGTCACTCGGTGCCTATAAAATCTGGAATGAGTCTGCAAGCACGTTCTGTCTGTTACTCGCGGGGCAGCTCTGCGTGGCCGTGGCCCGGCGGCTTTCCTGGCAAGAAGAGGTCTGCGGCCTGGTCCCTGATAACATCTCCCCTCCTCCTCCTCTGCTTCTTACCATCCTCCTCGGCAGCCTTCCCAAAAAGGCCCGAATTCAAAAAGTCCCGGGTTTGAACGTGTGTTCACGCCCTAACAAATTCACCACAAAGCGAGGCTGCATCTCTCGGGGCCTCCTCCGCGGCTGCCCCCGCACCTGTACGGCGCCCGGAGCGCATGCTGGCCTGGGGGCAAGAGCCCGATCACGGGGCCCCGCCTGAATCACCCCCGCGGAGTCCCACGCGCCGCGCGTGGGCACCCGCTCTCGGCTCCCGGCGATCAGGAGGAGGGCGCCGGCGAGGTGCTTCTCCCACCCAGAGCGAGAGGGCATTTCGTGGACAGAGCAGACGCGCTGGCGGTCCCTGAGCGCAGGGTCCTGATCCCCCGGAACGGAGGCGGGCAGCCACGCGGCACCCTCCTGTTCACCCGCCCACGGCAGTGGGGGCTTGTTATTCAGTGGACAGTCGTTCCTCCAGGCGTGAGACAGAGCCTGGGGGTCAAGTACACACGGCCCCTCGGAGGTGATGAGCGCCAGGTGGCCTGCCCTCTCTCTGCCCCCTCGATTACCCACCGAGCTTCACGCCACCAGGGCCTCAGGGACACGCGGACCGCAGACCGGATGGGGAAGGGCCGTGAAACCTCTGTGCGGAGCCGAGCCCCACTCGTGTAGCGGGAACCGTGGTGACAACGTGAGCCGCTCCCGTCTGTTAGACCTTTGAAAGGCAGAGGATCGGCTGGGACTGGACGCTGGGCAGCGGGGCTGTGGGCCGAGGCGTCTGCAGGTGGGCGCAGGCGCAGGGTGCCCGCCGCTTGCAAGCGAGCCGGCTGTTTAGGAGGAGACCCGCCGTTTACTGTGTCAGTTACGCCCCCAAAGCTGCTGGACGCAGAGAGGAGGCAGGACAAAGGAACGAGGGAGGGGATGCAAAGGGAAAGGAACAGCAGCAGCCTGCCTCCTGTGGAGAAGACAAACTTGCCTTGGGCTGAATTATCAGGAAAAATAAAGCCAACCACAAATAATAAAGGACGCACGTCGCCTCCTCCACCGAAGCACCTAATTTCAGATGCGCCCTCTGTTTTACAAGGCCCCAAACCAGCAGCCACCGAGGCGACGTATGATTCTAAGCTGCGTAAATGAGATATAAGGTGGGGGGTGGGGGCCGGGGCTCGCCGGGTCAGCTCTTTTACAGGACGGTCAGCTCCAAGAGTTTTAACGCCACATCATTCAGAGCATGCGTGTTTAACGCCTCGGACACCCAGGACCAGGGGCAGCGAACTGTCGGGCAGGGGTGCCCTCCCGGCCTGGGTGGGTGCCCTCAAAGGCAGATTAAAAACAGTTGCCTGACCTTCCGTGGTTTACAAAGCACCTCTGTCCCCCTTACACCGCTGAACTCAACTTAACCGTGAGAAGTCGGCATCACAGGCCCAGCCCTCATCTCTAAGGCCCGGACACGGTGGAGGACACAGAAGGTCTTCGGAGGCGTGGTTCCACCCACCCTCAGCATGCTCCGTGGGCGGGGGTCTGGGCCGCACCCCAGATGCTGGCACCGACTCTCCTACAGCAGAACAGGCCGGGCTGTGGGCCGTGGTCAGCACGGAGCTCACGGCAGTTGAGGGCGTTGGCTGCGCGGTGGGCCTGAGAAGACGCTTGGCTCCCAGGGGCTTCTCGAGTGGATAATCGGGAGGGCGGGGTTGCGCGTGAGGGCAGGGGCAGGGGGCCAGCCCGTTCCCGTTTCCAGAGGTGCTAACCGGGCCTCAGAAGCCGGGGCTTCTCCAAGGTGACTGTGATTTGGGGTCAGGGTGATCAGAGCCCATGGAAGTTTCGAGTTCTCAGAGAAGCGCGTGACTTTCTTGGCCTCCATTTCTCCTCTTTCTCGGAGGCTGGAGGCTGGCCCAGGCCCTCCCGGGCCCTCCCCCGACTCTCCAGCTCTGTGTGTCCAGGGCCATCAGCAGAGACGGAGGACCTAGGCCTCAGGATGTAGCCTAGCAGTTGTGTTGTCTTGTTTTTCCAGGTGAATCCCTGATGTCATTTCACTTATTTATTTCCACGCATATAGTGAAGAAAGAAAGAAAGAAGAAGACACGAGGTGCCAGGAGGACGTCAAACAGATGCTCTGGCGGGAGCTGCTGTCACATCCCGGGGAGTTCAAGCCAGCGGCAGCCGAGTCCCTGCCCGGCCCTCGAGGGAGGCCGCCCTGGGGAGACGCCTCCTTCCCGAGCTCGGAGGAAGCTGCCGCGAACAAGCGACAGACCACCCTGTCCCGTAAGCCGCATGGTCATCTCCCTTTTCAATCTGTTCTTGTTTAATCTTTTAATCCAGGCTAAATGATGTGTCTACACAACCCCGCCAAGAAGAGGCGCATCAGGGCTGCCCACCGTCCCCCGTCCCCGTCGGGTCCCCACTGTCCAGCCCTGGGCTGTTTCGGGCTGAAGTGGAATCACAGCAGGGAAGGTCTGCCCTGGGTGGGTGGGCACTGACCGGCCAGCGCTGGGGCCGGCACTGCCTGCATTTCATCAGACCGCCTGAGGAGATCTCTAGGGACCAGGTGGTAACCATGGAAACGAGGAAGCACGGATAGAGAGGAGAGAGGCTTGGAAGGAAGGTCTGAGAATGTGGCCTGCATGCGGGGACCGGAGCGGGCAGCCCCGGGGCTCCAGTGGCCAGTTGGAAAGGGTTCCTGGAGCAGCCCCGGAACCCTGGCGGGTCAGGTTTCAGGCGGATCGCACAGACGGCGGCGGGGAGGCACCCAGTGGAAATGTCCATAAACACGGCCTGGAGCTCGTCGGTGCCGAGAGGGCTGGGGGCGCAGGTCTGCGGAGCAGTGAGGGGTCCCCGCGGGGCTGAAGGGAGAGGGCCAGGACGGGAGGCCGTGAATGGGTGGCGGTCCGTGGAAACGGCCGCCTGGGCGACCGCGGACGCAGGGCTGGGCCCGGAAGCACACAACCTCCAGTAACACTCTGTGCGGTCACGGCCGGACCCACTCAGCTCTTCCGAGGAGGGCGCACAGCAGGGGAATCATAATCTGGGGGTGGTTTCAGCGAATTCGCCACCTCTGCCGCAGGGGCTCCCAGAGCTCAACGCACACGCCCAGAGAGAGCAGAGCCGGGGAGACGCGGGCCGAGCCCCAGGCCCTCTGCCCAGGGTCCCCACCCTGACTGCCCAGGAGGTGACGGTCGCCGCGGGCAGGGAGTCCCCGTCTCCACTGCCGACCAAGGACACGATGTTACGAGGAGAAGCGAGCCCAGGCGGGCTTGGGCAGCGAGCGGCCGGTGAGCCGGTGCCTCCAGGCCCGAGCGTGGAGCCCCGTCCGCCCGATGTCTGGGTGGCCGTCCCTGCCCGCACGCTGCCCCCTCCCAACCCCACCCACCGAGTTCAGACGGTGCTCGCAGCCCAGGCGGGCGCCCGGGACGGCAGCTTGGAGGTCCCGGCACAGCGGCCGCGGCGTCTGCTCTCGGCCACACGGGGCGGCTGCGCGGTGGGCACACCCCCTTCGGTGCTTGTCCCCGTGGTTTCTGCCCCCGTTCGGAGGGGCCGCAGCTCAGCCCCCGTGGCAGCCGCGCTGCCTCTGCAGCGCACCCTCTGGCCGTTCCCGGCTCCACCTGCTGTGCAGGGCCCTTCCCAGGCCACGTCCAGGTCGTCCTGCCCTGAAGACATCAAACTCCAGGCAGCCTTCGGGCTCATCCGCCTGGCAAACTCCCCGCCATCGCTGGAAGCAGGAGAAGTTTCTTCTGTCCTATAGGCCCCGAGACAATCGTGGGGGGTCACCCCGGCCCCCCGCCTCGCCCCGGGCGTCTCCATCTCAGCTTCTGTGCCACGTGGCCCTCACTTATCTTGTGTGTGGTGCTTCCTCCTTGTGCCCCCCAAAAAGGGACCATGTCATGTTCAACTCTGCGTCCCCTGAATACCTAACGCAGGGCCTCGCGCACAATAAACACTTGAATTTGCATTTAATGTTTTTTGAGATGAATAAATGGATTTTCACACGTCAACCCCTCAAAAAACTTACGTTCTTCTGACCCATCAGGATCCCAAATTTGAGTGCTTCTGGGAGAAAAAGGAATCGGAAACCAAACGCCAGCTGGTAAGTCCGGGGACTTGTTTCACTCAAGTTCACCAAGTTCAGATTGTACACTCAGAACAGAGACACTCAAGTTGGTGGATTTTTTGAAAGCTCTTGCTGTAATGAGTAAAGATCTCTGAGTTTTCAGCACCACTTGGAAGTAATGGCCTAATCATTATTAATTCCTCTGGTATTTCCTGTGACAACATTAATCACAGCAAACTCATTTGGCGTAAATGGAAAATCGCAGGCACTCCTGCAACATTCCGCAGCAATGCCACATTAATTAACTGGAGCGTCTTGTAAAAGTGTCACCATGCCTTACGATTAAGCACGTTCCTTGTACACTTTGATTAAGACACAAATCCCGAGCCGATAAAGAAGAAAATCAGGGAGGAAAGAAACACACACCCTATCGGTGTCCGCTGAGGAAAGCCCCGGCAAGGTGGTCCAGGCTCCACCCCCTGCGGCCACACTGGCTGCTGGGACCGAACTCCCCAAGGGAGCTGTAGACTGAAAACACCTTTTCCTGGACTTTAATTTATTAACTTCATAGGTACAGAAGCAGTTAAAAAATGTGTAGTAAACACTGCAGTGAAATAAAGGAGGATGATTCACAGAGACACACGCTCAGTGTACGTGACTGATATACACGAAGGCAGAAATTGATATGCAAACTTATATCAAGGTACAGAAAACACCTTTTTTACCACTCAAGGTACGCATTCAATTTGCAGACGATAAATTGCATGCCACCTCATTCAGGAGCACAATTTTCCCCAATGACTGGCGTTTGGCTGTCGAGGTGCAGAGAGGAGCGTGTCACGGGGCCACACAGCTGCAATGCAGAGGCGTCATTACAAGAGGGTCCCCAGCAAATGGCATGCCACAGCCCTCACAAAAGCCGTGTCAGAAGCCACGTCAATCAGCCCATTTCTTTTCTCTGCTGGTCCTATGCGCGTCTTTCATATGCGCGTTTTTTTAGGGATGACAGACCCTCAGAGGCACCGGAAATGAGCGAGTCATGCCCCGGATCTTAGAGGGCGAACCCGGAACCGCCTGACAAACACCCAGGACGAGAAAGAGTAGGCCGACGCCATCCAGACCGCAGAGGCAGGCTGTGGTCCCTCTGGGGAAACCCCCGGGATGTCATAGCACGAGAACGGGGGCCCCGCAGAGCTGCACCCCGGGCAGCAGAGTGGGATGGACGCCCGAGCCCCAAACCTGCTTTGGGGTCAAGGAGTGGGTAGCAGGCTTCCAACAGGACAGCCCTGCCTGGCCTCCTTTGGCTAGTGGGCCGATAGGATGGACACACGTATCTAGTTATTGCCGTTAAACCCTTGCTGTGCCTATTTTACAATTTAAACTGTGTCACAGGTGTGCACACAGGAGAAACATAGTATATGTGGGGTAGGTACCACCATCCGTCTCAGACATCCACAGGGGCTCTAGGAACCAGTCCCCTGCAGATAAGGCGGGAGGCTGCACATCATTTAGAAACTTTACAAAATAACCATAGGCTTTACAGAGAAGACTTGCATGGGGCCGGGGTCCCCGTGAGAGATGTAATAACCGTTGGGCACCACTTATTTCATAACGAACGAGCAACCGGTCTGCAACAGCCGAGGGTGCTGGGAGGCTGCCCCTGGGTCTCGCTCAAAGCTACAACGGTTTCCTTAAATATCGAATGGCCAGCTTCCAGGTCATGGGCAGGTGCAAGCGTGTAAGATGATAAAAACCGTTGTTAAGCTTTTTCAAATCTGTATTTATTTTTAATGCCAATGGAAAATAAGAAAACAAAGATAAAACAATTTGTTTTGAAAAGAAGGTGAAGAAGAGAAACCGGAAATACATTTCGGAGGGTGACGCGCCAGCTGCACTAAGAGCCTTTGGCGGCTTTTCCGTGCATAATCACTGAAGGACACACGCATAGCCAGACCCCGCGGCCGCTCTTCACACTGGAGCCCAGCGCCCCGGCTTCTCAGGAAGCCTCGGCCGCCCTCGGGTCTTCCGACGGGCATGCCCCGGAGACCAGCCCAGTGCGGCCAACCTCGGGCCCGGACCTGCGGGCACTCCCCCGAGGCCGCCCTGCGGAGTGGGCCCTGGGCCTGCGCGGCCGACCTGCGTGAGGCGGCAGGACCCGGGGCGTCTGCTTTGGAGACGGAGCGAAGGTCCGAGGACGAGGCCCTTCGTGGACAGAGAGTCGGGGCGCCTCCCACTCAGCCCTGCCCTCAGATGCCGCGACGTCAGAGGGACGTGTGGTTTCAGCCGCCAGAGATCTGGCTCCTTGGGGCGGGACCCCGACCCCAGGGGATGGGGAAGGGCGGGCAGAGCTTGCGGGGGGAGCCGGCTGTCTGATGACCGAGAAGCTCCGGGGCCGAGGGAGGACATCCTGGGAGGCCTCGGTGCCCAGGCGGGCGGGGCCCCTGCACAGGGCACAGGGGAGCACCTGGCCGGCAGGGGCGGGCCTGCGGTGCCTCGACGTCCTGAGTGTGAGAACCCCTTTCATTCGTTCCCACCTGCTGGGAGGCAGGCCCTGGGGGCAAAGGAGAAGGAACAGGCCCATCTGAAGGAGGAAACCAGGGCGCAGGGCCCGCGACGGCCTGCACGGCTCCGGAAACACGCAGCCCCCTCGGGGCTGGCGGGCGGGCAGACCCAGCCTGGACATCCCCTCCACCCTCCACCAGCCAGACGCCCTCTGTCTGGGGCTCCTCACCGGCTCTGGCTCCCCCTCCCCCCGGGTCCTGACTCTGCATCTTGTGCCCGGGCTTCGGCGCTCCCCCGACCCCGTCCTGCCACTGTGCCCAACGCCATTTCCAAGCACCTTCCCCGCGTCCTCTCCCGAGCCCCCGCCCTCTTTGAGGGACCACTCAGCAGTGCAGGCCCAGGCCGCCCCCCTGAAGGCCACATGCAGCTCCAAGGCCTCAGAACTGAAACCCTCTGGGCCTTTTTCATCTGAGTTCACCCATTTCCACTGCCCTTCTTTCACATGTCCCGGCGCCTGGTGTGTGCCCGGCACCAGCAACGCTGAGATGGCTCCCGTCCAGAGGGGCTCACAGACAAGACGGAGACAAAGACGCCAGAGGCCTGAGCGCATGACGCAGGGCGTCAGAGCCGCGGCAGAACAGACGCGCAGCACAGAGGGCGGGGAAGCAGGGAAAGGCTCCAGTGCGGTGCTCCTGGGCCGACGTGAGACACCGAGGGGGCACGGGCAGAGAGGCCCAGACGTGGGGCTCGGCGGCGGGGGCCCCCGGATGGCCTGAGCCTCCATCGTCCTGGCCACTTGAGGCCGGCGGGGCGGTGGGGGGTGAAGCCTCCCCTCCTGACGAAAGGCGGCCTTCCCAGCTGCCCTCCTGCTCCCTTGCTCCGCTGGGGAGCCGCCGCTCCGAAACGCAGCTCCGACCCTCACGCCTTCCTGATCAAAGGTGCCCCTACCGCTTCGGTATGAACCGCACAGCCCGGGAGCCACGGCTCCGCTTCCAGCCTCTCCTCAATGTCCCCGCATGCGCCCCGCCGCGAGCGCCCTGCCGTCTAGCTCCCTGGTCCTGCGTCTCTGCCCTCACCGTCTTCCCAGTGGCCGCCTTCTCCTCCCAGGTCTCTGGAGAGGCCCGGCCGGGAGTCAGTGTCCAGTGCTGGCGGCACCTCCACAGGATGCTACAAACCCTGCCTTCCCCTGGGTCCACAGTGCACGTACTGTCACTTCCTCACAGCGCCCAGGACCCGTTTCCTCCACCCCGTGTCTTCCAGACCATCTAAGTGATGCCCCGAATACGATTCAAGCGCCTGATAATGTGAGCTCAACATTCTTACACCAGACAATTAAGATAAAATGTTAAGATACAAATTAATAATAACTCGAATCTTTTGTTTTTAAAGGCATCTAAACCCATTTTACCTAGTTTAGAGTAAATGGCATGGTGGTGGGGAGCATTTTACAAAGTCATTAGATAATATATATGTTTTTGCTTAAGCTCCAGAGTCACCAAAGCCAGACTTAGGGTAAGAAAAGTGAGTTGAATCAAGTCAGAGGTCGTTAACAAAGGTCACTGACATGTTATGAACTGCTACAGATTTCACCAAATTTCAAAGGCACATATAATTACTAACAGTAACAGTTTCAATCAAAAACTGTTAGCAGTTAAGGAAAATGAAACAGATTCAAGGACATGAACCAGAGGCAACAGTCCTGGCACCTAATCAATCAGTGGACTAATTAACGAAGGTGCATTGATCAAGCACAGCTGCGAGGGCACGTGCGCCCCGTGGGCAGGTGGCACCGAACTCCCCGTCAGCAGCACCTCCGATCGTCAGAGAGCAGATCAATAACTGAATAAGACAATTTCAGAGCCTGACACGGCTCTGAACCGAGTAAGGGGGTTGATCAGCAGGGTGGGGGGGCGCTGTCTGAGACATCGGAGCAGGGAAAGTCCTGCCGAGGGGCTCTGGGGCTGACACATCAGTGACAGGGCTCAGGGCCCTCGGGGGGGGGACGGGAGGGCAGCGGGGGAGGGGGAGGCAGGTGACCGGCCGCAGACCCCGGCGAGTGGAGACCGGCGTGTCACCCACAGATTCAACGCCAGACAGGTTTTTAAAGGGAGGTGAATGGTGCTTCCAGTGGGTTTTCACTGTTACCCCTGTTTGGGATAAAAGGGATGGACGGATGCCCGCGGGAGGCTGCAGGCAGCCCTGGGGTTTCCCGCTTCTGTCTGGTCCCGTCTCCCCTGACGAAGCTCCATGCCTTCCCTGCCTGCTCCTCCAGCAGCTCAGCTGGGAAAGGCTCGCGGAGTCGGTCCGTGTCGGGTGTGCACAGGACAGTAACTTGTTACATTCATCACATTTTTCTTGACCTTCCTTTGAAGGGGCCAAGCCTCTCCTCCTAGACAATACAGATCAAAATCCTTCCCCAACATGGAGAAATCACGGACCGTCGGGGAAAATGCGGGCTGGCGCTCCGAGTCCTTCACTCCCGAGAAGGCTCTGAGCTCCAGTGTGCCGAGTTCCCAGCAAGGCAGCTGTTCCTTCAGGCCCACAGCTATGACGTTTGTGAGAATAATAGGAAGGTATTAATTTCGGCAACTTGAACAAAACCCCAAAGTCACAGACCCAGAAACACAGAAACCGGAGCCAAACTTCTCTCAAAGCTGAGAGTGGATCATGCCGCATACATTTTCAAGGGCTGACGCTTTATAAAACAGGAGAGAATTCTTCAGCCTTCCCGGATTCCCTCCGGAACCACACGCTTTTTCACTCTTTCTTCAAATATGCCCTCCTGCCCTTGCCTCCCACTTCTCTCAGGGCGCAAAGCAGTGTTCCATACTCGATGAGGTCAATGCTCGCTCTGCGGAACCACCATCGTGCTCTCTCCATGCCCCTGCGGCACAGCCACTAGGGACGGAGCCTCAGGGTGGGCCTGGCTCCGTGCTCTGAGACACTCTCATCTTCACGAGCGCCCGGTGAGGCTGCACGTCTCTGCTCTATTACACACAAGGGGCCTGAAGGTCGGGGAAGCATGGTGGCTTGCTCACGCTTACCCAGCTAGGATGCTGCTACAGCCAGAAAATGAACCACATGTGCTTGGGGTTATTCCTTCTCGAGTCCCCAGTGCACCCCAACTGTTGGGCTTATGTGTTTACCACCCCCGTGGCCCTATGAGTGCCTGAGCAGAAGAGACCATTTCTTTTTCTTTGTACGCTAAGAATCTACCACAGGACCCGGTACACAGTAGGTGGCCAATGAATGTCTGTTGAATGGATAAAAAAGAAAAAAAAATTCAAAGATTTGAAATACTCAAAGGAGATAACGGAACATTACTTATGTAAGCAGAGAAAAAAACTCCCAACAGAAAGACACATTAACTATAAAGTATAGTTAAAAAAAATATTATCCTTGGTTTTCTCTGGAAAAACCACCACTCTTTAAAACTATAAACATCTGAGAAAACACTCTTTGCATAGTTGTGGCTGAAGCAGCAATAAGAACAGAAATGGTGGTAATGATGATGGTGAGAGTGGTGATGATGGTAATGGTGGTGCTGATGCTGGTGATGATGATAATGGTGGTGATGATGGTGATAATGATGTGGTGGTGATGATGGTGATGGTGATGATGGTGGTGGTGATGATGATGGTAGTGATGGTGATGGTGGTGATGATGGTGATGATGGTGATGATGGTGATGATGATGGAGGTGATGGTGATGGTGGTGATGATGATGGTAGTGATGGTGGTGATGGTGGTGGTGGTGATGGTGGTGATGGTGGTGATGATGGTGATGGTGGTGATGGTGGTGATGGTGGTGGTGATGGTGGTGATGGTGGTGATGGTGGTGGTGGTGGTGATGATGGTGGTGATGGTGGTGATGATGGTGGTGATGGTGATGGTGGTGATGATGGTGATGGTGGTGATGGTGGTGATGGTGGTGATGGTGGTGATGGTGGTGGTGATGGTGGTGATGGTGGTGATGATGGTGGTGGTGGTGATGGTGGTGATGGTGGTGATGGTGGTGATGATGGTGGTGATGGTGATGATGGTGATGAAGATGTTAGTAGCAACACTGTCTTGCTGAGTGTTTGCTACGTACTAGTCATTATTCTAAGTTCTTACATCATATTTAACTCGTCAAAATCCTATGAAGGAGGTACTATCCTAACCCACATTTTGTAGGTGTAGAAACTGAGGTAACTTGTCTGGGTTACTTGGTCAATGTGTAGAAAAGCCAGCATCTTAACCCAGGCAGCCTGACTGCAGTGGAGTATTACCTTTTTAGCTCCTTTCTTTATTATCGGTATGTGTGGAGTTTTTACGATGTCCACAAATTGCTCGATGCTGCTCCCTTCAAGAGGTGGAGCCAAAGTCCCCTCCTCTGGAGTGTGCCCTGGACTTAAAACCTCATGTCCAATGAATAGAATAAAACGGAAGAGATTAGGTCGCAAAGGGTGCTGGGCTTCCCTGTAGCTCTGTTTCTCTCTTGGATCACTTGCTCCTGGGGCAGCTGGCTGCCCTGCCACGGGCATCCCTCTGGAGAGGTTTGTGCGGTGAGGAACCATGGCCTTCGGCCAGCAGGTGTGTGAAGGTGCCACTTCGGAAGCAGATCCTCTGCCCTGGTCAAGCCCTCGGGTGAGACTCCAGCCTAGGCCCACAGCTTGGTGAGTCTCCTAAGAGGCTCTGAGCCAGGACCATCTGGCTCAGCGGCCCCTGGGTTTCCGGCCCACAGAAATGATCTCTGTGGGATAATACATGCTTGTTGTTTTAAGCTGTCAAGTATGGGGTAACTCATTATACAGCATCAGATAACGGATACAGTATATTCCTTAATGAATGAAAAAAAGCTTCCAGAAAGGGTTGTAAAGGTCACTATTGAACATCCCTTAGCCTCTGTAATGTACCCTACTCTCATTAAAGTTCAATGGCCATCACATTTTGATAACCTGGTAAAAATTCAGCAGTGTTGAAAATGATGAGTGTATTCGCACATCACTGAGATCTTCCTGCAAAAGGTGGGACTTGGTAACACAGTGATCAGGGTATTTCTTTTCTTCAGTCTGTGACTCTTAGACCAGTGGGTGAAGCTGGACACTGACAGTTATCCAGTATCTCTGCCTCTGGGTAGGAAAGTCCTTAAACCACACACTCTTTTTATTCCAGGGAAAACTATTCTTCAGAAATCTTAGAAATGCAGTCAAGTTTTCTCAAAGGCCACATTAAACTACCCTAGCTCTTTGCAGAGGGGGAAGGGAGACTCCTAGGCCTGAGCAGCTCTTTCGTCGCATGTGAGGGTCAGCACTGAGGCTATAGTGACCCCGAGAGACAGGTGGCCTCCCCTCCACCCGGGGAGCTGAGAGCAAGGCAGTGACACAACTGACCAGCATCTACTTTTCTGAGGTTAACAAACCAGCTAATACATTAAAAAAATTTTTAAATTGGAGTATAGTTGCTTTACAGTGTTGTGTTAGTTTCTGCTGTACAGCAAAGTGAATCAGCGATATGTATAATATATCCCCTCCTTTTTGGATTTCCTTCCCATTTAGGTCACCACAGAGCATTGTGTAGAGTTCCCTGTGCTATACAGTAGGTTCTCATTAGTTATCTTTTTTGTACACAGTAGTGTGTACATGTCAATCCCAATCTCCCAATTCATCACACCCCTCTTCCCCTCCTTGGTGTCCATAAATTTGTTCTCTATGTTTGTGTCTATTTCTGCTTTGCAAACAGGTTCTCATCTGTACCATTTTCCTAGATTCCACGTATATGCGTTAACATATATTTGTTTTTCTCTTTCTGACTTACTTCACTCTGTATGACAGACTCTAGGTCCATCCAGG
Organism: Kogia breviceps; assembly: GCF_026419965.1. NCBI lineage: Eukaryota > Metazoa > Chordata > Mammalia > Artiodactyla > Physeteridae > Kogia > Kogia breviceps. The sequence continues at coordinate 1,023,598 of NC_081318.1, read as the reverse complement.
TCTCTACAAATGACCCACTTTTGTTCCTTTTTATAGCTGAGTAGTATTCCATTGTATATATGTACCACAAAGAATATATGGATATTCTTTATCCATTCCTCTGTTGATGGACTTTTAGGTTGCTTCCATGTCCTGGCTATTGCATATAGTGCTGCAGTGAACATTGGGGTGCATGTATCTTTTTGAATTATGGTTTTCTCTGGGTATATGCCCAGGAGTGGCATTGCTGGGTCATATGGTAATTCTATTTTTAGTTTTTTAAGGAACATCCATACTGTTCTCCATAGTGGCTGTACCAGTTTACATTCCCACCAACAGTGCAAAAGGGTTCCCTTTCCTCCACACCCTCTCCGGCATTTACTGTTTGTAGATTTTTTGATGATGGCCATTCTGACTGGTGTGAGGTGATACCCTACTGTAGTTTTGATTTGCATTTCTCTGATTAGTGATGTCGAGCATCTTTTCATGTGCCTCTTGGCCATCTGTATGTCTTCTTTGGAGAAATATCTATTTAGGTCTTCCACCCATTTTTTGATTGGGTTGTTTGTTTTTTTGATATTGAGCTGTATGACCTGTTTGTATATTTTGGAGATTAATCCCTTGTCAGTTGCTTCATTTGCAAATATTTTCTCCCATTCTGAGAGTTGTCATTTCATCTTGTTTATGGTTTCCTTTGCTGGGCAAAAGTTTTTAAGTTTCAGTAGGTCCCATTTGTTTATTTTTGTTTTTATTTTCATTACTCTAGGAGGTGGGTCAAAAAGATCTTGCTGTGATTTATGGCAAAGAGTTTTCCTCTAAGAGTTTTATAGTGTCCGGGCTTACATTTAGGTCTTTAATCCATTCTGAGTTTATTTTTGTGTATGGTGTTAGGAGTGTTCTAATTTCATTCTTTTACATGTACCTGTCCAGTCTTCCCAGCACCACTTATTGAAGAGATTGTTTTTACTCCACTGTATATTCTTGCTTCCTTTGTCATAGACTAGTTGACCACAGGTATGTAGGTTTATCTCTGGGCTTTCTATCCTGCTCCATTGATCTATGTTTCTGTTTTTGTGCCAGTACCATACTGTCTTGATTACTGTAGCTTTGTAGTAGATACTGAAGTCAGCAAGCCTGATTCCTCCAGCTCTGTTTCCTTTCTTAATATTGCTTTGGCTATTCAGGGTCTTTTCTGTTTCCATAAAAGTGTAAAATTTTTTGTTCTACTTCTTTGAAAAATGCCATTGGTAATTTGATAGGGATTGCATTGAATCTGTAGATTGCCTTGGGTAATACAGTCATTTTCACAATATTGATTCTTCCAAGAACAGTGGTATATCTCTCCATCTGTTTGTGTCATTTTTGACTAATTTCATCATATCTTATAGTTTTCTGAGTACAGGTCTTTCGCCTCCTTAAGTAGGTTTATTCCTAGGTATTTTAGTCTTTTTGTTGCAGTGGTAAATGGGATTGTTTCCGTAATTTCTCTTTCTGATCTTTTGTTGCTAGTGTATAGCAATGCAAGAGATTTCTGTGCATTAATTTTGTATTCCGCAACCTTACCAAATTCATTGATTAGCACCAGTAGTTTTCTGGTGGCATCTTTAGGATTTTATATGTATAGTATCATGTCATCTGCAAACAGTGACAGTTTTACTTCTTCTTTTCCAATTTGAATTTCTTTCATTTCTTGGTCTTCTCTGATTGCTGTGGCTAGGACTTCCAAAACTATGTTGAATAATAGTGGTGAGAGAGGACATCCTTATCTTGTTCCTGACCTTAGAGGAAATGCTTTCAGTTTTCACCATTAAGAATGATGTTTGCTGTGGTTTTGTCATATATGGCTATATGGCCTTTATTATGTTAAGGTAGGTGCCCTCTATGTGCACTTTCTGGAGTTTTTATCATAAATGGGTGTTGAATTTTGTCAAAAGCTTTTTCTGCATCTATTGAGATGACTGTATGGTTTTTATTCTTCAGTTTGTTAATGTGTTGTATCACATTGACTGATTGGCATACATTGAAGAATACTTGCATCCCTGGGATAAATCCCACTTGATCATGGCATATGGTCCTTTTAATGTGTTGTTGGTTTCTGTTTGCTAGTATTTTGTTGAGGATTTTTGCATCTATATTCATCAGTGATATTGGTCTGTAATTTTCTTTTTTGTGTGATATCTTTGTCTGGTTTTGGTATCAGGGTGATGGTGGCCTCATAGAATGAGTATAGGAGGGTTCCTTCCTCTGTAATTTTTTGGAAGAGTTTGAGAAGGATGGGTGTTAGCGCTTCTCTAAATGTTTGATAGAATTTGCCTGTGAAGCCATCTGGTCCTGGACTTTTGTTCGTTGGAAGATTATCAATCACAGTTTCAATTTCATTACTTGTGATTGGTCTGTTCATATTTTCTATTTCTTCCTGGTTCAGTCTTAGAAGGTTATACCTTTCTAAGAATTTTCCATTTCTTCTAGGTTGTCCATTTTATTGGCATATAGTTGCTTGTAGAAGTCTCTAATGATCCTTTGTATTTCTGCAGTGTTTTAATTTCTCCTTTCTCACTTCTAGTTTTATTGATTTGAGTCCTCTCCTTTTTTTTCTTGGTGAGTCTGGCTAAAGGTTTATTGATTTTGCTTATCTTCTCAAAGAACCAGCTTTGAGTTTCATTGATCTTTGCTATTATTATCTTCATTTCTATTTCATTTATTTCCACTCTGATTTTTATGATTTCTTTCCTTCTACTAGATTTGGGTTTTGTTTGGTATTCTTTGTTTAGTTGCTTTAGGTGTAAGGTTAGGTTGTTTATTTGAGGTGTTTCTTGTTTCTTGAGGTAGGATTGTATTGCTATAAACTTCCCTGTTAGAACTGCTTTTGCTACATCCCATAGGTTTTGGGTCGTTGTGTTTTCATTGTCATTTGTTTCTAGGTATTTTTTTAATTTCCCCTTTGATTTCTTCAGTGATCTCTTGGTTATTTAGCAGCATATTGTTTAGCCTCCATGTGTTGTGTTCTTTACAGATTTTTTTTCCTGTAATTGATTTCTAATCTTATAGCATTTGTGGTCGGAAAAGATGCTTTATACAATTTCAATTTTCTTAAATCTACCAAGGCTTAATCTGTGACCCCAGATGTGATCTATCCAGGAGAATGTTTTGTGTGCACTTGAGAAGAAAGTGTATTCTGCTGCTTTCGTATAGAATGTCCTATAGATATCAATTAAGTTTATCTGGTCTAATGTGTCAGTTAAAGTTTGTTTCCTTATTAGCTTTCTGTCTGGATGCTCTGTCCATTGGTTTAAGTGGGGTGTCAAAGTTCCCCACTATTATTGTGTTACTGTTGATTTCCCCTTTTATGGCTGTTAGCATTTGCCTTATGTATTGAGGTGCTCTTATGTTGGGTGCATAAATATTTACAATTGTCGTATCTTCTTCTTGGATTGATCCCTTGATCATTATGTAGTGTCCTTCTTTGTCTTTTGTAATAGTCTTTCTTTTTAAGTCTATTTTGCCTGATATGAGAACTGCTACTCCGCTTTCTTTTGATTTCCATTTGCATGGAATATCTTTTTCCACCCCCTCACTTTCAGTCTGTATGTGTCCCTAGGTCTGAAGTGGGTCTCTTGTAGACAGCATATATATGGGTCTTGGTTTTGCATCCATTCAGCCAGTCTGTGTCTTTTGGTTGGAACATTTAATCCATTTACATTTAAGGTAGTTATCAATATGTATGCTCCTATTACTATTTTCTTAATTGTTTTGGGTTTGTTTCTGTAGGTCTTTTTCTTCTCTTATGTTTTCTGCCCAAAGGAGTTCCTTTAGATTTGCTGTAAGCTGGTTTGGTTGTGCTGAATTCTCTTAGCTTTTGCTTGTCTGTAAAGCTTTTGACTTCTCTGTAAAGCTTTTGACTTCTCTGTTGAATCTGAATGATATCCTTGCTGAGTAGGGTAATCTTGGTTGTAGATTTTTCCCTTTCATCACTTTAAATATATCCTGACACTCCCTTCTTGCCTGCAGAGTTTCTGCTGAAAAATCAGCTGATGACCTTATGGGGATTCCCTTGTATGTTATCTGTTGCTTTTCCCTTGCTGCTTTTACTATTTTTTCTTTGAATTTAATTTTTGTTAGTTTGATTAATATGTGCCTCACCATGTTTCTCCTTGGGTTTATCCTGTATGGGACCTTCTGTGTTTCCTGGATTTGGGTGGCTACTTGCTTTCCCATGTTAGGGAAGTTTTCCACTGTAATCTCTTCAAATATTTTCTCATACCATTTCTCTTTCTCTTCTTCTTCTGGGACCCCTATAATCAAATGCTGTTTAATGCTGCCCCAGAGGTCTCTGAGACTGTCCTCACTTCTGTTCATTCTTTTTTCTTTATTCTGCTCCTTGGCAGTTATTTCCACCATTCTATCTTCCAGCTCACTTATCTGTTCTTTGCCTCAGTTATTCTGCTATTGATTCCTTCTAGTGTATTTTTCATTTCAGTTATCATGTTGTTCATCATTGTTTGTTCTTTAGTTCTTCTAGGTCCTTGTTAAACATTTTGTGTATTTTCTCGATCCATGCCTCTGTTCTATTTCTGAGATTTTGGATCATCTTTACTATCATTACTCTGAATTCTTTTTCAGGTAAATTGCCTATTTCCTCTTCATTTATTTGGTCTTGCTCCTTTTCTGTAACATATTCCTCTGTCATCTCATTTTAGTTGATGGGTGGGGCTGTGTTCCTGTCTTGCTGGTTGTTTGGCCTGAGACATCCAGCACTGGAGCTGGCAGGCAGTTGGGTGGAGCCGGGTCTTGGTGCCAAGATGAGGACCTCTGGGAGAGCTCACACCGATTAATATTCCCTGGGGCCCAGCTAATACATTTTTAAAACATACAAAAATCTGACTCCAATCATAGATAAAATAGGAGATGTTTTAAAAACAGTAATTTCTACACTGGGCTTTTTGGATTGAAAGGAAAATGAAGAGATTCTCTTCTGCAAGGACTTCACCTGCAGGAGGTGTCATTTCTGAGTTTGTACAAATAACACAGATGAAGATCTTCCCACAACTGCAGCCGACCTGAGAAGCAGGAAGAGACATGCTGAGGTCGGTGGGGTCAGGGAGGGCCACTTGAGCCCGGCGCCCCATGCACGCCCGGGATGCACGGACCTGACCGCCATCCTCCCCTTCTGTCCTCTGGCAAGAAGTTTAGATGAGGAACATGCAGAAGACATGCACCAATGTCCACTGGACAAACTGGCTTTACCCCAGGAGTGACCTCGGACCCTGCAAGAGCCCCTCCTTTCCTTGGTCTTCACACAGATTCAGAGGAGGACCTGCAGACAGAGGTGTACCGGGAGCGCCACTGAGACAGTGGTGTGCTGGTGGAAAATGGGGAAACTTCCTGTGGTGGACAGACGTCTACTCCAGTACAGATGGAGCTCACTGGGATAAGCTCACAGCTCATAAACTTTAAAACAAAAAAAATCTGACTCCAGTCACAGATAAAAGAGATTTTTAAATAATGACAACTTCTTTCTAAAAAATAGTAATTTTCTTTTTTTAAAAAGAAAATTTTCCCTTTGGCTTTATTTAACTAGGGAGTTCTTCCATTTCTTTCTTTATTTTTTAAAAATCCAGTTTTACCAAATTAAAAAGTATCAGTACACCAAATGACTTAATGATCCAATATTCTAAAATCCTATTGGTGCATAACTTATCAGGACCTATATCCATTGCAGAAGCAAGGCTTGCTCTAGAATTACCTTTGGGTATTACGTGTGATCTGTGTCCAAGTTAATTAATTGACAATACTTTCAGAATGGCACAGTTATGAACTGAAGACCTCAAGTTGATGTAACTGTAGCTCCCCTATCAAAGGAGGCAATTCTTCACGGGTTTCTTAAAGCAAAGGTCCTCCAAGTGTAGCCCCTAGACCAGGCGTCACCTGGGAATTGTTAGAAGTGCAAATTACAGGCCCACCAGAACCTAAGGAATCATGGTGGAGGAGACAGGAGTAATCACTGTTCTCACAAACCCTCCAGGTGACTCTGACGCAGCCAGAGGTTGAAACACGGTTTTGAAGGATGTGCCTCTTCACCCATTCACTACCTTCCCAAGAGCAAAGGGCCTCCAGCCACACATCCACATGGTTCCCAGGGGGCCTGCATCCCAGCAAGAGGCAGCCAGCCTGTGAGCGTGTGTGTGTGTGCGCGCGCGCGCACACGCGGGCCTGAGGTGCCCACACACGTGAGTGTCTGCACACAGACACGGGCTGAGCACGGCCCTGACCATCTCCATGTGACTGGCCCTGACCATCTCCATGTGACTGCTGCAGCGGGATGGGCTGTTTGCGAGTGAGGACTGGGAATGTCAGGGGTCATGGCAAAGGTCACTAGCTCAGCAGGCGCCAGCGTGGCCCTCAAGATTAGAACACAGAGCTGATTTACAGGCACTTGTGTAGCCGAGTACAAACAAAGGTAAGCCGTGGATTCAGCCATCAGCACTGCATGTCTGTATTATAGCTCCGTGCTCCCTCATTATCCGGAAGGTGGTGTCCAAGTGAGGATAGCTTCCTCTAAAAGAGCGTCACTTGCCTCTGGGTACTCCCCCCAAGCCTAAGCTCCATGTGACAGAGACCACCTGCTCTGGCTGGGAGTCTGAGAACCTGGGGTGCACATGTGGAGCCCCGGATATGGCCCCCAGACCCAGCAGGGAGGGCCTGGGCCTCAGGGTTTCCGGCCTGCAGCCCAGGTCCCTGGAGATGGCTGCCCTCATCAGCATTAGTACCCACGCTATGTGACCCGCTTGGAAGCAGCAGGGTCCTCCTGACCCCTTCTCCACGGCTCTGGCCTCCCCCCAGTCTATCTGCAGCCCGTCTCCCCCCACTCGAGAGCGGTGTCACGCGTACCCTCTACCTGCCCGGGACGGCTCCCAGAGGTACAATGCGGCAGGTCCAGCGCTCACGTCCGCGTTCGTTACTCTCAAGCCTGGACTGCACTCAGGCCCCAGCCCCCCAGCCCCGTGCCACCGCTCCCCGGCTCGAGCCCTCGGGGTCTCCGTCACAGCCCCTCACAGCCTCCCCTGCCCCACATTCTCCAGGCTCGTTCCCGGTCCACAGCCCCTCCCGCGCCCAAGACACGCTCCTTTCTGAAAGGCCCACGCCTCTCCGTCCCAAGTCCTGCCCATCTCCGCAGGTCCCCACGGCCTCCCTCTGTCTCCTCCCGGACACCCACCTCGACGACAATTCTTTCTACAATTCTGGAAACGTCGTATATGTTCACTAAAAACTCCCTTTTAAAAAATTAATAAGATGTCCTGGGCCCGATTTACGTTTAAACCACTCAGTACGTTCTGCATAAGAAGCCTGCGTCTAAAGGAAACTAAATAACTTAATCACAACCAATCACTCTTTCCTTGCGATGAAAGCAGAAGCTGTCTCATTATAGACCAATTTACAGCTCTAAACTAGAGAGGCCAAAGCAAGCCATTTGTATCTTGCAAGTTTTAACATATCTGCCTGTCAACACCCACACTTATGTAGAGGAAGTTATTCTGAGCACGTGGGGTGCTTTTATAAATAATTTCTATGGAAAACAGCAGTCAGACAGTAATACAGGCCCAAGGTGACCTCATTACCAGAATTTGTTCTAGTTGTCATTAGACATATCACACTGTGTCACTCAGAATGGGAAAGAAATAAAAGATACTGACATGCAGCACTAGTGATTAGAGATGAGAAATGCAGTTATGCTGTAGAAGCCCTTGGCTGGAAAGGAGTATGTATAGTGTTGAAGGTTCAGTCACCCTCAGATCCATCACTGTGGTCTTGAAGGCTCTATCCTTCTTCTATTTTTCTTCTGTATGGGACACAGCACGTGTCTTCTGCATATTGCAAAGCCAGAAAAGTGCTGGGAGAGGTGTAGGTAAGAAGCCATCAGCCCAAAAACTGAGAGCAAGAAAAGCAAGCCAGACACCCCACCTGGTCCATCAGCGAGGATTCCTGACTAGCCTCCTCCAAGCTCCTCGGAAATCACCCTTGAATGAGGCCCTCCCTGGGGCATTTGGAGCTGAAATGTGACAACTGACTCCAGTCCTGACAAGAGAAAGACGAGAATCCTCATATACCGGCCCCAAGCAGGCGGCGGGGGCGGGGTGGGGCTGTGACCCCACCATCTCCGCTTCTCAGCTTGAGGAGCTATGAGATGCTCTAATCCACAGCCCCGGGCCATCACACGGCGGGGGGGCAGGGAGGCTGTGCAGGAGGCACCCCAGAGTCTCAAACCATTTGATAAGTTATCACCTGGTAAGCAGCTTGCAGTTTCTACCATGAAGTCTCAGGCAAAACTGCCAAGTGGTGGCGGTTAGCTTTGGACGGCTTTAAAATCATGGAACTTTGGAGCAGATAAAGGCCAGAGGGATCAGCTCGTCCAATTTCTTCATTCTAGAGACACAGAGGCTGAGGCCCAGAGAGGTGCCCGTGGTCACGGCACATCGACGGGCACTCGGGAGACTAGGATTGGCGTTTACAACAAACTAGTGGACGGTGTCCCCAGGCCTGTCGCCAGCCACCTGAGCTATTATGTACAGGAGGTCTTTGCAAGTCTCACTTTTTTGGGGGTGTCATGGCACACAGGGTACCATTTCCCCAACCAGGGATTGAACCCGTGCCCCCTACAGTAGAAGCAGAGTCCTAACCACTGGACCGCCAGGGAATTCCCTTAAAGTCTCGCTTTTTATTTATTTATTTAAAGATTTATTTACTTATTTATTTATTTTTGGCTGCGTCGGGTCTTAGTTGTGACACGCGGGGTCTTTGTTGAGGCGTGTCGATCTCTCATTGTGGAGCGGGCTCTTCGTCATAGTGCGTGGGTTCCTCTCTAGTTGTGGCGCGTGGGTTTTCTCCCTTCTCTAGTTGTGGCGCGCGGGGTCCAGAGCGCGTGGGCTCTGTAGTTTGTGGCACGCGGACTCTAGTTGAGGCGCGTGAGCTCAGTAGTTGTGGCACGCGGGCTTAGTTGCCCTGCGGCACGTGGGATCTCAGTTCCCGGACCAGGGATCCAACCCGCATCCCCTGCATTGGAAGGCGGATTTTTCACCTCTGGACCGCCGGGGAAGTCCCTAGTCTCACTCTTTAACTGAATACATTAGCATTATAAGAAAAGTGTATACATCACTATTGTAAACGAACACCAGCATCGCTGCTACGAGAAGGTGATCCTAACGATGAGAACAATGAAAACAAAACATAGCGTTACGATAACTTAAAACAACAACAACAGTAAAATACTGTTGTGTTTTACTGAATTTTACCGTATTTTACTGAAGGACCCGTCCTTCCACAAGAGGGCGGGTCATGCTAACGAGTAAGAAGGGTCTGGAGCTGATCCCGACCGCCGGCCCACGTGAGGGTGTGGAGTCGGGGGTCGCAGGCCTGGCGCCCTTGGCCGCCGCCCCGTCTGAGCAGTTGGGGTGGGAGGCTGAGCGGTCCAGGGGAGGCAGGACACGGGGTCCGTCAGGAAGACCTCGCGGCCCTTTCATTCCACACAGTCCTGGTGAAATCGCAGCTCACATTGCGAGGTTTTCTCACGTTACACAGCGCACAGAAACTAAAATAGAAGCCAGACCCGACTTGCCCTGGAAGACACCCGTCGAGGGAGGCTCAGCTCTCAGCTGAGGGTGTGCCCAGAGCAGAGGCCAGAGACGGAGGCCAAGCTAGACCAGGAGCCTGAGGACCCTGGGATCACAGCCCATCAGTGTCGTGTGGTTTCCAGATAATTGTTAGGCGTCTCCAGTGTCTAGGCTTAATCACTGCAAACGGCTAAGCGTTAAGAATGAACACTGAATAATAAAATGACCCCTCAACGTCTTCATTTAGGAAGCGTCGCAAGGTACTTTCTGTATCTTCCACACGGGCATCCTTGAAGGAGAATAAACAGACCGGGAGTCGGCAGTTCCCCACAGAGGAGCCGCCTCGCCCAGGGAGGCAGGGCTCCCTTACCGGGGCCGCGGCGCCGCCAGCACCCGGCTCCCTCCGCGAGCATCCCCACGTGCCTCCACCAGGCCGTGTATCGCAGCGGCCGTTTCCTGACCGCCGGCTCGGACTCGCTCTTCCCACAGTACATCACGGGCTATTCGAAAGGTTTTCCAGCACACGTAAACACACTCAGATTTCTCTGTATGGCAGGCTTCCCATATCACTGTACCAGTCCAGCTTAAGATTAAGCCCAAGGACACAGAGGAAAATAGACTTTTTTCCTAGGTGGTACGACTTGACATTAAATAATATTAGTATCTGAGCAGCAACCAGCATCTGCGGAGGAAAAGACCTACGAGCCCATCCCCGAGCTGGGGCAGAGCTGACGTGCTCACTGCGGATGTCAATTCTCTTCTCCTTTCAGAAAAGTAATTTCCATGATGTACCCACCCAGGACCTGGGGCTGCGGAAGAGAAAGCAGAGCAGGAAACCCCCAAGGCTCCCCTAACTTCTCAGGAAAGATGCCATTTTAATCACCTGCCTGCCTAAAGAATCACAGCCCCCCGCCAAGAAGAGCCATTTCCTCCCCAACCCTACCACTCCCGCGTGCAGAGGGGGTGGGAGGCCTGGGGAGGCTCCAGGGCCGCCAGGGAGCCCTGGGGGACGGACCCACGGCTGGCCCCGCACCGGGGGGACCGGGTCGTTCCAGAGCAGAAATCCAAATTTCCAGCTGCGGACCAGTGCGGTCCACTAAGGGGATGGGAGGATGTGGGCCTGAGCAAAGCCAGAGGACTATCCCCCAAAGTGTCCAGGGCTGGTGGGAGATGAAAAGAAGGTGGCCTCGGTGACAGTCCCCGGGTCGCATGTCACACGTCACCACACGCACAGCCGTTGTTTCACTGCCCCAAGTTCACATGCACGGCTACAGTTTACACAACAAATGTGACCTGAATATTTATCGTCAGGGTCGTGATATTGTCAAATAGCATGTTAGGCGTTGCTCTGAAAGCAGTAGAACAGACCTCATATTCCAATGTTGGCTCCATCCTCTGTAAATATTTTATTGGTGGCAACACTCCCCGGGCCTCCAATAGTCTTCTGCTTCTAGAGGGAAAGTGATCACAGCTTCGGGGCAGGGGACACCTCTCTGACCACAGCAGCCAGCGTTCCTGGGAGGCAATGACACCCTCCCCCGTTTCCTGTCTCATTTATTCCAGTAAGAAGCCCCATGAAGTTTCCCAGTGTTTTTGTCCTTCAAATTGATGCAAAACAAACAAGCTGACAGAAAGCCAGTCCCAGAAGAATTCAGGGCGCAGGAGCGCGGGACATTGGGGCTGGGCCGGCCTCTGACCAGTGGTTCCAGGTCTCCACGGCCACCCCTCCCGCACATCACAGGTCAGTCTCCCGACCTGGAAACGCTGAGTTGGGTCCTACTGCTTCTGCCCCGTTTTATTCCCGTCTGCCTCCCCCGGGGCCTGACTGGCCAGTCTGGCCACATCTGGGAGATAAAAACGCCCATCTGCACTGTGAAATTGCCTGCCTCGATTCAACTGCCATTTACTAAACATATTCTGATGTCTGGGACCCTGACCCCAAATTCCTGTAGGGCAGCAAGCCCAAAGTGTCAGGGAATCCAGAAGGCACAAGCTGACCCGAACCTGAACCCGAAGCCTAACCCGCAGGATTTGGGGTCCGCCCTGCGTGCAGGGCTCCAGTCCCCGATGGGAGGACGGGATCTGCCTGCTCGCCCCTCGGTGCACAGAAGAAAGGTCACCCACCGAGACCTGATTTCTCTGGCATAGACTCAAGTTGCAGGAAAAATAATTTTAAAATTAGACCATCTTTCAAAATTCTGGTTAAGATGAGAGGAAACCCATTGGTTCCACGGACGGCTTTGGTGTGGGTCACCCACTACTGACGCAGATTTTCGCGTGTGGACATCGTGTGTCCTCTCTCTGCCTGAGCCCTCCCGTCCCCTGGCCACGGCCGAACCACGAACAGAACCACAGGCACGGGAGGGGCCTGAGCTTCCCCAGCACCTGCCACGTCCTTGGAGCCCTCTGGGCTCCGCATCAGGTCCCCAGTGCCCGTGGGGCGGCCCCGATGCCTCAGTTGCTCCTGCGCCGCTGGGAGGGACCTGGGCCCCAGCTGCCCCCCGGGGCACCCCGTGCCGTGCCAAGGGCTCCGGGTGGCTCAGGCCCCTGAGAACTCCTCCCCCTGGGAGGAGTGACCACGCTCGTTCCTCACAGAACACTGTGTTACAGTGGGGGGGGAGCAGGGGCTGGTGAACCTCCACGCCTTCCGGCCCCTTTCTCGGGCGAGTGGCTCTGCCTGGCTGTTGGCTGCAAAGTCAACTCAGTCAGATTCAAGGGGAAAGGCTGCTGGGGAAGCGCCCAGACCCAAACGAGAACCTCGGCCTCTCCGCCGGGACGCCGCCGTCTGCGGGATGAGCCCCGTCCGTGGCCTCTCGGCCCCCAGTGTCCTGCGCGCGCGCCTGGGCAGCCGCAGCTTTGGTCCTGATTACGAGGACCGGCCAGGGGCCCTGGGAGGCAGCCACTTGTGGCCCCCTCGCCCCCCCCCGACTGTTCTGCCCCAATAACTGGTGAGCCAGTGGAAGGAGCTTGGGCCTCAGGTGGCTTCTATTTAGAGGGGAGACAAGAAACAGCTGACCTCAGAGTCCCCATGGGAGGTCCCGGGAAGGAGAGTGATGGGGAGGCCGGGAGCCGTCTGGGGCTGGGGGCTCCCCCGAGGAAGGGGCAGTAATGCCAGGGCTGAAAGGGAGGTTGGCGGGACTGCAGGGGGTGGGGCGGAGGGGGTATGAGAGACCCCGGGAAGAGCCACCCCGGCCATGGGGTCAGGACTGGCTGCCCCTCACCTCCCCTTCAACGACTCCTGGCTTCCAGAGGCCCAGCCTGGAACGCTGTTGTGACCCCGGGCTCAGCCCTGGAGAGCTTGTCATGAATTCCAGCCAGCTTCCCCGGCCTGAGCAGATGTTCCGATGAAATGGGGGCATTAGAAAGATTGTACAACAGATTGCCAACGAACACATGAAAGGATGCTCAACATCACTAGTCATTAGAGAAATGCAAATCAAAACTACAATGAGGTATCACCTCACACCAGTCAGAATGGCCATCATCAAACAATCTACAAGCAATAAATGCTGGAGAGGGTGTGGAGAAAAGGGAACCCTCTTGCACTGTGGGTGGAAATGTAAATTGATACAGCCACTCTGGAGAACAGTATGGCGGTTCCTTAAAGAACTACAAACAGAACTACCATACAACCCAGCAATGCCACTACTGGGCACATACCCTGAGAAAACCATCATTCAAAAAGAGTCATGTACCACAGTGTTCATTGCAGCTCTATTTACAATAGCCAGGACGTGGAAGCAACCTAAGTGTCCACTGACAGATGAATGGATAAAGAAGATGTGGCACACATATACAATGGAATATTACTCAGCTATAAAAGAAAACAAAATTGAGTTATTTGTAGTGAGATGGATGGACCTACAGACTGTCATAGAGAGTGAAGTAAGTCAGAAAGAGAAAAATAAATACTGTACGCTAACACATATATATGGAATCTAAAAAAAAAAAAAAAAAAAAAGGTTCTGAAGAACCTAGGGGCAGGACCGGAATAAAGACACAGACATAGAGCATGGACTTGAGGACTCAGGGAGGGGGAATGGTGAGCTGGGACGTAGTGAGAGAGTGGCTTGGACATATATACACGACCAAATGTAAAACAGAGAGCTAGTGGGAAGCAGCCACATAGCACAGGGAGATCAGCTCGATGCTTTGTGACCACCTAGAGGGCTGGGATAGGGAGGGTGGGAGGGAGACGCAAGAGGGAGGGGATATGGGGATATAAATATACGTATAGCTGATTCACTTTGTTACACAGCAGAAACTAACACACCATTGTAAAGCAATTATACTCCAATAAAGATGTTAAAAAAGAAAGAAAGAAAGAAAGAAAGATCATACAGGACTCACAGCCGATTCTGGTCTGAATTAGAGCAGCACGTCTTTGGCCCATTACACGAGGGAGCCCGGAGCGGTCCGCCGGGTGGGACTCGCAGAGCTGTGCCACAGCTCAGTCCTCTGCCTTCCGAGCGGGAAAGCAGGAGAGCTCAACCTTTATCCCAAGGCAAAAGGCAGGCCAGCGTTCCCACCAGTTGCTCTATCTTTTGTTTTAGGCGAAGCTGAGGGCTGGCGAGGTTGGGGTACTCTGGGTACCTGGCAGGGACTGGCCCCCAAACCCTATGAAAATAGGGGCTACTGGGAAAGAAAAATGATTAAACCTTTTTGTCTCCAAAGTCACTGACCTGCTTCAACAATCTGCCCCGACGCTGAGAACCCAGCATCTCTGAGGCTTTCTCTCCCACGGGTGGGCTGCGAGACGATGTTGAAAACCGTTTTTGTGTCTACGCCGTTCAGGGTGATGAACTACCTGTGGCGGCTGAGAAGCGGCGACTTCGGCTTAACGTTTTGATTCATTATTTGTTCATCTGATCAGGAGCCTGGCGATGAAGCTGCCTAAAAGGATCCCAACATTCAGAAAACCCAGTTTCTTCATGGGTAAAACCCCCTGTAAAATGGCCTTTTAGGAGCTGGGGTATCTGTTTCCAGTTCTGAGCTGAGAGTTTTCCCCTGGACCCCGGAAGTCACCCAGGCTTTACCATCAAACGTCAAAACAATGACAACAACACTGGATACCAGGAAGTCCTGGGTGAGAACTCGGGCCCTACACATCCGTGGCTCTGCAGGCAACTCACTTCCCCCGGTGGAGACAAAGCGCGAGGTGCCTGACTCGACCTGTCCACCCTCCCCAGAGTCCTGTGCAGGCCCCTCCTCCCCCTCCCTCCCCCTCCGGCTTCCTCCCCTTCCCTTCCCCCTCCTCTCCCTCCCTCACCTCCTCCTTCCTCAGGACAGGGAGAGGAGACAGCCAAGTCCAGTGGGTCCACCGGTGCAGGCAGCCGGCTGGTGAAGCTCTAACACTTTCCGTCCACAATCTTAGCTCCAAACTGTTCACTGTATAGAACCGAACCTCAGGGCCTGTCCTATTCGTTCGGGGAGCCACAACCCACACGCGGCTACAGTAAAGTAAGAATTCAGTCCCTCCGGCCGAGCAGCCACACGGCCGGTACCTAAGAGCCGCCTGTGGCGAGAGGCTTCCTGCTGGACGGTGGGACCACGTGACAGACGTTGTCCTGAACGGCGCTCTGGACACGGCGGCCAGGCGGCACGTGTTGCACGGGGGCGCCGCGTCTGCAGCACGTGGGCGCCGCTGACCAATGGGAAGCGCGGCCTCTACGGAGGGCGGGGCGTGAGACGCAGCTACGTTTAGCGGTTTGGGGGGAGGAGTGGAACAGGTGAGAATTAGGTGAATGACACACTTAGTGCTGAAAGCCCGTAAGCTGTGGGCGCCGGGCATGCCTCCCACCCTTCTCCGCCTTTTTCACTGTTGGACCCAGTGGTCCACCTGGGTCCATCTGCAGCACAGGAAAGGGGCCACGGCATCCTCCCAGAATTACAGCCCAGGCTCTGCGGGGTCGGATCCTCCAGGCTCCGGCGGGGACAGAGGTCTGGGCGGAAACGGCCGGCTCCCGGGGACATGGAGCTGAGGACGGCTCACTGGGACGGCAAGTGCGCGGCCCGACGGAGACGCACGGCCCAGCCCTGCACATGGAGCTCAGCGAGCGAGGGTTCCCGTCCCGATTCCCGGGCTGCGCCCCACCCACGAGGTGCGTTCCCGTGCACTGGCCGTCTCCCGCCTGTCCCACCGGGCTCTGTGGGACGGCCCGGGCCCCCGAGGGCGACGGGCCACGGCGGCACCACGCCTGGCACCGCTGCCCCTCTCTCCCCTGCCCCGCCACCCCGCGTCCCTGCCAGGCACCTGCCTCGTGCCCCAGAGCCACGGCCGCCCGTTCACGCGTGCTCCTGCTCAGGCCTCGGGGGTCGGGTGGGCTTGTCCTCCCTCGTCTTCCTTTCAGAGGACCAGCGCCATCTTCACCACCTGTCTCCCAAAGGAGGCCGGTTCTCGTGGGCTGAGGCCCCGCCACCTCCACAGGCCGCCGGCCTATTGCGCTCTCCTCCCCGGGCCTCCGTGAGGCTGGGCCGGGCGGGCCGGGGGGCCTGGGAGGGGTCTGGGCTCGACCTGTGCCGGCGGCGGGGAAGGAGCCCACGCGGGGGGGGAGGGGCACGGTCACCCCGTGTGTCGGCGCATCGGTAAGGCTCGCGGGCTGTGACCTGGGGGTGAGGGGCGCCCGTATCTGAGCTCAGGGTTTACCTGATGAACTTTGGCCCGTTTCCTACTTTTTGACAATTAAGTGCTCGCCTCACTGATAAACTGTCTTCTACAGCCATAGGGTAACCTCAGGCTACAACTGGGGAACAACTAGAATTAAAGAGGAAGGTGAGTCATCAGTTCACAGTCCTAACCAGGCAGGCAGGTGGGTGCGGAGGCCAGCGACCCGGGAAGCAGGGGCCCTGTGCGAAGGTGCCGGCCGCCGTGCCGAGAGCCCCTGCCGGTGCGCTGATCTTCCTCCTGTCCCTTGTCCCTCCCTCCGCCCCACAAGGAGCAGCCTGCTATTTCGACTGTGCTCTGCGCACCTTACACGGTCGACCCTGAGACGCAGAACCTAGAGTCGGCTAGACGAGTACGGCATCTGAAGCTCAGAGGCCTACATGATTTTTCTCAGCTCACACAGCTACTCAAACCAAAGCCAGAATTTGGAAACAGGGGCAGCCGAAGCCAAGGCCATTTCCTTGGGGACGGACGGCTTGCAGGGCTGACTCCCATCCTTGCTGGGTGCTTTGACCTTGCAAGGAGATGTAGGCAGCGCTGTAACTGGTGGGCTACGAGCTGTTTCAAGCACTGATGAGAGTTCAACCACTTCCGTGATGTAATTCTGAGTCTATCCTAAACATGCACTACCGCCGTAAAAGATCTGTAAAATTGTTCATGTGCTTAGGCGGCAGGCCTTCTAGAGATTCGGTCGTATTTGCAGCCATATCTCACCCGGAACCAGACCTTTCTGAAAGACACCGTGGGTTGTATCACATCTCAGACAGTCTGAACACAAACGTCCTGGCACCGTGGATTCAGAAACCAGATAAACACCATAAACTAGGTAAATGGTCTCCAACTACCAGGACGGGGACTTATAAATAAAGACATGGGCCGTGAGCTTCCTGCTAAGAAACATTTGGTGCCATTTCCCTCTGCATAAGATCAGGAGCCACGGGGCACGCCCACTGTAAGCACGGGGCGAGGTGGGAGCCTCTTCCTCGCTCACACCCTTACGGGAAATGATGTAGGAACTGGCCCTCTGGGGCCAGGCTGCCCGGCCACCCGAGCAGGAGTGGTCACGTCTAGGGCTGAGCTGAGACCACGCGCCACGGGGAGAGCCCAAATCATGGAGGCAGCATCCGGCCCGTGCGAGCTCTGTGCTGCTGCGTCACTCACTCGCTCACAAACTCACCCACTCACTCGCTCGCTCACTCACTCTGGGGCAGCTGTCTTAAGCAACGACTCAGTTGGGGACAGAAGGCGCAGGAACCAGTACCTGGAGAGTGGAAGGGGTACCGGGTTCAGGGTGACCGGTTAAGAGGCTGGTGTTAGATGGTGGCGGCGAGAACGCCGGACACTGCAGCCTCTCGGTGGACGATGCTTCACACAGCAGGCGGCACTCAGACCGCTTAAAGATGCCAAACAAACGCACAGACGACGTGCATGAAGAAAGCCCTGAAATCACCACGTAGCACGAGAGGCCCAGACCAAACCCGTACAAACATGCAGGGTGTAGGAAAAGGGGTCTCCTGCCCAGCCCCCTTCCGGGAGCTCACAGCCTGCTGAAGAGCGAAGAGGAGGACAGTGATGCGGGCCATGTGCTCGAGGTCCTGCGGTTGTTCAGAGCGGCGCCTGGAGGTCTGCACAGGGGCCGCGCGGAGCGAGAGGAAGGGACGGGGGAGGGAGAGGGCCAACTGGGTCAGGCCCTGGAAGGCCTCTGCCAGCCCATGGGCCTCAGAGATGCTCCCACCTGAGCGCGGAGCCAGGCCTGGGCGCCCTCCCCTCACTAGTCACCGATGGGGGTCGGTGGCCCAGGAGGTGCCCGTTGTGGCAGCTGGGCCGCCCTCCCGGGGTCGTGGGCTGTCAGAGCAGCTGACCAACGCAGGGCAGACTCCGTCTCTCCGGCCGAGCGTGGCTCGGAGCCCCCGCAGGGGGCGGCGGCCTCCCCTCTGGGCCCGGCCCTTCCCTTCCCAGACGTCCGAGGTCACTGACAACGCAGCACAGTTTTCCATCTCTCTCCTGTTTAAAGAATAGCTTGCTTGTCTGATTACTTTGAGAGTATCTATTAATTTCGTGCTGCCGACTTAATCAGAAACTTCATTTACAATTCTATAAACCGCGGAACTCATTTGCTACTTACTGTCATATATTACACCAAACTCGTCAGCACCTCAATCCCCAGCCAATGTTTCTCATTTCCCCGAGTTCGGGAAAATCTCTACTGAGCCAGAATCAAGTGGGTCCGAATGGAAGCAGGGTTTTAGTTCCTCATGTAAAAAGCCCTGGGCCTGGAGCCGTGGGAAAGGCACAAATTGCTCTAGTAATGCTTCCAGTGCCCAATCTGGGGGTGAAGAATGGATGTCGGATGTTATCACCCCAAAAAGAGAGCAGTAGTGATGTTTCTGCTTGAGATAATATGCGGGGTTTCGGCGGGCTCGAGCCGTCTCTGTGCGTCTTCTGGAAAGGTCCGCTCGCCCCATCTGTCCCCAGGAGAACCTTCGCACCAGGTGAGATGGGCTCCGACCGCACCCGGGATCCCCACCTACACCTCGCCGCCGGCCTCTGCCTCCTCTGGGGGGGCCGCTGCTCAGTAGCAAAGGTAAAGTCAACCAAGGGTCTCTTATTAAAGGGTTGTATGCAGTCCTCGGCTATGACTGATGCCCTACCTGACACACACGCAAAGGGATTAAACCTCAAGATTGGTTTTCACTATGGTTTGCTGCTTGTTTCCTAATATTTCTCTGAGATAATAGAAATGGGCAAATTGTGTCACTTTGCGGACAGTTTAATTTCAGGACCGTGGCTTTCTGCTCTCCCTAAATTTGCTTCCATTTAAAAAAATTCGTGACAATATATTACTCCTGGAGGCTTTATTAAACCGTGTCCTTCAAGCAAATAAATGTAAATTTCACCCTGACTCTGAGTTCATTTTCAAATAACGGTTTGAGAAGCGTTACCTCCACTCCACCAAATTTTATCTTTAAAATGCTTATTTCCGGGCTTCCCTGGTGGCGCAGTGGTTGGGAGTCCACCTGCCCATGCAGGGGACACGAGTTCGTGCCCTGGTCCGGGAAGATCCCACGTGTCGCGGAGCGGCTGGGCCCGTGAGCCGTGGCCGCTGAGCCTGCGCGTTCGGAGCCTGTGCTCCGCAACGGGAGAGGCCACAGCAGTGAGAGGCCCGCGTACCGGAAAAAAAAAAGCTTATTTCTGTTTTTCTCACAACAGAGATACTCGTGATGATGGCTTTAGGGCCTCTAGGAGCATAAGACGTGCTGCAGAAATGCTAATGGTCTCATAAACAAAATGTGAGAATCAATCAGTTTCCCGTTTCCTTGGAAGCAGCCCGATCTCCAGATGGAAAGGGGAGGAGAGGCGTCCGGTGTCCAGGCCGCCGTGAGTGCCGGGAGCCTAGGCTCTCAGGCCTCTTCTTAAGGTCACTGCAGCTTATGGTAACGAACGCAGACAGGTCACTATTGTTGTCTCCGTTGATTTCTTCTAGCAAATGCGGAGAGAAAGGTCAGTAAGTCACGTCTGGAATCCAGGGATCCCACGCTGACGGAAACACAGAGCAGCTAATGGGGCCCCTTCAGCCATGGAAACAGGATGGGAGGCCGCCGGGCGCTCACGCCGCCTTTCAGGGAGCCGGAGAGGGGCGAGCGGGCCGGGTGGCACAGACGCAGCTCGGAGCGGCGCCCCGAGCAGCCCAGCAGCGGCCGCGCAGACACCCTGTGCCCCGGGGGCGCGTCTGGGCCGGGAACCTCGGGCTGGGGCGCAGCCGGTTCAAACGTGCCTCCGCGCAGGTACCCGCAGCTGGCGCCCGTCCCGGAAGCAACCGCTAGAGGGAAAGCCTGGCCCTGACCGCCCCGAGGAGCCCCCAGGGTCGCGTCCTCCGGGCCCCGCAGGCGGCAGCTGCCCCCGCCTGGGTTCCCGCGGGCCCTGCTCCGCGGGGCGCGTCCTGCCCGGCGTGGGTGTGCCCGGCCCGCGGCGGCCGCGCACCTGAGAAAACGACGACAGCACTACGTTTTCTGGGCAGTGGCTGCGTCCAGCGCGCTTTTCCTTTCGAGAGAGAGAAGTCCAGGTCTCTGCTCGCCCCGTGCTCGGCGTGGCTCCAGCACTGAGGGGTCTGGAGTCGGACGTGGAGGCTCCCTCGGCTCCTGAAGCGCGGCTTCCTCCTGTCGTGCCCGCCTCTCGGAGCTCACCCGCTGCCTAAGCCCCAGCGAGGAGTGGTCCCGGGCAAAGCGTAGAGAAGGAAAAAGCTGTCTTTGATGAGGCTGTTTTTTAAAAAAAAATTATTTTAATTTATTATTTATTTATCTTGGCTGAGCTGGGTCTTGGCCGCGGCGCACGGGCTTAGCTGCAGTACGTGGGGTCTTAGTTCCCCGACCAGGGACCTGGGATCCAGCTCGGACCCCCTGCGTTGGGAGCGCAAAGTCTTAACCGCTGGACCGCCAGGGAGGTCCCCGGTGCGACCGTTTTCGTCATTCACGCTCCCTTTCTAGAACATTCTTCCCTGCTCTGTGCCCCTTGCTTCTCCGAGGGTCTCACTTCTCTTTTAAAGTGGTTCCTGCAACTGGTGCAGAAGCCAGGCTGCAGCGCCGGGCAGTCGGCTGTCCCGTGAGACCTGCACATCCTCATCGGGACAGGAGGCGCGGTCAGACCGACTTGTTCGGGTCACTGTAGAGAGGGATGCCGACCGTGGGCCTCCCTGTCACTGAAGGTCGCAGGTATCAGAGACACGAGCCTGAGAATCCAAGGCTGCCCCGCGGTCTCGGCTGGGATGGCCCCCAGGTGCAATCTGTGCCGTGTGGGTGGGTCCCTCGTCACCCCCTCACAGGGGGTGACACCCCCTCACAGGCTGACACTCAAATGACAGAAACATCGCCTCACATCCTGGCGGCCGGAAGCCGAGATCAGGGTGTGGGCAGGCTGCCTCCTCCTGAGGCCTCTCCGTGGTGCGTGGACACCGTCTTCTCCCCGTGTCCTGCTCGCGTGGCTGGCCCTCTGTGTGCACCCCTCGTGTCTGTGTGTCCACATTTCCTCTTCGCAGAAAGACGCCAGTCAGACTGGATCAGGGCCCAGCCGTATGAGCTCATCTCAAGCACCTCTTTAAAGACCCCAACCCCCAATACAGTCCCATCCCGGGACACTGGGCTTGGGGACCTCAACCTACAAATTTCAGGGACACACGGTTCAGCCATAACCGGAAAGATCCGGGGAGTCAAGGCAGCGGAGTTGGCCTGCGTGTAGGGGCAGCGGGTCCCGTGCTAAGGCTCCCCTGGCTCCTCTCCAGCCTCGCGTGAGCCCACTGGCCACTGGAGGCCCCGCTGAGGGCGGAGGTCAGAGACCTCGAGACGGGCCCCCCGCAGTAAGCCGACCGAAAACCGCAGTGACTCAGCGCGTCCTGGTCCGGCGGGGCCTGACGCGGCCCGTAAGGAGCCGAAAGGAACCGTCGTGGGCTTGGGAGGAAGAGGCACAGCTGCGCAAGATACGAGGCAGAGAAAGAGGAAGGTGCGCGACGTGTGTGCGCTGAGTTCTGAGGAACGAACGGACCAGACAGGGATGACCCCAACCAGAACTCCTCCTGAGAGCACAGAGGGGAGACATGGGGTCCTGGCCCTTCCTGGTTTCATCCTCAAGACAGAGAGGGGCTGGGAGCCCCGAGCAGGGGGCCGGCCACCCGGCCCGCGCGCACGTCCAGCTCTGCCCCTCCTGCAACCCGGGTCTGAAACGTTCCACCTTCCACTGCGATGCCTTCGGAATATCCTACAGGCTGCCCAACCATCAAAGGAAAGTTTATGACTTGTTTTGTCTTCCGCTGACTTTTATTTATTTTACAGACTGCACCCTGACAGCGAAGCCTGCAGCCGAGGAGACGCCTCCACTCGGGGCTGTGAGGCTTCAGAGCCAGAGCCTCTTCCTTGCCCACCTCTGCACAACGCCTGGGGCACTGCAGGCGCTCAGCAAATGTCCAGAATGTAAACGCAGCTTCCACGCCGCTCCTCCTCCTGCACTCTCCTGTCTCACGGGTACGTTGTTCTCAGGGTCTAGTCGCTGTAAGTGTTTCCACTCTTAAGCACGTACGTAGTAAACGTGATACGTAAATGTTTGATGTTCCGGGAATTTTACCACAAACAGCGACCCGTGACCTTCTTCTGAAGTTACAGGCACAGAGCCTCTCCTCTCGGGCCCCGAGGACCTCGGAGCCCAGCACGACAGGCCTTCCCGCAGGACGGGTCCTCGTGGAGTTGGAGGAATTGCCCTCGCTCGCCCGGAGCGCCGGGCACTCGCGCCCTGCGCAGTGTCTCAGCCGCTTTACAGCCGCTCTCCAGGCTGGACTCGAAAACACCTGCATGAGTCACCAAATCCGTACCCAGCCAGCGTGGGCCAGCCGCTCTGAGGCACGTCGCACCCTCAAAATTCATTCCGTTCACCGCGCTGCTGGTCTAAGTTCTGTGCCAACGAGCCTCCACCTTACACAGTTACTCGCTCTGTCCGTGGAAAAGTTTCCATTTTATTTTAAAGGCAGATAAAGTCAATTCTGCATGGAGAGCGGAACCCACCCATGAGGGGAATGGTGACGATGTGGTTTGAAGCAACGGCACAGTAAAATACACAAGATTAAAAAGTTTCCAACGATGAGGCCGTGAGTCTTAACGATAGCTGGGTATTCTTAACCAAAAATCATAGACGAGCCAAATTTTCCCACTTATGTGAAAACCCTGGCGCTGTACTGAGTATCAGGACACATTTAAATTCTGACCAAAAGCAATTCTGTCCACAAGCCTGGCACCCCCAAGCGCCCACCATGCACCCTGGAGCCCCAGCCCCCCTTCTCCAGTGTCCGCCGGGTTCAGCTCTACCTGGCTGAGAAGAGCAGTGGATGGGGTGTCCCTCGCAGGGAAGACTCCCCAAGTGGCAGCAGGCACGTGAGGCTCCAACCCGCAATCGTGAGCACCGCCGCTGACACCCTCCCCACGAAAGGGACGCTTCCCGGATGCTCCACGTTCTTCACGAATGAGCTACGTGGGGCCATTTCCGGAATCCCATGCCCTTGTCCAACCCCGCCCTTCCGCACCAGCTCATCCTGCTGCGGAGACGCCGTCCCCCAGCCCCAGCGGGGCCGCTTCCCCACCTCCCCGTCCTCCCCGTTCGCTGCACACCTGTGCCTCTGGCAGAGACTTCCTCCCGTCTGCACTGCTGTCTCCCATCCCGCCCTGTGCATGGCCATCCCCACTGGTCCTCAGGGCGAAGTCTCAACAGGGCTCGGGGGCGTGTCTGTCTGCTCCCCAAGAGCAGAGGGGCCTGGGGTGAAAAGCCTTTGCTCACTCACAGGTGTACCCGCCGGCTCAGCACTCACCCCCTGGTCCACAGATGCCTAAAATGGACCCACAGATACACAAACCCTCGATTTTTAAAGTTGAATTAACAGCATTGGGTGTTTTCCCCATCAGTTACACACACAACATCTTTCCCATACTTGAAAAAGTAAGAATCCCAAGATCAGTGGTTAAAGTGGGGGACAGAGGTTGGTGCCAATTCCATTTCACGGTGACCTCCACGCGTGCAGGTAACAGGCAATGGAAGAGTCTTGCAAATATTGAAAACCACAGAAAAATTCAGGTTTCAGAGAAGATACGGTAGCACCTCATTCATCTAGCATTAATTAGATAAAAGTCATTCCAGAAAAATGTATTTCCAGGGTAACTTAAAACATACCTACATAAGCGCTCATTTGAGAGGTTTAAAATGGAGGTCTATTTTGTAGAAGTATTGCTTATTTCTCTGATGCCTTAAGCCTGGTAGAATGAACAGAGACTAATTTGTTCTTGATGATT
Organism: Kogia breviceps; assembly: GCF_026419965.1. Lineage (NCBI taxonomy): Eukaryota > Metazoa > Chordata > Mammalia > Artiodactyla > Physeteridae > Kogia > Kogia breviceps. The sequence continues at coordinate 999,530 of NC_081318.1, read as the reverse complement.
CAGAGTCCTTATTTCATATATAGCACGGTGCTTTTGGTGCCAAACCCAAGGCCTGAGACACTGTGGGACAAGGAGGTTGCTGCCCCTGTTCCAAATGGTTCCATGTGGCTGTGGAAGGGAAGGAACTTCCCTACTTTAAGAGCATCGTTCTGCTTTGAATAAAACCCACTTCTACACACAGAAGAGTTTAGACGTTCACCAATTTACGAACACAGGTGGGATCATGGAATGTGACAGTAAAAGGTGTCCTTGAAAATGATCAAAGATGTTCATTATGGGATTTCCATGGTGTCTTTACCAACACAAGATCCCGCCTGCATGTCATTGCTAAAGAAAACAGAATGGGCCTCTGTGTGACATTGAAAATGACTCTCACAGTGGCCTCTGCTTTCCCATGATGCTTAAAAGATGGGGAGTTTTATAAAAGAACAGCACCATAGTCTCTATCTCCCAATTACCATTAAGAGTTGATAGAAGCTCTTCTCTGTTATCTTTGTTTCTGAAATCCTTTACTGGAATGTTTTTTTTAAAGTATTAATACCCTCAGTCACAGGTGTATATGTGTTTGGTTCCATCCCAGTTCAAATCATCTTCCAATCAGAAGAGGGAGAACATGTTTAAGAGATCCCTGAACAATCAGATCATCATCACGACCAGAATAACTGCATCCGGTAACAGAAAAGTACAGAGTAGGCTAAGGACATATTATGATGCTTCGGTTCATAAAAAGATGTGAGCCAAGAGAAGTAAAATTAAAGAATACAAAACAAACACAACCATACAATATCTACAGGATGCAGCAAAAGCAATTCTTAGAGGAAAGTTCATAGCAATACAGGCCTTCCTCAAAAAACAAGAAAAATCTCAAACAACCTAACCCACCACCTAAAAGAAATAGAAAAAGAAGAACAAACAAAACCTAAAGTCAGCAGAAGGAAGGAAATAATAAAGAGAGGAAATAAATAAAATAGAGATTAATAAACAATAGAAAAAAATCAATAAGACCAAGAGCTGGTTCTTTGAAAAGAGAAACAAAACTGACAAACCTCTGGCCATGCTCCCTAAGAAGGAAAGAGAGAGAATCCAAATAATTAAAATAAGAAATGAAAGAGGGGAAATCACAACTGGTACCACAGAAATACAAAAACCCATAAGAGAATGCTATGAATAATTATATGCCAACAAAGTGGACAACTTAGAAGAAATGGACAAGTCTCTAGAAATATATAGTCCACCAAAACTGAAGCAAGAAGAAATAATTTGAACAGACTGATCACTAGAAGTGAAAAATAATCTGTAATAAAAACAAAAAAAACAAAAGTCCAGGACCAGATGGCCTCACTGGGGAATTCTACCAAACATACAAAGAAGAACTTATACCAATCCTTCGCAAACTCTTCCAAAAGACTGAAGAGGAGGGAACACTTCCAAAGTCATTCTATGAAGCCACCATCACCCCAATACCAAAACCAAACAAAGACACTACCAATAAAGAAAACTACAGGCCAATCTCTCTCTCTCTTTTTTTTTTTTTTTTTTTTCAGTACATGGGCCTCTCACTGTTGTGGCCTCTCCTGTTGCGGAGCACAGGCTCTGGACGCGCAGGCTCAGTGACCATGGCTCATGGGCCTAGTTGCTCCGTGGCATGTGGGATCTTCCCGGACTGGGGCATGAACCCGTGTCCCCTGCATCGGCAGGCAGACTCTCAACCACTGAGCCACCAGGGAAGCCCCAGGCCAATATCCTTGTTGAACATACATGCAAAAATTCTCAACAAAATATTAGCAAACTGAATCCAACAACAGATAAAAAAAGATCATACACCACAATCAGATTGGATTCATTCCAGGGTCACAAGGATGGTTCAACATAAGCAAATCAATGAATGTGATACACCACATCAACAAAAGAAAAGACAAAATCCATGCAATCATCTCAATAAATGCAGAAAAAGCATTTGATAAACTTCATCATCCACTCATGATAAAAACTCTTACCAAAGTGGGTATAGAAGGAACATATCTCAACATAATAAAAGCTATTTATGACAAACCCACAGCCAACATAATACTCATTGGTGAAAAGCTGAAAGGCTTCCTGCTAAAATCTGGAACAAAACAAAGTTGCCCACTCTCACCATTTCTATTCAACATAGTATTGGAAATCCTAGCCACAGCAATCAGATAAGAAGAAGAAATAAAAGGTATCCAAATTGGAAGAGAAGAGGTAAAATTGTCATTATATGCAGACAACACGATTATATATATAGAAAACCCTAAAGACTTCACACAACAACTACTAAAACTGATAAATTCAGCAAGGTAACAGGATACAAGATTAACATACAGAAATTGGTTGCATGTCTTTATACTAACAATGAAATATCAGAAAGGGAAAGTAAAAAAAAAATCCCTTTTAAAATTGCATCAAAAAATAAATAAAATACTTAGGAATAAAGCTGATCAAGGAGGTGAAAGACTTATATGCTGAGAACTATAAAACATTGATAAAGGAAATTGAAGATGATTCAAAGAAATGGAAAGATATCCCATGCTCTTGGATTGGAAGAATTAATATTGTTAAAATGGCCATACCACCCAAAGCAATCTACAGATTTAATGTGACCCCTATCAAATTACCCATGACATTTTTCACAGATAGAACAAATATTCCTAAAATTGATATGGAAACACAAAAGACTCAGAATTGCCAAAGCAATCCTGAGGAAAAAGGACAAGGCTGGAAGCATAACCCTCCCAGACTTCAGACAATACTACAAAGCTACAGTAATCAAAACAGTGTGGTAGGACGTCCCTGGTGGCACAGTGGTTAAGAATCCGCCTACCAATGCAGGGGACATGGGTTTGAGCCCTGGTCCAGGAAGATCCCACATATCCCGGAGCAACTAAGTCTGTGCACCACAACTCTAGAGCCGGCGAGCCACAACTACTTAGCCCACGTGCCACAACTACTGAAGCCTGTGTGCCTAGAGCCCGTGCTCCACAACAAGAGAAGCCACCTCAATGAGAAGCCTGTGCACCACAATGAAGAGTAGCCTCTGCTCACCACAACTAGAGAAAGCTCGCGCACAGCAACAGAGACCCAACACAGCCAAAAATAAATAAATTAGATAAATAAATTTTAAAAAACAGCATGGTATTGGCACAGAAGTGGATATATGGTCAGTGGAAGAGAATAGAGAGCCCAGAAATAAACCCACACACCTATGGTCAATTAATCTTCCAAAAAGGAGGCAAGAATATACGATGGAGAAAAGACAGTCCCTTCAGCAAGTGGTGTTGGGAAAGCTGGACAGCCGCAGGTAAATCAATGAAGTTAGAACCCTCCCTCACACCATACACGAAAAATAAACTCAAAATGGCTAAAGACTGGTTTAGTTGGTCATAGGTAATTATTTTACAGTAAGGTGCCTTTTCCAGCTCTTTCTCAATCTAATCATAGTGTAGAATTTTTTTCTTTCATTTTCTCTCCCTTCCTCCTTCCTCCCTTCCTCCCTCCCTCCCTTCCTTTTTAGAAAACTGTAACAATAAGAGAGCAAAAATAGCCATTTCATAACTTACAAAGGATTTCAGACTCTACCTGGGACAATGAACAGAAGCCCTTTACTCATGTGGATGAACTCAAGATTATTAAGAAAGTCACTCAAATTTCTGCTTTGTATACAGTCATTTATTGTGTAATTATGAGATAACTGTTCCTTTTCTAGAACCTTCCCTAACAGATTGTAGGAGCATAGAGGGCAGGGCCCACAGCTGTGTATTTTTCATAGTGTTTTATATACAGTTTTTACAGAGAGGATGTTTAAAAACATCTGCTAGGTGTGTGAGTGGATAAATGGAGGAAGAAGGAAGAAACACCTGTGACCACGTGTGATACGCAGAGGACAGAATGATAATGTCATACCCAGTAAGTCCAGATGCAAGAAAGCCTGCAGAATTTAGGCAGAATGTTTCAAAAAAACACTATGGTGTTTAGTTAACCAGAGTAGAAAATTATAAAGTAAGGGATAATAAATCCCCATGGAAGAAATACCAAAATTCACAAAATGTAGAAGGTGGATTTTTTAAGGTGTATCAGGTAATCAGCTTGGGGTGGGGTGAGTGGGGTTCCATTTACACCCACATCAGCTAAAGTCACATGCCGTCTCTGGTCTCTGCTAGCACTGACTTGGGCTGCAAGTGACAGGAGAGACCCAAGTAACAACATAGCAGACTGTCTCTCACATAAAACTTGGAAGTTGGCAGTTCAGGGCTAATATGTGGGCTTGGGTTTGTGAGCCCTCCTTTCCCTCTCTTGCTGCTCTTGTTTTATGGCCTCAATTCCCAAGTCACCTCATGGAACGTGGTGTGGCATCAGTTCCAGCCATCACATCTACACTCTAGAAATGGGAATAAGACACGGAAATGAGGGAGGAACAAAGAATGTGTGCAGAACACTCTGGCTGATGCCAACCGGCCAGGACTTTGTCAAGCAGCCTCCCCTAGATGAAGGGGAGGCTGGGGAATGTAGGTTTTACTCTGGGGTGAGGCACGTGCCCAAACTCAACTACGGTTCTATGACCAAGGAAGAAGACGAGAGAAGCTGGGCTCAGAGCACCGTGTGGGGGTGCGGCAGTTTAAACGTGCTCGGCGCCAGGGCACAGCATTCTGGATGTGACATGGTGGCGAGGAGGGACAAATAAACGGAGGATCAGCATCTGTCAGCTCGGCTGCTCTAACGGGACCGCAGGCGGGCGGCTTAAACCACAGATGAGTACTCACTCCTCAGGGTTCTGGAGTCTGGACGTCTGCGGTCTGGTGCCAGCATTGCCAGGGTTAGAGTGAAGGTCCTCCTCCTGGCTTACAGATGGTTGTCCTCTCACTGTACACTCTCTCGCTCTAGGGAAAGAATGATCTCATATACCTTTCTCTCTTTTTTTTTAAAGAAGATGTTGGGGGTAGGAGTTTATTAATTAATTTATTTTTGCTGTGTCGGGTCTTCGTTTCTGTGCGAGGGCCTTCTCTAGTTGGGACAGGCGAGGGCCGCTCTTCATCGCGGTGCACGAGCCTCTCCCTATCGCGGCCTCTCTTGTTGCGGAGCACAGGCTCCAGATGCGCAGGCTCAGTAGTTGTGGCTCACGGGCCTAGTTGCTCCGCGGCATGTGGGATCCTCCCAGACCGGGGCTCGAACCCGTGTCCCCTGCATTAGCAGGCAGATTCTCAACCACTGCGCCACCAGGGAAGCCCCCTTTCTCTTTTTTAAGGGCACTAATCCCATCAAGAGGGCTCCACCCTCATGACTTCATCACCCCCAAAGGCCTCACCTCCTAATGTCTCACCAGGGGTTAAGATTTCAGCATCTGGGATTTGGTGGTGCACCAACATTCAGCCACAGTGATCAGAGACTTAGAACAGTTTCTGTACCCGTCTTCCCCCCACAGACAGTGGGCCAGGCCCTTTTACGTTTGTCCTCACATGTGGTTCAGAGGAGCATGTACACCTGCAGTGCTCTGAGGGAAATGCCCATCTGCAGGGCTCGTTGTTCATAACCGCCTGCATTTTCAACCCATGATGCTCACGATGGAGATCAGGATCTGTTCTTGGGCTGCTCCACTGGAGAGGAAGAAATGCATGGGGTTGCCAAAAACTTAGCCAGACGAGAAAAATTAACGTTACCACTCATGCTCCAGCACACCAAGGCTCCCATCAGCGGAACGGCATGCTCCTTGAAGGAAAACTCTTCCCTGAATTCCACTTCAGAATCATAGCCCAAGGCCTTCTCTTTCAGCCAGTCAGCTCCCGAGCAGATTGGTCAAGTTTCCAAGCTAACATTCCATTAGGCAGGATCTGTAGGGGTGTTGGCCACTGCTGTACATGTTCCTTTCATCCACTATCTTCCATCCATTCATCTATCCACCCACCCACCATCCATCCATTATCCATCCATCAATCATCCATCCATTCACCTGTCCATCACCATTAATCCATCATCCACCCATCCATCCATACGTTCACGTACCATCCATTCATCCATCCACCATCCATCCCTCAATCTACCATCCACACATCCATCATCCAACCAACCACCATCCATCCAATCTATCCGTCCGTCACCCATCACCCATCCATCCATCATACGTCCGTCAATCACCATCCATCATCATCATCCATTTGTCATCCATCCATCCATTATCTACCTCTATTCATCTATCTTTCCCTTTGTTTCAAAATAGAGTTAAGGCTATTGTTTTCCCTGAAATCTCTTTTTTAAATTAAAAAAACTTACTTTCAGTTCCTAACTTTTAACATAATATAAACTTTTCAGTCTCTCTTCCTCTTCTACTCTCTCATTTGTTTCTCTTTTTCTTCCCTTTTATCTTGAAAATCCCACAGGGAAAAGTAGATAGCTGAAATTGGCGGCTTGGACAGAGCAGAAGATTGTAGCTCCAAATGCCCAGGAAGCTCAAGCACTTAGCTGACCTGTCCTTGCAAGCACGGCTGAGCGCCAGTCCACACCCCGTCTGTGTTCCGTGTTGGGTCCAGTGACTTGATTGCTCATCTTCGAGTTTCTCTAAACCATAATATCTTGTTGCCTTTTCTCCTTTGTCCTCATTTGTTCATTTTATTCCTAACCTAAACACTAAAATGAGAGAATTCCCAGTCTATTGATAAAGAAGTATTCAAGGTACTTTTAGAAAGTTTGTGACAAGTGGGAGAGAGGACAGGATCGAAGCGTGAACTGTGTCTCCTGGAGAGCTGGGGTGGGAGGCACCGCCTTCAGCGTCTGATGGGGAAGCTCGGGTGCTGGAGACCCCTGTTTGCTCAGTTTGGATTCGGCCTGGTTCCGCGTCCTTGCACTATGACCCTGTCTTACAATTCCTTTCACTCTCACCCGCTCGCCACAGGGAGGAACACCTGCTTCCTGCACCCATCCCCCCCCCCAGTCCCTTGCTCTTCATCTACATATTTAGAATCCACTTTCAAAGGAAGCTGAACATATGGGGTCTTTCTTCCCTTTTTTCTGCCATCAAGCAAATAGCTATTTATAGGAATTCAAAACAAATAACAAATATGTCTATTACGATTACCTGACAGCCCTCAGGGTAAACAGTAAGGGAAACATCTATTCCTTAGGGCCTGGTAATTAACACAGAGCAGCCAGCGTCTAGGATCTAGGAGGAGGGGGAGGGGAGGGGGGAGGGGGAGGGGGGAGGGGGAGGAGGAGGAGAGCAGAGAAAACAGGGTCTAATTTCAAGGCTAGTGGAACCTCCTGTCACTGGGCAAGTTCTGAGCGCCTCACAGGCTGTATGCAGGGAATGACCCTGAGTGGACTGTCGCCCCAGCCGCTCAGCCTCTGTGAGCTTCCACGGAAAGCATGCGGCACGCGAGTCGCACAGGATGGCCCCCTACTCGAGGAACAAGAACTGCTTCCAAGACCTTGTCCATTCAAGCCAACAACCAGCATTTCTCTGAGAGAAAGAAAAACCCAGCTTATCTCTAAGGCGCCATCTGATGCTGTGAAAGGCTCACGAGTAGGGAGGTGGACAGGAGGGGACGGCGGGTGACGCTCCTGCACAGGGAACCGCGTCCCCACGTGGCACGTGTGCGTCTCTGCCCGCAGCGCCGCCGCCTGGGGTCACACGCGTGCAGAAGGGTAGTGCGCTCCCGGGCTGAGCTGGGGCAGGGAAAGGATGTGGCCGAGAGGCACAGAAGTGGCCCAGGGGGTCCTCCCTCAGCGGCGGAGGGCACTGGGCCCTCAGAGCCCACTTCCTCTCTGAAGGTCATTAGGGACGAATCCCAGTAAACACACACACCCCCGTCAGATTAGCAGACAAAATGGTTTCCATGGCAACTACCGGACAAGAGAGTTGCCGGTATTCCGCATTAATTTAAAATACTTTCCCCCAGTCTCCTTGGAGTCGGTCCTGTGAAACACAAGTGCTGGCAAGCTCTCTCATCTGCAGCAGCCTTTGAAATTCCATCCAGTGTGTGTTGAAGCTGAGCCAATTAACGTGAAGAGAACTGGGTGGATTGCAGAGAAGCCCGCAAGACTGTGTTTACCAATTAGGTTTTTTTTTATGATGCAAATGCAGCACAGCACGCAGCAGAAATAAAAGCTGGCTAAGCTGAATATGAAACTGTTAATTGCATTTTCGGAGACACAGCTACAAGGTGAAACTAATCATACAAATGATAAGTGAATTTCACCACCTACAGTGCCTCCCTATTGCACTTGGACTAATCTGTGTTAAAACAGCCGCGTATATCTTTGCAGGAGAGGAAAACACAGCATTTGGTAGAACCTCCCAGCTTTAAAGGGAAAAATGTGCATATGTGGGAAGCAATATAAAGGATAATTTTTACTGAAATCAGATTAATAACGTTAACAAACACTATGGCAAAGGGCAGGATGGTGCCTCCTGAAATGAATTTGCTGCCTGAAGATCACAGAAAGGGGCATTTGCAAATGAACGCCAGCACTTCCTGACGAGCGTGGCTTAAACTGGTTAGAGAAGAAAGGTCACGATAATTATCCACTGTTGATTTTCGCAACAGGGAACATCAGAGGGTCCGTCCTCCCGTCACGGAGAAGGAACGTCCTGAGAACCGGATGGAGTCAGCACCCGACAGCCAGGCCGGGGACCCGGTGGGGACCTCCGCGGGGGTAAGGACCCAGGCCCGGGGCACAGAGGGCTCCCTCCCCCAGGTCTCCTGACTGCGCCGGTGCCACCCCAGGGCTGCAGGCAGAAGCAGTGCTGTTAGGGGCGCTCACGTTTGGGTTAGGTTTGGTTTTCAAGTGCTTCAGAGGAATTTCTGTTCTTTTCCTCATTTCTCAAAGTAAACTGCCCCGATTCTGCCTAAGTTCCTGTTAAAATGCATGGGCAGTAATCGAGGAAGAAGCCAGCAGCCAAGAAAAGGGCTGGCTGAGGGGTTACCCTCCTCCCAGCAGCCGGGCAACAGGCCCCCGCAGTGCGTGTTCTGAGGATGCGACGTGCAGCGTGGAGACTGTGGCTAGTAACACCGTGTCGTGACCCTGAAATGGGCTAACAAGAGGCTAGACTCGAGCATTCTCACCAAAAAAAGGGGAAAAGAGGTAACTAACTAACCAGCAGGGATGTGCTAGTGAACTTGGTTTGGGGAACAGCTTCACAACGCATACGTAGAGCAAATCATCATCATACGTTATAACGTTCCTTGTCAACGATTCCTCAATAAATCCGAGAAAAAAGAAGGCCACGGAGGTGGCTGGGGAAGGAAGGTGTGGGGGACACAGCCCCACGGCACCCCCAACTTGAGTGACGGCCATCCTGCCCTCACGCCGGAGCCCCCAGGGCCCACCCACACCAGCTCTGCCCCGTGCCTGACCCCACTGTCGTTTCTAAGCACACGCCAGCACCTGATCGGCCAGCCGACCAGCCACGCACGGTGGGACACAGACGTGACTCACCTGTGCCGACAAACTGCCTCTCAGAGAGTCTGTTCCCGTCTTCCCGTTTCTCACCGCAGCCACATCGCTGCGGACACACGAGGTACGGGGGCTCGAGTCTCTGCCCCGAGCCCGTCCCTTCGGTGGGACCGGCCCCGAGGGACAGCACACCCTCCCCAGTGTCCCTACGACGTGGGCTCTGGCCAGGTGCGGCCACCACCAGCCCAGAGCCCTTGGGAGGGTTCCTGCGAAATTCCGATTATCTGGCCTCGGTGGAGAAGGCTCTGCAGACGTTCACAACAGGTGGTGAAGGCAAAGGGGAGGGGCAGCCCAGTTCCCCTTCGAGGGAGCGCTGGAACTGGAGGGCGACTGGGAGGCGTGCACGCCCACCACAGGCGCGGAGGCTGGAGAAGCACCTGCGAGGGGCGGCCACCCGACCGTCAGACAGGGCCCTGCGGCTGTAAAGGTGTCACTCCCACGGCACGGCCGCACCGAGGGCCGCGTGCACTCTGATGGGACCTACGTGGCACTGTAACTCCTGGGTGAGGAGACACTTCGATGTTTACTTTGTACGACTCTGTAAGGCTCGAAGATTTCGTAGTCTGTGACATACAATGTGCCTTGGACTTGAAATTTTCTTCGGAAGAGTCTGTCCCTGCGGAAGAGCTCTGTGGGAGCTTTGTCCCACGTGTTGTGACATCACCATGTTTGGTAGAAGCCATCTCTACTCAAAGGTTCAATTGGTTTCCCTTTGAGAATGTAAGAAACGTAGAGAAAGGTCGGCCAAAGACCCTGGGCTCACCTCCTCTCACATCAAAATTACAACTATTTACAGAACACCTAATGACGAACAAGACTGAAAGCTACCAGAAAAGATCTTCTACAACTAAAGATATAAAGAAGGACCCACAATGAGAAGGGTAGGAGGGGCGGAGTCACAATATAGTCAAATCCCATACCCCTGGGAGGGTGACCCACAAATGGGAGAGTAATTACAACTGCAGAGATCCTCCCGAAGGAAGGAGGGGACCGAGCCCCACATCGGGCTCCCCAGCCTGGGGTCCTGCGCCGGGAAGACGAGCCCCCAGAATGTTTGGCTTTGAAGGCCAGTGGCTCTTACTTTCCGGAGGACCAGAGGGCTGAGAGAAATAGGGGCTTCACTCTTCAAGGGCGCACACAGAATCTCACAGCTCAGGGAGCCAGGGCAGGAGTAGTAATTTGAAAGGAGCCTGGGTTAGACACACCCGCCGATCTGGGCAAGCCCACAGGAGGCGGGAGGCGACCGCAGCTCCGCCTGGGGAAGAGACGCCGGCACAGCCGCCTTGAGAGCGCGTTCTGCCGCGTGGACACGGGAGCAGGCAAGAGCCGCCGTGGAGCCCTCCCTCTAGCTCATTAGCACCGGGGCCGGCCCCACTGTCAGCATGTCGGCGCCGGTACAGGGACGCCCCAGGCCGAGCAACCAGCCAGGCAGGAACACAGCCCCACACACCAGCAGAAAGGCTGCCTTCAGACCCCGGAGCCCACAGCTGCCCTTGGCCATGGCCCTGCCCACCAAAGGGCTCAGGACCTAGCCCCACACCCCAGGACACAGGCAACAGACCTCGGACCCCCAGGGCCCTGCAGCCAGAGACCCTGGGCCCCGGCCCCAACCACCAGGGGGCAGCCCCCAGCCCCAGAATCCCTGGCTCTGTGTATCCATGAGCCTGCTCTAGCCAGGAGACTCGGTCCACCCACCAGCTGGGCCAACGCAAACTCTGCGACAAGGTAGATCCCGCAGTCGTCTGTGTCAGGAACTGGACCCACCTGCCAGGGGTCCAATACCCCCGGACATTGCAGGCGGATCCCAGGACCTGGCATTGCTCGCCAGTGGGCCGGCACTAGCCCCAGGACCTGGCTTCACCCACTAGTGGGTAGGCACAAGCCCCAAGGTATCCCGGACCCCAACTCTGCCCACCAGTGAACCAGTACTAGCCCCCAGGCCCCCTGCGGTTCCACAGCCAGCTGCCTCATGACCTGGCCCCACCAACCAGTGACAGGCAGCCTCTGCATATTTAAAATGATGAAAGGGAAAAACCTACAACCAATAGTATTCTGCTAGGCTAGGTTCTCGTTCAGATTTGATGGAGAGACCAACAGTTTTACAGACAAGCAGAAGTTAAAAGATTCAGCATCAGCAAACCAGCTTTATAAGAAATGCTAAAGGGACTTCTCTAAACAAAAAAGAAAAGGCCACAACTAGAAACACAAAAATTATAAAAGGAAAAAGTTCATCGATAAGTGCAAATATACAGTGAAGGTAGTAAATCATCCGCACACAAAGCTCTTAAGGTTAAAAGACAAAAGTAGTAAACTCATTTATATCCACACAAGTAGTTAAGAGACAAACAAAACAGTTAGATGTAAAATATGATACCAAAGACAGTAACCAAGAGGGGAAGAGAGCACAAATGCAGGGTTGTTAAAATGCATTTGAAATTAAGAAGTAGCAACTTAAAACAATCACTATATAAATTGATGGCTCATGTAACCACAAACCAAAAGTCTATAATAGATACACACGCATAAAAAGAGAAAGGAATCCAAATATAACACTAAAAACAGTCATCAAATCACAAGAAAGAGAATGAAAGAAGAAGAAAGGAACAAAAAAGAACTATAAAAATAACCCCCAAACAATTACCAACATGGCAATAAGAACATACATATCAATAATTACTTTAATTGTGAATGGACTAAATGCTCCAACCAAAAGACACAAACTGGCTGAATGGACACAAAAACAAGACCCATATATATGTTGTCTACAAGAGACTCACTTCAGATCTAAAGACACACACAGACTGAAAGTGAGGGGATGGAAAGAGGTATTCTATGCAAATGGAAATCAAAAGAAAGCCAGGGTAGCAATACTTATATCAGACAAAATAGTCTTTAAAACAAAGACTGTTACAAGAGACAAAGAAGGACACTAAAAAATGATCAAGGGATCAATCCAAGAAGATATAACAATTGTAAATATATATGCAACCAACATAGGAGCGCCTAAATACGTAAAGAAAATATTAACAGACATAAAGGGAAAAATTGCCAGTAACACAGTAATACTAGGGACTTCAACACCCACTCACATCAATGGACAGAACATCCAGACAGACAATCAATAAGGAAACACAGGCCTTAAATGACACATTAGACCAAATGGACTTAATTGATATCTATATTCCATCCAAAAGCAACAGAATACACATTCTTTTCATGTGCATATGAAACATTCTCCAGGATAGATAACATGCTAGGCCATAAAACAAGTCTCCATAAATTTTAAAAGATTAAAATCATATCAAGCATCTTTTCTGATCACAATGCTGTGAGACTAGAAATCAACTGCAAGAGAAAAAACTGCAAAAAAACTCAAGACACGTGGAGGCTAAACAATATGCTACAAAACACCTAATGTATCACTGAAGAAATCAAAGAGGAAATAAAAAAAATACCTGGAGACAAATGAAAACAAAAACACAATGATCCAAAATCTATGGGACACAGCAAAAGCATCTCTAAGAGGGAAGTTTATAGTGATAAAGGTTATCTCAGAAAACAAGAAAAATCTCCAATAAACAACATAACACTATACCTAAAGGAATTAGAAAAGTAAGAAAAACTCAAAGTTAGTAGAAGGAAATAAATCATAAAATCAGAGCAGAAGTAAATATAATAGAAACTTTAAAAAAAAAACGCAAAACAAAAAACAATAAAAAGATCAATGAAAATAAGAGCTGGTTCTTTGAAAAAATAAACAAAATTGAAAAAACTTTAGCCAGACTCATCAAAAAAAAAAAAAAGAGGGCCCCAATCAATAAAATCAGAAATGGAAAAGGAGAAGTTACAACCTACACCATAGAAATACACAGGATCATAAGAGTCTATTGCAAACAATGATATGCCAAGAAAGTAGACAACCTAGAAGAAATGGACAAATTCCTAGATTGTACAATCTCCCAAAACTGAATCAGGAAGAAATAGCAAATATGAACAGACCAATTACCAGTAATGAAATTGAATTAGTAATTTTTAAAACTCCCAAGAGGGCTTCCCTGGTGGCGCAGCGGTTGAGAGTCCACCTGCTGAGGCAGGGGACACGGGTGGGTTCGTGCCCCGGTCCGGGAGGGTCCCACATGCCACAGAGCGGCTGGGCCCGTGGGCCGTGGCCGCCGAGCCTGCACATCCGGAGCCTGTGCTCCGCAACGGGAGAGGCCACAACAGTGAGAGGCCTGCGTACCGCAAAAAAAACAACCCACAAAACTCCCAAGAAACAAACCAGATAGTTTCAAAGGTGAATTCTATCAAACATTTAGAAAAGAGTTAACGCCTCTCCTTCTCAGACTACTCCAAAAAATTACAGAGGAAGGAATGCTTTCAAACACCTTCTGGGGCCAGCATCACCCTGATATCAAAACCCGTCAAAGGTATCACAAAAGAAAAAAAAGAAAGAAAAAAAATTACAGGCCAACATTACTGATGAATGTAGATGAAAAAATCGTCAACAAAATCTTAGCAAACCAAATCCAACAATACATTTAAAGGATCTTTCACCATGGTCAAGTGGGATTTATCTCGGGAATGCAAGGATTTTTCAATATCTGTAAATCAATCCATGTGATATACCACATTAATAAACTGAAGAATAAAAACCATACGACAATAATCTCAATAGATGCAGGGAAAGCTTGTAACAAGATTCAATATCTATTTACATCTATTTATGATAAAAACTCTCCAGAATGTGGGTATAGAGGGGACATACCTCACAAAATCAAGGCCATTTAGGATAGTCCCACAGCTAATATCATACTCAACAATGAAAAACTGAAAGCATTTCCTCAAAGATGAGGAACGAGAAGAGGATGCCCAGTCTCACCACTTTTATTCAACATAGTTTTGGAAGTCCTAGCCACAGCAATCAGACAAGATTAACAAATAAAAGGAATCCAAATTTGAATGGAAGAAGTAAAACTGTGTTTGCAGATGACATGATATTATACATAGAGTATTCTAAAGATGCCACCAAAAAAACTACTAGATCTCATCAATGAATTTGGTAAATTTGCAGGATACAAAATTAATATACAGAAATCTGCTCCATTTCTGTACACTAACAATGAACTATCAGAATGAGAAACTAAGGAAACCATCTTATTTACAACCACATCCAAAAAATAAAATACCTGGGGAAAAAACATTATCTAAGGATGTAAAAGACCTGTACTCAGAAAACTATAAGACACTGATGAAAGAAGCTGAAGACAACACAGACAGATGGAAAGATATACTGTGTTCATGGATTGGAAAAATTAATATTGTTAAATTGACTATAATACCCAAGACAATCTACAGATTCAATGCAATCCCTAGCAAAATACCAGTGGTATTTTTTCACAGAAATAGAACAAAAAATTTTAAAATTTATATGGAAACACAAAAGACCCTGAATAGCCAAAACAACCTGGAGAAGGAAGAACAGAGCTGGTGGTATCATGCTCCCTGACTTCAGACTATACTACAAAACTACAGTAATCAAAACAGTACGGTACTGGCACGAAAACAGACACATAGATCAATGGAACAGGATAGAAAGCCCAGAAATAAACTCAGACACTTATGGTCAATTAATCTACGATAAAGGAGGCAAGAATACACAGTGGAGAAAAGACAGTCTCTTCAGCAAGTGGTGCTGGGAAAACTGGACAGCTACATGTAAAAGAATGAAATTAGAACTTTTTCTAATACCATATATATAAGAAACTCAAAATGGATTAAATACCTAAATGTAAGACTAGAAACCATCAAACTCCCAGAAGAAAATAGGCAGAACACCCTTTGACATAAATGATGGCAATATGTTTTGGATCTGTCTCCTAAGGCAAAGGAAATAAAAGCAAAAATAAACAAATAGGACCTAGTTAAACGTAAAAGCTTTTGTACAGCAAAGGAAACCACCAACAAAACGAAAAGACAATCTACTGAATGGGAGAAAATATTTCCAAATGGTATGACCAATAAGGGGTTAATATCCTAAATGCATAAACAACTCATACTTACACACTCAAAAAAACAAAGAACCCAATTAAAAAATGGGCAGAAGAGCTGAATAGACATTTTTCCAAAAAAGACATACAGATGTCCAACAAGCACATGAAAAGATGCTATACATCACTAATCATCAGAGAAATGCAATTCAAAACCACAATGAGATATCACCTCATTCCTGTCAGAATGGCCATCATCAAAAAAGTCTACAAATAACAAATGCTGGAGAGTGTGGAGAAAAGGGAACCCTCCTGCACTGTCGGTGGGAATGTAAATTGATACAGCCACTATGGAGAACAGTATGGAGGTTCCTCAAACAAATAGAAATAGAGTTAATATATGATCCAGCAATTCCACTCCTGGGTATCTGTCTGAAGAAAATGAAAACACTAATTTGAAAAGGCACATGCACCCCAATGTTCACAACAGCACTACCTACAACAGCCAAGACATGGAGGCAACCTAAGTGTCCAAGAACAGATGAATGGATAAAGATGTGGGGTATGTATAAACAATGGAATATTATGCAGCTATAAAAAGAATAAAATTTTGCCATCTGCAGCAACATGGATGGGCCTGGAGACTATTCTGCTAAGTGAAATAAGTCAGACAGAGAAAGACAAACACTGTACAATATCACTTATACGTGGATTCTAAAAAATACAACAAATTGGTGAATATAACAAAAAAGAAGCAGACTCACAGATCTAGAGAACAAACTAGTGGTTACCAGTGGGGGGAGGGGAGGGGGGAGGGGCAACAGAGGGATAGGAAATTAAGAGGTACAAACTACTGTGTATAAAACAAATAAGCTACAAGAATATATTGTACAGCACAGGGAATATAGCCTATATTTTATAATAACTATACATGGAGGATAACCTTTAAAAATTGTGAGTCACTATGTTGTACACCTGAAGTATATAATGTTGTACATCAGCTATAGCTCAATTCGTAAAATTACATTAAAAATGAAAAATATCTTAAAGACTGTAAGGAATGTATAAATCAAGCGAAATTAATTCGCTAAAATACGAGGTCGAATACGTTAAACATGAGCACGACCGCACGTGACACGGGATGAGGGAAGCGGCTCTGGATCCCTCTGAGCTGTGGGTAGAAACACCAGGAGGGCCCGGTGCCAGTGTCGCACCCACAGTGCAGCTCCCAGGGACAAGCTCAAGGGCCAAGGGTCATCCTGACGCGCAGACAAGATGCCACATGGGTCCCAGACTCAAGGGAAGCTCTCCTGATTCTAGGGCTCTCTGTTGTCGTAACGACGTGTTCGTTACCATGTAATATTTATCTTGTGCCGAGTATTTTCAGTGTAGAAATATCAGATAATGAGCATTGTAAATGAACAGCATATGGATCGGACACGGGGTACCTGAGGGAAGCAGGGAGACGGTGAGTGTCTGTAAGCCCCCCTCTCCTCTAGGTGTGGACACAGGAGCTGGGGTGAAGACGCAACAGGGGTCGGAGGGCCACGGAGGACAGACCCCTGGCTGGAGAGCAGGACGCAGCAAAACACTCAGCCTTCAGGACCTACTGACAGATTCAGCTTGTTTATACAATGACTCCTTTTTCCTCCTTAGACTCCTTCCGCTAAAGAATTCCAAGGATGAGAGAGGGAGCTTAAATATCAGCAAACAGAGAAACCAGAATTTCTTGCGAGCCCCTGGAACAGAAGACGTGTGTTTGGCCAACAACCTCAGCAGTTAGTGACAATCATCTGATGGGAGAGGGCGTGCGGGTCTCATCTGCCCCCGTCACAGGCCCACTAAACACGTCCGCAGGCCCGGTCAGCTGGGAACCAAGCGGCGGAGCCTGACGTGCAGGAGGAGCCCTGCCCGGCGCAGCGGCCCCGGAGGTCCGCCCTGCTGCCGTAGGCGCCAGCCTCAGGCCGGCCGGGCACGGGAGCTCTGCTGTGCTCGCAGCGTCCCCCGGCCTCGCCAGGCCACCTCCGGCAGGTTGGGCTCCACGCCTCACGTCCCGGCCGCTGCCCGGCGCCACCAGGGACCCCGATACCACGCTGACCCTGGACTGCAGTGTCACCCTCCTCCTCCTCCTCCCGGAGGGCCCGGGGCTGGGGGGCTGGGGCCCCGCCCTTGTTTGGTGTGGTTGGGACCGAGGGGCATCCCTGAGGGTCCAGCGCTTCCCTCTCCTACCTAGAACATCGTACTGTTATCACCACAGCTCAGGGCGACTCCGTTCCTGCATCGTAACCCCTTCCCGGGTGCCACGCGAGAGACACGGCGAGGACGCGGGGCCCAGGGCGGCGCCCTCGGCTGCGCCTCTCCGGGTCTCACCCAGGGGAGGGGTGGGGGGCCGTTCCAGGCAGGAGACCTCCAGGGGCAGAGCCTGGGTGAGAAGCACGTGTGTGGCTGCGGGAGCCTGTGGGGCGAGGCAGGGACAGCCGGAAGGCCCGCGGGCTCTGTCTGCGTCCAGCGGCCGCCGGGGGCTCCGACCTGGCGAGGGACGGGTCAGCACTGGGTCAGGGGCACGTGAAGGGCCTGCACTGGGGATGCAGTCGGCAGCCGAGCGGCCGCAACAGACTCCAGGGTCATCCTGGAGGTGAAATCGGCGCGGCGTGGTGACGTCTGACGTGGCTGGTGAGGCCCCCAAACCCCGGCTCGCTGACGCTCCCAGGACCTTGGCAGAAACAGATTCTCAAATGGAAGGAGGGATGGAGACGGGGAGGAGCCACGTCCAGCCAGAGGCCACCGAGAAGCTGCACTCTGCTGGACACAAGGGGCAGAAGGTCCCCTACGGCCTTCAGGAGCCGACGGGGGATGGGGCGTCGCTCAACATGGCCGTTACCCGCCCACCACCTCACTTCCTGCAGCATCTGGTCTCTCCCCACCTCCGCCTTCCCCTCCGCTGGACCCAACTTCACAGAAGACCTTCCTCCATCGACCTTGGGTCAAAGGGCGCCTCTCTCTCGGTCATTAAATTCCTCTGCAGCCCTAAAATAATCCTCTCTCCTGGGATCGTCACACTCGAAGTTCTCCGCTGCACTTCCGCCCCACCTTGCTCACTGCTTTTCCAAGGCAAACACACTTAGCTCCTTTGCACTCTTCTCCCAAGTAAATCTTCCAGCCGCTTAACCACTTCTGTGCTTTTCTCTGAATTCCCTCCAATTTGTTGACATCCTTTGCCTTCTCAAGTTTTAAACACCTGTGTTTACTTTGTTAGGACACAGCAGGTATTAGGAAGGAGTTGGATGAGATTCAAGCCACTGTGATTATAGGAAAACAAGTTCAAAAGCCTTGAATGAAAACGGCAAGTAAGAAGGGAAAGAAAGAAAAAAATCACAATAATGACCGACAGACAACCCTTTTCTAATTCAGGACGAGACAATCGATGATGACCTCAAACAACTACATATTAAGAAAGAGAATATTAGGAAGTCCTTAAGGAAAACAGACAGAAGGATATATAGGTAATTGATACGGAATATAGATCCCGCTCCCAATTATACAGTCTCGGGTCTTTGGAGGTTTTAAGTCAACACAGATTCAACACCGAATGTCTAGGGGGACAGACTTTTAACTCTGATGTGCTGTTTCAGCTTCTGTACTGTGCTCAAAGCCCTGGTCCTGGGATGTAGTTACAAATTCCACATCCTTCTCCCAGGGCGGTGGCTAATTTTTCATGGGAACTTTAAAAGGAATTGGGGTTGGCTTCAACTCATTCAAGCCACTGTAACATGAAAACAGTCACAGGCAAAATATACACGAATGGGTATGACTAGGTTCAAATTAGGGCTGTCAGGTAAGCTTTCCAGTTAAACTAGAATTTCATTTTTTAGAGTAAGTATTTCCTATGCACAACTTGCTATTTATCTGAAACTTAACTGTTGTCCTATATTTTTAACTGCTAACTCTGATCTCACGGGCTGAACTGTGTCCCCCCGAAATTGACATGCCGAAGCCCTTGCCCCCAGTATATCAGACTGTGACTTATTTGGAGACAGGGCCTTTAGAGGGGTGATTAAGTTAAAATGAAGCTGTTAGGATGGGCCCTAACGCAGTATGGCTGGTGTCCCTGTAAGAAGAGGAGATCTGGACACAGGAAGAGAGAGTGAAGTGCACGCATAGATGGATGATCTCTGGGACGCAGCGGGAAGGAGGGCACCTGAGCACAGAGGCCTCAGGAGGAACCCACCCTGCTGACACCCTCACCTCCGGCTTCCAGCCTCCGGGACTCTGAAAAAATAAATCTCTGTTGTTTAAGCCGCCCAGTCTGTGGTGGTTACAGCAGCCCTGGAGACTGACGCGTCTAATAACAAAACTAGTTCCACCAAAAGCTGTATTTATAAAACCTGGCGGCCAGTTCATGGGCCAGAGTTTGCCAACATCTGTTCTGGAGTTAAACCCAAACCGAGCGAGCGGTCTCGCAAGGTGCCCCGGGGGAAGGAGGGACGGGGGGAGGGGGCCGTCGGTCTCCGTGGTCCGGCCTCACCCCCCGGCTGCGGGCACCACAGGGGACTGAACACACAGTCCGCGTGGCCTCTACTCCGTGGCACCCGACAGGTGACGGGCTCCTGAACCCGTCAGCCTTGGGTTTGCACCGGGAGGCAAGCAACGTCTGCAGGAGCAGGGAGAGGACGCCGCGTCTCCGGAGCTGGCGCTGGAGAGCAGGCCAGGCGTGGGGGTGCCTGGGGAAGGTTCGCCGGGCGTGACGGCTCCTCCGGCTCCAGTGACTCAGAAGCTTCCCATCGCGGAGCGCAGCCCCTCCTCCCAACCCTCTCCCATCACAGGGCCTCCGGTGGCACCTCCCCCTTCCAGCCAGTCCTGTCCTGAAAGGGGTCCGCTGGTGGAACAGCGGCCGAACCCGCAACGCACTTCTCTCTGCGGGGGAGGCGCCCAGCGTCGTGTCGGGGGGCGGCTGGCTCCGCGTGTGACCCATTCACAAGGCCCGGGTCCTGGGGAGACTTCAGGCAGGAGGGCAGCTGCCCCCTGAGCGCCCCCCGGGGCAGGGCACCGCCCACTGGCCTGCCTGCATCCCCCCAGACCCGTGCTGAAGCCTCACTCCCAGAGGCTGAGAGAGCAGGCGGTGGGGCCTTCGCGAGGGATCAGTGCCCTCAGAAGGGACCCCAGGAGGACAGGCGAGAGCAAACTCCTGCTGTCTGCGCGCAGGACGGGTTCTGGTACGGCAGTCCTGAAGGGCTGAGCCAGAATGTGAGCCCTCGGAGCAGAGTTTCCACCCCAGGCCGCCTGCCGTCTTCGCCCCCAGAGAGCTGGTCGAGAAGGCAGGGGAGGGGCCCAGAGGAGCGGCTCGCAGCAGAGGCACCTGCGTCTCCGGGCTGGATTCTCAGTGCAGGTTCACCCCTGATAAATAACACCACAGCCGAAAGCCCGCCGGTGGCAAGCCGAGGTCCATCTGCAGAAACTGCTGCTGTTTCCTTGCGACCTCTTGCCGATTACCAGCGTTCACTGCGTCGGCCACTGTGCAAAGCCGTCCCCGGGGCCCACTCGCGAGGGCGCGGCCTCATCCTCCGGCTCCCAGGATGGCTGCTGGCTCCAGCACCGCGTCCTGGCCAAGCCCCCTCGGATTTCCGCGGAGGGCCGCTGGGCTTCTCCCTTGGACGTGCGTACTTTTCTCTGTGGTAAGTAACACTCACATTTTTTTCTATTTCTGGGCTCTTGAGTAACTCAGAGTAACTTTGCAAAGGCGCACGCCCCACGCCTGTGCCCACTCACCGTGGGGAGCGGAGGGCAGAGGGCGGCGTGATCCTGGCCGGCTCCTCCTCCGCCCCGTGATCTGCGCCAGTGGAGCCATGTTTATTTACCACGGCAAAGACGGCCGTGGACGTGACGCTCCCGACCTCGCGTCCCGTGGATACCCGCGTCTTTAACGTGAAATTATTACCGCGGCAAATCTCGACATCAGGATGCAAGCCTTCACGTCCCGGGTGTTCACCAGGCCACCCTTGCCCCTCGAGTCACTCCCTCTCGCTCCCTGACACACGTGTGCACGCGCACACACACGCACGCGCGCACTCAGGCGTGCACATGCACACACGCTTGCAAAGAGCGCGGCGCTGGGGTTTTTTCCTTGGCAGGCGCCAGCTGATGCTGCGAACAGAACTGCTAAGTGCTTGTGTCCAGCAGCGTGTCAATTCCCCTTGAAGCGTGAGGGCCATTCTCGGGTTCCGTCCAAATGCCCGCGTGCACCCCCGAGAAGCTGAGGGCCATGGAGCTCGGAATCCTCGCTGCCAGCGGCGCGATGCACCCAGGCCCTTTGTGGGGGGTCTGACCTAGCTGACTGGTTGGTCTGGGCAAACCACAGTCCGTTCACTCCGAGAAGCAGATCCATCACAAGCACAGCTAACAGCTGCCCTGAATAGTCCCCTCGACCGAAATCATCAGGCGGTGGCTCTGCAGTTTAAAGATCCAGGGAGACGTGTGCATTTAAATGTTTGAAAGAAAAAACACTGCCGGAAGACCGCCTGTGGCCACTGAAAAGGGCACAATAACGTGACCTAACCCCAGCCTTCCCGCGGACACGCATCCTGCATCTGTGAGCCCAGCAATGCCCCAGGTGCAGCCCTGTGCTAACAGGGTGACCGGGACAGGCTCTGGACCCGCCCGTCCCCGGCTGTGCGGCAGAAGCGAGACAAGTGCACAAAGAAGAGGAGGTCCCCTTCGGGCCACGGGGGCGCGAGCCCGCTGGCCTGTGGCCGGGCTGAGGAAGGCCACCCATACTAAGGTGTCCCTGACCTCGGGCGCTGAGCACCGCCAGGTGCCTCCCCACGTGCTCCCTGCTTCTGCCGTTTGTATCTGGACAAATGTCATCACACAGTAGGTTCTCAATAAACAGCAGCTTTTACCTAAAAACAGAAAGCTTTAGTGGGCTTGGGGGCTGCAGGGTGCTGGCCTGCTTAGTCGGTGGTGGTTGTGTGGCTTTGTGGCCGTCAGGTTAGATTTCCCTTCCAAGGGGGTCGGGGCACCAGGGTCAGAGTGACTGTGCCCCCGAGGGACGCAGGCGAGCGTCACTGTCTGGGGAGGGGGTGGAAGGCCTGATTCCAGAAGAGGCAGGGCGGCCCTCGCCCGCCCGCCGCCCGTGTGGACGGAGACGGCCGCGCAGGCACGATGCAACCAAGCGCACCTCGCCTGCCCCGTTAGCTGAAAAGCATTCTTAACACTTAAGAAATGCAGGCCGGGGTCCCCAAGGTGCACGCGTGGCCTGGTGTCTGAGCTCCCACCCCTGAGGGCACACCAGTGGCTCCTGAGGCTCCCCCTCCTGCGGCCAGTGCACCCCGGAAACTGGGTCAGATTTCAGACACGGAGCTTCAGCCTGCCGTCCACACCCGGCCGAGGCCAACGCACAGAGCAGGTATAGGTGGCAAAACACCCCACTGGGGCTGAGATGCACAGGGGACCCGCTGGGATGCTCTCGGCCCCTGTGCTCGCATCTCCCTACTCAGCTGATCGGCGGGGTCTCGGCAGGTGAGATTCAGAAGCAGAAGAAAACACAGAGCAAAAACTCAAGCTCTTCCACAAAGGCTTTGCCATGAGGCGTGCGGCAGCAGCGGACACAGAGCAGAAAGCAGCCCCTGGGCCAGGCGGCCGACACGGAGCCAGGGCGGATCTGCTCCGGCGCTTCCTTCCCTGGTCTGGGTCTTATCTTTGCCTTTGGCTCCCTCTGTAACAGGCTGGGGGTGTTAACGCACCGTGATCGTGAACCTCCCAAGGCGGGCACGGTCCAGGGGAAGCAGCGTCCTGCAAGCCTCTCTTGCTGCCGTGCAGCTCCGCGCACGCCTGCCCGTCTCAGCGGCACAGGGCTGGGCTCGGATGGAAGCCGGGGGTCGCGTGCAGGAGGGCTGAGCGGCCGACGCGACATTTAGATGTCGTGGTTTCATCCAGAGCACGTGCTCATTTAGGGGAAATCACAGAACCCACAGCACTGCTACTGATACGTCTCCCAGAATATTAATTTGCAGGTAAAACACTAGGGATTACTGAACTGACACGGGCACAACATTCCAAAGATGACCCGGCCCGGTGACCCGGGCTCTTCTGAAGAACGTGTAGCGGTTTCTGGCTGGCAGTCAGGTCAGGGTGGTGGGGCTGTGCTCTGCGCGGACGTGGGCAGGACCCCTCGGGGCAGCGCCTTGGCGGAACTGAGCCGGGCAGACCCCGTTCAGAGGAGAGACTCATCTGGTCTCAGCACTGGCTCAAATTCCTTCCGTTCTCTCGCCCAAACACGTGTTAACGTCCTGATGGTTGCACTTCCTATGTGATCATAAGCTAAAGGAATCTACCAGTTAGAGACAAAGAGCCCATTCACTGCTAGCAGGTGCACCAAGGGCTCCTGACACAGAAGCAGCGGAAACTCCCAACCAGAGGCCCCGGGACCACAGCTGCCTTTGTTCTGGACCTGCCCCTCTGAGACCCTACAGCGCAGCACCTGCATCCCCTGAGTGCTTTGCCCAGCCACACAGGTGGTTCCACACACTCAACTCCAGGCTGACCTCGTGGTGTTTTCCATAAAAAGAGGTCTGACGACACGCCCGCCCTCTCCTCCAGGGGCCGCGTGGCGCACGAGGAGCCCATAGACAGCGATTCTACCAGGTGGACCTGGGTGCCCAAGGCAGGGCTGCACCACGTAACAAGCAGCCCCACCCACGGCCCAGCGTTCACACAATTTTTTCCTGAAATCTCTGGGGCTCAGATTATGTCGACACTGTTTTGAATGCCAGTCAACTTGCAAAACCTATATGAACAAGACAGGTGAAAAATCTGCTCGAGGAGAAAAGAAGGAGGAGAAAACCAAAGAAGGAGCTAAAAAATTGAAAGAAAAGTACAGAGAAGGCACTCTATAAAGCAGCACCAAGGACCGACCGGTCTGTCTCTCCCAAATGTTGGGAGAGAGCCATTTAGATAAGAGAGAGAAGGAGAAGAAAGAGGCAAGGAAACCACAACCAGAATACCAACGAGCCTGAACTGCAAAGAGGTGATGGTGGCATCAAAGGAAACTGAGGAACAAGGGAAAGAGAAGTGAATGAAATTAATGGATGTTAACTGGGGGGTGGGGGGAAGACTATGGTTTTGGAAGGAAAAAATAGTTTTGAACAGCAACCCTAGGAAGAAGGCCCTGCATCTTCTGAAACACTGATTCACGGGCTGTCCTCCCACCAGAGCTGGGCGTCCTGCCCCAGGGTCACCGCGCGAGGGACAGAGGGGCCAGCCCCGTGAAAACTGGGCGGGCAACAAGGACCGAGTCAGCACCGTCAGGGGAGAATCACAGTCCACAGAAGGGGAGCAGCGCAGAGCAGGATGAGGGGAAGCCAGACCCCCTTCCTGCGCAGGAGACCAGGACCCCTGAAGGGGGTGAGGACCACAGCCCTGCCCACGCTGCAAAGACCACCTGGTTGAAAATACCTCAACCCCGTGAAAGCAGCCGTCCTAACCTCTCCTCCCCCCCCGCCACGACCCCCGAACCTCTCCTCACCCCCCGCCACGACCCCCGAACCTCTCCTCACCCCCCGCCCGCCACGACCCCCGAACCTCTCCTCCCCCCGCCCGCCACGACCCCGAACCTCTCCTCCACCCCCGCCCGCCACGACCCCCGAACCTCTCCTCCCCCCACCCGCCACGACCCCCGAACCTCTCCTCCCCCCCCGCCACGACCCCCGAACCTCTCCTCCCCCCGCCCGCCACGAAGCAGTCAGACACCCGACAAAACCCGGAGGACGTGATGTGTGTGAGCCAGGAGGGTACCGATTCCAAAGACAGCCGAAGCCACGTAGCGAGGAGACATGCACAGAAGTTAGAACGATAACAATACCGTGTTAGGTTGAAAGAAACACTTTCCCGAGCCGCAGCGGCACCCAACCAGGGTTACCGCCGGAGGACGGGCAGGAAGCACCCACCATGGCCGGTTCCGAGGCGGGGCTGCACGCTGGGGCTTCACCTGCCAATCAGGACTGGTTACTTTGAAAGGTGAAACAGGACAGACGTGAATCGCCCCAAGGAGGCAAGTCGCAGGGACGGGGCAGACCCGAGAGGCCTGTGAGGCGAACCCACGACCCAGAGCCCGGCTCCGGGAAAGGGCGCGGCCGACACTGCGCGCTCGTGGCCCCAAGGAGACGCGCTGGGCTTAAGTGCCAGGCCCTGTGACGGGACCTCATGTGCAAACGGGGTCTTCACAGGGGTGAGCAAGTTAAGACGAGGTTACAGGGTGGGCCTGCCCCAGTATGACGGTCTCCTCGTGCAAGTGGGAAGTCTGGACGCAGACAGGGAGGACAGCACGTGAATGGACGGGGGGCGGGGTGATGCCTCTCCCCCCGGGGGACCCCAGGGGCGCGGCAGCCCCAGAACCCGGAAGAGGAGCCTGCGGAGAGCCTGGCCCGGCCGGCGCCCACGGGCGGTGAGACCACCGTTTCTGCAGTTTTCAGCCACCAGCTTGTGCTGCTGCTTCGGTGCCGAGGGACCAGCACAGCCCGGCAGCCCCTCCTCCCCACCAAGCCGCCGGCCAGGTCGGGCCGCACCGGGGTCTCCTCTCGGCCCTCCGCGGCTCTCTTCCAGAGGCCATCCTTCCTTTCCAACCTGTGGTTGCTAAGTTGCGAAGAGAAGACAAGGAATCACATTAAATAACACCATCTAGTAATTTGCAACATATGCTGAAGATCCAAGGTAATGTGTTTCATTCAGCCAGGTGCGGGTGGAGAACGCGGAAACAACGTGGCTTGGTCACTGAACCACTGCCTTCTTTAATGTTTTCCTTGTCTGCCCAGCTGTTATAAAACTTAAAAGCAGAGCCAAACATCTGTTCTGGAAGACTGTGTGATCTGACCGGTGTTGATCCTGCAATGACACAAACACCAACTCCAGGATGGTAAATTTTACATTACACCTTTCGGAATTTTCTTGCCTTCCTGCACTCAGAGGCTCCCACGTTTGACGTTTGGGGTCTATTTTGTTTTCAGGGAACGACAGGTCTCACCAAGGGTAGAGCAACAAACAGTAAAGTCACAGAAACGCCCTTCAGTATAATAAGATATTCACTTATGACCAGTGTGTTTGCACCAAATGCCATCACTTTGTGATAAAATATTGTCCACAAATGAGAGTGTGAAAAAAAGCCCTTTACGCTGCTTTATGTTTATTTTGTAAATGAAAACTCATAATATCAATGCATATTCAGGAATTGGGAAATTAATGCTTCTTCTGACTTTAGAAAAAATAAGTGAAGGACAGGCAGAGTATATTTTGTAGAAATGGCATCCTCACACACCTTCAAAATGTGCTGGAGTCCTCAGTGGATGTTGCTCTTCATTTGTTTTTAAAAAAAGGAAGAGGGAGAGAGGCCAGGAGCCACTAGATAGCATGAGAGGCGAAGTGGGGGAGACAGGGTCGACCGTACCGAGAAGAGGGCCGGCACCTGGGCGGAGGTCTTCACAGCAGCGACACGGGGGGCCCTGGTAACACCGCCGCAGCGAAACTGCAGGACACGCGCCCCGGGGAGGCTGCGGCGCCAACCCCACCGAAACCGCCGAGCTTCTCAGCCCCTCTGCTGCTTGCGCCGGGGCGACTGAGCTGGCTGTCCTCACCGCCTTCTGTAAGTACTGCCTCTCCTGGGGCTCGAGATGCTTCGGTCAGGGAGGGCGGGGCGGGGCAGGCCGCGTCTCCAGGCCCCCCCTGCACCCCCGCCCCGTGAGCGCGGTGTGACGCCTGAGAGAGCAGGTCCTCCTAGGGCGAGAGGGACCCGGAGGGAGCCCAGGACGGGGTGCTGTCACCACCCCATTCCGTGCCACCTGCCTCGGTACATCAGCAGGGAAAAGTGACGCCACCGGACACTCCCCAAACTCAGGCAGGAGACGCCATCGTGCGCACAAGGAACCCACGGGGCCGCCTAACAGGTGACTGCTCTTGGCCCCCAAGAGGACATAATCCCAGGCAGATGCATGAATTTACAGTCCACTTACAAACCGCTTAAAGTGTAGCTCTATGAATCAATCAGCTAAAAGCATGTATTTCGTCGTTTAAAGAAGGCCTTATGAGTGTCTGTCGTTTAAATATTTACCAAAATAATCCTTCTAAAACTCATTCGGACACAGGGCAAGACACGAGGATCTCGGACAAGTCGGGCCTGTCCTGTCCCTTAAGGCGGCGGCAGCGCCGCAGCCGTGTGTGTGTCCCTGAGGCATCAGAAATGCTGCTGAAGTAACTTCAACGTCAAGTCATATTCTGGCTCTCCAGGTGCTGGGATCACCTCACACTTAATTTGAGCCATCATTATTTCTAGAGGAAAACAGCAGAAAGTTTCAATATTGGGGCGGTATTATGGCATGGTAGCAAATCAAGCAACCAAATCAGTGTAGTGGCCTGTGCATGTGTGTGAGTCATATTTGTGTGTTAATTGTGTGTGTGTGTGTGTGTGTGTGTGTATCTCAGAATTAAAATAAAGTTCAGAGGAAGGCACAGGTAAGGTAAAGCAAATTAAAGGAAGAGAGTCCGTAATGAATAACTGTTGAGTCTGAAGAGATGAATGCCAGAGTAGAAAAGGCAGGTTGCGAAGTTTTGAATCACACGCAGAGCAGCTGAGGGCACATCTGGCCGCTGTTCACGCATTAGAATTAGACTGGATCCTGCGAGGCTCAGACTATTAGGGACATTTAGGGACATTTAGGATAAAGGGCACGAATGCGGGGGGCTGAGTCTGTACGACTGTCCACGCAAAGAGGCCCTACGTATGCTGGATGTACATCCACAGAGAAGCAGGCATCCGTCTCCCGCCGGTCATTCGGGGTGACACGCGGAGGGCCGGCAGCGCTAATGACAGGACGGAGCAGAACTCTGGACCTGGGGGGCCGCGTGCCCAACGTGGCCTGGGGGGCAGTGACCTCGTCACACCCCCACCCCGACCTCTCCAAGGACGGGCCGGGGAGCTGGCCCCGGCACAGCAGAGGCGGACCGTCTCCGATCGCTCGGCTCCGCAGACGAGGGGGCCCATCTCCTCGTGAGAAGCCTCTGTGAGTTGCCTCTCGGGACACATCTGTTCAGTGCTTCTCCTGGGAAGGATTCACGGAGGCAGCTGGCCAAGCTGCAGGTCCAGTGCCGGGCTGAGAGCAGCACGGGAGCCCGGGCTGGAGGCCAGACAGTTCTGGGCGAGGCGGGACCTGGCGCCGTGAGGCTCGGGGAGGCCGGGCGTGAGGCTCGGGACCCAGCTCCCCTCCGGGGAGGGGAGAGCGAGGGCCGTGGAGCAGTGACCGGCTGAGTAGCAGGGCCAGGTCCACGGCAGCCTCGCCCAGCATCCGGTCTGTGACGCCTGCGGCTCAGCCGTTCTCCGCACCCCAGCAGGAGAGGGACACACAGGGGGACCGACAGGAGGCCCCACCAGACCCGGATCCAGAGTTGGGGGGCCCTGGCCCCCTCACCTGCCCCGGCTCCTTCCCCCTCCCCACTCCAGAACCCACGACACCGTCTGGGCCCCAGCAGAGGCCTGGCCTGTCGGCGTGGAGACCAGATGACAGGACGGGGCCGTGCTCCGCAGAGCGGCCCCCAGCCTCCGAGAGCTGGTGGCATGCGGTGCACACGGCCACCTGCCTGCCGGCCTCCGCTCCACACGGAACCCTCCTCACACCCACGGTGGACGAAACGCTCTCACTGAAAACTGGGATCGATTCAGCAGTTCTTCTCGTAACTACAGTTACCACGTTTTTGGAACTCCAGTTCAGAACACGTGGCCCGTCCAGTACGTCTGCGCGCAGGAGGAGCGACAGTCTGAGGTCTGATTGTCTAGGAAATCTGACGTGCGGTTGTCTTTATAAGCAGCCATGTGGCCAAAATGTGCACTTTCCAATACTCTTAATTTCATAATCAACAAGCATCTTATCACAGAACTTTAAAGAGTCAAGAGGAACTTCAGGCTGAAGCAAACATGGCAAAAACAACATGGACACTGCTGCCTGTCTGATGCATAAGCGTGTCAAGTAAAATGGGACAAAGATTTTGATCCACTACTAACCTGGGAAGAAAACCCCCGATGCCCCCAAACAGAGAAACCCAAAGCTCAAGCCACAAGCAAGCACGGCAATGGGTGGGGTGGTTTCTGACAGGCGGGGCACGCAGACACGGGTCCTGGCACCCACACGAGGGACGGAACCGCTGCCTTGGCGTGCGAGTGGGTCAGAACGGCCTGCCCTCGCTGGGGCGAGGGGCAGGATGCCTTGTCTTCAGACCCTGGATGGAAACAAAAATCTCTCTCGTGGGCAAGAGAGATCAAGAGTCTGCATCATACAGGGTGTCAAACCCTAATACAGTACAACTCCTGTGTACTTAACACGCCAACTGGGATCACTCTCCTTAAAACCACTTTGGAGGAACGTTTCCCACACTTAGAGTTCCTGGGTCTTCCATATGGCTCTCCCAAGAGGAAGGGAGACATCGAAGATAAGTTTACAATGAAAATTATAAACCACATAGAAAATGATCCATAATGAGGCAATGTTGGCAAAATTTTTCAAAAAAGGCCAACAAGAGAATTAATGCCATAAGAAATGGAGACAATGTAATCATCTGAAAGACACCGTAACAGCAGAAATTAATGAAAAGGAAAACAACAGAGAACCTTGACAAAAAGCCAGAAGCTGCTCAATTGAAAAGTCTACTAAACTCGGAAGACATCTAATCAAGATTATCAGGAAGGAAAAGAAGCAAAAATAAATAATGTTAGGAATGGAAAAGGGTTGCGACAATATACACAGCAGAGAGTCACAAAGCCACAAGATAAAATTATGAACAATATAAACATACTTGGAAAACATAAATGAAATGAATCATTTTCAGGAAAAAATACAAAGTTCCAAAACTGAACTGCAGAGAACAGAACCTGACTATTCTCACAACATTAAACGGTGTCGGAATTCGGCTCCCAGGAGACTCCCGGCACCCATAGCATCAGCTATTCCCTGTCTTACAGAGATTTTCCTGTAGTCAAGAGCCACCTTGATACTAAAATTGGACAACAAAAATATGAGAAAGAAAAACAAGTGAATTTCACTTCTCAAAAAATATTAGCAACTGAATCCAACAAAGGAAATCAACAAAACTTCATAACCAAAAAGGGTCTAACGTAATTGCAAACGTGCCTCTACAGCGGGAAGTCTGTCAATGTCATCTGCTTTCCTAAGAGCTAAAGAGAGAAAAGACCCAATAACATCTCAGAGATCAAGAATAAGCATTTCATCCTTTCAAAATTTTTAAAAATTTAAAAACTAGGAATACAACTTCCTTAGTTCAATAAAGGTTTTCTAGTAAAATCATTCAGCAAACATCATCCTCGGCAAAATGAAATACTGAAAAACTGATGGGTCTAACATCACTCCTTTTATTTAACACTATACAGAGGACCCCAGATAACTTAATAAAATAAGAAAAATGACAAGATATGTAGGATTAGAAAGGAAGACAGCAAATATTCACTGTAGATGATACACCTATGAAAATGCTAAGAGAATCTATAATCAAACAAGTATAACTAATATGAGATTGTTTTTTTTAAGGATGAAAGACACAAGGTCAAAATACAAAACCGTGTGCCTACATACCAGGAGCAACCAACTATAAAATAATTTTACCTTGTTTGCAGTTGAACTAATGTTTATTATGTTTCTAGCTTTATTGAGATACAAATGGCACGTAACACTGTGTAAGTTAAGGTGTAGAATGTGATGACTTGCTACGCGGATACACCGTGAAATGAGGACCGCAATGAGGTTAGTTAACACGTGCACCACCTCACACCGTTACTGTGTGTGTGTGGTGGGAATGTTTACATCTCCGCTCAGCAACTTTCCTGTTACTGACCACACAGTCACCAGGCTGGCACCAGGTTTCCAACACCTTCTCATCCTCTAAGTGAAAATCTGCGCTCTTTGACCATCTCGTGGCTTCCCCACCCCCGCCCTGGGAAACACCAATTGACTCTCCGTTTCCGTGGGTTTGGTGTTTTAAAATTCCACATGGAGGAGAGATTATACAGTAATTGTCTTTCTCTGTCTGACTTATTTCACTTAGCAGAATACTCTCAAACTTGATTATATTGTTGCAAATGGCAGGGTTTCCTTCTTTTTATGGCTGAGTAATATTCCATGCATATACATAAAGTAAAACATTATAAAGAAAAATACTGATAAACTTGATGAGGTTAATTTTTAAATTCTATGCAATAAAAAGATACCATACAAAAGATAAAAGATAAGCTATATCTCTAACTTGGTTACATATATAATGAACTGAAAAAGTATTAGTATTCAAATATATTATAAGATTATATTACCAAATATTATACCATATATAAAAATATATAACATTTGTATGTAAATAATTATATTTATATATTTTAATGTAATACAGTTGACCCTTGAACAACACTGGTTTGAACTGCATGGGTTTTTTCAGTAGTAAATACTACGGGACTGTGGTTGGTTTCATCACGGATGTGGAACCGCAGATGTGACGGACCGACTGTAAAGTTACACTCAGATTTTCGTGCCTGTGTGGCGGGTTGGCACCCTAAGTCTCACATCGTTCAAGAGTCAACTGTGTACATTTATGTAACGTATAAAACGCATATGGCGTTTATGATGCATGTATAATGCAGCACATATAATACACTGCAAATACTCTGCATGCACCACTTATAAGACATAAACGATATGTACGTGTTCCCAATTCCAGGCCCCTCTAGACTTCACGCTCACTTAAGGGAGAGAAACACTGAGAAGCGTGTGCGACGGGCACGGCCCAGGCTCGCTGAGGACTGAGACCCGACCACAGACCAGGGGCTGGGCCCCTCCTTCCGCGCCTCACCACCGCATCGCAGGCCTTCTGCGCAGTAACGGGTAACGAACTGAGCCTCTCAGACTTCGTTTAAGAAGAAGTCTCTAGGGAAACCCAAAGAGGACAGAGGAGACTAAACAAACTGAGAAACTACTAGCCTCTGATTCTTATGGTCACAGTAAACACTGCTTGACTCACAGCCAGAGAGAGACAGAACCTCGCACAGACGGCCCATGTACCCCGGTTCCTTTTCCCCATACATCGTGCCTGGCCTTCAGCAACAAATAAATCACAGAGCATATTCAAAGGCAAACAAAACAAAACAGAAACAAAAATCACTGCCTGAAGAGGCAAAGTGAGATCAGAACCAGACTCGGACTCAAGACAGAACACAGACTGGGGGTGATCAGACCAGGGATATTAAATCATTGTGATCAATGTGCGAAGACCTGCTAACAGAGAAAATGGACAGCATGTAACAGCAGATGGGTAGTGTAAGTAGAGAAATGGAACCGCTCAGAAGGAATCGGAAAGAGATGCTAGAAACTGGAACACTGGAGCAGAAATGGTGAAGGAATGGGAAAGAGATGCTAGAAACTGGAATACTGGAGCAGAAACGGTGAAGGAATGGGAAAGAGATGCTAGAAACTGGAACACTGGAGCAGAAACGGTGAAGGAATGGGAAAGAGATGCTAGAAACTGGAACACTGGAGCAGAAACGGTGAAGGCCTAGGCTGGTCAGGGCTGAGGAAGAGGCCCCGAAACCGCTCTGCGGAGAGTGAAAAAGACAGAGGAGGTTACCCAGGAACGTGAGGGAGCTGCAAAAGGTGCACCTTGTGTGATGGGAAAACCAAAAGGAGAAGAAACAACTGAAGACACGATGGCTGAAAACGTTCCACATGAGTGACGCACGCGTCCAGGAAGCTCGGAGAGCACCGAGCCCGAGAACTTCCCACCAAGTCTGTACCTGTGACATCGTATTCAAACTACACAACACCACAGACAGAGAAGATCGTGAATGAGCCACAGGGAGAAGCAGCTACAGAGGAGCAAGGACAGACTGACACCGACTTTGTTTCAGAAACCACGTGAGCAAGAAGGGAACGGAATTAAACATTTAATGTGCGAAAGAAAAAGCACACACACCAACCTATCAATTCTGGATCCTTCCAAAGTGAAGGAGAAATAGAGACTTTTTCTGATAGAAGAAAAATGAGCGAGTTTGTCAACCGCTGATCTGCCTTGAAAGAAATGTTGAAAGAAGTTCCTTAGAGAGAAGGAAAGTGACGTAGGTAAGGAACGAGAATCTACATAAAGAAACAATGCATCGAGCTGATCAGCTCTGTGCTTTGTGACCACCTAGAGGGGAGGGAGGGAGGGAGACGCAAGAGGGAGGAGATATGGGAACATATGTATATGTATAACTGATTCACTTTGTTGTAAAGCAGAAACTAACACACCATTGTAAAACAGTTACACTCCAATAAAGATGTTTAAAAAAATAAAAAATTTAAAAATTTTTAAAAATAATAAATAAAAAATTTTTAAATAAATTAAAAAGAAACAATGCAAATATGGAGGGAAATAACTGCAGGCTTCAGGGAGGCACGAGCGTACGCCCCTGGGGGAGCTTGCCTGGAATGTGCAAGGAGCAGGAAGAAAGTCTGGGAGGTTGAAATGGACCAACTCATTATTAAGAAACATGGAAAACAAAAATAAAAATACACTATCTGGATAAAAATCGTTGACTGCTTGTTCCCAAGTAGTTCTTAATACCATTAATATAAAGAAACAATCGAAAGCTACAAATAGTCAATATTTATTGTCTTGGAAAACCTCTGGCCAGACAGAGACCTGAGCACTTAGGTCCAGAAAAAGGAAATAAATTTATGTGGATTTGGTTCGTTTAAGGTCAGCTCTCAGCTTTTCCTAACCCTTTGTCACGAGGCTCTTCTCAATAACATCCTTTCCTACCCATGACTAAGCTCGTGTTTGAAAAGACAGATTGCCTTCAAGCCACGTCTAGCTCCTTTATTAATGCTTCTATCTTGCAAAGCTCTTATTAATCACATGGTTTGGGGGTCTTCCTGTATAGATATTACCTGTTAGAAGCCTTCTGGAAGGTCAATGTCAAGAGAAAGATGTCTGTGTTAAAGGAAGACGCAATTAAACACGCCAAGAGATTCTGAAGGCGGACACGCGACCCGGGAAGACGCCTGCTGCCTCACAGGGCTCACACACAGGCCGCACAGCCCTCGTGGAATGTGCAAGGTTAACTTACTTCCCCCCCGAAAGGTGCGCCGAGCACCTACGGGGACAGAGGGAATGGTGAGGAGGCCACGGGCGAGGGCAGACCCGCCGCCGACACTGCGTCTCACACGCCTGTCCCACACCGCGGCACGTGCAATGTTCATAAAATTAATTAACCCCCAAAGCAACCCTGCAGGATGCTTAAGATCAGAAAATTTTAAAACACTTTATCTGAGTTATAGGATTTTATAAACCAACAGCCCATGAGATGTCCAAAGCAGTCTTTGGTTAAATAAAAAATGATTGAGTGGCACAGAAAACAGGAGAGAAATTATTAAACTGGCTTATCTAGGGAGCACTTGACGAGATGAAGAGTGAGGAACCGGAAAGAGAGGGGGAGGGGCCGGGGCCGCTCTTATTATCCGTTTCATTGGTGTCTGGCCCTCATCCTCCCCCTGTAGATGCCTCACCTGTGCAGAAACTGGAAAAATAACAAAGCAAAGCAGCTTTTCAACACGTGTGTCTTTCCAGTTCCTACTAAACAGGGCGCCGGGTCTAAACTACTTGCAGCCCCAGAGGGAGACCAGCGGTCGGGGGCCTGGGAGGGAAGCACAGCCGGTGTCATGGGAGACCCGGTGGGGAGGAGGCCTGGGGGAGCAGGGGCTCGGGACCCCGAGTCATTGTAAAACCAAATTCGGCAGCGGAGGGCAAGGGGCACGGGGGCAGCGGAGTTGACGGCGGCCCCGGGTGACCACGATGCGACCGGCCTGGGTGGTGGAGGCCGGGTGCCAGGCGCCTGGGAAAGACGCCCGTGCCGCACACAAGCCTCCAGGGGTTCGGCCGAATCACACGGAACACCGAGGAGGGGACGCAGGGCGCTCTTGCATTCTCCACAGAGCAGCTGGAAGCTGAGAGGAGGAGCAGGGCAGCAGCAGAGGGGGTCCCCGCTGGATGGTTTTTAAGCAAACTTACCATATTGAAAACAAAAAGGGCTCTGTTAAACCTCCCTGTGCTGAGCCTACACACGTGCATCGACCCCGAAACCAACGGGAATTTATGCTGAAACCATCCAAAGGTACAGCTGGGGACGGGGATCCGATTCCGTTAAAAAAGTCAAGGGCTTTTTGGACAACAGGCACGTTACGTGCAGCCCCCGCATCTGTTTCTGGAGAGGACACAGCAGCGACAAGCAGAGCTAAGTCATTCTCTGCGTCAGGCGGCTCCAGGCGGCTGCAGAAATAGCTTATTTCCTTTAAAAAAAGTAAATTGGGAAGATGTTTGCATTCATCAGATTTCCACTTTCCAGTGGCAAAGACCCTGGCTGTGCAGGTAAATGCGGGCTTTGCATCCTGAATGCCCTGGTGCTGCTGGCCTGGGCCGACACTGAATATGCACGTGGAGAGGAGAAGCAGAGGCAGGGTGGATGCTCGAGGGAAAGCGGGGAGGTGAGTGCGGGGTGTGGACACGCCCTGGATTCAGAGCATCCTTCCGTCTGCGGCAGAGATTCCAGAGGTCACTTAGCAGACACCTCCTGTTTTCTAACTAGGGGCCTGAGGAATTGAGAGAGCAAAGCAGCTAGTAATCATCGCACAGCTAGTCAGTGTCAACTAACACAACGGGTTAGCAACAGACCCGGGGGCCAAACCTAAACCCCGGGGGCCGACACTGCCTTTCCAAGAGCTGCCCTTCAGGTAACTCAGTACGTCCTGGACTTACCTGCGAGCACGTTCCTGACACTGTCCCCGCGGTAATGACGTAAACCCCACCGACACCGCAGGATGTGGGCACCTGGTGCCCCTGGATTAGGCGGCAGAGCAGGGGAGCGCCCACCTCGAGGGGCTCCTGCGCCTCCTTAACTGGGCGTGAGTTTCTCAGCCATGATCCCTCACCCGCCACCTACAGACTGAGCCCTGGCCTCCGTGCCCCTGCGGCTGGGCGTCCGTCCCGCCGACTTGCGAGAAGGCCGTCCCAACCCGGCGAGGCTGCTTTCTAATTTAGCCTGGATCCGCCTGCATCGGCAGACAGACAGGCCGTCAGGCTACAACCGAGCAGGAGAGGGCGGCCCCCAGCCGGGGTGGGGCCCGACACGTGGCTGACCCACACCGACCCCCCTGCAACCGGGCAGTGTCGCGGCGCCTGCTCCGCACGCGGCACCTCTGCGGCGCCAGCTGCCCTCCGGGCGGGGTCAGCGGTGGCGGAGTAGCGGGCAGTCGGAAGGACCGCGTGGGGGCCGAGCAGCACGAACGGCTCGGTGGGCCGAGGCCGACGAGGGGCCTCCGTCCCCCTCAGAGGCCTTCGGTCCGAGAGGACGACGGGGGACGCGCACCTTGACCAGTGACGCCGTCGTAGCCCCAGGAAAAGAAGGGCCGAGTGTCCAGCCTGCCGGGGTCCAGGCGGGGACACGCAGCCCCGCGGCGCAGGCGGCACCAGGGCGGGCGCCCGGCAGGATGCAGGTGGTGCTGGGGGTGGAGGCAGGTCTGAGAGGGAGCCAGAGCCGGGACAAGGGGCCACGTGCACACGGCTGGACTCTTCGCCAGACACAGGGGCCACCTGGGCATCCCGGCACCAGCACTGCAGGGGCACAGAGGGCGGCTGTGCCGGGGTCAGGGCCCCGGGAGGACGAAGCAGGGAAGGCAGGCCCCCGCCCGCCCCCCTCTCCAGTGCCCCAGACCCGCCACGTCCTGCCCGTCCCCCCACCAGGCCCCTCCCGAGCGGCCCCGCCCGGGGCCTCGGCTGCTCCGGGGACGGGCCTCCGCCTGCCCGGCTCCTCCGTCCTCGGCTGGCCGGCCCCGCCGCCTCCTGGCCACCCCGTCTCAGCTCCCGTGGCTTTCGCTCTCCCGGTGGACGCTGCCCTGTCTCCTCACCTCCTCGTTGAGGCCCTCGAACGGCTGTGTCAACCCCGAGGCCAGAGGCCGGGCCCTGAGCTCAGACCCACAGCTGACCCCCGAGTTCCCGCACACCAGCCCGGGGCTGCCCCTCGCTGCCTGGCAGACACTCGGTGCTCGGCCACCTTCGGGGCCCCAGAAGTTAAAGAACAGAGGACACCAACCCATTGCGAACGACCGGTGGGTGCCCTGACCAGGAGCACACGCCCGGAAAGATGTGTCCAACCAAACCGCCGCTTGCGTCACCTAAGAAAAGTCACAGTTGGAACTGTTGGTAGAATTACTCTGAAGAGCAGAACCGCTCTCCGCGTGCAGGTTTGCGTGGATTCCTCTTCTCTCTTCTCTTCGAGGCAAAGAAGAACCGTCCGTCACCGAGTGGAGCCTCTACTCCACGCCCCGTCCTTACTGCCCGCGGGCGCTGCTGCGCTTCACGCCTCCTTAGCTCGGCGCCCCCTCGCTTGACCAGCAAAAGTAAGCCGAAGTCAACTCTGCCCTGATTTGACGATTCACACGAGCAGGCCTGAAGCCATCCACCCCCGGAAGCTCCTGCTGTTCTGGGTCCTCTGGGGGCTCACGGACAGGCTCCGAGGCTTTTCCCCGGGGCTTCCTCACCACCCAGAGGCCCCACGCCTGCATCCATGGCCTCCAGCTTCCCCAGGCGCGCACACCTTCCCGGTGCCCGCGGTCCTGTCGCGGCCTCGTCTCTGCAGCCAGGCTGGGCTCCCTTCCCCACAGGGTTCAGAGGCACCCCTGGCTGGGGAGCGGGGAGGACCCCATCCCATTCTGTCCCTCCCGCCTGCTCCCGGTTCCTCGAGGACCTGCCACTGCCAAGGAAAAGCCTCTTCGTCCCTCTTGCACCTCTGCTCCTACAAAAAGACGCTTGACAGCCCAGAGGCCCCGCCAGCCCTGTCTCCGTCCATCGCTGCTTCACCGGGTAAGTTTCACTCCACCCGCTGCTGCATTTACAAAAGCCACCCCCGCAGGGAACAGTCCGGGAAGTACCCGCCCCCAGTGAGCGTCTGCAGGACAGAGAGGAGGGCGGACCCCCGAGATGCTGCGCCCCCAGCGGGGCGCCCAGCGGTCCTCGCGCCGGAGAGCTCCAGCCTCCCCCCACCGGCTCCAGCTAGAGGATGAGACGCAGGGGCGACGGTGAGCAGGGCGACCACGGCTGGCGGCGCCTCAGAGGGTGTGTTTGGGGGAGCGAGGGCAGCGCGCTGTCACCAGGGAGCCGGGAGCCGTTTCCCCACGGGGGGCCCCAGGCTCTGACAGCGCTGTGCACGTGGGGGGCGGGCGGGGGCCCCGTCCGGTGCTCTGGGCAAAGCTCAGCGCCTGGGGTCCGGTGTGACGCTGGGGACAGGCCGGGGACGTACCCTCCCCTCCACTTCTTCGTGCCTGCGTGCTTGTGCCGGCACAGCCCCCACACCTGCACTCGTGTCCGCATGCTCGCACGCCCGTGTTTGAACGCTCACGCCCACGCTTTGCACCGTGCTCTCACGCTGCACGCAGGCCCCTGCACACACGCCCAACACGCACATACGCGCTTGCACACTCATCTTGTGTTTTGCACGCTCACACCCACGGTCACACACTCACACACCCACAATGGATTCACGGGTTGCCCTGGTGTCGGGTGCCCCCAGGGCTCCTGCGGCCGCATAGCACAGGGAGGTCAGCTCGCATAGCACAGGGAGGTCAGCTCGGTGCTCTGTGACCACCTAGAGGGGTGGGGTAGGGAGGGCAGGCGGGAGGCAGATGCAAGAGGGAAGAGATTTGGGAACACAGGTATATGTATAGCTGATTCACTCTGTTATAAAGCAGAAACTGACACACCATTGTAAAGTAATTATACTCCAGTAAAGATGTTAAAAAAAAAAAAATCAGCACCCAGGACAGTGACACGGCCCTGCTGAGGGTTCGCAAGTCACGCTGCGTTTCACGGAAGGAGGAAAACAGCCGACCTGAACTGGGGCAGCCCAGTCCCCACAAATACCTGGCAACTTGACCTTTCCGCGTTCTGATGACGCACAGCACTGATTACAAAGCGTCTCAGCTGGTAATAAGTTCACCTCATTTTTCTTCAAATGTGTTTCTTATTCAGTTCACAGATGAATCCAATTAGCATATCACTGTGGCTGATTAAATATGCCTCGTGTAAATTTACACGTCAAAACACACACTGAACCTACACAGACAACGCTGCCAGCCTGGTGAGCAGCGTTGCAGGCACCGCGGCTCGAAGCACAAAGGCCGAAGTTCCAGTCTGCGATGAATGAAAGCCCGGCCCCGTGGGAGGGCGGCTACTCGCTGGCGTCACTCACGCCCGAGGGGAGGGGTGAGCACGCACGCGGGCCTCTGCCTCTGACGAGGGGCCCTCGACGGGAGGGGCCCCGTCTGCGTCGGAGGCTGTCACCTCAGATGAGCTCGTGGGCTGACGGACACTCGGCCTCTGACCCAGAGAGGGTCCCGCGCAGTGAGGTCGAGAGGCTGTTCAGACAGACGGTGCTCTCTTCAACGGCAGGATTAAACTAACACGGACCGACTCCCGCGAGGGGCCTTTGTGTCGAGCGCGCGCTCACGTTGATTACGTGCAGCATCTAATCAGTGACCTCCTCCGACAGCCCCGGCTCTTGTTCCTTGGCTCCTGCCCTTCTCTTCAGAAGGGACCAAAAACTGTCTGGAAATTGGGCTTTGAAAGTTAAGGACGGACCGAGGGCCCTCCCTGGATTCCTCCAAAAGTAATGACTATGGAGTCTGTGGGTGATGGCAGGACATTCTTAAAACAATGAAACGGTTCAGCCGTTCACCATCAGAAACATCGGGACCCAGGGGACGCGTCGGTCTGTTCTTCACCTCCTTGCCGTACGCGGGGGACCTGGCGGGCCCCGCTCTCGGCCGGGGGGGCTGCCGCCGGCCGGGGACGGAGGGCGTGGGGCTGTGAGCGCCCGGCCGGCCGCCGTCCCCATCAGCCTCGCGGCAGGGGCTCTGCCGAGCAGCGCCCTCCTCGGAGCCCTGACCGCGGCCGCACGGCAACACAGAAGTTCTGCTTTTTCCCCACCACGTCGTCTGGGGGGGCTGCCCTTTCCACCTCGCATCACGTCACTAGAGGCGGTTCCCATAACCTCACCCACAAGGTCTGCCTGGGACAGAATCTCAGGGAGCAGACAGCGGGCGTCGGAGGAGCTCAGACCGTGGAAAAGCTCACGACGGGGCAGACGCGCCACGGGACCCGACGGAGGAGCGCCCGCGGGGTCGGAGCCACCGCTGCGGCGACGTCGGCGGCTTCCCAGAGGAGCAGGAAAAGCGGGGCGGGGGCTCTGCGTCTCCTCATTAGGGCTGTGACACCGGGATGCCTCCTGGGGGAAGGCCTCCACTTAGTGT
The DNA here is from genome assembly GCF_026419965.1 of Kogia breviceps. Lineage (NCBI taxonomy): Eukaryota > Metazoa > Chordata > Mammalia > Artiodactyla > Physeteridae > Kogia > Kogia breviceps. The sequence continues at coordinate 958,711 of NC_081318.1, read as the reverse complement.
GGACTACAAGAAAGCAGCTTGTTCGAGAAAGAGAAAAAGAGAACACGTTCAGGACCCACTGCAGCATCCTACGCTCAATGCGCAGCGCTCCAAAGGGCGAGGGGTGTCGCGACCAAATGGGGAACAAACTTCCCTGTGTGTTCTATTACAAACTGTTACAGGGACTCGATCTGTTTAGTGTGGTAAAAGAAAGACATTTAAATGTAACAGGCGTGTTCTGGAGGCTGCACGTAAGAAAGTTTCTCTTCATTTACATAGTGTTTAAACCAACTGTGGAACATTTAAGGAAACTCCAGAGAGAGAGTGGGATCCTGTGGGGAGGAGGTGCCTTTCCAGAGTCACTGGATGGAGGGGGGCTCAGATCTGGGGTCCCTGGAGGTGGAGGTGCCCTGGTGGGACGGAACCACTGCCCCACAGGACCTGTGGCCCACACGGCGCTGACTCGGCAGAGCTCCAGTCCTGAGAGCCAAGAGGAAGCCGGCCGCCCCAGCGGGGATGGCGGTGGGCGGCCCCACGCACAGGAGCATCGGGAAGAGCCCCCTCCGGAGGGGCGTGTGCCCCACGCCAGGGCGGCCACAGAAAAAGGGCACGTCGGGGGAGAGCGGGCCTTCCCACGGGGACCGTGCGGGGCTCACGTCCGCGAAGCTGCCCGAGTCCGGGGTCTTACAAACATTAAATTACTCTCCGAGACGCAGTATTTATCCTGCAAGCATTTCCGAACACCTTCCCGTGGCTGGTGGGACAGGCCTGCCGGCAGCCCAGATCTCCAGCATCCACAGGAGGCCCCCCGGGGAGCAGCGGGGACAGACTCTGCACCCCCGACTCACACCTCCACCTGGATGCGGCCAGGTGACAGAGCTGGGATCCTGCGAGCCATTCACCCCTGACGTTTCTGTCCCTCCGTCCAGGCCCTCAAATCCCACTGGGTCACCAGCTGCCTGCGTCCGTGCCCCGAGCGCCAACCAGTCCAGGGGAGGCCCTGGTTTCCGCGCCTCCGCCCGCTCGGCAGCCCCCGTGGCGGTCGGCCGCCAGCCGGATGCTTCTAACCGGCACCGCCCGGCCCTGCCTTCCTTGCAGCCTCGATCCAGCCACCCTGCCTCCGCGGGCCCCTGTGGCCCGGGTCGCATCTCTGCACGGGGTCCTGCCCTCTCCTGCCTGCTCTCTGCCTGGAATGGCCACCCTCCTTCACTGGCTCTGTCAACACCTTCAAACCCCACTCATCTCGAGGCAAAGGGAGGCCCTCCTCCTGCAGACTCGGTAGGTCTCCTCACAGATGCTCCGTAAATCACAGCCCCTCGGCGGTGAGATGTGTGTCTCCTACAGACAGACGCTCGAGGATGGGGCGGGCCGGCCTTGTGGGCCGCGCCCAAGGGGCCGTGCTGCTCTCTCAGCGCCCGTCGTCCTGGGAAAGTGTGGGGAAAACCACTTCATAAAAGTCTCTCTTGGATTTGTTTTCAGCACACGTTCCTGCCCTGTGCCCCAGGTGGGGTCAGGACTTAAGGCCCCCAAGGCCCACTTTCTTTCTGATTCGAAGCACCCTTTTCCAGCGACTACGGTCAACCAGACAGGCTGGCTGACAGGTGTCACCTCATAGACACCCTTCGAATTGTCTCCCGATGGTTCACAAGTCAATGTTTGCACCAGGGAAGGTGGGAACCGCCTGATGTCTCTACACCCAGGTGAGACGGGGCCGTTGGTCAGGTGCCGGGGCTGCAGGCGCTGCTCGGCAGCCTCAGAGCTCCTCTGACCGCAGGTGCGACTGGGGTCCGGGGGCCACACAGCCCGCCGGCCTCACCCGCGCCACGTGCGAGGCGGGCAGCCGCATCGCCGCGCCTCCGTCCGCGGCCGGGACCCACGTTTCCTCTCTCCCTTTTGCACGCCCTCGCCCGCTTGGCTCCCCCGCTGGCAATCCCAGAAGGAGCCGGAGACGCCCCTGCTCCAGTCCAACCCGCACGGGCCTCGGTCAAGGCTCCGATCCCACCACATCCATTTCTCCAGCCAGAATCACGCAACTTTTGTGTGATTTGAGACGGACCTCCTCTCTTCAGACGAGCGTTTGGAAGTCCACGAAGCAAGGCGTGCGTCCGCCACGACCACTGATCTGCGGAGGCCGGCGTCGTCGTTCTGTGCGACGCTCGGCCAGGCCCGCTTCCTGGCCCCGCGGCCACAGCTCGGCTCCGGGTGTGAGAGAAAAATAACACAGGCGCCTGCGCCACGCTCTCACCTGCGTGTGGTGTGTGCGGGCAATCTAAGGGGCCCGGGCGACAAGACACCCAGCAATGACTGTGCTGCCGGGGGCGGCTCTGCGCCGGGGGCCTCGTTTGCTTCCGCTCAGAATCACTGCTTAGCCGTCCACCCGGACAGTCATCTACACACAGAGCCGTCCACACAGAGAGCCGTGCACACAGAGAGCCATCGGCACAAAGAGCCGTCCACACAGAGAGCCGTCCACACGGACAGCCGTCCACACGGACAGCCGTCCACACAGAGCTGCCTGCTCACTGTATCTGAAGGATGCCAATGGCTCCATCTTTCTCAGAACAACCCTTTTCTCCATGACACCGTCTTCCTCCACATGACCGTGACCCCACCCGCTGCAGTGACGCCCCGAAGGCCATCTGCTGGGGGACACCTGCCGGTTATGGGCAGGGAGCTGGAAGGTCCCCTCCCGTGAGCGGGACTGACTGCCGGTCCGTCGCACTGTCCTCCAAGCGCAGCTGGATGGGGTCCTCGTGACCCTGTGCGCGTGGCCGTCCACAGAACCGCAGGCTGTCTGGTGTCCCCCAGAGAGTCAGGACAGACGGTCCACGTGGGACACAAGCAGCAAACGGCAGTGATGGCCGATGCTCCGCCTGCTTCCGAGGGGATGGAAAGCAGCTCCCAAGGAGCTCGGTGCAGTGACGCGACTCAGCAGGACACGGTGTGAAACAGCAATGCAGGATGGGACACAGCAAGGCAGGATACAACAGACATGACACGTGACAGGCAACAGTAAACGACATGCTCCCGGGTGGGAGACGGCAAGCGCGTGGGCACGGGGTCCAAGCGTGAGGCTCCGGGCGGTCGGCGGTCAGGGCGAAGAGGAGCAGTGGCTTCAGTGACTCCCAGCGCCTCCCGGCGGGAATCCCGAGAGCTGCCCGGGACGCAGCCTTCACCCCGGCCGCGCGCTCCGAGGCATATCGCGGAGCCTCCCGGCGGAGCGCCGCAGAGAAGCTCCCTAAGCGGCCGCTGTGTGCCGTCCCCACGAGGGCTCCTCGCGGCGGTCCGTCCAGAAAGGGTGCTCAAGAGGCCAGCGGGGACACGTCTTGGGCAACCTCTAGGCGCGGCTGGTGAGCCACCCTCGGCACTCAGGCCTCCAGCGCCAGCTGTCCCCCAGTGGTGTTCTGGCCGCGTGGAGGTGAGGCTCAGGTTAAGTGTCTGACGAGGCACCGAGGCCGCCAGCCGTGCCTCGTGAGGACGGTGTCTGCCAGCGGCGCTGTGCGCGGGGCGGACGGGGTCACGGCAACAGCACAGCCGCAGGTCAAGTCCACGGACCCTTCGGGACCCTTGTTTCCACGATGGGTGGACAGTGCAGCAAGTGGAGCCATTCATTAAACTGGCGCTGGGAACCGTTTCACTCGTTCATTTTTTTTTTTCTTTTTTGGCCGCGCCACGGGGCACGCGGGACCTGGGTCCCCGACCAGGGATGGAACCCGCACCCCCTGCGGTGGAAGTGCGGCGTCCTAACCACTGGACCGCCAGGGGAGTCCCTCACTCAATTCATTTTTAGAACAACGAAGTTGAAAATCCACGAGGGCCTTCAAATGATAACACATTCTGGATTTAATTACAGATAAACGAAATCTGACTTTTCTTAAATGATGAGACACTTCATATTTAGCATGGAAATTAGCCCAGAGCATGAGAATGTCAGTGCCTCTCTGTATTCTTTTAGAAGAAAGTTACATGATCATTTGGTTCCTGCAAATGTTTCTTTAAAGTCGAGAAGAAGGAGGACTCGCGTGAGGGCAGCTCGCTCCACCCTCAGGTTCCAGCCCAACCCAGGTGGCCGAGTTCTGAGCCAGGTGCTTTTCCCCGCTCCTTCCCGAGGGGTCCGCCTTTCTGGCTCCAGGTGGGAAAGAGCCTTAACTAGGCGTGCGTCCCAAGGGGGCTGGGCTCGGGCAGCTGGGGCTGCGCTTCTTCTGCAGGCATCTCCGAATGTCTCCCAAGTTCTTCAACCTAGAAAGACCCTCTGAGCACTGAATGGGGTCCTGACTTTCAGGTGGACACGTGAGGCGTTTACAAAGTGCGGTGGAGACGTTCCAAAACATCGCGAAACACAAAAAAATGACTTTCCACAGGAAGACGTTAAGGTTAAGGTTGCTTCTAGGGCTCTGAGTGGTCTCAGCTCTCACCCAGTGGGCCGCCTCCCGGAGATGCCTGCCCTGTTGGGACTTCGGGCTGCTGCAAGAACGAGCCGGTGACGGGAGCCGAGCGGGCCCGGGTCACGCTGGCCACCAGACCCCGTAGCAGGTCCCTAAGGCTGACCAGCGGGAAGCGGCCAGCAGATCCTCCGGCCTCTTCCCCCTCGTCCTGGGAAGCGTCACAGGGGAGCAGTCATCGCTTCAGACGATGACCTCGGAGTTGCGGAGAGAGCGGGCTTGTTCCCATCTCCTCCGCCAGCAGCAAAGCCAGCGCAGAAGCACTGGGGCGGCCCGGACAGTCAGACGTGCGTCCAGATGGGCGGGGCATGGGAGGAGCGTCAGGGTGAAGTTTCTACTTCCGCGTAAATGAAACCGCCATAAACGCACTTTCAAATCGGGACTCCCCCGTTTAGGGCCGCTCCTGAAACAGGGCGCGCACATTTCAAGCGCCCACATTTTCCTTCTGTGCACATCGCCGTTCCCGCCGCCCACAGACACCGTCTGCGCCCCTTCACGGGCAAAGCCCCAGCGGCTGGCGGGTCTGGAGACCTCTGCAGACTCAGGTGGGCGTCTGGGGGTGTCTGTCTACAACAGCCAGAGGTTCTCAGGTGCCTGCATCACAGCAGCCCCTGCGGGGCTGGTTCCAACACGGACGGTGCCGCCTCCCCAGAGTACGGGCTTCAGGACATCTGGGGCCCAGGAACTGGCACTTGGAACAAGTCCTCAGTCGGTACTGATGTGGTCGCTCTGGGAACCACGCGCTGAAAAGCACCGTCCTCGGACTCTGCAAAGGGCCACGGCGTGAAGCGTGCGGCCTTCGGGGCCACGCCGTCATTGTGCCACACGGCTCCCCTGCGTGGAAGTGAGAGCTGCCAGCCAGACGCAGACGCGGGAGCCTGGCTGGGCGCCAACCGTGCTTTGCCCAGGAGCCGCGGGAAGCCAGCCTGGCCGAGGGCTGCCCCCGGGGGAGGAGGGAGAGGCCTAGCGGGTCGAGGGGGCAGCGAGGGGCGGACTGGGAGGCTTCCTGCTGAGCTGGTGTGGATCCGGGGTCCGGGGTCCGGGGAAGAGGCGGGGCTGGGAGATGCAGGAAGGGCAGTGCGGGGTCTGGAGGAGGAGCCAGTGGAGGTACGTGAAGGGCTGGGCTGCGTCCGCAGGGGGAGTGGGCTGCGGGGTCCCGGGCAGCACCCGGGCAGGGCCCTGGCAAGCAGGCGGTGCCCTTTCCTTTCACTCCCTCGCTGGCAGGAGGAGGAAATGAGGAAGCCGGGGAAACGCCACGGGTGCCGACCTTGCTGCCCCGTGGTTTGCTTGTCTCTGCCGAGGTGCCTAAAATCACGAAGGGCCCAGCACAGAGCATCCCTGCTCCAAGCTCTGCAGCAAAGAGAGGTGAAACAGCAACCCCTGCAGGAAGGCCCCGCTGATGGTGTCACTGTCATTCTCAACAGTCACAGGGTTAAACAAAGCACTGCACCTGGGCGACCACCTACGGGATGCGGCTCGCCGCCGTCCAGCCAGGACGTCTGCGTTCGCTCATCGTGACCAAGTTTTCTCCAACAAGTGGCAGCTTGCGTCACCTCCTCGAGGGGCAGTTTGGGGATGTCGGTTTGGTGGTGACGTTGGCAAGACTTTATTTGCACCATTTTGTCCTGTGGGAGGGAATCCTATCATTGCTTTTGCTGAAGACTTTTCATTTTGAATTTGCTTTTTCATGCTTTGCAATTGTAATGAGACAAGGTGTTGACAGAGAGCAAACCGCCTTTAAATGGAAAAGGAGGAATTGTACAACCACCTTAATCAGCACAAGGGCATCGAGCCCGCGGGCGCCCTTCCCGAGCTGCCTTCCCCTGGGCGACCGTCCACGCCGAGGCTGTGCCCTCACGCTGCGGGCCTCGGTCCTCGAGCGGAAGGGAGTCCGGGGCAGACGGTGGCCACACACCTCCCTCCCCCTCCAGGAAGACCGGGGTCCACGTTCAGTGACCACGCAATGGTCCCATCAGCCTGTCATCCTCCCACAACCCTCACACACGGCCGGTTCCCCTCCGTCCAAGCCCACGATGCACCAACGCGGCCCCGGCCACGCGGAGAACACCACGCACTCCGGGCACGCAAAGCCGACAGAAATCCAAGGCGGGCGGTGGCAGCAGCCTGCCAGCCCTGTGGAAGCGAAGTTTCACTCACACCAAACTCCTCCTCCGTTGCTTAACCCCACGGCGACCCCAGGGGCATAACTATCAGTCCCGTCGCACAGAGAAGGAGCCGCCACGCACGACGGAGCGGCAGGCGGGGGGCTGGGACTCAGCTCTGAACCCTCGTCCCCACTCTTGCGGGTCTGCGTCCCCAACTTTGGCTGCCAGGAAAGAGCGGAGGGGACGCCGGGCCGGGCTGGGACTGGAGCCCGTGCTGACCGGCTCTTAGCTTGCGGGCGATCCTACGGCCAGCTCGCCTGGAAGTCGGGGCCCACCGTGTGGGGCAAGCTCCTCTCCGCGCAGAGAGGGCCGTGGGAGCGGCTCCAGCCGGGCGCACGCGCCATCCCGCGGAGCCTTTGGCTCGCTGGCTGATTTGCACGTCACATATTCAGCATCACCCCAAGGGCTGCTGCCCCGTAACGCAGCCACCCGCGGAGTTACCGCAGCTCCACGATGCACACGGCGCCCTTTCCAGACTTGTGTCTCAGGGCCAGAGGGACTCGGGGTACCAACATCCCCTGTGAATCAGATGGACTTGGGGTTCCAACGTCGCTCGTAAACCAGATGGACCTCAGGTACCGGCGTGCCCTGTAATTCGGGGCTCATTTTCAAGAATGGGCCATTGGAGCCTCAGTGTCCCTGCGCAGGAGGAAAACGGCCAAGCGGGCGGGAAACAAGCCCGGGAAGGCAGCGCTGGCCTCAGCGGCCTGCTAACAGCGAGACCTGCCTGGGACAAACGTCCCCACCAGTTTCCAAGGGCTTCCTGCCCAAGTGCCAACAGACGAAGCCAGGCCCCAGCCCACCCCACTGCAGGGAGCTCTAGGCGCCTGACCGTCCTCTGTCCTGCGGCGACAGGTGCCTCTCCTGATACCAGCATCTGCGGGACCTGCCCTGGGCCAGGCAGGTGACCGCCCGCGGCTGCCAGGTGTGCGGAGGGGCTACATGCTGCAGGTGTGTCTAGGAGAAACGGTGAGGGGCTCAGACACCGAAGGGCTCGTGGGAAGAATCTGTTCAACACTTAGGCGTCACAGGGCCTCTGAAATTATAGCATCAGGACACCTCAAGTGTCAAAGACCTGAGCTTGGCCGTAGAGCTGGTCCGACGGCCACCCAGGAGGAAGGAGGCCCCCAGGTCTGCGCGGGGCTCCAGGCTTACCCACCCAGCATCATGGGGCCCGGGGAGGGGCTGGGCTGGGAGCCTCCACTCAGACCCCACCTGGAGCAGCCGGCCCGCAGAAACAGGGAAACACGTTCATGGCTGCTCCGCTGTTCCGCGCTCTCCGCCGTTGCCATGGGGACTGGTGCAGCCAGAGAGCCCCGGGGAGGCGGCTCGGACACACTGCGCTCGCCCAGCTGTGCGGCCGGGGCCAGGGGGCCGCTGGAAACTGCGGAAGGAGGCCCCAGGCACGGGCCACACTGTCCCTCCCCGCACGCGGCCGGGTGGCCCGCCCGTGCTGTCACCACGTCTCCTCCCGCGGGTGCCTGTCTTGCGCTGCGGCCACAGCCCTATTTTTAAAACCAGCCACCTTCCACTTAGGCACAGAGACGCTCAGGTTCGTGCTGAGATGAGGAGGAACAGCGTTCACGTGCCGACGAAGTGTCACAACGATCGACCGTGGGGCCAGTTGTGTGACTTGGGAGGACCGGGGTCTTGGACACCCACTAAGCGGGAGGACAAAGGGACAGCAGCGCGTGTCCTCTGCATGTCGCCAGGGGCCGGAGCCCCATCACTGGACACGGCGTCCACCTGAGCCCTGCACGTGGCGGTCACCCCCTCCAAGGGCGGCCGGCTGTGCCCCGACCGCTGAGATCAGCACTGGCCCCCGGGGCCGAGGGCTGCGGCAGTGGAGCGGGAGGCCCACGTGTAGGGAAGGAGTCTGGCGGCCACACCCCAGGGGCAGCTCACAGGACACTGCCCACTGGGGACCCGCGTGCCGGGCCTGCTCCTGAACACCCACTTCCCCAGCACTCGACTGTCCTGCAGATCAGGGTTCCTGCGTCATTTTCACACGAGCCCACTGGGACTTAGCGTGGAGCAGCCCGTCTGAGGTCAGAGGGCCCCAGAGGGCTGGGTCATAGGTCAAAGGGCTCCGTGTGACCGAGAAGTCTGCTCTCCGCAGACAGCAGCTGCTCAGGTGGCACCTGCCCAGCTCAGGGCTGCTGGGGCCGCTTCTCTCCAACTGCACCTGCATGTGTCACTCTTGGAGACTCGGGGCCCCAGACGCACATGGGCCAAACCGCACTTACCGCGTCCCCATAACACGTTGTCCTGTCCTGAGTGCTTTCTGTCCCCACCCCCCCACCCCAAACGCCCGGCAAATGCCCCCTCTGCCCGGGTGACCCAGCCAGAAAATCTGGTGCCCTCAGCCTGGACGCTTCTCGCACACCCAGCACCGTCATCATACACCAGGTCCAGTAAACGTGTCCCCAGGGCTCCTGTGACCTCACCCACGACGTCGCCGTGTCCCCATCCATGCCGCATGTCCCTCTGGACCACACAGACAGCTCTAGCGCACCTCGTCTCCCCACACATCCCCTGAGCTGAAGCCGGGAGCTTTCAGAAGTGTCATGTGTCACAATTAAAACTGCAGCTCTGTGTCCATCACTCCCCCTCGTGACCCCCAGTGCTCCCCCGGGACGCCTCCTCCAGGAAGACCTCCCTGCCCCCTCAGGCTGTCTGGGCCACAATGTCTCTCTCCCCAGTAGACACCAGGCTTGGAGGGAACAAGACCTGTTCTGTCTGGTTCTCTGTGACTCCTGGTACCGGCATAGAGCAGAGAGATGGAAGGAGAAGGAGAAGGAAGGAAGGAAACGGGGCTTGTAGGCGTGAGACTACAAAACCCACCTTGACAACCACAAACAGACTCCAGGGTCGTGCAGGGCATCGTGTCGCCAACTCCCAGATCCAGGCCCCCGACCAGAGAGGCAGACATCCCGGCGCCCGTACGCGGAAGCCGAGCCGCCGCCGCCTCGGCTTCTGTCTCCACGGCCGCCCGGGGCCTTGTCTGGCCACCATTTAAACCAGCTCCCGTCGCGACCCGTCCAGCGCCCGTGCCTGCCTGGTTTCTCTTCAGACCGCTCCGCGTTCCCTGAGGTGCTGTGTCGTGCGGTGTCCTGTCTTACAGTGTGTTACCTCGTACTGCTACGTGTAACGCTACGCTACGACGTACCACACACCACATCAGGCTACGTCAGGTACTGTACGATGTCAGGCGATATCAAATAATTACGAAATGACGAAATTACATCAAGTGACAGTGCACACGACGCGAGCCTGCATGACCCGTGGCGTCTTACCGGACGGACTACACGGTAGAGCATGTCGCACTGCCCCGCGCCACGCCGTATGACATCGCGCTGCACATCTACGTCCTCCTCCTCCGTCTCCCCCGCTGGGCCGCACTTCACCGGAGCCCAGTCTCTGTTCCGTCACCCCAGCATCCCCACTGCCGGCACAGGGCCTGGCACTTGGCCGCCCCGGCCTCGACTCAAAGCAGCTCCACGAGAGGCCTCGACCCCAGAGACGACAGAACGTAGAAGTCCTCGGCGTGGACACCTCGAAGCTAAGCCGGCCCCTTCCCACTCTGCGGTTCTGCACTCGCGTGTGGCCAGGGAGTGAGCAGGCCAGCCCGGGTCCACATTTCCACCCTCGCACACCCAGCCCCGGCCAATGCTGACAGCTTCCAGAACCCGCGTGGGTCTGGCCCCCCGGGACCCCCAAGCTCTGGACTCCACCCGCGTCCCGACTCTGCCTTTGCAGGATCGCATCGTGTCGGCATTTGGTTCTGACACTGACAGGTGCCCACGAACAGCCCTCGGCTCTGGACCGCATCCAACTCCGGGGCAGCCAGCCAGATCCCAGGAGGAAAGTGAGGCCCGTGCCCTGAAAACGCCTGGTCTCAGCCTCCCGTCCACTCTGCTGGGGGCTGTAGCCGTGGGAGGGGGTGCCCAAAAGAAGCCAGAAAATACCTTTCTGGGACCAAGGCTGAGACAAGAGATTGGTCGGCAGACAGGTCTCCAAGTCTATCCGAACAGAAGCAGATTCTGTCTTCACGTAAGTATGAGGAGGGAACAGCCCCAACTGTTATCACAGGAACTTCTTGAGCTGAGTTCTCCAAAAACTGAAATATCCCCCAGTGACAGCGTGTCCTGACTTAATAGATTCACTTTTTCCAGGAGCAAGAGGGGTATCTTTCCACCCGACGTGTGTCCTGCAGCTGGTCGTGAATCCATCCAGGATGAAGCCGTCACCACCCCTGCTGCCTTCCGAACAGGCGTGAGGACCGTGCTGTCTTTAGACTCCTTTCTCACCCTCAGGAAAAGCACAAGCACCCTTCAAAGCAGGGGCTCCGGGCCACATTCCCTCTGCAGAGGGGGAACGTTCACTCGGCCGTGGCGACCCCCGGCCCAGATGAGCCTCGTTCCCGGATGGCAGACACGGAGGGTGCATCCGACGGCCAGCGGGAGGACGGGCCTCTGTCGTGCACTTTGCTTTGGAAACACAGTCTACCCATTCAGCGAAATAAAGCAAGCTCGTCCCTTCTAGGTAACAACACGGGACACACAACAGACAGAGCTGGAAACTTACTCAGTTTCTTTTCCGGAATCGCCCTGTTGGAGTCCGAGACCCTTGCCGAGCCCCCAGACGCCCAGCCGGTTCCCTGCCCATCTTTTCCCGCTTCCATCCTCGGGCGCCACATCTGCCCACCCGCCTGCTGGACTGGAGGAGCAGGTGAGCTGACCCTGCAGGGCCCCTGCCAGTCGCTGGTGGCCGCCGAGGTTCAGCCAGGCCTCACGGGCCCTCGACCTGGAACCCGACCGAGGCCACGAGGCGACCGCGCCAGAACTGCCTGGAGAGCTGAGACCAGGCCACTCACCGCCTGCTGCCACGGGCTGGTCAGCGGAACCCGCAGGCTCCCCGCGTCCCACCATGAGCCCACCGCCGCCCTGGCCCGTGTTTCTCATCTGTGTCACAAGGCACAGGTCAGGAGGCACCCCGACCTCTCTTTCACCTAAAAAATCCTCCGGGGCTTCCCTGGTGGCGCAGCGGTTGGGAGTCCGCCTGCCGATGCAGGGGACGCGGGTTTGTGCCCCGGTCCGGGAAGATCCCACGTGTCGCGGAGCGGCTGGGCCCGTGAGCCGTGGCCACTGAGCCTGCGCGTCCGGAGCCTGTGCTCCGCAACGGGAGGGGCCGCAGCGGTGAGACGCCCGCGTACCGCAAAAAAAAAATCCTCCGATTCTTGCACGTTACGTCCTGGAGAAGATGAGAGTCCCTATAGGCTGTGGCGCTTACCAGCTTTCAACAGGTGTCCCACTCACCGGCAGAAGAGCACGGTTTCTTAGCAGCTGGGCTGTGCATTTCCGGAGCATCTTCCTCAGTCTTGTTGAAAAAGCACAGCCTTCTTTCCAGCTCCAGGGCTCAGCAGTCCCTCTAACATGTATTCCGGTCTCTCAATCACAATGAAAGCACTCTGGGCGCAAAACCAGTTTCGGGCACCTATACACACAGCTGCCCACCCACACTCACAGGTCCAGGCACTGTGTCCCAGGCGAGAACAGAAGGTGTGACCACGGCAAGCAGGCCGGGCCGTCGGGGGAAACTGTGTGTGCGGCTGGCGCTGCAGCAAGGAGCCCCTCCTCCCCCGGGCCAGCAGCCTCCTTGTTCCGGGATTCCTCGTGCAGGTGCGGGCACCTGGGCCACTGGCCAAGCCCCTTGGGTGTCAGGAAGGCAGCGCTGACCCCACAAGCCGCCATGAACTCGCTGAGCCCTTCTCACGGACCCAAAGGCGCCGCCCCGAGTTGAGTCGGGTGAGAGTCAAGCTGCCGGCCCCGCCCGGCCCCGTGGCTGCCCCTTGCACGGCCCCCTTCTCCCCTCCAGCCCACCTGGCGCCCACGCTGGTCCTCAGAGCCCCCCAACAAGCACCCAGGCGAGGCGTCCCCTCCTCCGAAAGCCGGGCTCTGCGATGTCCCCGTGGCCCGGGCCTCGTGTGCTGCTCCCGTCAGGGAGAAGCCTGGTCGGCCGTCCAGACGGTTGCGCTGCGTGGCCATCACAGCAGGGGTCACTCCCTTCTCCCAGGAGCGACGGCGTCGCACTTTGCACAAGGACGTGCCTGCCCCTTTCACCCAGAGGCTGCGCAGAGCTCACCGTCCCGGGTGGGTCTTGGCGTCCAGCTGTCCCGGTTCTCAGCCCTGGGCCCGCACCCGACAGAGTTTAAATGCATCATTCTCCGAAGGGGAGATGCTGGGATTTAAAATCACGTGTGGTACTTGAAATGAGCCCAGAGTTAGAATGGAAGCCGAGTGCTGAGGCCAGAGCTTGGATCAGACAGGACGCAGCCGGTGGTGCTAAGATCCAAGGGAGACAAGCCGCTGAACCAAGCCCATCACCTGCCGGACAGTCATGAGTCGAACACCCCAGCAAAGAGGAGCCGAGGCTGAAAAGAACCCGGGCGGGTGGCAGACAGGGCCGACCTCAGGGCGGGAGGCACGCGCCGCGCACACAAGAGGCCACGGACCCGGGGGCCACGGGGCAGGCGTCTCTGCGGGGCGCGGGGGGCAAAGCGCGTGCTTCCTCTAAAGGCAATCAATCACATCCTCCCTGAAGGGAGACGTACACCCGGGCTAGAAATACGCCACTTCAAGATAAGCCACCGAGAAAACAAAGAGCGAGCAAAGGATTTTTCTGTCCTGCTCAGTTTGCCTAGATGACGTGGCCACGAAGACCGAACGTAACCACCAGTTTCCTCTGTGCCCTCTGAACGCAGGAAGCGCCTCCCGGGAACCACTGTTCCCTCACACCTGACGTCCACGCCCAAGTTCACTAATTAATGCCCAGGAAAGAACCACCCGTATTAGGAAACCCACCGCATCCACCTTTCAGGACAAACACGGACCACGTCTGATGGGGACAGACGTGTCATCAGCTACACGACTCTTCATTAAGTTCTGTACCACCCTGTGCAGAACAGGCAAAGGAAATGCCCTTTGAACTCCATCACAGGGTCACGTCTCCCTTCGTTGGTAACAAGAGGGGCGCACAGCGCAGCGCCAGGAAGCCCCACGGCGAGAAGCAGGGGCAAACGGTCCCGGGGTCTGCAGGGGCGCCGACACGCGGGCGGAAGGCTGTGCGTGGGCTCTGCACGCGGCCCATCCTGCCGGCCCCGCCCACACTGCCGCAACGACGCTAGTAACATTCCACATCATCTTCTCAAACTGGAGCCACAAAACGTCCTTCTAAGCTCAAACTCTTCCTGATAACACGGGATCACGTGCACCCCTACGTGGACCCCGCACTGGAGGACGCTGCTTCTCCTGGTGGCAGCAAACCTGCCCTCAAGGTGGCCGGGGTCGAGGTGCCACTACAGTTTGGCATTTCTGCAGCTAAACGCTCAGATCCTATGGTCACAGACTCTTCTCCGTAATCTTTTCCCTGTATAGCATGAGGTACATCCATAACATCATGAAATTATTTAAAATACAAAGGAAACGAAGTTTTTAAACTATGCGCGTATGTCATCCATTTTGCACAAGCAAGAAACACCCTGGCTGGCACAGCTACGCGGGTTCACGAAAACGTAACTCAGAAATTTGAGTGTTTACAGGGTTGTTGATACGACACTCAAACTGCATGTGCAGTTTCCCCCTCGGTACCTGACGTGAACACATTTAAAATGACCAAGGAACCAGACTTCAAATAATCAACCTCATTTCCCACAGAAAGCAATAAAATAAATGAAATGCCGTCATGAATATATTGTCACAATTCTAAACGATAAAAAGACTTCATTCCCTTTTATTCCATTCAGAGCATCCTTAAGTTCCAGCAAATCCAATTTTGAAAGTATTACTTCCCAGTACTGGGATGAATTGTCAATTATGGAACAACTGTTAATGCATTTCTGGGTAAAAACGTGATAACTGATCTGGTCTTAAATATATTCAATAATCTCTTACGCTGAGGAACGAGGACCATAAAATGGGTGCTGTGCAGGGAAAGAGAGCCCGTGGTCACACACAGCGAAGCCATGAACACGGAATCCCGCTCCTTTTCGGCCAGCAGAGTGTTTAGAATGGAATCTGCTGACTTCCTCTCTCCGGGACCCACTAGGCTGCCCCGCTCAGCTGGACCCCGAGCTCCACCCCTCACAGTGAAATGAAGCCTGGGAGGCACGTGGGCCGGGGGCGTGCGCGTCAGCTCTCCACAGGCTTAGATCTGCCAGGTTTCTGGGAAGTAGTACAACTCCGCAAGGAATTCTTCTTTAACCGAAAGTTCTGTTCCCCAAATCACTCCTTTCAGCAAATCAGAGTTCCTAAGGGCACCGAAATATCCTACAAGGAAAAGCCAACAGCAACCGAAATAGAGAAGACCTACAGTTTGTTCTACCAAACAGGGTGTTACTGTAAGGCCTCAACTGTACTCACATCCCCACCATCCCCACTTCCCTATCGATAACTAGAACTTTTGGGGCTGTTCAGCTGGCAGGTGTAGATAAGATACTGGAGTGTCCCTTTGGGCATAAACAATTCCGAGAAAGGGACAGGACGCACCCTTATAAGAAAAAGGCTTGAAAAACAGGACAGGCCCGAACCGCAAAAACAGGCAAGAATGCCTAAGCCAATCAATTTAAAGGTCACCCCGTTTACCCAATCATTACAAAACTCCAGATGTACCCACCCTATGAGTAAAATAAACCTATAAAATGTGTGTGATTCCGCTTTTGGGGGTTCCTCATCGGCCTCCTGCGTGAGGACCAGGGAACCCCGATGCATCGGCTTCTAATAAACCTCCTGCGTGTTGCAGCGGCTCTCGACTCTTGGCGGTTCTTGGGCGAGTGGAATCCCTTGGAGACTGTTTAGGTCTAACGCTACAGCTATTTTTATGCCCCGTTTACCGCCACTGGATGAAGACACTTTAAGTTAATGACGCCATAAGATGACACCTCAATTGACGAGAGCTAAATGTCCAGATCTCTAAATCAGCCAAAATACCGTGCTGCATTGTACATTGGGCTGAAAATGTAAGCTTCATTAAAAATAGTTCATGTATTTAGCCACATACAGGATTGGCTGAAGCAAAGCGTCATCTGCTGCTGCGTCTGGGGCGGCGCATTCAGCCACGGCGCTTACAAGCGACCCTAAAGCGCGAGAGTCCTTCCCACTGAGTTACTGGAAACCATCAGGCTCAGGTTCTGTTACGTTTCCTGTATTTTTCTTACTGGGCGGAAAGACTGTACATTTTACACAAAGCTTTCAGTAGCTGAAAACAAACGTGGGGTGCAGGGGAACGCAGCCTTCGTACGCACCCCACGTTCTGCGCTTTGCGTTTTTCATTCAGTGACAGACACCAAGCACACGCCGGACCCCCCAGAAGATCTCAAAATGCGTGAGCGGGTGACGGGCTGGGCTCTAAGAGGGACGCCGAGGTCAAGCACTGGGCTGCTCAGACCTTCGTCCCGTGCTCTCGTGGGCCGGGCGGGCACGGTGAAGCCCGTGTGAGCTGCTGGGCTGGGACGGGACGGACAACCTCAAAGCACAAGCGCGTCGTTTTGTCCACACGGGGTCATGGCGGGGGGCCGGAGCCCCGCCCCTACACCGCCCTCTATCGCCCCTACACCGCCCTCTCTCCGAGCGAGCGGTGCGGTCCCCACCCCCTCCGGAGGCCAGCCGCTCCCCTCCGGGCCCCACCCGATGAGCATCGGGGTTCTGAGCAGCCGGCCCCCCCCCTCCCCTGCCCGGGTGGGCGCGTGCGCTTGCGCGGAAGCAGCCTCACCTGCCGCCTTCGCGGCGTCCGCCGCCGTCACGTTCTGGGCGTTGGCGCGCACCCTGAAGGTCACCGCTGGTCCCGAGACCCTGGAAGAGATGGTTTAACAGGCGTGAGAACCACTCAGCACACGGGCCTCTTCCCTGAAGGCTACACGCACCCCAGGCGTTGCTCCTCCGCACGCGACCTCCGCGGGGCTGGCTTTGCGGGGTCACTGTGACTCTGTCCCCAGATTCCAGGAATTCCATCCACAGGTTTCGCTTTTCTAACGCACACGCGGCAGGGCTCTTACAGAAAATTCAAATCAACCCCAATAGCCAACAATAACAAGCAGCTATTCTTGCAAGGGAAAAAAAAAATTGTTATGGAAACTGTTTTCAGTATTTTGTTCCCAAGGGAGCCGCAGGAACCAAAAGCAGGAAGGGAAGAGACAGGTATTTTTAAAATGCTCTTGAAAGGAACTGTTTAAAAAACTCATTGAAATCTTTAGAACTACTCAGTAAAACCATAACTGGCGGGGGAGTGCCAGACAGGAGTTGTCAAAATCTTTCAAACCTTTTTAAATACTGGGTTGCACTTGACTTTGAAAAGTACATCCCCCTTTTAACAACTGATTCGTCTGAAGGGCGGCAGGGAGGCCGCCTCCGTCAGGAGCGTCCCAGCTCCGCATCTCCCGGACAACCCCCAGGAGCGGGCGTCGAGGGGGCCGGAAGGGCGCGGGCGGCTCGGGGGTGGCCCTTCCCGTCACACGTGCGGTTTCCAGGAGCCCCTGGCCGTCAGGATGCCCCCCCGGCAAGGCAGCTGCTCTTCTTGGTGATCGGCGAGGTTCCCCACGACAGGCTCCGCGTTCGGTTCGACTGCCCTCGCCTGGTCCAGGGGCTGGGCCTTCCTCGCTGATGCCATGGAATCTTACCGGGATGCACAGATTCAACCACCAAATACCACCACCGAGAACAAAACCACGTGCCTGCCATCTGCCGAACCTCCGTGCGCACGGGGGTGTCGCGTGTATCGTGTTTAACCCCTCCAGCACAGCAGGCGCGGTCGCCTCCATTTACGACGAGGACCCCGAGGACCCAAGGGCTGTCCTCCCTTAAAGGGAGCCCAGCTGAGCCACAGGTGACGCCACCCTGCACCTCCCCAGACACTGCCAGGCCGCCCCACACCTGCGTGTTCTAACCCGGCCCTGCCCCCCGCCGGGCCTCCCACCCACTCCACGCCAACTCCAGCGTCTACGGCAAGATCATTTCAAAGGCACTCCTAGTAAGAGTGATGTAAGGAAAAGTGCACGAGAGTGAGACTCAAGTGAAAGGGACCAGGCTTGAGAAGAGTTACGTGGAAAGTCCAGCGACGCTCTCAGAAACGCCGCTAGCGGGAACCAAACCACCGAGTCAGGCGCGTGCCACCTGCCACCTCCTTGGCATCCACTGTGTCCCCTCCCCTCCTTCCCAGGCGCGTCATCCAGAGGCCGGCCCGCCGCTCCAGGTCGTGGGAGCTCAGACCCCGCCTCCACGAACCTCGGGGCTTCTCGGCATTCCGGGGCCACCTCCACTCGTGACCCCTGGTCTCGCTCCGGTCCTGTCCCTCGGGTGGCCTCTGGCCCAGCTCCCTGGCCGGCCGGGCCCTCTGCAGAGGGAACTGCAGAGCCCCCAGGGGTAGCATGGCCGTCGTTCCAGCGCCTCTGCTGTCGGACCTTCCACCCAGGAGCCTGGGCCTCGCAAGCGCAGCGAGCGCTCCTGAAGCAGCTCCTGCCGTGGCGCCCACAGCTCTGGTGGCTCGTCCAGCCACGGGGCCTCCCGGTCACCTCCCTGTACAAGAAACATCACCATGTCCTGCAGCAGCGCCACCCTCCCTCTCCACCCCCGCTGTGGCGGCCGAGCCGAGCCTTCCCGGGTCCCGCCCCCACCCCCGTGTGTGGCACCCGGAGGACTTGTCTGACCCTCCGCCCACGTCACATGTAGCATCCTCCGTGGATCCCCCAGGCCCCAGGGTCTGCAGAAACGCAGCAAACCTCTCCCCGGTCCCTGCTGGATGCTCCCGGGGTGGACAAGGGAGGCTCCCTGGCCCCTGGAGACTTCCTGCCGCGGTGTCTTCCCCCCTCGCCGTGGGAATCGGGTCCCACGCCCTCTCAGTTCCAGCCCCACTTCCCCAAACGCTCTGACAACCGTTGGTCTGGGACCTTCTAGCAAGTGCAGCGACCGCCTGATGTCTGTGCTTGAACCGAACGTTAGTTATTTTACGGATCACTCGTGTGACGACACTTCCCGCCGGCGCCTTACACGCGTGCGGACGACGGGGCTACGTCTGGGACTGAGTCATGGCATCTGCGTGCAACTGCTTCCAAACCTGAGAGAAAGTCGTTCTAACACGAGCAGTCCACACCCACCGGCAAAGAGCACCAACGACAGATCCGCACAGCACGACTCTGGGTTTACGTGTGGTTTCTGTGACGTTTCTAACCTAAACCACGTCCGCGGGGTTCCAGGCACGTGGGATCCCCCGAATCTAATCTTCCCTCAGGGGCCGACGCTTTTCTCTAAAGATCACAGGACGTCCCCGGTTTCCCAAAGACGGAGCACTCAGGGGTTGTTCACCTGCCCCAACACTTGCGGGACCAGCGGGAGAGGCCGACAGGCACCAGGGCCTGCCTTCCTTCCAGGACGCCACACACATGTCCCTGCGATGCACACATGTGACCCCGGGATGCACCGCCGTGACCCTGGGACCGCCTAGCGTGGGAAGCACACCCTGAATGGAGGGTCCGTGTTGCCGTCACCAACTCCCTACCTGACACCTGGGCTGTGACGGCCCTGGCACCAGCGAGGGAAGGGTCACCCCGCTGCACGCAGCACATCCAACCCCTTATGGCCGAACACGACGTGAGCTCAGGCGCTCCCTGCCCAGCACCTGCTCGAATGCGCGGGGATGTGAAAGCCTCTGCACAGAGTCTCCACCGCACAGCCGCGTCCTGCGTCACCATCTGTCACCCTGCTGAGCCTTTTAGCCTCCGAGGCCTCGGTTCGCCCAGCTGTAAAACGGGCAGTTCTGGCAAGTCGCCGGGGAAACAAGACAGGAGGCAAATAGGTACCGTCTCTGCTCCAGGAAACTGAAACACGTCTTCCAGAATCCTCCAGACCTGCAGGGGTCCTCACATGGGGAGGGAGGTGTGGAGGGGCGGCGGTGGGCACGGGACGGGGGGCCGCGTCCTCGCCGGGCTCCCGCGGGGTCCGGCTGACCTGGCCTGTGCACAGGACCTCGCGGCCGTGTCGGGCTGTGAATTCCCGCTGCGCCTTCGGGAACCTCCCTCCGTCAGCACGTCGACCACGCGGAAGGGAGGTCACACCGATTCTTGCCTCAGGAGGACTCACGAAGGGATCCGAAGGGGGACCCGGGAGGAGGCTGGCGCCCGCGCTCCCTGAGCTGGTCCGCCGGCTCGGCTGAAGCCCCCACTGGCTGGGCGTCTGCGCGGCCCCGCAGCACCGCCCACCTGACTAAGAGCCCAGAGCAGCCGCATCCATCAGCACGGCCTCGGACAGCCACGATTCGATTATAAAATCACAACTGCGGTCCTCGCGCGTCTGCCGGCATAATTACACCAGTATGCTGATGCCGTTTTAATGGCCTCTAATGATGTAATAAGAAATAATGAAATCTGCTTGACAGCTACATAACCATTAACAAAACATATTAAGCAGAACTAGTACTTCCATAAAAATGCAGACAATCCTGGAAGTGCCGCTTTGTGGGGCAGACTCCTTTCCTCTCCTGCAACGGTGACCAGCCCTGAGAGCGCCCGCGGCACGCAGGCCCCAGTGCTGTGGCCACGCGGTCGCCCCCCAGCGCCCCGCCCCGCCCCCCCCCGCAGCGGGCGCGCGTCCTCACGTGCCGGGTCCTGGGGGCGACACACAGGACGTGCATATGCGACACGGGACACCACACACCCCCGCAGACCACATACAGCATTAAATATTCAGCGGTGCGAGACGAGCGTTAACTGGGCAGGACAGGGGCTCCCAAGAGGCTTGGGCACCAAGAAGCAGACTCGAGGGCAGACGGGGGGCTCCAGGGCCGGGCGAGGCTGCGGGGAAAGGGCCGCCCAGGGGTTTACTCACGCGAGAGCCCTGGACCCGACTCCCAAAGGCTGAAAGAGCGGGCTCCAGCATGGCCCCGGGAAGTCAGAAGCCCCCGTTCCCTGAGCAGGAAAGAGACCGGCAGGTGATATCTACTAAAGAGCTGTTCTGGGAAGCGGCCCAGCTTCCGAGCCCGGAAAGCCCCCCAGGACACCTGTGTCCCCAGAGTCTCCAAACCTGGAGGAACTGAGCCGAGGACTGAGGCGCAGACCCAGGTGAGGGGCCAGAGAGGGGGGCCAGGCAGGCCAGACAGCGCCTCCTAAAGCCCCCCAGGGCCCGAGCCCCCCCACTGGAGCCCCCCAGGACTGACACCACTTCCCACAACTCCCTTTCCTCTCCAACCCTCCCTCAAAGCCCCCCGTGGCAGCAGTCGGGGGGCAGCCCCGGCCTCCGTCCCATCTGGAAGGTTTCTCAGAGACAAGGGGCGGCAGGGGGGCAGCAAAGGGCACGTCTCCAGGAAACAGCCTGGGGCTGCGACCTCTGCCTTCTGTCTGCTGCCTGGTCACCACAGGAGGGTTTTGCTTTAGGAAGATAATGAAGGTTCAGTCAACGCAGCCCCGCGTGGGCCTAAGGAGTCCCACTCTGGAGCTGACTCGGGCGATTACTGCTGAGCCGCGAGGACGGTCTCCTAGTACTGCAGGCCGCCAGCTGCTGCTGGACGCTCCCGTCTCAGGACCCCTCTGCCCGGTACTTGAGGCCCTTAGAGTTCACACAGGACGTTCTTGCCTTTGATGAAGGAGGTACCCACTCCCTCCCTCAGCCCTGGGCCACATTCAATGTCCCCTCTACAGAGGGAGGGGTGCAGTGGCACTGGGGGACCATCTGGGGTGCCAGACCCGCCTGAGCCATCACTCGTTCCGTCATGCGTGTGTGTAACATGCACCCACGCCGTGCGGTCAGCGTGCCAGGTGTGCTTACGCAGACACGCGGCAGGGACCCCTGGACCTGAGCTGGGTCCTTAGTGGCCAAGCCCGTGGGGACCCAGTGGTGTGTGCGGCCCAGGGGAGCTGCCCATGGGAGCCAGGAACGGGGCAGGAAGCTCCAGGGAGCCCCTCCTCCTCTTTGAAGGGAACAGTCAGGACCTCGGGGTCAGGCCGTCTGTCCTGCTTACTGGGCCACGCGGAGACCGTGACGGGGCCAAAGGGCCTGTGGAAGCGGCCACGGTCAGCGGGAACGGCTCCCCGCTGGGCTGCGTGAGGCCCTCCCACTGCAGGGCCTGAGTGTGATGACCAAACCCTCCTGGAGGGCCCGCACACAGGAGCGGAGCCGGACGCACAGCCAATCAAAGCGACCTGACAAAGGACGACTGTAAAGGACCCTTGATGTTACAGATAGGAACACAAGTGGCTTCGGGGGCCCGCGCGTGGCTTAACGGAACACAGAAATGGACCGTCTGCCGGTGGGTGACTCGTCTCGCACCCGCCCCTCCCGCTCAGAGGCCACAGCCCGTCACCGGAGACCGCAGCAGCCCCACGGCACTGGGGCTCCGCTTGGGTCCCCTGTAGCTTGTTCTCCGTGAGGCCGGAAAGACGCTTTCCCGGAGAACATCCGCGGTGGCTCCAACACTGGGACCAAGGCCACCTGGGCTCCTGCCAGGCTCCCGTGGCCGCGTGGCCCTCCCATGTGGGTGTCCCCCCTGTGGGTGGGGCCTCCTGCCCCAGGTTCCTCCCTCTTGGCCTCACCCCTCTGTTCGCGGGGACGGGACAGAAGGCGCCTGACCTTCTCCGGCTCTGTCTACGTGTCCACCTCTGCTGGAAGCTCAGCTCCCCAGGGCAGGACCCCCGCCTGCTCTCCGCTCCACCCCGGCACTCGGGGCTCGGTAAACATTTGTGTAGCGATGACCGTCCCCGTGGACCACCACGTGCGCAGAGCTGTCAGAAGAGCTTCCTTAGCTGCGGCACCATCCCCGAGGCCCTGGCCCGCCTGCGGGGCCAGCCCTTCCCGACGGTCTAGGGCCTCCTGGGTGGTTCCTGGTGCGGCGGGGGGACCTGAAGCCTGGGGCGGGGTTCTTTCAGGGGGTTAGAGTCCTGACGACGTTCGGGCTTCAGCTGCGCCTACAGAACCAACCTGCACCCCGCCGGGCCTTTCCTTCCTCTTCTTCCCTCACCAGTTGCTCTGTGACACAATTAACAAACCCCACAAGCTCACGGTGGACCCACCAGACGGAGAAGACGCCCAGGGCCCCGCCCACACTCACGCGATGTCCGAGAAGACACCCGCCGGCATGTCCAGGAGACGCGCCACGTCCTCCAGCACCTCCGTCCCCTTCTCTGGGCTCAGCGGGCTGCGGGGAGAGCACAGGGTTACGCGGTGGGCTTGTCACACCCGAGGAGCAGGGACCCCGCAGCCCACCCTCCGGCCCTGCTCGGAGAACTGCCCTGGCTATACCCCCGTCACATCGGGGCTGGGCTGCAGGCCCCCGGGAGCAGGGGCCTCCCCAGCCGCGATGAAGCACCTGCATTTTCCAGCAAGAAGACCGACAATACAACGCGGATGGGGTTGTTAGGGGGGTGTGACGGGCCCAGGAACCAGCAACTGGCTCATCTCAGCGGGGGGGCGGGGCGGGGGAGAGGGTGGTGGAGGAGCACAGGCCGGGAATCCAAGTTCAGGAGGGGCGTCAGACGTACGGAGGAAACGCACGTCTTTAAATGGATTCGGATTCATTTCTAAAATGAGTTATGCGCCAGGGAGGATGCTGAAAAGTCACACTTCTAAGGATGGCAGGACAGCCCAGCAGCAGCAACTCCCCAGAGGGGCTCAGGTGCTACAGCACGGAGCCTCGGACCCCCGGCGAGGCCAGCGTCCCCAGGGGGGCACCTCCAGCAGCACGTGTGACTCAGGTCCCTGAGCCCAGCCTGTCTCGCACCCCAGGCGCTGCCCGTGGAAGCCCGTCAGGGCCCTTCAGAGGAGAACTCGCCTGCGGTTACGGGAGCACCATCGACAGCTGGGATTTTCGCTCCAGCCTATCGCTCATTCATTCATTCAGCAAACGTGCAAGAAAGCCACTGGGTGCTGGGCGCCACCCGGGAAATTCAGCAACCAACACTGAGCTGCTTCTTGGGCTTTATATCCAAGTGGGGACACAAGCAGCAAAGTCACCAACAAGAGAAAGGGACCGTGTCGTTGGGGGTTGCACCGTGTCACCGAAAATGCACACCTTCACGTCGTAAACCCGGAACCTCCGAATGTGGCCTCACGCGGAAACAGGGCCTGTGAGGTCACCAGGTGGTTCCGCATCCCCCACCCCCGGGGTCCCCGTGGCAAGAGGAGGTCGGGACACAGACCCGCCCAGGGGACGACCTTGAGGACCCAGGTGCCAAGCCCCCGTGCCCCCCCGCCCCCCGCGGAGGGGGGCAGAAGCCCCGGCAGCACCGTGTGAGAGGACGGCGGTGAACACGCAGGGGGCGCTCGGTGGGCCGTCCCAGGACCGCGTGACCCCAGGAGCCAGCGGGGGCGCAGGGCACGAGAAGGAACCAAGGGGGCTCCCAGAGGCGGGGGCCGGGCAGGAGGGAGGAGCAGGTGAGCGCGAACACGGGCGAGCGCGACGCCTCGGGAAGGGCAGAGGCAGAATCCCCGCATCGACACGTCGTCACAGACCGCGGGGTCGGCTGGCGTCGGGGGACGGTGCCCGACGCCTCCGTGCCCCGAGGAGGTGCAGGGAAGCAGGCGCAGCGGCAGGACTGGGGGCGACCGCTCCGAGGTTCCCAGGCTGACCGCCGCGTCCCTCGGAAGATGCCGTCACCCCGTGGAGGAAGCGCTCGGAGGCCGCGATCAGCCAGTCCCCCCACGAGCTGGCGGCGGGTCCGGGCTGGGAGGCACGCCGCCCCCGGTGGCGCCAAGTGCTACACCCACCTCTTCTCTGGGGGGAGACGGGGCCGCCAGCCCAGCGAAGGAGCTGGAATGTGATTTTGGGGCGGGGACACTTTTACCGACTGTGCCAGGCCCGCTCCCACACCCCTGCTGGTGACTCCAAACCCTCCCCGACCTCCAAGCCCTTCTTCGTAAGGTGAGGAAGGAGAGGTCGGTCCCGGGCTGCAGCTGAGGGGCTGCCCCCCCACCATCCTGCTTCCTGAGGAAGTGGCCCTCAGGGCTGGGGACCCTCCCATCAAGGGTGGACGAGCCCCCCAAACCTCCCAAACACGCTCTCCAGAGGCTCTCACGTTATGGGCTTTTAAAATAAGAATGCTTTTAAAGAGGTGTGTGTGCATGTGGTGCAGACACGGGCCCTTTTCCAGCCCCCTCACTCCTGCAATCCCGGGGACCCCTCTCAGAGCCGGCGTCTCAGCCCCACCAGGGCAGCTCCGCTGGGAAAGGAGTCCACGCGGAGCCCCGCTGAGCGCGCCTCGTCGCTCCCCCTGCCAGGGGCCGCCCGTCAGCCCGCCCGGCGCTCGAGCGCGTCCGCGTCTACACGGAGGCTGCTGGGGCCCTGAGCTCCGCGCGGGGACGGGCCTGGCTGCACGGCAGCCCCGCGGGCACCTGTGCCCTGGTGCCGGGGACGGGTCTCGAGCGAGCGGTCGGTGCTGGCCACAGCGCCAGCTCAGTGCGCAGGAGAAATCCCGCCACATCAGAGGGGGGACGGGTCCTACGGGCCGGCGTCAGGAAGACAGGGCCCTGCCCCCGCCCAGTCCTGGCCACCAATCAGGCCCCACCTGCTCTCACCCCTAAGGCCGCGAGGCTCCCTCCTTTCCCTGAACCTCTCTCTGCACGTTGACTCAAAGCCGCCCAGCACGCCACTTATTTTCAAAGGTCTCTGAGGATTTCGCGTGTTTCGGTCCTGTCTCTGTCCACGAGCTGCAGGCTTGCTGAGGGCGTGACCAGCTCTTATCCTTTTCTTTTCTCTCCAAAGCCTACGCCCCTGCCAGACACAAACCAACTTCCCGACCAGCTTGCTACGAGATTCCACGAACCCCGTTTCCTAGCTTCTCTTCAACAAGGGGTAACGTAGGGAGATGCGGAGTCCGGCGCCTCCGGCCTTGTGGATGTCAGGCCCACCGTGAGCCTCCTGGCCCTGCCTTCTTCCACCCTCACAGCCCAGAAGGTGAACATTTTCCTCCATTACAAGATTATCTAAAACAGCCTTGAAGCTAATGATGAAGTTCGCCAGCCCAGAATGTTTTCAGAGGCCGGCTTGCTCTCCGAGGAGACACCTCGATGACCAGAGCCGCGCGGTGACCCCGTCAGCCCCTCCCGTCTCGCTGTCGCGGCTCCGGGCAGGCAGGGCAAATGGCTCAGGACAACAGCGGCTCCGCTCTTGCGCAAGTCGGACAAACGAGAGGGTGCCGACTGTACTCAAAACGAGCACGCAATTGTTTCTGTTTTATTTTTAAACTGTGTGGCCATCAGCTGTCATTTCATGGTCTGAACTTCCTTAGAAAACAGCTGGAGTTCATTTCAAAAATCAACGGACGGATACAGCACGTGCAGCTTCATGGGCCCGCCTGTGACAGCTGCCACCCTGATTACCTGGACGCCCAGCACCGCCTGGAAGAGACGGGTGGGGGCGCTTTCAGCAGCTCGAGGTCAGAGCCAGCAGCGGCCGTGGGGTCCCCTGCCTGCCTGGTTGTCGGCGGGAAGGATTTCCTGTCCACGGTCGGGCCTGGCCTCCTCACTAAGGCACTTCCTTTCTGAAGCCACACGTTCCTGCTGTTTAACCGAGTTAAACGAGGCTGCTGCTGGGAGCTACTAAAGCAGCGAAACAGGGGAAGTGCACTGCGTCCGCATCCTGACCTCGATGGAAGCCCGCTGAGGGGCGGCCGCGCCCCACTTTCAGGAGAGCCTGATGGCCACACGCACAGCCCCACGGTGGCCACGGTGTCCTAAATCACTGCTGGACCGGAGGAAGGGGCCAAAATGAGGAGGTCACGAGGGAGCTTTGCAGGCCACTCTGAGAATAAAGACTAGTGAAAACAGCGTAAAGGTCAGAAAGATTGGGACCGGTGGAAACTTCTGGAAGGTGCCCCTGCGCCCTCGGCCACGCGTGACTCCATGGAAATTATCTCATTCACTGCTCACAAAAGACCTGGGAGGAAGGTCCTGTATTAACCTCACTTGAGAGAGGTGGAAACTGAGACTCGGGAAATTAAATCCCTGGCCCAAGATCATGCTAGTAAATCCCCAAAGAAAGATGGAAACGGAAAATGTCAAGTTAACGCTGGGATGTCGGCTGCCCGACTGTGGGGTGAGCCCCGCGACTGCTGCACCTCTGCTTGGATTTTAGCCCAACCAGACTGAAGAGCGTCTGCGCCCATAACCTCTCCCGGTCATATTTTTCCAAGTGCTGTCGTCCCTTACTTACGAGACGCACGAAACCTAGCTGAGAACGGGATGCGGCGCTGGGGCGGGATGCTCCCGCCGGCCCCACGTTCACGTCTAGGACTCTGCGTCCAAGAGCCGACTGTGCTTCTGCTGCTTCACTCCCTCACTGCGAACATTTCACTGTTTATTTGAAAATTCACCAAAGGTTGGGAACCAAATGAGTGATGGATCACAAAATGAAGACGAGTCAACCTTGATACAATTTTTTTTGATGAGATGATACTTGAAGTCAATCAGTAAAATGAGATTTTCACGGGATTCACCAATTATTCTAGTTATCTGTACCCATCATTATAACAAATAATGATGTTTATCTTTTTAAATAATCCTATAAGGTAGTTAAAATTTCTGCTAACCCACAGGAATTCTCCCCGATGCAGAGAAGAGACGCTTCTGAGGAGGACACCGCCGCCGGCACCACAGTGACTCAAGACCCCAACTCCAGTCTGGCGCCACCGCTTTCCCTGCAGGAGTCGAAGGAAGGCCCCGTTTTTCAGAGCGGAGTGAGTGAGCCTACGACGATCTGGGCAGACACACTGAGCTCCGGTGAGGGCTGAGCTCCCGGGCATCGCAGGGCACAGGCAAATTCACCTCGAGTCCCTGACAACACTGAATTACTCTTGCTAAAAACTGCTAACAACCATCAACTCTTCCCAGGTAAATCAGCAATAGATAAAAAACTGTTGTACGCTAACAACTTAGTGTTTTTTAACATCAAGATGAGGCTGTGCGTCTCGTCATAAATATATTCAAAATTTTAACAAATATGTTCTCCATAATATATTTGAAGAAATATATTCTCCCAAACAATTTTATTCTCCAGGAAAAAAAAAAATTTGCCAACTGCTTAATACAAATCTAAGTATACAACGTCTTAGAGTGTCACCTTTATAAAAAGTGCATTGACATCAAAAACATAAAAATGCAAAGCTTTTGCACGCAAAGTTAAGTTGCTATCCACTTAAAAGAGACCTGGAAATATAAGATGTTTTATGTAAGCCTCGTGGTGACCACAAAACAAAAGTCAATAGTAACACGATCTAAGAGAAAAAGCTTTCAGCTTTTCACCGTTGAGTATGATGTTACCTGCGGGTCTGTCATACACGGCCTTTTCTACCTTGAGGTATGTTCCCGCTATGCCCGCTTTTTTGAGAGCTTTCATCATAAAAGGAAGTTGGATTTTGTCAAATGCTTTTTCTACATCTCTCGAGATGGTCATTCTCACCTGCTTCCAAGACACTCCACGCAACCCAGACACGCCGTGTGTCCCACACAGCGGAGCGCGGAGCAGGGTCCGGGAGGAGTTGGGGGAGGGAGCGAACATCTCCTCCCGGGAGCCCCCCTCCTGCGGCCCTAGCCTCCAGCGGCGCCCACATGTGGGGATCCTCCACCAAGCCTCCTGGGGGCCCACGGCCTCCGTCAGCGCAGCCCCGCGGCGAGAAGCGGCAGGCGGCCCTCTGCCGGCTCCCCCGCCCCACCCCCACGCCCCCGAGGCCGACCCCAGACCTCGCCAGGGCGGACTCCTCACCCCAGCAGTCGTGGCGCAGCTGCCAGCCCAGGTCACAGCACAGACGATGCCCGTGGCACAGAGAGCGAGGCGGGCACGGCGCCGGCGGCCAGCACGCCCACCGGCCGGGCTCCTCCGTCCACCGCAGGTCCCCTTATCCCTCCTCCACGGCAGCAGAGGATCCAGGAGAGCGGACCCTGACCTCGCCAAACCCCCCCCCCCCCGGCGCCTGCAGGGCCGTCCTTAGTCTGCTGGGGAGGACCTCAGCGCTCACTGCCCGTCCTCCAGCCTCATCGCAGCCCCTCAGCTGCCCAGGCGCCTCCTGACGCTGGCGGGGCCTTGGCTCGCGCCACCACACCCGCCTGCCCCTGCAGAGCTCCACGCAGGGGCCCTGCAAGCTCATCTGAAGCCTGAAACCAGCTCCGACGCAACCGGTATCCACGGCTAGCGTTCTCGTAAAACTTTTTAAAGTCATCGTTCTGTGTTAGTCTATGTGCCCCAACTGAGTCTCCTCTGGATACTGTTGGGGTTTTTATTCCATTTTTCCTTTTCCCTCTGGCTTCATTATTCACTTGCAGACTTACTACTATTTTGACAGCAGGGCAAATCTCATCTTTTCATATTTTTCTCCCTCTTTCCTACTCCTTCACATGTAGGAGTGGAATTTAAACTGCTTAACTTTTGACAGATTCAAGTCTTGGCCCATTTATAACACAGACAACACTGCAAAAAATCAATTGCAGGTGTTAGGGTATGAAGGTCTGTGGGGATTACTGTGGAATTTCAGGGCATCGCTCAAGACAAAAAGCTAAGCTTCCCCGAGGATCATGGAAATCCAACAGCAAAGCAGCTGGTGGGCTGCGTAGATACAGATATGGATGTAGATGTAGATGATACAGGTGTAGGTATAGATATATAGGTGTAGGTATCGGTTAGGGGTAGCTGTAGACGTAGACAGACAGATATAGACATAAACAGATGACGCAGATGTGAGATGTACAGAGGTACAGACGTAGGTATAGGTATGAGTGTAGGTTTACCTGTAGGTGTAGAGATGCAGACACAGATATGGACGTAGATACAGATAAATGTAGGTGTAGACATAGGTACACAGATACAGCTGACACAGACCTAAGCAGACGACACAGATGTAGGCGTACAGACGTAGGTCTCCACGCAGGTGCAGGTGCAGCTGCAGACACATACGTACAGGTACAGGTCCTCATGGCTAGACGAGAGCAGAGTCCCCACGTCACCAGAGCTTCCTGCGTTCCGCACCCCCAGGCTGAGCTGTAGGGCCAGGCGGTAGGAGTCGGCCTCTGAGGACAACCATACGGCAGAGAGAGGCTGGAGGGCCAGGTCCCAGGCCTGCTCGGTGTGGGCTGGACTTCCTTCCCCTCCCGGCCCCACCCACCACCAACACATCTCGGATCCCATGCGGGAAGGGGGCTCACAGTCAGAGGCCATAAGGGTCCCCTGGCACCATCGTTCCTTCTGGCACCTTCTGGGCAGCTAGACATGGCCAAGCTGACCTGGAAGGCGTTGGGCCAGAGAGGCACTGAAATTGTTTTCAACACCCATCATATTTGCACTTTTATGGCATTTTCTCACTTCGTCTACCGCCATGGTTAGAGGCCAGGCAAGTGTGAAATATCCTCCAGTTCTAGAATTCCAGCCAATAGCAGACATCAAAATCCAACACGGCCCTATAACCTCAGCAAACGTGAGCCTGCAGATTCCAAGCCATCGCAGACCAAAGAGCCACCTGCAAGGTGTCGCCTTATTTGGATCCCGAGTCAACAAGCTAATAAACGAAAACAAAGTTCTGACACTGATGTGACAACTGGAAATTTGAACACAAACTACGTATTTGATAGTATTAAGGGATTTGGGGTCTTCTGTAGGTGTGATATGGCATTACGGTATGTTAAAAAGAAAGAATCCCTCTGTTTTAAAGATATTTCATGAAATGCTTCTAAGACAGTATAAGTGGGATTTGTTTCAAAGGAGGAGGAGAGCTGGAAGTAGGTGGGCGGGGCCGGCCTCTGGGGCGCTGGGCCTGGGTCAGTGTCTCGCTCTTGTATGTGTTCAAAATTCTGCATAGGGAAAAGCAAACACAAATCTGCTGCCTCGTTAAAAATACGAAACTGACAGCCAGGGAGGCCTGTCGGACAGGGGACTCCGTGGCTGCATCTTGTCACCCAGGATGCCCAGGCCCTCGAGCTGAGGCCATGGGGACAGCGCCCAGGCCCCTGGAGCGCGGCCACCGGCAGGTTATCCTCGTGACCCCCAGGCTCCCTTAAATCAGCACAGAGGATGTAGATGTAGGGCTGTGAACTGACCCTGGGAGGGCTTTCTAAGTAGAACCTCTGTTTAGAGGCAAAAGCCTTGTCACCGGTGCTTTTAAAGACTCAGTCCTGTGACTTTGGGTTTCTGCTACCATCGGATCCGCAAACTGCCCCGGGAGGGACTCTCACATCAGTTACATCCCTTTTCCTAAGAATTTCCGCAAAGCCCGCCCCCAGCGGGCCGATCCTCGAGTGGAGGCCTCGGCTTCCGGAAGCCCCTCCTCACCCTGTCCCTTACTCCCCCAGCACAGAGGTACAGACGTAGGTATAGGTATGAGTGTAAAGTTCTGAGGGGAGGGCGGCGCCCTGGAGGAGGGACCCTGACCAAGGAGAGCTGCCTGGAGGAGGTGGCATCTGAGCGTGCTGGGCGAGGAGCAAACCCAAGGCCTCCCGTCAGGACCCCACACATTCCAGAGCGGAAAGGAAGCAGGCTGGGGAGGGAAACGGAGCCGCAGGGCCCAGGCCTGGGTCGTCAGGGACAGAATGACACGGTCAGGTTTAGGCTACGGAGCGCTCTCCTGGGGAGGAAGTTTGGAGGGGATGCGGGGAGACCTGGGAGGGGTCCTGCAGGGGCAGGGCTGGCGTGGAAATGTCAGTGTCAGCGTGGGCAGTGTCTCCTGGACTAGGAGGAGGAGCTGGGCAGCTGGGGGCGAGGAGGGAGGCACCACATCCCAGGTGACGGCAGAGGAAGCGGGCCGGGGTGGGCTGAGCACCGTCGAGTTCAGTCCCTGGGCTCCCGTAACCAGTACGAGGAGAGCGACGTGGAGAGAGCTGGGCCAGGGGTGAGACGTTTACAGGTAAAGATCTGGTTCGAGCTGTGACACGGGATCGGGAGGTTCTTTACTTTGTGGGCTTGGGGACCCACCCGGCTAACACTGCTTACATCTTCATTAAGAACACAGACAGCCCGGGGTGCTTTTTTTTGTTTGTTTTTTTGTGTGTGTGGTACACGGGCCTCTCACTGTTGTGGCGTCTCCCGTTGCGGAGCACAGGCTCCGGACGCGCAGGCGCAGCGGCCATGGCTCACGGGCCCAGCCGCTCCGCGGCACGTGGGATCTTCCCGGATCGGGGCACGAACCCGTGTCCCCTGCATCGGCAGGCGGATTCTCAACCACTGCGCCACCAGGGAAGCCCCAGCCCGGGGTTCTGAATCTCACAGCCTACTTTTGTACTTTCCTCGGCTGAATTTCAAAACACCCCACCGAGCCGAACGGAGGAGACACGTACGACTGACTCAGGGGAAGGATTACACGGCGTTACGCCTGGATCTCCGCCCTTTTGCGCCTCCTGTGTCTCGGTCATTGCGGGTCCTCAACACTCGTCCCGTTTCACAGCTGGGGCACCAAGTCCAGAAAGGCCGGCAGGAAGCAGCCGAGTCCGAACTGGGACACCGTCTGGGGCTGGGAGACCACTGCTCACCGCTCTTCTCCCTGACAGTCCCCAGAACTACCAACTAAGCAGTCAAGAATTGTAGATTTGGGATACCTTTTGTTTCTTTTTCTTACCATTTTTTCATACGCAAAAAAATGATTATTTTTACTCCTTAAGGCTATCTCCCCTTTCCCAGTCTCAAGTGATAGTGACCCCATCACACCAAAGACCGTCTTTCAAGACAAACAGACCGAAGGACGGATGGTGTCACGGGAGGGCTGTCCGGGAAGGGTTCCGCACAGACACGCGGCCACACCTCCTGAACACGTCATCGAGACACGGCCCGAGAGCGGCGCCGAGTACACAGAACGCCCCCCAGACATTCCGGGGGCCTCGCTTCTCCAGCAAGGGAGGGAAAAGCCGCAGAGATGGGCAGGCCCCGCGCCCGGCTGCCCACGAGCACAGAAGCAGCCACGTGAACTCCGAGGGGCTGCTCGGGCGGGGCGGGGAGGGGTGGAGGGCGCAGGGCGACCAGGGCAGGACAACCCCTCCGCGGAGCGGGAGCCCCGGGAGCCCCCCCACCCTGCCGCCCTGGCTGCGGCGCTGGCGAGCCCAGGGCACGCGGCTTCCCACTGCGGTGATGGATGGCGGAGGGCGGGCGGGCACCCCCGAGGGCTCCGAGCGGCAGGCGTCGAGGGCAGGAGGGCGGTACCCGGGCCGGCGCGGCCGGCGGGCAGCCTAGCGCTCGGGCCTGGGGCGGCAGACGCTCCCCAATGGTGCCAAACGCCGCCCCTTCTTCCGGACTCGCCGGCCCAGGCGCTACCCTTGCCCGGAGGAGGGGGTTGCAGCGCGCGGCCCGACGCCCCTCCCCTCGGCGCCCTCCTGACAGCCTCCCCCACCCACGGGCCTGCGCACCGCTTCTTCCGGGGGGCGGCCTCCCCGCAGTGACCGCCGCGGCCAACGCACGGGTCTGCTGAGCGCGCCCCCCGCGCGTTCCCGCGCCGCCGCCGTGGGATTCCCGCCCTCTCCACCGCGCCCTCTCCACCGAGCCCCAGGGCGCAGCCACCAGCGGGACCCGGGCCCCGCCCCACCTTGGGGGTTCCAGGTGGTCGGTGGGGGCGCGGGGGCTGCTGCATGCGCTCACGCCGAGGGTTTACTTCCCCAAAGTTGGTGTGCGCGGCTCGGACGGCCCTTGTACAGGAACAGGTCCCCGTAGGACACGAGGGCTCGTCTCCTCAGGAGGGCATCCCTGCCCAGCGCGCCGCATAGCTCCCAGTTTTTCGGCTGTAAAGGCGGTTTGGCCTCTGCTGACAGGTGACCAGTCCCCTCTGCTTCACATGCAGCCTCCATCCTGTGG
Organism: Kogia breviceps; assembly: GCF_026419965.1. Lineage (NCBI taxonomy): Eukaryota > Metazoa > Chordata > Mammalia > Artiodactyla > Physeteridae > Kogia > Kogia breviceps. The sequence goes on along the minus strand of NC_081318.1, from coordinate 925,338 downwards.
TCACTTCCTGTCAATCTAACTTGAAATAACTTTTAAATCGTCCTTGGAGGACCTGGGATGGCTGCCCTGCCCTTCACGCGTCTTGAATAATCCATCCAGTTTGGAAAGAGGTTGACAATGTAAGCGGCAAAGGATTAAACTATAGCCCCGGCCGTCAGGAAATGTCCGAGCGAGGTCAGCCGCGCCATCAGGAAATGTCCGAGCGAGGTCAGCCGCGCCATCAGGAAATGTCCGAGCGAGGCCAGCCGCGCCTCCCCTGCCGATGTCAGGGAGGAGACGGCGCTGGGCTGCCTGAGCGCCTTCTTTTAGGAAGAACCAAACATACAAAAGTCACTTTTCTAAAAATAAAGAAAAGACAAAGAATAGTGTCGGATTCTTGTCAGTCAATAGTTGATCCGTTAAGGCTTAAACTGAGATCTGGTGAAATCTTGCCCCAGAGGATCCCAAATGACCAGTTAATCTGAGGGCAGAGGCAGAAAGCTCCATCTGTCCGTGGAGGGAGGGTGGGAGAAGCTTCTGGAGCATGTCTCCCCTGTGATACACAGAGAGTTCCGGACGTAAAGCTGTCGGCTGCACCACAGATCTTCCATCCGACGGAAACAGCAAAAGAGAAGATGGGAAATCAGCCAAGATAAGATAATGCTCTTTTTCTTTAACGCGTGCTTGTAGCAGGTAAATGTTCAGGCTCCAAAGGTGAGGCCAAGGAAAAGCCCTCAGGAAAATGAACTCTGGACGCACAGAAGAAGCCCTCAGAAGTGGCTTCGTGTCATAGGAAAGTCAGCAAGGACAAGAGGAGTCACCCGACGAGGTGGGTCTCCCTCCATCCATGCGTCGTCCACTCACGCTGGGTTTCCCGTGATGCCGAGGACGGTAGGCCTGGATGGTCCTGCTCTAAGTTCATCGTCCTCTGTTCTCCGTTGTGCACGTGGACTCGAAAAGTCTTCCCAATGATCAGAATCCTTTCCCAGCACTTTCACGGGGCCGCAGTCTCCTTTGTGCACAGCTGAGCCCCAGGCCCCAGACAGGAGCAGCCCCGTGCCCTGCGCCGGGGACCAGCCCTTGGGCATCAGGACATCCTGGTGGGAGGAAAGGTGCTCAGAGCAGCTGCACAGTGGTCCCTCCAGTGACCACACACACACACACACAACACAGAGATGCACACAGACACATCCACACACACACACACACAGGGACACATACGCACACACACATGCACACATACAGACACGCATATGCACACACACAACACCCATGTACACCCATGTATACATACATGCACACATACACAAATATACACAGACGTGCACACAACACAGATACACACAGACATAAACATACAGTACACGTCACACACGCGCACACACGACAGTGCCGTTTGCTGAGAAAGGGAAAACCCACAGCACGGGTCAGACTGCGCAACAGAGACGGCGGGAAGGCTCTGACTCAACAGCGCCCTCCAGGCCCCATGCGCTCCGTGTCACGCGTGACTCCGGCACACCCAGCAGGCCCCGTGCGCTCCATGTCGCGCGTGACTCCGGCACACCCAGCAGGCCCCGTGCGCTCCGTGTCGCGCGTGACTCCGGCACACCCTCCAGGCCCCGTGCGCTCCGTGTCACGCGTGACTCCGGCACACCCAGCAGGAGCTCCAGTTCTGAGCAGAGGGGCACAAGGCAGACACGGTGCGAGGAACACGGCCCGGAGGTTTGGAGGCCAGAACGGGCAGGCGCATCTTCATGAAAAGGCTGCAGAAACGAGGCGCCATTGCTGCGGATGCCTCCCAGCCCAGGAGAGAACACCGTCTTCAGTCTCACGGGGCCTTGACACAGGGCCTGTGTCTGTGGCACAGGCGGCGTTTGCCGCGTGCAGCGCAGTGACGGTGAACACGCGCGGAGGTGAGAGCGGAGCAGAGGCCGCGGAGTCAGCAGGAGGGACGGTTCCCGCCCCGACGTAGCCCCCGCCCCACGGGGAGTAACCACTAAAGCACACTCGACGCCGGACCAGAGGCACAGGATGACACAGAAGCAAAACCGCGGGTGGACGTGTGCACACGCCTGCACACGCACGCACGCCTGTGCGTGCGGCCAGACCGACGTGCTTTCCCTTGGAATCCCCGCTTCCATTCCATGAAGAAAACACACCGTGACAAAGCGTCAAACGTCAGATTCGTTAGTGGGATGACCTGAAGAGCAGGGCCGACCACTTGTCACTTGCCGGGCACATGGCACTTGATTCTGTCCCTTGTTACGCTCAGCACAAAGTTAAGGGGAGGACAGAACACTCCACGGTGTGCGGCACGTTCTTCCCTCTGAAGAGTGACTCGTACCCTATAGTATATGGACGACTTGAAGCTTCCGGAGTTCTAGCCAACGTGGGCTGCCCGGGGCACCCCCTGCACCACCCGTCCTGCCTGAGACACCCCAGCTCCAGCTCCAACAGGCACCCTGTGGTCTGAGCTGCAGGTGATGGGGCCAGGACCAAGGAGCCGGGCAGGGCTTTGTTTGGGGTTTGTTTGGTGGAGAATCACCGTCAAGCTCGGGTTCCCGGTCCAGAACACAGGGTCAGGGGGACGGCTGGCTCCTGGCTGCCCTCCCACACCTGCAAGACCAGGGATGCCCACCCTCCACCTCCAGGTGAAGACGGGGAGAAAAATGAAAGCGTTTCCCCAGCCTGTGCAGGGCCGGGATCTCCCCCATGGAGAGATGAAAAGCTCCCACTCACTCGTTTTCCGTCACAATGTAGCCGTACTCCTCCTGGGGAGGCTGGACTTCCAGCCGCAGGCCTCGGTCGGGGGGTCCCCAGGCCCCGGCGCCAGGGCGCTGGTCCTCCCGCGGGGCCGCCGGAGCCCGGAGCTGCGACGCCCCAAGCCCGCCCGGCCCCGGCTCCGGGTGCGGTGGCCTGTGCAGCAGCTCCTTGGAGTAGGTCTGGCTCTTTATGTTCTCCACCCCAACACGATCCTCCTCTGAAGACGGGGAGGCCTCGGGGTCCTCCGATTTCTTGATCTCCGTCTTGAAGGACCCGGCAAGACGGGGGGCTCCGGGCAGGAATGGAGACCCAGGACGCCGCAGGAGGTCCCCGAGCTTGACGCCCAAGCGGCTGACCTGGCAGAAAGGAAAGCAGCGTAAGAATGTGCCCCAAGTCACAGAGAAGCCGTCAGCACTGGGCTCTCAGGGGAGCGTGCGTCGGCATGGTTGAGCCTGGGGCTGGGAGCGGGCCGCACAGGGCGAATTCGGGGTCTGGCCGAATGCACGTCGTCTGGAGACCCCAAGCTCTGCTGGCCTCTCCCTGCGCGCCCCGAATTAGGAAACGCGTCCCCAGACCCCACGCTCCCTCCACAACTAGGAGAGCCGAACCCTCCATTTTTTATTTCTGATGGACATTTAAAAGAATTGTTGGTGTTTTCTTCACCACTTGCTAACAGGCACTGAACCAGGAACCCCTAACATAATCTGACAAGAGCAGTACTAACCAGAAATTCTTCTTTTCCACCCACAAAATAGAGTTTCGTACAACCTCATCACTGCCATTGCTTATGAATTGATTTTCTGCATCCTTAAGGCTAATACAAATGAGCAAAGGTTCTTCAACAGGGAAAACCAGCGAACGGCCCCGTGGGCAGGCATCGTCCATGTCCCAGCCTTTGCCAGACCCCTCTGGACCAGCACTGTCGAGGGGACCCTTGGCAACGAGGGAGGAGCAGTGATCTCCCCGTCCCCCCCAGTTACTAGGGAGCATGGGATGTGTGGCTGGCACAGCTGGGGAACTGAATTCTGACTGACTTAATTGTAATGGACTGAAGTTCACGCAGCCACGTATGGCTGGCGGAGACCAGCACGGACAGCACCGCGGGTGTGAATGTCCGGTAAGTGAACCTCGGAGACCAGGACACGCGGGATGACCTCAACGACACAAAGTGGCTGCGCAGTCTTATCACGCGGTGTTACCCTCCCGTTTCCCTGGGGGGGGCGTTCTGAGGAATATTAATTTGAGATTATGAGGGTTTTTCTATCTTTTTCTGGAAAAAATTATTTTGTATTTCATGTACGTTTGCCAAACTATGGACAAGAAAACTAACGTGACTCTGGGTTTCACAGGACCCGGACACGCCCCACCTTACCTCCTGGTAAACTCCTGCACCGCCGTCTCGCACTCTGTGATCTGTGAAAGACATGAGGTTCATCAAAATCCCGGTCCAGAACATCAGCACAAAGGTCACAGGACGTACAGCGTGACCACTGCATGGGTCAGGCACGATGACACCGGCCTCATTCCCGCGACAACGAAGCCTCCGCTTACAGTACAGGGATGGCGCTCCATAAAGTTCACGACAGAGGAGGGGTGACACGCTAACTCAGACACGAAGTCAGTCAGTCACGATGCCGGTTCCAGGGAACCACGTGTTATCCGTCCGATAGCTCAGGGCAAGAAAGAGCCGCTGAGCCAGGAGCAGTGGGCGGTTACAAAAAAGGAAAGTGAAGTGTCGAACCCACACAGCTCACGCCGAGATGCCCATGGACTGGTTATTTTCCTGTGGTGGCCACTCCTCTAAAGACACATGCAGGAGTCAGTGTGTGGCTCCTGTGCTCCCGCAGACCCTCCCAGCCCCGGGACAGGGACCATCGCCCCCCAGACCATCTCGTCCGAGTAGCAACCCAGCATCGCTTCCTGCGTCAGTCAAGCCATGCTTCGAGCTTCCAGGCAAGCCTTGTCCCAACCCGCAGAGGAGGGAGAGACGTGCACCTTTCACCTGGCATGTTCCTGGGTGCATACTGTGTGCAGCGCACTGCGTTAGCTCTTTAATGTAGCTTCCACGCCTTTGAGAAGCACTCAGGCAGCGGAGACGGGGCCTGCCCTGCTCGGCCCTCGCCCAGGGTTCCCTGGTGGCTGTTTGTGGGTGTGTGTATGTGTGAGTGGGTTGGGGTGTGTAAGCGTGTGTGTGAGTGTGCACGTGCTGGGGTGTGAGCGTGTCTGTGTGTGTGCACGTGCTGGGGTGTGAGCGTGTCTGTGTGTGTGTGCACGTGCTGGGGTGTGAGCGTGTCTCTGCGTGTCTGTGTGTGTGTGTGCATGTGCTGGGGTGTGAGCATGTCTGTGTGTGTGCACGTGCTGGGGTGTGAGCGTGTCTGTGTGTGTGAGTGTGTGCATGTGCTGGGGTGTGAGCATGTCTGTGTGTGTGTGTGTGTGCACGTGCTGGGGTGTGAGCGTGTCTCTGCGTGTCTGTGTGTGTGCATGTGCTGGGGTGTGAGCATGTCTGTGTGTGTGCACGTGCTGGGGTGTGAGCGTGTCTGTGTGTGTGTGTGTGTGCACGTGCTGGGGTGTGAGCATGTCTGTGTGTGTGTGTGTGCACGTGCTGGGGTGTGAGCGTGTCTCTGCGTGTGTGTGTGACTGTGTGTGTCAGTATGCGCGCCAGTGGGCGTGTGCCGGGGTGTGGGGATCTCTGCTGTCTCCCTGGAGCAGCCTCAGAGGCTGACGTGAGCCTCAAACAAACATTTGAATGAACCTCTTTCACTTCATTATTCAAATATTTGCCTCCACGTACTCACTCACACAATCCGGATGAAACCTCTTTCTCTCTCTCCTGTTTTTGCTCACCCGGAACCTCACGTGGAGGCATCACAGCCCCTCTCCTCCAGAGAGCAACTCGCCCTTCAGCATAAATGCTCTGGAAGGCTCAGCCTGCGAAGGAGGCTTCCAGAGGCAAAAGTTCAGACAGACACAAATCATTAACACGAATCCCACCTCGCAGCAGAAAGAACACCGCACAGCGCGCCACGTGCACACGCGGGCGAGCGGCCGGGAGGCGCTCACCTGGCGGGCCGTCTCTGCGGCGCGCGGCACCCGAGCGGCCCGCCTGCCCTCTCGGCCCTCCGCCGCCTCTCCCGGCGCCGTCCTGCTCCCCTTCCGCGCCCCCGCCTGGCATCGCGCTCGCTATGGCACGGGCTGCCTCGGCCACGTCCAGGGCGCTCAGACCCTCCACGCTGCCCGGGCGCTTCCGCAGGTCCTTCAGCAGAGCCTGAACACGTGCCCCTAGACGGCACACACAAAACAGACAAACCGAGACAAGGGACAGCGTTAGAACAAGGATACAAGGATGCAGAGGGGCGGCTACACGCAGGGGCAGACGGGCGGCACCTGCTGAGCACAGCAGAGGGACGGGAGCAAAAAAGAGCCAAATGGAATCCGCAAGTGAAGAGTTCAGTATTCGAAATGTACAAGCTCACTGGATGGGCTTAACCGCAGATTGGATGACGGAGGACAGGGAGCTGGTGAATCTGAGGACAAATAATGGAAACGATTATCATCCGTGGAACAGGGAGAACGGACTGGACAGACCTCGGCAACGTGGCCCAACATCAGGCATCACGAGCGTGACTGGATCTGAGAGGGAAAGGAGAGAGAGAAGGGGACAAAGAAAAGAAGGAAATCTCCACAAATTCCCCCAAATTGGTGAAGAGCATTAACTCAGAGGTTCGAGGCACTCGGTAAACCTCAAGAAGAATTAAAGAGAACCACACGGCGGCCTCTGACAGCCAAGCTCACAAGGCCGCACAGAAAACCAAGGCAGAAAAGATGTTAAATCAGCCAGAGGCGGGGCCAGGAGGGCGGCGGCCCCAGGACACACCCAGCGCCCTGTAAGCATGACATACGTGACATGAGACATAATTACACACTGGGTCATTTACATATGAGGGATGCATCTGAACCACGAAAAGACAATTCAGAAGTCCAGATTATACAGTGAAAATACCCTTGAAACGTGAGAGTGGAAGAAAGACATTTTCATATTATTAAAAGGAAAAGAGTTGTGATGCTCCCTCACCCTGGGCCTGCAGTGCAGGAGATGCTAGGAAAAGCTCTGCAGGCTGGAAAGCAGTGGGGGGCCGGAGCCCCCCACAAGGTTGGCCGCACGGTGGTGACAGCCCCGGCCTTGATTCCGTGTCAGCCAGGAGCTCCTGAGGCTCTGACCTCTGGGCCTTGCTGATCCCAGAGAGACGGACGTTCCCGGGGCCGCCCACGTGTACAGACAGCAAACGCTTCCAAATGCCCACCGACCAACCCAGAGCCCCACCCCGCCCCGAGGCCACTGGCCGCCTGCCCTGCGCACCCCGGGCCCAGGTCCCAACAACTAGGGGCCGCCCCTCCGCCCCGGAGCGGCTGACATTATTCACACCGGCCGGCCCTGCCGTGCCTGCTCCTTCCTGCGAACCCACAGAAAGGCCCCGCCTACAGCGCCCCTCCGTCTGCCCTGTCACCAGCCTGGCGCTTCCCTGCGTGGCCCCCGCCTCTGGGAAACGACCTTTCTCATGATAACCCGCTCCTGATCTGCTGGTCTCGCCACACCTAACAGTAATAAAAGCTGAACTTTGAAACAGCTTCCCGTGGAAGGAGATGCAGGCGGATGGGCTTGCCGCTGGCTGCTGCCTCTGCGGTCCTTCAGCCCGACCTGAGCCCCTGGGGAGGGCTCTGCCCCCCTGCACCCCTCCCCCCACAGCCCCGTAGGCACGTTTAGGGACCAAGCGCTTGCCTTAAAAATAACTTCCAGGGCTTCCCTGGTGGCGCAGTGGTTGGGAGTCCGCCTGCTGACGCGGGGGATGCGGGTTCGAGCCCCGGTCCGGGAGGATCCCACGTGCCGCGGAGCGGCTGGGCCCGTAAGCCATGGCCGCTGAGCCTGCGCTCCGCAATGGGAGAGGCCACAACAGTGAGAGGCCCACTTACCGCAAAAAAAAAGCAAAACAAAACAAAGGAAAAAACTTCCAGCAGTGAAGCTGGAAAAATATTTCTCACTTCCTCATAAACAGAAACACTGCACAAACACAGAGAAGCATGCGTGACACAGAACGGCGCAGGAGGCTGAAGGTTTGAGGGATTCTAACCACACACAGAATTCCTGCTTTTCTGGTCTGACAAAGGGCACATGTTGCTTCGTAGAAAAGAGAAAAACTAAGGTAGAGTAAACAGTAAGAAAAACAACACCTAGCTGTTTATTAAGCCTCTAGCATTATAAACACATCGCCTTTCAGTGGTCTGTACTGTCGCAGCCATGGCGTGAAGGGTGAGGAAACGCAACGCCCTGAAACTAGAGGCCGAGGCTGGGCCCCTGCAGGCGTGGTCCCTGCCAGGGGCCAGAGCACCGCAGGACCCACCATGGCGTCCCAGGACCCCGACCAAGGCAGGAAATGGAGCAGTACATTTACGAGACGTTTCTTAACAAGCGTTGAATCCAAAATGTGTTTCTGCGGAATGCAGACTTAACCAGGAAGTTCGGCTGAGGAGAAGGTTCCATCCCCGAGGGCCATGGCTCACCGAGGACCTGCTCCTCTTCTCCGCTGGACCATCCTCAATGCAACGCTGTGTCCCTCCTAACGAGGGCCCAAGAGGTGGACTCCCTGCCCCGACTGTGCCCTGCGAGGATGTTTCACCACCAAGTTAAGGCCCTGAGTCGCGCTGTCGGCCCGTTTCAAGGGGGTCCAGAACGTTTCCTTCCAAGAGTCCACTTCTCTCCGATTCCAGACTTGGGAGCAGGACCGGTGGGATTACTGTGCTAGAACCGTGATGCGCACGGGGGCACACGGGTCTCAGGGTGACAGCTCAGAGCCTGGGTAGCAAGTCGGCCGCGGACTGAACTGTGGCTGAAGCAGGCAGACTCTCCTGGGCACGGCCGGGCCTGTGGGCGGCCACGTCAGCGTCTCCCGACTCCCTGGTGCCCACCTCCGTGCAGGGGGCCAGGGTCTGTCGCCGCCCCGTGACCCTTTTGTCCCTCCCCCCCCAGCTGCTCTCAGGCTGCCTGGGTGGGAGACACACACTCCAGGTCATGAGGGAGGTGCATAACAGTGAGAGATTCAGGCCTCCCAGAGGGTCCCAAACCTAAAGAGCAGAGCTCAAGAGCGGGAGCTCTCCTCCACCCTTCGTCCTTTCCTTCCTTCCACAAATGCTCGCTGCACGTTTTCCATGCTCAGCCACCTGTCAAGGTGCAGGAATGATGCAGTTAGCAAAGCACTTGCTCGCACAGAACATTCATCTATAGTAGAAGAAACAGAAAATAAACACTTAAAAACAAACACATACAACGTCCGGTGGTGATGAGGCTGTGGGAACAATAATCCAGGGTGTGGAGGATGGGGCAGCGGGGAGGGCGGATGCTGTGTTACACAGGATTGTCAGAGAGAAGCTCAGAGACCCGAAGAAGGGAAGTCCTGAGCCCAGGGACTATCTTAAGGAAACGCTCTGTGGGCAGAGGAGACGGCAAGTGCAAAGGCCCTGGGGCAGAGGCACCAGAAGGACAGAAAGGTGGCCAGAGTGGGTGACCTGGAGCAGCAAGGGGGCTGTGAAGTCGGGGGCATTTTACAGGGTTCTCAGACCGTGAAAAGGACCTGGATTTTTGCTGAGTGAGATGAGAAGCCCTTGCTGGGTTTTGAGCAGTGAGTCATCATCTGGTTTACAATTTTAAGAGGCCTGAAGGCTTGAGACAAGGTCAGAGCAGGGAGGCCGGAGGAGGCTCCTGCAGGAACCCAGCTGGGGATGGAGGTACAGCCGGTAGAGCTGGCGGGAGCCCATGTGTGTTTCTATGGCAGGTCCAGATGGACCAGATGTGAGGTTCAGGGGACGGAACAGAGCCCAGGTGGGTGACAACAGACAGCAAAGCTGGAGGAGCTGTGTGAGGTCAGCTCCCAACGTTGGGGGAGCCTGGGCAGGGGTGGAGGCTCTCGTCAGCCCCTCAAAGCATCCCACCGGGCGATGTTTTGTTTTATGCAACCCAGGGCAGGAAGAACGCTGGTCAAACACAGGGCAAGTCAGACCAGAAATCCTAAAAGACCCACCACCAACAGGGGGTCACGGTCTTTTGGAGAAAGGGTGCTCTGCAGCCAGCCACACCCAGGCTCCAGTCTCGGGGCCCGTCTGTGTAGATGGGTCACTTACTCCCACTTGAAGGGGTTACTGAGAAAATGAAATCAAAGGTATAGACCGTCCACCACGTCTAATAACCAAATAGCTAAGGGGAAACTGTGCCCCTCCTCCAATCATCTGTGCTGACATTTAATAACTCAGAGAAACCCTCCCTACGGTTACCTCATGTCCTTTCCGTTAACTTCCCTCTGCTCTGTTCTCCTTATTTGGAGGGAAGAGCAGAAATAGACCTGCAGTGTGAAAACACTCGTGTTCTTTAAGATAAAGACCAGAGAACAGGAGAGACTTTCCGTGGGCCCCTCTGACTATAACGAGAAACATCCATCTTCAAAATGGTGTAATAGAATGTAATTCCTAAAATTGTCTCCTCTCACCCCAAAAAGAAACTCTTCAGATTACCATTAGTGAAAAATAACTAAAACACCCACAGGTATACACTGGTAGATGCTAAGCGGCTGGGCCACTTAGGAGGAGAGCAATTAACTCGCGTTAGCGATCACCTCCCGCGTCAGTGCTGTTGACCAGTGAGTCAGCTCAGAGGCACGCGCTGTCAGTCACCTGAAGACGAGCAGAAACGGGGAAATCCTCTTTAAAGAGTCTAGCCGGCCCCGGTGGCCTGAAGAGGGACCCTGGCGCGGAGCACAGTCAAACACCACACACATCAAAGCGAGACGCTCTGTTCCGGCTGCCGCACCGTGTAATTCCGAGATCCGGCCGGCTTATAATGACATTTTAAGTAGCTTTCAATGTGCCAAGTGGGCTCTAGCGGAGCAATTACACGAAATGTCAGGACATCAAATATGTAAGGCCCGGAGTAGGAGATCAGCTCCCATGAACAACTGCTGCAGGCCTGACCTACAGAAATTATATGTCTTAATAGGGTCCCCCAGACAAATGCTACAAGCTTTAGAGAATAAGCAATGGTGTGCAGTTAACCTCACACAAATCTGCTTTCACAAAGAGGACGCGAATCATACACAACAGTTTCTGCTCCTGAGTGCCTTGATCACCACGTGTCCATGAAAGCACACAGTTTAGGCACGTACAAACACACACGTCACCGCCATCACCGTTATCGCCAGTACCACCCTCATCACCCTCGTCATCACCATTACTGCACCCGGGAGCAGCCTAGACACGTGCTGCGTGGCAAATGCAGACCACAGCAGGAAACCTCCCAGGAAGGGCTGCCCGGGGCAGCCCCTGCAATCTGTCTACATTAACGAAATGGGCTGAATCAGCAAGGCATCTGGGTCCCATTCGTGGAAACGCCCTCTGAATGTGAGAGCTGCCGAACTCCCTCCCCGCAGCCCAGGTTGGATGGCAGATGCCCAGGTGTGCACGCTTCACACTGCAGTGCTGCAGACAGGAGCTCAGTCTATGATCAGAGCCAAACCAATGTGTATTTACCACAATTTTTAAAAATTTAAATACAAAAGTGGCCTCGCACTTTTTATTACCTAAGAGTGACGGGAGTTCCCGGGACGTGCCTGAATTTTAACCCAGAGACGGAGGAAGAGAGAGCGCTGGCGAACGCCCTGAAGGGACACGGGAAAGGGGGGCAGCAGCTGCGCATGGCCACAGCCCGGGTCAGCCATGCGGTGCGTGCCCTCGCAAACGCGCACGCGGCACGGACAGGTGCACCCGCGGCTCACAGCACACGCCTGCTGGCGATGAGAGCAAAGGTGACTTGGTTTCTTCTTTCTGCACGCCTGTTATTCTGGTTTTGCATGGTAACCGTTTCCTCCTCCTGCAGCTGGTAAGAAGCACCACAAATAATCCTTTACACGTTCTGACTTCCATCGAGGACGGATCACAGAATGCAGAGCAACCGAGGAGCGCTCCCGGCCGGGCCACAACCCGAGACACGGCGTCCTGGACGGGAGAAGCTGGACCAGCCGCGTCTGAATCCCACACTTCACGCTTTGTCGTCTGCCCTTGCCACTATCCTACTGCACGCTGGTCTTTTAACTTTATGTGAATTAAAGCTTTTTCAAAGGCGACAAGGTGTACATAATGAATAAATGAAGGAAGAGGGTCTCTTTTCTAAGTTTTTACCAAATGAACATTTGCCATGCACGTGAAGTCCGTGGCCTGATTTACTTATTCGGGAGCAGGGATGGGTGGGTTTTCATGAGCCCCGAGGGCTACACATTGGTCTCGACCGTCCTGCAGAAGGGCAGCCACTCTCTGAATCGCCCACGTCTCTGTCCCCCGCACTCTACACCCTTCGGGTGCCCGGCACAGCCAGCTCTCCGGGGCTGCGCCCCCGGGGAGGTCACACACCCTGGCCCTCTGGGCCTCCCTTCTGACTTTCTCGCTGGTGCTTTCAAGGTGAAACTGGGTTTTGAGGACAGGGCTGCTGCGTCCTTGCGCCTTCCTAGGGATCCTGTGCTCGCGGCTCACTGAATCTACCCGAACACTCCCCGAGGCTCTGAAGGATGTTAGACCGAACGGCAGGGGCAGTTTTCCGGGGGTGAGTGGTGTGGAATGGCCTGTCTGTGACTGGTCTGGACAGGTAACCCCGGGAAGCTCTGCGGCTTCAGAGAAGGTTGGTCTTTTCTTGCCTTGTCCTTTTTCACTATGTAAGAAGAGAACCCTTCCTCCTTCCAGCCCTGGCTGACACCCCTGCCTCCCGCAGGTGACCCTTCTCTACTCCTCTGCTACCCCTAAAGGCTCAGCACACAACACTGCACACAATGAATAGTCAGAGAAAGCTAGAATTTGGAGCTGAATGGCCATTTAAAACATTGGAGTCCAGGACCAACTGGCCCGAGAAACAAAGCACATTGTGTTTAAATCTGCATTTTAGACAGTTGGTTCTTAAAAGCTTCCATCCACTCTGCCTTAAGTGATCTGACTTTGGGACAAGTGCTATCACCTGCCATCTCAAGCTGTAGTTTCCTCATCAGGAAAACGAGGTTGACGATAACACCATCTTTCGTGGTTGACGTGAAGAGCAAACGACACCATTCATCCGCTCAGCAAACACCCTGCAAGGCACACGCTGAGCCCTGGGTGCAAATGTGAGAAAAGAAGCGCAGTTTGCCGGCTTCCTTCAGCCGATGGTCTACAAGCGGAGACAAACGTTTATCAAATACCTGCAAGTGCACACGTCAGACCGTGAGACGTGTTCCAGGGAAAAGCACAGCCCTGCGAGGGCTTCCCTCGAGGTGGGGTAGGGTGACGTAAGCTCCTCTTGTTGAGGGATCGAGCACTTTCCAAGCAGTCAAGGTGAAATGTGCCGGGAAGGTTACGTGGCCGGGGCTGCTGGACGCTCACGAGACGCAGGGAGGTAGCGTCTCCCTCGCAGAAGGTCGCTGCCCCCCGGACGCTTCTTGCCAAACGCTGAACCCGACGGTCACATCTCCGAGCTCCTCGTTCACAGGACGCGTGGAACAGGGGAACAAGTACACGTCCTCTTTGGGGTGCAGTCGGGAAAGGCCAGGACACGGGTAACAGGACAGCATCAACAGGCAGGAAAGCAGAGAGCTGGTCTCGCCAAGAGAAAACTCACAGCCACGGCGAGCCACAAACCGTGAAGGGTCACAGAGGGATGAACCCCTCCTCTGAGGAGCGAGGGGTATGAGCTCCACGGGAGGCTCTCCAGCCCCTAGATCCTGCACAGGAGAGATGAGCCCCCCAAACACCTGGCTCTGAAAACCAACCGGAAACACATCTAAGGAAACTGCAGAACTACAGAGCATGGGAAAGTCGCTCTTCAGGGACCCTCGTGCAGACTCACTTGACTCAAAACCAACGCAAACGTGCCTGACTGCAAGGCACCTGGATCACAGAGGAAGGAGACCCACTTACTAGTCTTGAAGTACCTGCTGGAGAAACAGGGACCACGTGGGGTGCTCCCCAGGGACTGAGACACTGCAGGAGCCATTGTGGAAACCACCACCTAACCTGGTAGCACCCTGCCAGGAGCGCTGCCACCCCCGCACCACAGCAGGGCTCGCGACCAGTCAGGCGATAACCCCACCCGCCAGCGCCCCTCCGCAACCCTGACCTCGCCACAACAGGAGGGCAGGTGCCCCACACGGGCACACCCCTTGAGCCCCCGGCTCCGGTGGCCAGTGGGATGGCACCTCTGAGCCCCACAGGATGTCTCCTACAAAAGCCACTCCTCAAGACTGGGAGAGGTAGCTGATACACCTAACACAGAGAGACAGACACAGAGAGTTAGGCAAAATAAGGAGACAAAGGAACATGTTCCAATCAAAAGAACAAGACATAAACCTCTGAAAAAGAACTAAACGAAATAGAGAAAAGCAACTCAGCTGATAAAGAGTTTCATATAATGGTCATAAAGATGCTCACTGAACCCAGAAGGAGAATGGATGAACACAGCCAGAACTTAACAAAGGGACAGAAATGATAAGAAACTACCAAACAGAAGTTATGACTGAACAGAAAAATGCACTAGAGGGTTTCAGCAGCAGGCTGGATAAGGCAGAAGACGCATCAGCAGCTGGAAGACAAAGCAGTGGAACTCAGAGCGGCAAAACAAAAAAGAACTTAGAAAGTGAAGATATTTTAAAAGACCTATGGGAAAACATCAAGCGAGATAACATTTGCTTTACGGGGACCCCAGAAGGAGAAGGGAGAGAGAGAAAGGGCCAGAAAAATTATTAGAAGAAATAGTGGCTGAAAAGTTCCCTAACCTGGGGAAGGAAACAGACATCCAGGTCCCGGAAGCCCATAGGGTACTGAAGAAGATGAACCCAAAGAGACACATACCAAGACACATTATAATTAAAACGGTAAAAGTTAAGGATAAAGAGAATCCTAAAAGCAGCAAGAGAAAAACAACTTGTTCCATACAAGGGAACCCCCGTGAGGCTATCGGCAGATTTTTTAGCAGAAAGTTTGCAGGCCAGAAAGAAGTGGCATGACATATTCAAAGTGCTGAAAGGAAAAAACTTCCAACCAAGAATTCTCTACCCAGAGAGGTCATCATTCCTTGTTCATGGATTAGAAGAATTAATATTGTGAAGATGTCCATACTACCCCAAGCAATTTACAGATTCACTGCAATCTCTATCAAAATTCCAATGGCATACTTCACAGAACTACAACAAATCATTCTAAAATCTGTAAAACTACAGAAGACCCTGAATATCCAAAACAATATTGAGAAAGAAGAACAAAGCTGAAGGCATCAAGCCCCCTGACTTCAGACTATACTACAAAGCCTCAGTTATAAAACAGCATGGTACTGCACAAAAACACACACATAGATCAATGGAACAGAACTGAGATCCCAGCAATAAGCCCACCCTTATCTGGTGAATTAATCTACAATAGGGGAGGCAAGAACATACAGTGGAGAAAAGGCAGTCTCTTCAATAAATAGTGTTGGGAAAACTGAACAGCCACATGTCAAAGAATGAAACTAGACTACAATCTTACCCCATACACAAAAATTAACTTAAAATGAATTAAAGACTTGAACGTGAGACCTGAAACCATGAAATTCCTAGAAGAAAACATACACAGTAACCTCACTGACATGGATCTTAGAGATGTTTTTGTGGACCTGACACAAAAAGCAAGGGAAGCAAATGCAAAACAGAAACAAATGGGGCTGCATCAAACTAAAAAGCTTCTGCACAGCCAAGAAAACCATCATCAAAATGAAAAGGCTCCCTACTGAATAGGAGAAGAGACCCGAAAAGCATATAATAACAAGGGGCTAATAGCCAAGATATAAAAAGAACTCATACAACTCAATGACAAAAAGCCAAAAACCTGATTAAAAAATGGGCTGAGGATCTGAATAGACATTTTTCAAGGAAGACATACAGATGACCAACAGGCACAGGAAAAGATGCTCAACATCACTCATCATCAGAGAAATGCAAAGCAAAAGCACAGTGAAATATCGCCTCATTGATATCACCTGTCAGAATAGCTATTGTCGAAAAGACAAGAAATAACAAATGTTGGACAGAATGTGGAGAAAAGGGAACCCTCGTGCACTATTGGTGGGAATGTAAATTGGTGCAGCCACTTGGGAAAAGAGTATGGAGATTCCTCAAGAAATTAAAAACAGAACTACCACATGATCCAGCAATTCCACTCTTGGGTACTTATCCAAAGAAAACAAAAACACTAATTCAAAAAGATATATGCACCCCCATGTTCATTGCCAATAGCCAAGATATGGAAGCATCCTAAGTATCCATCAACAGAATGGATAAAGAAGATGTGGTGGGACTTCCCTGGCAGTCCAGTGGTTAAGACTTCACCTTCCGATGCAGAGGGTACAGGTTCGATCCCTGGTAGGGGAACTAAGATCCCACATGCCTCAGGGCCAAAGAACCAAAACATAAAACAGAAGCAATATTGTAGCAAATTCAGTAAAGACTTAAAAAAAATGGTCCACGTCAAAAAAAAAAATCTTAAAAAAAAAAAAGATGTGGTACATACATATATACAATGGAACATTACTCAGTCATGAAAAAGAATGAAATTCTGCCATTTGCTACAACATGGATGGACCTAGAGGGTATTAAGCTAGTGAGATAAGTTGGACAGAGAAAGACAAATACCGTATGATTTCACTCACATGTGGGGTCTAAAATAAAGGAGCAAAATAAAGCAAAACCTCACAGATACAGGGAACAGATTAGTGATTACCAGAGAGGAAGGGGTTGATGGGGGCAAAATGGGTGAAGAAGTCAGCTGTATGGAGATGGATGGTAATTAGACCTTTGATGGTGATCACTGTAGTGTATACAGATGTCAAACTAAAATGTTGTACACCTGAAACAATATTTTTTTAAAAAATGATGCAAGGGAATAAAAGGGGGAGGAGAAAGCTTTTTTGGCTTAAAAGGGGCTTAACAGGTACGTCCACCAATTCAGTGGACCGTCTTTGGATCCTGCCTTCAAAGAACTGACTGTAAAGAAAATTTACCAGTGAGAAATTTAAACATAGATATCTGGTGATATGAAGACATCAGTATGAAGTTTAACATGGGATAAAGCTGTTGGTTAGGTTTATTCAAGAGTCGTATCTCTGGCAGTGCAATACTGAAGTGTGACAGGTGAAGTCTGACAGTCAGCGTAGGGGAGGAGGGGGTCACAGAAGTAGCGAGAGGAGCCCGGCAACGCACGTGTGGGCATTCATCCTACAAGTCTCTCTGTTTGCTCTGAGACTAACATTTTACATGACTCTTCAAAGCACACAGCGCAACTGGGAAGACAATATATACAAAAAGATAAGCAACACTGCAACGTAGCACAGGAGAAAGCGCCAGCCAAATGATGCCGGTAATGAGGGTCACTGGAGAGCGGAGACGGCATCTTCAGAGCGTGTTCCCCGAAGAGCCCCACCAGAGCAGCCCCGATCAAGCCTCCACTTACAGACAGGGAGCGATAATGGGAGCAGACACTCCATATTTTCTTAATCTGTTCCCCGCTTGATGTTATTATTTGTATCTCTTCAAAGGAGAAGTCATATTTTATCGAAACCGCACTTTATATTTTACGGTCTTAGGGACAGGCTGTTAGAAAACAGATGAGGCCCTTGGGCATCTTACAGAGGCTATAGGACCGGCCAAGAGCCCTCCTCCCGTGGGGCGACCGCAGCAGGGGAGACTCCCGTCAAGGGCCGAGGCGGCGGCCTCGAGGGCCCAAGCACACTCACGGCACCGGCGGCAGCGCTGGATTCAGGCCGGCCTCATGCGGACCAGCAAACGCCCGTAGGCCAAGGAGCCGGGCCTGAGTCTGACCGCAGGAGCGGAGAGGCGGAGACGACAGGCAAGGGCCGTGGACTCGGAAGCCGTTTATATTCAATTCGCCAAACGCTGGGCGGGGCCCGCTTTGGCCTGAGAGTCGTGTTCCCTCATCACCTCCACCAGTGAAGTCCTGAAATAGCGAGACTGTCGGGGCAGCGGGAGCTAAACGCGAGGGCGCCTCCCCCAGCTGACCGAAGGCCCCTCCCACCCCTCGGCCCCTCCCCTCGCGGGGGCGCCTGGGGCGCGTGGACGGAGCCTCGGAGGCCCGGCCTGGGCAGCCGCCCGAGAGACGGAAACGAGCCGACGAGAAGCGCGCAAAGGGTACTCACCGTCGTCCGTGCCCAGGGCGTCCCCGGGGTCCGGAGGCGAGGCCCATTTCCGGGGGTCCGCCGGGGCCGAAAGGACCCTGGGCTCTCGCCAGGGCGCGCGCACGAGGTTGCGGGGTGCGGGGTCGCCGTCCCTGGGGGGCGCGGGGGGCTTCCGGGCCGCGTAGGCACCCAGCGCGGCGACCAGACTCTGCCTGTCCGCACCGCCGGCCACCTTGGGGCTGAGCTCGTCTGGCTGGAGCCGGCGGAGCGTGCGAAGCGGGCGGTCCCCGGGGAAATTGGCCCGGGACGCGGGGGCGTAGGTCAGGGCGGACGTCCGGGCCACGAAGGTCAGCACGCTGTCGGCCGGGGGGTCCTCACCCTGCAGGGGCCGGGGGACAAACAGCAGGTGAGCGCCCATCGACGGGCAGGCCCTGAAGTGGCGCCGGGTCTGGACCTCCAGGCGCCAAACAGCACCCCAAACAGGCACCACGGATTAATTCACCGACGGGCCGGGTCCCACGTCCACATTCCTCCCACAGTGTTCTTTTCATAACAGCTTTGTTGAAACACAGTTCACACGCCATGAGATTCACCCCATTCCGTGTCTTTAGTAGATCCACAGAGCGGTGCAAACACCGCCTGATACAGAACACTTTATCACCCCATTCCCATTCCTCCTCCCCGCCCCACGCCCCGGGCAACCGCTCATCTACCTCCCTTCTCCATGAATTTGCCTATTTTGGACATTTCATGTAAACAGAATCACAATGGGGCCCCTGTGTCTGGCTCCTTTCGATGAGCATGATTATACCAAGGTGCATCCGTGTTGTAGCACGTCGCTGCCAAATTCCTTTGCATGACTGAAAATGATTCTGATTAAGGGCAGAGCACATTTTGGTTTCTTCATTCCTCAGCCGGTGAACCTCTGGTTGTTTCCATTTTGGGGCCGTTGGAATAACGCTGCTGTGAACCTTCGTGCACGAGCCTCTGTGTGGACCTACGTTTTCATGTGTCCCGGGCACGTGCCTGGGCGTGGCGAGCTGGGCAGTGGTCAGCTCTGCACGAACCGTCCAGGAGCCGCCAAAACGTCCTCCTGCGTGGCTGCACCGCTGTCACGGCGCCGGCAGCGTGGGGGGGCTGCATTTCTCCACTTACTGTTTTGTATTTCACGGGATAGCTGTCTTCCTTTGACACAGCCATGCAGTGGTGAGGGTGCTCCTGTAGGTCTGCCGGTTGAGTGGTGCAGAGCCCCTTCTCACGTGCTCATGCCTTCTGCGGGGACCGTCTACCCAAGCCCTCTGCCTGCACGGCTGGGTGCTGTACACCCACAGAGTAGCTTCCCCCGCGACTGACTCTCTCCTTTGTCTGACGGTTTTCATGTCACTCCAGCTCCTGCCTGTACTGATCCCTCGAATCCCTTTTACGTCCACCCGGTCCTTTTAACCGCGGTATTCTGGCCCGTGAAGCTGCCAGGGCCTCTTGTTTTACGGATGATGTCGAATCCATGGCCTTTCCCTCAGCCTCCGCCCACTTTCCCTCCTCACTCGTTTAGTAAACGTTGCCCGGACATGATCTCGTCACATGTTGTTTTGCCCACTAGACGGAACAAGGCCCATGTTTCCTCACGTCTGGGACAAGTGTAAAAACGTGAGAAATCGCAGTGCTCTTCCTCTGACGATGGCACCGTCGGAACTTCATGGACAAACAGTAATTGCCCACTTGGAGATGACTCGGGGCTGCTTTCATGGTTTTTCTCTGGGTGCAAGGACCATAAACTTTTAAAATCTTGCCCGTTGCTATCTTCTACATGCACCTCCCTTGGGGCACAGATCAGGGTTTAGTCAGTGGGTACATACTTGGGGATCTAGTTAAGATGTGCAGCCGTCACTGAATTTAAGACAGTGGTTCAGACTCCCAAATCTGTCTGTTTTTTAAAATATTTGGGTTCAGCCTTGCAGGATAGATTTTCACGTAGCAAGCCTGGAGCAGGAAACGGGGGTTGACATGAGTGCTGCTTTCCTTTCTCACATATGAGCTTGGGCAAGTCACCTGACCTTTTGACACTCGGTTTTCTTCTGTCAAAGGAGATTGGTTATTATCTCTAAGATTGTTTTAATTTCTAAATGATGTGATTTTAGTTGTCGTCCAAATTGTATAACTCTGTTCAAGTGCTGGCTGAAATCAACTGCTTTTCCTTTAGAAGAGAAAAAGTAAGATTCAGGAGAGAGAGAGAGAGAGAGGATGCCTCCACAACAAATAGCCCCTCCAGCAGTTTTGCACAAATTGGGTGTAAGTGTCAATCTTAAGTTCAGCCTGAACTTCCGTGGAGAAAGGCTGTCTCCGAACACCTGGTCGGGCCCCAGCGCTGGGGGCTGGGACGGCCTCCGAGAGCCTCATTACAGTGCCACGGGCACCGACCCTCTTTGCTGCGAATGCACCTTCTACTCAAAGGGCCTTTCATTACAGTCGAGTGCAGAGCTCGGGTGGCGGACGCAGCTGCACGCGGCGCAGACAATCAGTGCCGAGTGCGATCTGCGCGGTGGACCAGGGTAAACAATCTGTGCGAGGTCTTTAATGCTCTGAGCCAAATTACGGCGAAGAGGGGAAAAGGATGTTTCGGTAGGCAGACTGTAAAAGTAATTAAAAAAAAAAACCACTTCCGTTTTCACAGGTGAGCCCGGGTCCCCTGAGAGTGGGAGAGCTTACCGCGGCCCTGGCTGAGGGTGCCCAGGCCACCCAGAGCCTGGGGTCGGGGGGGAGCAGCGAGGAAAGTATCCTCTCGGTCGCTTCCCCTTTGAGGCTTCCTACCCGGACGGAGTGAGCAGGTAGAGAGAGCCGGACTCTGGGCGAGGCCGCCCGGGCTGGGATCTCACCTCTGCTGCTTAGTGACCTTTGCCTTGACGAGTTATTTAACCTCGAAGTCACCTGTAAAATGGGGATGACGGCCGTAGCACCTGACACAGAAGCGCGAGCAGCTCCTCCTTACTAGTGGCTTTCTGCTAGCCTACTAACGGCTGGCAGCTGTCACTCACTGGCCCGTCTCGCAGCTGCATTTCCTTTGGGGCAGCGGGTACCGGAGCGACAGTCCTGAGGGAGCCGTCCAAGCGGACTCTGTTCCACGTTCACCTCTGAGCCTAAAATTCTACAACGCGTTTCCGCACCCCTATTCTGAAGATGCTTTAAACTTCGGTTCAACAGACCTATGACGTCAGATTTCCCAAGATAATGCTGAAAACTTGCTATGACTACAGCTGCCCCGCTCTGGAGACTGGCACTTTGAAAGGCGTGAGGACTGGCCGACTTGCAGCACACGGCCCAGCCGCTTCTGGCCCATTAACGCTTCATACGGTGCGTCGTACAAGCCCAGTTTGCGTGTCGTCGGTGTGGTCTGCGTCGTGTGTGTGAAGCAGCGGAGCGCTGCTGCCAACCTTCTGGAAGGTACTGCGACGCCGTTCGCCAGCGCACCGTGCCCCACGCGATGGCGCAGGTCCACTCCCTGCACATCCCACGAGGGTCTGCCGAGCGAACCACGGGGACCGGAGGCTCGGTTGGGGGCCTGGCCCAGTCCTGTCAGCACAGCTCTGCATAACCTTCATAACTTTCTAACCTCTCTGAGCTCCACTTTTGCTCCTGCAAAACCGGGCGTGGCGGGGGGGGGGGTCCTTTTTTTTCTTGAAGCAGTTGTATTCGGGACAGTATAGGTGCCTAGTTGAGCACACGGCTCAGAGGAGGGCGCTGGCTAAACAGCAGTCAGCGTGAGCGCCGCTGCCATCAAGCAGCACCGCCACCAGCAGCGTCGCAACCGCTACTGCTGCTGTGCGCCGAGCTCTGGACCGCATTCTACGTTCTGCGGGGGAAGGATGCCTCAAACCGCCTGCAGACTGAAATGGGAGTTAAGTCATAGACATTAGTAACTATGATGGAAAGTACATCAAAGAGGTGAGGTGATACGGAGTCTGGAAGGAAGTGATCCTGATGAGCTGGGGAAATCGGGGCAGCTTCCTGGAGCCGATGACACACGTCCTAGAGCCACAGCCTGCATCACATCCCCTGCCTGCATGGCCCCCCGGCTCCCAGCTATGCCAGGGCCTGGGCACTAGAGCTGAAAGGCTCCTCTCGGGGAGATACACCTGCCCGGCCCCAGGGTGCACAATTCTGAGTTCAGACTGCAGGCCCTCAGAGTCCCAGCTGCCAGCAGACACCGAGTGGATGAGACTTTTGTCTATACACTGGTCACTCGTGGTCACCAAGGGTCCAGAACGAATTAGGAAACCCAGACGGAGCCATCTTTCGACCACATAAGCCACATTCCCTGCAGTCTGTCTCACAGCCCGAAGGCAGCATTGACGAGCACATTGATCAAGGCACGCTCGCTGCCGGCGCGACAGAGCACACGGCGGCGGGGCCGTCCACAGGCTTCCTAATGAGACGGCGCCACGATGCTGGGGGAGGCGGCAAGACTGGGCGGCTGGGGGCGGCTCTCGGCGACCCTCACCTCCGGCTCCTGAGTGGAGAGCGGGCGTCGGCTTGCTCTGCCTTCCTGGGCTCGGGCCGGAGAGCGCAATTCTGGCAAACGGTTCTGTCTCCCTCTGTCTCCACACGGTGGGGAGGTTGTCACTGCTCAGTCCTGTTCAGGCTCTAAGCTACCCGCCCACGTTCAGGGGCAGGAGATTGGAGGTGTCATTCTTACTGACAGCACCGTCCCCAGGACAAAAACATTTCTGCGTTCAGAGGAGCCTCACACTGGTCTACCTTTGACCACAACAGCTACACTATCTGCTGCTCAGATACAGAACTATCAGTTAGAAAAATCAGTCCCCAGTTTGCAGAGTTCACAAAACTCTGAGGTTGAAGAGGTGTTAAGTTCTAAGCCACAGGATCAGTGAATTGTGTAGCAAGTTGACAGCAGTACGAAGCGTGGACGTTAAGTTATGTACATCTGCAAATGATGCTCCATTATGTAGCTTGGAACTGGTCTACAGGGACGGCTGATGACAGGAGGCACGTGTGGTTTCTCGTCACCCCTTGGCACACTGCCTTCCTGCTCCATCACCTCTGCTCCACCGTGCACCCCTCCCGCTTTGCATCTTGTCCTTTGCAGCAGCCGCACCCCACACCCTCATGCCCGCAAGCAGAAAGCAAAGGGGATGGACTGAAGCAGAGTTGCAGTCCGCTCTCCTGTCCAGCCTGGGTGAGCACGAGGCGTGGGGCGACAGGTCAGCTGCCTGCACTGTCCACCTGGAAGGCCTCAGGATAACGATCACGACGTGGGTGGTGGGCTCTGAGTGCCAGAGCCGCGCCATTCTTTGGCTTTATGTGTTTTTACTTCTTTTTGACCCTCTCAACAGACATGACATTTTGGTGTCTGCAGACTCCTCATTTTGTGGATAAGGAGACAGGATCTCTGGCGAGTAGGGGCAGAGCTGGATCTGGCCCCAGGCCTGGCTTCAGGCAGTGCCACAGAGAAGCAGGCCCATCCTGCAGGCTGGCTGATGGAAAATACAGAACTGTGCTCAACTGGGTTCCAAGAAGGCAACTTGGGGACCTTCTTTTTGGCTTAAAAAACAAACATGAAAAAGTTGAACAAGAATTCCAGGGCCCTGATTTCAGCTCTACCACCAATTAAACATCTGAAAGTGAACATTTCACTCTGTCTTTGTCAGCCTCAGTTTCCCTCTGTAAACAGAGGTGTCACGTCTACAGAACAGTTTGGGGGAAACTGCCGCCTTAGCGCTGCTGAGCCTTTCCCCACATCGTCACGGTGTGTATCTCCACGAAAGTAGGTCGTCTTTAATCACTCTCCTCAATGTTTTAAAACTTTCAACGTTTAAAGCCTTACACATATTTTTGTTAGATTACGTCTAGTTGTTTCATAATATTTGATGCTATTACAAATGATATTTTTATAATTCCAATACCTAATTATTGCTGGTATATAGAAATGCAATTGATTTTTGTATATTTACTCTGCATTCCACAGCATTTCCACACTCACTTATTTGTCTTAGTAGCTTTTTTGTAGATTCCACCAAATTTTCTACAAAAATGACCTCGTAATCTGGATGTCTTTTATTCCCTTTTTCTTGCTTTATTGCACAAGCTAGGCCCTCCAGGGCAATGTTGCACAGAAGAGGTAAAGCAGACATTCTTGTGGAATTCCAGATCTGAAGTGGAAAGCATTCAGTCTTCCTCATTCAGTATGGTGTCAGCTGTAGGTCTCTATCATGATGTTGGCTTTTATCAAGTGCTTTTTCTTTTGAGACTATCATATAGCCTTTCTCTTCCTTGTTAATATGGTAAGTGGTACTGATTAATTTTCAGATGTAACCAGCCCTGCATTTCTGGAATAAATCTCCCTTGATCATGATGTATTATTATTTTTTTATATTGTTGGATTTGATTTGTCTAGAAATTTTGTTTCTGTATTTCTGAGATAATCACCTGTAGTTTTCTCTTCTTTTAATATCATTCTCTGTATGATTTTGATCCTTTGACATTTGTCGAGACTTACTTTACAGCTCAGCATATGATCCATCTTGGGAAATACTCTATGTGTACTTGAAAATAATGTTTATTCATCAGTTTTTAGGTGTATCATTCTATAAATATCAATTAGGTTAAGTTGGTTGATGGTGGTGTTCAAATCTTCTATATCCTTACTGATATTTAATCTGTTTGTATAATCAGTTACTGAGAGAGGAAAGTTGAAATCTCTAAAAATGATTGTGGACTTGTACATTTCTCTTTAATAGTTTCATATTTTTGCTTTATGTATTTGAGGCTCTGACATTAGGTTCATAAAAAGATTTCTATGTCATCTTAACGAATTAACCATTTACTCATTATAAAACATCTCTATATCTAACAAGACTATTTGTCTTGAAGTGTACTTTAATATCAATATAGTCACACCAGTTTTCTTATATTTAGAGATTCCATTGTGTATATTTTCCATACTTTCGCTTTCAACCTACATATGTCTTTCTATTTCATGTGCTTTGGCTTTAGTAGAATAGAGTTGAAGCTTGTTTTTTATTTTTATTCAGATTGAACATCTCTGCTTTTTATTTGAAGGGCTTAATCCATTTGTATTTAATATAATTATTTATATGGATGGATTTAATTCTACTTTCTTGATATTTGCTTTATATTCAACCCATCTGATCTTTCTTCCTCTCTTACTCCTTGCTTTCCTTCCTATAGATAAATGAAGCATTTTTAGCATTCCATTTTATCTCTGAATTGACCTTCAGTTATACCTATTTTTGCCTATTTTTAAAAATGGTTGCTGTAAAAATTATAATGTGTGTAATTTATCACAGTCTACCTTCAAATAATATCACAGAACTTCACAAATCAACAAAAAGTTACAACAGTATAATTACAGTATTCCTACCTACTCTTTTTTTTTTTTTTTTTGCGGTACGCGGGCCTCTCACTGTTGTGGCCTCTCCCATTGCGAAGCACAGGCTCCGGACGCGCAGGCTCAGCGGCCATGGCTCACGGGCCCAGCTGCTCTGAGGCACATGGGATCTTCCCAGACCGGGGCACGAACCCGTGTCCCCTGCATCAGCAGGCGGACTCTCAACCACTGCGCCACCAGGGAAGCCCCCCTACCTACTCTTTGTGGTCCTGTTGTTATGTATTTTTTTCCACGTAAGCTAAAAACCTCACAATACATTTTTATTATTTTGCTTTAAATATCCAATAGCTTTTATCCAAAAATTTATATATGTTATGTGTGTGTATCTTTTATATTTACTTGCAAATTTACCATTTATGGTTCTTTTCATCCCCTTTGTAGATAATGGCTTCTATATGATATCATTTTTCTTTAAGCTAAAGAACTTCTTTTAGCATTTCTGGAGTATGAGTCTTCCAGACACAGATTCTTCCTGTTTCACCTACAGTTTCGAACAATATAGAAGTCTAAATTGACAGAATTTGTTTGGTCTTTTCATCCTTTTCAGTACTTTAAGGATGTCCTTCCATTGTTTTATGGTCTCCTAATGAGAAGTAAGACTCCATTCGTATAATCATTCCCCTAGATGTAAGAGGTCTTTTTTCCCCTGAGGATACCTTTAAGATTTCCTCTTTATCTTTGGTTTTCCCCCAATTTGATTATGATATGCCTAGATTTGTATTTATCTTGCTTGAGGTTCACTAAGCTTCTTGGATCTATGTTTTGATAAGTTTTGTCAATTTTGGAAAAACCCCAGCCATTATTTCTTTAAATATTTCTTCTGCCTCATTCTCTTTCTCTTTCCCTTCTAGGATTCCAATTATACTTGTGTTAGAGTTATTTGAAATTGCACCATGTATCTTGGATGTTCTGTTCCATTTTGCACTCTGTTTTACAATATAATCTTTTTTAAAATAAATTTATTTTTTAAAATTTTTGACTGAGTTTGGTCTTCATTGCTGCGTGTGGGCTTTCTCTAGCTGCGGCGAGTGGGGGCTACTCTTCATTGCAGTGCGCAGTCTTCTCATTGTGGTGGCTTCTCTTGTTACGGAGCATGGGCTCTAGGTGCACAGGTTTCAGTCGTTGTGGCGCACAGGCTCTTTAGTTGTGGCTCAGGGCTCTAGAGAGCAGGCTCAGTAGTTGTGGCACATGGGCTTAGTTGCTCCGCAGCATGTGGGATCTCACTGGACCAGGTCTGGAACCCGTGTCCCCTGCATTGGCCAGTGGATTCTTAACCACTGTGCCACCAGGGAAGCCCTACAATATGTTCTTTTTGTTTCACTGTTGATCGCTTCTATTGAGCTGACTTGAAATTCACTGATTCTTCCCTCTACTGTGTCTAGTCTATCATTAAGCTCCTCAAATGAATTCTTTACTTCTGATCTTATTACTTTAATTTCTAGCATCTCCATTTGGTTCTTTTTTACTGTTTCCATCTCTCTGCTACAATTTTCCACTTGTTCGTTTATGCTTTTTCACCTCTCCCACTCAATCATTTAACATATTTATCCTAATTATTAAGATAACCTTTTCCAATAATCCCAATGAATGAGTCATACCTGGATCTTCTGCTATCAACTCTTTACTCTCTTGACCAAGAGTGACATTTTCTTGTTCCTTCATGTGTCTCCCAATTTTTTATTGTACGCTGGAAATTTTGTTTAACAGTAATGGAGGGCTTCCCTGGTGGCGCAGTGGTTGCGAGTCCGCCCGCCGATGCAGGGGACGCGGGTTTGTGCCCCGGTCCGGGAGGATCCCACATGCCACGGAGCGGCTGGGCCCATGAGCCATGGCCGCTGAGCCTGCGCGTCCGGAGCCTGTGCTCCACGACGGGAGAGGCCACAGCGGTGAGAGGCCCGCGTACTGAAAGAAAAAAAAAAAAGAGTAATGGAGAATGACATAAATGATACTTAACCCTAGAAAGCGGAGTGGCCCTTCTTGTCTCAGTCTGCGGATGTGGAGGCCGAGTCCATGAAATCTGTCATTGAAGCCGGTGTGGATTCTGCTGCAGAGGAAGTCGGGTTCGGTCACTACGGACTACAGTAATGGTGAGGGCAGGACTGGGGCCTTTGCTTCAGCAGGGCTCAGACCCAAGCCCCAGTGCAGCTCTGAGGATCGCTTCATGCTTTGCAGACACAGCCGCCAGTTTTCTGAACCAGGGGAGCTCTCTCTGATTCACAGCCCAATACCGTTGTGAGTTGCTGAAAACTTCTTTTCCTGGCTTTCTGCATGCTATTCACAGACCTTTCGCCACCATGCAGCCTCATCCCAAGCCTTCGGAGGGCTGAGGTGTGCTCAGAGAGGCCTGGAGTTCCTTGGAAGGACATCTGTCGGCCCTTGTCCCCTTCTCCCATCCTCCAGTGTCCCATCTGCAGTGCTCAGTGCTCCGTGCAGCCTGCCTCTGGACTCTACCCTCGCGTCAGTCTCCACTGCCAACAGTCCTTGAAACCGAGGCTGGGGCTTCCCTGGTGGTGCAGTGGTTGAGAATCTGCCTGCTAATGCAGGGGACACGGGTTCGAGCCCTGGTCTGGGAGGATCCCACATGCCACGGAGCAACTAGGGCCGTGAGCCACAACCACTGAGCCTGCGCGTCTGGAGCCTGTGCTCCGCAACAAGAGAGGCCGCGACAGTGAGAGGCCCGCGCACCATGATGAAGAGTGGCCCCCGCTTGCCACAACTAGAGAAAGCCCTCGCCCAGAAATGAAAACCCAACACAGCAAAAATAAATCAGTTAATTAACTCCTACCTCCAACATCTTCTTAAAAAATAATAAAAATAATAATAATGTGAGAAATTCATTTAAAAAAAAAAAAAAAAAAAAAACCGAGGCTGCCTTCTTCCTCTCCCCACTGTGGTTCCTGCCTGTGGGAAAGCAGCTGTGCTGTGGTCTTTTCTCCCCTAGAATGAGCTCATCACTTTCTGAACTTAGTTCATTCAGGTTTCTCTGTATCCTAGCCTTCTGGGTTCTGGTTTTTGTCTTGAAGGCTATGGTTTAGTAGCTCACTTGGCTTATTCCTGCTGTCAGCGTAGACTGGGGTGATCTCTCGACATTCTGCACTTTGCGTTCATCTGAACATCTTCAACTGCTGACCTCTGGTTGTTCTTCCAACGCCCAGCCCCTGGGAAGCCCCTGACCCCATGTGCCCATCTGGTTCAAGTTCAGCCTTCCCTCCATTACAGCACCTGCTCTGCTTTTAAATGTATCTTTGTGTCTCCCTCATTCAGTGAGACTGTAAAATCCTAGAGGGCAGGAATGTAAAACCCCAGCACCTAGCACAGTTTCTTGCACAATAAAAATGCATAAAACAAGGATTCCAAATAAATCAGTTAATTTGTGGTATTTCCAAATGATGAATTTCAGTTTCAACCTCCTCCAAAGCATAGAATAAACTGGGACCTACAATGTTTTCTGTAATGAACCAGCCCTACTGTGGTTGATAAAAGTGGGAGCTGGTTGCCACCACTAACAATGCAGAAGCAGCAAGTGCACTGATTTGGTGACGATAAGGGCACAGCTGTGTGTCAGGGTTTGGGGCAGGCGGTTCTGTCTAAGAGGACTCTGCTTTTACTCCCTCGGGCTTCTGTCAGGACGTAACTAGTACTAAACCTCTCAAGATGGTAAGTTCACAGCATTTCTCTGCCTATGACAGCCAGATTTTTTTTTTTTTTCCTGCGATACGTGGGCCTCTCACTGTTGTGGCCTCTCCCGCTGCGGAGCACAGGCTCCGGACACGCAGGCTCAGTGGCCATGGCTCACGGGCCCAGCCGCTCCGCGGCACGTGGGATCTTCCCAGACCGGGGCACGATCCCGCGTCCCCTGCATCGGCAGGCGGACTCTCAACCGCCGCGCCACCAGGGAAGCCCCAACAGCTAGATTTTTGATGACACATACATAGAAAAGATGATTCATAAAATAATTCATTGCAAATTGGTTGCACACCTTGAAAGATCATCGGTGTAGAAAGCTTACATTTCCAACTAAAATATTTCATCCACCGAGAGCAGAGGGGATCAGAAAACACTGCCCAGACCCCTGGCAAAAGTCTGCACGAAGAGCTTCTTGCACCTCAGCCTGTCTCGGTCTATTAGAGAGATGATGAAGAGCTTTCTCCTCATTTAAACTCCGGGCAGAGACAATAATGAGTTCTAGGTTTCCGTGCATTTTTAAATATTGAGAAGCATCTATCTTAACAGGATAAAAATGCCTAAAGCCAAAATGCCACCAAGTGCTCATTTTCGAATAACCCTTGTGACTGTTATGCTGAAACCGCTGTGTGGTGAGATGGCCACAGAATTCATTATTCAAACTGGACATCTCTGAGAGGGAAAAGGGGCCTGTTAGTAATTATGATGGCGCAGCAGACACAAACCGGCACCGTCCGGCAGGCCCCCGGGGCGTGGTCAATTCCACTGGGTGGAGTTTTAAAGATTACGGAGGGCAAACTTGACGGACGGTGGCCGTTGCTGATGGAACGCTGGACAAGAGCAGGGACAGCCATTTTGTTTCCTGAAAGGGAGAGCAGGTCAGGATGCGATCACTCCTCTCCGAGGCAGCCCAGCGCCCGAGGGTACAGCTCCGGGAGGAATGAACGGTCCTGGCAAAGACAGCAGTCACCTTTCTCCTACGGTGGGGAAGGCGCTTGGAGAACTCGCCCAGGGCTGGGCCCACCGTGTGCACGACTCAGGGCTGGAAGGGCTCTGCGCCAAGTTCCCCGGATCAGTGTGAGGGCCCGAGAGCGGCTGGAAGGCACGTCTGCCCCCGGAGCCGCGTCAGCTGCTCCCCTGCGCCACCACAGCACCTCCCGGAGGCTCAAAGACCCCACCGTCAACACGTCCCTACACGTGCTGCAGCTTATTCCCAATTCCCGCGTCTCGAGGGCACGGACAGCAGTCGAGCGTGGCGGAGAGTCAGGGGGCCACTCAGGCCCCTCCGGCTGATTTCAGGCCACTCTTGGTCCAGGGAGCTAACCGAGCTCAGCCACCCTGCACGGCCACCATGTGGGTGCCACCCAACATCCAGCCCAGAGCTGGCTGAAGTGACAGGAGAGCGAGTGAAGGCGTGGCCCGAATCGCTCCCCCGGTGTCCCAGGGCCACGCCGCCTCGGGATGAATCTGGGGGCTGTGAGAGGAGCAAAGCGTCCCGGGCTTTCATCCGTCTTCCGGCACGGCATCAGGCTTAGAAAGAAAAGTGTCTCAAATCCCATCGGCGGAGCTAACCTTCCGCAGAGAGGAAGCGTGATTGTGGCTACCGAATGCCCAAGGCACCCAGAGCCCCCGGACTTCCACGCTTTCCCCAAAGTCCACCCTCGAGATGCACGAGGGCCTCCGGCTCTGGACACCACTTCTGGACCCGTCTCTTCTAGGCTAGTCAACAGCTGGCAACTCTGGTTTAACCGGTTGTCATAAAATCATGCATA
This sequence comes from Kogia breviceps, assembly GCF_026419965.1. Lineage (NCBI taxonomy): Eukaryota > Metazoa > Chordata > Mammalia > Artiodactyla > Physeteridae > Kogia > Kogia breviceps. The sequence goes on along the minus strand of NC_081318.1, from coordinate 894,500 downwards.
CTTTCCCATCTAGAAAGTTATGAGATTTCTCATCGTTTCTATCAACTGTTCTTTTCAAAGGGCTTCGGGTCCTGGATGGCTCTAGAGCAGACTGGCCTTGGTACAGAATGAACCTGCGCTGAGGACCTGACGGCTGGCGCGCACAGGGCGTCCCCGAGGGCAGGGTGCGTAAGGAGAGCCGCCCTGGGACACAGGACCTCAGTGCCGACGCCAGGACAGTCTCGGGCAACCAGGATGGCCGCCCACCCTGTACCCACCGGCTTCCTGCTGTCCACCCCGCAGCCGGGTCCCGGGTCCGGGCGGTAAGCGCAGGTCCTCCCGAAAGGGTGGAGATGCACCCCGTCTCTCCCCGCCCGCCCCCCCCCGCCGCTAGCCCGAGCCACAGGAGAAAAGCCCAGTGATGTCACAGCCTTAGGCAACACTCCCTGTGCGTGCCCGGAGGAAGCCCCCAGCAGGGGCAGACACACCCCAGACCAGAGAGGGGCTCCGAGGGTCACCTGGGCCGGCGGCCTGTCCGGCTTCAGCCCGGGGAGCACATCAGGGCCGGCGGCCTGGGACAGGGCCTCCAGGTAGGGCAGGTAGCGCTGAAGGGCCTCGGCCAGCACGTCGCCCTCCAGGCTGAGGCTCCGCTTGTCCGGGACACTGTGCTTTGAGCTCCTGCAAAGCAAAAGGAGAGCGTGAGCCCGTCCACGGGGCGTGGCGTTGATTCCGCTGCCAGACGCCGCCACGGCGCAGGAGGGTAGTGCGGGGACCACGTGGGGACCCGGGTGTCAGGCCGGGCGGCAAGGGCCCGGCCCCCGCTGCCCTCGCCAACTGCAGCTGGAAACTCCCACGCGCCCCGAGCCTGGCGGCCGGACGCTGTGCGGACTTGGTGAGTGACCCTGAGCAGAGCGCCAGCCCTGAAGTATGTTCTCAAGAACCGCCCCCGACCACCGGGGACAGGAGACGAACTAGAATGGGGGAAAACAGCTGCCACTTACTCAAGTCCAGCAAGAATCTGAGCGGCAGAGGGGTTTCCTCAGCGTGGGGAGGGGCTGCTGGAGAGCCCTGGTCCTACCATCCACTTGCTCTGGGCCCCACCACCTCAACCAGCGCCCCCCCACGCCCCCACGTGCAGAGGGACGGAGAACGGACACACCGCGTGAGGGGGTCGCGCTCACGACGACACACCCCGACTCCTGGAAGCTGTGACCGCGCGGGGCTCCGCGGCACGGCGTGGCGGGGGGCGAAGCGGGTGGCATCAGCTTGCTACTCAGCTGACCCTAAGGTGGGGGGCCCTCCCGGTCCCCCACTGTGACCACGAGGTCCTCAGAAGAGGAAGAGGGGCTAGAGGGCTGGCGCCAGGGTGACGTCATGAGAAAGACCTCCAGCTTTGCAGGATGGGCCCGAGGACCGCAAAAGGCAGGAAGCGACCCCGAGAGGCCGCTTGGAAGGAGGGGCCTTGTTCTCGTGGGTTTCTCTGTCTCGTTGCTCTGCCCAGAACCTGCACGGAGCCCAAGTCACCGTCGGCACTGAAAACAGCATCCACTGAAAGAGCGAGCTTGGAAACACCCGGTAGGCTCTGGGGTGACACCGAGTTGGCGTTACGACCGTAGCCTTTCCCACCGCTGACCCCTCAGATGGCACTTTTCCAGCGTCAGTCCAGCGTCTCTGTGACTAAAATCGTTTATCACTGGGAGTGAACTCAGGAAAACAAACTGATTATTGTGGTGAACGGCAGTGATGCAGATTATGAACTTACTTGGAAACAACATGTCTTGTTTTCTTTTCCTTTTAAGAAAACGCACTTTTAAAATGACATGAAGCACAGCACTCAGTCCCTGTCAAACTCTCTGACAAGCACAGACACTGTCTGTGGGGAAAGAGCCGGGCTGCACAGGACCTCGAGTTGTGCTCTGCGCCGGGGCTCAACGAGCGTCCGGTGGTTTGCGAACCATAAATAACTACCCACAGGCCTCCCCGATGTTTACATACGATGCACGTGGGGTTTTCTCCCCTACTAAACTCATCTGATCTTCATGTAAGTAAATATGGGGTTTTAAGTTTGTTTCCTCTTGTATTAACCGCCGGAAGTGCCCTAGATGTGAACAAGAATATCGCAGACCACCGGAAGAGGCAGAGCTTACACGCCGTTGATGTGTGGTTTCGGCACACGTGAAGGACAAGGACGCATTCGCTGTTTTCTTCGTTTATTCCCAGGCTTTCTCTGACTTTGTACTTGGAGAGACATGGCTTTTGATCTTCACTTTTATTTACAAATGTACCAAATGTGATAAAAGCCATGATAATTGTAGAAGAGGAGGTGTTCTGACGTGCTGCGGCTCCCCGGCCTGGGTCGGGTGGGGGAGGTCGGGACGGAAAGGCCGTAAGCGCGGGCGGAGGGCCAGAGGAAGCGTGCAGACTGCGGCTACCCACAGCCTGGGAGCTGAGAGCAGGGCCGCGTCCAGCACCGCAGGGCTGGCTCCCTGTTCGGCCGCCGCCTCTCGCTGTAGCCAGAAGACAGCCCACGGCCTGTGCCCGGAGGGGGCCACCCGGCCTGCCCAGGTCACCTCGGAAGATGTGTGCCAGCCTTGGGCCCAGGAGGCTCAGGGCTCCGGAACCTCTGTTACTGCGGCTGCCCGGCCTCTCCTCCGCTGCACACCGGAGCCCGTGTCCCGCGCAGCTCAGGACCCAGGCGAGACAAGCTCCCTGGGTGCCCCAGGTCAGGATCCCGACGGGCTCGGGTCTGCAGCCCCACCGGCCTGGTGTCGTCTCAGACGACAAGCTGAGGAAGAAGAATCCCTGCTCCGTCACCCCGCTGAGGGGACCGAGCCCCGTCGCATCACTGCGTCACGTGGCGAAGCCAGCTCTGGCTGCGCCCGGAAAGCAGACAAATAAAACCGAGCTTCCTTCCCAGTCGGGGATCTAGGGTCACAGCGGCCCCGTCCACACTCACGCCTCATGGGGACAGGACGTCCGTGGCCTCTTCAGGTCCAGGACAGCGTCCTGTCCCCCAGGCTGATCCGGGCACTCTGCTGCAATCCGACAGTGAGAGCGGTGCTCTGTAACGGAAGCGACCTCCGTCCTGATGGCAACGGGGCGTCTGCAGTGACCGAGGATGGGGTCACCGCGCGTGCGTGCCTGCATGCGTGTCTAGGAGGGTACGTCTGCGTGCGTCTCTGTGTGTGTCCGTGCATGTCTGCATGTGTGTGTGTGTGTCTGTGTGTCTATATGCGCCTGGGTGTGTATATGTATTTATCTGTGCGTGTGTGTCGATGTATGTGTGTGTCCGTGTGGATCTGTGTGTGCCTGTGTGTTTTGCAGATGTTGGGTGAGGCTGTGTTACTACAAATAAAGTGCCTGTTTGCTAACAACCATATCCACTTTCAGGGACCAGGAAACAATGTTTTAAGTATTTTATATCCAAACATGACAATCTGTTCCTTATATGTGGGTCTTTACTGTGATTTAGGGAATGTACTGGGGTTTTAGGCGGGTGTGTACCTCTTTGTAGACTTCCCACTTGGAGTAACGGAGAACAGGCTCCCGGCTAGTGTTTCCACGCAGAAAGTCTGATCTTCAAGAACAGATCACTAACGTTAGGGGTTTGATATCTGTACGTATTTCACAAAAGCTGGGACTTACAGAAAATCTTCACATTTGTGTTTAATTATTGCGATTGATAAAACTGTCCTGTTTTTATTTCTGATGCCTTTTCAAGTTACACTGGCTCAGACTTAATAGGCATATAAATGATCAGGAGCTGCACGGTTCTTTGCATCTCAAATCATGGCTACAGCTTCCTTGACCATTTTTTAATGGATGAAATTTCATGTTCTGTGTGTAATTTAACTGAAGTCAATTTACTTTTCTGGTACTTTATCTATTTTTCTCACTAACTGCTAATCAACGCAGATAGACCCACCTCATGAACGTGTCTTTAAATTGTCTTATTCATCTTCCCCGCGTGTCCGCTGCTGGAGGATTGTTTGTGACACTGTAACACGTTACAGCAGCGAAGAGAGCGTCCATCTCTGTGTGTGTGACACTGTAGCAATTAGCTCTCAGACTGACCTTTGCCCTGTCGTTCGGCTTGAAGTAGGTCAAAACTTTCTAAATGTACATTTTCTACCTCAAAAGATTAAGCATGTAGTCCCTACATATCGGTCTCCACTGGTCCCTTTCCCACTTCCTCGCACTGACCTTCAAGGCTCCAGCAACATGGGATGCTCTAAGTTGTCACCCAATGTGCTCAGGAAAAAGAAAATCCGAATTATAAACAGAGTCTTTGCAAAGAGCACACAGTGACCCGGCTCTCGCTCCTTTCTCCGTAATCCCAACCTTGCCTAACGATCATTTCGGTGCCATTTTACTTCTCACGTAAACCGAACTCACGGCTCAGTCAAGTCCTCCACAGCATTGCTGCCCACCCCACCCCCATCTGTTCTGGCCATCAGGGGCCTCAGCAGAGGGTGTCCCCAGGCTCCCGGCGTCTGTCCCGCACGCAGCACCCACGACACGGCTTTGCCTCTTCCCGGCTCTCAGGCAGTGCCTGCTTTGCTCCCCTCAAGACTGGGGCTGGGCGTCCTGACACCACACTCTGAGCTCACTGCTACCTCCTGAATGGGTCACTGGTTTGGGGCCAGCTCCTTAATCTCTTTTAAGGTCACCCGTCCTGTCCCAAGATTGCTGACTGTGGATATTCACACATCTACGGGGTGCAGAAAGCTCTGGAAGTACCCTGTGGAATGAAGGTCAGGCAGGATTCTTGGTCGGTGTGGTCACCCACGTAATAAACAAAAGTGTCACAAGACCCTTCCTTCCTTCCTTCCTTCTTTAGTCAACAGCTCCGGGCCGGACACCCACCTGTACACGGCATGTGCCAGGCGCCAGGGATGCCCTGGGAAGGGGGTGGGGGGTCCGAAGGTGGGATTCCTCCATTAAAATAGTGACTCAGACCTGTCACTTCAAAAGCTGCCTGGAAAGCCTAAAGGTGATGACTGTGGACTGAATTTGAAGTAAGATACATAGTTACAAACACTAAAGATGATGAAAGTGAACCAGTCACAGGCCAGAGAGGGAAAGAAAGAAAGCAGAGAAATCAGGCATCTCTGGCCAGAGGGGCTGTAAAAAATGCCACCTAATATTGTTTATAAATGCTGCATGCAAAATAAGAGACTCCAAAGGGCAGAATTTTAAAGGATTAATTAGACAGCAAAACAGAGAGAACACAGGAATGGTAATACCGATTTTAGAAAAGTGGGATCAAGACAAAAAGCACTAAAGATGATGAAGTCTCCATTTAAAAACGGCAGCAGGTGTGACGATCCACAGTGAAGAAGAAATGCTGTGAGCGCGTATGGGCTGAACGTCAGAACCCACAGCGTGTAAAGCAAAATATGTTAAAAATGGAAGGAAAATTTATGGAAATAATTTTTGTCTGAGAAGTTTCAATAAATAAAAATATAAATAAGGATATTTGATTTTGAGTAATATAATTTATATTTATATGTAATTATAAATTTTATATATGATTATAAACTATATATAAAAATCTGTACTCTGTAAATAGTGGATACAGTAGTTTTTTGAAGTATCCGCTGAAAATTAATGAAAGTACGGTATAAACTAGGCCACAAAGAGAACCCCACATTTCTAAAAAGTAAAAATTGAACATGGCACATTCTCTAACTAAAATGCAATAAAACTAGACACTGATTTAAAGTCTAAAAACAAGAGCACATAAACATGAACAAAGGAAAGAGCCTACACTTACTGCCCCCAAAGGATATAAAATTACAATTACAGATAATTTAGAACAAAAGCAAATGAGCCCATCAACATTATAGGATGATGCCAAAACCACGCTCATAGGCGAATGCATAGCCTTAAGTGATTTCACTGCTTTTTAACAATGAATAAATAAAAATAAGAACAAAACTTTCAGCTCAAGAAGTTTCATAAAAACAATAAGTCTAAGAATGGTAGAAAGAGAAAAGGCCAAGAGATAATTATTTTTTTTAAATTGTGTTAAAAGGGTAAAGAGAAAAATCAATAGCAAAGGTGTGATAATTACACATATGGTGAATGATTTTTTAAATTATAATACAGTACTGTGACTCACACTAAGTTAACTAATTTGTAAATCCCTATGAGAAGGATAATAGTTCTCTGCAAAAATGTAAAACCCGTGAGCATATTTCACCAATAATCTCAGAAGACAATGAAAGTGTTATGAGATTTACCTACAAATAAAGATCATTTAAAAATATATACCAGGCAGCAGACAATTTCAACACTAAAGAAAGTTTTGCAGAAGGTTTTTGAAAAGAAGGAAAACTATTCTGTGTGTATCATGACGATCCTATAACCTTGACAAAAGCTGAGGAAGAAGAGGGTGGGTGACCAGGATTCCTGTCACCAGGCAGGAGCCCCACAGGACACATGGCATCTCCAAATGGGACATCCGGCAGTTTAATAAAGGAACCGTTCGCAAAGACAGAGCAGGACCAAGAGAACTGACAGGCTAACGGTGGAGAAGGGCTGGGTCTACGGAGGAGGAGTTAAAGGGTCACAGCGGGGCTCCAAGCAGCCAGGACCCTGGCAGAGCCGTGGGTGCGATGCCTTCCCGCCCTCCCAGCCGGGGGTGCGCCACGGCCAAACCCACCCAGCCCAAGGCCAAGGACCTGCTGGTGCCGCCCAGGAAGCCCATCTCTCCAGGGCAGAGCGGCCGAGGGGGGAGGGAATTAACACCCTCAAGGAAGAAATTAGAACTCCCACCTCGAGAGGGCCATGAGCTCCCTTTCCGCTGGCAACTGTACCTCGTGCCAACTACAGAACAGACCAGAAAGCTACTTCTATAAAATATGGTATGCGAAGAGTTGCTAGCCTTAAATATAAAGACTATGCAGAAAGAAACCAAGCAGAAAAATACAAAAAATACTTTGTATATGGACAAAGATCATGCACAGGAAATCCATATAGAGAATTCCAATCTCTACATATGTGTATTTTTAAACTTTTAATCTCACTTGTAATCTAAAAAAGCGAAGTAACCATTTTTCATAACAAATGGACAATTATTTTAAATGACAATATTAACGCTGGTAAGAACGCGGTGACCTAGGTGTTTGTCCGTGGACTCACCGTGTCTGATTTCTCAGGGCTGTTCTCTCTGGAAACGCTCTTTCCGCCATATACGTGCTGACTGTCTAGACTCTACGTAAAGAGTTGTTCCTGCTCGGTCTTCCCAATTCTCCTATTCCTCTGCCCTTTGGCCTACTCAGCGGAGTTCAAGGTTGTCTGGGACAGTGCACCCCACTCAGGTACATCTTCCCCAGGAGGCAAGGAGCAGCAGGCGGTGCTGAAATGCCCAAATGTCACTGAAAGACCAGCGTGAAGAGTCTGAACCCACCCAGATGAAAATGGAAATTCAGGATAGCCTGACTTTGGTTTTTGTGTTTCGTTTTTACAGAACAGACTACAGTGGCGCGTTCTCCTTGTTAAAGCTCAGTATTCCAGCAAGAAAGACAAAGGACAGCTCCTACCCTCAAGAAACTCACGGTCTGGCCAGTGAGAGAGCCGCCACGGTGAACGTGTTTTCACGTTTGGTGCATTTAATCCTGCAGGACCTGGTGGCTTAGCTGCTTCCTCGGCTCGACAGCACGGGCAGGAAGGCAGACGGCGGATGTTTCTGTCACTGAGATTATTTTAACTGAGGCTACGGACAGAGAAAACTCACTCTCTGAGGGAAGAGTGGACTTCCAAGCGAAGCCGTGGGGGAAGGTCGTCTCCCTGTTTTATAAACGCCGGCTGGGGGTCAAGGCGGCCCGCGCCGGGCTCTCTGTGGACCAAGTCCTCACCGGCCGGGGTCTGTGTCCCCCACCCCCGCACAAGTGGGCAAGGCGTCTGCACCTCCGCACGTGTGCAGAGAGGACGAGGTGGAATGAATCCAGCTCACACGGCTGCCGTGTTTGGGGAACGGCACGCCTTTCACGGTTTAATTTGCTTTTCGTACTAAAGTGAACATAAGTTCTTACTGGGAAGTGAGAATTACTGACTTCTCTGCTTTCAACCAAGGCTCTGAAGATGCAGACCTTCTGAGGGTCTCGGGAAGGTGGGGAGGACCTTTGGGCACGTCCGTCAGTGAGAACGGCCCCTTGTGGGCGGGTCACTCCCATGCACCCTTCCCCTGGGGCCAGGACCCCATGCGGGGAGGAAGTCCCTCCTGCTCCTTACACACATTCCGACTTCCTGGAACGTCTACACAGAAAGACAGGGTACTTTGCTACGTGAAACAGGGCAAAGGGCCGCCAGCGAAGAGCCATACACCAAGTCCACTTTACCTGGCTGGGCTGGAGGCCTCAGGGCGTCGCGGGGAGGTCTGGGGAAGGCCGGCGAGCTCCCGTGCCATCACGTGCTGGGTGTAGTCATCCTGCCACGTGAGACCTGCGGGGAGAGTCGCAGGAACTGCGTTAAGGACACGGAAGTCGAGCCAGGGCTCCCGTTTCCGGCTCCCGTTTCCGGCTCCGAGTAGCCGCTGCCGGTCGCGGTGCTCTCCCACAATGGCATCCGGCGGGCAAGGTCCTGCTCACTACAGTTGTTTACCAGATCTTCTCCTTACAGAAATTCCAGCCCTCTGCGGCTCCTCCGCCTGAAACGCGGTGGGTGCTTTGCCATATGCAGGGGCCGGCTGCTGCTGGGCAGGGGCGTGCGCTGCCGTTACAGGAGAGGCTCCAAGTCAAAGATGCAAACTCTTCTACCTGGAAACGTCTGGTCACAGCAAAGGCACTCCTCACCCAGACGCGCGCCTAATGGCCACCACTCAGCGCCACTCTGCCTGCCCGCTGCTGCCTCCACGTCCCGGCGATTTGTTCGTCGCAGCCCCGCCCTGCTTAAGAGCCACACGCTCGAAGTGAAATAAGGGCTATTGTTACTGTGAAAGCAATTATCACCGGGCTTAATGTACTGTATCTGGGAGCCAATTACATTATATTTATACTCAAATGTTATGACAAAGAGCTTTATAACAAGGGCGAAGTAGTTATGAAGGCAAAATCCATGTGATTATGTATTAATTACATGCACTGCAGATCACATGATAATTATGCTCAGAATTACCAAATAACCCCTAAGAATAATTATTATGCAATTTGTACATTTTAGATCTTATGGTAACACTTTAGCACTTAGAACTACCCCATGCAATTATCCATAATTATCTAATCACTAAATATCATGTAATTACAGAGATATATTTTTATGCCCTGTACAAAAACACATTACCAAAATCTTCAAATCAGGACCGCTGTGCTTGTTTGTGTGTGTGTGTGAGTGCGGTACAAGAAGGTCCAGGACTCGCTGAGAACACATATTCTGGGTGGAATTAAAAGAACGGCTCTTAGGCATAAGCTGCCTTCATGAACACACTTGAATATTTTTTCAAATGCAAATCTAACGTTTTTTAAAAATTTACAAGTGGCAAGATTCAAGCAGTTGGAATAGTTCTGAATCTCAGAAGGTCCGAGGGCATTATCCAAAGTGGGAGCCGTGGGGGAGTTCGCCTCCCCCCACCCCCGCCCCGGCTGCATCCACAGCAACCAGCAAGCAGCTCAGTTTTCGACATGACATTTCGAGAGAGGTCCCTGCAGGGAGACCCAGCCCCGCTGGTACCGTTACCCTTACTTTAGGACTCAATGTGCTTAATAATAAGCAAGTCTGTTCCATTCACCAAAAGCAACTAGAAAACACCCCACGTGAAATGTGTTTGTGTGGCTATTATCGGTCCATTCCCAGGAGTATTCGCAATTGGAAGCACATCTGCAATATTAGCATAACATCTAGCACTGCAGACTCAGAAAACAGGCACGGTTTAACCACATCATTCCCTAAAGGATGGTCTTCATGTCAATATCCACCAGGAAACAGAAAAAATCACGAGCGCAAAAAGAACTTTCTGTGAAAAAAAAATCATTTTTAAAATTTAAATAACAGAACTTCAGTAATGTTTTTATCTAAAGAGCACAGAAATCTAAGCTGTGCTAACTCTGAGGTCTGTGAGGAGGCCCCCGTTGCAGCAGGCGGCCACCTGATAGAGGTGGTCTGTACGGGCCGTGAGGGGAGCCCTGAACCCCAGCCCACATCTCTCAACTCTCCTGGGAGAAGGCAGGGACTGGGCACTTGGGTAGAAAAACAAAGGGATGTGTAGGTCTGGGGGCCTAGACGTCCTCCATGAAGTTCTCTCCAAGGCCAGTCAGAGGAGGTAAAACCCTGGGAAGAGAGGGTCCGGGTCTGAAAGATGAGAAGACACTCTTCCCATCAGGTACAGCCAATACCTGGAAACCATACGTGTGGAAGGCTGTGCCGTGTAGAAAGGAGACCGGCCAGGGACCCAGGGACCCAAGAAACAGGTGCTGGGCCCCCTGGGGTTCCCTTAGGCTGTGACCTCAGACTTGGAACTGAATCAGCCACCGACGCCGGTGCCGACGAGGCCCAGCTGAGGTCACGTCTCTCTGGTCAGAGGCCCGGAGAGAAGCGACAGAGCGCACACTGCAGACGGTCTAGCTCTACTCCCGCCAAACACCACAGGGGCCGAGAGGGAGCCCCGGCATCCTCCCTTGTGAGGCCAGAGTGACCATGCCAGTGTCATCAGAGCAGCCAAGAGGGGAGGGGGACTTCCCTCCCCACTGGGTGGTAACCACCCCCTGGTGTGCCAGTGGAGACCGTGTGTGGAGTTCAGACTCCCACCTTCCTGCTGCCCAGCAGTGAGGACAAGAACACTCCCTCAGGTGCCAGCAGAGACCAGGTGGGGAACCTGGGCTTCGACCTCCATTGCCAGCAGGAGAGCCCCCCTACCCCAGCAGAGCAGTGCCAGAAAAAGCCAGTTAAAACACAAGTTTAAATGAGATCTGGAGACTCATAACATAATACAAAACTGCCCAGGTTTCAACAGAAAACCACTCTTACCAAAACCAAGAAAACCTCAGACTGAAGGAAAAAAGACAATCAGCAAACACCAGAACTGAGATGGCAGCCTTACCCGACAAAGACTATAAGGCAGCCATGGTAAAAATCGGAAGCCTCAATAAAGACACAAATATTAAAAAAATAAAAGTGAAAATGTTATAATTTAAAAATACAATAACCAAAATAAGCAGCTCACTGCACGCACTTAATAGAAGGATGGAAGGGACGGAGAGAAGAATCAGTGAGCTGGAAGAGAGAACAATAGAAATCACCCAATTTCAAGAATAGAGAGAAGACAGTCTGAAAAAAAAAAAAAGGGACAGAGCCTCTGGGTTGTGGGGCTATAACAAAAGATCTAACTTTCATGTCATCAGAATCCCAGAAGGAGAGGAGAAAGAAGGCAGGGCTGAAAAGGTACTCGAAAAAATGATGGCTGAAAATTTCTCAGTTTTGGCAAGAGATATAAACCTATAGATTCCAGAAGCTGACGACCCCAGATGGGATAAACCCAAATCTCCTCCAAGGCACATAATAATTATACTTCTTAAGACTCTATGCAAAGAAGAAAATATTAACAGTAGCCAGGGAAATGACACCTTACCTATGAGGGGAACATAATTCAAATGACAGAGGATTTCTCATCAGAAACCACAGAGGCCACATGAAAGTTCTGAAAGAAAAAGCTGTCAATTCAGAATCCTGAAAGTCTACCAATCCAGATACCTGGTGAAAACATTGTTCAGGAATGACAGGGAAATGAAGACATTCTCAGATAAATGAAAATGAGTATACTTTGCCAGCAGACCTAACCCAAAAGAAATGCTATATGAACTTCTCTAAATAGAAAGGTGATGATAGAAGAAACTTGGAACATCAAGACGGAAAAAGAGCATGAAAAGTAAAGGTATGAGTAAATACGATAAGCTTTCCTTCTTCTGAGCTTTCTAAATTATGTTTGACAGTTGAAACAAACATGATAACATTGTCTGATGTGCTTCTAAATATACGTAGAGGAAATATTTAAAATAATTATAATAAACGGGGAAAACCATAAAAGGAGGTAAGGTTTCTATACTCCACTCAAAATGGTAAAATGATGACACCAGTAAACTATGATAGTTATATATAATGTATGTACTATCTATACCAACTACTAAAAAGGCTATCAAGAGATACACTCAAAAACAATACAGATAAATCAAAATGGATTTGTAAAAAACGGTTAACATAACCTAAAGGAATGCAGGAAAAATACAGACAAAAACAGAACAAATAGAACAAAAAAAGTAATATGAGTTTAAGTCTTAACAAATCAATAATTACATTAAATATAAATGGGCTAAATATACCAGTGAAGACAAACATCGATTGAGTGGATTAAAAATGCATGACCCAAACATATGCTGTTTATAAGAAACTCACTCCAGCTTTCAAGTTGAAGTTAAAGGATAAAAAAAGATATATTATTAATTAAAGACAAGCAGCAGTGGCTATCGTAATAGTAGATAAATTAGTATTCATAACAAACAAAATTACCAGGGACAGAGACGTAATATGATAAAAGGGTAAATCTGCCAAGAAGATATAGCAATCCTAAATGTATACACACCAAGCAACAGAGCTGCAGATATGAGAAGCAGAAACTGACAAAAGTTTCTACATTGTCATCATCCCCATTACCCTCCTAAACATGTGCATCTTCATCCAATTAAAGTGGACCATATCATGGAACATAAATAAAACTCAGCAACGTGAAAAGAATCAAAATCATTCAGAGTATGTTCTCCAATCACAGTGGAGTCAAACTAGAAATCAATAACATAAATATAACAAGAAAAGTCTCCAAACACTTGGAACTTAAACAACACTTCTAAACAAGCCACAGATCAAAGAGAATCCAAGGGGAAAAATACACTGAACTGAGTGAAAATGAAAATACAACATATCGAAATTTGTGGGGCACAGTGAAAGCTGCAGTAAGTGAAATTTTTAGCACTAAATACTTACATTAGACAAAGTCTCAAATCAATCATCTAAATTCCCACATGAAGAAACTAGAAAAAGGAGAGCAAAATAAACCCAAAGCAAGTAGAAGGAAGGAAATAATAAAGAGCAGAAATCAACAAAATTGAAATTAAAAAAATAGAGAAATCAGTGAAAACAAAAGCTGCTTTCCTGAAAAGATCAGTAAAATTGGCAAACGTCTAGCAAGACTGACAATGAAAAAGAGAGACCAGTCACAAATTATCAATATCAGCAACGAAACAGAAGACATCAGTACAGACCCTGCAGACCTCATAAGGGAACAAACAAGTCTACACACATCAACATAGCAACTTAGATGAAATGGACCCATTCTTCGAAAAACACAAACTACTACAACTCATCCAATATGAAATAGATAATTTGATAGCTCTATAACCATTATGAAAATTGAATTCATAATTTAAAACCTCCCAAAAAAGATATTTCCGGACCCAGATGGTTTCACTGGATAATTCTACCAAACATTTAAGGAAGAATTAATATGAATTCTACACAATTCCTTCTGGAAAACAGAAAAGGAGGAAATAGTTTCCAATTAATTTTATGTAGCTAATATTAACCTGATACCAAAAGCAGACAAAGACTACCAAAAAAAGAGAAAAAGAAACCTACATACCAATATCCCTCGTGAATACTGACATAAAAGTCCATACCATAATATTAGCATATAAAATCCAGTGATATATAAAAATAATGGTACATCATGAGGTTTATTCCAGGGATGCAAGACTGGTTTAATCCAAAATCAATCAATTAATTCAACACCTTTTCATGATGGATATTCTCACAAATATAGAAATTGAGAGGAACTCATTGACTTGGCAATGAACATCTACACAAGCCTTACAGCTAACATCATACTTAACGGTGAGAAGCTAGAAGCTTTCCCACTACAATCAGGAAAAAGGTAAGGATGTCCTCTTGCACCACTTTTACTCAACAGAGCCAAAAGTTCTCAACAGTGCAATAGGGCAATATAAGGAAATAAAAGTCATGCAGATGAAGAAAGAAGAAATAAAACTGTACCTATTTCCAGAGGACATAATTTTCCACATGGAAAATTCCAATGAATCTACAAAAAAACTCCTAAATTATTTTTCTATATTAGCTATGAACACATTGAAACTAAAATATTTACAGTCACTCACGAAGTAAAATATTTAGGTATAAATCTAATAAAACATGTGCACTGAAAACTACACAATGTTGATGAAAGAAATCAAAGATCTAAATAAATGATAGACATAATGTGTTCATGGACTGGAAATCGCAGCATAATAATGATGTAAACTCTCCCCAAATTGATAAACAAGTTTAACACAATTCCTATCAGAATCCCAGAAAAATTCTTTGTAGATACAGACAAGAAATTTATGTGGAACAGAAAAGGAACTAGAGAACTTTAAACAATTTGGAAAAAGAAGAATGAAGCAGGAGTTATCATTCTACCTAATAATTCTATACCTATTGTCTTATTAATAGGCACAGTATTCAAGGCTGTGTAGCACTGGTGGAAGGAGAGGCAAAGAGATCAACAGAACAAGACAGAGAACCCAGAAACAGAGCCACACAGAAACACCCAGCAGATTTTTGACAAAAGTGCAAAAGGAACTTAATGGTTGAAGAATTGCCGTTTCAACAAATAGTGCTGGAGCAATTGAGCATCCAGGGGCAACACCAGGAACCTCGACACAGGTTTCATGGTTTTTACACAAAAAGTAGCCCAAACAGGTCATGGATGTAAATGTAAAATATAAAACAGTAAAAATTATAGGGGACTAGAAAAATGAAAATCTTTAGAACCTATGGCTAAGCAATAAGTTCTTAGACTTGACACCAAACATCATCCATAGAAAGAAAAATTGATAAACTAGATCTCATCAAAATTAAAAACTTTTGCTGTGTGAAAGGTCCTATTAAGAGGAGGAAAAGCCAGACAGAGTGGGAGAAAATAATTCCAACTACATATCCAACAAGTGGCTACTGTCTGGAGTATACAGAGCACTCAGAATCAAACATTAAAAAATCCACTTATAAAATGGGCGAAAGACATGAGGAGACAGTTCATCGAAGAGGACGTACAGATGGCCAATAAGCACACAGAAAGGTGTTCCACATCACTAGCCATCAGGCCAATGGAAATTAAACACACAATGAAATATCACTACGCACCTCTCAGAAGGACTAAAATTAAAACTCGTGGCAACACCAAATTCTGCCGAGGATCTGGAGAAACTGGGCCGCTGTTACATTTCTAGTGGGATTGAAAAATGGTACAGCCACTCTAAACAGTTTGGCAGTTTCTTTAAAATTAAACACGCACATCATACAACCGAGCAGTTGAACCCCTGGCCACTGATTCCAGAGAAACGAAGACCTACGTTCACACAAAAACTTGCAAACAAATGTTTATCGCGGTTTCATTTTTAATACCCCCAAACGAGAAAGAGCCCAGATGCCATCCAGTGAGTGAGGGTTAAACAAACAGGTCCATCCACACCACGGACTAGTACTCAGCAGTGAAAACGACTCCGGGAGTAACAGGGAGGGACTACAGACACCGCCACAACCTGGATGAATCTCCAGAACATTCTGCCGAGTGAAAAAGCCAATCCAAAACGGCTATGGTGCGCCAGGGCAGGGCTTGACATGGTTGGTGATGGTGCGAGTCCAGCGAGCGGGCAGACGGGGGTGGAGGCTTGCTGCGAGGCCACAGGAGGCTCTGGACACCACACAAGGAAGGGCTGGCATTTTCTGCATGCAGCACGGAGCCTTAAAAACGTTCTGAGTGGGGCTTCCCTGGCGGCGCAGTGGTGGAGAGTCCGCCTGCCGATGCAGGGGACACGGGTTCGAGCCCCGGTCCGGGAAGATCCCACTCGCCGCGGAGCGGCTGGGCCCGTGAGCCGTGGCCGCTGAGCCTGCGCGTCCGGAGCCTGTGCTCCGCAACGGGAGAGGCCACAACGGTGAGAGGCCCACGTACCGGAAAAAACAAACAAACAAACAAAAGTTCTGAGTAGGACAAAAATATCCAACTATGTCTTAGAAATTTGAAAAAATAACAATATGAAAAAATTTTTTTAATTTTAAAACAATAAAAATATCTACCCATGAGCCAGGCACTCTTCTAAGTACTTCCTGTTTTAATCCTTATGATTTGTGAATAATGAGTTAAAGATAGTAGAGAGAAGGCAAAAAGCATTTGGTAAGAGTTGTAAAAATTCAAGTATGAGGTTGGGCTCTCCAGGACTTGTAGTGCGGGTGGCCTGAGCTGCACGTCCAGGGAGAGTAAAGGGGCAGGTGAGGTCAAAGGCTGCCAGCTGCACCACAAGGAACAGAAAATCCTGAAGGAGGCAGACAGACCTCATGGGGGGGGAGCTCACAGAAGGGGAACCTTACAGAGGAGAGGGGACCTCAGAGGGGAGGGGGGAACTCACAGAGGAGAGGGAACCTCACAGAGGAAAGGAGACCTAATAGGGAAGGGGGGACCTCACAGGGGAGAGGGGAGCTCACAGGGAAGGGGGGAACTCAGAAGGGAGGGGGGAACTCACAGAGGGGGGGACGTCACAGGGGAGGGGGGAGCTCACAGAAGGGGAACCTTACAGAGGAGAGGGGACCTCACAGAGGAAAGGAGACCTAATAGGGGAGGGGGGACCTCACAAAGGAGAGGGGAGCTCACAGGGAAGAGGGGGACCTCACAGAAGAGAGGGGAGCTCACAGGGGAGGGGGGACCTCAGAGGGGAGGGGGGACCTCAGAGGGGAGGGGGGACCTCACAGAGGGGGGACGTCACAGTGGAGGGGGGAGCTCACAGAAGGGGAACCTTACAGAGGAGAGGGGACCTCGTAGAGGGGGGACAACACAGACAGGGCATCTCACAGACAGGGAACCTTACAGAGGAGAGGGGACCTCACAGGGGAGCGGGGACCTCACAGAGGGCAGACCTCACAGGGAACTGGGAACCCATAGAGGGTGGCCCTCAGCGGCAAAAGCAGGTTTTGGGGCGACAGCAGCGCCGGCAGCGTCTGGGCTCCTGGGAAGACACGGCGGTAGAGGCCCCTGGAGGCCACCCCTTGGCAGGAGCTGCGTGTCCCTGGAGGGGAGCAAAGCGCTCCGTAGCCCGCAGTGAGGAGTCACCTGGGAATGGTACGGAGGATGAGCCCAGGTAGAAAGGGGCGTTTTCTCAACAAGACACGTAAGGTGACCATAGGCCTCAGCCAGTTCTCCTTCGTGAGGAGGGTCCAGACTCAGCGCATCCCTGAGGCTGGGGGCGTGAGCCTGGCCTGCAGACCAGGGAACCCCGGGTCAGAGGCGCCACAGTTAAGGCCCTGAGCGGGTGTAACTCAGGTCTTCATAGTTGGGGAGGATATCAAGGTACTGCAGGAAGTAGTAAGTCAGGCTGGAACCTCCACATCCAGGACTTTCAAAGATGGTGCCATATGGTCAAGATGATTCTCTCTGCCCCTTTGAAAACTGTTTTCAGAGACAACTTACAAACCATACAAGAAATCAGTCTTGTTATTATATATTCACACTTCATTTTCACATTGAAAACTGTGATAATCAACTTATTCATTGACTTGGTTGTAAATAAGTTATTCATCCCACCTGGTAGCAAATAACTTTCCACCTGAAGGTTCCCAGGAGTCAGGGAAGCAGCCTGCCTGAGTTTCCCTGGCCAAGCAAACCCTGTTCATCAATTTAAAAGAAAATGGAGACTTCCCCAGGGGGTCAGTGGTTAAGAATCCGCCTGCCAACGCAGGGGACACGGGTTCGAGCCCCGGGAAGATCCCTCATGCCGCAGAACAACTGAGCCCACGTGCCATAACTACTGAGCCCGTGCACCACAACTACTGAGCCCGCGCACCTAGAGCCCACGCTCTGCAGCGAGAAGCCACCGCAATGAGAAGCCCACGCACCACAACGAAGGGTAGCCCCTGCTCGCCGCAACTAGAGAAAAGCCCGCGCGACAACAAAGACCCAACACAGCCAAAAATAAATTTAAAAAATTAAAATATTTTTAAAAAACAGAAAGTGGGTTTATCTGGCAGCAAAAGCACAGCATGGCAGGACTCAGGCAGGGCAAGGAGGTCACCCCAAGGGCCTGTGTGGCCCACCTGCCCACTGCAAGTGCGTTCTTCCTCCCGAGTCACCGTCGCTGTCAAGCCGACACGAGTCTGACCGGGAGTCCTGTTTGCCGGAAACCATCTTATCTAGAGTTCAGGTTTCTGACTCATCGCCCTGTGACTCCCTTTCCCCCCATTCTTTAATGGGAACTTCCTCCCTATTGTATTGCAAGCCCCCCAGGAGGGGGCCAGCTGGGGGCTCCCCTGCCCGACCCCCGACATGAGCTCCACTGGCGACATGAGCAGCCAGCCTTCGAATTCCAACGAGTGGTTTAGCAGTGAGAGGGCCTCTACCGCAGGCCTTGAGTATCAAAGGACCCTGGAAGAGGCCACAAAATCAGGGGACCCAGTGACATGGGATGTGGGACAGAGGCGGGGCAGTGCTGTGACACCAGGTGCAGACCCCACGCAGCATCTGTCCACGGGTCGCCTGATGCTGAGCCCAGGCCGCATCGCACCCCTCCTGGAAGAGGCTGCAGGTGCTCGGAGACCCCCCGTGAGGCCACCATCTCCTCTGCCGTCAGTCACAAAGCAGTAGGTCGTCCATGCCTTCCCCCGGATATCAGGAAACTTCACAAGGGGGAGTGTGTTGGCCTCACAGGACTTGCAAACCACACCGTCCAGACAAGAATGAGCAAGTCCGCTTTACTGGAGCGACACAGAAACACTGCTGCAGCCACGACCCTCGCAGTGAGCCCTGGAGCCCGGTTCTCCTCTCCCTCCCCTCCTCCCTCCCCTCCCCCCCTCCCCTCCCCCTCCTCCCTCCTCTCCCTCCCTCCCTCCCTCCTCCCCTCCTCCCTCCCCCTCCCCCTCCTCCCTCTCCACTCACCCCTCCTCCCTCCCCTCCTTCCCTCCTCCCTCGCCTCCTTCCCTCCTCTCCCCTCCCTCCTCCACTCTCCCCTCCTCCCTCCCTCCCCTCCCCTCCTCCTCTCCCTCACCCTCCTCCCTCCCTCCCCTCCCCTCCTCCCTGCCCTCCTTCCCTCCTCTCCCTTCCCCCTCCCTCCTCTCCCCCTCCCTCCTCTCCCCTCCTCCTCCTCCCTCTCCACTCTCCCCTCCTCCCTCCCTCCCCTCCCGTTCCCCTCCCTCCCTCTCCCCCTCCCCCCTCCCCTCTCTCCCCCTCCCCCCTCTCCCCCTCCCCTCTCTCCCCCTCCCCCCTCTCCCCTCCCATCCTCCATCCCTTCCTAAGGCTGATGCTTTATTTCGCTCCTTGCAACACCTGCACCCCGTCAGGATGTGCGGGGCACCGGCGAGCGCTCTTGCCCATTTTCACTACTGCCGGGTCAACACGGGACCTGACTGTCCCCGGGGCTGCTCCATGGTTCCCAGCGACCACCCTCATATCACCGCAGACTTCC
Source organism: Kogia breviceps (assembly GCF_026419965.1). NCBI lineage: Eukaryota > Metazoa > Chordata > Mammalia > Artiodactyla > Physeteridae > Kogia > Kogia breviceps. The sequence goes on along the minus strand of NC_081318.1, from coordinate 875,034 downwards.
GTTCCCGAATAAGGACACGTCAGATGATGTCTGAGTCACTTCACACGGCTCTCCTAGCGACTGCCTGGCGCGTGCACAAAGTGAGACTCACGTTGCCACTGCTGGACGTGGCAGAGACGAGGCGCAGGCGCCACCCGGCGAGGTGACAGCAGGCCCCGAGTCTCCCCCGGCCGCCTGCTGACGCGGCCTCACTAACCACAGGCACCGGCTCGTGGGGAGAGGGTGCAGTGGCAACGCGCAGCTGGAGAGTCTGACCCGACGAGCAGGCCGTCTGCAATCGCCGGGGAAGGACAGGGTCCCTGCGGCCGGAGCTGCGCATTCCAAGCAAGAGGGAAAAGCACCAGCGGGAAGTTCAGGGGGCCAGGCGGGCTCCCGCGCACCTTCGGTGGGACTAGCGGCGCGTCCGTCTCTGAGGCTGCCGGCTCAGGTGGACACAGAGGAAACCGGGTTAGGGTAACTCCACTTCTCCCTGTTAACAGGCCCAGTAAAATGACTGGGGAATATACGAGAAAAAGGGGGAGTCACACGGACATAAAACCAGCAAATTGGTCTTTTAAACAAGCATGAATGAGAAGGGAGGTAGAGCAAGGAACCGTATTCAATGCTATGAAATAAAAACCCCCAACACAGCCATACCAGAAAGGCGGTGTGATGAAAGGCTGCATCTCCTTCAAACTCTGCACTTAGCGGAGCCTATTACTCTGCTGAAGACCCGTTCAGCGGGGAACCACATTTTCTAACAGCAAATGAGAAAAACTCCATCAAATGACTGAGATAAAGTCCTTATTCTCAACCACTCACGAAGGCAGCAGGGAGGGAGTGCAGGCTGACAGCCTGGGGGAGGGCCCCGTGCGAGCCCAGGAACTCTTCGCATGTCACTTCCAAACCAGGAGACCCCAAGCACATCTGTGGCGCTGGCAGGCACAGTCTCACGCAGGCACCCTCGGGCTAGAGCCCTCATAACGGTGGTCTCTGGGCTGAGGGCCGGCAAGCATGCAGGTCTACCTTGATGATGGAGCCTTCACAGTTTTCCAGCTCATGGGATTTGATCAATTCTTTCCATCACCAGGCTGCCTGGGCAATATTTCCTTTCGTAACAGACTGTTGGTGGACTCCACCTTTTACTTAAAATCTTTCACTGCCCTCGATACAGACTTCAAAGTACAAGTCACCCCGCCCAAACTCACCATAATGATACTGTTTCCTGAAATTCTTACCCCTCTGGTCTTGGTCCACCGAGGAAGGATTCTACCAGAATCTTGTGACTGATTTTAAAGTAACATTCTATGGCCCACAGTTCCCCTGATGAGAAATCATAGCTTCAGGGCCCCTCAAGTGCTTACTGAGTAGGAAAATATTTCGGAACTTTTTTTTTTTTTTTTGGTGGTACGTGGGCCTCTCACTGCTGTGGCCTCTCCCTTTGTGGAGCACAGGCTCCAGACGCGCAGGCTCAGCGGCCATGGCTCACAGGCCCAGCCGCTCTGCGGCATGTGGGATCCTCCCGGACCGGGGCACGAACCCGCGTCCCCTGCATCAGCAGGCGGATTCTCAACCACTGCGCCACTAGGGAAGCCCCGGAACATTTTTTAAAGCCAAGGAGATGATACAGCTTCGATGTTCCTAAAAATGCATGTGGACCTGAGAGAAAAGGGGCCCGCAAGGCTCCAGCAGCACCGCGATCTGAAATGTCTCGGACACAAGATGTGGTGTCTCACACAGGGTTTTCACTAAGCTGCTTGTCTTGTTGCTTTCGCTATGGAGGATTAAGTGCTACTGAGTGCTAAGTACCTGCTCAGCAGCTGTCTCCGCTGAGGACTAAATACTGCTGAGGACTAAGTACCTCCTCCACAGCATCCACTGAGCCCTGACCCCTGCCGCTCAGATGGCACCTGTCACCGCCCGCCCTCCCTCCTTCTCTCTCTTCTCCCGCCACGGCCCACGTTCCCCTCTGACCATGGCGGCAGCACCCAGCCCTGGGCAGAGAGCAAGTGGCCTCCTTCCCAGGGACTCGCACGGTGGCTCCTGCTCAGTCAGGAGGGAGAGTCGAGGCCCCATCCAGACAAAGGGCATCTCGGGTTCAGACAAACCTTCCTGGTCCCCTCCGACGTGGCGTCCTCCCTGGGACTTGGAAGAACTTCCATAAGGGCTTGTATTTCTTAACTCAGAAGTGCAGAAAATGAAACTAAATTTCAAAATGATGCTTTAGGGCAGGGGGCAGCACAAAAGTACCTCAAAGTAGAAACAAATGAAAAGGGAAAAAGCCAAGGCACTGAACTGAAGCAGAAGCTGAAATTTCCCACAAACGGGTCTTGCTTACAGGGTACCAACAGGAGCCGGAAAGAGACGCGGAACACCCACAGACACTGTGTTGTTTGATGTGCGTGTGTGCGTGTGTGCATGTGAGCGTGTGCTCGCATGTGTGTGCGTGTGTGTTTTAACAGGAACTGAACTTTCTCTGAGCCTGTGTGTGGCTGATATAACAAATGTGGAGTGGGTGCTGGGGGTGGGGGGGAGAAGGGGAGGGGGTGGGAGGGAGAAGGGGAGGGGGGTGGGGGGGAGAAGGGGAGGGGGAGGGGAGGGGGGAGAAGGGGAGGGGGAGGGGAGGGGAGGGGGAGGGGGAGGGGAGGGGGAGGAAGAGGGGGAGGAAGCCCCACCGCCCTCAGTCTGCCTGTTCCAGGCAGTGACATCACCCATTCAGGTGACCAGGTTCCTCATATGTAAGAGGACCGGCTCAAGTTTGCCTCAAGCATTAAAAGTAGACAAAATGTGTTTCATTTACACCTGGAATGCTGCTGTCCTGTAACCGGGGTATCTACGGAAAACGTGTAATGTGGGCAGGGAGAACCCACGTGACCGGAAGTCGTCTTTCAAAGAGGCCAGGAGAGCCCCACCTCCCAGCTATTCCCACGCATCCTGGGGGGCCCCGCGCGAGAAGAGCTCGGGCGCCTGCCCCACAGGAAGCTCCTGGTGGGCGCACTGTTTCAGAATGAGCTCGGTTAAGGGACTGAGTGCTGTGGCCCGCGGCCTTGACGGATTTTAGCTGGTCAGAGAGCCGCGCCCCGCCCCCACCTGCGTCGCCGCAGAGCCTTCACCCGAGCAGATGCCTCGAAACAGAACAGAGTCTCCTCAGGAAGAACCGGGCTGAGGGCGCCTCTCGGGCTGGATCGAGTCTGGTGGATACGGAGTGGAATTCCGCACGTCCAAATTCACGGCAGTGCGACCCGCTCACACGCCCTGGGCGCTGTTCTCCCGAGACCTGGCCGGATCCACAGGGCTGTTGGCAGGACTCACGAGGCGGCACAGGAAGCAGTGGGCACAGCACACACGGCGGACCTAATGCTCAGTCCTTGCTACCATCCACCTTGCGCCACGAGCACCCTCAGGGTAGGTGCCTGCCTGACCTCCCCGCCCCGGCGAAAGCCCCTCGCAGGAAACAGGATTCCCAGCTACATCGAGGCACAAACCGACAAGGGTGGCAGCAGCGAGATCTTCCGAGACGCCTTCTCCACCTGTGAGCATAAATACTGCGTGATGCTACCTCCGGTGATGACACAAGACTGTGTGACATCAGGACACATTAAAAATGGGTAATCCGGGTTAGGCTGCATCCACAGATTGATGGATTTATTTATTAGAGTTACTTAAAATGCACATTTCTCCTAGCCTCTGGGTACAGGTAGCAAAATATAAATACCCCACAAAAATTAAAGTCAGCACTTAAAGGAAGGGGGAAAGGGCACCAGCGTGTGGAAACGACAGTGCGAACCCGTGCGGGGTCCTGATGAGCCGGAGGCAGGTTCCTTGAGGTGAGCGATGAAGGGAAATACAAGGTGCATCGGCTGCGGGCTTGTGTCCCTCAGAATCCATGAGCTGAAGCCCAGCCCCCAGGGGATGCTCCTGGGAGGAGTTGAGGGTTGGATGTAGTCTTGAGGGTGAAGCCCCCCTGGTGAGATCAGTGCCCTCAGAAGAAGAGGAAGAGACTCTCGCTCCCTCTCGGCCCTGAGAGATCACCTGCAGAACAAAATCAGTGTCCTCACCACCAGACACGTACCTGCGGCGCCCTGACCTTGGACTTCTGGCCTGCAGATGGTGAGCAGTGAACGCTTGCTGTTTCAGCCCAGCCTGGGCTCCTACCCAGAGCCACAGCAGAATGAGACAGAATGTGTTCAATTAGCAAAGTAAGCCTCTGCGCCCCTGCCTCACCTCTGCCCTGGTTACAACGGGCAAAGGGGACTCGCGTCCCCCAGCCGTCGCATATCCCCCAACCAACCCTCTCGGGGGACGCAAGCCCCAACCCCAGCCCCAGGCAGGGGCTCCGGGGAGGCCCCGTGGCCTCACAGACCGGGACGGATCTTGGGGTGCGGTCACAGCTGAGCGCCGAAATCGAGAAGGGCTAGACAGTTAATCCAGCGAGGTCGAGCGTTGGACAGAAAACAGCCCAAGCTCCCTAAAGGACGTGGGCGATGCGCAGACCCAGGCCGGGGCCGCCGCCTGCCCTCGACTCCGGCCCTGCCACAGCGCCAGCCAGAGAGGAGGCGGCTTAGACGCTGGGCAAACAGACCTGCTTCCCAGAAGGACACCGTTCGTTCAGGGCGGTCGGCTCCTTCTTCCCTGAGCTGAGACCTGCCGGGTAAGAGCCAGTTTGGTCCACCATTCTTTACTCCCCCTCGCGAGCCAAGAACCAGAGACAAAGGGGGAGGCACGATTCCGTTGAGCGGGAATTAACTGTGCTGAACAAATCAAACCGGAACTCTTCTACCTTTTATTTCCAAGCGCTTTAAGTATGTGTTGTGCGCTAACACTGGGAGACCTTGAAATAAACGCGTGTGTTCTTTGCTCCTGTTAAACCGACTGGATCGTGCAGACCCACCTCGGCCGTTTCACTGTCTGGGCGGCCCAGGCCCGGGCGTGTGTGGCTGAAGCGGCCCCAGCCGAGCTGGCAACCGGAGCGGGGCCTGGGCATCGGTCATCAGTGAGCAGTTCGGTTAGCTAGTTGTCAGCCAGCTCCTGTCCCAGGACCTTCTCCTCGAAAGGAGAAAGGGGTGCGCCGAACGCAAGCCGCCTAGCCCCATTCTTGGCGGGTCCCCCTTGGTGGTTACGGTCGTGTGTGTCCCTTCTACAAAGAACGCTGCACGGAGCCAGGACACGGTGCCCCCGCCCCGGTCAGCACAGGACGGCCTGCCTGCTGACCCTGTTCCTGCCCTTGGCGGCTGCTGGGTCCGCAGCTTGGATCTGGGACTTCCCCGAACAAAGGCGCCCAGTGTTAAAAATGCTCCAGAAAGAGGCAGACACTGAGAAAATGGCTCAAAGAAGGGTGGACCAACTCTTGAAACGACACCGCAGAGGTTCACACACATACTGGGCGAAGACGAACGGCCCCGGCGAGTACCTAGCCGGACACTAAGCGCCACTGTTGTCTTCAGAGGAGCGCAGACCCTCTGCTTCCCGGAGACGCTGATGGCCTTTGACCCCACATTAAGGATGGAGAGGGTGTGGGTTTAACTCCCCACGGGACAGGGGGCAATGGCAGTCACTTTTGCTCCTGGAAAACCAAGTACTTCAACTTCCTTGAGCCCTGAAATTTATTTCATAGACAAACCTGCTTTGTCTGGCAAAACAGACCTGAAAACAAATAAGAAATATGAATCGTAGAGTCACAGAGAAACATCCGAGATGTGGGCTCGTCCCAGGAAAAAACTGTAAAGGGGGTAAAATAAGGGCTCAGGCTGTTCCCTCGGCATCCTCTGCACACCGTCCTCCCAGCCTCTCCTTCTGTGGGGCTCCTGTCCCTTCCTGGCACCCAGGGTGCCAGAACCTCCAGCCCCTCACAACTAGCCGCCCACGCAGGCCTGCTGGGGTACACACACGTGCACACGTGCATATACACAGAGACGCAGGGGTATGCTTTTCTTAAAAGAACCCACTCAAGGCTATGATTTCCCCACCAGAAGAACACCAATAATGGGGTTCCACCCAAGCATACTTGGGAGAAATATTGGGGCCTCTCTGACCCTTCCCACCAGCGTCCCGCAGGTCACACCACAAAAGCAACACAGACACACAGACCCGCCCCGTTTGAATGTGTTCACCCCGAAGCGCCAAGCTCCTCGAGAAGAGGGTTCACGCCCAGGGTAGCCTCGAGAGGAGACCCCCGGATCTCAGAGCAGGGAGGTCCTCTTCCTTATGGGGGGCACGTCAGCCATCAGCACGAGGGGCTGGAGACGAGGCGGATCCGCCCGGCACCGCCCAGGGCAGCGGAGCAGAGCGTGGGCCGGGGCTCGGGCGCCGGGCGGCTGCGTGTGCGTGTGCGCGTGCGCGCGCGTCCCCTCCCCGCCTGCCCGGCCGGCCGGCCCCCCCAGCGGCTCCGGGCCTGCTCTGCCCCCGCACCCGGCCTCCGTGGGGCTGCGCGCCCCTGCCATCGGACCGTTCTCAGCGCCACCGCCTCACGTCACCCGCTGGAACACGACGTGTTGGGACAGTCGCTGCGGCGCCGTTCTGCCCGGTCTCCACTTTGGACGCTGCAGCCCCGGCCGCCAGCGAGTCGGCGGTGATGCTTCATCTCATCCGAGGGCCCTGGTCCCCTTGGGACGCAGCATGCGGCGCTCCCGCGGGAGGAGCGGGGGGTGGGCTGGCAGCGGGGTGGGGCTGCCCTGCAGGAGACACGGGGGCTGTGCCGCGTAGCCCCAGCCACGGCCGCCACAGCCAGCCTTCAAGGACCTTCCAGTCGGCAGGCGCGGATCCAAGCGGCGCCGTGGTCCCAGGAGCCCGGCGCCGCCTCGGCGAGCCCGCGCCCAGCCCCCTCTGCCCTCGTGAGAACCACAGCTGACCGAGGCTCCGTCCTCCGTCCCTGACGGCACGTTCCCCGTGCTGCGTGGCTAGGTACATGGCCAAGCTGCAGCCGGGGACTTGGGGACCGGGAGCCCTCTTGCTAGAACGGGCGGCGCTCCTAACCCTTGACAATAGGCCCTGCTGAGCCCCTCCTGCTCAGGATGCCCTAGAGGATCCGATCCAGGCGGAGAAACGCAGGCCTCACACCTCCTTCGGGAACGCCTGGCAGAGCCCAGGCTGGGGCTGGGCTGCGTCGCGGCACAGCGGACCCGAAGTCCCGGGAGTCTGGGGGCAGGAGGTCAAGGCGGATCAGAGGCGGGTGTAAACAGAAGACAGGCCCTCCTTCCAGAGCAGAGCAGGTCCACACACGGCTGCCCCCCACGGCCCAGCCGTCAGGGCAAGGAGGCTCCCTGGGGTCTAGCCTGGACACGGGGTCAGAACAAGAGATGCTTCGGACGAGCCGACAAGGAAGTGTGTGGGTTAGACGGTCAGGGCGAGTCGGGGGAGAGCGGGACCTAGCGCGGGGCTGCCTGCCGCCTTCGGAGGGGAGCAGGTGGGGAGGGGGCCTAGCCAGCCTGCTGAGGCCCTGAGTGTGTGGTCCGGGAGGTGTGAGGCCGGGAGCAGGAGGGGAGAAGCATGCGCGCAGCGTGGGCCATTTCTCAATCACTCGTTTATGCTCTTCACACCTGTTTGTAGGAGATGAAAAGTACATAAAGGTTTAGCTCCTGCCAGCCCCACGTGTCTCGCAGCTTTTCTTATAATATTTTTTCCATTCAACTTGTTTTAAGTTTTGTATAGTCAAATTTATCACTCTTTCCATTTATGGCTTCTTAGATTTGCATCACAATTAAAAAGGGCTCCCAGGACATAAATCAAGTTCACCCATGCTTGCTTCTATAACTTTTTTATATTACTTTTATTTAAATTATTGATGCATTTGGAATTTATTTTTGATGAAAGAAATAAGAACTCAAATATACTTTTCTCCCCAAACAATTAGAACACAGTTTATTGAACAATCTGTCTTCTTCCTATTGATTTAAAAATCTATCTTTATTAGACTGAAATTCCATATGTATTTTAGTCTATTTCTGGGCTCTCCTTTGGTTTTCTAATAAGCTATGAAGCATGATGCTTAACTTGAAAACCTTCAATATTTATCTGTATTCTGGAATAGCTCACACAGCACTGAAATTATCCATTTCTTGAAGATTTGAAATAATTTACCTCTGAAACCAACTAGCCGGTTACTTCATGGGTGGTGGGTGGGGTTGGTTGTAGAACTGATCTCTCTCCCAATACCAGCAGTCTGTTTAGGTAGCCCTCACCTTCTGCGATCAGATTTAATAACTTTTCTTTTAAAAGAATTTACTTCATTCCGATTTTAAATGTATTTGCATGCTTTTACAAAGTACTCACTTTTTCTCTGTTTTAATGATTGGTCTTTTTTGCATCTAATTCTGTGTATTTGTGTTATCACTCTTTCTTTCTTGATTAGCTGGCACGTTGTTTATATTCTTGTTCTCCTTTTCTCCTAAATAGCTGGCACTTAACATTATTTGTCTATTTTACTGACTTTCCATATTTAATCCGTTAATTTCTGCTTCATCTTCTTTGTCTTCGTTTACTTCTTATGCTTTCCTGAGTGTGTCTTGTTCTTCTTCTAACTTCTTGACTCGATGCTTCACTCATTTACCCCACCCTTTCTATGTCAGACATCATGGGGACACCATGCATGGCCAACCTGGGCCATCCCTTACTACTCCTGTCAAGGCTAGAAGAGGTGACCACATGCCTTGGGGGTCGGTGGTGACCAGTTCTGGCCACTGAAAAAGACAGGAGTCCACCCAGGGAGGGTGTGCTGGGCTGGGGTAGAAATTACTTCATTTGCTGTAAAAGGAAAGAGCCACTCAAGGAAAATTCCTTTTGTCTCTGGTCCTCCCTCTTTCATTACAAATACGGTGCCTGGAATGCAGGAGACATTTGGGGTCAGTAGGTAACAAGGACAGGGGTGAGCAGTTTGAGAAAGAAGAGCTAATGTGCTGAGAACTCTGGAGCACAGACAATGAATCTAGGTCTGAGCCAATATCATGGACCAGTTCACAGACATCTACTTCCAACTTCCTTGTGTGGACAGGTCAGAACTACCTGTATTGCTCAACCCACTGTTGGATTTCCTTCCTTTTGGCTAGAAGCACTCCTGCCTGTAATGTGGGTGGTAAAGGCCATGGCTTTTCCTCTGAGTGCTGCTTTAGCCGTACCCCACCAGTGTTGAATGTAATGCATTTTTTATTCTTTGCCATCTAAGAGTTATTTATGGGGAAGTTTTTCCTTTCCAGCTGGAGCACTAACCCTACTTCAGGAAACCAGCCATTTGTTGAGAGACGCCACGTACAATTTGTCTTCAAGTAGGTTTATCAATCCACTTGATTCTTTCTCACTTGATGTTCCGGGTGCAGCTTTGCTGAATGTCCTGCCTGGCATCTTCTCCACTCTCTCTGCCTTAGCACCTTTTCCCAAACCCACCCAAGCCTCAGACTCTTCCGGAAATGCCGGCCAGCAGCTTCCCCACCTGTGGCCCAGCATCTCCCCTGCAGCCCCTCCTCTGCGTGCAGACTGGTGAGGAACCAGAAGGGAGGCTGCCCATGGGGACCCTCTTCTCTGTGGGCCTCCCTCCTGCTCCAGTCCTCACAGATGACTTTCCTTTGCCCGTTGTCGACATCGATTGGATTTCTACCGGTCGCTGCAGAGACGTGAGTCTGTGCGTTCACCGCCCTTCTGCTCTGCACCCCTGCATCTCCGCCCAAAGGGACACCCTCGTAGCAGCTCAGGTAAGACTCCCACACCCATTTCTGGGAGGATGAGGAGTGAGCCTGAGCGGCTCCCCTTCTGTGGGATCACCAGGCTTCTCGAGGACTGCCTACACCTGTGGTTTTTCTGACTCTTATTTGTCTGTTTTTGCTGCTTGTTGTTCATATTGTTAAGCTGTGGGGAAACACGTGGAGGTGTGGTTTCACGTGACCCGTAAACCAGAAGCCATGGCCGTGAGAGTGAGCGGGCACAGGGGTGCATGCAGTGCTGACTGGTGGGCGGACAGCACCCTGCTGGACGTCCCGGTCCCATAAAGAGACGCTGTGGAGGGAGTGACGCCAACGAAACAGCTCTAACATGGAGGGAAGGAGGCACAGGCGGGACAGGAGACCCAGTGGGGCACGCAGCCCGGGGGGCCTCCAGGCAGCCACCTGCACAGCCAGGCCTTGAAGCACACACGCTGCTCTGAAAGGCTCCTTGATGCCTCTTCTCTCTGATGCTGAAGATTCTATCAAGTCAGAAGCCTCTCGCAAACCCAGTCTGGTAGGAGCAGAACCTGTGGAGAGACTTCTGGGAGTAGAAGGTGCTCGGGCAGAGGCTGTGAGAGCATAAACGCGTGACAGCTGGCGTCTGGACAGCAAGGGTGGCCGCTGAGGTGCGTGCGAGCGAGCAGGCGGGAAGGCAGCGCAGGAGACGGGTGTCCCTGGTCCCTCAGTGGCTCCTGCAGCCCCCACCGCACTACGGGAAAGGGCAGTGAGGTCCCAACACCCCTCAGTCGCTGGGAGGAACCTACATGGACCACCGCGACAGCCTCCTAAGTATGTCTTCACCAACGGCTGGAACATCTCGCTCGGAAGCTGGAGAAGAGTGTTTCTACCATCCCGGCCACTGCGCGGCACAAACACTTCCACGCCTGGCACGGAAGAGCCCAAGGGGGGCGGGGCGACCCCTCCCTGTGGACCCCACCCCTCCCGCTCTGGGAGGCGGGTAACGTGCCCTTTCAGCCTCTGCCAGGGAGCGGACACAACTGCGTGTGCACGTGTATGCTGGTGTGTTTGTGTGCACATTTGCATGCGTGTGCGTGTGTGCAGGTACATGTGCACGTGTGCACATGTGTGCATGTGTGGGGCATTCGAGCCTGAAAACGGGGACAGAGTGCCTGTATGCCTGATGGACGAGATGCCTGTCTGCCCATCCGTGGGGCTCGGAGGCTCACACCTGTGCAGCCACCAGACAGTCTAAACTCAGCAAAGCTGAGCGAATTACCAACGTGAGGACCCCGGAGCCAGGATGCTGCCATGGGCTGCCTGCCCGCATCCACCGCAGGCTTAACAAAGCATTTCATATCAGGGCCTGCAAGGCTGCCTTCTCAGCACTGCTCAAACTTTATTAAATAATCCCATGGAGAAATAAGGTTTTATGCACAAAACTTTGCTTCATAGATAATTTGTCCGTAATATATCACGATGCATACATTCATAAATCATGGTTAAGAAGCCACGAGCCCAGCTGGATATGACTTTTTCTAAAGGCCCAGGAAAATCATCTATTTGGATAGAGCCTGGAAGGGCTATAAAATCCAAAGTGTATGCTCCCACAACCTCCAAAACAAAACACCCGCAGCACTGTATCCTGTCGACGTTCAAATTGTTAGGATAAGGTTAAAATCCCTGCCCGCGAAGCAGCACTCAGCACCTTCACAGAAAAGTGATACTGGCAGGTGCAGATGCAGTTTCTTTCTCCTGAACTCTGAGAAGGAAAAGCAGTCTGGGGAAAGCCACAGGCTAAAACGTGGGAGGGCGCCTGTCAGCAGCTCGGGCAGGGAACAGCGAGGCCAAGAAGGCGGCTCAGCCTCGCGTGAGCCACGGGCAGACGGCAGAGCCGAGGCGGCAACTCAGGCGTCAGCTCAGCGGTCCGGCACCCGCGGTGTGAGAGCAGGAGTCGGTCCTCTGAGCAGCTTCATTCCAAGGGGGACCTGGCATCTGACCCACGTAACCACCGGCCCAACCTGGACGGCTCACGTTTCTGTAAGTGGCAGAGATGGTGGCCCGGAGAGAAGGACAAAGCAGGCTCTCCCCCTACGGCCCAGAAGATGCAGCGCAAGGGGGAAGCTGTGCCAGCCGGGCAGCTCCCTCACCCCAGCCCCGGGTGGGCGAGGCCGGAGCAGAAGAGGTGGCCCAGGAAGGCGCAGGGCACAAGGGAGCCCCCAGGATTGAGGTAAACGTCGCCCAGAAAAGAGTGACAGCACGCGGACCTGAGAGACGCTCGTTTGCCCGCGCACACCACGTGGCCCCTGCAGGAGGCCCGGGCACGTCCCAGGAGCACTGGGCCAAGGCCAAGGGGCGTGTGGGGCATGGGGTGCAGGGGCAGTGAGGCAGGGGCAGCAGCTCTCGGCTGGGAGCTCAGGACCCCAGCAGCCTGGCCTGAGCGGAACGCCGAGGTGGGAGAGACAAAGCAGCGAGACGGGCCCCTAGACACAGGCCATGCCCCGGAGATGCAGGCGCCAGCACCCCAGACAGACGAGGACACACGGACGCCTTTCAGATGTGACCTCCAGGTTGTGGAGACGTGCTCAGGAAACGGGTCTGCTGCATTTTGAACATGCCGGTGGGTTTCCCACAATTTCAGGGCAAGCCAATTCTGCATGTAGCTCTCAGGACTTCCGGGGCATGCACGGCCTCAAACCCCAAACCGCACCACAGTTCACGTCCTGCCCCAGGAGTCCCGGGCCCCCTGCTCCCAGGCCGGCAGCACCGAGGGCCCCAGGGCCTCAGAGCCCGAGACCTGCTGCCTGACAGAGGAGGGGCTGCCTCCTCAGGCCCACGGCTGAAATGACTGCCCCAGAGCGCCCTGGGCTCTCCCGCCTCCCCGCCCTGCTCCCCTGACCTACACACACACTCACGTGCGTGTGTGCACACAGCCACCCGTGCACACACAGCCACATACTCAAGTGTGCACATACATACACAGACACACGTTAACACATGCGTACACACGGCACACGCCCTGTTGCCAGGACCCCGCCATCCAGCTCGGTGCCTCTCCCTGCACCGTGTCCGGTCACACTGATTCCACAGACATTCTCGAGGACCGCTGACCCAACGGCAATGTTTTCCCAGCACATCCTGCGCCTGTTCACTCGACTAACGGCGACCTGCAGCCCACTGACCAGCTGACCGGTGCTGACTTTCCCTCCCTGGAGTTAGACCAGGTCTGGCCTCCCCACTTAGCCACCGACGTTCACGTTTTGCGCCCTGGGAAGGGCGATGTGGAAGGAGGCCGGGTGGTCCAGGCGTGACTCGCTCCTACCTTCCGACCCTCCTGACGTCGCTGGCACTGGTCAGTAACTGCATCCTGTGTGGTCAGTGCTCATCTGCTCAGGGGTGACAGCTGCCTCCCACTCTGGGAATAAAACCACCCAATTCAGCAGAGGAAACAAAACACAGGCACGGAAATCCAGACTTGCAGAGTTAGCTTTGGGCACTGCTACCCTTCATGTGCGAAGTCGCGTCCGACTAGAGGCGTGTTTACCTGCTGGGCTCTTACTGCATGCAGTGCACTGCAAAGTCTCCACCGCCTGGCGTTGGACTCTCATAATTCTCAGAGCACCAGGGCCTCTCTGGGCCCTGCTCCCAGCAGGAAGGCTGCCCAGCAGGTCCTGTGCAGAGACTTCGGCAGGCGAGAACAGCAGGAGGGGTGATTTCCGGGGCTACTGCAACAGTCCAGGCCAGAGGGGCCGCCTCCGGATGGACACCTGACATGGTTCCAGATCCCCTTGTCAGGACGGGAGGACAGGAGGGGTGGGGGCCGGGGCTTCTCCCCAGGACCCCTTTCCTCACCAGAGCTCCAACCCATTTTTCAGCTGGGTGCTGCAAACTCCTGAACTCTAAAGGTGGGCTTATGCTACGTGCCTTCCTGGTAGAAAGCCCTGGAACGGTGCCCAGCACACCCTCTCCACAGCGTGACCGCCACCCAGCCAGTGTCATGTCCACGCCAGAGCCCCGTCCACTCTGGGCACTTCCCTCAAAATCTTGGGAGGTGCTTCAGGTCCCAAACTTTGCTTCTTTCCTCCTGCTTCTCCCCGTGTGTAGACAGCCCCTGCTCCGCCCTCTCACCTGCGGGGCAGACAAGACACCGTCTCCCTCTACGTGCCTCCTTGCAAACCTCGGTTTCTCTGCTCTGCGAGCCCCGGCCTGGGGGTCGCTCTCCCATGTGCTCAGCGCAGCCCTCCCCCACCAGGGGGCGCTGTTCCTGACCATGGCGGGGGGGGGGCGCTCTGCGGTGACTCCTCAGAGGCTTGCGGGCGGCGGTCTCAGCTGAGACCCCACTGGCCTTGGTTCCACACCCGCCCTGGCTACCCTCCAGGCGGCCCCAAGGCGGGCGCCAAACACTGTTCGCCTGCTTGGGCTTGGGCTTCCCATCCTCTGGGCGGCCTGCTGTCCGCATGGCGGGGCAAGGCGGACCCGGGGGCTCCCGTCACCCCGGCACACGTGGCCCTGGCCAGGCGGCGGCACAGACGGCCCGGGAAAGCCGCACCCGCTCGCAGCGGGCGCCACGAACACTGGTGGTCGGGAGGCATGAGAAGCTGGGCGGCGGTCCAGACACCTCTCCAAAGGGCCCTGCCCTGAGCACTGGCTCCTCCCGGAGCCGAGCTGCGGTCCTGCCAAGGCCTTTGCACTGAGTCACACGTCTCCTTGGCTGCCAGGTGGCCCCGGGGCCGGAAGGGCGGAGGCGGCGCTCCTCCCGGAGGAAGAGTTCAGCGGAGGCGCGAGGCCCTCCCCACGCTGGGGCGCGCCTTCCGAGCCTGAGCGAGCTGGGCTGCCCGTGCTCTCTCTGGGGGGTGGGAGGGATACACGTGTCCCAAACCCAGCACTGTTCACCCGGGAACGGTCCTGAAGGAAGACAGCGTTACGCTCGCCCCCGGTCACCATCACCGTCACCACGGTCACTGTCAGCGGCCGGGCCTGGGCTCCACGAAGACGGACGCAGGGGCCACACGCAGGCCGCGCTCACCTCCTGCCTGGCTCCCCAACATTCCTGGGGAAAGGCGAGTGGGGGGACAAGGAAGGGGGAGGAGCCAGAACATTCTGTCAGGTCCCAAGCCGCCCTGGGGACGGCGGGGCGCAGAGCTGGTGCATCTGGGGCCGCGGGCACCTTCCTGGCTCCGTGACGTGTGGCCAAAGGAAACCACGCGGGAGAGTGACTGTGACCCTGCGCGACTGAGGGGAGGTGTGGGGAAGGCGCCACAGACTCGGCGGCTGGAGCGACACTGCGCCTGCAATCGGAGCGGAGGCGAAGCTCTGTTATCTCTGAAGGGCGAATTCACAGTCAGCTCAGTCACTCCAAGTACCGTCGTCAAGTGACACCATTACAAGATGGGGTCCAGGGACTTCCCTGGCGGTCCACTGGTTAAGACGCCACGCTTCCGAGGCAAGGGGTGCGGGTCCGATCTCTGGTCGGGGAGCTAAGCTCCCACCTGCTGCGTGGTGCGGCCAGAAAGAAAAACATCATTTAAGAAAAAAAAAGATGGAGTTCAATTATGCCAGATTTCTAAAATTCTCATCCATTGGCCAAACGAGAGGGAAGAAGATAGGCTCCAACTGTCACGACGAGCGGTGGCATTCTTCAAACGTCTGTTAATCAGGCCGCTGCCGGGGGGCCGCTGCCGGGGGGCCTGCCCTTCGGACTCCGCGCCGCCGCACCCAGCCTGCTCCCCTCTGCGTCGGACACGTGCAGCTTTTTTCCACTTCCTTTGCTGCTAAAGGGCAGAGGAGCTGCAGCAAAAATGCCTCGCCTACTCCCAAGCCCCCTTCTAATGATTTATACATTATACAGCTGCTACACCTGCCGCAGCTTCCACCTGACATTCAGGGAGCTCTTTCATTTACGAGGTTCAGAAACGTTGACACCTTGCTGTGGTCTCGCCAAGTGCTTAATCAGGAAGGAACCACAAAGACCCAGGAGGGCAACGCCGGCTTCTCGCCAGACCACGGGCCACACTCCCCGGCGGTCAGCACCCGCCGGCGCAGAGCCGCTCACGCGCGGGACACCGACCTCGCCGGACACACCCGGGAGGGCCCGCTCCCCGTCTCAGTGTCTTCAGGAGCCGAGCAAGTGTGTCAGCAGTGACCGTGGGCAATGCCCTCCCGCCACAAGGCACCAGGTGCCAGAGCCCCCTCGGCACAGGGGTCCTCCATCCTGGAGCCGCGGGGACACACGAGGAGGTGGGGGGGCTCCGTCGGGACCCCTCACGCTAACGGTGGTGAAGCCAGAGCCTGGCGGGCAGCACAGGCCTGTCGGTGTGGCCGGCTCTCAGAGAACTGATGGCAGCAGACTGGGGGGTCTGCTTCGGTCAGAGCTGAGCCCCCACCTGCCCTCTCTGGACAAAGATGTCCAAAATCCTGTGGTCCTTTCTCTCCCTTTCCTTGCATAAGTTAACGTCCTCCTTCCATAAGTAAGTTAAGGTCAAAGTTAAATCACTGCGTAAATGACTTCAAGCGTGAGCACTTCTTAGCGCCCGGGCTGTGTGCGACCCAAGGGCAGCAAACGACGTCCAGCCTCTGCGACCAGCCGTACCTGGCTCTTGCTTTTCCCGTCTCCGAGGCAGGGCTCTGGGCACTTCTTTACATTAGTGGTGCCAGAAATATTATTTCCTGCTCTGTAACATCTCCTCCCCTCCCCTGCTGCAAAAGTCATACGAAAGCTGGTGCAGTGGCCTCCACCCACCCGTCACTTAAACACCTGGGGAGCTGGTGACACACAGACCACTGGCCCAGCTGAGTGCATTTGGGGCATTAGTGCTGCAGCCGGAAGGATCTTCAGGGCAACACGGCAGACCCTGAGGTGCGGGCAGGGGGTCAGCAGCAGCCACGCCGGCCAGTGACACAGGTCAGCCCGTGGGCAAGTCAAGAGCCGAGCAGGGAACGCCTGGGGACGCGGTCACTGAAGGCAGTGGCCAGGCCCGAAAAGTGCAGTGGTTCGAAAGTGTGTGCTGCGTGTCTCGGGTCTGTTTTCGGGAAGGTCAGGGTGACCGCCGCCAGCTCTTTACAGCGGACCCCGCAGGGCTCAGGTGTGGTCCCCGCTCACGCCCGGCCCTCACATCCCCTGCCTGACTGCTCTCTAGGTAAACATACTGAAGACCTCGCTTACCAAAGACACGCGACGGGTTTGCCCAGAAGATCCAGTCCCTGCACCCCAAGGTCAGGACGCCCTTCCCCGTCCCCACTGTACTCCTCTCGCTGTCCACCCGCACGTGGTCCCACCGCCACACGCTACACACGGCGCACCGCGGGGGGAAATTGGAGTCCGGACACGAGCCAGCGTCACAAGGGCGGAAACCTCTGAGCGCCAGGAGCCAGGAAGTCTGAGAGAGCTGCCGTGGGCCAGGGAGCCCTCTGCGATGACACCTGACTTTGCTGGATCTCCTTCGTGGAGCGGTGACGTGCAGCTCACAAGTGTCCGGTGAGGGCGTCCTAGACGTGGATGAGCGTGACGGAGAGCGCTAACCGGAGGGGGCGGAGGACTGGCCAAGGGGAGAGCAGTCAGGCCGACGGGCGGAGGACGTAACACGTGCCCCCGCCGGTCGCCCCCGCCGGTCGCGTCCCCCAGGGCGCCCCAGCTGACTCCGCCAGCAGCACTAGTCCACCGAGCCCCCAAACCGCTCCAGATCAGGCAATGATCAGCGCGGGGAGAGGAGAGAACTCGCTCTGGAGGACGGCCCGCCCCCGACGCCCGTGCTGTCTGCCCTGTTCTCCCCCTCCTCCTGCCCTGCCCTGTCCGCTTCCTGGTGACCCGGCTGATCTG
This sequence comes from Kogia breviceps, assembly GCF_026419965.1. Lineage (NCBI taxonomy): Eukaryota > Metazoa > Chordata > Mammalia > Artiodactyla > Physeteridae > Kogia > Kogia breviceps. Next base: position 857,592 of record NC_081318.1, on the reverse strand, counting down.
TGAAGTCAGGAGCTCTTCCCCAACTCCTGGTCGGGACTTCACCCCGACGCACTGTACGTCTCATCACCGTAATCACCTCCACCCATCCGCACGCGTGGAACCAACCTCGACACACCTTGCTCTCGGCCGCATCGCTGCAGGGGGCGAGTCACCTCACTGTACCGAGTAAGGTACCAATGTGACACGGCTTAGTTTAGCGGCCATATTTCCGTATCTTTATTAACTTCCTTAGTCCTATTCATGTAGAACCATTGAGGCTCTGAAATTTTCCTTAGTTTCTTAAATTATGTTTTTACCATCTTAAGGAGGACATTATGTGCTGTCACAGACTTAACTGGCCAATGCTGGCATTCACAAGAATCTTAGTATATATCCACCATGAACGCCAAGCTTCTGTTCCAACCATCACGCAGCAGCATTATGAGTTGTTTCTAGTTTCTAGACTGAATCTCCTCCACGTTAGGTTTCGGTGATGCTACCGTGACAAAGTGACCTCAGCACGTTCGCGGTGAACACACAGAGCTGGACGCCTCCCTCCCAGCGGAGCCTCTGGGTCCAGGCCGCTCACCCGGCAGAGGAAGCAGGGGTGTTAAATGCGTCAACCCAGACCTGAGTTAGGACCGAACGGACACGCGCCCGCAGGAGGGCACTTCCCCTCAGCCTGGGGCCAGCTCGGGCCTGCAGCAGGAGGGCCAGGCCCCACTGTGCGCCGGGCACACGGCAGGTGCTGCCCAGAAAAGAAGGCCTGCGCTGCCGCGTAGGGTCCGAGGCCAGGGCCACGGAGCGGCTGTGAGCCCTCCCCCTGCTCCCCTCTCTCCCCCTTGCTCGGGTGGAGGGCACGGGCGGCTGGCTCTCTGTTCCCTCTGGTGACGTCTGCAGAAAGGGGACCTACCGCCCCGCTTCCTTCCACCCAGACCGCTCTGCCTGAGAGATGCTGGCAGGTAAGCTGGAAAGGTCGGTGCCCTGGGCTCCCCCAACAAACGACCCGGGAAACGGGCTGGGCGCCACGGCTCCTCCACAGCTCGGAGGCCCTCTGGCTGGTGTGGCTCCCAGACACTCACTCAGTGAACCGCTGCTGCTGCCTGGTCCTCGGGGAGCGGCCCACCTCGGCCTGGGAGCTGGGTCTCGGCATCAGGCCCGCAAGCAGAGGGCAGGCAGGAGGAGACGGGGTATCTGGCCCTCCTCCCCGCTGGGCCGCGCAGCTCGGCCTCGCCCAGCCCCTCCGGGGACACCGCCCGCCTCAGCTCTCGGGTTCCCCCGGCCGCCAGGAGGCAGGACCTGGAAGGACCCGCCGCAGAGTGTGCCTCCGGGTCCTGGTCCCCTTTGGAGACCTGGGGCAGGACTGCGGCTTCCAGAACGTATTTTCATGCGTCTGCTCGTCATTCACGGGGCCCTTGGTATAACTCGGACCCAGTGCTGGGCCCCACGTCACCCAGAGGCGCACGCCGGCCCTGCGATCTGCACGGGGCGCACAGATCAAAGCCTGTGGTGCTTTACCGTCACTCGCCTTTCCCCTGCTTGTCCTTTCTAGCACAGCATTTCATTTTTCAAAATTCCTGTGTTGAGGTGCTATTATTATTTCAGGGTGGTAAAGGGGACAATGACAAAATACCGCACACACAGAGGGCTCGGGTCTGAGAAGGCTAAGCCCCACCACGTGAGCCGCGCGTGACCCTCCCGTCACTTTCGGCAGTGGCTGTGGACTTGGGCCTGAGGAGCTCAGGCCACCAGGCCGGGAGGGGCTTGCAGATTTGTCAAAGGAATCTGAGTGACAGGAGGAGGACGGAGGACAGGAAGCCCGGGCACGCGTGGGACGGCGTGGACGGCGGCAGCTGCGAGGGGCGGGGGCGGCCCTCGGCCCCAGCGCAGGGCACCGCAGGTACGGTGTGAGCAGGGCTGCCGTCCGGGAGGGGCGGTGGGGGGGGGTCACCCCAGTCCCGGTTGGCCCTGGAGAAATGTGTGTAACCACGGTCACCTTGCAGCTCTGGTTTCTAGCTGCTGGTCCCACCGTTCCCGACAGAAAATAAACACGGGAGGCCAGGAACCACATTCGAGTTTCAATTACCACCCAGGACACAGAAGTCACGCACAGTTAAAATGACTAATTTGCAAGGGTCCCAGATGAACCCAACTCATTTAATTTCTGAAGAATTTACTCAGAATATTTATCTGCCACTTGACAAAGGAGGTGGCAGATTTTATCAGCTTCCCCTCTCGGGTGGACAAAATGGTCTCCTGCCTGCCGTCCACAGGCAAGCCCACCATGAGGAAGTCACCCTGGTGCGGCCAGAGTCTCCCGCCCGTGCTGGCCCCGGCTCTCCCCCAGCACCCTGCCTGCTGAGTCGAGAGTTCGGTTCGGGAAGTTAAAGGAAGAAGTAAACAAGAAGACTGGAGCCTGTGCGGCAGCATCTGTGTCCTGCGCTGCCCTGGCTCCAGCCTGGCTGTCGAGAGGGCCGGCGGCCGCCCTGGCCTGTGTCCTGGGGCCCAGCGAGCGGGTGGGTAGGACGCGGCCCCTGGACACTGGTCCGAGGGCTGGCCCCGTTCTGGGGCTCTTCACCAGACCCGTCTCCTGTAAGTGACTCTGAACAAACCCGGAGGGGGGGCACTCAGTGGGGAAGATGGGGCGGGCACACATCTTTGACACCCTCGGAAAACGCAGCCTTGTGTTAGCCAGATCAACCCTTTATTCTGACTTCGCTTCCAAGGCTACGGTTATTTTGCTCCCCCAAATATCTCACCCATCAAATTTTACTGAACAAAGTGCCTGGAGAAAGGACCCAATAATACAACTCAGAGGCACCCCTTGAAAAAAGGCAGCACCCAGAAAATGCACTAAATTAGGATTTAATTGCTAAAAAATTACTTTCAATTACTAGAAATTATGACAGATTCCTTGCTGAATAGACACATTATTTCACCACCATTAATAACTTAAACTAGCTGACGGCATGTAACTGTGACTGACTTTTGCTCTTTGGTGAGAAGCAAGGTGCTACATCCTGCTGCCTTGCCAGGGCTGGGCCCCTACTCGGGGCACCTCCGCGGGCAGCCACCTCCAGGCCAGGTCTCCCAGGACAGAGGAGACAGCCTGCGGCCGGGAGGGACCGGGGTGGCTGCTTCCTCGCCCTCGAGAAGGGTGTGGCCCCCCCAGAGAGAGAAGTGTGTGGGATTCAGAGCCTCCCTGGGGGCCCAGGGCCGCTCGCCCAGCCTCACCGAGGAGGTGAGGTGAGGAGGGAGGTGTTCCCGTCCAGAAGGACGGGACACCCCTCCCAGATGCAACTTCTCTCGGATGAAGTAGCGGGAACGACCTGCCTCCCGCTGGGTCGCCTCCCCCAGAAAAGAGGGGCTCGAGGTCAAATCCCACCACTGAATCAGTCACTGGGCTCCGTGAGGCCCTCCTCCTGGCTGGACCAGACTTCAGCAAGCAGGACCTCCCCGCGTGCAGCACACGAAGCTGGGCAGGGCTGGCGGAGCTCCTGCCCCGGGGAACGTCCAGGCTCTGTCGTGTCCGCCCAGTCCGGCGTCCGCACTGGAATCCACAGGTCCTGGATCGCAGCCTCCCGGATCAGGGGCCCGCGCAGACGCTGGAACTCAGAGAGCTGGTGCTGTGTCTTCCAATGTGCCAAGTGGCTGCTGGAGACACCCTGCCCGCTGGGGAGGGGAGGCCCCGCGCAGGACAGGATGGGGCCCCTGCAGGCCGTGGGGCTCTGACACTCTGTGGAGGAGGTAGGGGCGGGGCTGCGGTGCCCCGGCTTCCACGCTCCACTTGGAAGTTCCAGGAGCTCTCGTGACCCCAATCACTCCAGCCTCCCCCCAAGCCATTTGCATGTATCTAATTGGCTCTCTCCACAGGATGCTTTTGAAACTAGCTCTTTGAAGACCTTTCACTGTGGTACTGAGATAAAGCTCGAAAGAGCAGGGGTTTATCGAGAGAGGAAAGAGCAGATACAATGAGAAGCAGGAGATAAAATGACGAACGGATGACAAAAGAAGGCACGTGAGGACGCCGCGTGGACGGACTCCGGGCTCCTCCACCCCCGGATCCTTGGAGCGGGTTCATTAACTCAACGAGGGAACATCACAGACCTCTTTCCTTCGAGGGTCATATTATCCATTTTTAAATTTTCCCGAACGTCGAACAATGGAAGCATTTTTTGCGGAGAGCATTTAAGGAGTGAAAAGCCAGGCCTAACGGGGACGGGACACGACAGCGTGCGGAGCAGAGGGGCCGCGTGAGGACCGCGCGCTCCTCAGAGCAGCCGACCGCACGTGGGCCGCGCGCCCTTCGCGTAGAACCCCGTGTGGCCCGCAGACGCCGCAGCGGCACACAGATCCCACGTAAGAACACACGTGCGAGCCCACTGCCTTTTCACGGAGAACGGGGTCACCAGCCGACCTCGAGCTTGGCCGGGAATCGTCACCCTCAAAGCACCACCTGCCCGACCTCGAGCCTCCGGTGCTCGACACCCCTAACCCGACACACTTGAGGGACAGGGGGAGGGGGCGGAGCTGAAGCCCAGGTCCTGGCGTGAGAGGACTGGCTTTTCTTCCCACCACATCCCCTGAGGGACACAGGAACCCTGTCTTGGAAGCCGAAGTCCTTCAGGGCCACAGCCCCCAATCCGCGCTCCTGGCAAAGACAGCTCTCCACGCAGGCTTGTGAATCAGTAACAGGTAAAACCCACAGAAACCCTGACCATTTTCTTCAGGCTCCCATGGTCTCAGATGCCCCAATCCCACACAGCTCGTTTTTGCTAACAGAACAAGGGGATTTATGGTTTCAAGGGCTGCAAAGCCCAGCCATGGTCTCCCAGACTTTGTGGCCTCATGGAAAGTGCACACCTGACCGGGGTGAGGACTCCCTCTGGATTGGTCTGAGGGGCTGCTGCCCTCTGAGGGGGGCTCCGGCTCAGACTAGCGAGGCTCAGGAGTCTCCCCTGAATGGTTCTGTACGGTCCGACCCAGCCTGTTGACACAGGGCCTGTGGTTCCCAATCCAACCACCCTCAGGGGCGGCTCTTGTCTCTTTCAAAGCAGCAAAACAGAAGAAATAGGCATCTGCCCAAGAAAGCTTCAGGACACCTGTTCTGCTATTTCTCGACAGATTCTCACCCAGCATAAGCAGCACAGAACCCTAAAAACCACAGCTGAGTCACGTGTCTCGTCCCGTCGTCTTCGGAACATGACTCACCAAAAGTGGAGGGGAAAGTACATTTTGGTTTTGAAACGTAAGGTGAAGCAGATGACTTGCGAACACGGTGGGGGGCTTCGGAGTGAGCACAGACGCAGTTATGACTGGGCTGCGGGCACGGAGTGTGGGCAGGGACTGCAGACCCGGCGTTCACAGGCCCAAAGCCCCGGGCGCGGGCCTGACCCTTCCTACGGCTGCGGCCGCAGCTGCGGACCTGGGGAAGCCACACTTACCTTGTGAGACGCGTTGAGCGTTAAAGTGGACAACACAACGGAAGTGAGGGCCTCCCCGCCTCTCCCCGACCCCCAGACTCAGGGAGGAAAACACCCCGACGGAAGGAACACAGAAAAGAAGGGCAGGCGGCCAGGAGGAGGGCGCAGGCGGCTGTGCGCCCGGCGGCAGCAGGGGTACCGGCACCCGCGACTGCGCTTTTACGTTCAGCACAGGAAGACCCCAGCCGCGTCCTGCTCGGGGACGAAGGGGAGGTTGCCTCCTCGGGCCCCGCCCTCCCCCGGAGGCAGAGCCACACTCAGGGCTACTGCCTGACCACAGGCCCCTCCCACGGAGCCCACTCCCCGCAGAGGACCCCGGAGCACCCAGGACAGCAGAAAAGGTGAGACACTCCACCGAAACGCACTCTAATTGTCTCCATCTTCACTGCCGTGTCCTGGAGGAGCAAACACGAAAACGGACCGCACGTTCTTCAAAATGATCCTCCTGCTTTTAAGACATTTTTGACTTTAAGAAAATCAAAAGCAGATCATATGGTAGTCAATTATACGTTTAAAACATGCTTTAGAGAGGTGATCATAGCTCTGTTTTGAGGTCACTGCATTTCCACTATCAACACTCAAATTCCCTCGCACACGTTCCCCGAGTACCGACAGGGAGACCGAGGCCCGGACGGCTCCACGCCTTCTCACCCAGTCAGGCTGCAGCAGGTGGAAGGGCCGTTCTCCCAGGGACCCCACCGCCCGCCGTACTGATGCTCGGTACCCGGCCGTGCGTTTCCTCGTGACCACTTAGGAAGACTCTCAACTCATCGTGGCCTTTCCTAGAATACCAGGTACTTCTCTCTGTACCCCCCCACCCCCTAGGGCTCGCCTCCTCCTGGCTGGCACCTCCCTCCACCTCCCCGTGCGAACTCCCATCCTGCTCCTCTGCCAGAACGTTCCTGAGCAAACAGGCGAGGGCCCCGAGTGGGCAGCCGTGAGTACCTGTGAGCGCCGCTACTGCACGTGCGCCACACAGCAGCACCCCACAGGGCGTGAACACGCAGCCCGTCCTCTGCCCGCACCCGTCCCCCACCCACGCCGCGCCACGTGGCCGTCTCTGTCCACGCCGACGCCATCGCCCTGGAGCAATCCACAGGGTGACGACATCCCCCGACGAACCGCCAGCCAGCTCCGTAATTCCGCTTTGATTTTTGTTCGTTTGTGGTCTGGGTTTTGAACTCTTGGACCCTGTCCTATTGGCGCTCCACTGAAAACATAAGGTGTTTCCGACGTGCTGAGTGTGGGCGTCCCCGTGAGGGTCACGCTCCCGCGGGGACGGTGGGGGAGGGGCAGAGGCCCTGGGGCTGAGGAGGGCGCTCGGGTCCTCCGCCGGGGGACCGTGTCCGCGCAGAAGGGGCGGAAGGGCAGGCCCGGGCTCCCCTGGCGGCAGCGGGGTCAGCGTGCACTGCTGTCTACAGCGCGGGTCGAGTGAACCAGACCGGCTCCTGGCGGGTGCGCAGGGAGAGACGGCGCGATTGGCCCGTGACGGCCAGGAAGACCACCTCCCACTGGGCCCACGGAGCGTCGTGCCCTTGTCACCAGCCTTCTCTGCTCGATGGCGAACTTCCAGAGAGAGGGTCTAGAGAGGCCCATCTCCGTGTCCAGTAACCCTGGAACATTCCAGAAATGGTGGCTGATGGACATGGGAGCCCCTGCAAAGTCTTCAAAGGGCGTCTGATTCCTAAGGCAGCGGGGACTCGGCGGGGGAGGAGGTGACCAGCTGAGCAGGAAGTGCTTCCCGGACGGGGAGGGGGTTCAGAACTGCGGGGGGAGGAGAGGCGTCTCCACTGCCCTCCCCCCCCCCCACAAGGCTGGCAGCAGCCCCACCCACCTGTCAGGGTCCTCTGAGCACACCCGCCATCCGTCCTGTCGACCCTGCCGTGGGTCCAGCCGCGTTACTTTGCACGATTGACCACGGCCGACCGTCCTCTCCTCATGCCTGAGGGCTCTAGGCAGAGTCAGGAACAGAGCTGCACATATTTGCAGATCGGGGAAATAATGGAGATTTCATTTACTGGAGTGTGTTTATTTTCACTTTGTTTTATTTTGTTTTTTCAGGCTAAGGTCTGGGGCCCTCCAATTCCCCCACTTGGTTTTGGTGAATAAACTAGCTTGTGGTTGTGGCTCCTCACGTTTTACAAAAGGTGTTTATCCACCTGCTTTTTGTTCTGAAACTTGAGATTCGCCAGGTTGAGTAAAATAGAGTTCAGTGTCAAGAACACATCCCAGAGCAGCTGTGAGGGACGCTGGACCCTGCCGGCACCACCGGCTGCCTGGTTTATTGCTTTCTGGTCAGTAATAGTCCTTCAGCGGCTGAAGACAGTGTTAAAAGGAATTCTCTCTCGGCACCAGTGTTCCTGCACTTTGTAACTCAATTCCTGAGTTCAAATAAAAGTGACTTCTTCGTATAGCTTTGCCATCTACTCATATGGCCAGCTAACACCCCCAGAACCCTACAAGACCACAAAGTTTAGCTGGGGAAGAGAGAGACGTAAGAGGAAGAGAAAGAAGAGGAGGAGGGCAGAAACCATTTCCAAAATGAGAGGTCCAGAAATCCATTTGTAATTATCTGCCCACACGAGGCTAAAGGCTTTTATTTGACAAGGCAACTAAGACACAAGCCTGTAATGCGAATTATTTCAAAGAATGAAAGCCTGGTGGTCTCCATGACCCACAGAGCTCTTAGTGAGGTTTAGGACAGAATTACAGCCCACACAGCCCATGAACGGTATCCATAAATGGATACCCTCTCCCCACCTTCCTGCTGTTCTCAGAAACGCAGGTTTTCAGTGCGTCTGGGAAGCTTCCAGGTTGCTAGAGGTCTCAATTTCCACCTCTGTTGCTCCATCCAATTCTCCTGAGGGTGAAGGCTCTGCCGTGTCTGACACGAAGCCCCCCCACACCAGGTCGTTCAAAGGCAGATGCCCGCCTGCCTTCCGATTCAGCCGCGCCATTAATGCTCAGCAGTGCCCTGAACCGAGGCTTCAGCTTATGAAACTTTAGCGCAGATGAAACCTACCCGACCGCGTACTTTAAAATTAAAAAGCAAAAATCTCTAGTTTGCATCAGAAAAAAATGTAAGCTTTGAGAGTGTTCAAAGTTCAGAAATCTAGTTTTAATTATAAGAGTAGTACACAGTCTGTCAATACTCCTTGAACCTACAGAGATACCTAGGCATCTCCTAAAAGAGAAAAATTTGCCTCTCAAATACATGTGAATAAGAATGTCTGTGGTTTGCCCCCAAGTGGTAACTCTTCGTGGGAGGTCTTTGTCTGCATTTCTGGTTCCCATATTCGAAGTCTTCCGTGTGAAGTAAAGGGTCGCCCTGGTGCCAGCTAACGGCACCCCAGCCTGTGTCACCTAAGGGTGACAGAGCTCCCTTTTCTGCACCGCCTCTGCGGTGAGAGTAAGTCGTGCCATACCAGCCATCGGCTCCAGAAAGACAGACTGTGGCCTCGGAAACGTGCCCGCGTCTCTCTGACAGTTGGAGGAGCCACCTGGGGCCTGCGACGGGACGGGGAGAACCTGGTAAGAAGGGGCCGTGGAGGAAGCCGGCGGCGGGGGCCCCCGGGGTGGAGAAGCTGGCTGCGCCGCGCCCCCGCTGGGCTGCCTGCCCGGCTGAGACCAGACGCGGGGCGTCCACGACACCTGCCCTGTCAGCCCCTTCCTGCATCTCCACGACAACCAGCTTGTTCACGGACAGCCGGTGCCAGTTACAAATCATCATACTGTCGACTCTCAGATACATGACAGAGGTGGTTAGGCAGCTAAATGATCGGAGGGTGACCCGTGTTGACTGATCTACGCCCTCTCGGCCCATCGGCCCGTGACCGCTGTCCATCTTCCTGCAGCAGCTCGCGGGGCGGAGCGTGTGGTCTGTGGCCCAGAGGCCACGCACCTGCGCCGTGCGGTCCTCCTCACATTCGTGCCGCTGAGACCCCAAAAGGCCAGGCTGGGGGCCCGGCGAGTGCCGGCCAGACGGCAAGGTGCTGGGAGTCCTCGGATGTCACAGGGAATACGAGCTCTCCACATCCAAAGACACATGTCTTACTGTTTATTCTGCTCCTGAAGAGGAGGTGCTGAAAATGCAACGTGCAAAGCAAGACCCGTTCCCTCAGAGTCGCGTCCCAGAGGAGCAGATGCGGGACGTGCAGTTTCCAGGACCACAGCTCCAAGCGTCCGGGCAAGCGAGCTTTAGCAACAAATCGTATTTTCTGTTCTAACCACAGGGCTGTTCTCTCCTCATTCCAGGCTGATCAACGTTTAGCTGCGAACTCTCTGGCTTTCACGTGTCTGCCCTGGTGTCAGAATCTGGAAACCAATTCGGAAATGTACCAGGGGAGCTCCTGTTCAAAGGAAATCTGCCAAGAATGCTTTCAGAAGCCCCCCGCGCAATGTCGATGTTGTAGCTGTGGCATTCGTTTGGGACACTGTCTTTCCTTTCAGTTCAGCACCCTCAGCCCAGGACACCACGAGCTCCTTCGACCATCCTTTCGACTTCTTTAGAGACAGACAAGGCATTTGTCTTGGAAAGGGTCTTCATTTAATTAAGGCCCTCATTTCTCTTTGATTGCAAAACTCACCAACGAGGAGGGGTTCTTTAGAGCCAGCAAGGAAATGTTACAAGTAAATATGGACCTAGAAGAAACTACAGTTCCGGGGAACTCTTACCAAACAGGAGGTGATGGTCAGTGTTTAGGCTCGCAGAAGCTCTGGCGAAGTTTAGATTTCCCCGTGCACCCCTGGCCAGGCCAGAGCGGCGTCCGGCGGAGGCGCCCCGTCACCGCTGGGGGCCGGTCCCCGGTGTGGGGCGCCAGCTCAATAGGGTACTTTGGGGCAGAACGGATTTTCCCCTATGAATGTAGATGATGCTCACCGAACCTACAAAAACAACTGCTTGAAAATTTAGGAATGTGATTTTTTAACGATTGTAGGCTAATTCAAAAGTGACCTTTTTTGAGCCTTTTTATAAAACTTTTACTGTTTTATAGTTTTCTATGTCATCTTTTCACATTTCTCAGAATTGTTCATAGGGTTCTCTTGCGATTTTTAAACTCAGCTCACCTATCGTGATGCTCCCTTTTTTCCCCAATAATTGCATATTTATGCCCTTTTGTTACCGTTGTTGGTTACACAGAGGTCTGTCTTACGTGGTTTTTCGTTTGTTTTCCTGATGCTTGCCTTTTCCATCTATTTCTCATTTTCTGCTCTTTTCTTCATTACTTCCTTCTTTCTGTCTTTTGCTTGCTCTGTTGGCCTTTTTATTACGTAATCTATTATGAAACGTTCCGGCGGGGGGGTCACAAAGGGATGAAGAGGCTGTTCACACCACTGACTTACGGAGGATACAAAACACTCCGACAGCAAAATCCCTCTCTGGCTGTGCCCGTCTCTTCGCCCCGCCGGAGCTGGCAACCGTCCTACCGCCGTACCCGACTCCCCACGCCGCCCACATGGTCGCTGCACGCGTGAGTTCTCAGCGGCGCACGGTATGGCCTCTCTCTCTGACTTCACGTGCCCGCTCTCCACCTCCGTGCGTTCTGTGCGCTACCTGCCCTCCTCGCTTGTGAGACGCAGACGTGCTGATGCGTGTGCCTCCGGGTGGTTGGCGGCGATTACTCTGTGGTGGCGAATCGCTCTCTGGTTGATGGGTGTTCGGGGAACTCCCATTTGATTGCTGTTAAGATGGATGTGACATGACTTCAGGCACAGGCTTCCTAGTGCCCAGGACACCCGGAGTGAATAACTACAAACGGAAGAGCTTCAATGTAGGACTTTCATGATATCATTTTTGTTGTTGTTGCCGAAACAGCATTGAAAATGGTTTCATCAGCTGTGCTAAGAATGTCCAATTTGCCCTGGAATCTGGCCAACACTTGGGATTGCGAGAGTCTTTCATTTTTTCCAATCTTACAGTTAAGGAAATAACATCTTGTGATTTTTAGCTTCAACTTCTCTGATGTCTAGTGAGCCTGGGCAGCCTTTATTTCTTCCTGACTTATGCGTGTTCTTTACGCGCTGGACACTGACGTTTGCCGGGCCGCGTGTCACGGAGTCCCCGTCCTGCCTGCGCTGTGCTCTGCACTTTCCTGTGCCCACACACAAACGCTGTCCATCACAACACTTCCATCTCTTCTGGTCTCGCTCCCCTACGGTTTGTACTTCTGTATCTTTTGGGGGATCTGTGTCCCTCCTGAAGCCCACGCTTTAGAAGTTCCTTTAGTTGTTAGTGGGAAACTCAGTTTCCATTTGTTACTTATCCCTTTGCTTTTTAAATTATACTTTAGTGGACGTACGATTCCTGGTGCCAATTATCTTTTCTCAGGATCTGGAAGACTACCCACCGTTCCCTGCCTTCCTTGCTGTTGCGAAAGGTGCAATCTAAATATTGTCCCTTCTCACATATTTTGTCTCTTCTCTTGGACTCTGGTCTTCCACCGACCCACTGCGACGTGTCCGACCTTGACTTTCCAGTTTGCGACACCCTGCTGGGAACCCACGCAGCCTCGCGCCTCCTTGCACTTCTGGGAGCTCCGTGGCCACTCCTTCAAGTACCGCCTCTCCTGCACCCTCCCCTCCCCTCCAGGAACGTGCACGTGATGCCATGCAGACCTTCCATCCCTTGCCTGTCCCTGCACGTTTTCCATCCCTGTTGCCCTTGACACTGCACTTTGGGTCACGTATTCAGATCCACGCTGCAGCTCAATAACCCTCACTTTATGGGGGGGGCGTCTGACCAACTGTCTAATCCAGTCACAGAGTTTCTAGTTAGCAGGACCGTATTTTCTATTTCCATAAGTTCTGGTAATTTTGTTTTAACCTCTCATTCCTTTTTCATTCTGTTGCATTTTTATTGTTGCTTGCATTATTTCCTTAATTGTTTCAAACAGTAAATAGGCAGCCTCTTTCAGCCTATTCCATTATTTCTATTCTGAGAGTCCAATTCTTTTATCTGTTGCTTCTTCTGGCTCATCCTAGTGGGTGATTTCTTCCTGGGATCTCGTTTGAGTCAGGGCTTCCAGCCTGTCGCAGATCCGAAGTCAGGAAAGTGTGGCTTCCATCTGCCTCTGGGATCTCAGCGGTTCTACAGAAGCGTCCTGATAAACACAGTCCTCTGAGAAAGGGGCGCATGAACACTCACCGAGAAATGCCAACCTTCAGAATAACTTCAAGACCTTCCTTCAGGAACTGTCTTCATAGCTACACGTAAATAGTCCAGTTTTTTGGTTGCATAATGTTGTTTCTCACCAAAAACCTTCCTGATTGTTGTATTTAACTCCAAAGCACATTTAGACGTTCTAAAACTCTCCACATATTTTTTCCACATATAAAGTGTTCTGCTTTCAACGACCATTCCAGTAGACACACGAGTCTCCGGTCACATTCTCAAAGGGGAGTCCCCGCAGGGCCGTTATAGCAGAGGTCGCTTAGTCAGCATCAGCATATAATCTCCGAGGAACCTCCTTCGGAGATGACCATTCTCAGACGTTTCACACCTGGATCCGTTCGAGGGCAACACTAGTTTTGAAACCAACGTGAGGTGGCTCATTAACAGAGGACAGTGATGCTCACCCCGCCGCCTCCGGAAGGAGCCAGACTAAAACACACTACCCCGTCCTAACTCGTTTAACAGAAAGTTAACTTTTCAAAAGAACACACGTTACTCCAGGGCAAATCACGTCACCCAAGGATATCTGGCAGATTGCTGGCTAAGCTTTGAAGTGCTTCTGGGGAACTGACTCCTGAAGGCTCCGGCTCCCGTGCCACCCCGTGCGTTGAGTCTGAGCACGTCAGCCTCGCAAGGTGGACCTGGGCCGAGCTCGCGGCCCTGCAGGAGGGCGCAGCACAAACACGCCAGGAGCTGGTGGCCGGGCCAATCCCATCAGCAGGGCCCACGTCACCTCCACATTTGGGCCTTCTCCCACGGCCACCCACTCCCACCGGCAACACGTGTGAAAACTCAGAAAGCCGGGAACCTCTTTCGGGCTCAGAAGACCTGTGCCCACACCCGCGCTCAGGCAGCGGTCTTGTCCCCCGAACTTACGGCGTCTCCTCCCCACACACAGACCTTCGCACTTCAGGCCGGGGGGCTCTTACAAGCCCAAGGGGCAAAGCCAGGAAAAGCAGGCCCTTCCGGCCCCGTGACCGGCCCCGCCCCGGTGCCTCCCGCGCCGCAGGGCCCTCGGGGTGGGGGAGGGGGTGCCCTGCTCCCCCCGCCTGCGCGGAACTCGGGGTCAACCCGTTGGGGGATGAGCCTCCCCTCAGCATCCTCTCCAGTCTCTCCTGTCGCAATCCCTCCTCCTTCCTGCAGTTTGAAGCCCGAGTTAAAGGCACCCGGTGTGCACTGTTCCCACGGAGGTCAGGGCGCGGGGCGTGGAGGCGGGCGGGGAGCTGGAGGGAGGAGAGCTCGGGGCCGCAAACCAGGGAAGGCTGCCGGGGGAGGCAGCGGGCAGACAGAGGCGGCCTGTGAGGCTCGGCAGCACCAGACACGCCTCCGCGTGGCCCAGGGCCGCCCGTTCTAACAGAGCGAGGGCTGCGCTTGGTCCCCACGCAAGCAGCGGCCTGGGATCCTCAGCCCCTGCCGGGCACCCCAGCGGGGCCCCATCGGGAAGGAGCAGCGGGTGAGCTCGGCCCGGCAGGGGCGCGGGCTGGCCCCCAGCTTCCCGCCCAGGCCGCAGCCCCCTCCGCCGACACCGCCAGCACGGGCCCTCGTACCAAGAATTTAATGAGAAGGGAACAGACGGCAGAGATGCACGGAAACCAGGAGGCACGGGGACTTGGCAGGCGGCAGCCTGCCCTGCCTCATCCGTCCCGGGGCATTTTCCCAAGCTGCCAGAGCAGCTCCCGTGGAAAGCAGGGACGGGGGCCTCTCGGGCCAGGCCTGGGCTCAGAGGGAGAGGCAGGGGCCTGACCCCGACCAGGGCTGTGTGCAGACGCCGTCCACTAAGCGGCGTTTCCGCTTTGGAGGTTTATAGGATGAGCACGTGAGTACAGACGGCTGGCTGGCTGCACACCTCCCTGTGGCTGGTGGCGCTCCCCTCGCCTTGGTCTCTGTGGCGTCCAGGCCGCCGCGTGAAGGAGCCCCAGCCCTGCAGGCGGGTGTCTTTGTGAGAACGCCAGTCCGTCCAGTGTGACCGGCGTGGGGAGCGCCCCCTCCGAGGGCGTCGACGCCTGTACCTCCTGTTTGCCGGCTGTCAGTTCCCCTGACTGTGCGCCTCCTTTCCAGCGTGACAGCGGCTCCCCGGAAGTCTGGCCTGGGCTTCTTCCCTCTCACACTCGAGGCGCCCCCTTAACGTGTTAGTAAACACGTGGATCGGCGACTGCAATGAACACACAGCTCCACGAGGCCGTGACTCGGGACGCCGCTGGCTCAGTGCGGCTTGTGGGAGCTGCTTCCGGGCCGCCCGGGCGGGCCTCACGTACCTCGTGGTGCAGACCACATGCGACAGGGGGACCAGGGCCAGCTTCTGAATTGGGTGCTGATTTCTGTTTGATAACTTTTGTAGTCTTTCAGGAACAAAACAAAGGAAAAGGCCAAGTCCCTTCCGCGTGGCCCTCAGTGCGAAGGGGCAGGAGTGCGGGATTCGAGACCAAAAGGCCCCGCCACCTGCCCGGTGGTGTCACGATTTCACCCTCTCCGGTAGAATCGAACGATCAAGAGCTCTAACTAAAATGAGGCGTGAACACGCTGTAAGAGGAGCGCCTCGTTCCCACCCAGGGAGATGAGGGAGGAAAAGCCCCGGAGGAGGACAGAAGCCACTCCACTGTCCCCGCTGCTGGCGTCTGTACCCGGGGACCTCCTGTGTCAGGCACCGCGCAGGGTGGGAGGGGCAGGGCGTGGAAGCAAACCCACCCACCCACCCACGTGAATGCCAGACGTGAGGGCGACAAAAAGCACAAACCCGCTCCAGGGAAACGGGGCCCGTGACAACACAGCATGGAGAAAAGTGCAGCAACGGGAAGAGCCCGGAGAGGGGCTCCGGCCAGGCTGAGCTTGGGGGACGCGCCCGGCGACGAGCGGACGTCACCCTTCTCTCCGCCGTGTGGAGGGCCCGTCTCGCAGCCCGAGCCTCACCCTGCAGCCCTCGGAAGGCGCCCCCGGGGGGCAGGGCGCGCAGCCCCCCGCCTCCTCGGGGAGATGCAGGCACTCGGACGCCTGGAAGCCGCCCCACATGCTCTCGGGGCGCACGGCACAGGTGCGTCCTCAGGGCAGCCTCGCCGCGGCCCGCTGGCGGGGTGCCCGTGGTCCTCTGCGGTTCCACTTTCAGTCCCTCCCGCCTTCCGACCCGGCCAGAGCGACCCTCACGGTGCCCCCTCTGGTCTCTCACCTCCCCTCGTCTGCCTTCCACGGGCGGGTCTTTGGGTGCACACCCCCAGGCCCACGCCCCAGGCCTGGCTTCCCCGGGCTCCGCCCCAGCTACACAGGCCAGTTTCCAAAGCCTCGGTCAAAGTGCAGGCCTGTCCCACAGAGGCCTTTCCCGGAGGCAGCATCCCGGGGCTCATGGGGTCAGGAGGGCGGCACAAGCTCCCATTCCTCCCAGAAATACATTCCCCCGACGTCCGACAGTCAACAGGATTTGTGTTCTACGTAGAAACCTGGGACGTTTCGGCTGCAAGCAACTGCGGTCACTCTGAACCACAGACACTGCCTCTGCAATCACGAGGTGGGCCAGGGCAGAAGCTCACTTTCACAGAGACACGAGCCCGGCGACTGCTTGGGTGGATGACTGGGGCAGGAGGGGACGTTGGCCGCGACCCGCTCGGGGCGAGGCCGTCAGCCACACACCGAGGTCCCTCTCGTACCACCCAGCCTCGCGGACAGAACACAGCTCCACGCGCACAGGAGCTCCGTTCGCTCCCCTCCTCTGCCGCCCCGTCCTGAAACTGTCAACTTCATCTCCGAACTCGCGTTTTGTAGGCATGTCGGGTGCCCCGTCCGCCTGCCTGCCGCCCTTCCTGGCCCGCTCACACATCAACTCGGAGACGCCCTCAACGCAGATCCCAGGGGGTCCCCGGAGACGAGCTCGCCTCCGCCCAGGACTCGCTTCGCACACAGAAAGCAAGCAGCGGTGTTCCGAGAAACACAGGCAAGGGGAGCCCCGTCACATGCTTTCTGATTCCCGCCACTTCCCCGAATTCCCGGCCACCTATGCTGAATGACGACAGGGAAGGAGACGGACGATAGGGCGGCCAAAGTTCCTCTCCCTCGGTCCTGGTATCCATCGGGGAGCCGAAGGCGGGCTTGGTGGGACGTGTCGGCACCGAGAAGTGAAAAGAGCAGCGTCTCCGCCGGCTAACACGGGCAGCACGTATGCACGTTCGAGCCATGAAATAGGAGACGGATAATTCTGATGACTTTGCGTGGGCATTAAATGCTCTTATACTTGCATTTAAAACCAGAATGGCACGATATAAAGACAAATGGTAAAAGTCGGTGCTACTAATTTCTTACTTTTTCTTGACTTAGAATGACGTGGAACAGCAAATAAAAACACCAGAGTCGGCGGAGGGGCGGCGTGGAGGGAACGTGTGCTGCCTTAGCTCCTGCGCTTCCCCAGCGCTGGGCCTGCCCTTCCGGAGCCCGCACGGGGACAGCGTGCCAGCCCCTGCTCAGGGCGGCTTCTGGGCTCCCTGCCGGGAGGCTCCACAACCCCACCTTCCTTTTCCTATCTGCTTGTGCTAGTTTGCACCCAACTGTAAAAAGCTGGACAAATGTGTATATTCAGAATCCCAAGCAGTTAACCACAGTACCCAATTCTGATTTATCGTTTTAGCCCCTGAGACAGGATATGCTCTCGAGTCATAACTGACCCACAGAATGGTCACACCCAGCCAGCAGTCCATCCGCTGAGGACGCCCAGTCCTCCTCCCCGGCCGCCCAGCTCACTCCGGCGTGAGCTGAGCACGTCCACGTGGAAGGGAAGGCTCTCCGTAACTCAGTGTGGGTGACAAAGGGCTCCAGCACTTCCTGAGCACTCGGTGAACGGCACCACCCGCGTCACCTGGCATCGGAACAACCCTGTGAGACGGTGTTACTGTATTTCATCCATGCTAAGAAAGTTTGATTTTGAGACAGACCATCACTTCAGTGTTGCTAAGAAAAAGCCAAAATGTTGCCGGATACATGACGGCGTGCCATGGATGTACGATGCACCCCTGATCTCAGGGGTGTTCAGATGTGAACACGAAGTGCGTCTGAGAAACGACGGAACTCCCCGCAGAGGCTGTGGGGTGCGCTCGTGCCGCACACATGCCTCCCCGGGGCTCGGCCTCGGACGCGGGCAGGCCGGCAAGCTCTCAGCTGGAGCCCTGTCTGCTCCGTTCCCGCAGCCACGGGGAACGGCCTCTCCCCAGGTCACCTCCCCTAGCCTCCTCCTGGCAGAGCGTAGCCCAGGGCCCTGGACCTCGTTGGGCACAGAGGCCCAGCCCCGTGCCCCCATGGGGGCACCTCCGAAGGTTGAGCCCAGCTCCAGACCCAGAGCTCCTCTGGGCTCCGCCCGGTACCTCCTGCGCGGCATCGCCCTCGAGGCCCCCCTCGGCCCAACCGGCCTCCCATCACCTGCACAGGTGTTATGCCCTGGGCACTCTCCAAGGACCTGACCGCAGCAAACCTCTGTTTCAGTGTCTGGTTCCAGCGCGCCCGACCAAAGGCGTGGGGTGCTGCCTGCACCCCACAGGTAGGAAATGGAAACCAGGAGAGCTTAGGTACTGTCACAGCGTGTGTGCCGAGCTGACGTGGCCCGCTCGGGGCACAGCTGGAGCTGATGCTTCCTCCTGACTCCAAACCCACCCCCTTCTCTCTCTACAGCGGTTCTTAGAGTGTGGCCTGAGGGCCTCCATGGGTCCTGAGGCTCTAAGGTGGGCATTAGGTCAAAATTATTTTCATAAAATACTAAGGCACTATTTATCCTTTTCATTTTATTTTCTCTTACGCTGGAATTTTCCAGAGGCTACGTGGGTGGAAATTGCCTAGAATCAGTGCAGAAGCAGATATGAGTACCCAACTGTTTTCTCTTGAGGCAAACATTAAAGAAATATGCAAAAAAATTAAAACGAAACAAAAACATAACACTTAGCACATTTTAAAAAATGTTTTGGAAGACAGAGTTACTATGGTTATTATGTAACAAGTTTATTATGACTATTTTTATTTTAAACGGAATTAAAAACAGCTTTTTAAAATTTTCTCAATTTTAACTTTCTAAAACAGTAAACGCAGATAGCACTAACCCACAAAAATGCAGAAGCTCTTTGGGGTCTTCAATAATTTTTAATAGTATGAAGGGTTCCTGAGATCAGAATTTTGAGAACTACTGTTCTACACTCTGCTGTTGGGAGTTCTAACCTCAGCTCTGCACCAACTAAGTGACACTGGGAACATCCTTTGTGCCTCTGGTTTTTTTTTAATGTACTAAATAAAAAGGTGCATTCCTCTTACAGCAAAAAGAAAGCATGGGTGGAATATTGAAATTATAACTATTTAAAATTATACTCTCCTATACTATACTGAGTATTGCTATTCCGTGTTATTATTTGAAAATTATAACAAAATATATCATATTAACTTACTGTATAGGGTTAAAATGATGTCAAACGTGCAATGTGAAAATCTTAAAACATTCAGATAAAAAATTTAAGACACTCGTAGGGAGAAAGTAATTCGTATGCTTGTATTTAAAACAAGTTTTAGGTAATTCAGAGACTCTTAGTCCCATTTTATAGGAAAAGAGATATTCAGACACTGGCATCACCTGGGGAATGTTTAAGAGATGCAGACGGCAGGCCCCATGTGAAACCATTCAAGTTAGAATCTTTGGGGGATAAGGCTCAGACATCCTCTTTTTTGAGGCTTCCCAAGTTATGTTAGTGTGGTGCCAGGGCTGAAACTGCTGCTCTGAAGGCAGAGCAGCTCACTTCCTTCAGTGCAGAGTAATGCAATGGATGTTTTCAACAAGGAAAGGGCAACAGATGAAATAGGCATTCATTTCCATGTCAGACAGAAGAGAGAGGATATATATATATATATATAGCCTCATATATATACAGAGAGAGAGAGGACAGAAGTTGGTTGAGTGATCAGTTAATTCTGGGAAGATGGATGTGGCCACGGCTGCAATGCTTTAGATAATCCCCAACTGCCACATAAAAGTAGACATAGCAACCAGGTGGTGAGCAAAACCCAGGACCACATTTATATCAAATATAAGTGAAGTTATCTCCAAGGACAGGTAACCCCAAGACAATATGCAGAAAGAGGACTAGAGACAAGGAAGCCCAAGAAGCGAACTCTGGGCATCAGTAAAATGGCAGCCCTTCATAAAAACAGTGAGAAAAACAAAGACGGTCAGAATCAACTTTTTCAAAACTCTGGAAATCAAGGCTGGCAGGAATCTGGGGGAAGCATTTACTCAAGAAAGATGACTGATTCTCAGTAAGAACGGTGAACTTCCTGGCTTGGTAGCTTGCCCTATTTCCATCACCTTCTCCACCTCCACCACAGCCTGGAAATGCACAGCCACAATCACAGTGAAAACAGAAGCCTGGCAGCCATGGGAAACGGCAGGACAGGCTGGAGCTCCTCAAAGCCTCACTGCCAGAAGACCGTCACTATCTGACCCGGCTGTGGTTCCCTAGAAGACCCGACTTGTCTTTATTTAATCTGACTCACAGCTCATCATGTGTGAAAGCCTCGTCCCCCGGGGCAGTTGTTGAAAACATTTAGAGGCATGTTGAACGTCTCAGCTGCCTCAGGTGGGGGTTAACAGTTGGGGCAAACAAGAGACGAACCAAGAATCTGTTAGGAAAACCTCAGGAATGAGATATCCACAGGGGATTTGCAGAGCTCTCCCACAATCCTGGGAATCTGGATGGCCACACGCATGCCCAGGGCTGCGCATGTGCTCAGGAAAAACACGAGAAGACCCCCAGTGCTCACCTCCGGATGCCCTTGAGGCTCTGAGCAGCCAGTGGGAAGCAAAGCCCAAGGAAGAGCTCTCAGCTGCCTGGCTGAGTGTTGAGGGTGTGCACATATAGAACCTTCAGCAAAGCCTAGAGACTTACTGATTCCAGGTGTTTAAGGAAACCAGTAGAGTCATGATCTGACCACTAAGTTAGCTGAGCCAAGACTTCAGTGGCCACACACAACAGAGAGTACAGACTTTACAGCGTTAGTTTACCAGAGTCACTAAACAAATAGACAATAACAAATAGTAACAACAACAACAAACCTTGAGTAGGGGGAAGTCCCGATTTCTAGAGCTGCCATGCTGTATCATTTAAAATATCCAGTTTTCAATGGAAATTTTGGGGACCTGCAAAGAAACAAGAGAGTATGCTCCTCCACGCCATGAGGGATGTGGGATCTCGATTCTCCAGGGATCAAGCCCGCATCCCCTGCTCTGGAAGCGTGGAGTCTTAAGCACTGTACTGCCAGGGAAGTCCCCCAGTGATCTTAAAAAATGAAAGTGTATTCTACTCCTGAATCTTAGTGAGTCACTGTAATCGTCAATAAGAACACATTTTCTTTGTTAGGAAAAAAAAAAAAAAAGAAAGAAAGAAAGTATGCTCCATACATAGAGGAGGAAAACAACCAATAAAAACTGTCCCTGAGAAACTGGATATTGAACTTACTAGACAGAGACTTTACATGAGCTATTTTAAATATGTTCAAAACACTGAAGGATACCACGTCTAAAGAACTCATGGAGAGAATGAGAACAACGTGTCATCAAATAGAAAATACCAATAAAGAGGTAAAAATAATATTTAAAAAATAGAAATTCTTCAGTTAAAAATTATAATAACTGAAATGAAAAGTCCACTAGAAGAGCTGAACAGCAGATCTGAGCAGGCAGAGAAAGAATCAGCAATCTTGAGGATAATCAGTTGAGATCATCCAGTCTGAGGAACAGAAAGAAAAAAGAATGACGAAAAACGAACAGAGCCTATGAAACGTCATCAGATACACCAACATACACATAACAGAAGTCTCAGAAGGAGGAGAAAGAGAGATGGGCCAGAAAGAATACTTAAAGACACAATGACCTAAACTCCCCAAATTCGATGAAAACTATGAATCAGCACATCCGATAAGCTTAAGAAATCCGAAGTAGGAAAAAGTCAGAGATCCACATGTAGACACATCAGCATCAAACTGACAAAAGCCAGAGTGAGAATCTTGAAAGCAGCAAGAGAGAAGCAACTCATCCCATACAATGGATCCCCAACAATATTAACAACTCACTTTTCATCAGAAACTGTGGAAGCCACAGGCAGTGAGATGACACATTGAAAATCTTAAAAGAAAGACTGTCAACCAAGAATTCTATATCCAGCAAAACTATCTTTCAAAAATGAAGACAAACAAAAACAGAGAATCCATCGTTAGCAAACCTTCTCTAAAGGAAATGCCTAAGGAAGTACTTCAGACAAAAACAAAAGGAAACTAGATAATAACTCACATCCAAATGAAGAAATAACAAGCACAAGAAAAGGTAACTATGTGTGTAAACATAAACAACAGAATAAATGTATTTTGTGTATCTAACCTTTTATTTGCTTCTGAGTTAAAAGCAGCTACATAAGGCAATAATTATAAATCTGTGTTGAGAGATACATAATGTATAAAAATATAATTTGTGTGACAATAACAGCAAAAAGGAGGAGGGATAGAAGAAATACATGAATAAAGTTTTTGTATACTATTGAAATCGAGTTGTATTAATATAAATTAGATGTTATAAATTAAGATATTAATTGTAATCCCCAGGGCAAGCACTAAAAAAATTGTAAAAAATTAATATAATGACAAGGAATTTTAAATGATACACTAGAAGATAACTATTAAACAAAAGAAGACAGTAACGGAGGAATATAAAAACCAAAAACCAAAAAGCATTAAACAGAAAAACAAATAGCAAAACAGAAGACATAAATCCTACCTAATCAGTAATTGCATTAATGTAAATGGGTTAAATATTCCAAGTAAAAGTCAAAGATTGGTAGAATAGACTTTGAAAGCATGATCCAAGTATATGCTATGAGAAGCACATTTTATTTTCAAAGACACAGATAGTTGAAATTAAAAGGATGAAAAAAGAAATGTCATTACATAGTAACCAGGGACATCCCTGGTGGCGCAGTGGATGAGCCTCCGTGCTCCCAGTGCACAGGGCCTGGATTCAATTCCTGGTGGGGGAACTAGATCCCACATGCATGCCGCAGTGAAGCATTCACATGCCACAACTAGGGAGCCCCTGCCTGCCACAAATAAGAACCAGTGCAACCAAATAAATAAATAAATAAATATTTTTAAAAATAATAACCAAAAAAGAACTGGAGTGTCTATACTAATATTAGATGCAATCAACTTTAAGACCAAAGGTGTTGCTAGAGATAAAAGGTCAATCTACCAAGAAAGTATAATAATTATAAATATGTAGGCACCTAACAACCGAGCTCCAATGTACGAAAAGAAAAACTGTCAGAATCGAAGGGAGAAATAGACAATAAGAGTCAGAGATTTCAATACCACACTTTCAATAATGGATAGAGCAACTAAAGAAAAGACCAGCAAGAAAACAGAGGACTTGGACGACACTGCAAACCAACTAGACCTAACAGACATTACAGAACACACCGCACAACACAGCAAAATACATATTCTTTTCAAACGCACATGGAATATTCTTAGAGAGAAACCATATTTTAGGTCATAAAACAAGTATAAAGTTACTATATATGACCCAGAAATTCCACTCTAGGTAAATACCCAAAAGAATTGAAAACCTATGTTGTCCCAAAAACTTGTACTGAGTACTCATAACAATACTGTTCATAATGGCCAAAAACAGAACGATTCAAATGTCCACCAACCGATGAATGGATAAACAAAATGTGGTATATCCAGGCAACAGAATATTATTCAGCCTTAACAAGGAACACAGTACTGATACATGCTGCAGAACGAACGCAACTTGAAAACATGATGCCGAGGAAAAGAAAGCTAGACACAAGAAGCCCACGTTTGTATGAACTCAGTTATATGAAATGTCCAAAACAGGCAAATCCATTAAGAGGGACACTAGATCAGTGGTGGCTAGGAGTTGGGGGCGGGGCATGCACGGGAAGAGCGAGTGGGTCCTGAGTCATCTTTTTTTTTTTTTTTTTTTTTTTTGCGGTATGCGGGCCTCTCACTGTTGTGGCCTCTCCCGTTGCGGAGCACAGGCTCCGGACGCGCAGGCCTAGCGGCCATGGCTCACGGGCTTAGTTGCTCCGCGGCATGTGGGATCTTCCCGGACCAGGGCACGAACCCGTGTCTCCTGCATCGGCAGGCGGATTCTCAACCACTGCGCCACCAGGGAAGCCCCTGAGTCATCTTTGAGGTTTCTTTTCTGATAAAGGCTAGTGGTGATGAACAACGTCATGAACATACTAAAAACTACTGAACTGTACACTTCCAAAGAGTTCGTCTGTGGCACGTCAATTCTACCACAATAATATATAAAAAGAAGTAACCTGCCACATGCTTTGTGACACTGCACCAAAAAAAAAAAAAAAAAAAAAGCACAGAAGGGAGAGCTCCACAGAGTTAGAAAAGCTTTAGAAACCCAGCCTCCTTCTAAACGTTCAGGGAAACTAAGAGCAACGAAAAATTGCAGGCATCAAATCCCATAAAAAGTTACCAGGAGGAGACGAAAAAGAAGAAACAGAATAACATCACTACAGACAATGGGAAAGCAGGCCAGAAAGGAGCAGTGGGCAGTGACATACAGCTCCTCGGGGACTCGGGATCAGATGAGGGTCACGGCGAGGTTACAGCACACGCTCACCACAAGACCCGGCACTAAGGGAAACAGACACAACTATAAAAACAAATGGGATAACAAATGCGCAAATGCAGAGGGGGCATAAGCAAAGGCAATCGGTAACTGTTCTCAGCACTAGCAGCTGGAAGAGATAGTCTTCATATTGTTTCTGAGGCTGTTGCCTGTGCAAAGTAGCATACACTAAGGCAATATTATGGCACCATTCCTTGTCCCCTGGAAAACCACCATTCTCACTGTGGAAGAAAGGAAATTTAAATATAATATTAAAAGTGTTGGGCTTCCCTGGTGGCGCAGTGGTTGAGAGTCCGCCTGCCGATGCAGGGGACGCGGGTTCGTGCCCCGGTCCGGGAAGATCCCACGTGCCGCGGAGCGGCTGGGCCCGTGAGCCATGGCCGCTGAGCCTGCGCGTCCGGAGCCTGTGCTCCGCAACGGGAGAGGCCACAGCAGTGAGAGGCCCGCGTACCGCAAAAAAAAAAAAAAAAAAAAAAAAAAAAAAAAAGAAAGTGTTACATAAACTTTGTAGTCCTAATTTGAATTAGAAATATCAGAATGAATTCATGAGGATATATATAAACGCATGTGTGTTTACATGTGTGTGTACACACACACGTACAGGTTGTGTACAATTTTCTGTGTCTGTGTTTCATTTTACAATAAAATGATTTAAAAGAGTCTTAAAAGGCAAGAGGCCTTAGTGATGGGACCCTACAGCTAGCTGATGTTGGAGATGAGCCTCAGATGTCCTGGCTCGCGGTCAGGGAATGGCCTGTCCCTGTGTGGCCACGCCTTCCCCGCTGTGCAGGTTTCCTGTGGAGTCAGGATGCACCTGTCCAACAAGACACCTACTGCTCACCAGGCGCCAGGGGTGCCAGTGCAGCAGCGAACAACCACAGCCAGGCCCTCAGAGCTCCTCACACACAACATCCAAAAGTAACGGTGTCAGAGAGGAGAGCAAAGCCAAGACGGACGCTTTACTTCACCGGGATGCGTGACATTGGAATGGAAAATTCCAGAATAAGAGCCCACCCCAAAAAGAAGCAGAGGGTGTATCGTGGGCCGGCAGGCGGGGTGAGGAGGGGAGACAGGCGGCCAGGACAGGTGAGGTAGAGAGCCGGTGTCGCGGGCGAGGTGGTGGATGCTGAGGACGTTTACGCGAACGAGCAAAGACTGAGACACGCAGGTTTGGGAAGGGGTGTGAACGGAACGAACGGTCCCCTTCTGGTGCGTGCTCCTTTCCAGCTGACTGGGTCTGGAGCCGGGCGGAGGCCATGCTGGAGATAAACTGCAGGAGGCCCCAGCACACAGGTGACCCTCAGGGCCCCCCACCAAAAGGAGTGGCTTCTGACACTGGACGGGTGACACCCCCCAGCAGCCATGACCTGCGTGGTCTGCTTCACCACCCGCCTCCAGAAACCACAATCTTTCCTCTGTCTGGGGTCCGGTCAGTGCTCTTCTCTGCCGCCAAAGGAATCCTGCCCTGTGCTGGGTAGTGTGCTGGGCCCTGGGCCCTTAAAAGCCTCACAGAAACTCAAATGCAGAAACAATGTCCCTTAGTGGTCACTGAGGCTCCTCAAAGCCGAGCTGTGTGAGGCTACAGCGCCACCCAGGGGAGGGGTTGGTGGGACCCAGCCCTGGCCTCGTTGCCCCCTTACCACACGGCACCTAAACCCCAAAACTGCTGCCTGCCCGCCACGTGGGCCTGTTTAAAACTGAACTTTGAAGCTCAAGTTGGTTATCTGGGAAGCAGGTGGTTTAACAGGAGTTCCTTTCACAGAAACGGCCTAGAATATGGAGAAGTTAGAAGCACCCTGGGTGCAGGGTGGGCAAGGGGGCTGCGAGAACGGAGGACCCTTCACCACCTCTATCTCCCCTCCACTTGCCGTCCACCCTTGCTGGTGCCTGGGCCATATTTCCAGCAGGAGTGAACGTCCAGCTGGACATCACGTAATCCTGTGAAGGGCAAGTGTCACTTCGTGACCAGGACCCATCCTCACGTGCTCCCCTCCACCCCACAGCGCGAGCCCACCTGGAGCTCGGGCTGGTGGCCTTGGCTGGACCCCAGCAAGAAGGGGTGACCCCAGTTTCTAAGGGCACAGGGCAGGTGTTCCAACAGCAGCCAACAGGTGAGTGAGTGCACGTCACTGGAGCCAAGGTTGCTGCCGCACGGGAGCCGAGTCTCGGCCCGAATGACCACCTGTGCAGCCCACGCTGGTTTCCCACGTTCCATTCCATATGATTAGGGGATCTCTTTTAATTCTCTTTTAGGGAAATGCGACATTGCGTCAGATTGCTAATTTTTGCTTTTTTTTGTTTTTTGCTTTTGACATACAGCTCAATACCCCAGGGGACTCTTGCCAGGAAATAAATCCATAGATGTTTCCATGACAGGAAATCATGTGCCAAAGAGTGACATTTATATGCTGAATTTTAATGGCTTGTCAGAATAAGGGAAATGTATTCTTTTTAATTTAATACATGAGGAAACTTACACAAGCCTCTTAGAGAGCTTCATCCACCAGAGGGCAGACAGCAGAAGCAAGAAGAACTACAATCCTGCAGCCTGTGGAACAAAAACCACATTCACAGAAAGATACACAAGATGAAAAGGCAGAGGGCTATGTACCAGATCAACCTTCCAGAAAAAGAATTCAAAATAATGATAGTGAAGATGATCCAGGACCGAGAACAAATGGAGGCAAAGATCTAGAAGATGCAAGAAATGTTTAACAAAGATCTAGAAGAATTAAGGAACAAACAAACAGAGATGAACAATACAATAACTGAAATGAAAAATACACTAGAAGGAATCAATACCAGAATAACTGAGGCAGAAGAATGGATAAGTGATCTGAAAGACAGAATGGTGGAATTCACTGCTGCGGAACAGAATAATGAAAAAAAATGAAGACAGCCTAAGAGAACTCTGGGACAACATTAAACGCAACAACATTTGCATTATATGGGTCCCAGAAGGAGAAAAGAGGGAGAAAGGACCTGAGAAAATATTTGAAGAGATTATAGTCGAAAACTTCCCTAACATGGGAAAGGAAATAGCCACCCAAGTCCAGGAAGCGCAGAGAGTCCCATCAGGATAAACCAAAGGAGAAACATGCCGAGACACATAATAATCAAATTGGCAAAAATTAAAGACAAAGAAAACTTATTGAAAGCAGCAAGGGAAAAACAACAAATAACATACAAGGGAACTCCCATAAGATTAACAGCTGATTTCTCAGCAGAAACTCTACAAGCCAGAAGGGAGTGCCACGATATACTTAAAGTGATGAAAGGGAAGAACCTACAACCAAGATTACTCTACCCGGCAAGGATCTCATTCAGATTCGAAGGAGAAATCAAAAACTTTACAGACAAGCAAAAGCTAAGAGAATTCAGCACCACCAAACCAGCTCTACAACAAATGCTAAAGGAACTTCTCTAAGTGGGAAATACAAGAGAAGAAAAGGACCTACAAAAACAAACCCAAAACAATTGAGAAAATGGTCATAGGAACATACATATTGATAATTATCTTAAACTTGAATGGATTAAATGCTCCAACTAAAAGACACAGGCTTGCTGAATGGATACAAAAACAAGACTCATATATATGCTGTCTACAAGAGACCCACTTCAGACCTAGGGACACATGCAGACTAAAAGCGAGGGATAGAAAAAGATATTCCATGCAAATGGAAATCAAAAGAAAGCTGGAGTAGCTATACTCATATCAGATAAAATAGACTTTAAAATAAAGAATGTTACAAGAGACAAGGAAGGACACTACATAATGATCAAGGGATCAATCCAAGAAGAAGATATAACAATTATAAATATATATACACCTAACATCGGAGCACCTCAATACCTAAGGCAACTGCTAACAGCTCTAAAAGAGGAAATCGACAGTAACACAATAATAGTGGGGGACTTGAACACCTCACTTACACCAATGGACAGATCATCCAAACAGAAAATTCATAAGGAAACACAAGCTTTAAATGACACAACAGACCAGATAGATTTGATATTTATAGGACATTCCATCCAAAAACAGCAGATTACACTTTCTTCTCAAGTGCACACAGAACGTTCTCCAGGATAGATCACATCTTGGGTCATAAATCAAGCCTCAGTAAACTTAAGAAAACTGAAATCATATCAAGCATCTTCTCTGACCACAACACTATGAGATTAGAAATGAATTACAGGGAGAAAAAAGTAAAAAACACATAGACACATGGAGGTTAAACAGTGCGTTACTAAATAACCAAGAGATCACTGAAGAAATCAAAGAGGAAATAAAAAAATACCTAGAGACAAATGACAATGAAAACACGGCGATCTAAAACCTATGGGATGTGGCCAAAGCAGTTCTAAGAGGGAAGTTTATAGCTATACAAGCCTACCTCAAGAAACAAGAAAAGGGCTTCCCTGGTGGCGCAGTGATTGAGAGTCCGCCTGCCGATGCAGGGGACACGGGTTCGTGCCCCGGTCCGGGAAGATCCCATATGCCCCGCGGAGCGGCTGGGCCCGTGAGGCATGGCCGCTGAGCCTGAGCCTCCGCAGCCTGTGCTCTGCAATGGGAGAGGCTACAACAGTGAGAGGCCTGCGTATCGCAAAAAAAAAAAAAAAAGAAACAAAAATCTCAAATAAACAATCTAACCTTACACCTAAAGGAAGTAGAGAAAGAAGAACAAACAAAACCCAAAGTTAGCAGAAGGACACTCTTTCACATAAATCACAGCAAGATCCTTTTTGATCCACCTCCTACAGTAAAGGAAATAAAAACAAAAATAAACAAATGGGACCTAATGAAACTTAAAAGCTTTTGCACAGCAAAGGAAACTATAAACAAGACGAAAAGACAGCCCTCAGAATGGGAGAAAATATTTGCAAGCAAATCAATGGACAAAGGATTCATCTCCAAAATATATAAACAGCTCATAAAGCCGAATATTAAAAAAAAAAAAACCCAACCCAAAAATGGGCAGAAGACCTAAATAGACATTTCTCCAAAGAAGACATACAGATGGCCAAGAAGCACATGAAAAGCTGCTCAACATCACTAATTATTAGAGAAATGCAAACCAATACTACAATGAGGTATCACCTCACACCAGTTAGAATGGACATCATCAGAAAATCTACAAACAACAAATGCTGGAGAGGGTGTGGAGAAAAGGGAATCCTCTTGCACTATTTGCGGGAATGTAAATTGATACAGCCACTATGGAGAACAGTATGGAGGTTCCTTTAAAAACTAAAAATAGAATTCCCATATGACCCAGCAATGCCACTACCGGGCATATACCCAGAGGAAACCACAATTCAAAAAGACACATGCACCCCAATGTTCACTGCAGCAGTATTTACAACAGCCAGGTCATGGAAGCAACCTAAATGCCCATCGACAGACGAGTGGATAAAGAAGATGTGGTACATATATACAATGGAATATTACTCAGCCATAAAAAGGAACGAAATTGGGTCATTTGTAGAGACGTGGCTGGATCTAGAGACTGTCATACAGAGTGAAGCAAGTCAGAAAGAGAAAAACAAATATCGTGTATTAACACATGTATGTGGAACCTAGAGAAATGGTACAGATGAACCGGTTTGCAGGGCAAAAGCTGAGACACAGATGTAGAGAACAAACGTATGGACACCACAGCGGGGAAAGCCGCGGGGGGGTGGGGATGGTGGTGTGCTGAACTGGGAGATTGGGATTGACATCTAGACACTGATGTGTATAAAATTGATGACTAAGAAGAACCTGCTGTATAAAAAAATAAATAAAATTATATTTAAAAATTTTTAAAAAACAACTAATACTAAAGTTTCTTTGGGTTATTTGTATGAAAATACGTTAATATAAATGTTTCAGACTTTACATGAAATTCCTAAAAATCTTTAAAAAAAATAATACACGAGAGAACAATGTGTCCACCCATGAAACATTGCTTCCTGCAGGAGACAAGGATAGTGAATAAAAGTGAACACATTCTGCTCCTTGACGTATGTATTTACACTGAAGAAGCAAGTTGCACAGTTAAACCGCATTTTCCCTTTCTTCTTCAAGAGGAAGGCCCTGCGGCGAGCTGCCGTCCGTCTCTGAGAGCAGACCCTCATCTCTGCGGAGGGGCCGTGATGAGGCCGGGCAGTACCAATAGCAACTCGCAGCCGTCTCTGCCGTGGACGCGGCTGCCGAGGCTGCGAGACGGCAGGGAGGCTGGATCCTGTAATTTTCCGCACGAGAGGGTAAAAACATGAGTCCCAGCCGTCAGGCTCTCCAGTTGGATGATGATTTTCCCCAAGATCCATCATCACACCCCACAACATCTGCAGGCCTGACCTCCAGACACGGACCCCCACACCCAAGGACGGTGGGCAGTCTGGAGGGGAGTCTACCCGGAAGGCCCGGGGCCGCCACCTCCAGCGTGCTGGCCAGGGAGGGGAGAGGCAGAGAAGGAGTCCTGGCCTCAGCCGCCCAGGGAGGGGGAGGGCAGCACAGAGAGCTGCAGCATTAGCCGGCGGAGCGGCCCAGGGAGAAACACAGAATCATGTCCAGAAAGTACTAGAACAAGCAGCCGAGGAGAGCACAAATGTCCCCATGATGCTTCTTTTCAACCTAGCCTATAAAACCTTATTTCACGCCTACACCTCCAGGCTTACTAGGGCAAGTCCTCCACTGCCGCTAAGACAGAAGGAGACACAACGTGCCACCAGGTACAAACTAATAGAGCGCAACGCCATGGGCCTGTCCAGTCACTCAGACATGCCCTCTGGTGGCCTAGCAGCAAAGAGCCACCAGCAGCAAACGCTAAAACACGCCCCCAGCCAGGACCCCAAGCCCCAAAGAAGTCCTCCAGCTTCTGTGCGAGGCGCCACAGGGCTCGCGAGACGCCGAGCGCAACCCGCTCAGGACTGGCGGGGGAATCAGCTTAAAAACGGGGTGTTCCCGGGAGGGACCAGGTGTTCAGGGAGGGACTGAGTTGGGCTCAGGAAGGACAGGAATGCGGCTCCAGGCCCCGACTGTCCTTCCCGCCTGTCCCCTTGCATCGTGATCACGGGGAACCTCCAGACTGGCTCCCATAGGGCACAGCCGCGCTCGTCGGTCAGCGAGCGGACCTGTGTTATGATCATCATCGTCACCACTGTGCTAAGGAAAGAACTAGAACATATCCTCATCCCTCGGAAAATGGCTGTTTTTCTGGCATTTGAACTGATGCACAGAGCTAACCAACTTAGCAGAAACTTTGCAATAATTCCACTGGAAAAAAAATAGGTGGGTATGATCTGTGTGATAGCTCCATAAATTAGAAACAGAGTGTCAAATAAATAATATTTAACACTTGGAAATACTTACGTTTATAAAAGGGTTTAAAATATTTTACTTGATTTCAGCGTTTGACCTTCACAACAGCCCTGTTTGATCATCCACATTTACCAGACGAAGAAACTGCCCCTCAGAGAGGTGTAGTAACTCCCCTCCCCTCCACACCCGCTGCCAGGAGACACGCAGGCAGTTAATCACGAAACTAAACGTGCTCTCACCAAACGACCCAGCAATCACACTCCTCGGTATTTACCCAAAGGTGCCGAAAACTCATGTCCACACAACCCTGCCTACAGACGTTTATAGCAGCTTATTCATAACTGCCAACACTTGCAAGCAACAAAGATGTCTTTCAGTAGGTCAACTGATACATAAGTTGGTCCACTCAGACAATGGAATATTATTCGGCGCTAAAAAGAAACAAGCCGTCAAGCCTTGAAAAGTCATGGAAGAAACTTCAAAGCATATGACTAACTGAGAGAAGCCAATCTGAAAAGGTTACATACTGTATGATCCCAACTATATGACATTCTGGAAAAGGCAGTTAAAAGATGAGTGGCGGGCTTCCCCGGTGGCGCAGTGGTTGGGAGTCCGCCTGCCGACGCAGGGGACGCGGGTTCGTGCCCCGGTCCGGGAAGATCCCACGTGCCGCGGAGCGGCTGGGCCCGTGAGCCGTGGCCGCTGCGCCTGCGCGTCCGGAGCCTGTGCTCCGCAATGGGAGAGGCCACGGCAGTGAGAGGCCCGTGTACCGGAAAAAAAAAAAAAAAAAAAAAAAAAGATGAGTGGCTGCCAAGGATTGGCGGGAGGGGAGGGGTGTACAGGTGGGGCACACAAGCTTTGGGGGGCAGTGAAACTACTCTCTGCAATTCCATGATGGCAGATGCATGACATTACACGTCGGTCAACACCCGCAGAACGTACACAACAGAAAGTTCACCCTGATGTAAACTGTGGATGTTAGTAGATGATAATGTATCCGTATGGACCCAGCAGTTGCAGTCAACGTACCACCCCAGCCAGACGCTGATAATGGAGAAAACCTCCTGAAGCGGGGGAGGGGCGCGTGCAAACGCCCTCCTCGCTCTGCTCTACCTCTCTGTAAATGTAAAGCTGCTCAAAACGATGAACTCTACTAACTTAAAAACTTATTTTCCGCTATGCTTTGCCTCCTCCATGAAGTGCTCTCCGTATGTCTCGAGCTCCCTTCGAAATGACTTCACGGTCTGACCCCGTGAGATTGAACCGCGACACACGCTGGATCCCCAGCGGCCTTGTAACAGCGCTGGGAACAGGCACGGGGGACTGCGACGGGGATACACGGACACATCCTGACCAAGCTGGGACGCTGAATGCTCAAAACTGCTCTGCCAGGAGAAGCACCCCTTCCTCTCAGGAGGAACCTCGAATGCCCCCCAGCTGGTGGCCTTGCTGCCCCGCTGACCCTCCACCTCTCTGTGCATCTCAACCCACATCTGCATGGCAGGCCCAGCAGGCCCAGAGGGTGAGGCACGGCCACAGAGAGAGTGCAAAGCACATGAAAGAATTGCATGATGTTGCCAATTTGTAGCAACAGAAACACACGTGGGGATGGATCTTCAGGGTGTGAGGTCAGGGTGGAATGAAGAGAGATTGGACCCGGCGGAGTTCACTGATATGGGCCCCTAAGCACAGATTCTCCGGCCAACGGCTCCAGCAGTCTCCACCGCTGGTTGACATAAATAGGGACACAAGGTCCCTACTGAAGTGAAGTGGAAACACCAGAACTCCCTTTTTACGTGACAGAGGCATGTGCCCAAAGGCTTAGCGAGATCAGCACAATCGACCTGCCAGTGACCCCAGGAGGGTCCAGAGGGCACGAGAAATAAGTTCACGGGTCCCAGCATCCTCGAAGAGCTCACGGTGACGCCCGCACGTGTCAGGAATACACTGGGAGCAGCTTCCATTCATCTGGGACCCCTGATGCACCAGGATGATGGGGCCTTGGGAAGTCAGGGGCCAAGTGGGGGCACTTAAGTACCAAAGAGAAGGGGATGTGGTCACCACCGAGCGCTTATCAGAAGAAAGTGGCCCATGAGGCCTGCGGCATTGGTTAGCTGCTGCTGGCAGTGTTCCTAGAGCTGGACGAGATGGGCTTTCCGCCAGCATCCAGGGACCTGCACCAGCAGGAAAGTTCTACATCTACTGAATCGCCAAAATAGTCACAGCCCCTCCACCAGTTTCCACACTTGGAAACTCCATGTCACAGACCAGAGCTCCTCGAAGGATGGGTGGGAGCAGGCCCCCTGGAGGAAAGACTGCTACACGAGCCAGACGCTATCCTGTTCATCTCTCCCCCAGCCTCCAAAAGGGACCTGCAGCCTTCTACCGGGGCAGCTGTGCACTGAGGAAAAGGACATCAGCAGACTCTTCAGTGACCGCTGGACACTGGCCCTCAACTGACAGTAATACCAGAAGACCCAAAACGTCACCAAGGCTCGCCAGGCACAGAGGGGCTTATGGGGCAGGTGAGCAAAGCCATCCTGCGGTTACTCCCCGGCTCTGGAACGCACACACTCCGCGGCTGCCAGAATCCCCACCCCGTCCCCTGACCTGCGGAGTGAGGGTATCACGTGGGAAAGGCACTCAAAGTACCTCCACTTAAGACCACCACCCGCCACAGTTTCCACTTATGGCATCACAGACCGAAAGCAACACCCCGTTCCCGGAGGGACTCTGCAGAGGTGTGTGCCGCCACCAAGGAGGGTGACGACCCCACGCCCGTCCGCGGACGGCGGCGGGCTCCACGAAGGGACCCGCATGGGGCCGCCTGCTGCCGCCGCCAAACGTCTTCTCTGCTGGAACGGGTGGCCCAGCCCACGGCACCTGCTCCCCCCACCGCGGGGGCGCTCATCCAAGAAAGCCCGCTCTCACGGGCCAGGACAGCCATGCCGCCACGTGTCAGCGCTCCAGCCCTCGGCGCCGTCCGGGGCTCCGGGGCCCTGATCGCCTTTCGTCTCACAGGCTCGCACCGGGACACTGAGGACACTGTGGGCAGGAGGCAGCCACGGCCCCACGTGCCCGGGTGAGACGCCTACGCTAGGGGGGTCCACGGCAGACCCGATGCTGCAGGAGCCCGGGGAGGCCGCGGCAGGTGAATCTCAGTGCGGACCCTCAGGGTTCACCCTCTGCAGAAAACGCCTCTCCCGACGAAGCTGCCCCCAGCCTGCTCCTGGGCCTCATTCAAGACTGCACGCTCGACCGTGGGCCACCGAGCAGCCGGGCGGCTCGGCTGGGACCCTAGGAATGGGGCTCCGGCGGCACGGTCGCTACGACACACACGGCCGCCCCCCCACCCTCACTGCCCCACAGCGCCGGCCACGGCTGCCGGGACCACCTGCTCACCCAGGAGGGACCCAGGCCACCTGCCCTCCGCCCATCACACGCTGGCTGGCTCGGCCCTTTTCTAACTCCCCACCACCTAAGAGGCCGAGGGTTCTTAAGAAGAAGCAACATGTCTGCTGAGCACCTGGCGCCGCAGCGGCCGCTGGCCCAGCGCCAGGACGCGGATTGGGCCCAGGCCCGCGTACCTGTGTGGGAGAGCGCCTGCAGGGTGGCTGTCAGGTGCTGCAGGACCCCTGGCGGCACTTCGTAGTGATGCACGTCTACGGCCGGAGACTCCTGACACCGTCCAAACGCTCCGTCTGCAACAAAGGGAGGCAGGTCAGCTAAGAGAGGAGAGAGACAGGCGGCCAGGAAGCCCCGGCCACGCCCCGCGGCGACGCTCCGAGGAGCTGCCGGCATCAGAAGCACCTGCAAAGTAACAGTGTTTTAAGTGAAAAGCAGGCCATCGTGGAGACCACAGACGCAAAGGCTGAGTCCCGCGTAGTTCGGGTTTCTAGTCGATTTTCCAGCCCTCCCTGCCCAGCCCCCGCCTTTTTGTCATTTGCCACCGGAGACGTTCACACTTTTGATGTGAAGCTTTGCTCCTGCCTGCCCAGTGACCAAAAGGTCAATAGTATTCAGGGCTGGTCTTCCAGATGAGAAACAGGGCGCCTAGGAACATAAGTGCCAGGCTGCAGGAGGCGCTGGTGGCGGGGGCCATGGAGCCCCGGCAGGGCTGGCTTCCAGGCGGCCTCCTCAGAACGCAGTGAGGAAGGGGGGGCTCCAGGAGCAGTGAGATATTCATGGGGACCCATTACCCTGCTCTGTCCTATTTGTCTGAAATGACAGACTCTGCTCATCAACATCTTTTCCAACCGCACCTTCTAATTAGTTTAGAACCTAATTAGTCTTTATTCAGCGAATTGTTCACTTTGAGACAAGCTCCCTATGGGGGTTCAAACATTCAAATCACCGCCTTGGGTACAGAAGGCTAATTCAGGACCCAGGGCCTCACCCAGGGTGGCATCTACAGCGTCAGGCTGGGCGCAGGGGGAAAGCACTTCCATTGTTCACTGCCTTTCAAATGCAACCAGTTTAATTAGCAGAAGCACATTTGCCCGGCGCCAGGCTGATCAGTAACTGCTGCTCGGATATCCCACATGTGCTTGAGGCGGACGGCCCCACGTGGGCAGCGGAGAATCATCGTTACGTGTCCTCTCGCAAGCACCTCCTGGATTTCCGTGGGCCTCTGCAAAGCCCAGAGAATCCAGGAGGCGGCCTGCCGGGCTGCCGGGCTGCTGGGAGCAGGAAGAGGACGGCCACGTGAGGAGTTCAACCCTCAGCCTCTGCCCCACCCCCCGGCGAGCGCCGCTGAAATTAACCCAACTGCCACCGGTGATCGGGGACAGTCGCCTCGGAGGGAGGGTCTCCTCCCCACTGCCAGCCCCCAGCAAGGTGCACGGTCTGCTCGGCTGGCACACAGACCGTAAGGGTCCCTGTTCTCTGCTTCTGTTTCACGCAAAGAACTCCACGCCCGTGGGTGGCGTGCGTGGGGTGCTGGGCGAGGAGAGAAAAGTGAGAACCCTTCAGGACACGCCCGGAACTTTCACTTCCCTCTTCAAATGGAAACATCTTGAAACCCGGGAACGGAAGGAGCATTAAAACGGTCCAACCCAACGTTTTAAAGATGAGAAACCCAGGCTGGTCGGGGAGGGGTCAGTAGCTGAGCTGAGCCGCAGGCAGAGAAATCAGGCCCGTATCCGCGACCAGCTGAGCGCCCGCGGGGAGCCCTGCTTCCGGGGGCGTGTCTGAGAGCCGCTTCCTGCAGGGAGCACCCCATCACCCAGGTTGTCACAGAGGAAGACGGGCAAAGACAATTTCCTCTCCGTTTGGGAGAATTCCAAGTAAATTATTTCCCTTCTACAGGGTAATGGCGTCATTCTTTAAATTTGATGTGTGGTGTACGACGTTGTCAATATATTCTGAGAAAAATATTCATCAGATTTTCTTGAAACCTTTCTTTTAAACATATATTTAGACTATAGATAACATGGTACATAATATTGTTTGTGCTTTTAGAAGTAGTTTTCGCTAATAATTTAATTGTTCGGATTGTCTGAAAGCTAACCCTGGATGCTCTTTGCCCCTAGACTCTAGCCATGCTGATGAGGTAGAGACACTGTCCCCAGTAGCTTTTTTTAATTAATAGACTTTATTTTTCAGAGCAGTGTTGGGTTCACAGCAAAATTAAGAGGAAGGTACACAGACTCCCCGTAAACCTGCTGCCCCCTTGCATGCACAGCCCCCCCATTATCAACACTCCCATCAAATGGTACATTTGTTACAGTTGACGAACCTACACTGACACACCATCAACCATACGGAACCCACGCTGGGGTTCACTCTCGGTGCTGTACTTCTACGGGCTTGAAAAAATGTATAAAGACTTGTATCCACTCCCACAGCGTCACACAGAGTATTCTCACTGCCCTAGAATTCTTCTGTGCCCCCCCGTTCATCCCCCCGTCCTCCCTGACACCAGCAACCAGTGATGTTTTTCACCGGCTCCATAAATTTGCCTTGTCCAGAATGTCATATGGCTGGAATCATACAGAATACAGCCTGCTCAGACTGGCTGCTTTCACTCGGTCATATTCATTGAAGCTTCCTCCATGTCTTTTTGAGGCTCGACAGCCATTTCTTATGACCACTGAATACTATTCCATTGCCTGGATGCACCACCGTTTATTCACCCATTCACCTACCAAAGGACATCTTGGTTACGTCCAGGTTTGGGCGGTTATGAATAAACCTGCTATAAACATCCATATGCAGGTTTTCACGTGGACATGTTTTCAGCTCCTCTGGGCAAATGCCAAGGAGCACAATGGCTGGATCCTGTGGTAAGAGTCTGCTTCGTTTTGTAACTAACCACCAAACTTTCGTCCCCCGTGGCTGCACCATGTGCGTTCCCACCAGCAGTGAGGGTTCCTGCTGTTCCACACCCTCGCCGGCATTTGGCGATGTCAGCGTCTGGGTTCTGGCTGTTCTAGTAGGTGTGCTGTGCTCATTATTGTTTTACCCAACGCATTTTTCAACAACGTCGTTCATCTTTACCACCATATTTAAAGGACACCAAGGTATAAGTGTACACGCATGTGTGTGCTATGTACTGTGTATCTACATATATGTGCGTGTTTTCATGCCTGCAAATGTGTGTAGGCATATGTAGATGTGTGTTGTGTATATGTACATGAATGTGTGTATATGTGTACATGTGTATGTATATGTGTCTACCTCCATGTGTGTATGGGTGTATACGTGTCTACTGTGTACGTACATGTTTATGTGTATAACGTGTGTGCATTGGTGCCCACGTGTATGTATGTGTGTATAGATACACACAGCCTCTAAGATTTGTTAAACGGCCAAACTCACCACAAGAACAAGGAAGCAGGCTTCCCTGGTGGCGCAGTGGTAGAGAATCCGCCTGCCAATGCAGGGGACACGGGTTCGTGCCCCGGTCCGGGAAGATCCCACGTGCCGCGGAGCGGCTGGGCCCGTGAGCCGTGGCCGCTGAGCCTGCGCTCCGCAGCGGGAGAGGCCGCAACAGTGAGAGGCCCACGTACGGCAAAAAAAAAAAAAAAGAACAAGGAAGCTGCTCTTCCAACCTCTAAACTCATCCCAGAAGCAGATGTTTCTAACACCTCTGTCCCAGAAACCTGGTTCCCTCACTTATTCCTCAACAAACAACTTCACTGCTGCTTTCTCCGCTTCCGCCGGAGGGCGGCGTACACTCTCGTCGGCACACCTCTGAGCATGTCCGGTCCCGTGTCCACAGCGAGCCTGTGAGGCCCCTTCCCTCTCCAATGAGTGGACTCGTCCCCGTGCGCACTGCTCTGTGCTGCCCCCGACGCCCGGACATGATGGCCCTGCTCTAACGTCCCGCCGGACCAACAGGCAGCACAGCCGTGGGACGTGCACTCGGAGCAAAGACGGACAAGCACGGCTCTGCTCTCAGGGCAGGTGGCCACACAGCACTAAGTACACGCAACTTATTCACCTCTAACTGTGACGTGGGCCGCGGTGGACAGGCTACGAGGACAGCACGAAGAAGGGGCACCAGCCCCGCGCCACAGGCAGAGGCCCCAGAGGAGCGGCGTCTAAGGAACGGGCTGGCCCGCGCGGGGCTGGCGAGGCCCTGCAGGCTGGGGAGCTGGACCTGCAGCGGGAAGGACGCGCCTGGCCACCGGGGCTCCGGGACCAAGAGGGACAGAGCTCCAAGGCTGGAGCAAGTGGGCAGGCAAGGCGGCCGTGAGGGCGCGGCGAGGGCTCGGCCTTCCTCCGGGGGCTGCAGGAGGCTGCCAGGGCCTTGCAGACAGGGGCCGCTCTCTGCCGGAAGCCACGGGGCTGAAGGGGGCTGCCCGTGCAGAGGGGGTGGCTCAGCGAGGGTGGTGGAGATGGAAGAGCTAGACGGACCCGTGGCCTTTTCGGAGGCGAGCCCGCAGGACAGGATGGTCCCACCCCCGTGTCTGCGTCCCAGAGAGGCCCCGGGCTCACGGCGGTGTTGTGAGAGGCGGCTCATAGCACGCGCGTTTCTCCAAAGCGGCAACAAAGGCCGCTTGAGGCTGGCCGGCGGAGGTGGGGAAACAGCAGCAGCCTCCTGACGGCCACTGGCCCCGAGCACTGCCCACGGGCCTCCAGGGGAGCGAGAGTGCGTTCTTCCAGGGAAGTCAGCCCCCAGACCTCTGTGGGAGGTGAGCACAGCAAGCACAGGTGCAGGCATGGACTTGAACTTCCCGAACTCGGGGAACTCAGCGGAACCCCGAGGCCGTCCCCACATCCCCCGTCCACTCTGCGGAGGAGAAGGCTGGGCCCCGCCGCCTCTGCGGACGGGGACTGGATGGGCCTGAAGACAGGGACGCGAGGGACGCCTGAGGCCCCGAGAGAGCAGGTGGCCATCTCCCAGCCAAGCAAGCACCACCGACCGGAAGCTCCGGGAGCAAAGGCTCTGTTCCGAGACCCTCTGATTCTCAGTCACCTAGAACTGGGAGGCAGATTTCTTCCACCGGAAAGGGAAAACATTAACAATTTTTGCGTTGGATTTTTGGAAGAATGTGAAACAACTGCTTGTTTAATATTGTCTGTTCATCTGTTTTCACCAGCTCTCCTCGGAGCACCGTTTCTACAGGCAAAAGTCATTTTCACTCGTAACCATCACTGTGTCCTCAATACCTATGCAGGCCCATCCCAAGGCCCTCCTCCCGGACCAGCTTTCCAGGCCACTTCCCCCTGAGAAGGTGGGACTGCATGTGGTGCCAGCCTCACCACCGCACGTCTGTGCACACACGTGCACTCACATCTCCATGTCGACAGGACCCCCCTCACCCCCCAACCCTTGGGCACCAACATACTTCTCTGGTCCAGGAGTGCCCGAGCTCCCAGAAGGCAGGCGTCACAGCTCCCACCTCTTAAACCTCGCAAGCGTCTGACACTGCACCCTGCAGCCACTGTGCATTAAATAAATATCTGTATCTGATTACCTGGTGTTTCTCCATTCGCCAGGAATAAAACAGAGATGCCCAGAGAAATGTATAACACCACTAGCTAGAACCCTAATCTCACGTAGATTTAGAAGTCTTCAACTCCCAGCAGATGACCTGGCTGGATTAAGGACCCGAATCACTGAGGCAAAACAGAAGGGGTCACGGTGGGGACAGCAGACGGGGAGCACGTGTCCCCATATTTTCTCAGCCAACACCACGCCCCCTCCCCGCTCATACTGTCAGGCTCAGGTGCTGGCTCCCCCCGAGCACATCCATTTCCCAGCCTCACACGTGGAGAAGGGGGGCCTAGTGGACCTCTGCCTGGGGGAGGGACACGTGGAGATGCTGAGCCTTCACCCTCAAGATGCCGTGGCTTTCAGGGACTGCTGCGTGCTGGGTGTCTCAGAGAACGACCCAGAACCATCAGGTCAGGCCAGTGGGCAGCCGTGGGCTGGAACAAGTCGGTTTAGGCTCCCCGAGACACTCAGTGATGTGCCTCGGGCTCGCGTTAAAGGACCTTCTAAGAAAAAAGCCTATGGAACCTAATCGTGCACCTGCTGAGAACAGTCACCCCCGGTTTCACTGCCACCTTTATCCTGAGACCACGGGAGGACCCCCGCCCCAGACCCCAGCGCTGGGATGGACTGCCTTCCACCTCCCAGGACCCTCTCTGCCTGGGCCCACCAGGTGGCTCCTGTCAGGTTACCAACGTTTCTCAGTTGTGCAGGCTTTGGTACTGTTCATTTCAGTGAAGTAAATATTTTCTTTGCTCCCGTAATATTCCATCCTCTTTCCTCCTTTTCTAAGGTCTTTGCCTGTTTTTGTTTGCTATATGTCTTTTTTACATTTCTTCATTATCTCTTTGGGAAGAGATCATAGGACGTGGGATTAATAAAGACGATGCGATCACCTAACCTCGACTCTCAAAGTGGGCTAATTAGCTGAGGACACATTTACAAATTATTGCAACGTACACAGCTGCTCAGTGATTGTGTGACTAGTTTATGCGCGTACATAACACACATGTGTAAACGTGTTATCTTGGTTCCCTGGAAACCTCAAAATCAATGTTCTTGATTTTGGAGCAAGAAGAGACAGGCAGGAAAGGTGCCACAATTATAAAGTCTTTGAAAATGAGGGTGCACCAGAGGTGGCTGTAAAGTAATTATGGGGCCGGTGAGAGACATAACATGAGTCATCTGTGTCAGAATTCCTTGTGAGGGAAGAACAGGCAGGGTCCTTCCCTCACAAGGAAGGCCACGAGGCCCGCGTGGGCACCAGCCTTGCTCCTTTCTACAACCACAGGTGATCACATGCTGTGCCATCATGCAGGTCCTCGAAACACTGTATACAGTAGGCACCAAACTCACGTTCATGCTCCTCGTGAGGGGACCAGCCGTGGGAAGAGAGTAACAACAGAAATCTG
Source organism: Kogia breviceps (assembly GCF_026419965.1). NCBI lineage: Eukaryota > Metazoa > Chordata > Mammalia > Artiodactyla > Physeteridae > Kogia > Kogia breviceps. The sequence goes on along the minus strand of NC_081318.1, from coordinate 815,632 downwards.
TCTACAGCAGCCCAGGGCAGGGCAGGCAATCTGTCTACAGCAGCCCAGGGCAGGGCAGGCAGGCACAGCAGGCGAGGCCACGGGCCTCCCAGGCCTTTGGAATTTAACCCTGGCTCAGAAATGGCAGGGCTCCGGCGGCACCTTCAGGGGACCCGGCACACGCCCCGCCCGCGGGCCACGCCTGCTGCGCGCTCCGCCCACGCAGAGCTGCCCGTCACACTTGGTAAGACGGCCTGCTTGTTCCCTCTCCCAGCGGGAAGGTGGCAGGAAGGACAAAGCGGCAACAGGGGCCCCTCACGGCTCCGCCCCGCATGCAGCGCCGGGTCCTCGGCAGCCGCGGCCGCAGCTCTGCCCCCGCCGCACCCGCGCCAGCCGCTGGGACTAGGGAGGCGGGGCAGCAAGACACACACAGGCTCGCACACACTCCCGTGCACACGCATTAGAGCAGCTGGGAGCCTTCCCACGCCGCCGACCCTGTGCTGCGTCCCCCTCGGCACCGGGCGCACCGACCCGGCCGGCCTCTCCCGGCAGAGCGCTCCCCAGGGCGGGGCGCATGCGCACGAGCCTCACCTTCCCCGCGCTCGCGGCTCCACCTCGGCCAGCCTGGGGCCTCGGACCCCGGGCTATAGGGACGCGGGCGCACCTCACGGTGCGGGGCCCTGCGGGAGACCCCGTGGGTGCTCAGAGCGCAGGCTCAGCCTGACGGGCCGAGGGCACCCGTGCCCTCCCCTCTAGATTGGAGGCGCCCCTCACGCCGGGCGGGACAGCTGTCATCACAGAGGAAGTGCCAAGCACAGGCCACACCAAGGGGCCCCACTGCAGAGGCCTCCCTGCCCCCTCAGCACCAAGCCCGCGGCCTGTTAATCAGGCCTCAGGCACACACACCCCTCGCCCCTGGAGAAGCAAAGCCAGGCTCTGCACTCCCCCATTGCAGAGTCCACGGCCAGGCAGAGTCGTCTCCCCGTCTGTAGACGGCCACCTGCACTAGGCTCGCAGGCCAGCCCGGGGAGCCCCAGGCGCCAGTGCCCTGATGTTCCAGGCTGGAGCACCCTTTCATTCTTTCCTGATTCCCCTTCTGGGACCCCTCCGAACCCCAGGCTTTTCCCCACCCACCCCTCCAGGTGGAAGCTGCCCTGCAAGGAAGCCTGGGCCTCTGCACCGCGCTGCGCAGGGCTCCCCTTGATCCCACAGGACCTCTTCCACTATCGTGGCACAGGAAGGAGCCCACTGCTCTCTCAGAGCCCCAGGGCTCTGCACCCAGGGGTGCAGCAGCAAGAAAAAAGCCCTCCCCAGGTATTTTGGAGAAGAGAAAAAACTTCTTTGAATTGATGAAATATCCTCCACATACATTTCTGCAACGAAGCTATAACATTGTTTCTATTCTCGGGGAGCGCAATTCCAGGCTCCTGGGATGGGGCAGCGTGTGCATGGCAGGGCCGGGGACGGACAGCGGCCTGAGCTGTCCTCAGTTGCCCACTGGCCTCAGGCCCCCGGGCTCAGGAGGTGGTGATACCCCACCACCCCTTCTGTAAATGCCAGGGGTCCATTTCCCCACCCCTCAAAGTGGAAGGAGGTCCAGGAAGGTAAACTTGGTACGGAGCCCCAGGCCAAGGGGCCGGGCTGGGGGTCAGGGCACAGCCAAGCAGAGGCCAGGCTGCCCACACGGGGAGAGCGCGAAGACGGCCAAGAGCAGAGCCCGCTCCCATCCGCGCACTTTCCTGAGCATTTTACTTGTAACAACTCATCGAGCGCCAGCCGTACGCTCCCAGCGACGTGCCGCACATGGGCCCCGTCAGCCCACTTCACACAGACGGTCGGGAGTCACCCAAAGTTACAGCCTCAGCGCCCACCGTAATGCCTGCGGGTCCAGCCGGGATCCTCCAAATGGCCTCCCTGCGCTGTCTCGCATCAGCAGAGCACAAGCCTCCTTTCAGAACGTGATCCCCGTTTTTGACACAGAAAACGCGGTTGTCATAGTTACGCTGCAGTGATGGAGTGTCTTGTTCTCTAAAATCCCTGTGGTCCCGTGTATGTCAACTCTCAAAATAGGAGTGAACGTTTACGGATGGTTGCAGAGTGCCAGGCCCCATTCTGACACACTCGACCCGGTTAATCCTATGACAGTCCTCAGTGGTCTAAGCTATCACGGTCCCCTTTCTCTGTCGGGAAAACTAGGGCCCAGACAGGTTGAGTGAGTTGCCGCAGGTCACACGGGAAGTGGCAGGCTGGCTCCGGCTCCCATGCTCTTTACCACCGTCCCACCAGCTCTCTCACGCGGCTGTGACAGCAGCACCCAGCCAGGGCGTGGGGAGCAGGGCCAGCTGCCCCAGGCTCGGGCAGCTCAAGGGCCCTCGCCATTGGGACTGCCTGAGCCCACATCCAGGACGGGAGGAGAAAGGAGGCTGGCCAGCACGTGGCTCCTGTAGCCAGCGGGCACCAGCGACAGCTCTCTGTGGACTCCGTGCCTCGGCCACGTCGCCCCCGGCCACAGGACGCGTCCACGGCCTTCAGGAGGTCGTTCCCCACCCCTGCACGTGGCCATCCTGGAGGCGGCACCTCCCACCCACCGGGCTGAGGCGAGCGAGGGCAGCTCCACCATGGTGACCGCCCAGACGCGGGGTTACCGAGGCAGCTGGGGCTCCCCCGATTGAAACAGGGACCCACAGACCGGTGCTGCCCCCAGCCCTGCGGTCAGCCCTGCCACGCCGGCACTCCCAGCTCAGCTCAAGGCTGAGGGCTGGATGAGGCCAGAGCGTCCTCACTGCTCAGCTGCTCCCACGTTTCCCAAGGAAACAAAATCAAAGGCAAAGCGTCCGATAGTCGCCGTGACTCACGGACACCCTCAGCGTCTGACAGAACGGAGAGCTCGAAGGAACCCGGATCTTAAGAAACTAACATTCTACGTAAAGTATCAAGACAAACACGATTTTTCTTCCGAAAGCAAACAATCTACACAACTAGGCCCTGTGCAGTGTCGCTGGGAATGTACAGAGGTGCAGCCGCTGTGGAAAGTATGCAAGTCCCTCAAAACCTTAAATGTAGAATCACTGCATGGCTCAGCAGGCCCGCTTCTGGAGGGATCCCAGGACACACACGGGGAGGCGGAGGCCTGGGGAGAGCCCCCAGCCAGTCAGGAAACACTTCTCTGGCTTCGCTTGGGCCCTGGTGCCCTGGACCCTCCTCCCAGCGGGACCCTGGGATGAGAGACGCCTGTCAGCTGCTGACCCAACCACCCGCAGGTGTGAACTGTGCAACCTCATGCTGAGGCAACCAGAAACCATCAGAACCAGCTTCCAGGATGCACAGGGATCCCATTAAACAAAACCAAAGCTACCTTTTGGGGACCCCGGGGGGCATCGCACTTTTCCGGGGGGAATGGCCTCAGGAACGCACTGGGGAGGTGGGAGAGGGCAGAGCCAGCAGCCTGGTGGGTGCCACGGGCCGGCGGGGGCCCTGCCACCCCTTCCCCCGGGGCTGCCCCCGCACAGCCGGACCCCGACGTGGAAGGCCGTCCACGTGACCTGGAGGCTTTCCTCAGAGGTGGTTTAGGCTCCTGCCGCGCAGAGAGCCGAGGGGAGGGTGCACAGGACCCCCAGACGCTGGGAGCCTCCTCCGCTGACCCCACCGCCAGCTCTGCGCGGTGCTTCCCTTAGAACAGGCCGGCCACCGCCTCCCGGTGATCACCGAGAACCAAGGCGGGGCCGGGTCTGTGCAAGGTCGCCAACCACGCCCGGCTGCAGCTAAACTCCTTAGGGACTTCCGACTGCTGAAGACCCAAGTGTTTGGGGCTCCGGCACAGAAAGTTCTGGACCTCAGAGCCAGCCGGTGGGAGCTGGCATCTGGGATTCTGAGCACAGCACTGACCGTCAAAGCCAAATCACACCTGAGCCTCCAAAGCTCAGCCCTTCCTGCAAAGAACACCCAACTCAGCATCATGAAGGATGGCTTCCAGTTGCTGGAATCGGATGGTCTACGCGGGGGCAGCAACAGGTCCCCAGTGGAGGCGCTAACATTCCTGAGCTGCTTCCTCCGTCTTTCTGGCCTCTGCTCTCTTCCCAGCATGGCTGGACCCCGGCCTGGCCACCTGCCCGATGCTCGCGCCCCAGCGGCTGCGCCTCCACGCCTCAGCCCACAGACCCCACACCCTGGGATTCTGGAATACACAGGGTTTTTTTAAACCAGAGCTGAAGAGAGCAGTGGCGTGTATTGTATTCAGGCCCCTTCGTCCTACAGACTGGAAGGCCGAAGTCCTGAGGGGCTGGGCGACCTGCCCGGGTCGCCTCTGTCCTTGCCCCACCCCCGCCCCCCGCTCACCACCAGGACGCGCGCCGCCTGCAGCCACCCTCACCCTTGGCCCTGGTCTGATGCTTTGGTGCCCTCGGTTTTCCATCAGCAGGTGACAACAGAGTAAAATTTAAGGTCTGGGTGGAAAGACAACACCCAGCTTTGGGCTAAGTCCTAAGAAGATCCAGGTCGGATGGCTTCCACACTGCTGAGTACCACGTTGAAGCTGCAGTTCATGCTCGCTTCAGGCCTGAAGGGCTGCGTCTGCCTCACACCTGAGTTCTACTGGAGGGCGAGGAGACAATAGCTGGAAACAGGCTCCAGTCCTAGCTTTGCCGCCAGCCTGCTGTGCAACCCCGGGCATGCAACTTCCCTTCTCTGCGCCTCAGTTCCTAAAACACAACAGCTGAATCAGATATTTTCCAAGATCCATTCTGGTTCGAACGCTCTGGGCTTACGTGAAAGCCCGTGGGGCCCCGGGAGCCTCTGCACTGCAGCTGTTCTGAGAGCAGGAACTGCTCACCTTCACCCCTTCTGAGAGTGGCAGCCAGCCCCCCGCCAGGACCTGCCCCTCCCTGCACTGGGCCCACCTGTCCACTTGTGTCCGAACAGAGAGCTGAACAGAGGCGGCCGCCACAGCCAGAGACCCGCGTGGTGCGGCCCCCTAGCAGCCGGGGGGCCTCGGCCCGAGAGCACCAGGCGCGCCGAGGTTCGTGCCGGTCCCCAAAGCACCAGGCTTTGCAGAGCTGCTCAGCCACTCTCAAGATCCAGCGTCCACCAGCTGGACGCCACGGGGATTGCTGTCCACACCGGCGGCCGCAGGGGACGAAATCCAGAGGACTCTAGGCGGAGAGGAGTGCCGCGCCTGTGGCCCCTGAGAGCGTGGAGAGGAAGCCGGCTCCCGACGGGGGAAGCTCGGCCCCTCGGCCGCTGCCCAGCTTCCAGGACCCAGCACTGACCAGCCTCCAGGCATCTCACTCTCAGGACTGAGGTCACAGCCATTGAGCCTTAAGTCCAATCTTTTTTTATGGTGGAAAATTGTTTCACACTGTTTCACACACACACACACCCGTGCCAAACGTCTTTGTGGCTCTGCCTCTGCGGCAGTTCAATAAATTATTAAAATCCTCACCGTTGGCATACAAGACGGCTAATGTAAAAGATGGTCATTTTCAGCATAAGGACGGCAAAGCCGGTTTGACTGCTGAATTGCTGATAAAACCCTCCCCGGACTCTCAGCCACTCGTCCCTCTTTGTTTCACCTCGTATGTGAACGGTTATGTTTTTTAGAAAACCGCATCCAGCCTATTGTTTTGCCCCTTTTCTCCCACATGCTGGGGACTCCAGGCGAATGTAAGACTCAGCAAGGCAGGCTGACCGCTGAGGGCAGCACACGTCTGCTTCCCTCTGTTTCTCGGCTAGGATTTCCCATTTCAACTCCAAACTCATCCGACTCACGCTACAGCTCTTTGCTGCTGCCTTACTTTTGTTGTTGACGTCGTCAGAGGAAAGCAGAACATCATTAAAAATCATGATAGTGAACTCCAACGGAAAGGCGACCAGAATTCTAGCACAAACCCGGTGCTGGCCTGCAACACAGGCCCAAGGCATGCCTCTAAGTGAGCGAATAAGAGGGCTGTCTCAACGCGCACCAGCCTCGCGGAGAAGAAAATGCAGAGATAGAGATGGAGCCTCACGTCTTCTCTAGGGGTCAGATATGTGGACAAGTGGAAACATGATAAAAAAAAAGCTAAAGTACGATTTCTAATAGCCAAACTGTCTTTGCATTTTCTATGGAGAAGTTAGATGGACTGTCCCGGGGAGAGAACGTTCACGTAGACCAACCAAAATGCATCACGTCACCCTCGAAATCGCTGCTGGGAAGCAGGAAGCACCTTCGGGAGCCCAGCCTGGAGGAGCCAGAGGACCGTGCGACTTTCGCCCTGCGCTCAGCCGCCCTGGTCGTCAGGGGTTTGGGGTTTGAATTTTGTTGGTTTGTTTCTGAAAATAACAGGAACCAAATGATCTGAACCTCTCTTCCAATTCTAAAATTCCACGTTCTTTCACGAACAACCAGGAAATAAAAGCCAAGATTCAAGGGCAGAGGCGGAGTGGAGCGGACGCGGGGCTTGTGCGCAGGAAGACGGCTCCCAGACGCCGGCGGGGTCTCAACTACACTAAAAGGGGCATTTACTGGAAGAAAGACAATTAAAAGATGAAGAAGCAAACACCAAACCACTGACTGCGCCCGCCCGATCTGCAGAGCTGCAGGCCTCGGCTGCAAGCTCTCGGGGGCTGACACACCGGCCAGGCTTTGGAGCTTGCACGGTGTTTCCCTTCTTTTCTTGGAGGCAACAGGATTAACCAGCCCGCCAGCCCCACCTCCAGGTCCTGGGAGGCCAGGCTCCTCCTGGCAGAGAGACCCGCCCAAGGCTGGCTCCAAGGCACTCAGCAAACTCCATTTCGGGAGCTCGGATCCCACGCAAACCTCCGTGGGCTTTCGGGTTTGCCGCCCTCTGTCCTGGGCGCACAGACAAAAAGCAGCAGGAGGCAAGGCGGTGTATCTGAGGCAGCTGATCTCCCGTCACCAGCCCTCTGGCCCAGCCCGCTGCCTGGGAGCCGGGCCGCCTCTCTTATCAGCCCGGACTGCTCCACTGACTATACAGAGAAAACCAGAAGGGCCTGGTGCTGAGGGCTGGGAGCAGCACTGAACAAAAATAGCACATTATGTGGGAATCTGTTAGCCCTCATCGCATCTGGACAGTGACAGTTACTCAAAAACAGCCATCCTTCACTTGCCTCTGCACCCACTCCTGTTCCACCTACTGCAAAGGGTCTCGCCCACCTTCCAGAGAGAGGGAGGGAGAGGGAGGGGGAGGGAGGGGAGGGGAGGGAGGAGGAGAGAGGGGGGAGGGAGGGGAGGGGAGGGAGGAGGAGAGAGGGGGAAGGAGGGGGAGGGGAGGGAGGGGGAGGGGAGGGAGGGAAGGGGGAGGGGGGAGGGAGGGGAGGGAGGGGGAGGGAGGGAGAAGGAGGGAAGAGAGGGGAGGGGGAGGGGGGAGGGAGGGAGAGGGAGGGGGAGGGAGGGGAGGGGAGGGAGGAGGAGAGAAGGGGAGGGAGGGGAGGGGAGGGAGGAGGAGAGAGGGGGAGGGAGGGGGAGGGGAGGGAGGGGAGGGGAGGGGGGAGGGAGGGGAGGGAGGGAAGAGAGGGGAGGGGGAGGGAGGGGAGGGGAGGGAGGAGGAGAGAAGGGGAGGGAGGGGAGGGGAGGGAGGAGGAGAGAGGGGGAGGGAGGGGGAGGGGAGGGAGGGGAGGGGAGGGGGGGAGGGAGGGGAGGGAGGGAAGAGAGGGGAGGGGGAGGGAGGGGAGGGGAGGGAGGAGGAGAGAGGGGGAGGGAGGGGAGGGGGAGGGGGGAGGGAGGGGGGAGAGAGAAGGAGGGAAGAGAGGGGAGGGGGAGGGGGGGAGGGAGGGGAGGGAGGAGGGGACTTGTCCATACCCAGGTTTATCATAAGGATCCCTCTCCCCTTCCCCCTCTTTCTCCCCCCCCTCCTCTTCCCCTCCCCACTTCCCTGCCCCCTCCACTCTCACAGACAGAGGCAGCTCCTCAGAATGGAAGGTCCCGCACGCTGAGTCACCCACATATATGCCCTCCAGCCCAGGGGCACCCGGCCGAGCCACTCACAGCCCCGAGTCTGGGAAGCCCAGAGGGCCTGCCCCTGGCTCGAGCCTCAGGAGGATGCCCCAGCCAAGGTCAAACCCACTGAGACGCTCTCCCCGCCTTGCTCCCAGCTCTGTCCTCAAGCTGGTGGAAGGAGGACCGAGTGGCTGGAGAGGCGCACTGGGGAGGGTGGCTCTGTGGCCACCAGCCTTCCCCTCAGCGGGGTCCGGGGGGAGCAGACCCCAGGCCGGAGCCTCGCCTCAGGGTCCCGCCCTCTGGCCCGCCAGGAGCCCAGCTCTCCTGGGATGGCGATGCGTGTGTGGGCGCTCCTCCCCCCAGACCCAGCGAGGCCCCACGCGCTCAGGGAATGTGTTAGGGTGCATCCTGGAGACGACCTCACCCTCACCCTCACCCTCACCCTCCCGACGCTGAAAGTGCAGGGCCGGGGGCTCCAGGGCCCTGGTCTCCCCTCCCTCAGCGCTCTGCGCGCTCACCGGGGGGGCAGTGGGACCTGCTGTACTGGAGGCCCCTGTTTCACCTCACCCCTCCCAACAGTCCCAGGACGCTCTCCACATCCCGGGGTCCAGTCCATGCAGCTGGGAATCGGCTCCCCACCCCCCCAGGACTCAATCTCCTGGCCCCTCCGACCCCCGGCATCGCCTACGCTCCCCGGTGTCCAGTGAGCCCTGCATTCTGGAACCATCACTGGCCCACCTGTCCCCTTGCAGTAGGGAAGGTGGGTCCCACTTACCAGAATGCTTGGCCCATGGAAACTACTTAATAATAAGGTACCAAAATCGAAAGCAGGGACGTGAAGAGATATTTGTACCTGCATGTTCACAGCAGCCAGGAAGCAACTCAAGTGTCCACTGATGGATGAACAGATAAACAAAATATGGTCCACCCATGATGCAGCCTGAAAAAGGAAAGAAATCCTGACAGCTGCTACAATAGAAGGACAAATACTGTATGATTCCACGTATATGAGCACCGACAGTGATCAAATTCATACAGACAGAAAGTAGATGGTGGGTCCCAGCGGCTCGGGGGGGTGGGTGGTGGCAGGGGGAGTTGTGTTTAATGAGGACGGAGTTTTAATTTGGGAAGATGAGAAACTTCTGGAGATGACGGTGGTGATAGCCGCACAACAATGTGAATGTGCTGGATGCCACAGAATTACGGACCCAAAGGTTAAAATAAATGGTAAATTTTATGTTATGTATATTTCACCGCATTTCTAAAAGAGCAATGAGAGACTCGGCGAATGAATGGGAAACCGAGCGGGAGAGAGAAGCGCCCCACTTGGAGGAGGGTGATGGCACACAGGCCTGCAGACTCACCGGGCTGTAAATTCGAGGTGGCGTGAAGTGATGGTCAGAGAGCTGCCCAGAGATAAGGGAGAAGCAGCGCTACTCCCCGGGGCCCGCAATCCAGAACCTCATGGGCCAAAGCCGTCCACGTGTGGGTCAAAACGCATCATCAGACCCCAAGACCTCATTAGAGACAAGCATGTTCAGTGAAAGAGCCCATGATTTAACTTGAAAGTGTCTTGGTTTTGATTTGAACCAGATCAGCTCCTGGGTGGATGAGGTTTTTTATTTATATTTTTTTAAGATTTTTTTTTTTTTTGATGTGGATCATTTTTAAAGCCTTTATTGAATTTGTTACAATATTGTTTCTGGTTTATGTCTTGGTTTTTTGGCCGCGAGGCACGTGGGATCTTAGCTCCCCGACCAGGGATCGAACCCACACCCCCTGCATTGGAAGGTGAAGTCGTAACCCGTGGACCACCAGGGAAGTCCTGGATGAGTTTTCTTAAATAGTGGATTTACAAAAACAACTTCATTTGGTTTCCTGTTGGCAAAGAGATCTCTGGTGAGGCTGACAGCCAGCCTGCTCCCTGCCAGTCCCCAGACGGACCTCCTGATGAAGAGCCAGCTGGACCCAGGAGCCTCCTCCAGACAAGGTCAAGGACAGTCCCTGTCCTCACATGGCCTTCACAGGTTTCCATCAAAAGGACCAATTCCAGCAACTCTCTACGTCGTTTTCTCAAAGACTAAAAAATAGTAATTCCTATGAAGCAAACACGGACCATCCTTAATTACTGCGCTGCAGCCATGGCTATTTAAAAACCAAGCTCAGAGAAGAGCTGACAAACATTAATGAGCAGTGATGCACACATGGTAAAGGAAATGAAAGGATAATGAAAGTAATTTATCTGAAAATTAAAATATGATTAAGAATGGCAGCCCTGCAAGAGCCCAGATGCCTAAGGAAAGGAAAGTGCAGCCAGCTCTCATTAGCTGAGGTCCTGATGAAATCGCTTTCCTTTCTCTGACAGTTTTAATATCAAGTAACTGCACTAATAGATAGGGTGTCCTCTCGGAACCCAAGACCTGGGACACATGCAGAAGTAGGGCGCCGAGGGCACCACATCTAGTGGGGCCTCACCGAGACCACACTCAACAGAGGGTCCCTCAGATGGGGGCGTGGACCCTAGTGTCCACCCACACCCAAGACACTGCTGGCACCGCTGACAGAATCCTCACAGAGTCTGGGCTCTAATTCTCAGACTCTGAGACCACAGTAGCCACAGGAGACAGACAGCAGGTTCTCAAGACTTTACAACATGGCACCACCTGACTTCAGCTCAGGTACTGCCCAGGCAGCCCGGAGCCATCCGGGGAAAGTCAGACCAGGTGACCTTACAGGTGGATCCTGAAGCAGGTACGGACGTGAAGGCACTGAGAGGTTGGACCCTAGTGTCCCCACTGGCTCCACAGTTGACCTCACGCGGGCCTCGCACAGGAGGCTCCCGGGGCATTCCCTGCCCACGTTCAGTCACCGGGGCTCTGGCACAGACTCGGGCCCTCCGGGGCATCTCAAGCCGGCGCAACCAGTGCCGTGTTGACAGCGGCGCCGCAGAACCATGCCTGGCCTGGGCTGTGCAGCCCGCCTGGCCTCTTGCACTGGCCCTGACCTCTGGGCCACTCCTGCTGGGATCCCCACCTCCCTGCCGGGGCTCAGGCCCCGCTCCCCTCTCGCCCACGGCTTCTCCCCTCGCTCCCTGAGTATAGGTCACCCTTCACATGTGCCACCTGAACCATACCTTTTCTGTTATGCACTTTAGAACCCAGTCCCAGACTGGAGAGGTGAGAAAGTTGAGGTACCTCCCGCCCCGCCCCCCGTCCCCAAGCTCTTCCAAGGGCGCTGCAGGGGCAGCGGTGTTCCTCTGCTCACCAAGAACACAGAGGCACAGCCAGACTACAGCCAAGCGGCTGTCACCAAACGTCAGGACCCCCCCCCAAGGGATCAGGCAACAGGGATGGATGGGCCAGAGGAAGGCTGGGGCAAAGAGCACACACACACCCGCACACACACACACACACACACACACAGACACACACACACACACGGGAGAAAAACATTCTTTTCTTCACCTCTAATGAAGGAGGTGCAAACGAGAGCAACACAGTGGTTTTGCCCAAAGGGGCGGCAAAGGTTTCGTGTGGTGATGGTTCTGGCCGCTGCTGTTTGCTGAACGTTCAGCCTCATCCATTTTAAAACCAAATAATTACTGTTGGGGAGCGTGTAAGTGGGGCACGCTCTTTCTAAAGGACAATTTTGCAATCTGGGCGAAAGTTTTAAAATATTCAGACCTTTCTCTAAAGTGCGTGGAGCACTCGGAGCGCGGACCTCGCCAGACATCAGCACGTCCGTCGTAGCTCAGGGAGCCCGCGGCTCGCTCACCAAGACAGCGGGGCGCACGCACCGGGCTCCGCGCTTCATCGGCCGCTGTCCAACGACCAGCACGCCCTCAGCTGCTCCTCTGCTCGCCACCACATTACAGCTACAACAACAGGGTGAGACTGGCAGATCTAATAAAGTGTCCTAAATTCTTAAAGTCTCAAAGAACGTCACTATTGCATGCAAATCATCACATTAAGACTGATGATATATTTATGGGCCTCAGTTTGTAGAGAATATTCAGTTATTTAAGAAAAATTCCTTTTGATTCTATAGAAAAAGAATAACCATTTGCAAATGTGAGGTGTTGGTTTTGTTTTTTTTGTTTTTTTTGTATGTGATATGCGGGCGTCTCACTGCTGTGGCCTCTCCCGTTGCGGAGCACAGGCTCCGGACGCGCAGGCTCAGCGGCCATGGCTCACGGGCCCAGCCGTTCCGCGGCACGTGGGATCTTCCCGGACCGGGGCACGAACCCGTGTCCCCTGCATCGGCAGGCGGATTCTCAACCACTGCGCCACCAGGGAAGCCCGTTGGTTTTGTTTTGGGCTTCAGGTTTGCATATTGATTTTCTACAGAGAGTGCATGATAAACATTTTGTGTTTAAGAATGTTTACAGAAATGAGAGGCATATATTTTCAAAGCCCGGGTCTACACAGTGTGTGTGCGTGAAAAAGCAGTGGACTGTCTCTCCCTCCCTCCTATACCACAAACGGTGCGATGAGGAACATCTCTGTATTTATTCTCCAGGGTAGGGGTGCAGGTCGAGGTGTGTGCACCCGGCACCAGGAGCCTGTGCCCACCCAGGGCCCGGGCGTGCGTCCTGGCGTGAGCTCCTGCAGCTGGAAGGATCCCTTCTTGAATGGGTGCACTGCACACACACGAGTACAATCACTACTGGAAGCAGCAGCAGGACACACATAAACTGCCAGTACGCCACGCACGGCTCTCCCCCCCCCCACCCCCGCTTGACGATAATGAGGAATCGCCATGGCAACCCTGAACGAGCACGACACTGCTTGTTTCCCTCACACGGCGCCAGGGAGGCATCTCCAGCGACCGGCACCCATGCTGTTTGAAGGACGGGAGGCCACGCCATCACGGGTGGTTCTCCTGCCACGTTTGGTGGGTCTGCTTCAAGGGCACCTTCCTGCTAAACCAGTCGTCATTCACAGCCGGGGGTCCTGCCCCTGGATTTTTCTCTTTGCCTCTGGTCACCAGAGATCCCAAAGCTGCTGCCACATAACTGATTTCTGTTTCCAGGGTTTGCAAATAGAAATAAACCTTGAAAAGAACTGAGGACGTGCCAAGGAAAGCGAGAGCGAAGCCGTTCCTTTCCTGATTTCTGGTGGGTGTTCCTGCTGCAGCAGCGCACACGCACCATTGCTGCAAAGATCTGTCTTCTTCTTCTTGGGACTTGCAAAGGACCACTGCAGGGCCCGGGGAGCTGACTCTGCTCAGAAGAGTCCCTGTGAGTCTCCAGGAAAGGCAAGTTCACCCAGAAGGAGGCGAGGAGCCTGTGCGTAGGCCACAGGGAACCTGCAGGTCCGGTTTCTCCACCCCTGTGTCCTCATGGGAACTACAACTCTAGGACAGAAGCGTGTGGGACAAAGGTGAAGAAGAAAGAGGACGTGAACTTGCAGCTTGTGCACGGGAACAGCTACCTCACGACCCAGTATCCGAGGACCAAGCCCTCCACGCCCGGCCAGCAGCCAGGGGCAGGAGCAGGAGCAGGACGCCCCCGCCTGGCGGGGCCAAGAGAGAAACCGGCCACCACAGGCTTCGGGAAGAGGCAGCCCCACTGCCCAGCCGCAAGGACACGTCTCTCCACCTGTACCCAGGAGGCCCACGCATCCTGTTCTGGGCAAACATCAGCCTGAATATATGCTTCCTCGTGCAAGGGTAAAAAATAGTTATCAACAGCCACAAACAACATCAGACACCAAAAACAAGAACGTGAGGGCTGAAAAATAATTCTGTAACACAAAAAAGGTAAACCTGCATGGATGGTGCAAGAAAAACATTTTTTAAAATTACTATCAGAGGGACTTCCCTGGTGGCGCAGTGGTTAAGAATCTGCCTGCTGATGCAGGGGACACGGGTTCGTGCCCAGGTCCGGGAAGATCCCACATGCCGCGGAGCAACTAAGCCCGTGAGCCACAACTACTGAGCCTGCGCTCTAGAGCCCACGAGCCACAACTACTGAAGCCCATATGCCTAGAGCCCATGCTCAGCGACAAGAGAAGCCACCGCAACGAAAAGCCCGCGCACCGCAACGAAGAGCAGCCCCCGCTCGCCACAACTAGAGAAAGCCTGCGCACAGCAACGAAGACCCAACGCAGCCAAAAATAAATAAATGTTTTTTTAAAAAAGAAAGGAGATAATAGCACAACAGGCCAGATGTAAAGGGAATTCAATGAAAAACAGAAAAAACAAAGTTTGATAAGAAAAAGTATGGGGAGAGAAGCAATAATGGAGAGTCTGGATCACAGACTCACAAGACAGAACTGTCCCCATGGAAAATCCAATCGGTCACATGGAAGCCAGACATGGAAAAATAAAAACTATGTTAACCTGCAAAACAAAGTGCTGGGAATTGTGGTGAAGAAGGTGACATACAAAGAAGACTGAGAATGAGAGCCAGCTTCAGGATAAATGCCAAGAAGAGGAAAGGGAAGGGGAAGAGGAAGGGGATAAAGGAAGAGGCGGAAGAGGAAACCAGGTGAGTGGAAAGGAAGCAAAATCAAGGTGGTAAGTCAGGAAGCCTTTCAGGACCAAAGGGTCTAGTCTGAAGATCGAAGAGTTTACTAAATACCACATTAAATTAATAATGATTTTAAAGTCCTTATATGTAACTTTTTTGAGTTACGAAGAATTAAATGAAATATTAAAATTACAGAGTCTTGGTAAAGCAGCCCATTGTAAGACAAAAGTTAAAAATATACAAGGAATTACCATTTAGAAAATGTAATGGAGAAAAATAATCTCATTCACAAAAGTAAATCACAAATTTAAATACCCAGGAATAACCTTGACATGACCAGCTACATAGGAAGGAAACAGAGGCATGAAACGAGGTCTGTGTTGCCAGGGTAAGTTCTCAGTTTACCCCGACAGCAAACTAGAGATAGATTAAATAGAATAAAATAAAACCTTTTAAAAAACTAGAAAAAAATTAGGTGACTAGTCATCAGATCTTAGAAGGAGAAAGTCTTCCAAGCAAAAAAGCAAGCAAAGGGGAGAACCAATTTAATCTCATAAAGATTTACCATGTTATTAAACCATGTAAAGAATATAATCGACATTCAGGATAAAATACCTGAAACAACCTTCACCGCTAAAGTTCACAAAAGGAAAACCACACTTTCTCAGCACAAGAAGTGAAAACTAGAACAAGCCTGAAATACTAGGAACCCAGCGTGGCGCGCGTGTGAAGGGCGCCCGGGCCTGTGCTGAGCGCCTGGAAGCGCGGCGCTCAGGGCACTGCGTCCCGGGGCCACCGCGTCCAGCCAGCTCGGGCCAGCTCGGAAGGGGCCCCGGCGCCCTGCCCGAGGCTGAGCCGCCGGTGGCCTGAGCGACCACCTGCCCGGCCCCCAGCCCGGGCCCCCTGCGAGCGCCCTCTCAACATCCTCCTGGGAAAGCCCACCTGCCATTTCTTCCGGTTTTTACACAGTTTGTGTTATTTTTAAGCGCAGGAGGTGACATTGCTAAGCAAAGCAAAGCCAGAGGAAATGCGGTGAGGGAGAGCGGGGCCCCTCTGCCCTCCAGACGGCCCACGTGCCCGGCAGCCTCAGCTCAGCCGAGCCCCGCGGCCCCGGCCCTGCACGGGCCGCCTCAGGGTGCCTTTGCTAACAGCCCCGCTGGAAATGAAGGCGGCCGCTCCACCCGGCCAGCACTCGACACAGAGAGCTCACCCAGTGGCATCGGAATCCAGGACTGTCGCGCACAAGAAACCTGTGCAGGTATGAACCAAGGCGGCTCGGTCTGGAAGGGAATGTTAACACAGCTTCTACGAAACCGCAACGGAAGCCCTGTGGCCCCATCCTAACGCCCGTGCACTGAAGAATCACCTGATGCAAATGGAGCCCCAGACTGAAGACGGGGCCGCGGCCCGGCCTGCTCTGGACGACCCCCGACGCGAAACTCCCGCTGCAGTCTGCTCGCGGGTTTGCCGAGGGCTCGGAGGCGCTCCTGTCCCGGCCGAGGATGACCGCTCTGACCTCCACAGCACCACCCGGCATGTCCTGAAGTACATTTATCTTCAGCAAGGCAAGTTAGATTGATTTAAAGGAAAATGTTGCCTTTTAGTAAACGAGTGGGCTCAGAGGCGGCGGGGCCATTTCCGTGACAAACACATATTTACTGAGAGTTCTTTTACTCCATCTACCTCTTCGGAGGAAAAGCTACACCGGCTACCGCAGAATTAAGTCAAGTCTGTCTCTCCTGGCGCAGGTATTTGGTTGTTTTGGTTTCGAGATTGCTGTTTTCCGTTGGGCTGATGTGATCCATCCATCTCTGAAATGGAGGGTTACACTGCAGCGGAGCCAATTCCCAGCAAGTGAGACTTGAAGGAGGAACAGCTTTGCATGGGAGAGGCCAGGGCCCCTCTGAACCCAGAGGTCCCCCCTCCGTGTGGCCTGCCTCCTGCCCAAGGCCACAGTCGGCCTTGCCCCAGGTGGCCCCTGAGGACCTCGGAAACAGGGGATGAGGGAGGAGACGCTTCCGCGCGCGGCGCTGAGCTGAACCAGCGCGCTAGGACCGTGGGCTGCACCCGGGACAAACAGTGACGACAGGGGACTTGCGGCTGCTCCACACAACTGACCCCTTTCCCCTGACGGGCGTGCCACCATCCGCATCTCACAGAGGGGAAGCCAGCTCAGAGCCTGAGTGATTCGCCCAAGGTCCCAGCAGCAGTTCTGGGAAGAGCTGGGTTCCAAACGCTGACCTCTCTGACCCCAAGCTCTTGCTGAGATGCGGAGCTACACCCAGAGGGACGTGGCAAACGGAAGCTGAGATGCTGGCCGGGATGCAGAGTGACCGGCTCCCACGTTCCTAGTAAAACGGGGTAGAAAGCCACTTTGGGGAACAACATGCAGTTTCTTATAAGATAAACACACACCTACCCGGTAACCCAGCAATTCCACTCCTAGGTATCTGCCCGGGAGGAATGAAAACATGTCCATAAAAATAACTGTACGAGAATGTTCCAAGGCGCTTCATTCATAACCGAACATGAAAGCGGACGTGTCCGTCAACAGGAAAGCAGATGCTGTATCCATAAACAGAATCTGTGCGCCTGTAGACAGAGCGCCACTCGGTGGTAAACGGGAGCCACTGAGACGGGCACCACAGGATGACGCTTGTGTGCAAGTCACAGCCACGATCACCCAGGCAAACCCGACTTCGGTACATGAGACACGCCGGCCACTCTGGGAGGCTACCGCCGGCAACCCCACAGACCTTGACTGCGGTGCTGCCACTTCATCCAGCCGTCGGGCTCCACGCCCCAGCCCAGTGCGTGATGACCCCTCACCCGCCCGTCCCGCGTCGGACGCCCGCCTGCTGCAGGAAGCCTGGCGCTCCCCACAGAAACAGGAAGCTCTGAAGGCTGGGCAGGAGGCGCCAGTGCGGCGCGCAGCCCCCCATCCCACAGACCTGCGCCCAGGCCGGAGTGGCGCCGCATCCTCTCCCCCCACCCCCGTCTACCCGGCCCCAGAGCCCTCACGCAGGTAGCCTGCCGTGGCACCTCCACGCTTTCAAAGCAAGGACGCGAAACCTGGGCGTTGGGGCCCGGGTAGAACTGTGGACCTGAGGGTCTTCTGGTTGTGTGGGCTTGGACAAGTGCTTCAGCAAAGAGGTTTTGTAATCAGTAAGTTAGGATAATAGTACCACCTACCCTCACGGCACTGTTGTCAGGAATAGCTGAAATAATACACACAAAACGATCACAGAGCTTCTCACCAAAACTGTGATGGCGGCCATTATGACGAAGGTGATGGCGTTAAGCTACTTGCGGGACTTTAATAGAACGCAGGGAACTCTGGGCTCCGAAGCCCTCTCGGCTGTGAGTTCATTTACCAGTAAACATTCACCAAGAGCTCACGTGGCTACACCCCTGCCCTCGTGGAGCGCATCGAAGAAGACAGTTAACAAGGGCCATGGGGTGAGGCTGGGGCCCTGCCCGCAGCCGGGGGCGGGAGGGGTCAAGTCTAGGACAGAGGCGGCCCTGGCCCCAGGCGGGCCCCGCTTTCCGACCGCCCACGGGCGCTGAAGCGGGAGAGCCACGGCCCCTACGGGCTCATCTCCCAGTAAGAACAACAGGGGCGCCCCCGAGGGGCTGGGGCGGGAAGCGGCCGGCACCCGGGACTCCCCGGGCAGCACCCGGAGGAGGAGCTGGAGGGGCCCGGGGTGAGGGGTCAAAGGTGGGGGCGTTGGGGGCGGAGACGCGACTCCACTGCTCCGCCCGACCTTGGACCTCTGACCTTTACTGAAGGCCTCGGCTCAGCTGGGCTCAGGGGCAGGGACAGGGCTCAGCAAACAGTATTTGCTCAAAAAACACTGTTGAAAGCAGGACAGGAGGGAGGCAAGGAGGAAAGGAAAGAAGAAGAAGAAAGCAGAACAGGAGGAGCGAGGAGGGGAGGGGAGGGGAGGGGAGGGGAGGGGAGGGGAGGGGAGGGGAGGGAAGAGCTCAGCACCCTGGGAAAGCCAGGTCGAGCCTGGAACTCCAGTGGCCGCCGGCGGGGAGAAAAGCGTCACGGTTCCAAAGACAGGCTCCGGGGGGTGACAGCGGCGCTTCGCGACGGGCTCAGGGACGTGGGCTGCGAGGCGCAGCCCGGAAGGTCAGGCGGGTGCGGGCTCTGCCCTCACCAGCCGTCCCTCCGAGCGCCCGCCCCCCAGACGGCGCTGAGCCCAGGCTCCAGCCCCGGGGGTGGACAGCCTGGACGGCCCTCAGAGCCGCGAAGGAGGACAGGAACCTGGGCCGAGCCCCAGGACTGACGGGCCCAGGCTGGGGTCACAGACACTGGGGTTGCACAGCAGCCCCGCGGCTCCCCGGGTTAGGACCCTGCGAGCCCAACGTAGGCGAAACCGCACCGAACAGCCAAGTCCTCTAGAAGTGCTAGCTGCCCACCGGCCCCCTCCTCTCCTCAGGAAATACCACGGAAGAGAATCTTTCTTCTGAGGAAAGAACGTTTTCTCTCGTTCTGTTCTCCCGTGGTGCATTAATAAATGATACACACCCCCTTCAATCTCCTTATAATCCATTAATGTTTATCATCACGTGCTGCCTAGGGAATATTAACGTGTATGTTAATATGCCAGGGTTTCCTTGAAGACATACCTCCTGAATTGAACATCTGACAAGAGCTCAAAAGGCAGACCTAACGTAAAATTCTTATTAAACTGCTTTGAAGAATTATTTTTTCAACTCACTTGAAAAAAGTGCTCAGAGGCAAAAGGTGCACATGGAGTCAGGCACTTCTCTTCCAGTCCTGCGCGCATCTGTCTGGTGCGATCTACGGGGCCAGTGTCTGCTTACGAGCACACAGTGACGTTAATAGCATCGCTCCTACCAACACAACAGAAGAGTGCACGTACTTAAGTCTTAAAGTACAAGCGTCTCGAGAAGAGCTCCCTCCCCGCCCTCTGGAGCTGCCCGGGCAACGCGGAGGGTTTGTCGTGTAAGTACTACGCGCCGACCGATCGCGCCACCGCAGCGAGGTGGAGAGTTTAGCCACTGCACGTGCTCTCGGTTCTCCCTCATTACATGGAGTCAAAGACGCTAAATATCCTGCAGGGAATCCAAGAAGTGATTTTAAAGCTAACCCACCAGTGTCAGAAATTTAATTTGAAGTTCAAATGTCAAGATAACACTCTAAATAGAGTCATCCAAACAGTGGGGCAAAGGAAGGCCTCTTCGCGGTCAGGGAAAACGGGCATCAACTCAGTCAAGTGCCAGAGCTCGAGCTTAGAGAAGTGCCCCCGAGAGACCCAGACAGCAGGACCAGGGTGAGGTGGGCACAGCACATGCTCGGAGGCCTTGTAACATGCAGAGGCACTAACAAGCGTGGCCATTAACATTTTTTCAATCCTTTGACGTGTGAGAAATGCATTGATCCAGGAAGTCTGAGTGCACAGAAGGGATCTGGCTTTGCTTGAAGCCCTGGTTTGAAGAGGCCCCCTATCTCGTAGTGTTACTTTCGGTTGAGAACTCTTGACTCCTAGCATTTTTGGAGACAAGAACAACATTTTAAACTAAGCGCATAGTGCTTTTTCAGATAAGAGACCGCGGCAAACAGCAGACTCCGAGGACTCACCCTCGGTGCCCCCTGCCTCTGTCGCTGATCATCCACACGCGTCCTGCACGGGTGACCCACGTGTGCCGCCTGCCCCGCCTTCCGCCTTCTCATTCAGCCTCACCGGACACGCCGGAGCCCGCTGACGGCCCCCAGAGAGCAGCGTTTGGAGGTGAAGGAGAAGGCCGCCGGGGGTCTGCACCCACACATTCCAAAGCAGAGGAGTCCACTGATCTCCAGGGCTCGTGGCAGCCCGGAGACCAGGAAGGCGCTCCCAGCAGCACAAGCTCGGGAGACACCGCCGAGAACAGGCACCCAGGCTGCAGGGACCACGGGCAGGAAAAGCCCCTCTTAGGGCTGCGGGAGCCATGATCCAAGTTGCAAAGGCTCTTCCCACCGCGCTGCTGTCTGCGGTGAGGGGGAGGGTCACCAGCAGTCAGAGGTCCCCGCGGCGGCGGAAGCACCTCCGGAGCCGAGTCCGGGTGAGCTCTGGATTGCGGAGGCCACCCCAGAGGGGCCGTCAGGCCGGAAGGGGGTTCGTGAGCAAAGAGAACCTTCACCTCATCCCAAATCACCTCAAACTCTGTATCTGTACGTTTAAAATAAATTTAATTTACAAAAAAAAAAAAAACAATGATATTTAACTCTGGAATACGCCTTCACGTACCAGGCACCAAGGCACAGGCACTGAAGTGACAATCCTCGGAGGACAACCAAGCCGTGTGGGGACGGCACGTCCAGACGGCAGCAGAGCTCGCTGGACTGGGTCCCACCGGAACCGCAGCGTCCCGGACGGCGTTTCCTTCCTCTGAGTTTTCTGTTCCCCACTCCCCACGAGTGCCCTGGGTTCCCCGAACGGTAAAGAGGAGACAATTCATTCCTTCTGGTAACACAAAGAAGGACCTAAACGTCTTCTGTGTACGCCACCACTACTTCAGACCCGCGATAACAAAAGCTGCTTTGATATAAAGTCCTGGGGGGGCAGCTCCGGAGACCAGAGTCCCAGCCAATTCTGTCTCGTCCCTTTATAATTAAGGCAAGATGCCACAGAGAAATTTTTCTGATTGCACCCATGAAAATTTGCTCTGATGGAAGTTCAGCTTTGAAGGGACTTAAAGGTCAACACAAAACAACCACAGTAGAATTTGACGTCTGTCTTTATTTCTGTGAAAAATATCTTGCGGCACTGCAACCAGAGAGAGCTCTTCGGAGGTAATCGAATTCAAAGACACACATTCGCCTCGGCAAACAGACAACATCCTAGTTAACTGAAGATCAGGTAATCGAGACCATAGTATCATTTTTCTCAGTGATTAGAATGCCAACCATTTCATCTTTAATTTTCAAGCTTCAGAAAACATCCTCTTTCATTCAGGTAACAGTGGCCAAACCAAGTGGCCCTGCCATGCTGGGGTGACACTGAGATACTGAGGTGGCATCTCTGGGCAGCCCCCCGCTCCCCAGGAAGTCCTACGCCCTGTCCCCCCTTTCCTCGGGCTTGTGCCCAAGACAGGCAGGGCCAGGGTTACAACTCCTCTGAACTGAAGAGCAACTTGAGGCCGTCCTCCTGAAAACTCAAATCACCTATTTCTTATCAAAATCTGCTCCCAAAGTGAAGTGTGCTCTGAATTGTCCGTATCACGGGTTTCTGCCCCCGGATTGGATGGACAAATTCCATCCCTGCACTTTGCCTGCACTTGCTTGGCGGGGCGGTGGGTCCTGCTCCACGGGGTCTGGGCGTGGACCGCTCTGCTTCCCCAGGGCAGCCCTTCCTTCCAGCGTATTCTTTCCCATCTGATGGGGTGGCCACCCAGGGGACCCTCAGACACTATAACGGGTTCACTCCCGAGAATCTGGTCAGATGTGTCCTTGGAGATGCGATTCAGCCTCAGCCCTGGATTAAACACTCCCTCAGGCCTCAGTATTTACCTGTAAGAAAAGCAACCCGTCGTCGCCCAGTGTAAAGCTATGACCTGCCAACGATCGCAGGAGGTGGTACCCATCCCAGCACTCGGGTCCTAAGTCTCAGGTGGTGAGAATCACACCTCCAGCTACTGCCATGTTTGGCACAAAGATGATCACTGTTTTTCCCTGTTTGTCATGTTTCTATAGCAAGATGTATTACAGGGATAATTAAATACAAACATTAGTTAATATAAATATAAACTAATGTTTATACTTAATTACTCATGCAGTAAAAATAAGCAAAAGAACGATTTGGAGACCAGAAGGCACATAATGTGCTCCTTTGTCGCTCGCTCACCCATAATTCATCGTTTTCCATAGTTTTCCATCTTCCACTATGGTTTTATGAGTGTTTTTTAATTTTCCCCCAACAATATCTATTACTAAATTGATCACAAAAATCCAACTAATGGGGCTTCCCTGGTGGCGCAGCGGTTGAGAGTCCGCCTGCCGATGCGGGGGGACGCGGGTTCGTGCCCCGGTCCGGGAGGATCCCACGTGCCGCGGAGCGGCTGGGCCCGTGAGCCGTGGCCGCTGAGCCTGCGCGTCCGGAGCCTGTGCTCTGCAACGGGAGAGACCGCAACAGTGAGAGGCCCGCGTACCGCAAAAAACAAACAAAACAAAACAAAACAAAACAAAAAAAATCCAACTAATGGATTCTTCCAGGACGGTCAGCCCACACCCTGGCCCTACCCTCCTTCCGAGTTGTTCGCGGAGACCCAGGTGTGTTTACAAGGTGGTTTTTCCACATGTTCATAAAACTCTCCCCAAACCAAGACGCGTAGATGAGGACTGTATCCGTCAACAAGTAACTTGCATTGAAACACACACGATCATGTCTAAGTTTTCCTTTATTGCAGGAAGCACAGCCTGAGGCCCCCCCCAACACCAAACGTGGCATCTCTTCCAAGCCCAGTCCCCCGACTCCCCGCCACCGACTGGACGTCTAACAATTTAACCCAAATCTGACACTCACACGGGCATTAGTGCGGACCCCCAGGTCACAGGTTCAGTCCCAGAGGCCACCCCCGCTTCCGACGCCAGCTCCGTGTCCCGGGTACCCACTCTTCTGAGAAACCGCGGGTTCCCACCAACCCCTCTGCAGCTCTGGTAATTTGCCAGCGTGGCCCGTGGAACTCTGGGAAACACTTTGCTCCCTCTGGTTACTGGTTTATTATAAAGGACACAACTCAGGAACCGCCCGATGCAGGGGGTGGGGTGGAACTTCCATGCCCTCAGGGTGCCCAGCCTCCCGGCCCTCTGTGTTTCACCAGCCCGAAGCTCTCTGAGCGCAGTCGTTTAAGGGGTTTTAGGGGCTTCTGCTGTTCCATTACACAGGCACGACTGATTAAACCGCTGGCCACTGGCGACTGATCCAACCGGCGGCCCCTCTCCTCCCCTGGAGGTCAGAGTGGGGCTGAAAGTTCCACTCCTCTAATCATGTCCTGATCTTTCTGGGGACCAGTCCCATCCTGAAGCCATCCTGGGTCCCAGACGCCCGCCGCCGCATCAGTGTACAAGAGACTCTCATTTGTCACTCAGAGGGGCCAGCGTCTCAGGGGCTGCGAGTCGGGGACCAGGACAAAGACCAGACCCCGCGCAGCCCGGGGGTCACACTGGGCCTCGCTCTGATTGTGACAGATCATGACGCCGAGCGGCCACGCTGACGCGGGACGGTGACGCCGGCGGGGCTGCCACGCGTGGGAACTCTGCCCGGTCCACTCAGTTTTACTGTGAGCCTCACGCGCCCTACAACGTTACCTCCGTGAGCTCACAGAAAGAGACCTGCAGTATTTTCCTGTCACAGCACACAGAGATTCCACCGAACTTCGTTTTACTCCCACCCCCAGCGCTGGGCTCAGCCGTGGTAGGTCTGAAGGGATGGGTTTCCCCCAAGGGTGACTGGAACCTAAGGGCGGGGTCTTAGCCCAACAGGAGAAGAAGGCGGAGGGTGATGCTGCCCACGCACGGCCCAGGAGGCCCCTGGGACTTGGTGTTCGGGGACACGAGTTGCAGGAACACAGGGAAACCGGAGGCCGACACCTGGGGAGGACCTGCCGACGCACCCGAGGCCTGGCCCACGTTTCAGTTAGTGATTCCTAAACAAATAAAACACAACACACCCACTTTTCACAAAGCTGTTTCTGCTGATATAATCAGTACACGTTAGAAAACCTGTGGATGACACATGGCTGCATTCATCAACCGCACGAAGTAAAGCACACTTGGCTGCAACATTCCGTTCCTTCGGGTTTAAGCTCCAAAGCGCAAGTCCGTTAGGAGAGAGACGAGGTGCACCTTCTCCTGTGGTGGCACCTCCGCCGAGCCTCTGTCACTGAGGGATAGGTAACGCGGACCCACGGCCCCTCACACGGATACGGAGGTAAATGCCAACAGTCACAGCTCCGATTCCGGGCCATGAAACAAACACTCCTCTCGTTAAGTAAATTCTAAGTAACAGGATCTGTGAGATAGACCCATAGGAAAATCACACCTAAAATGAAGAGACGCCTTATTCACAAACCTAATTCTGGGTTCTGGCTCCAGAACAGGGCCCTGGCCTCTCTGTGGTCCTGAAGGCGTGGTAAGGGTTTGCATTCGACACCCGTCTGTCCATCTGTTATGTGCCTTACAGCCCCCAGGACACAAAGAGCGAGTGATAACCCACCCTCCCCTCCCGCTTTCTTCCCTCCTCCTCACCAGGTCTCTTCTTTTTCACAAGTGGGGGCTGTTGGGCAGAAAAGAGGTAGGAGTCAAGAGGTCTTCGGGCAAGGCTGTGACGTCTTCATGGATACGTCTCAAACACAGGAGACTGGGCAGGGCACCTCTGGTCAAGGCAGTGCACCCTGGAGACCAGCCTCCCCCCTGCAGCCACGGGGCCCCTGCTTCCCCTTCCAGGGGCTGGGTAACGACGCCCTTTACATCCCTTCCCAAGACCAGATGGGGCCTAAGAGGGGTCAAGTCTCTAAAAGCGAGTCAACTCTCAGCCACTTCCATTCAAACCCACTGTCCCCACAGGCCTCCTTCCCTAGCCACACCCCCATCACCCCGCTCGCTGCCAGATGCACTGAAATGTGTGCAAACACGGTTCCACCCGGACACCAGGGCATCATCCACCCTGGGTCTTGTCCTGTTTCTCTGACGGGTCCTGCAGCTCAGCTCAGCTCAGCTCAGCCTGCTGAGCGCGCCTCGCAGCCCTGGAGAAGCAGGGAACACGTCCTTCCTAAGAAGTTATTTGGAGGCAGGGACCACGGAAAAGTCAAGGCAAACTAATTTGCTTTATGGAAAATGGGCTCGCCTTCAGAGAAAGTGCCAAGCGGAACCAACAGCTGGACGGGCTGGAGGGTGACAGCAGAGAGGAACTCCTCCTCCGTGCGATGTGGGACCCCAGAACCCCTGGGCCTTCCTCTCTCTATCCCTGCGAGATGTGACTTAAGTTAACAGAGACCCAGCACTCGGAGCCTGGGTACCGACAGCCTCATTTCACGGGGGGAGCCCGGCGAGCCGGAGCGTCCTCAGGGCCGTGTATCACTCGCCCGGCCGGGCGCTGCCCTGGGGCCTCTGCGGCCACAGAGTCACCCACTTCCTGCCGCCCGCGTCCACTCTGCTCCTAAGCCTCACCCAGTGCAGTGTGCTTGTACTCACGTCGTGCAAAAGGAAGAGGAGGCTGCAAGAGACAGGAGGAAAGGCAGCTGGAAAACCGCGCTGTGCCCTCGCCGTCTACGCCGTGGGCTTCCCGCAGGTCTCAGTGCCTGTGCTGCAAACCACTGAGCACATCCCCGGAGTGCGTGGGGCCGCAATATTCCAACCACAGGCTAGCTTGCTACTCGCGCCTATGAGGGTTGAAGCAGCTGCTACACTTCAAAGCTCAAATGTAAAACTGCCAATTACAAGCCCAAACAAAGACTTCTTATCCAAAGGCCCTACCCCATGGCTGCTCTTCCTTTAAGGACACAGGGACACCCAGGCTTCAACGTCTGCTTCTGCAAAGCTTTCTGGGCAGGGATGCTGCTCTGGCAGAGCCTCCGATTGCGGAAGAAGCGCCCTCTCCTGGCCAGTCGTTACCACTCCTGAAATCCAGGTCCAGCTCCAGTCTCTGAGCCGAAGCCCCTCCTCTGGGACTCCGCCTGTTGGGCCCCATCAGGAGGTGGCCCAGCTCTGGCAAGGACCTCCACCCACAGCAGGGTGCCCCCTGCTCTTCCTGGAGCAAAAATCACCAGACTAGGGGACAAGATGGCTCATTGTATGATGAGAAACATCTGACCACCCCCCAGGAAAAGGGGCCTTCTGATAAACGTGGTTGGCGCTGATGCCCCCCGAGACCCCCCACGAGGGGCGAGAGTCCGGGGGTGCGATGGGCGGAGGCCAGGTGGGTGCGGGTGGAAAGGAGGCCTCTCCGTGAGGGTGGGCTTCCCAGCGCTGCACCGGCACATCGCACATCGCGTACTGGCTTCTTGGGAAAGGTACGAGGCGCCCCCCACAGCCTCCCTTCTCCCCACTCATCCCCAACCATCAAACGCCACCGTCGTCCTTCCCCCAGGACGGGGGAGTGACGGCTCTGGGAGGGCCAGCGGGTTAGGGTCAGGCCCAGAGGCAAGGAGGAATCTTCCAGGTGAAGGCCCGGCGGCCCCGTTCAGAGCGGCGGGGGCCCTGCAGGCGGGGACCCTGGGGGCGGGGTCTTCGCGGTCGCTGCCTCCGGGACCGGGCTGAGCTGGGACCGGGGCTGCTCGGGACCTGAGCCCCTGCCCCAGAGGTGCCGCCCACCACCTGCTGCGGGCCCCCAAAGCCGAGGGGGCGGGTGAGACAGAGGTGAGCTGAGCGAGCAGAGAAACCTTCCTACAGGAGGAGAAGAATAAACGTCAAACCTTCCCCTTCTCGAGGAAGAGCCGCGAAGGCCGTGGAGGACAGACGCAGCGGACGGGTGCTGGGGGCTGCTCCTCCCCCAGCTTTCTAAGACCTGCAGCCTCGGCATCAAGCTCAGCCCTCGGGCAGAGGCTGCACGGGCTCAGGGACGCGGCCCGAGCAGCCAGGACTGGGTCCCGCTCGGTCAGGACCCCGGAGGAAGCCCTGGTTTCCCTAACGCCGCGTGGTACGCGGCTCCCGGTTGCGCCTCCCTGCAGCCCCCAGACCTGCCACCTCCCCTTTGCCCCCAGGAAGCATCCCCGCCCCGGCCTGCTGCAGCCGGCTCCAGGTAAGCAGCCTCTGTTTTCATCTGGGGGGTCGTCCTTGATGTCCACTCCCCCTTCCAGGCGCCAGGGTGGAATTAATTCTGCCCAATTTTGTGGGATCCTGGCTCCAGCGGGAGGGTTGCAGTACCCCAAAGCGGTCACAAGATGGCATCCAAGAGAGGCCTCAACCCAAACCCCGGGCACAGCCCCGCACCTGCTACGGGAGGTGTGGGGAGCCGCCCCCCAGGTCCAGGTGAGCCTGCCCCTCAGTGCCCTCCCTCCAGAGCGGGGACAGCAGGTGAGGGAGGCGTGGGCTGGTTCCCCAGGGCTGCAGGGAGAAGGGAACTCGGCTCCCCGCTCCGGGCTTTCGCAGGGGTGAAGGCAGGTCCCCGTCTCGGGCCCACCCAGACCACCCAGACCCTCTGGCGAAGAGCCCAGGAGCGGATAGTTTCAACCACCCAGGTGGTTCCAGTGAGTCCAAGGTGAGCAGGGCGGGGGGGGCCATTCGCTCCCAGGTGCTCTTCACGTTCAGGCTGGCCTCGGCCTCCCTGCACTGCGACCTGGCTACCCGAGTTCTCAGGCAGAGGAGGAGGTCAAATGCTGCCCCTAGATTGCTCTGGGGACAGCCTGAGGACACTGCTCAGGGTCACGGGGCAGGTCACCAGGCCCACTGGGCTGAGGGCCCCTCTTCCAGGGGAGATGCTGCACCCCACTGGGGCTGTTCCTCTCACTGTCGGTATCAAAGGCCTTTTGAGCTTTTTCACCAAAAAAAGAAACACAGAATGAAAGTACTGTGTGGGGTAATGGCTACTATGTATATGTTTACTTTCAAACGTGCAGAATGGCCCGAAACCAAAAGTCCTTCAGAAACGGGCACCGAAAGGGTGAGACCTCCACGCCACGCGGGTCGTCCCATCCTCGCCCTCCAGCCGCAGACAGCGGGAAAGAACACCGCTGTCTGCGGTGTTCTGTCTGCGGTGTGGGCAGCAGCGCCCAAAACAACACGGCGGGAGCCCAGAAACAGCCCCCAAAGAGCTGAAACCCCAAGGAAAGGGTGACGGACAGGCAGCTGAGCCGGCTTCGGGACGCATTCCAACACGCCTCCCCTGGACGCGCGCGCCCCGTTCCAGCGAAGGGGCTCCAGTCTCCTCACTGACCCCGAAAAGCCTCCTGCTGTGCCCCCTCCCTGGCCCACACTCTGCCTGCACTCTGAAGCTCAGACTTCTGCTTTTTCCCTTCCCTGCGTAATTCCCAAGCCCAGCAAGCTTTAGAGAGACTCACGGCCCGAGTGCCGGGCCAGAGACATGGGCTCCGCTTCCAGAGGCGGGGTCAGGACTGGACCTGGGCCCTGCAGAAAACCCCGCTCTGAGCTGGTCCTACTAACAGGGGCTGCCGGGACCCCCCGCCCCGCAGACCTCCCGCAGCCGCACAGGCGCCCACGAGGGCCCCCATGACGTAAGGACAGCCAGCGGCGGGACCCCTCCTCGGACCTGCCCTCGGAGCGTGCGCTCACTGGGGCAGCGAGGTGGGTGCTGAGCACCGGCACCGGCTCTAGGTGGTCCTGCAGCCCCCGCGTCTCTCAGGTCCCGGCACCCTTGCCCACCTTCCCAGAGGAACAGCTCGTCGTGTCCCTGCTTCGGAGTGGGGATGAAACAGGGCTCTGCCCCAGAGAGCTGGGGGCCCGCGGGCCACACCATCTGAGCCCCTCACATCCTTCCAGCAGTTTGCAGCCGGGCCTCCCAGCAGTAGACTTTAGGGGAAGAAACGGGATGAAATCACCACACTGGTCTCAGAACCCCAGAGCTCGGGGTAGGGCCTCAGTCCTGCCACCAGTGAACCAACTGCCATACCACTGAGCCTCTATCCGGGCTGCGTTCCTCCACCCTCAAGAGAAGAAAGGCCTCTTGAGGTATTTCAACCAAAAGGGAGCAAGAAACAAATATAGAACACAAGTATAACCACAGAATAAGAGCAACTACTTGAATATACAGACACACGTGCCAAGCTGACCAAACGAAGCGCCCCTGGAAATGCACCAGCAGGATGGTGCCGTCTGGGGGGCAGGATGGCGCAGAGGGCCTGCAAACGTGAAGTGGCCAGTGCACGTGGTGCTGGTGGGTGGGGGTGGGGAGACGACGGCCACTCACTGAAGCCTAGGCTGAGGACTGCAAAGGGAAATGAGGCCTCACCTTCAGGTCAGGGGGCTCAGACGCTTCAGAGATGCTTCAGTGGGGACACTTTTATATATTCCTGTGGTCCTGGGGGAAGCAGTCAAACTCAGAAACCTGTCTGGAAATGTCCGACCACAGTACAAAACGTCATTCACCGTCCATAAGCCAGCGCATTCCGCTCAAAGTGTCCTCTGCGTACTGACTGCATGGTTCCAGAACTCGTGTGACAGAAAAACTGACAGTGCCCAGTAAGTGCTAGATCTGATTCTCCCATCTGGAGTGGGAGATGTCCCGTCACTAGGCTGTCCTTCCCCAGACAGCCTTCCGAGGCCGGGCGCTGAGGACTGGCCACCCATCTCCTCAGGGCCCAGCTGGCTCTGCGGCCCGGACTGCTCGGCCGCAGGAGGAAGGTCGGGTCCGTGACACCCACCCACCTATCCCTGGCGATGGCAGAGGCTGGTGAACGCGTCTGCTGGGACAAAGGGCGGAAGAAGTACATAAATTGTTTGGGTTTGGTTGCTGCGCTTCTAAAGGCTGTAACTCTCGCCTCTTATCTTAGGGTTTATTTTTTAACGCCATACACAGTGTAGTCTGAAAGGTCTAAGTCTTGTTAGGAAAACCAGCAAATCTCTAACCCTCTTACCCTCACCTCTTCCTACCCCTCGGAGTCAAGCGCTTTCAACAATTAATTGACTCTTTCGGTTTTCATCTCCGTCTCTCTGAACGTCACATTCACGTCGCCCTTTCTCATTTCTTCAGATTTAGGGTTACCTGTTGACTTCCTACTTTGGGAGATGGGGCCTGCCTTCTCTATCACACAGCACTGCTTCCAACATTCTCTCTCTCCCTCCCTCCCTCTCTCTCCGCCCCCCACCTCTCTCTCTCTCTCTCTCTCTCTCTCTCTCACACACACACGCACACACACACACACACACACACACACACACACACACACCCTACTGTCCCACTTCAGTTATATGTAATTTTCATTAGGTCAATATTCTATTATAATTGCAATATTATCACTTTGTAAATGCTGTTCCCAGCTAGGCCATGTAATATACCGTGATTCGTATCCCTTTCTCATACTTTTTCATTTTTCCTGTAGTTGTAAAAGTCCCATGTGTTTGCTTAGTTTTCAGCCTCTGTTTATTTTTCATTGTCTTCTTCCATGTGTTTGTTTGGACTCCTGTCCTTTCTTACAGGTTTTCTATAAGTGTCCGGTGATCCTGGGCTGCCTGCTCGTGTTTCATGATGAGGCAACAAGCAGCTGACTGGGAGCTGTCTGCACCTGGAGTTGCGGACGGTGGTGCCCGTACGAGCAATCCCACTGAGCTGTTTCACTGGGCAAATTTTGTCCTTGTTTCTGTTCCCCCAGAAGCAGACCCCAAAATAAGAAATACTGGTACTGGAACAGCGGGACGAGGAAAGTGCAGGCTTACAACAGCAGAGGCACTGTCAAGCCAGTTATCACTGTGGGTGCCTGGAGCCTGACCCCACGGGGAAACCCTGGGCGCTAAAGTGACCACACGCCTCAGAATCATGCCACCCAAAGAGGCGGTAGCTGGGGTACCCCCTTCGTTGGCCATTGGTCGGGGCTCCTACAGCAAGAGGGGCGGGGAGCAGGGCTTATTAGTCCCCTGCATGTCCAGTCTCAAAGGATCGCAGATGGGGCCGCGCCCTCGAAGGGGTTGGGGCTGGTGCATCTCTGCAAGTGTCTCTAGGTGGTTTTTGTCAAACTACCTGGATATAAAAAATCTGCTTTGATTGCAACACTTCCACTATATCTACACGGCTCCTGTGCTCCCTTTCATACTGGGGGTTAACTAGAGTAAGTAAATACCTTTTATATGTGATAGATGCTTTTATGTAAATAATCCAAGAAATAAAGTCCAAACAGGAAAGAAATTCTAAAAATGTATCCACTGCCCTTTCTGATAGCCTGAAACTTAATCTTAGACATTCTACTTAACACAACCAAGCTTAATGTTGACCCCATAAATGTCATGAATTTTGCCCAAAGGAAAAGCTTAACTGATCAATATTGCTTTTGAAAGCAATGTCTTCCCTACATCTGGAGCCACCCCATCACATTTTGAATAGGAGCATGAATCCAGGCGCTACCTGCATGGACGGAACAGGCATCTGTAACCAAAATTCATGCTTTCCTATTATCTCCACACTTGGGGTTTGTGCAGATTTTTGTTGTTGTTGTTGTTGTATCGCTGTATGCTTTATCAGACATACAGCTCCTCAAAAACCTGACAGAAAAATCTCTTTTATCACCACAACAAAATAAGACCCATAAAAATCAACGGGATCCCTTTATAATCACTCAAGTCAATTTCTCTGGTATTCAAAGCCATCTTGACATCATAATGTTGCATGGGTCAGGTCGATGCAAATCCGATGAAAACAAAGGAACTGCGTTAACCTCTGGTCTCTGGCTTCAATTAAGACCCAAGCGAAGAATGGTCGGAAGTCAGCGTCCCCGTGAGCTCCCAGTCTGCACTGTGGGCTGCATCTCTCCAGCAGCTGAGACTCACCCCAGGAGCCAGAAGACTTGGTGGCCACCCCTCCAGCCACAAACGCAGATGGGATGTGTTTGTTCATAACCCCTGAAGCACCTGACCAGGGTTGGGCTTCAAGTTCCACGGAGTTTCACACCACAAAGTGTCCTGGACACACACAGAGGCACTGCCAGTGCCATGCCGGCCATACCAGCCACACTGGCCACGCCAGCCAGGACAGGTGTCCGGGGGCAGTCTGGCTCTGGGTGAGCTCCTCAAACACCAACCAATAACCCCCATCCCTCTCCTTCCCTCCCCAGATGCTATGAAAAATACCCTGGATGTGGGATATTCTCCCTTTGTGAGTAAAAGCTGAGCAAGCAGTCAAACTGGATTTCCTCCAAACTGCCCATGTGTCCTCCTCCAGCCTCTGCCGACCCAAAGGTGCATCACCATGAGGGGTGCTCTCTGCATCCACTGAGAGACAGGGAATAACAAGGGAAAGCAGGAAACCTTCCACGGGGATGGGTGTGCAGCTGGCAGCAATGATCCTAAGTGGCCTGAGGGTTCTTGGGACTCGTGAGGTTCTGACGGTTGTTCAGAAACAAGGACCAGAGACAGGCAGAGCCAGGCTCCTTCCTGGTGCGGTAGAGGAAGGCGTGAGACCTGAGACTTATTCCTCCTTTGTTGTTTCCACGCTGCTGCTTCCCATTCTTCTACAATGACAAGTCTTTAAACCCTCCACAGAGGAGAAAATAAGCCGGGAGCTCATTTCCCGTTCCGCTCCCACAACGGAAGCAGCTGGACCCTCACGGCGCCGAGGAGTGAAGGCAGTGACCTGGAGGGGCTAGGCCCTGGGGTGTGTGTGAAGGTGGGGTCCCTGGTACCCGTGTCACAGTTGTGTCTGCATTCTACTAGAAAGTCACGAGTAGGGGGAGAAGTGTTGGCTTAACAGCCAACGGCAAAATCTTGCGGAAAAAGTACAGTCAGTAAAATACCTTGATGTTTTGTGTTTTTTGTTTTGTTTTGTTTTTTGCAGTACGCGGGCCTCTCACCGTTGTGGCCTCTCCCGTTGCAGAGCACAGGCTCCGGACGCGCAGGCTCAACGGCCATGGCTCACGGGCCCAGCCGCTCCGCGGCACGTGGGATCCTCCCGGACCGGGGCACGAACCCGTGTCCCCTGCATCGGCAGGCGGACTCCCAACCACTGTGCCACCAGGGAAGCCCTCCTTGATGTATTTTAGAGGAGGAAAGAATAGCTAAGACATGGCTTGAAGGAGCCGAGAGGCAGACCATGAGAAAGTCCAGTGGTTGCACTGATGGAACCCGGGAGACAGCAGACACCCCGCCCCACACAGGGATGGACACGGGAGCCTAAGAACTGGGACGTGCGAGTCGTCTTGTGGGATGTCTGCCTTGGTCCCCGCCTTCGGTAAAGTCAGCAACACTTGAGAAAAGAGGATCTGGTCGGTGTCCAACAGGGCTTGAGAAAGGCACAGTGCTGGGGATAGAGAGGAGCTGGGGATGTCGGCGGAGTCAGCACTCGCTCCGTCAACGGCCAGGAGACCGAGAAGCTTGGGAGAATCCCAGAGACCCGCCGCGGAGAGCCGCCACCACGACCTTACTGACGTCGGGACCGGCAAGCAGCAGGTCAGGGCCTGGACGCGCAGGGCTGTCTTGGGTTCTCCCTGCTGGGGAGGCCGGGGCCTCGGTGCAGCCCACGCCCGTCTGTTCAGGCGGGAAGACGCATCCAGCCGGAAGGTCACCGGGACCCCCAGGCGCGGGCAGCTGTGCTGTGGGGTCTGTGCTAGAGCACCCGCACCCCCCACTCTGGAGAGTGTAAATCAGTGAGAATCCAAGTGTCCTGCAGGAGTCCATGCACCGCAGCGCCCGACACCGATGTTGCGGCAGGGCTGTATCCCAACCTCCTATGTGCAGGGGCTCAGCCCACACTCTGGGATAAAAGTAAAGCCTCCTCCAGAGGCGGAGGGCTAGGGTCGTGACACTCCTCCTGAGGCCGACTCGCTCAAGGTCTGACGCCGCCAGAGATGGAGGGATGGGTGGGTGTGGCGTCCACAGCACACGTGTCTGACCAAGAAGCAGCCGGGAAGCGGGGGGCGGTGCGTGCCGTGCCAGAGGCAGGCTCTCCACCTCCTGGACCTGAACAAAGGGCGCGACCCCACGGCTCCCCCTCTGGGTGGATCTCTGTGCCTCGGTTCTTCACACACGCTCAGCCCAGTCAGAAAGGTCCCCGGGAGGTAGACGCGCCACGTCCGTCTCAAAGGAGAGAAACGAGGCCCAGTTTAGCCGGCTCGGGAAGGGTGAGTTCAGGAAACCCCGGCCCCACCTTCCAGGGCTGAGTCGCACCCAGAGCAGCTGACAGTGTCCACGAGTCTGCGGCGTCGCGGGTGTGATGTCGCCTGCGCTCGGGTACAGCGAGCTCCTGCGTGTGGCCGGCTTGCTCCCTTTCACCTCTGGCAAGACTGGAATCGGGGCCAGGGCAGCCTCGGGCCATCTCTGAAGGCCCCTCTTGTTGCCCCATTTTACAGGCAGGAGGCACGGCGGACTGGCGCCCCCGGAATCCTCAAGGGCCTCGGCACAAGGCTTCTCCCTCTAGGAAAGGAGGACAGCGTGCAAGGCTGATCACTGACGGCCGCTGCCCATCACCACGTCCAGCTGGGGCGCTGCGCTTGGCAGGACCAGTTAGGCGGCCTCACTCATGCTCTCCCCTCCTCCGTCTGGCCATACATCTTGGCCATGAATGACCAGACACCCGAAACCACTGAGATTTAAGGCCCCGTCGGTCGTGATTCTTGTAGCAGACCAAGAAGAATAAACCCATTCCATCCCTAACGGCTTGTTACCTTCACAGTTCATCAAAATCTGCCCTCAAAACCTGAATATCTCAGCACCGTACAATGGCATCATTGATTCTGTTGTTTTTCTTTTTTTTACTGTGTTAAAATACACATAACAAAAAATCTACCACCTTAACCACCTTTAAGTGCACAGCTCAGCGGCATTAAGTACCTTCACACTGTCGTGCAGCCATCGCCACCTCCACCCCCATAACTTCTTCATCTTATAAACTGAAATTGTCCGCACTGAACACGCACTCCCCAGCCCCCAGCCCCTGCCACCTGCTTTCAGTGTCTGTGAATGTGACTCCCCCAGGCACCTCACAGTACTTGTCCTTTGGGGACTGGCTTATCCCACTGAGCACGATGCCTTCAAGGTTCATCCATGTATCATATTGTAGAATTTCCTTCCTCTTTAAGGTTGAATAATAGGTCATTGTATAGATGGACCACATTTTGTTCATTCATTTATTGATGGACACCTGGGTTGCGTCCACATTTATCTATCGTAAGTAACGCTGCAATGAACATGGGAATGCAGATATCTTTCTGAATTTGTGTTTCTGTTTTCTTCCAATAAATATGGTAGTTCTATTTTTAGTTTTTTGAGGAAACTCCACCCTGTTTCCCACAATGGCTGCACCAATTTACATTGCCACCACGAGTGCACGAGGGCTCCACTTTCCTCACAACCTCACCAACACCTGTTTCCTTTTTCATAGCAGCCATCAGTCTTTCACCACTTCAGTCTTTCGTCTCTTTGTGTCCCCTGTAGACAGCACGTAGTGGGATCACGTGCTGTTATCCAGTCTGCCAAGCTCTGTCTTTTGATTGGAACATTTATTAGTCCATTTACATTTAAAGCAATTACTACAAGGAGGGACTTCCTTCTATCATTTTGCTCTTTGTTTTCTATATGCGCCATAGCTTTTTTTTTTTTTTGTGGTACGCAGGCTTCTCACTGCTGTGGCCTCTCCCGTTGCAGAGCACAGGCTCCAGATGCGTAGGCCCAGCGACCACGGCTCACGGGCCCAGCTGTTCCACGGCATGTGGGAATCTTCCCGGACCGGGGCACGGACCCGTGTCCCCTGCATCGGCAGGTGGACTCTCAACCACTGCGCCACCAGGGAAGCCCTGCCCCATAGCTTTTTGTTTCCTCATTTCCGTCTTCTTTTATGCTTGGCTGATTTTTTGAGTGAAATATTTAAATGCCTTCTTAATTTCCTTTTGTGTGTGTTCTATAGCAATTCTTTGGTGTTTACTATGTGGATTACATTTAACATCCTACAGTTATCACACTCTAATTTGAACTCATAGCACCTAACTTCAATAACATACAAAAATTCTGCTCCTTTACAGCTCCATCTCCACACCTTTCAGTTGTTGATGTCACAAAATTACATCCTTATACACTGTGTGCCCCAAAACACAAATAATAATTATTTTAAATGCATCAGTCCACTAAATCATGTAGAAAATGAGATTTGAAGTTACAAACCAAAGCTACAGTAAGGCTGGCTTTTGCACTAATTTTTTTTCCTTTAAATGTACTAGTCTCTTAAATCGCTTGGAGGCACTGTTTGGTGCCCTTTCATCTCACCTGCAGGGCTCCCTTGAGCATTTCTTGAAGGGCAGGTCTAGTGGTCACAAGCTCCCTCAGCTTTTGTTTATCTGGGAATGTCCTGATTTATTCTTCACTTTTAAGGACGTTTTTGCTGGATATAGGATTCTTGGTTAATTTTTTTTCTTTTAGCACTTAATAATGTCAGCCCACTGCTTTCAGACCTCCAAAATTTCTGATGAGAGATCTGCTGGTAATCTTATTCAGGTCATTGTATGTGATGATTCGCTTCTCCTCTTGCTGCTTTCAAGATTTACTCCTTGTCTTTGGCTTTTGAAAGTCTGATTATAATGTGTCCTGGTGTGGGTCTCTTTGAGTTCATCTTATTGGAGTCCATTGAACTTCTTGGATGTTTATATTCATGCCTTTCAACAAATTTGGGAAGTTTTCAGCCAGTATTTCTTCAAATATTCACTCTGCCCCTTTCTCTCTCTCTCTTCTCCTTCTGGGAATCCCACAGGGCATATCTGACCCACTTAGTCTCTGTTCACTTTTCTTCAATCTTTTTTCTTTTTGTTCCTCAGACTTGATTTCCATTATCCTACCTTCAAGTTCACTGACCTTTTCTTCTGCCCACTCAAATCTGAATTTGGATCCTTCTACTTAATTTTTCATTTCACTTACTGTAGTTCTTTTCAGCTCCAGAATTTCTTTTTTTTTAAATTGAGGTAACAGTGGTTTATAACATTATGTAGGTTTCATGTGTACAACATTATGTTTCCGTTTTGGTATACCCTCCAACATGCTCACCACCATACAACCATCCCCATACAGTTGATCCCCTTCCCCCATTTTGCCCTCCTACCCACTGTCCCTTCCCTTCTGCTAACCACTACTCTGTTCTCTGTATCTACATGTTCATTCTTGTTTGATGTGTTCATTTATTTGTTTGTTTTTAGATTCCACATATTACTGAGATCATACAGCATTAGTCTTTCTCCTTCTGACTTACTTCACTTAGCATAACACCGTTAAGGTCCATCCATGTTGTTGCAAATAGCAATAGATCGTATTTTTTCTAGAATTTCTTTCTGATCTCTTTTTAAGTTTTTTCTTTATCAATATTTCCATTTTGCTCACATATTGTTTCCTTGACTTTCCCCACATCTTTCTTTAGTTCTGTAAGTATCTTTAAGACAGTTGTTTTAAAGACCTTTGCCATTAGGCTTTTTTTCAGGACAAATTCTGTTGGGATTTTTCCTTCGACTGGGCCATACTTTCCCACTTCTTTGTATGCCTTGTGATTTTTTGTTGTTACTGAACACTGGACATTTGAATCTAATAATGTGGTGAGTCTGGAAATCAAATTCTCCCCCCTTCCCAGGGCCTGCTGGGGTTTGTTATTGTTATTTTGATTGTCAGGTGGCTCTAGGCTGAGGATCAGCCTGAGGTCTAAACTTAATGTCTTCTTAGGTCTCTTTGGGGCCTTTCCCTGGGCATGCCTAGTCGCTTTCTAATTTTCCCCATATATGCAGTTGTTTTTAATATCCTAGTCTTTACCATCTGGCTCCCAAAGGGGGAAAAGTGAAAAATGAAGGGGTGACGAGAACGATGCCGACTTTTTAAACCCCCTGGAAGTGACTCTCCAGCCGGAGGGGAGGGTCATGTGACAACGGGGGAAGTGCCACGGCAGAGGCCACCGTGGGCTTAGTGCTCACCTCTGCGATCAGAAGCAGAGGCGTGAGCAGAGCACAGATCCCCAGTACTTGGAGGACAAGGTCTTGCTTCCCTCCCAGTCAGTGTGCAGGCTGCTCCAGGAACACACCTGCTGTGGGGCTGGGGCGGGGGGTGGGCAGCGGCAACTGCACTAAGAGCTGAAAATGACCAAAGTTAACCACAATGACCGCCCAAGGCTTCTCCTGGAAAGTGCGAGCCTTCAAGAGGCCCCAGAGCTCAAAACGGTTACATCCGAGAGTCTGCCAGCACAGCTGCTGTCCAGGCGGAAGACAGACTGGGGTGCCTCCTGCTTCACCATCCCCGACCCCCCTGTTTGTTTTTATAAAACGTACCCCTCAGTTGAACTTGCAATCCTCCCAGGGTCCTCAGACTTGAGTTACTGCTGAACAGCCCTGGACAATTTTTGCATGTGATTAAATGGAATCTAGTTGGGTCCTTTGTGGACAGACACCCCATTAGTAATTTCCAATCAGTCCTGTAATGACTCTAATCTCTCTTTACTGGGAGTGAACTACCACTCCCTCTGCACAACCGAGGGGCGGGCGGGGAATAACAACCTGCCTGAGCTTCCCTGGTATTTGTGTCCTTGCACCGACATTGGTCAGAATTGTCACATCTCGTAACTGCAGATATAATTAAGGCACCGGGTCCTTCCTGAGGGAACAAGTAATTGTCCTTCACAAAAGCCTGCCTATCGTTAGCGCCATTCCCTGCAGCACACCTGACTCCCTCATGGCCAGGTTCGGGTTAGCTGGTAAACTGTGCAAAACAAACGATGAAGTTCCCTCCTAAAGGCTTCCCTGCCACGCACCGCCCCCGTGGCACAGCGTGCTGGCGGCCTGGCCCTCCAGCGTGACAGCCCAGCCGGCGCGGTGGTCGCTGGCTGTGCGGTACAGCGTGCCGAGTCCCCATTCTCCCTCCCGCAACTTCCAGGTCCCGCGAGCAGGGCTTCGATTAGGAGGGCCGATGGTCGACCCACCGCCAAATTCCTTTCCCCTGACCACCTTCACAGTCCCTGCAGACAAGCAGGAACCAGATGCTCCTCTGCCACCCGACTACCTAGTTGTGGCCTCCATCCCACTGGCCGTCCGGCAGGTTATCATTACGGCGTCTATTCACGTCAGTCCACCTGAGCCCCCCGAACGTGTCAACACGCGCAGCGCTGGCGCGAGGCGCCATCCGAAGCAGAAAAAGAACTCCGGGTGTGAAGAGGGAAATTACACCTTCCGCCCCACGTCTCTGCCCACCAAGCGGACGTGGCACTCTGTTCCGAGTGCTGCGTGCACCCCAGGCCACTGGACACATGCAAAGGGAAACGCTCCTTTCCACGGGGTTGTGGTAGGCCACTGGCGTTTCCTCCTGACGGCTGCACGTTCCGGGTTAATCTCAGGGCTTGCAGCGATTGAGCAGAAAAGAGAAATTGGGATCCTGCACCAAACAGCAAACAGGCAGAGCCGAGCTAGGGCTTCTCAAGGCCCAGCCTTGGAGGGATTATCCTTGGTCCTCCGCTCGGGCTCCCATAACCAGGGCTCAGTCCTTCACCGGACAGACCTGAGGGATGTGTGGGGACACACGTGGCTGCTGCCTCTTCCTGGTGTCCTGGCACAGCCTGTGACTCGAGATTCAAGGCAGACTTCCCCACTCCTGTCTTTTCAAGGCAGGCGCAACCCGGGCCGCGGAGACTCCGGGGCCGGCCCAGCTGCCTCATCTGCTACATGTCCTTCCTCCCAAAATACTCGCCTCTGCATGCACGTGTTTAAAGACACTCTGCGATTAGACTGAAAACTAGCTCCCATCAAACCCGCATGGATGTGGCAACCCTGTCAAGACACTGTTTTTACTCCCAAGAAAAGTGCACAGGCTCTCCTAGTCTTGTCGCTCAAGACAGGCTGGACTGATTTTTCAGGAGAAAAAAAGAGGCTGCTTCTGGGCAAAGACCAAATGAGCATTTTTTTTCCATCTGGCGCTCGAATGGAAAGTTGAGTTTTTTGGTTTTGGGGGCGGGGAAGCTGAGAGCTAGTGGGTGAGAAAAGGGGCAAGTCTGGAGCCAGAGATGCAAAGGCAGCTGCGGCAGCTTCTGAGCCCTGGAGAAGGCCGACGAGAGCCCCAGAGAGGGCAGCGGCTGAGTCCCAGCTAAGGAGATAGGACCTGTATCAGTTTCCACAGCCAAGTCCCTCAGACCGGATGGCTTAGAAAAGTGGAAGGGCACTTCCTCACTCCTGGAGGCTGGTCTCTCCTGGGGCCTCTCTGCTTGGCACGTAGACGGCTATCTCCTCCCTGTGTCCTCACATGGCCACCCCTCCCCTTACAAGGACACCTGTGACGCGCGAGTAGGGCCCACCCTAATGACTCACCTCACCGCATAACATTCTCAACAACGCTGCCACAAGTAACCATCACGTTCTGCGGCGCCCGGGGATCGGGCTTCAGCATGTGGCCTTGGGGCACAGCTCAGCTGTGACAGGACGCGGAGGTCAGCTACTTCTTGGTCCGCTTTGCTCTTCAGTGCCTCCTGATCTTGTGCTGCTCTCCAAGCGTGCGGGCCCTGGAGACCTCCTGGCGCTCTGTCCCCTGTACACCTCCCACATCTCAGGATGTCCCGAGGCGGCCAGCATGGACTTACACCCCTTCCTGATTAGACGGTTTGGAGGCAGCTCAGGAGTTTCGGTAAAAGCCCCACGAAGGCGCCGTGGTGCCTTTCACGATCTGTGCGTGTGAGGCAAAGCACATCCAGCCACGTGACAGGGACAGGCCTGCAGCAGCAAAGGGCCAAGCGCAGAGCCCGGGCCGGCGGGCCTCCGCTAACAGAGGTCCAAAGAAGCCACCTCTTAAGCCAAAGAAGCCAGTGACACAAAAATGGTAGTTCCTTTCTTGTACGATTTTTAAAAAATCATCCCAGGGTATGAGCTAGAGCAGTCCTTCTCCATCCTGGCTGGACGTGGGCGTCCACTGAGGGCTTTTATGGGGAGGTGCAGGTCGATTAGACCAGGCCCCAGACGATGAGTCAGGCTGCCAGGCAGTTCTCCCGGGCAGCAGGTTGAGAACCAGGGCCCAGTAGTAAGTGCACGTGAGGCCCAAACTCCAGACAGAGGATTCGTTCAGTACGGAGAGATACACTTGAATAGACTAACTGGGGTGAGGGCGACGTGGCAGGTTGAGAATCACACACACTGGCCACAACCCGCTTGGAGGAGCCCTACGCCCACCGAAGTCCCTTTGAACGAGACCTCATTTCGATTCGCCGGAGTTCTGAAGCTGATGCTAGGATAACACACTTTGGAAAAATCAACAACTGTTGAAAGGGAGGAAATGGATATTTGCTTTACCTCTTAGCTGAACGTAAAAATTCAACTAATCAAGGTAACAAAATTTTAAATGCAGGTTAGAAGTCACAAAGTACATGATGATTTCACTTTTACGAATACTCACGCACCTACCAAAGAAAAATACTGACAGGACAGTAATAGAATACTGGCGTGACCTAGACCTTCTTCTTATCGATCATTTGTATCCTCTGAACTTTCTAGGTTAAAAGCCATCACTGTGTCAATAAGAAACAAACATTAATTTTATAAAAGTCACTTGCTCAGAGTGCACTGTCCCCTCAAGAATTTTAAATGTCAAATTTCCTGACTATAAATGTGATGCCTGATGCTAGCGTCGAACTACAGAACAATCGAACAACAGACGCTGAAGTGAAGGCTGGACGTGGCCACGGAGGTTTTGGAGCCTCTGGCTGTAAAGCAAAGCTTGGTCCAGAAGGCCTGAGGACTTCCTAATCCAAACCTCTGCGAAGCTCGCCTCTCCAAAACACACCTCTGCGGGAAACGTCTGCTTGGCGCTGCGCTGAACAGGGACACGAAACAAGCTGCAGGCGTCTGATCCGTCC
Organism: Kogia breviceps; assembly: GCF_026419965.1. Lineage (NCBI taxonomy): Eukaryota > Metazoa > Chordata > Mammalia > Artiodactyla > Physeteridae > Kogia > Kogia breviceps. The sequence continues at coordinate 773,799 of NC_081318.1, read as the reverse complement.
TCCTAATTGGCAGGTGACGGGCCACAAACGGCAAGAGTTTGTAATAAATAGTGTTTTACCTACACAATTCTCCCTACTGCAGAATAAGATTTATCCAGTTACGTGGTAGCCAGTATTTCCCTGAACGTACTCAGAACCTACTTTTCTGAACTCAACCAAATTTGCGCTCTTCCCATGCTTGAGAAAGTGAAACTCCTCTGTGAAGCCTCTCCTTAGAAAGCCTGGAAAACCTCTGTAACGGCAAAGCGGGGAGGCTGTGTACTGAGGCCGAGGATGACAGGGCTCCTGAGATGGCCGGCTGAGATGGGGAACCACAGGGCGGCCCCTGTGACCCGGAGGGGGACGCCGCTTGCCCTGAGGGGCTTCACCACCCGCCCCCCGGTGGCCAGGGCAGCAGCTCCCGCAGAGGTCCGGCTGCCAGCCCCCGTCGGGACCCCGCTCGCTCCCTCCGCGGCTTCCTGCCTGAGCCTGGACTCCTCTCCCAGGACCTGTCCTGCCGGTGGCCCTCAGGAGGCCACTTTCTCACCCACCGTCCTGCTGAACAAGCAGCTGGCTACTTCCTCACCCGGTTTCCGCGAACACCTTCTGTACTCGACACACGCTCCTGATGTGTGTGGGGGGTCTCTTTTAGGTTTGTGTTTCAGCTAGTTTTGTTTCTCTCACCTGAGAGCAATCAGAGCCTAGACAACAAGGTTCTGAACCGGACAGATCAGTGACTTTATTTCACTTCCCTCAACTACGAAATGTGGAGAGAAACTTATAAATATGAATTGGACAAAGCATACAGAGCACAGGGGTTCACCCAGAGTTAATACTCAGCCACAGCCCTGGAAAGAAAAGGAGCCCACGCACCCTCGACAGGCCTGTACACCCTCGGGCTGTAAGCAAGGGCCCTGGAGTGAAAACTGATTCGGGGGGCGGGGAGCATCTCTGAGGAGGTCAAAGTTCAGACAAAGACCCCGAGACCCAGACTGAACCCCCCTGGCCCTGATTCGGGGGCCGCCCTCGTGATCTGGAGCACCGTGCTGCTGAGAGCAAAGGAGGTGGACTAGAAACTCAGCAGGGGTGACAGCAACTCTCCACGACTCGAGTCCTTGCAGGGCCGTGTGCACGGTCCCCAAAGTTCCCGATTTCGGGTCAGCAGAGACCCCCTGACAGAGCAACACGGCCTCGAGATTTCACCCTAAGTTACACTGACATCTGGTGGTCTCTCACTCCGTGATCTAAACACACATACAATCAAGACACATCTTCACCTCTTCTTTGGGGCTGAAAGCAAACACCACCAGAGGCAGTCAAAAATGTTAATAAAATAATAAAGAAATTATTCAGAGCACATCTTTATGCCTTTTTCATTTTAATGAACCAAAAGAATAAGGCATGATTTTCCTGTTCCTGGGCCGCAGCTTCTTAACAGCCGGACTGGAGCAGCTCCGCGCCCAGTGGAGCCTCTCAGACAGAAATTAACAAGCAGAGGAGGGGGAAGCAGTCAGTCCCGGCGGGCACCACCCAGGAGACCTCTCTCCTCCAGGGAGAGCCGCAAATACAGAGGCTGGGCGTTCGGGAGCCTCTCACAGGAGTGAGATTAGGAGAAAGTAGATATTCATCACTGCCTTCTGCAAAGTGATACTTATTACCGTGTGTGTCAAAATTAAATTAATAAAATGGGCAATTCAGTGGGCTCAGAAAACTCCAAGTCATAAGAAAAGGTGATGTCATGGTATATGTGTTTCCCCTGAGTTTGCAGAAATACACTCAAACATACGAGTACCCACCCCCTTCAATCTGACTGCGGTGGTAACTGTAACCCACGGAGAAGACGGGAGGCCCAATCGAAATTTCAAAGTTGGTCAAAGTCAAATATGTTTATATAAAATACCTGTAACACAGACATGGCACCTCCCCAGTAACATGTGTGTGTGTTTGCTTGTCTGTGCCTACAGATTCCAAACACAGTTTGAAACTCCGTTACTGGAAATGTTACCCTAAAAGAAACAAAGTTAATTCCCATATTTGCCACCCATTCTGGTAATAACTTTACCCTCTTTAATTTGTAAAACGCATCAAAGGGTCATCACCCCTGCCCCCTCACCAAGCACCATCGAATCCACTTTCTGCTGCACCCCAGGAGTGATTCCCGTCTCACAGATGAACCAGGGGCATCTCCAGGCGTGGAAGAGCGTCCGTCCATCCCAGGTTTCCTTTCCGGCCTCAGGGGACGCTTTCGGTTCCCTGGACGTGCGCCGTGGCCCCAGGGCCCAGTGTCTCTCTCCCTGCCGCCACTCCTCCTCCTGGGTGACGCCCACTCCTGCGGCGACGCCATCGCGGCTCCCAGGGCTCACGTCCCCGCCGTCACAGGCCGTGCGGAGCTTGCTTCCCTGCCGGCCACTGTGGTACCTGAGGCCAGTCCTACTGTCCACATTCAGCGCTGGGCCGTCCTGCCACGTTCCTCGGCAGCCCCGCTGGACGGCGATGGCCGGGTCACCCCAGAGGCCAGCGGGGCGCCTGACACTGGACAGACACCCCACCGTCTCCTAACGTGACTGTGGACATTTGTATTTCGTGCTGAAATGATCCAAGTGCCTGCTGCCCTCAAAAGCCTGGCTTGACCCCATCCGCTCCTTTCCTGGTTGTGAACCTGGAAGGCAGTGAGAACAGCGGGGAACCCAGAGCCCGGTGCGAATCTCACCAAGGCAGGAGTGCAGCCCCCGCTCTGCAGGCAAGGCTGGATCTCAGTTACCACAGGCTGCAGGGCTGGTAACACCATGACCGGCTGGGGAGGTGCCAGCACGCCCAGCATCTGGCGTGGTCAGAGGGGGATCCTGCAGACCCAGCCGTCGGCATTTGCAGCTGGAGCCCCCCACTTCCCTCACCCACCCCCGCGGCGGGCCCTCCTCCTGACCCGGCCTGCGCCGGGTCGACGCCCCTGCGGCTCCAGCCAGGCCCTGGATGTCTGGGCTACTGCGGCTTCTGAAGAAATGAGCAGGGCCACCCCGGCTGAGAAGGGAAAACCCGCCGACCTCGACACAAGTCGTGACACCTGAGGAGGCGGCTCAGGCCGTGGCCCTCACGGAGTCATCAGTAATAAACCCTGTCGCAGCTCTGGAAGGAGATGACGTGGCTGCTCTCCACGTGGGGGGCTCTGTTTCTAAGCTGGATTCGCCAAGATTCAGCCGCTGGACCTCCTTTCCAAGAAGAGAGACGCTGGGCGGAGGCTGGACTAGATGGGGTCAGGCAGCGCTTCCCCCCGGCCTCTGTGCTGAAGCCGCTGCCGCCACGTTGGGCCGGACAGGAAGCCCTCATCCGCAGGACCAAGGCTCGTCCGCTTGCAAAGTGCGGAAGCCCACAGAGCATCGTTCCAAACATAGGAGATGTCCAGAGAGCGGACAGCGGTCCCCGCAGATGAGGAAGCACTGGAGAGCTGACCCGGTGAGGGCCTGACGGGAGGCCCCAAAAGCAGGTAACTCCTGGCTGGTTTTAGACCTCGCCCGCCCAAGGCTTGGGGAGCAGGGCGGTCTTACAAACGTGCAGACATTCTGAATATTTCCTGCAGGATCTGAGGAGTATTTTAAGACTGAAGTAAAGAGCTAAGAAAAATGTGTTGACATCACCTGTCCAAAAATCCAGTATTAAAAAGAAAGCTGGTGCCTTTCCGAGTAGATGCCATGCACCTGCTTTCCCAAGTCCCCAGGGAACCCACGTGGTTCCCACCCAGATGCTCACCTCGCCTCCAGAGCGGTTTCCTGACTCCCCCCAGGGTCTGGACTTCGCCCTCGAAATCTTCCAGGGGCTGCAAGCAGAACTCGAGAGTACTTGCTGATGCACCGAGGTCTCTGGACACCCTCCCTCTCTAGCGCTGGTTAAGAAACACGCAGCCCACCTCTGTGGCACCGATGCCCTCTGGTCCCAGCTCCAGGCACAGACCAAGGCACATGCCCACCCAGGAGCCCCATTCTCTTCCTGCAGCTCCTTCCCCATCCCCAGAGCATCAGCCTCATCAAGAGCGATGAGGACACGCACGTGGTTTCCTTTTGCGGGGGGTGCGGTGAGGGAGGAGGACAGACGGAGGTCACAGCAGCGGGGTCCATCACGGTCCTGCCGGTGTTACCCAGCCAACCCCAAACTTCTGCAGAAGGAAGGTGACGGAGTGGACGTTCTCTAAGCTGACCTCCAGCTCCAGCCAAGGTTCCTTCCTGCCAAAGCTCCGGGATTCTGAGGCCCTGTGGGCACCAGGGGGCAGAGGCTCCCAGGGCATCCCGAATCAGCTGAAGCTTTTGAGCGAGACCATCCTCTCCGAGCAGCCGTTTCCTCGGCCCTAAAGTGAGAGCAAAAACGCCCGTGGCTTTTCACCCTTTTGGGAATAGGGTCCTGTGATGGGTTGCAGAGTTCCCACAAAATGCATGTCCACTCAGAACTCGACAGTACTTGGAAACAAGGTCTCTGCAGATGCTATCAGTTAGGGACCTCAAGATGAGTTCATCCTGGATTTAGGGTGGGCCCAGAACCCAATGCCTGGGGTCCTTGCAAAAGAAGAGATGCACACGGAGCACAGGGAGGAGGCCGGGGGTCTGGGCAGAGTTTCCTCTTCACTGGCCGGCTCCCCGAGGCGAGGACCCAACTGTGTCTCACATGCAGCTCAGCCTCTCACGGAGCGGACACCAGATGGACCCCAGGGAGGTGGGGGAACCAGGGAACACAGAGCATCACCGTGATCAAAGCTCCCCGAGTTTCACGCGCGTTTCCACAGGGCCTGTCTCTTCCGACCCCGCCGGGAGACGTGCGCAGCCCCGGGCCTCCGCCTGAAGCCGGTCAGCCCCGAGCTCCTCTCAGGCGGCCGCAGGCCTCCTGCTTCCACCCGACCACACCCCACCGAGGTCTCCGTGCCCTTCCGGACCCTCACCGTCTCTCCCTTCCACACGGCACATGGGGCCACAGGAAGCCACAGCCACAGCAGCTTGTCCTGCCCTGGGGGTTGGGGGGAGACCTCACTCCACAGGCCCAGTCCTCGGCGTCTGCGGGAACTACTTCAGCTCGCCAAGGGGTCCCTCAAAGCCCCCTGCAGGCTTGGGTTCAACGGTCACACTTCCCTGGTCTCCCCAAGGTTGGGAGGGACGCAGCTCAGCAAGAGCCCCCGAGGGACCTGCCCCTTGAAACGCCTGCCCTATGTTCTCGGCCCCGTGTGCAACCACGTGTTTCCGGGCGTGTCCATCTCAGGACCAGGAGCCACGGGCCTGAGCCGCGAGGGAGGAACTCGCAGCAGTGCTGGTGCGATCAGGAACCGTCCCTCGGGGCTCGACATGTCTCGGATTAGCCGCTGCCGGGAAGCCTGCACTTGTCATCATCGCTCAATACCTTCTAATACCAACTGCTGTCCTCAGGCCTGGAGCCTGGCACTCATTCGTGCACTGCCTGTTAATAAACTCTCCTGTCCGGAGTGACAAAGCTCATTCTTTTTTAAATTACAGAGTCTATTTCTCTACCAGGCTGGCGGATGTCAGTGTCCCCTTTGCAGGACGGCAGCAGGGGCTGCTGTCGGCCCCCCACCTCGGATGGGGCTCTGCACGGCCCGTGGACTGTGCTCAGAGCCCCAGCTCCTGCGGGGGCCCGGCAGTCTCTCCCCTGTTCCCGCCAGGGCACCAGGAGCTCTGCCGTCATCACCCTCGGTCTGTCCCGGGGGCCAAGCGCGCCTGAGGAAGGCACCCCATGCGTCCCCTTCTGGTTCCCACGAGGCGAGTCCCCTGGTAGCAACGGCCGCCGTCAGAGAACAGCACTGAGTCCCTCGCCTTATACTGCTCAAAGCGCCGTCACTTCACACTGGGACACTCGGCCACCTGCGGATCCACTAGAGTCCATGGCGGGGGGGACACCAACTCCCAGGCTTACACTGCCCACCTTGGGCCCTCGGCAAGGACTCACCCACGGAGGTCGGGGCCCCCCACCCAAAGTCAGCTGACCTCCCCACAGGTGCGCCTCCCAGCCCGCCGGAGTGCTCTCTGGGCCACGCCCTGGGCCAGCCTCCTGGCCTCCATCTCGGCGAGGCCGCCCTCTGCAGCAACACTGCGGACCGAGCCTGGCCTGCTTCTCTGCCACGCCTGACTGTGGCGGGCCTTCGTGGACACCGAACCCTGCCTGTCAGTGTCCCCCAAAGCTGACTGCACGTCAGAGTTGCCTGAGAGCGTTTCCACGCATGTACACGACCTGGCAGGTTTGCCTTGGGGCCCAGAAACCAGAGTTCGGTTCCACTCGGTAATCGCCGGGTCCGAGGCCCTGCTGTCTGTGACGGGCTGATGGCCGTGCCGGCTGCACCTCCTCGTTTCGTGACACAGCGCCGTCCCCAGGCACACGCTCACGCTTCAGTTCCCACAGGACGGTAACTGTCACGGTCGCCTAAAGGACAAAGTCTGCTGCCAGGTCCTCAGTCCACGAATCGCCGCGTACGTGACAGATCTGCATCGTGACCAGTCACCACTCACGGCTCTTCCTCCAAAGTCTGTCAGCGAAGCACACAGGCGTGCTGGCGCCCTGGCTCCCGGAGACAAACCACAGAACATTTCGCAGAAACGGGTCATCGAGACAGACAACTGACCAGGGAAGACAGGAGTGCAGCAGAGAGAGGAACAGCAGGTAGGGCTGGAAGTGAAATCTGAGTCCCGGAGCAGGCAGCTGACCAGGGCACGGGGAGCCGGCCACGGTCTGCGGGACCGGACTCGGGGCCCCAGGAAGGGGGCGAAGGCCATTCATCCACATAAATGAGGGATGTGGTTGTGAGGAAAAGGGCGGCGTGGGGGAGGTGATGCCGGCAGCAACGCTCACAGCGAGGAACACTCGGAGATATTTCACGAGGTCGGACATTCAAAGGATAGAACACTGGAAGCTGAGCTAAACTCAGAAAGGTGCAGGACGAGTCGCCAAGTCGTAGAACAGCTGCCCCCTCCTTCTCACAAGTTGTAACGCAAGAAGGAAGCACTGCTGGAACCAGACTTAAGACGGCTGACCCTCAATGTGTCTGACGTTTTAAGTTACATGCATTCAATCAACATCTATGTTTCTGTTTCCATTTATACACACATAACCAGCATTAAGAGACTCCTTCATTTTTTTACCAAAAAAATGTAACGGTGCCGGAACCACCGTAATTTTCCGCGCTGGTGGTTAGTGGTCCTGAGTCCCGGGTTAGCCTGGCGGGGCCTCGTCTGGGTCCTGCGCCTCCGTGCCGAGTGGGGACCGTGGGCCCTGGTCTCGTGAGTGCCCTCCGCGTTCGAGCACGTTGCTCAGCACAGCCACAGCATCGCCGCCAGGCGTGGAGAGGGACGTCCGGCCTAAAAGCCTGTGTCTTGGGCAGCCTGCTTCCTCTGCCTGACCAGCGTGAGCACCTCCGGGCACATCCATCTTCCCAAAATGTTACCGGCAGGACAGCACAGGCCTGATCATTATTTTCTAACAGGAAGTCCTTCTGGCCAAGAAGGCCCCACTTTAGGAAATGGCTGTTTTGCAAACATTACATACAGTACACGCCAGGATCCATTCGCTGCTTTAATGAATAATCATAGACTTAGGAAGTCTTTATCAAGTGCATCAGGGAGCCCTTAAAGTGCACAGCTTCACAAAAACACTGTTAAAGCGGCAAGTCAGATGCGCGTCAGCTCTTTCCTTCCCAATCATTATTCCTCAGGGATTGATACTGATCGGTGCAGACCTTCCTCTTCCGCTTCATGCCAAGAGGCCAGTTGGCAGCGTACTGCCGACCGGAATTAAAATGATATGTGAGGGTAAACGGCCCAATTAACAAGCCCACGGTTTCCTTCCTGTACCAATGTTCCCCACCAAGAGACTTCTGAGGCTGCTTAGAAATAATGTTTTAATGTCTCCAGAAGCTCAGCTTTCCATCCCTCCACCACCTCCGAGTCCAGAGGCAGGTGGTGGTCTCTGTTTCAAAGGCCCTCCGGAGGGAGGCCTGGGCGAGCCAGTGGTGAGACGGAGCCCACCGGAAGCAGAGCGTGCAGCGGGCTGTACAGACGTTTACCACCTCTGCCATTTACTCAGCAAACACTGGCCGAGCGTGAGCGACTGTCGTGCTCTCTGCACATGATTTCATGCGTCCCACCTCCAGGCCTAAGTGGGAATAAGCCACATCGTAACGGGTTCCGCCAGGTTGGGTCTGAGCACTCGGCAAGAGGGCAAAGAACGGCGAGAGCCACCTCGCTCCCGATACAGCCACTGTCGGCCTTCCTTCCCAAGGCAGGCAAGGAGTCCATGGCACGGCACGGCGACGGCCTTGCTGGGGCTCAGACACAGCCATCGGAGGAGCAGGCCCACGGCCTACCCGCGGCGGATCCCGCGGCCTCCTCACCCCCTGCGTGCCCAGGGGCTCCCTTCAGAGCTCGGGCCCTTGGCCTGCCCTCCTGAGGGTTCAGCCCAGGACCTCTCTCGGCAGAGGGTCCGCACAAGCTTCCCCTCCTCCTCGAAGGCAAAGGAGAGCAGCACACCTGCAAAGCTGTCTTTTGCTCTCAGTTCGAGAGGTACTTCCAGGAAGGGGAGACGTAACCAATGTAATACAATCAATTTACACACGGAGGTGCGGCTCCTGTGCTTTTCTTCCCTCCCAAAGACACAGGCTGTCACGGACGTGAATCAGGAAAACAATGTCTTCACTCTAAACCACACGGGCTTCCAGAAAAACAGATTCCATCTCCCTCGTCCCACATCCCGTCCTGGAGCGTGTAATACCACGGCAGCCGTCGTGACCCGGGCACTCACGTCCTCCCTGTCCTGGTTAATGAGACGGGTCCACATCCCCAGTGTGGCTGAGTCACAGAGCGGGAAACCACAGGGACTGCAGCCCCGGGGAAGGAAACAGCCCAGGTTCCAGCAGAGCCGTGCGGAGAACCTCACCCTCATCCTCCCGTCGTTTCCAAAGCCGATGCAGGAGGCAACCACTCGCCCAGTTCCGCCAAGGTCATCTGATGACACGACTGAGCTCAAGTTCATTTCTGGAGAGATGACGCATACCTCCTTAAGCCCCTGAGGCTCAGATCTTTATTTCAGGCTTCAGAATAAAAACAGACCAGTTACACCCATTTATCAGGTACACGATCAATTACGAATACACTAGTATATACATTACACACTAATTACCATTCAGTCTCAAGTCTTCAGATAGAAATTTCAACAGAATCACACTTAAAAGGAAGAATTTAACCTGTTGCATATTATTGAGACCCACCCCATTAAGAAATATAAGATGTGTTTTGTTTCATGGAGTCTTCAAATTTATTTCTAAGTTGGGGCAACAGCACTGGGTTTCGGAACCCTAAGTGAAATATAACTTAATTATTTATGCAAAAATGCGTTGACAAAACGATACCTAAAGTTTCTGACATATTTTCCTTTTTGTAACTTCTCCAAGTGAGATATGTCAAGAAGCAGCTTTCCTGCGATGTGCCTCAAAAATAAATGCAGAGAAAGAAGTGTAACAGATGGCTTGGATTAAATTTGAACAGTGACGAGTAATGGCTTTTAGGACAGCTGGGTAATGTACTCTTTGCTCAAAAACATGTTTGATCTGAAACACAGAAACAATCTATGGTTTCCATGAAAGTGAAAGAAAAATGAAGCTGAATGTGGAGCAAGTCGCTGGTTTTCTCTCCAACATGTTCTGTGCTGCGTTGAGGGCCATATGCTCTGTTTGATATACGTGGGATATAACTGAAATTGAAACCTTTTACATTTAGAAGAAGCGATCAAACACTTACGCCACATATTCATCAATAGCTGTGAGGGAATAGAGAATTACTATTGGGTATAAAAAAACAAAGTTTGTCTTAACTCTCAACAGTTAGGTTTCCTTTCCTTCATTGTCAGATCTGTAAAATCATCTCCAGAGAGGGGCTGAGAGGGAGGCCACTTCACTGTTAAAGAGGAAGTTTGCTCATTAGCAATCAGGGTTCATCACAGAAATACTTCAATAAAATCCACCATTCAAAGAACACCTACAGAAACGTGTCATTCAAATGCAAATTGACAGGAATGCATTAATTTCACAAGTTACTGAATCTTGCCTCCAAGATGGAAGCCGTGACAGAGCCCGTCTCCAAGGAAACCCACCCGCACCCAAGAAGAACCCACAACATGTAAAAATGCACAGACTCCCAGTCCCAGGCGGGCTGCTTCACAGACGGCACCCTGCAGTGGGAGAGAGAGGGTCGGGCCTGCACTCCGGCCCCCTCGGCTGGGGGAGACTTGGAGTGCCTGCAGTGAGGGCCCCGCCAGCCGCCACCGGCAGCTGCCAAGCAGCCTCTCATTTCCTGAGCCACAGCCCCGGACGCAGGCACGGGCGGGACACTGCATGCTGCCGGTTCTCACGTCACAGACATACACTTACTCTTGCACGTCTCAAAGAAAGGAAAAGCAAAGGAAGATGGAAAACAGGGGCTTCTCTGGTGGCGCAGTGGTTGAGAATCCGCCTGCCGATGCAGGGGTCACGGGTTCGTGTCCCGGTCCGGGAAGATCCCACGTGCCGCAGAGCGGCTGGGCCCGTGAGCCATGGCCGCTGAGGCTGCGCGTCTGGAGCCTGCGCTCCACAACGGGAGAGGCCACGACAGTGAGAGGCCCGCGTACCACAAAAAAAAAAAGAAAAAAAAAAAAAAAAAGATGGAAAACAAAAGAAAAGCCCCCCCCCCCACCGCAACGCGAAGCAGCAGGTGCCACCTGCACGGCCGTGACCTGCAGCCCTGCCTGCGGGCCCGTGGCCGACTCAGGCTCCGGGCGGTGCTGATTCGGGCTGGTCACTCCCGAGCCCGCCGGCCTGGAGCCCTCCGCCCCACACTCCCTGCGCGGCAGCAGTGAGGACAGAACAGCTCCTGACTGTCCCCAAAGAAGAAACGAGAGAGGAGGCGACGGCGCAAACCGCCGCCCCGGACGGAACAGGACCACAGGCCCCTTGCTCTGCTCAGGGGCCCGAAGCAGTGAGGAAAGAAAACCGGAGGCTAGTGCCCCTCACGTGCAAATGCGTCTCAAAACCGGCACTTGTTAAGGTAACAAAGGAAAGGCCAAGCAGGGTCAGCTGGATGAAGCGAGCCTTTGGGAAACACTCAGACGAGCGGCCCAGAGGGGAGGGGTGGGGGAGCCACAGGCACCCCTCACCCCGGGCTGCAGGCTGGCGGGGCCTCAGCAAATCCGCAGGATGTCCAGCACCGGGTGGCGAGGCCCTGAGGACCTCCCTGGACCCCCGAGGCCTCACTGAGCCCCAGGACTGTCCCGGGGGTCGTAGAAACGGGCCTGTCTGACCCCTCCTCTTCCAGATGAGGAAACGGGAAGCAGAGACCTGACCGAGGATTAGGGCCAAGCTGGAATCTAATCAGAAAGCAGCACTGAGCCTGTGCTCAGCAGGCTGCACTGTTTCACTTCGTTCTCACACTTTCCTCTCACTGGCACTTTGTCAGTGAGGAAGGTGACGCTGACCCCTGCTCGGCTCTCCCACCCCGCGGTGCTGAACGGTTCTCCCGAGCGCAGGTGCACACGTGCGCGTGGCCCAGGGGGCCCTGTGACCTTCACTCAGTCCCCGCCCACGTGGAGCCCACGGCCCGGGCAGCAGGGTGTGCGGCATCGCCCTTTCTCCCGACCGGGCTTCTTGTTCTCCACTCGGCTTTGGGAAGCGGAAGAAAAGCAGGGGCAAAACAGCAAGTCGCATGGACGCCTCTCAGCTGTAAAGGACTCAGTCAAGGGGCAAAGTAGGGGAACACTGTCAGAAGCCGCCCCGAACGCTTTGCTGCTCCTGAGTCTGTGATTGGAACCTCGGCTCAGAGCACCTACGGGCATATCCTGCATGGGAGCAGAGGGTCCAGGACCGCCGGAGACAGAGATGACTAAAGAACCGACCCTCCTGATTCCGTTCTCAACGGGTCTCAGCACGTGTAAGCACACGCCGAGCACACAGGACAGACTGCACACACGTCTGCAAGTGCGACGCCACTGTCAGGAGACCTCCTCCAGCAGGAGCAGGGCTGAGAGCAGGGCGTGAGCGCAGCGCTTGTACACAGCCCTGTACGCCCCGGGCAACTGGAGGGGCTCCCGCGCGGTCCTGTGCAGGTCCAGCCCGCCCCCGCCGCACTGGCTCTTTAAACAGACCCTAACCTAGGTGTGGCTGTGAAGGTTTCTGTGGATGTGATTACCATCCACAATCCGCTGACCGTAAGTAAAGGGCCCTCCACAACGTGCTGGGCCTCATCCATTCGTCTGAAGGCCTGGAGAGCAGGGACAGAGGTTTCCTGAGAAGCGGGAATTCTGCCTCAAGCCTGCCTCCTGCCGGGGCTTTGCAGCCTCAGGCCTGCCGCTCGGAGTATGGACTGGCCAGTCCCACAGACACAGGAGCCGGTCCCTTAAGATAAATATCTGCACGCACACGCACACGCACAGAGTGTATTCTGCATCTCTGGAAACCGCACAATACAGCAGCTGAGAGAGAGAGAGAGAGAGAGAGAGAGAGAGAGAGAGAGAGAGAGAGAGAGAGAGAGAGGTGCAAATATGCCATTACAACAAAATGTCACGAGGCAGGCAATGACCCAGGGGTATGTGCAAGCGCTCGGGGTGCAGAGGAGACGCTTTGTCAGAGGCTTTGTCAGTGTGAGCCTGGGATCAGAGAGGTGCTCTTGGGAAGGTGGGCTGGACACACTAGGTGACCAAGCGGACACAGCAGGGGAAAAGGGAGAGGTCCAGATCCACACAGAGCGGGTGCGGGCTAGAGACGCCACACAGGAGGGAGGCTGGGTGGAGGCAGACAGGCACCCCCTCGGGCCGTGCTGCCTGCTGCTAGAAGTATGTGGGAAAAGGGCTTCGGAGAGCAGATCCCACCTGCTGGTTGCAGCTAAGAACCTGGAATGATACACTGAAAAAGTCCTGTCTGATGTGCTATCAGGAGAGAGGCTGATGCCTCAGTATCTAATTCTGCCTAGACCTTAAGTTCCGCTTAGTCTCCAAATTTCAGTGGTTCTCTTAACCTATAACCAAGTGTTCAAAAGAAGGTGTTATGGAACCCAACAAACCCATCTCTAACCTGGGGCCACATATGAAACCGGCTCCTAAGAGAGGGACACGGGAGCTGGAACACTTCGCTTTAGGCCAAAGTGAAAGAAAGTCATTTTTCAAATAGGGTAGCGTAAGGTGGTAAGTGCATACAAGATGCAGTGCAATTCACAGAGCATCCAAGAGAAAAAGGGTCCATTCCCTATGGCTCAGAAAGAGAGAGAGGTGGTGAGAGCCTTAAGGAAGCCTTTCCTAAAAGTCCTGTCAAAGGTTGTCCTTTTAAAGAATTTTTGTTCACACACAGAAAACTGTAAAGAAGAAAAGTAAAAGTATTCACAACCCCACCAATCTGAGGAATTGCTGTTAACAGCTGGCTCAGTTCCTTTTCTTTCCATTCAGGCTTTCTTCACATAGTTGAGGTCACGTTATTTGTACACTTGTACAGTTTCCTTTTTCACTCAGCATTACGCCACAAGAAGCTCCTTTTGTCCTTAGAAAGCTCTTCATAAACGTCACTTTAATGGCACACAGCAGCCACCCTCTGCTCCTGGTTACTCCACCATGCCTCTCCTTTGCATAGGAAGGTCATTCCCAGTTAGCACACGTCCTCTGAGTGGACTGTGGCAGATTTGCAGGGCCGGGCAGCAAACAAAATCCAACAGGAAGGGAGTTACAACTTGATTACAACTATCATCCTGATCTTGCTCAGAAAGTTCCGCCCATGTATTTATATTTTATTTAGTCACTTCTTTCAGAATTCTTTCCAATAGAGACAGCTATTTTCTTTTACAGCAATGGGAATTTACAGCAATAAAAGGAGCTATTACGGTGAAACAAGCTGACCTGCCATCATCGGCCGCTGTGTGCCCGGCCCCCTGGTGCCAGCACCCCTCACTGCAGGCGAGAGAGAGCGCTTGACAAATTCTAACAGGGCGACGGCTCCCTCTGGGGCACACAGCTGGTCGACAACAAAGCCGGGGCTTGCACTCAAGGCTTTGACTCCTAGCTCTGGCTCTTTTAGTTACTAACTCGTAACGCTCTCACAACTGCTCTGCTCCTGGAGAATACTCTGTCCACGGGCGACGGACGCCCGACTGAGCGGCTCCCCGGGCCCTTGGTCGTCAGCGCCAAGAGCACCCAGGACTGAGTTTCAAACTTTCCTCCACAGCGCGGGCGCCCCAGGGTCTCCAGGAAGGGCAGGTTTAAAGCGGAGCCATGGCACATTCTAGCAGACCCGTGAAGAAATGGGGCACCAGGAAACCCCAGGGAAAGCTGTGTGGGCAGAGAGCACAGGTGGGAGGCTGATGGGAGCCCCCAGTGCTCGCTGGCTCCCGTGGTTTTCCCACCATCCAGCTCCTCAGCTCTACAGATGTCTTAGGTCCACCCAGTCCCCACAGGCTCACCCGTTCCTGGCCTGGAGTCCTGGCTACCTGTGGCTCGGCTCACCCAGCGCTCAGATGTGCACAAACAGCCTTCCAAACAGCAGAGTCCTGTCTGAGAAAAAATGCTCTAGGGCAGAACAATCAGCGTGCAAATATGTGAAAAGATGCAGGCAGACTCATTTCCTGGTATTTCATTAAAGTTACAGGCTTTTCGCTAAAACGCAAGCAGATGCGAGAGTAGGTTCCCATGATACGGCACGGACTGTAAGCTAGTGCGGGCTCTGCTCCTATGAAGGTTCTTTGTGAGTTTCAGCTGAGACAATATATTTTAAGGCCCCTGGCATATGTTTAAAGTGGTATGAAAACAAACCACTTTTTATTAAAATATAACATGCATTCCAAAGAGTGCACAAATGAGAAGCGCCCAGCCTGACGGCTTTCACAGAATGAACGAACACGCTCAGACACAGACCCATAATCCAGAGCACGCGCTGCCCCACTCGGTCACCATCTGCTGGGCATATAATTGGAGTGGAATTACTGGACCATAAGAGATAAATATGTTCAGCTTTCACAGATATGCAACATCTTTGTATATGTCCTTTGTACAATTAAGTATGCATTTCTGTTGGGAATATTTACCTAGGAGTGAAACTGCTGAATCACGGGGGAAGAGTTTATATACCTAGCTTTGCCACTTTATCTGAATTTACAGGCAAAAGTTGTTCACAATATTCCCTCATTGTCTTATTAATGTCTGTAGGATCTATAGTGATGTCCACTTTTTAATTCCTGATATTGGTGATTTGGTCCTTCTCTCTTTTGCTGATCAGTCTTTTTTAAAATTTATTTTATTTATTTATTTCTGGCTGCGTTGGGTCCTCGTTGCTGCGCGCAGGCTTTCTCTAGTTGTGGCGAGTGGGGGCTACTCTTCGTTGCGGTGCGCGGGCTTCTTACTGTGGTGGCTTCTCTTGTTGCGGAGCACGGGCTCTAGGCGCACGGGCTTCAGTAGTTGTGGTGCGTGGGCTCAGTAGTTGTGGCTCGCGGGCTCTAGAGCACAGGCTCAGTAGTTGTGGTGCACAGGCTTAGTTGCTCCACGGCGTGTGGGATCTTCCCGGACCAGGGCTCAAACCTGTGTCCCCTGCGTTGGCAGGAGGATTCTTAACCACTGTGCCACCAGGGAAGCCCTGTTGATTAGTCTTGCCAGAAATAAACATCAAAATCTTTTTAAAGAACCAACTATTGGCTTTGCATTCTCTCTGCTGTACATCTCTTTTCTACTACAGTATGTTTTGTTCTTTATTATTTCCTTCCTCTGTTTTCTTTTTTTAAGTTAAATTTCCTGCTCTTTTTCTAAATTCTTAAGATGTATACTTAAATTATTTATTTTTAACTTTTCTTCTTTTCTAATAAAGCATTTAAGATCATAATTTCCTTCCAACCATAGCTTTAGCTGTATCCCACAAATCTTACAATGTTGTGTTTTCATTATTATTCAGCTCAAGATATTTTCTAATTTCTATTGATATTTCTTCTTTGATATACAGGGTATTTAGAAGAGTACTGCTTAATTTCCAAACATTTAGGGATTTTCTACTTATCTTTATTGATTTCCAGCTTAATTCCTTAAGTCATAGAACTACTGTGAGTGATTTCAATCTTTAGAAATTTTTTTTGCCCAACATCTGATCAATTTTGATAATATTCCACATACATTTGAAAAGAGTGTGTATTCTATTTGGATGGGTGCAGGGTTCTACATGAGTCTGTTAGGTCAGGTGCATTCATCCTGTTCTTCAGATCTTCTTATCTTCATGGATTATTTTTTGCTCCATTTGTTCTACCAGTTATTTACAGAAATACGCTAAAATCTGTTAATTATACATTTTTTTCTACCTTTGGTTCTCTCAATTTTTGCTTTATGTATTTTGAAGTTATATCATCAGGGGCATCAAATGCATAATTACTGCATGTTCCTGGCAGACTGACCCTCATGTTTTATTATGAGCTTTTTAACTCTAAAAATGCTTCCTACCTTAAAATCTGCTTGTATTTTAGTATAGCTATGCCAGCTCTCCTTAGGTGAGTATTTTCATGGTATCCTCTTCCATTCTTTTGTTTTCAATCTTTTATATCCCTGAGTTTAAAGTGGTAATCAGCAACATACAAAAGGGTTTTGTTTTTCAATGACAATCTTTAACTTTCAATTGAAATATTTAGCCCATTTATTTTCAACACAACTATTGGTGTATTGGGGTTTGCACCTACCACCTTATCACTGTTTTTTATTTGTCCCACCTGCTCTAGGTATCCTTTTTTTCTCTCTCTTATTGCCTTCTTTTGGATTGAGTACTTCTATTATTCCTTTTTCCCTTCTCAGCTTGCTAGCTGTTCTTTCTGTGGTCTCCTTAGAATTACAACATGGTCCCTGACTCACTACAGTGCGGCATGGTCATCATGTCCCAGGTGGTGCTAGAACCTGAGGACACCTTACCTCCCATGAGGCCCATGTCTGCGTGTGTTTGCCACCGGCCCCTCCCCACTCCTTCCTGAACCTCCTCATTTTCACATCCCGCTGTCAGCAGAACTCCCTTTATATGTCTTCTCCTGATGGAGTCTCTCAGCTCTGTTTGTCTCGACGTATAATTACGCCACCTTTATATCTGAACAATAATTTCAGAGAATACTCTATGTCTAGGCTGAGAGCTCTTTCTCTCACCACGTCAGAATTGTCTTTACACTGCCTTCTGGTTTCCACAGTTTCTGTTCAAACAGAACAGAAACTATGGAATGGAATGTAAAACTAACAGAATGTAATGTTGCTTTCCAGATTTTCTCTTCAACTTTAGTTTTTACTAATTTTACTACAGTCTTCAGAGGTGTGGTTTTCTTTATATTCATTCTATGGGGCTGAACCATAAAACACTGCCTTTATTCAACCTTTTTTACCTGCAAAATGGCTATTTAGTAAATCTTTTAAAATCCAAGTTTCGGTGTCTTTCTTCAGTTTTGGAAAGAAATCTGAGACATTACCTCCTCAAGTATTGCTTCTGCACCATTTTCTTTCCTATTCTGTGACTCCAGTTACATGTATAGCAAACCTTCCAACATATCCCATTTGTCTCATACACTCTTTCCTGTAGTTTTTATCAGTTTGCTCTGCCTGGTTATTTCCTTCTGACCTACTTCCAGTTCACTGATCCCCTCTTCTGCTGTGTCCAATCTTCTGTTACACCATCATGAAGTTCCTCAATCCAGTCCAAGTATTTCCATTTGATTCTTTTACTTCTAGAATCCATTCCTTCAGTAAAAGTTTACATCTTGTCATCTATTTTCTTGGACATATCATTCAGAGTTATGTTAAAATTTAAGTGTGATAAGTACAGTAACTGTGTGTGGACATCCTTCTATCACCTATTTTTGTGATTGGTTTTGGTCATTCATTCTTGACAACTGAATGCCAGATATCATGTATGAAACTACAGCAGCTCTGGGTCATTTTATCTCCTTACCTTCCTCCTTGGTTAGGCAGCCAGACCAGGGGCAGGTCACTTAATCCAGTCAAGGACTAAGCCAACAAGACAGGACTGTCATCTTGTCAAGGGCCATTCTACCTTGGGGTCACACACACACGCCTGGGGTGCAACTCATCAGGAGTCTCAACTGAGGCCTGGGTGTGGGCTATGACCTCTCCTCCTTAGAAGTCCTTGAACTCCAGTCTTGTCTCTTTGGATATATGAGACTGCCAAAAATTCTGCTCTGCTTCTCTGTTCCTTTCTGATCAGACTTTAGCCCTGCAACCCAATAACTGGGCAAAAACCTGGAAGGAGAGAGCCACAGGCCCTGGCCTCTCTTCTCTGTACCTATTTCTCTTTGCGAGCTACAGGACTTCACAACTGTGTGACATGGCAGGATGCCCTACTGGTTTCTTGCTCTCTTCCATGCCTCTTCCCCACAACCCCTGCCTAGTTTCTCAGCCTCTTCTCCCCAGAAGCACAGCACCAGTCCTCCTCTGGCCCCTTCTCTGTGGGATCTTGGCCTCTTAAGTCCTGGCTGCTTTAGAAGCTGCCCAATGCCTTCAAACAGACGTCCTATGTATTTTATCCAGGTTTTCTAGCTGTTCTCGGCAGGAAATCTGATCTGCTGCAAACTTGCTCATCATGGCCAAGAGGAGAAGTCTGTAGTTCATTTCTGATTCTTGTAAATTTTCTTGGAAATTGACAAATATGAATACTTGCTGTGTGAAACCATCCTTTAAAACTCTGGTTGAGCTGGATGTACAGCTGAGTAACATGGGGCTCAGTAGAACTTTGGCTACCAGTAACTTCGTGGGAGAGACTCTGACCAGGGTCAGCAAGCTAGAGCCCTCAGCCCCAACCCTGCCCTTGACCTCTCCTTATAGGGCCTCTACACTAAGGATGATTTTTACATTTTTAAAGGGAAGAAGAAAAAGGAGGTGGAGGAAATGGAGAAGGAGGAGACAGTGACCTTACATGGCCTTCAAAACCAAAATATTTATCATCTGATAATTTACAGTTTGCCAACCCTTATTCTATCCCATCTCTCATTCTTTCAATGTGAATTCTTAGTGTATATTAATATAGATATTATATATTAAATACATTAGTTATAGAAAGTGTAGGACACAGAAATAATTTTGCTCTAATTGCAAGACATGTCTTTCAAAGACCAACAACAGGACTACAGGGTCTGCAGACCCTTCTGGGCTTATTTGAGGTGGTACATCTCACAATGTTCACAGGGAGGCTAGGTCTTTCGGAACTCATTTTGCAAAGTGGAAATACTGAGTCCTGGGAGTAACTGGGACTGACCAGACCCATTGAGGAAAACACCAAGCGAAAGCTGGTTTCAGGTTCTATAATGTCATTCCGAGACACCACCTGCATTTCCTGGACATAACTAATTAAATCACTTAGAAAATAGCTTCATTTCTATGTGCTCACATGAGTCCTACTGGGTCCTACCAACTTCCTGGCCTCTCACTCTAATGTGTCACCACTTCTGATCAGACACTCCCCCCAAGCTCAGTTGTAAGAACAGAGACCGATGCATTAACCCCACCAGGATAGCCTGGGTGGCCACAGCCGCAGAGGTGGAGAACCACACTAGAAACTGTCTCCTTGTAGGCAAAGACACCACCTCAAACACATGCTCCACGGGCTTGACAGTCAGATGCCAAACACCTCCAGGTCCAGCCCCCAAGAGCTCAACACTCTCCAGAAAGGCCCTATACTGGAGGCCTTGGTGCCTGTGAAAGGTCACAGATTTCATACGGGCACTTTCAGGGTGTTAACATAGCTCCAGCCAGATTTACTCAACATGGATGATGATGATGGTGGTGGTGCTGGTGACCAGAAGACCATTCTCTGAGCACCTGACATGGTTTAAGAAAACAAAAAACAAAAAACTGAAAGTAATGGATTCCCCAAACCTGAGCTGAGAATATCTTCATATGATAATGAAGGGGTTAAAGGGGCTGAAACAGAACACTGAAAGCTAAGTTTTCATCACTAGAGAATTAGTTAAAGACATAACAGCACTTCCCTACAATGGGCACTGCCTGTCAGTACCCACCAGTGGAATATGACTCAGCAAACTGGGATAAGAGAGTCTGTATTTTGATAAAGTGACAAGAAAAATTTGCAGAACTACAGGATTCCGTTTTTGTGCCAGAAAAGCATCTGAAAGGCTATTCACCGAAGTGTCCTTCATGATGATTATTTTGGGGTTTTAGGATAATAAGTGTGTGATTTTTGTTTTATTCCTTACACCTTTCTGTACAACCCAAAGGTCCACCATCTAGCATATTTCTTTTTTTATTGCATATATGCTTTAATTATGGGAATAATTATGGGAAATATTATGGGAAATGCGTATATGAAAAAGGTATGAAAGGAAATAGCCTTATATTTCCTTTTCATCAAAAAATTAAATAATACCTTTCAATTTTGGGAAAAATTAAAACAGATTCCATCTACTTCCATTTTTCCCAAATCATGGGAGATAAGAAGAGGAAAGGAGCCCAAAGCAAACTGACCACATTCGTCAGTTAAAAGAAATTTTTTAAAATACAAAATGTCAAAGGCTTTCCAGAAAGGTAAGTATAAAAGCAGGACAGAGCCCTTTCAGGGACATAGCTGTACCTCTTTCTTTTACTACCTTCTGCTCCGTTTAATCCTGGTCAACAAGCACAGAACCAACCCCTCTTCCCACCTGAGGGGTGCCAGATCACTGGACAGGTGGGGACGGAAAGCATCCACGCGCAGAGCATGCTCCAACACCGCAGTTCCTCCCAGATGCTCACCTGTGGCTGCAGCCACAGCCCGAAGGGCGAACCTTCAGCAAAGGGCACCTAAGGCTTTGTTCAGAGTCACCTCCTCTTGCCTGCGCTGTCCGTGAATCCGGGGGCGGGGGTGGGTTATATCAAATCGATACACAAACAATGTATTCCGAAAGGATAAAGCGAGTCCATGGAGGACTGATCTTTAAGAGCTGTGGGCCTGCTCCTGCCCACCCGGTTAACCATGCAGGGGAGCTCGTTATTCTGAGCGCCTGTGTCGCTTCCAGCTGCCCGGCGGGCCCTGGGGGAGGGGAGGAAGGCAGGCCACACTCAGGCGAGTTCCTCCTCGCTGGGCATGGCGGCCACTTGTCCCCTCGGGGCGGGCCACCCTCTTCCCTTGAGGGCGCCCACAGGGTCCCTTCCTACAAGTGCCACTCAGCCGAGACGGTCCCCACGGCAGAGCACCCGGTACCGTGAGAGCCCAACGCTCGGCGGGGCCCCGCGGGGCCCGTCCAGGTGGGGCAGCTGGCAGCCTTCGGGGGTGGGGCACGCGAAGCGCTCCTGGAGGGGCACCCGTCTCCCCGCATCGCACGCCGCGCCTCCCGGACTCTGAGGTGCCCGTCGTCGCCATCAGGCACCACCCTCCTCCCACCCGCCGCACTGGCCGGTGCTAAAGAAGAGAGGGGTCTGCTGGGAGGTGCCCTGGGGCCGAAGGC
Source organism: Kogia breviceps (assembly GCF_026419965.1). Taxonomy (NCBI): domain Eukaryota; kingdom Metazoa; phylum Chordata; class Mammalia; order Artiodactyla; family Physeteridae; genus Kogia; species Kogia breviceps. The sequence goes on along the minus strand of NC_081318.1, from coordinate 752,380 downwards.
CGGGGACAGCTGCCCAGGGCAGGCCTGCAGCCAAGCTCCACACCAGCCCTGCTGCTGGGCCTCCCGTGGAAAGCCCTGGAGGCCGGCCCTCCGGCACCCCTTACTCGGCCATCCCTTCCCTAGAGAGACGCAGGCTGCGGTCGTTCCCTCCTTCCCTTGTCCCGGCCCAGCCGGAGCTTCAGCTACTGCACAGTGACCTCCTCTGAAGCTGATCTTACATCCGCCCGAGAGCTGCACGCCCGGGACAGACGTCATGTCGTCCTGCTGACCGCTGCCTCCCAGGCCGTGGGCAGAAACGCCGTGACCCTCCCCCTCAGGTGACCCTCCTCCCCCATCCCCTTCCTCCCCCTGGTGCCGAGAAGCAGGAGACCAGTCCCGCCCCTGGCCTGAGCTGCTGTGCTTCCCGCTGTCGGGGGGGGGGGGTGGGGGGGCGTCCAGGGCGGAGCCCCCAGGGAAGGAGCTCTGGCCTCTGCATCTGGGCAGGAGGTCACAGCCTCACAGGCCCGCCCGGTCAGCCTGGGGCTGGTTCCACCACTACACACGGCCGCACACGGCCGCACTCGCCCGCGCTTCAAGCTCTCGTGAACGAGGGGACTAGTTTTCAGGACCCGGGGGGGACGCTCTGGGTGTCCGCAGTCGGGGAGAGACACGTGGGCGCGCCGTGGTGCGCAGGACTGAAACCCAGGTGACCAGGAGTCGCCTGACCCTGCACCCTCCCCCACACCTCCTGGCAACCCACGGGGCAAGTTCACGGTCCAGGAACCTTCACGCAGAAGGGGAAACAAACCAGCTCCCTCTCTTCTCTCCTCCCAACTAAGCAGTGCAGGGGAACAAGCAGGAACCCCGCGTCGCCCAGGTCATGGGGGTGGGCGGCATGTCTCCAGTAAGAGAAACTTACCCCAGTCCAAAGCTGAGCTCACACACTCGACTCACAGGAATCTTCCAGAGCTGTGAGCGCCGGCTGAGCTGACAGGACCACAGCTTCCAACAGACACTTTCATGACACGCTCGGTTTGCTCAAATGAGTGTCGCTTCAAAAGCACGCTGGCTGGAGAGCCACAGGGACCCGACGATCGGTCCTCCCCCTTCGCCCCCGCGCAGAAGGGCCAGTGCCAGCTCCACCGTGACTCGCACCGTTCACCTCCTGATCCCCAAACAGCAAGGCTCCAAAGGGAACCGCACCACCTGGGGCGTGGCAAAGGGAATCACCGTCCCCAGGGACAGCAACGTCCCCGAGGTCACGAAGGAGGGGTGAGCCCACGGGGCCGGTGCCCATGGACAGAGACACGCAGGGCACTGCCAGCTGAGCGGGACTGAACTAAGAGGTTTCAAGTTGTAGCAGTGAAAGCGCTGAGGGCTTAGGCTTTTGCTCGGTCCTTTCTGAACTCACCCACATCACCGTCAACGTGGGAAAGCAGACCAGCATGAAGCTGAGAGCTCTGTCCCCTGCATCTCAGCAGCCTGACCACTGCATCTAGAGCATCTTAATGAAACCATTAGCAAGTCATGCTGTTTTCAGCAGTCATGTAACTTGTGGCCTTTCATCCATCTTTGTAATCAAGTAACCTTTTGCGATTTTCCCAGCAAACAGGAATACGAAACCCCCTTTTATTCCTAAAGTATCTTCTTTTCAAAATCATGTTATAATTGGTATTAAAAGGAAGACAGCAGAGCTAGGGCCAACCTGAAACGACGCTCTAACGGAGGCAGAAACGTAGACAAGAGCACTGTGCTTGCGTGCAAGGGCCCACGCCCCCTAGTGCCCCCTCCAGACACACAAGCAGGGAGACCCCGCTCCTGCGGTTCCACAGCGACTGCAGCCCGTATCTGCCACCTCCCTTCTCCCTCTCGCTCACTGCACATCGACTCATCAACTTTATCCACGTCACTCGGAATAAACTCGGGTTTATCTGGCAAGATCATCGCCCACGCAGCAGGGAGGATCTGGCCTAAGCTGAGAAGGCGCTCACTCGGGGGGCCTGAGGGCTGGTGCCGACAGGCGGCCCCTCTTCACTCAAGCCCTGGTCTCACCTCGTCTCCTTCCGTTCAGCACTGGACCCATACGTCTGCTTACAGGAAAGACACCGTATGATGAAGTCATGCTGCCTGTTACGCAGCCTGGTCTCAAACAAACTCAACCGTCTAGAGGGGAGGCTGGGAGGCAACAGAGGGCACCAGGTGGCCCACCCGGGAGCCATCCTCGGGCAGCTGTGTCCCAGGGAGAGCCCTGGGCTGGGTTCTGGGGAGACTGTTCCTGGCTGTGCGTCTGTCAACAGTCAGGCTGGTGGGCGTGTGCACTGCCCACATGATCACCCGCAGAAAGGCAGTTCACACAGGAGCACGTTCTCTCCAGGGGTCTGAAGAGAGAGGGGCTCCCGAAGCCAGCCACGTGGTTCCACTCTGCTTTCAACAGCCTTTGGTGACACAAGAGGAAGATCATTGCCGATTCATTCACGTTACACCTGTTTACGGAGCACTTCCTCTTCCCAGCCTTTTGCAGGCGGTGGAATTGCTGACGTGACCAGTGTTCCGGTGTCTTGCTGCCGTGATGTACACTCCAGAGCAAGGAGTAGGAAAGGAGGACATCTGTGTGTCTCTCTCCTATGCTCACAGCCATCTCCTGGGGTCACCTGGACGCCCGAGTCGAGCAGTGACACAGGTGAGGACAGGCAGCCAGGCAGGCGGCAAAGCGAGGAGCGCGCATCACTGGTCCTCAGCGCCGCAGGGTGACAGTGGGCCGTGGCCGAAGTCACAGGACAGGGCGCGCTTGGCAATAAGCTGGGCGGCCAAGACACGCCGCCTCCCGCCGCTCCGTCAGGAAAGGGAGCGCTGCACCCACGATGTTGCGGCCTTTCGGAGCTTGCTACTCTTTTTTTTTTTTGCGTGTGCAGAAAAGTTTATTGTGATAATACAGTACAAAATTTCCTTAGGTTTCCACTTAGTTGAAATAAAGATCTTGAAAAAGCATTCTAAGTAGTACCTCTGCATCACTGTTAGCCCTACCATACGTCATGTGAAGTATCATAAGCATTTAATATGTATTCAAGGACAATGACTAGATAGCTAGGATCAACAATGTTTATACGGTGGTTTATTCCCACCCTTTTAAAGATGTGGCTTCTTAAGGCAAAGTCTTCTAGAATGGTGACAATTTATGTGATCAGATGTTTTCTTATACCAGGTCATGAAATTAATTTTCATCTTAATTAGTGCCCATAGCAATGATTCTATTAATAATAATCCATATAGCTAGTTGCATTTTGTTAAGTTAGTTGTGTTGCATTTTGGGCATTGCTAATATGCCAAGGTCAACACGTCTCCTCAACAGTATCCAAGAACCAATGTAAGGTAATAGTGAATAACATAGCTTATATTTGCAAATCCCAGATTATCTGCATGCACAGATTTCCTTTGGTGGCATATATCCGTGTCCTTAAAAGTCTTAGAGTTAATTACCTCAGTTTCAAGTCTTTTTTTCCACGATTGAAGGGTTTATTAGGCCCTAATAGCCTGCCATAGACCTACCAAATTCACAGAACACTGATTTGTTACAGAGAAGGTCCATATATTCATTTACCATGGGAATTGTAACTACCTACATAACCCTCCTCTTGTTTCCCATCAATGTATTCCTTTCCCATTAGAAGAAACGTATTTATGAGGCCAAATTAAGCTCATGAAATTATTCTGAAGAACATAAAGTTAAAAAGAATGTGACGGAAGAAAGTTAAGCAAACTTCACAGAACCACAATTCTTCAAGGAGCATAAAGAGATTAGGCCCCAATTTCCACTTTAGAAAAAGTATAAAACGTACACAAATCCTTTAAAAGATCACAATCTCTATTCTCCTTGAAAATCTGTAAGAATCAAAGAACCATCCTTTCATTTAGTATGCTGCTTCATGGCTTTGTAATCTCACGTCCAAGTTATAAACATTCACCTCGGAACAAAAGAATTAAAATCTTTTTCTCTTTCACCACAGGCTATACTGCCCATGTATTTCATCACTTCAGTCAGCTCCCTTCAAGACCTAGTATTTCTTCCCACTTTACCTTCGGCACACAGCGGCAAAGAAGGACCCAGCGTACTGAGCTTTGGCCTGATGTGCCTGTAGAGGGGTTCTTGAACCTGTGCACTCCCATATCCAAGTCTGCAGATGATTGTTCACATTGTCTTTAATGGCAACACTTGTCCAATTTTGCACTTCAGTGTGGTTTGTCTTTCATTCCATTCTTCTGTGCTTTTGTCTGGCTAATATTCCCATACTCTATGTTTGTTCTGCTTTCTGGTCCTTTTTTGAAATTTTAATCCATTAAAAATATGAACAGGCAGACGTTGGAGACATTACAGGTTCAGTTCCAAACTGATGTAGATTCCTGTAGTTTCTCTTCCTCTTCTTTTTCTTACCCTTTCAAAAGAGAGCGGTGTGCGTGGTGAGTCTGGCCTCCAGCCGCTGGGCCCGGCGCTGAAGCCCCAGCTCCCCTCCCGCCTCAGAGCCGGAACTTGTTCTTAAAATGGCAATCTTGTCATTTGTCAGTGACCCCCAGCCAATCGCAGCTTTTGAAGCAACGTTCACGTTGAGGATGACTCTACCCTTCATTTCTTAAGTTTTGCCACTTTATAGAATGAAATCACAAGCATATCCTTGAGTTTAATTTTTTCTTCCGCAAGAAGGGAAACTTAGGTACAAACTATCGCTGAATGGGAAAGATATTAATTACTGTCTGCTGAACACGCTGAAACAGGAGGGCTTTTAAATAAATTGTTTCATTTGGTGAAAACGAGGGAAGACAGGGCACTCCGGACAGCGCAGAAGTTAGGAGGCGCAGGGCGCTGAAATGAGCACAGTGGATGCTCGGGTGGAAGCGTCCTCCCTCCAGGGGGAGGGGGGCCTGAGTCCACACCGGGCACACCTGCCTCCCTGTCGGAATGATCACACCTGCACATTACGGCCTTCAGGACACGTGCCAAAAGTTCTGCCACAAGCAGAACTTTTAAGCAGATGGTGCCTTCACGCCCCACCTGGGCAGCAGCTCTCCTCGAGCCGCAGCAGAAACATCACCAGGGGCAGCCCCAGCGCGCGCGCCCAAGCCTCGCCCTGCCCCGCGTCCCTCGTATCTGAACAAACTAGATACGGTCTCCGAAAAGCTGCATGTTGGTGAATTTTTTTGAAATTGTAGGGTTTTCACATGCACCGTAGAAGCCTAAGATGAGTTTTTTCTTTTTTCATTTAAAAAATTAATAAAGAAGAATTAACAATGGAATATAAATTTTCTTCCTATTCCAGTCCCCCAACCTACAGATGCCAGCTGATTCTTGGCATCCTTCAGAGACTGTCTTCCCACACATGAGGACACACACACATGGGTTAAACACAACAGGGATTTCTTCCTGCATTTTTTTTCAGTCTTCCTGTGAAATGTAATGAACATAGAGAAATGTGCACAAAAATATATAACAAACAATTATTAAGTGAATGTTCATAGGATCACTCCCCAGGTCCAGAAATATAATCCTGCAGCAGCCAGAAGCCCCCTCGCCGAGCACACCTGCCCAGGTGGCCGCTGTGTACTCTAGTCTTCCCCTTCTTAGAACTGGACGCGCATGGCATGGAATCTCTCGTGCCTTCCTTCTTTCACTCAGTTTTATATGTGATCCAGGTCATCATGGTTTGTTCAATTTCACTGCTGTGGGATGTTCCTGTTGTACGAATGTAACAAATATACAGTATATTCAGCTTACATTCGTGAATATGAAAAATATTCATACAATATACAAAATACATAGATTTTGTATGAAATATTTATTTCATCTCTTCTGCCCCTGAAGTACATTTGAGGATTTCCAGACCGGAAGCTAACACACAACCCCACTCATGAACGTTGTTGCGGGCGCGTCTTCGGCGCCCCAGGGCGCTGCCTGCCGCCATCCAGGGACCTGCTGGAGCTCGGGTGGTGTTTATTCCACCACCAGGCCAGCGTTCTCGTGCTCTGCATTCTCAGCAGCACCCAGAACTGGCGGACTTGGAGTTCCTGACCATCTAGTCAGTGGTCCACTGTGTGTCACGTGGTTCCCTTTCATTCTCTGATTCAATAACCGGGTTGAACACCATCTTATACATTCGTGTCCCTGCGTTTCCTCCTTAGAAGTTCCTGCTCAAGTGTTTCTCCAATTTTTTCTTGGTTGTCTGCCTCTTCCTTAAAGATTCGTTGGGAGTCTTTATGTTACTGACCGTGAGGCCTTTTCTGGGTGCACGTACTTCACCTTCTCCCAAGACTGTCGCTTGTCTTAACTCTGTCTTTATTAAGAGAGGTTCTTGATTTTAATGTAGCTGAAATTATGAATCTTTTACTCTGTGGTTGGTGTTTTTTAAATCCTGTTTCAAAAACGTTATCTACTCTGAGGTCATGAAAATGTTATGTTCTCATCTAAAAACAGTTTTCACTTAAGTATATAGGAGTTGACCGATATGAAAGAAATTAGGTCCAATTTCATTCTTTCTAATATGGATTCCAGCTGTTCTGCATCTTCATTCAAAATATCTTCAGATCTTTCTATATCTGCACATATACCACTCCGTCTTGCGGATAAACCATAACTTGAAGGATAGTTAGGATGCTCATGCTTTTTTTCTATTCCAATTTTTCAAAGAATCATTCTACATTTAATTCTTTACAAACATACTTAAGCATATTCATCATGGACTTTCATGGGAGTAGGCCTGCTGAGCTAAAAGGACGTGCATTTTACATTTTCTTAGATATTGGGCTTTCTGTCTTGCTTTATAAAATTAATTCCCTGTCAAAATTATTAAAAATTCCCCCAAGTTTTCTTCTAGTACTTATAAAGTCCCATTATACTTTTACGTCTTTGAGCCATCTGGATTTTATTTTGGGGTAAGAAATTTGGGAGGGATCCAGCTATATATTTTCCAAATGTCAGGCCAGTTGTCCCCAAATCATTATTGAATAATACATCTTTCCCCACTGATTTTAAATGTCATCATTATCATATACTAAATACTCATATGCATTGGGTCTATTTCTAGGCTTTCTATTCTTTTCCTTCAATCCGTCTGTCTGTTCATGATCACGGCCACTCGGGTGTAAATACTCCATCATCTCAGAGCGCCAGGTGTGGGATGGTCGACGGCCCCCGTACAACTTCCCTGCTTCACGACCTTCCCATGACTTCTCAACATGAACTTTAAAACTAGTTTGCTCAGTTTCAAAAGAAATTTTGTTAATGTTTTGTTGTGCTCACTTAAACATCAAGGTTAATTCAGAAAGAACTGATACGCTATCATGTCAAACCTTCCTACCCAGAAGTACTGTCTTCCCAGCAATTCGCCCCTTTGTAGCCTGAGTTTGGTAGAGTCCAGACTGGCTGTGTACGCGCCTTCCCCAATGCCTCCATGCCCTTCTCCCTCTGCTGCCTCTGGGGTCACAAACTTTCTGCCTGAAGACCTCCTGGTGGTGGTTCTCTAGGCAGGCCAGCCAGCAATAAATTCTCTCTCTCTCTCTTTTTTTTTTTTTTTTTTTTTTTTTTTTGATGGCCTGAAAATGTCATAATTTCCCTTTCCTTTTAGAAGGATACTTCCTCTGGGTATAGAAGTTCCGTTTGGCAGTTATTTTCTTTCAGTTCTTTAAAGATATCATTCTATTATCTTCTAGCCACCCTCAACTCTGTCAAAGCTGCTGTCAACTGCATAAGGAAACACTCCCAAAACCCCTGGGCTGAAAGCAACAACCACAGGCAATTTCGCATCAGTCTGTGAATGAGCTAGGGGTCAGCTAGGGGTGGCTGTGCTCCTGGTGACCCTCCTCCTCCTTTGGGGCCAGGGGGTGGCTCAGTCATAGCTTCACGACAACGCTGGAGAAGCAAGAGAGGCCCCCGTGTCAGGACCTCATTATTCCATCCTCGTCTGGCTGACCAGGGTGAGCCAGCAGCTGGGTCCAGAATAAGGCAGCGGGGAACAGGCACCATCTGTAACGAGAGCTGCTTGGCAGAGGGCACGAATGCAGGAAAAGAGGAAGACCTGGGACCCACTGCCATTTTCCCTGAAGCCTTCTTAGAGCCTCTGAGGTTACACGTCTTTTCTCTGGCCTTTCTGGCTTTTTTAAATTTGTATTTTCAACAACTTCACTATACTGTTCCCGGAGTGCGTGTGTGTGCGCGCACGCGTGTGCGCAGGTGGGCACGCGGGCATATTCTTCTTGGGATTCGTGGTGCTTCTTGAACGTTTGTTTGACGTTTTTCCCACGTTTTGGAAACCTCCTGGTGTCCCCCCTTCAAACCCTGCTCCTGCCCATTCTCCGTGTCCTCCCCTCTGTGGACTGTAATTCACAGTAAGCTACCTCCTTACAGTGCTCATGGGTCTCTTCCTCTCTCTATATTTTCCATCCTTTATTCTCTCTGGATATGGTCTTCTGACCTCCTTCACTCAGTCCCACTTCCACTAGGTCTGATCTGCTATTAAACCCATTGATTATGCTCCTAAATCCAGTACATGCATTTTTCAGGGCTAGAATTTCCACGTGGTTCTTTTCTGCTGATTGTACTTCTCTGAAATTCTCCACTTATCAACTATTGCTTCAAACACCTGAATCATTGTTATTTCAGTGTCAAAGGCTGATGACTTCGATACCTGCACCACTTCGCATCTGCCTGTACCGTCTGCCTGTCTTCTCTCAGTCCTGTCACTTGACATGCGAGGCAGTTTTGACCAAATGCTGACCCAGCGTGTGTGAACAGTGGAATAGGCTCTCACTGGTATCTTACCCCACACAGGGCTTTTCTTCAGCTTCCGCAGCCAGCGGTGCAGGGCAAAGGGCCTGGATGCATCGTGGGCTGGGCTGGGCTGAGAGACTGGGCCATTTTCCATCCGCGGTTCTCCCGCTGTACTCACGGCCTTTCAGGGGCCCTGACTGAAAGTCTAGCTTGCCCGCCAGGCTCCCCGCACTTTGGCAGGCCCTGAACCACAGCCCTCCAGCCCCCAGAAGTCCACAAAACTGCTTCTGAGTGTCTGCTTTCTCTCTTGCCATCCCTCTGAGAGCATCGATTATTTATTGGCCTCAACTGGCTCCTCTTCCTGTGGCCCTGGCACTTCAAGACCTGGCTGTCTTTGTAACTCCATGGTGTCTTCTGCTGGAAGTTTTCTCTACTTTATCCAGCTTTTCTATTCATTTTAAGGTAAAATGGGTCTGCTGCAGACTGGGCATCCCACTCAGAAGCAGAAACTTGCTCAGCAGAACCTGAGGGGCTTTTCATAAACGACCTGCACATTCTTCAGATTATTCCCAGATGGTTTAACTTCTTTCATTGTTGCTTTCTTCCACTGTGTCTTCTGTTGATTGTTGGTATTTAGGAAAATTCTTCATTTCTATATTAATCATGTAGCCGGTCACCCCACTGAATACTGTCAGTAGTTCTCGCATGGGTTCACTGAGGTTTTCCAGGTAAATAATCATATCATTTGAAAACACTGATCAGGTTGTCTCTTCCTTTTGGTTTTATACCTCTTATGTTTTTCACATTTATGTGATTAGCTAATACAGAAACTCTGATTCCATTGATCTGGACCAGAATGAAGACAACGGAAGCCCCTGAATGCCCCCAGGTCACATTCATGAGAGGCAAGGCTGAGAGCCCTGGGCTGGTGCTGTTGACGCCGTGCTCAGTGTCAGCACTAAAGTCACGTGTACAGCTGGTATGCACATACATGTGGATGCTGAAATCTACGTAGTTAAGCTGGGTTTTGACACTCAGTCTATCTACCTATAAATCTTATCATGTTAAAGAATAGATGTTAAAGGTTCTCAAATCTCACTTTGGTACGCTGCAAATAAATACATGTATTTCCCCCTTTAACCTATTAATATGGTAAGTCATATTAACTCCTTGCTATGGACTTATTCTTCATTCTTGGAATGAGCCCCAACTGACTCTGACATAGTATTCTTCTCATGTGCTACTGGATTATGTTGGTAATATTTTATTTAGGATGTGTATAAGACTGTTTGAGGGGTACTGTACTGTGATTTTTTTGACTGTGGGCTATCTTTTACAGCTTTTTGTACCAATGCTGTTTTGTAATAGAGAATTTGAAGGTTTTCTGTGTGTTATGCTCCAAAGCTGCTTAATTACCACTGGATTTATCAATGCTTTGGAAGTTAGATAGAAAGGTGGTATTTTTATAAACAATGTCACTGTAATAACTTGCTCTCTACTGTTCATTTCTTCTAAAACAGACTTCTTAAGGCAAAGCCCCCCCACGCGTATGCACACATATACGGATGGGCGGGCAGCGGTACCACACGCAGCCCTCCTGGAGATGCAGGTCCGTCTGGACAGCAGCTGAGCCCACGGGAAAGCCTCCCTTCTCCTCACACTGCGTAAGTGAAGACGGTCAGTGTCGCCAAATGGACTAAACACACTGACGCTTCACATGTGCCAGCACTGGGTCACGGGTGATACAAAAACTTCCCTTCCCCGTGGGGGAGGAAAATGGGTACAAACAACCACCAGGAAAGATCAGGGAAGATTCAGAGAAAAGGCGACATTTAAACCAGCTGGAAAAACTTAGTAACTCTTGCCTAGAATTTTTTCTCTCTCTCCACAATGCTACTCATCCTTAAACCTGTGAGCCTGGACCTTCCTGTTCTCCCACGACGAGGTGGGATTAGATGCTCCATCTTTGGGGTGGGAGAGTGTTTTCCCATTACCATTATTCAGATGTCTGCCTTCCCACATCCCTGCATGCTTAGGGTGGTGTGAAACCCCAGCTCCAGTCAGTTTCTGGCACTGACACTCATAAATGAAAGTCCCTTCACAAAACGGTGAGTGAATGAACTAATGAACAAATGGGATTTCCTAAGCAGTAAAGAGGGATTGTGATTTTGATATTAATTTTAGGGCCCAAAACTATTACTCTTTTAAAGGTTATATTTAGGAAGAGAATGAATTAGATAGGAAAATACATAATGTATAAATTCAAAAGAGAATTATAGTAACAATATGTTTATAAATGCATAAAACGTGTCCAAATGTAGGAAAAACACAGAAAAAAAGAGATAAAAACTAAGTTGTCTCAGGTGACAGGACCACGGGCTCGTCTTCCTCCCAATTTTTCTTTAATGAAGAATATTGCTTTTAGAATGGAAAATAAATAGAACCTCCATAAAACTCTGCGCTTTGGGCCTTACCAGGCAGCACATTTTGCTTAAAATAATCCATGCCTACAGGCCACCGCGCCAACACCGCAGCCCTCAGGGACTCGCTGTGACTCCCGCCCGGCAGGCACGGGGTCCCGGGGAGCAAGGCCTCACCCTGCAGGGCAGGCTGACCGCCTCTACCCGCGACTGGAGAGGGACCCTGTCGTGGGATAAAGGAAAGGAAGGAGAAAACCGAAGTACATTTTTAAAAACTTTGATCTTAAGGGAATCAGTTAAAATTGAGAACAGGATTGCGCAGAATAAGAATCACTCTTGAATGACTTTTAGTAATTATTAGTCTGTATTATGCCTTTTTTAACCGACTTCTGCCCAGAGGAATATCTGTGGAAATTTTTCATCGAGTTTGACTGGATCCATCTCTACTCAAGTATCCAGCCTTTTTCCACGCCATCCTCACTGTCACTGACAATGTTTATTTAGTAGATTAACTTACATTTTATGAGGTGCTATAAAGCACCTACACTTAAACATGAGATAACGCTGCGTCATGACTCGGGGTTCTCCGCGCCCTGGATAACCAGGATCTGAGGGCACCGCGGCGTGGATGTGAGAACGGACGGCTCCGTTTCGTTTTCTGGGGAGCTCAGGCAGGTCATGCGGGGACCGCCTCATGCCCGTTCGGCCAGGCGCGGTCGCGGGGAGGGTCACGCTGTCTGCACGCAGGGCTGCCCACGAGCGGTGCCCCAGCAGCTGGCTTTGCCCACGGGCTGCATGCAGGGCGGTACTCGCCCCTGCTCCCCGGGGCAGCACCTCTGAGACCTGCGAGAGGGCCCAGCAGGGGTCCGAGGACACCTGGCCGTCCAGGGCTCGGGCACTCCCAGCAGCTGGCCAGGCGGGCGTGAGGCCCCGTGCCCCGCCGGGACCCCGAGAACCGGCGAGAGAGCTGTCAGGCCCGAAACACTCCCCACTGCGTGCTGCGTGAACCGGCCCCGCGTGCCCGCCCGGCCAGGCGCCCTGCCCCTCGGTGGGGCAGCGCCGCTCCACAGGGGCTCAGCCTGATCCCAAGAAGCCCGTGTGTGACCCTCAAGGAGTCGCGGAGGAATTACAAGAGGAATCTCCCACCTCGGGGCGGGGCTGGGTGGGGAACACGACGATTTCCTGGCTCCATCCCCCACCTCGCGGGACGCCTGCGGCCTGTCCGCCCTGCCCCGCTGCTGGGACACATGGCGGGGCAGCTCGGACAGCTCCCAGGGCCACCTTGAAATTGCTCGTGCAACGGTCCGCCCGGCGTCCTCTCGATTGTTTTAATACAGTTAGGCTTCAGGTCCAGGGCAGTTTGCTGCTGTTTCCTCAAGGCCAGTTCTCGGAACTGTGGCAGCTTGTGTCACGGCTACATCTGGTCGTCACGTAGTGAACCTAGTGGGGGCGCTTCAGGATCTACAAAGCAGCTCACAGGACGTGGCTCAGAATATGATCTGCGGCCCTAAGGAGGAACTGCAGGGCCTTGACTTCAACAGCTAAACTATTATTATTTTGCTTGTTTCACTGTTTTCCTTTGCTTCTGCATTTTCTGACTTCTCTGATTAAATTATTTAAGTTTATTCTTTAAAGTTTTCCTACAGACAAAAGGCAGGCAGAGGACATGGGGGGGGGGTCTGTCCTGGGAAGGCCCCACAGGGTCCTGCTCTGTTACAACAGGAACCAAGGGACCACGGTGACCGAGGGTGGAAGTGCACAGCGTGAATACACAGAGGCACCTGCCAGACCGCAGACTGGACGGCCAGGAGATGCTCCCTGGACAGGCAGCCTGGGGAGGGGGCCGGCTGTTCCGCTCTTATTGGAACCTCGCGTTACTTGAGTGTTCCAAACTACGTCTATACGTTGCTTTGATAAAGTTAACTGAGGGAAAGTTAAAAGCACCATGTCCCATAAACACAAAGTAAATGCTGACCTCTACTTCGGCCAGCCCTGCAGTGGGCACTGTTGTAGATGCCCAGAAACATCAATTAGCCAGACAGTCAAGACCCTGCCCATTCAGCTCACATTCCAGGGGCAGAGAGACCGTAAGCCATAACTAGCATCCAGACTGGTGACAGATGCCACACGCCAGACACTGCCCTAATACATGGCCTCCTGTAGATGCCTGCTAAGACCCAGTCACATGCCAGGCACCTGCTGGACTTGGGCACATGGTCTCTGACCTCCTGAGTCTACAGCATAGAGCTCCCAGGGTCACATGTGCTAAGCTGCTCACCTGGGGACCCACTTGCAGACCCTGAACCCAGATCCCCTGCCCTCTCGCCCGGCGGTCTTTCTGTTGCATGATGCATCTGCATCTGTGCAGCAACAAAAAGGACGGCACATAAAGCAAATGCAGAATTCACACCCTCACTTTACATGGCATGTGCGTAAGTCACTGGCCTCCAAAACTTAAGTAACTCTACAGCCAAAGACCTGGTCGCCCCCACCCCGGATCTGGCCTTGTTGGGCTGGGCTGTACTGAGCTGTTGCCAACTGTCTACATGCCTGCTTTCCTTGATGCCCTGCCCTAGTTCTACCTGACCAAACAGCCAGACAAGTAGTCAGTCTAGGGTGCAACTGGAATGTTGTGGCTCAAGTGAAATAAAGTATATGAAATCTCCCATAAATTGTAAAACACTGTGCAGGTATTAATAATATTTTGTAGCATTTTTACAGTCTTCTGTGTTTTGACAAATATCCTTAATAACGAAGTATAGAATACTGTCAACTAATTGGACTAGGGTTATTTACCTAAGACAGTTTTGTGCTGCAACCTGCAATTTCTTAAATGTCAGATTAGTCATTTGCATTGATTTGCATGTCCACAGAGAAATATCTTCTATGCTAATGATGTTCTTTCTAACAAACTATACAAGCAATAATGAGGAGACTGAACTCCCTCTCCATACCTTTGGCTCTGCTGCACAAAGCACAGCTGGCATTTTAGTGTAGATGGCATGGAATTTTTAGGGTTGGAAGGTTTCTTAGAAATCATCTGGCCCAGTGGTTCTCAACTATGACTGTGCATTAGAATCACTTCAGGGAGCTTAAAAAAAAATAAGAAAAGAAGAAAAAGAAAGAACACCGATGCCGATCGCCCCCTCCCCAATTCTGATTCGACTATGCGAGGCGACGCCTGGCCATCAGTTGTTTAAAAGCTTCCAGGTGTTTCTAATGGGCAGCCACGGTTTGTAACCCCTGATGTAGCCAAACTCCTCATTTTACAGGTGAGAAAACTGGCTCCTTCCATGGAGAATTCACTTAAATAGAAAGTCAAGGAAATGTCTGCTGGTAGAGCCTAGACTGGCTGACTTTCAGTCCAATTTTCTGACTTTCTGACTTTCAGTTTTCTGACTTTCAGTCCAATATGCTCGTGCTTCCGATATCATGACCACGCTGTGTCAATGACGGCGCACGCGCGCACGTGCCAGATGAATCAATGGCATCGGGCTTTCAGATTAAGAAAATGAAAACATTAATCCACAGTGAGCAGACCCCAAATGTGTAAAGTTTGGGTCTAGTTGTTTTGTTTGTGATTCCTTTTAAAGAGTGAATAAACAAAATACAAATTGTTGATGCACCTTTGTTTGTGGCAGAGAAGAGCCCACCACCCTGCTGAGACAATGGGTGTAAGCATCTCAAGACTCCCCAACCCCCAACCTGACTGGGCCAGAAGGAGAAACGTGACTTGGTGGTTGAAGTCCACAGAGGCCAGAGACAATCAGACTAAAGATAGGGCTCTGATGACTTGGGATCTGGACATGTGAGGCTGACAACTGGCCCCCGCCCCTACCCCACGACCCACGGGGGTCTCGATAATGCTCGAGTGCATTTCTGTTCACTGAAACAAGAACAACAGAATCCTACCAGGTCAGTTGCCATATAGAATTTGTTCAGGCCACTCGGCAAGTGAGAGAGAAACTCTAGCCAAAGGAAAACATAAGGAACAGGGATTTTTCCTACCATCATAATAAGGTCCGACATATTGGAAAGTAATAAAGTAGAGATGGAAGAATTCCATTTGGACATAGGTTATATCAAATAAGGTCATGGTGTTTCATTTCAACTGGGAACATAAAATTTATTCCATTTTGCTGAAGAACTAAGACTGACCAGTAGGCAATCCTATTGTGTGTTTTCCTAACTGTGTGTTTTCCTAGTGGCACGTGGGATAATCTGTCTTTTATTTCTTTATTTTCATTTCTTACATTTCTGCATCTTACCAGAATCTCAAGTAACCAGACTCAGGGGAACTTCCCAGGTAGGCACCCCAAGACAAGCCCTACCTCCTCCTCCTCCACCCACACAGGGTGTTCACAGCAGCCTTCCTACGACAGCCAAACACTGGAAACAACCCAAACACGGCCCACTCATCGACAGAACAGGACTCAGCAACAGAGGAACAAAGGTCTGAGGCAGGAGGTGTGGGCCAGAGAGGGCCGAGGTGACGGGCGGTGCGCACGGCCCAGGTGGAGAGCAAGCTCAGAACCCCACGTTACCTGGGGGTGTAGCATACAGAGAGGGAGACACACCACCCTGAGTGCGTACCTCGGGGGATTTTTATGCATCACACAGAATTTAGGAAGGGGTGGGCTGCCTGTTGGTGGTGGGCAGAGAGGCATGGCGGTGGGGAGGGTCTGCTCCAGCCTCAGGTGAGCCCACCGGGCAGCCAGGGACTTCTTGAGGACAGGGCAGCACTGCAGGGAGGGGCCAGGACCTGCATGGTGACCAGACCCCCGCCCCAACTCTGTCAGATTGGCCCCTCAAGGACACAAAACCCTGGTCATCTTGGTAAGGCCGGTCCCCGCCTGGACCACAGCCCGGGTAATCACTATTCTAATGCATCCATTAATCTTGTACTACTTCCAATCTCTTCACCACATTACGCTGTTCAAAAACCTGGACTCTTGACCTTGATCTGGCCTGACTTCTACAGACCCAGAGCAGTGGGAGGTCTGGGGGGCCTGAGGCCAGTCCAGCCCAGTTCTACCCCTGAGAGCCCTTCAGGCAATCACGCTTTTCCCTCTCTTTCTCTCCAAGCACTCTTAGAGGATCAGTTCTATTCTAAGCAAAAATCAGAGCTGTTATTTTTTTTCCAAAATGGAGGAAGAAAACAGAAAAGCAAACGGTCCTCCTGTCAAACCTCACAGCAGGAAGCTGAGGAAGAGCCCTCCCCCATGGTGGAAGATGGCTGAGGCGGTGAACCTTCTCCGTGGAGACGAAAGCAGAACCTTCTCCTTGGCCACAGGGCCAGCCTCCGTCTCCCGCCCCCGCCCTCCTAAGAAAGCCCACAGGCCGGCCACGGCCTGATTTCCACAGGGTCTCACCCACACGCAGCACCCCCAGTTTCCAGTCTCTGGGATTTCTCCCAATGCTGAGAACAAGTATAAAACCCATTAACAAAATTGATTTCGAGCCAGATGAATCAAGGGGAGGCCCCTCCACAGATGGTTTTCTCTTATTCACGACAAAGACAGCAACCAAGAGCCTCTCAGCTGATGGGTACCCTGGCCCAGGATTTCTCCAGGGTTTGGGTGAGCGTGAGACTCGTGGCTCCTTCTGTCACTGGAAGCTGTCTTCAGAGCAAACAGACACCCACCAGTCACCAGCTCGCCCAGCTGGTGCCGCCAGCGGCCGCCCCGGCTCCTGCAAAGGTGCTCGCCACGCGGTTATTCTCACCTCAACACCCGTCTCACCATAAGCCACCATTTCCTCACTTTTGCCAGCATCATGAGGGGTTCACAAGTAGCAAAGCGAGAACTCGCCCCCTGAAGGCCCACGATGGAGGTGCCCCCGTGCTCTGTGCAGCTGCGGGAAGCAAATGATGGGCTCGCATGGAGGCACACTGGGCCACCCCTGGGTCTAGATTCTGCCGCATTCACCCAGTGTAACATCTAAGTGACCAAGTTTACCACCTGTTAAACGAGAACGAAATTATCTCAGGAGAAAAGAATCGCTCGGGAACAGTGCAGAAATCCAAGAAGGTAACGTGTGAAAACACCCAGAAAAGTACATAACCCAATGCAAACACATTGTTACCGTGTAACCCTGTTTTCAATGACAGAAGACACATGTGGGGCATTAACCCACTTGGACTCTGTCACAAGCTCTGAGCCCGGGGAACAGACCAGGCAGGACATGTTTCAAAACAACCCCACGCCAAGCTTGACCTCGTGAAAATCACCCGAGTTTGAGGGTAGCAGAGACCTCTGCCGTCACGCAGCCGTCAACTGACACTCAACAGAGCCGCCCCTGCGGAACCTGTGTGCCCAAGGGTCCCAGGACGGGCAGGCGGCACCTCTGAAACAGAGGCTCACCCTGGGGCGGCCCGGCTCCTGAGAGCTGACCGTCGTGTGTCTGCCCAACGCCCCTGTGGTGGAGCCGGCTGGCCGGAAATCAGCCCAGGGGCAACATTTAGGCCGTGGAAACTGGCAGCAAATCAACACACCCCCGGCCAGAGCTGGTTGTTGAACATTTACCAACATACCGCTGGCTGAACCACTGAAGTTAGTCCCCACATGGTTACCTAGAGATCAAAAAAGAAAAAAAAAAGGGTTTTAAAATGTATCATCTCTAGAACTCAAGTTTAGTATAAAATTTTGCTCATCTAGTCTCTGGTCGTGGCTGAAAACATCAACAGCTCGTGACCCCCAACGCCAGCTCCCAATCTCTTCCAAGGCCTCCAGCAAAATGAACCAAATCCGAACGAGGACGTAGCACATCTCTCTCAGGACCGCAGCGACTCTAGACTCAGAGCCCTACTAACAGAGAAGGAGCACCCACGAATACGTTAAAGCTTTAACTTCCCGCCGCCAACCCACGTCCGTCCCCTGAAGAAACTGTGTCCGTAAGGAGCTGTTTTGCGGTGTGGGCGTCCCCAGGGCCGGCAGGCGGGAGCCCACTCCTGGGACAGCTGCGTGGAGCTGGGCCGATCCCGCCCCACAGCAGACAGGGCGAATGCAACCACGTGGTCTGCGCCCAGCGGGGGCTGCTGCAGCGGGGAGAAGGCCGCACCTTGCAGACTGGACCACACTGCTGCAGCCCTGCCCCCACCGGTGACACGTTTATAATCACCATGGCGACCGGATGGGGCCGGGGAGAGGAAAGGGTTCCCAACTCCGAGCAGGGGATGCTTCCTAAAGTGCAAAAATGCATCCCCAGGTGCAGGGCTCCAGAGAAGGGCACAGTCGTAGGCTCAGGAAATCCAGGGTGGTTTGAAACGAGCTCATTAAAACTCCAATCTTGGCTTCCAAAGACAGCTCAGACCAACCAACTATCTAACAGCTGACAATGATAAACTGAAAAAAAAACGTTGTTTTAAATATTAATGTAGAAAAAAACAGGTTGCCATAAATATCTTTAAAACCAAATGTTTTAGGCACTTGAAAGGAAAAGAAAAAAAACTGCAGAGCAAATACCAGTCCAATATAAACCTCAAATAGTGACACTTCTTGGCTCTGATATAATCTACTTGGCTTAAGTCATTCCACGCAGGCCCCAGATGCTCCTGTACAATAGCTCTCCTCTTTACATTGCTGACATTCTTAGGCAGGCACAAGATCTAGTACTCACAAGACCCAAACCCAAAGGCAGCATAAACAAAGTAGCAGAGACTCAGGCCAGAAAGGAAGCCCTGGTGAGCGCGGGTGCCGGGGTGCGAATGTGGGTTCCCACCCCCTCAGCCCCCGCCCACCTGCACAGCCAGGCAGCGCTGCCCACTGGCAGCTGGCCGTTCATCACAGCAAACCCTGATCCCAGGGGAAGAGACACAGGGCCTCCGGACTCCTCACATGGAACCTGCTCATTCATCAAGAAGCTATTACACACCGAGATCACCGGCGGATCCATGGACCCTGGACCCTGTAAGAGACACTGTCCATAACTGGCCCTTCGAGTTAACTTTCTCCCAGAGAAAGCCCTCAACAGCTCTGGTTTGGATATAACAGGAAACCTGAAAATAGGCTTCATCTACTAGGTGATTCATTATCCTCTACTGTCTTCGCAATTAGAGATTTTGAAGGGTTAATTTGAGTAACTGGTAAATCAATCTAGAAACAGGGACAAAAGGGAAGAATATTGCAAGAGCGCCTTCATACACGCACACATCCCCAGCTGGGGCGCTGTCCTCAAAGCCACTGGTCCGTCTGTAAAATGGAGGCACCTCCTCACATTCCTGTTCGTCCCTCCTTGGGGGGGACCCACCAAGTGCAGGCGAAGACCCCCGGCGGGCGACACCTGAGGATGGGTAGGCAAGGCGGCAGCGGGGCTCCGGCGGGAGGACGGGCTGCTTGGCTGGAGGGTGAGTCCTGCCGGAGGACGTCCTGGAGAGGCCTGGTGAGGCGACGGCCCCCAGGGGGACAGCTTAACTGTTCCCTGTGGACGCGCGATGATCAGGCAACTGGGAACTGCAGCAGGTCACCTCTGTGCCCGGGGAGCAGGGGACGCGGCACGGGGCCTTGGACCCTTACCCCGAAATTCCAAGGAGTTGGGTGCACTCAGCTGAGCCTAACCGAGTCTGGCGGAGGGCGCCCAGGACAGGCTAAGCGAGGCCCGTCGGGCGCCGTCGGGCAGTCTGCTGGGGAAGAGGTGCGCCGACCGGCACGCTCAGAACCATGCTGTGCAGGGACGAACCCCAGGACTCTGCCTCCTTAACGCCCTGACTCAAGGGAAGACCACAGACAGCTGGGCCTGAAGCTACACTTTCACTCCCGGGCACGTGTACCCTCTCACTGTTTATTCAGAATTAAACACCCCTGTCGTTTCCCAGTATTGATTACTGTAGTTACAAAGCCACACCAGATACGACACATTAGGGTCGCATCGATGATGCTGACGCGGCGCCCCATGAAGACGCAAAGAAGCAGAGTCCTCAGCTTCCCACATATGAATGTCTTTTAATCCCCCCCCCCACTTCCAGCCCAGGTGCAGGAAGAAGCGGCCCGTATCTCCCTGGAAATTCAGGGCCCAGAGCCGCTAAGGGGAAGGGGAGTGCGAACATGACTGCTGCCTGGTGACCTGCCAACCGCCCTGGAGCGGAGAGGAAGAAAGTGGGTCACTTCCAGGTGCAGCTTCCTGCTTCCCGAGCTGCAAGGGGGCAAGAGGAGGAGAGAGAAGCCCGGGTCTGCCCCTCCCGCCTCCCCTGCAGGAGCCCAGCCTGGGCGCCTCCGGTCGTGCCTGCGCTCTGAGCATGCGTGTGCGTGCGGCGGGCACGCAAATGGAGCAGAATCAATTTTAACTCATCTCCAGTCATTCACGTGAGGCTCAAAATTGCATTTCTTCTCCTGTTAACATGCCAAATTAAACTCTGCTTCACACCATTTAACTCAGTAATTAATTCCCATTCCCTCTGAGTTTTGATTAATTGGGATCTGGGAGCGGAACAAGCCTCCCGGCCATGCCGAGGGATGCAGTCCCACACCTCTGGGCTCCGGGGCTGCAGCTGGGGCCGTGGTCCTGCCCACAGAGCAGCCTCGGATGACACAGACGGCTCCATCCCAGCACCGGACAAAGGCGGTGAGACCGTTCAGGCATGCTCCTTGCTAGATCTTTTTCCTGAGGAAACGCCGGGCACGTTCCACATCATCGTACACGGGAAACAGTCTGGCAGGGCGCACAGCAACTGGTAAAAGCCGTTGCCTCTCGGTGGGCTGAGATGTGGTGGACGAGGGGGTGTGGAGAAAACGCTTCACGTTTTATTCTACATATTTTCAAACTGCTCATTTTTAATGAGAATGTATCCAAGTTATTATCAGTATAATCCACTTTGAATCAATACACGATAAGCCAAAAAGAGAAAAGCAGGTAAATACTCCAGGAACTAACGTTTTCCTTTTTTATACAGTAAGACTTTGCTGCCATCTTCTATCATCACAATAATGCAGAAGTGGGCTCAGGAGTAACAGTGATGCTCTGCTTCTCACGGGAGCCGAGTGCTGACCGCTGCCCACTGTCCTGTGTGCACACACCATGCACGGTGTGAAAACTTGAGAAAGAGAAAAGAGAATTGCTTAAATGGAAGAAACAGAATGGAGCTGTGGTGTTATCTTCGGGGGAATTTTTACTGTGTCCTTTATTCTTTTGTTTATTTCCGGATTTTATAAGTTATAATCAGGAAAAATAGTCTTTATTTTTAAAAATCCACTCAACAGATGTGAACATAAGCAGTGAGAATTTACACGCTGTGACCCAATGCAAAATTAGACTTTGCCGTTTCCTCCTCGATCTCCAACAATCTCCCCTTCACTCTGCCAACTGCCACAGACGACGCCCGTGTGTCAGGTGACACACTGGCCCCCGACCTCGGAGCTTGTGGTGAGAGAGGTGCGCACATGCACCCTGCTCAGGGAAGAGGAGGAGGGGGTTCTAAATCAACCAGGAAGACTTCCTGGAAGAGGAGATTTTTGGTGTCATCACTAACATTCAATTAAATGGTGTATGTCCACTAGAAAATGACAAAAGACACAATTTTACTTCTCATAAGCTTTGTTTTAAATAAGCTTCACAGCATGGTATCCTTCTTAAGGACTCTGGGAGTGCTTTACTACCTGACAGTATGTCTCTGCAAAAACTGGTACACTAGAAAGTTCTGGAAACCATCGCCATTTACATTTTATGGGTAATACATATTTGGTTCCCATTTTCTACCCTCCAAACAGCTATTCAGCTTTAAACCAACACACATAAGTAAGCATGTTGTTGGCTCAGGAAAAGGTGCCAAACTCTCCATTGAAGCAAAACTAAAACAGACAAACATCTTCGCCCTCAGTAATGCGTCCTTTCTGTAAGTTTCAAGGGCTCTGGACAGACTTTTACAGGAGCACAGCCCCTCGTTGCACAGCTCTGGTTCTCAAACGCACCGACTCAGATGTGGGCATCCCCTCATTTCTTCCCCGTCACCAGGGACGCCCGTGGACGACCAGAATGGCCCTACGCTCTCCACCCAGAACCCTCGAGGCTGTATGAGAAGGAGGGCAGGTTAGCCCCACCTGCCGCTGCCCCTCCGATCACAGGCGGGCAGCAGCCTGGTCCACGCAGCAGGTGTGGATGCAGCTACATCCAGATGCTGCTTGCAGAGGACTCGCCTTGGGGTCACGTGTCACATGAAAACCCTCCAGCGGGACAAACTGAGCTTGGATGGGGAGCCCTACTTTCTCTCCTTAAAGCTCAAGAGACGCGTAAAACGGCATCCAATGCTGGAGCAGGGGGTATGGGAGGGCTGTTGAGGGCAGAGGCAGACCCTGCAGCGGGGGGTGGGGGAGAGGAGGCCCCCCCGTCTCCCCCGCCGACCGCTGCGTCCAGCCGCACTTGGCCAGCCTCTCCAAGCCCCACCCCCTCTGCTTCCCCATCCACAGCCTGCAGGACCCGCGCTCACACCCGTGGTAGGGTCTGGTCCCAGGCGGCAGGCAGGCCCCTGAGCAGGTTCCAGAAATACCTTTTCTGGGACGAGCGCAAGTCCTGTGGGTCACCCCAACCAGCAGCGAGTCCAAGTGAGGCCCCGACTCGGCACAGCAACTTAGCCCGTGCGCGGTGCCTGTCCGTGGCCAGGATGGAGGTCGCAGCTGGGGGCAGAAAGAGAGGAGGCCAGGCCAGCAGGGGCCAAGGCAGGTGGGCACTGCTGGGCAGAAACCCACGAGAGAGGCGAGGAGGCGGGTGGGTGGGCAGGGGTGCTCTGGGCGCTAACCCCACGACCAATGCCAGCAGACGAGCGCCCCCCGCGGGCCCAGGGCATGTCCTTGAAGAGGAAGTGCTGTGCTCCCAGCAACTGCATGGATCAGGAAAGGACCCCTCACTCAATGGACCGCCACTGTTCATCTCCAACAGGCCTCCATGTCTGGATGCAAACTGTCCAGAAATCAGTAAATGCTTTCTGCATGCCCATGATAGCAGACCCCTAGCAGAGGAAAGGCAGTACTTCAAGACTCCTCGAAAAACTTCAGCCCAGAAGGGAAGTTAAAGAAAACTCCAGGCACTGAGATCCGTGGCAGGACAAGGTAGGTGTTTTGGTGAAGAGCAGGAGGGAAAGATCAGCGGGTGCAGGAACGCAGGAGGAAGGCGGGGTTGGGGGGGGGGGCGGTCTGGACGAGGGAAGAGGGCCCGGGAAAGGAAGGAGCTCAAGGACAACGCGGAAGGCAACCCGGTGACGGGAGGTCACCTTAAAGGTACCCGGCGGCGGCAGCCACGTGACAAGTGACCTCAAAAGCTCGCACTGGCCGTAGGGGTCTAGACGCAACTCTGTGGGAAGAGAGGCACTGAGGACCACAGCCGAAGCAGGTGGGTCGCACGGAGGCGGAGGGGAGGCGGGGCAGGCCCACCAGTCAGGAGTGAAACGCAGCAAAGCAGCAGCACGGGTCCTTGTGGGCATGAAAACCAGACAATCAGAAGATACTGCAGACGGAGAGCTGGCAGGGCTGGGGGTCGCTGTGCACGAGGGGCCCCTTAGATCTAGGGCGACAGACGAGAAGGACAACTTTAAAGAGCAAACTGAAATAATTTTGGCCATTAGAGAACAAATGTAAGTGTTCCAAAAGTGACTCTTGAGAGAAAGAGATTATGTCATCCTGGAACAGATTACAGAAAAGACAGTCTAGGTGTAATCCCATAGGTAGACTAAATATTAGGAAAGCAGGTTTCCAAATTTTTTGAAAGTACATTTGATTCCATGGCCAATAACTCGAAATGGGAAACAGTCAAAAAACAGATGTTATATCCTAAAAATAAATTCTGAAAGTCTAATTATCAACTACTCCATATATAAAGAAAAAAGGAAATCAAATTTGCAAAGATTTTTAAAAGATCGTGCTTCGGCTGAGAAGTGAGATGTTTGCTTTCACGCCTGCCGTGGGGGCACAAGTCAAGACCGCGTGACAGAAACCGGTTTGCCAGCACACGCCGCGAGCCTCCAAAGCCCCACAGACCATGGCCCAGTCAGTACTCTGGCTGTGAGAATATATTCTAGGAAAAGACTACCGAAAACCTTAGGCACAAAGCTCTTCTTTGCTATGATACTTACATTAATTTAAACAACAGCGGGTGTATCCTAAATATTAAAAACCATGGAAATGCCCTTTAAAGTTATGTTACACACACACGATTCAAATATTAGGCAGCTATAAAAGAGAAGGTCTGCAAACAGTTATTCGTAGCATCAGAAAATGCAGGTTTAGACTATTAACTGCTCAGGATACAAAACTATAGGTTTAATATGCTGGTGACTATGCAAAAATCTGCACAGTTTGAAAAAAGGCTGGAGAAATTCCATTAAACTATTAACACAGAGGTTTTCCCTGGGCAGTGACTTCTACTTTCCTCATATTTTCTGCTTTTCAAACTTTTTAATATGAGCCCGTCTCTATTAAAAGAAGGAAAGTGGGAGGAAATGACTACAGAAATCAAGAAGGAGAAAGAGGGCGGGGGTCCAGAAGGGGCACCGGAGCGCGGGATGCGCTCCCAGTAGAGGCGTGGGAACGCGCGCACACCCAGCGGGGCACGTTCACGTCTCTGCTCGGGGAAGGCGGGGAAACCTCAAGGGCAGGCAACCACTGCACCTGTTCACTCCCTGGTCAGCCGGCCAAGGCCGAGGCGCGCTGCGATGACAACATTCCCATAGCTCAGTGACCCGGGCCAGCTCGGGTATGCGTGCAGTCTGTGGCTCTGCTGCAGGGACTGAGACTTCCCTCTGGACCCGGGTGGTCATGGCAAAAGCAGCCGCTCATTGGGAAGTGGCCGCGACACCACTTGGGGCTCACCCCCCAGGAGGGGGCTCCTCCACGCACAAAGCTCTCCTGCGGCCGGGATACACCATCTTCCCCAAGCCCCTTCTCCACGGAAAGGGCAGGACCTCATCAAGAACTGAGGGCACAGTGAAGTGAGGAGATAAGACTGAATGGCCGAGGACACAGCAGGAGAACTGTGCTTCCTTAAAGGAATCGCTTCTCTGATGCAGACAAATGGACTCCCAGGATACTAGAAAACTCCCCCAGGTTACAAATGGCGGCCCCTCCATCTGGGCAAACTACAGACAGAAGGACACAACTTCTCTCCCAGGATTCAGGAATTTTTCAAGGAAAATCCTGCTCAGTGAACCCAGAGCAACGTGGATCACAGAAAGCACCAGGGCTGCCCCCAAACTGCCGGACTTCAGAATATGCAAATCCTCAATTTCTTCCTGATCCTTTGGAGCCGCGTGATTGGTCTCATCGGTAGCCTCCACCACAGCAAGCTCAGCGAGGGCTTCTGTGGGAAAGTGGACAAGAGGAGGGGTGACTGGCCACCGGCCCTCATTGCCCAGCACAAGGACCTCCTCAGACACACCCCCAGGGCCTTGCGCAGAGGCCGACATGCAAACACTGCAGCTTAACTCCCAAGAGCATGCTTCAGGAATTGGAATAGCCCAAGAGAAGCAAGAGAATGGCCCACCGGTGAAGACCAAAACCCACAGACTTGGCCTCTACATCTTGCTGATAAAACGATCCATGTCCTCAACATCTTTATCCAAGATTTATAGCACCATGAACGTGAGACTTATCCAGACAAAACTATTATCAGACTCTACCTCCTTGGAGTCTAGAAGCCCGATCAGGATATTACTGTCAAGTGAAGAACCAGTAATCTGATCACTCCTCAGTGCTGCTTTTATTACCTAAACAGCAGTAGCCACAACAGGAGCATCACCTCCCTGAAAGGTGGTGAAAATGGTTCTCACAAAGTGGATTTTGTAAAGCCATTCCATGGAAATCCCATTAAGCTCCGGAAATCGGCCTTAAGAGCCAGGATGCTGAGCCCGCCCTCGGAGCAGCCCCTCGGCACAGAGCCAGCCGCGGCCAAGGGCAGAGTCTCCTCAGCCAGCGGCCTCAGAATGTCCAGATCACATGGGCCTTTTCAGGCTCTCCGGGTGGCCCATGACTCATACGGCGTTGATTTTATTGCTGTTACCTAATCTCCTTTTCAAACTGACTGTACTTTTTCATAGTCTCTGAGTTGTCAAATTAAAGCATCTTATTATTCTATTTTTTCCAGTGCAATAAAACAGAATAGCTCCGTTTATCAAATTTGCCATGGCATGCTGGGTACGCCAGTAGATCACAACCAGCAGCTGACAAACCCAGCTTGTGGTCGCTAAACACGAAAATGAAAAAAAAAAAGAAAAATGTTCTGAGCTTCCAACAAAAATACTGATTTGGTCTGCTTCTTTCAGACCTCAAGAAAGCTTTAGAAGGAAAAGCAGGAAAAAGGGAGGGAGGAGGGAAGACGCTTCCTTCACATGCTCGGGGCCCAGGGGCCTGTGCTGGGGAGGGCCGGCAGCTGCATTTCTGAGACCCCAGAAGGGCCAACTCAAGAAAGAGGCAGTGGGTGGCCTGGGACCTCACCCCAGGCCTCTTCCAGGTTCGGAGGCCCGCCGGCCCAGCCGGGCCCGGTGAGGCTCTTGCTGTGACAATGGATGCTGCTTAGGGGAGCTAGGCGGCCGTCCTAGAGGTCCCCTCCCCAGCCCCAGCGTTTGCTCCTCCACCTCTGGCCCCTCTAGTGCATATCGCTGGACTTAGGGGCTGTTCTGTGCCCAGGTTCTCGCCCAGTTGCCCACCCAGTGCTAACCCACCTGAAGACCATCAGGTACCACCTGTCCTCCTGCCCACACCTCAGACACCCAAGACATTGCCACCAAGAAGCTTCCATCTGAGGCCAGAATGGGGTCTCACGCCTCCCCCGGGGCTGCCCTCTGCATGGGAGCTAGGGGCTTGGCTAGAGTCCTGGCCTGCACAGGCAGCACCCAAGGCAGCAGGCCTTAACCAGACCTGCCTTTCTTTTCTTTTGTTACAAACTTATTTATTTATTTTTGGCTGTGCTGGGTCTTTGTTGCTGCACGTGGGCTTCCTCTAGCTGCGGTGAGCGGGGGCTACTCTTTGTTGCGTGTGCCAGCTTCTCATTGCGGTGGCTTCTCTTGTTGCTGAGCGCAGGCTCAGTAGTTGTGGCACACGGGCTTAGTTGCTCTGCGGCATGTGGGATCTTCCCAGACCAGGGCTCGAACCCGTGTCCCCTGCATTGGCAGGCAGATTCTTAACCACTGTGCCACCAGGGAAGTCCAAGATCTGCCTTTCTAAATCAGACTCTGAAATGTCTTTATAAGATTAGTTTTATTACAAAAGTAACGCATGATTGCTTTAATAAATGAAACAATGCAAAAGTACTTAAACGTAAGTTAATGATCCCCCCCCATACACACCCACTCCAAACTGTCTCTAGTTCCCCAAAAAGATACCAGTGGTCCTTTTCACACCCTTCTTCCTGGTCATTACAGGGAGGGGGAAATGCAGATACATAGATGGGCTTTCCCAGAAAATTACATCATATTATAACCACTGCTCTGCAACTTACTTTTTCTACTTACTATATAATGGACATTTTCCTGGTCAGAAAATAGACATTTTACTCATTTTTAAGTATCTTTGTAATATTTCACACCATAGATCCACCATAATTTATGAAACCATTACCATAAACCATTCCCACAGCACTGGACTTATGGCTGTCATGGGTTTTTGCCACTATAAATACTGTTGGATGCCTTTGCTTTTATATGTGTGAATCTCAAAAATAAATCAAATTATCAGTGTATTTTTCATTTGGTAAATATTACCAGATTACATTCTGAAAGAATGTCACCAAACATACTGACCAGCAAAGTACATCAGTGCCCATTTCCCTGTGTTCTCACCAGCAGTGGATGTTATTCATCTTTCAGTTTTTAGCAATCGGATGAGTGTGGTTTATAATTATATTTCCTTCATTACTATTGAAGGTTAACATATTTTCACATAGTATGTGGGCCTTTTTCATTTCCTCTTCTGTAAATTACTATTCACATCTTCACCCACCTTCCTATGGAATTCTTTGCCTTTTTCTTATAATGTGTAAGAGTTCTTTGTAGTTAAGAATCCAAACCCTTGGTCTGCCATGTTGCTAATGGTTTTCCCAATCTGTTTATCTTTTTTATAATTGTGGCAAAATTTACATACTATGTGCCATCTTACCCAGTTTTCAGTGTACAGTTCAGTGGCATTAAGTACATCCACACTGCTATGCAACATCACAACCATCCATCTTGAGAACTTTCTCATCTTCCCAAACGGAAGCTCTGTCCCCACTGAACACGACTCCCCATCCCCCTTCCCAGCCCCTGGTACCCCCGACCCATTCTACTTTCTGTCTCTATTAATCTATTCCTCTTGGGACTTCACATGAGTGGAATCATTAAGTATTTGTCCTTTTGTGACTGGTTTATTTCACTCAGCATCATGCTCTCCGGGTTCATCCATGCTGTAACACGTGTCAGAACTTCCCTGCTTTTTCAGGCTGGATAACATTCCAGTGTATGGATGAGCTACATTTTGTTTATCCATTCACATCAGTGGACAGCTGGGTTGCTTCCTGGCTACTGTGAGTAACATTGCTGTAAACTGGGAGGTACAAATATCTGAGTCCCTGTTTTCCTTTCTTTCGAGTATATACCCAGAAGTAGAATTGTTGGATCATATTGGTACTTTATTTTTAATTTTTTGAGGAAACACCATACTCTCTTCCACAGCAGCTATACTATTTTACATTCCCACCAACAGTGTACAAGGGATCCAATTTCTCCACATGCCTGACAACATTTTTAATTTTCTGGGTTTTGTTTCTTTATAGTAGCCATCATAATAGATGTGAGGAGGTGAATCTGTTTCTTTTGACTTTTCTTTATAAAGTATCTTATTCCATGTAAGCATTTTAATTGTGCTTAACAAGGCCTGTTAGGCTTTTTGAAAATATATATAAGGTTAGTAGGACCATATATTTCTACCTGTATCCCAAGAAAAGGGAGAAGAGAAGAGAGGGAGACAGGGCGGAGGGAGGGGAGGGAGAGGGAGAGGGAGAGGGAGATGGGGAGGGGGAGGGGGAGGGGGAGGGAGAGTTGGGGGGGGGAGAGAGAGAGAGAGAGAGAGAGAGAGAGGGAGAGAGGGAGGGAGGGAGGGAGGGAGGAACCGAGTCTGATCGCAGAACATTCTGGACTCCACACACCAGCCCCTGTGGTGTCCTGGCTGCCAGGCCACACCTCTCTGGCCCACATCCAGCTGCTGCCAGGCTGAATCATGCAGTCACTCGTGGGAAGCACAGATCCAGGACAGCACCTCTTTTCGTTACTGCCTATCACCCCACTCTGCCATTTCACAGCCGGCTCTTAACCGTACTAGAGAACATATCAAATATTGTCTGTATCCATAAATCAAGGCCTGTGTGTTTATACTTACATTTAAATTGCTTTCCTTTTCCAAAGAACTCAAAGCTATTATGCTATATAATGTTAATGTAATACCACGCCAGGGAGGCCAGTTGGGGTTAGGGAAGGAAAGCCTCTGAGAAGAGCTGTGACTTCCAGGCCTGCTTTTTGTCAAGGAGAAAGGGGAGGGAACAGAGCTACAGCTTTTATCCTGCTGGTGCCACCCTAGTCTCCATTAAATTAAACAGGCACACCTGTTTCCTTTATAATCCAACTTCACCAAGTCAGGGCAGATGACATATTTTTTAAATAAAATTATTTTTAAAGCTGCCTCCAAATAAAAGCTTCAGGAGGTGCCGTTGCAAGAAGCCACAGTGGGACCCAGAGAGAGGCCCGGCCGCGCGAGGTTGCACCCCAAGGCACTCAGGCCGGACAGCCCTGCAGCATCGCAAACCGGGACAGCTCTGGTCACAGAGGCCACACCCCAGCTGAGGCCTCCGCTTGTCATGATTGAACAGAACCCCCGCACCCCCAGCAAAGACAGGAAACCGAACCATCCAGCCCTTCAGCAGTTCGTCCCTAGGGCACGCGAGCTGCCGGGACACGGGCATAAAGTTGTTCCCAGCCCTGAAATCCACGCTCTCCGACCCAGGACTTACTCACCCCGGAACGCCTGGCGCACTTGGTGTTTGACCTTCAGCCCCTCAACAGTGACCCCGTGGGCCTGGCAAAGACCAGTGAGCTCAGCGAAGGTCAGGCAGAGGCCCCTTCACCCCGAGGGCCTCACTGCACTGGACAGAAGGGTCCCAGGGCCGCACGGCCTCCCAAGTCAGGTCCACCCACGAGCCCTGTGTTGCACAGAGAGCCGGGTGGAGCCCGAACGCCTGTGTCAGGTGGTGAGCGCCTCCGGCGGGATCCAGGCAGGCACAAAATCCACCCCAAACACACGCATAATCTAACGACGGGGACGGGCAGTGAGGGAGAAGAGAACCCGCCTCATGCTGGGCCACAATCAATGTGTGCATTGCCTGGGTCTGCTGCCCATCAAACAAGACACTGGCTCTTCTTCTGAGGGGCGGCCCCTCTGAGCAAAGGCTCCAGAGCCCGGGCCTGGGAAGACACCCTGCTCTGGTATTTTAGGTCCCCCGCTTGTGGGCTACAAGCCCTACCTGAAAACACAAAGCACCAGACGTCTTCTTCTCCACCTAATAAGAGAGGAAAAGAGGGGGCCGAAAGGATGAAGCTGCGTTAGAGGAAAGATGGGAAGAACTTGAGAGTCCCCACATCAACCAGCCTTACTCGGGAATTCTAGCTTCATGAAGCCTTCAC
Organism: Kogia breviceps; assembly: GCF_026419965.1. Taxonomy (NCBI): domain Eukaryota; kingdom Metazoa; phylum Chordata; class Mammalia; order Artiodactyla; family Physeteridae; genus Kogia; species Kogia breviceps. The sequence goes on along the minus strand of NC_081318.1, from coordinate 721,605 downwards.
TACTTTCATTGACACTAGTCCGAGCATAATCACCTGTAACTTCTTTTAAATACAAATCAACAGCTTTACTGTTGCAAAGCTTCTCAGGAATCAGCTTAAAATACTGGGATACAGGTACAGATAAAGATACGGACACATAAACATACGTTCATAGAAAGAAACCTGTTCTACTTCCATTCGTTTTCCATTTTCTCTCTTGTTAGTAGTGTCCAGAGAAGTTCCAGCTCCACGACGCTCTTCGGAAGAATCAAACAAAATCAGCCTCAGCCAGAGCCTTCGCTCCACCCAGTGAAGCCACTCTTGGAGTCACAGTGGGTTGGTGGTATAGAGGCAAACCCAGACCCTCAGCCACGTGTCCGGTGGCACCAGCACTTACCGTTCACGCAGGTCTCAGAGGGTGTGCACAGGCCATCCTCGAATAAGCAGCCTGGGGAGGAAACACAAAGGAGAAAGGAGTCAGAGCCTCAAGACGAGCAATGCAGCCCTCGGGGCCAGGGCATCTGCTGACTCCTGCGTCCCAGAGAAACAGTGCAGACCTGCACGGGCTCTGTGGGTTCGGCCTTTTTGAGATGATGTGGCATCATCTGGAAGCCAGAACAACATGCCCCCGGCTTGAGTCAGTGAGAGGGAATAAACGCGGGCCCAGCTTCGCCGTCAGGATGATCACAATCATCCTGTCCCTCCTGGCAACAAGGAGGGGCCATGTGCCCGAGGGGACCTTCCTGGTTAGCAGGAGAGGGAGCGCGTGGGTGGGCCCTTCAGGCAGACACCTCCGTGGCAGGCTCCCCGTCAGGGCCAGGCCCACAGGGCTCTGTGAGCATATCATCATCCGGGCAGCGCCTCTGGGTCCCTCTCTCAAACATCCTAACACCCCCTACGTGCACGCCCGAAGTGGACAGGCAGCCTGCGTTTGTGGCCAAGGAATGGAGAAAGAGGAGGGAGAACGGCACGCGCTCCATAAAGAGGCCAGAACGTGAGGTGAGTGCGACGCCAGACAAGTTTACCCGCGAGCGGGGGGCGGGGGAAGGGCACAGAAGGTGGACCTCCCGCCCTGCATTCCAGTACATCTGCGAGGCAGGGAGAAGGCAAGAGAAAATCCATCCCCGGTGGGGTGATCCGGTCAGCTGAGGGTGTGAACAAGGGGAACAGGAGTCAGAGCGGTCCTCAGGGCCCCCACGCTACAATCACACCTGCCCCCGCGGGGGCCGGGAGCCAACAAACGCCACGTATATTCTGAACACACGCGCCCTTCAGCAACGCAGAGAACACGCTGCTTTCAAAGCCTAATGCCTGCACTCCTGTTCCTCCAACTGACAAGCTCCTATTTACCCACTCAGACCCAGGTGAACAGTGCCCCCTGGAAACCCCTTGACTAGGCTGGCCAATCAGCTGTGCGCAGGCATCCGCTGTAGGACTCTCCACATTGTACTGTGATGTCAACTTAAGGGCATAACTTCGCTGAATATGAGATTCTCAAGGTGAGGAGCCACAGAAATGTATGTGTTTATCCTCTACCATTTCTCGAATGGCCACCCGTGTGTCTGGCGAACAGCAGGTGCTCCAGAGTAAACAGGTGAGTGACAGAGGATGACAAATAGAGGCAGTTATTAATCTCAAGGGACTCACCCCCAGGGTCACTGTAAAGTTTCCAATCGGGGAATTGCTCTAAGATGCTACAGCTGAAGCACTCATTCCTTTACACAGATAAGGACTGAGGAAGGCCCAGAACCCGGATCCACAGAGGATGCAAAATACGGTCCCAGAACCAAGGAAGAGAGTCTCACAGAGGAGGGAACTGCCCAAATTCGTGAGAATAAGGAGTCTCACCCTGCCCTTGTGACAACTTTAAGAGCCGGACCTTACAGTGCCCTCGTTCCAGAGGAGAAGCCCTAAGAGGCAGGCCCAGGGCGCAGACCCACAGCAAGCTGGACACCGCCCTGGGCCTCAGCTCTAAGCAGAGGTTCCATCTTCCTGAAACCTCATGACCTCATGAGAAACAGCACTTCTCTTGTAGTCTACTTTCAACGCCTCCTTTACCGTGAGCTGACCCCAGTGTTCAGTTCCCCTCTTCTCGCAGCTGCTGCCTCCTGTCCCACTCCTCCCTCCCTCCAGAGCCAGGCCGAGGGCGGAACAGGGGGAAAACACCCTAAGAGGGAAGCTGCGTGAATGCCCCCCGAGACAGCCTGGCACAGGGAGACTTAGGGAGACTGAGTCCAGTCTGGTTCCCCCCAAATCAGTGACCTCGAGGAGGTCACCTGGCCCCTCTGGTCTCAGCATCGTGAGCGCTGAAATCAGGGCCAGGTTAGCCGACTGCTAAGGCTCTGTTCATTCACCCAGAGGGAGACGCCCTCGGCCGGGTGACCAGAAGCAACCGCCAAGGGTCTCGCGAGAAGCCCGGGGCCGGGACCGGGGCCGCGGCTGCCCCTCCCACGGCCCTGGCCCTCAGGGGGAGGCTGCTCTCCATTACTGCCCAGGACGATCGCAGAAGACCTCGGAGGAAGGCAGGACAGAGGGGCAAGGGCGGCCGCACAGCTCGGGCCAGAGACTCGCTCACAGTAAGAACTCTGTCCTTGTCACGTGGAAGCGGCAGGTGACACTGCTAGAAAAGGCATCAGGAAAATGCTTTATTCGCTTCCCGCCCTGCTCTAATCACAGCTGACAGTGAGATGCGATCTGAACGGGATGTGCATCACGACTCACTCTTGAATCCCAACCTGGTAACGCCAGTGTGCTATCAGTGTCCACCTGGCTTGCTCTACCCCAGGGAGCTAGAGAAAATGCGTCAGAGAGACCTCCACCGGCAGCACGTCAAGTTATTTACAGCCAGAGCTGCAAGTGCTGTGCACGTCTCACCCAGCCAGGCAGCATGATAATTTGACTGCTAATTTACTTGTGTTGTTATTTGCACTAAAATTAAGAAAGACCATATTTCATTTTAAGTATCAGCCATAAACCATCAAGAGAGAAGGAAAGAGACATCTGTCTGACAGCGCTTGGTTGGGACAGAGTCCCGTCCCCAGGTCGGCACTGCCCCCTCACCCTGGGTGGTCACCACTCACGCTGCTACCTCAGGTCAAGTGCATGGATGGTCTCGGGTCCAAATGCCGCTCTGAAGGCAAGAGTTAAATCCATGAATAAAGCCACAGCCGGCCATCTACCCTAAATCCCCTGGGGCCCAGTGCTCAGACTGGAACTCCTGACTTAAGGGTATGGTCCACACTGTCCATGAAGACAAGGAGTGCACGCACACACACACACACACGCACACACACACACACTCCTGAGCATTTGTTTTGTTTTGCTTTTTTTGGTACGCGGGCCTCTCACTGTCGTGGCCTCTTCCGTTGAGGAGCACAGGCTCCGGACGCGCAGGCTCAGCGGCCACGGCTCACGGGCCCAGCCGCTCCGCGGCACGTGGGATCCTCCCGGACCGGGGCACGAACCCGTGTTCCCTGCATCGGCAGGCGGACTCTCAACCACTGCGCCACCAGGGAAGCCCCTCCTGAGCTTTTTTAGTTCAAAATCTCCTTCCTCTTTACTTTCTCTGAATACTGAGAGGTACAGTTTCACCATCTTGGTGCCTCTTTTTTCTTATCCTTTTCAGAATCAAAATGGATCCAGCTCTTCTGAGAGGAGCCAGGCTGGCTCTGCCTCTCATACCCCACCACTCCCAAGAGGCGTTCAGAAAGGGTTCTGTATTTTGTGGTGGAAACAGTCCATGTGAGCCGGACCCCGCCGCCCTGTCGATTGGAGACTCACCCTCACCTGCCCCCAACCTGTCCCTTCCACTCCTGGGGGTCCCTGCAGGTGGGACTCTGCTGCAGCGGCCAGAGGCCCCGCCCCGCCAACTCCATCACCTCCATTCCAACCAGCCACAGTGGAGCCATTCACCCACCTGGGTCTGGTCTTCTCGCCTGACAAACCAGAATTAAAAGAACTCCCTCCCCTTCCTCAGGGCTTCTGCAAAAGTTCTGAGACAGACATAAACATGCACTAACATAATACAGAGGTTTTGTGACTGAATAATGTAAGAAAAAGCTGAATGTAAAGTGAACTCTCTCACCAGAAATAAAATAGTTTCCCTCTCAGATGGACCACAAGAACAAGAGCAGTGATTTGGGATCTTCTACAAGGTCAGAGGAAGACTCTCAGAAACCAAGAGGAGTCTCACCCAATGTTGTTAAAACTGAGTGCTGAGGGCTTCCCTGGTGGCGCAGTGGTCAAGAGTCCACCTGCCGATGCAGGGGTCACGGCTTCGTGCCCCGGTCCGGGAAGATCCCACGTGCCGCGGAGCGGCTGGGCCTGTGAGCCGTGGCCGCTGGGCCTGCGCGTCCGGAGCCTGCGCTCCGCAACGGGAGAGGCCACAACAGTGAGAGGCCCGCGTACCGCAAAAAAAAAAAAATAATAACTGAGAGCTGATAATGCTACTAAGCCAAGAATGGTTTAGTATCATAGCCGATACAACTACGGCGATATCCAGGCAGCACAAGGACTACATGGCGTGTGTTAATGACAAGTATGTCCTCCTTTTCCCAGTGGCAACTTTCCACAAAATGTCTTCTCATCCGTGGATTTCCGTTACTTTGTCACTTGTCCCAAGTACAATACAATGTAGCGACCTTACCGCTACCTTGTACAGTTGCGCTCCTGAGCTTGCCAGCTGAACACTGACCTGTGCCTTCTGTACACTGTGTTGAGTCCTACGATGACCCTGCAATGCACTGATTCCCATTTCATAGATGAGGAAAACCAGGCCCCAAAAAGGTGAACAATATGTCCACAGCCAAAAGCCTGGTTTGTCCCTGCCCCAGAGATGCTCTTCCCCACTATTCCACGCTGTTCCGGGTAAGAGGGTGTGTGTTCACCAAGGTCACCTGAGCAGAGAGAGGCAGGGGCGAGGCCACCGGACTTCCAGCTGATGGAGCGGCGCGGCCAGGCCTTGGCCTTCACTCCTACACTCCTCCCCCTTCACCTGCAGCCCTTCTCTCCTGTGCGTGCAGAGCAGATCTGGGGGAAGGAGAGGACAGTCTGTGTGTTATTCAGGGACCTGCCATCTGGAGGGAGGGCAAGAGGGCCCCCGACACCCTCGGAGAGGCCCTGCAGCCGCGCGCTCCTCCCTTACGGCGACGCGCCTGCCTCGGCTCTGCTCCTGGCCCCGACACACTGCCCCAGCGCCCCAGGAGCAGCCCGCAGCCCGGCAGGAAGGGACGGGAAGCCGCTCACAGAGAGCAGGACTCGGGGTTTCAGCCCCTGCAGACACGGGAAGTTGTGGCAGACCCCGTCCCTGTGAGCTGAGCACCGAGGCACCGGCCTGAGGCCGGTCTCGAAGCAGAAGCTGAGGAAACCAGAGGAAACCAGGGGAAACCAGCGCAGGAGCAGCGCCCCACCTGGTGGCGCCCCAGGAAAGCCCGGCAGATGGGCAGACAGCGATTTGGGGCTGGTGAATTTTTCAGGCTTTGGTTTTGGTATTGACTTGTCATACTTAGCTCCTTCTCCACTCATTTGGACCATTTCTCTTTTCCCGGGAGCTACTCCTTGGCTCTACGTGTCTAAGCAGCAGCAACCCAGAAGCTGCGTATGTGTGACCTTGGAACACGAAGGTTCGTGCCTGAACCGAGCTGGGAGCCCCTGGACCCGAGGGGCAGCGGTGCAGGCCCTGCCAGCGCAGTGCCTGCAGGCTAGGGGGCCCCTGCGGCTGTGGGTCCTGAGGGCCACCTCCCCGGCGAGTGCCAGGACGGCCGGGATGGCTCTGGGGTCCCTGGGACGCCCGCGGCTCCTCTTAGTGCCCCGCGCGCGGGGGTCGCCCTGCTTGTCCCCCGCCAGGCCCTCCCGGGAGCAGGGCCGGCGCCTGGTGAGTCGGGCGAGCCCACGTGGGAGGGGCCGCTCCTCTGCTGCCAAAGGGAGCCGGACGAGAGCTTCCACACGTGAGGCGTCCACACTCAGCACGTGGCTCTTCCGATTCAGCCGTGCCCTTTACTGGGAAACGTGGTGTCAGAACACACGTGACAGGGACAAGGCCTGTGGTAAAGCGCGTACCACCCTCATCCCGTGACCGTCCACGCCCGGGGCCCGACGTCTCTCGAGTGCCTGGCCGGCCCACTCGGCAGCAGGTGGTGCCCCTCCTGACGGGGCAGAGGTCCAGGGCAGGGGCGGCTGGTGGGCCGGGGGGCGACAGGCCCCTCTCCCACCACGACTGCCGGGCTCTCCAGCCGGGGGGCCGCCTCCTAAAAGAGCAGAGAAGCCCCGCCAAGGAGGCAGGGGGGAAGGCCCAGCCCGGCTCCCTCCCTGACGGCCGCAGGGGTGCACAGGCAGCTCCGAGTCCGGCATTAGGCCCATTTCACAGACGCCTGTCAAGCCGGGCTGAATGGAGCTGGCGTCTGGAGCAGGAGCCGGGCTGTCAGCTGGGGCTGGGCGATACCAGAGACGGCGGTCACGTGGACCGCGGGGCCCAGGCCGTCACCTGCTTCTTCACCAGGCTGTGCGTATCTCCCTCAGGCCCGCGGCGGGGGCCTGCACGCACGCACTCACCCTCGCCCGAGCCGCTCTCCACGCGGCCCACGTCGAGGCTGGAACCCGGCGAAGCCCCAGTGCTGCCCCCATTGCCACACACACGGGGCGGACGGAGTCGTGCGAGCACGGAAGGCAGCCTCTCAGGACAGACACTCAACCCCTCGTGGCCATGGCGTCTGCGACGGAGTTTTACGCCACAGCCGTACTGGCTCTGGTACGGGGCGCACGGCGGACGTCACAACGTAAACAGCTACGGCAAGGTCACGTGACAGAAACCCCGCCTTCCCCTGGCTTCTTCCGGACCGCACCAGACGCCCAGGCACAGTGCGCGCTGCTCCCGGCCCCGGGTACGTGACCGCGGCAGCACCGGCGCCGGCCGCCCCTCATCAACTTCTCATTGTCTCCCCCACAGAAACACGAAGGGCTTGAAACCCTGAATTCTGGGGGTCACGTTATGCCCTTTTCTAGGAACTACATTAGCAACGACGGCGTAAGAGTGAAGAGAGGTTCTCTTTAAAGCCGTCTTCATCTCTAATGTCCCAAAGGGGAAGCGGACGGGCCAGCTCCACTCGGTCTTCTCCGAGGTGAGGGGGTGGGTTCCCTGCCCCCGGCACTACTGTCAACGTCACCGCGCCCCAGGCACAGACCACACAAACCACGAGGTCCCCTGCGTCCACTGTGCTGTGCCTGGATGTTTCCATCAGATCAAAGGCAAAAATGTTTCAGGGCAGGGTGTCCAGGCAGCAACAGAAAACCACTTCCACATTAAAAACCCACTTCTCTTGGAACAAGACCCTGAAAAGCAAGCAGGAGATTAAAGGGCACCAGCCCAGGGGCTGCGTAATCCGAAACTGGCGCTTACCTCAAAGAGAGTGGGGAGGAAAGGGGGGAGAGGGAGGAGCGGGGCTGCCCGCCCCCCAGGACGCCCCAGAAGGAGAAGCAGCTCCCGTCACAGGCCCGTCCTCCCCTTGGAGAGAGGGGGGCGGGCATCACCTCTGCTGTGTGCAGCCGTCCACCAGCATGTCTCTGTCCACAAAAGGGACGGTGCAGGGGCGGAGATAGGAACAAAGCCCTGCAGCCAGCCCGCGGCTCAGGGGTGGCAGCCCTCGTCCTCACGTCCTGTACATCCACCTTCACCTTCCCAGGTTGTTAGATGTGGGCTCTGCCAGGGCCACACCTCCCACCCCACGGCCAAGCGAACCCCTCTCTGCTGCACACCTGGGCGTCTTGCTGCACGGTGGGCAAAGCGCACCGGGTTCAGTAACATCAGCCCCATGCATTCCCGCTCCAGGTGTATTCTGAGTGGCATTTTAACTGTCTCTTTGCTTTTTGTTCCCAGACAGGTTTTCTGAAATGCAATAATATTTTCCCCAAAAAGGGTATTTGCTGAATTATTCTTTTGGATTTACAAAGCATTTCTAACCTTGTTTCCATAGATACAAAGTTAAAGAAAAGCTTTGAAAAAAATATTTAACAAGGAGCCTTGAATGTCAAATACTGAGGGTGCAAATACACACTGCATTAGGAGAAAGAAATGGAACCCCAGAGACCCCCCCCCAACTGGCGCAGTCACGAGCCAGGCCAAACACAGCAGCTCCCCGTGAAAGAACAGCGTGGAAGTGAGAACAACTGACGGAGATCAGACAAAAGTAGGGCTGCGGGTATGGTGCACGTGCGCTGCAGACCCAGCCTTCCGCCTTCCGCGGATGGGCTGGATGCATGGCCTGGGGACTGTCGCAGTGCTGGGCTGCCTCGGGTCTCAGGTGAAAGAGGGAAAGATTAGTTCAGTTTCTCAGCCATTCCTGATGCACGGGGCCCCTAGATAGTCACATAAAATCTCAGGACACTCCTTAGGAAATCGATCTTATTTTGCCATCGTCACATGATAGAACACACAGTTCTCAAACTTTAGTGCCCATGAATCAACCGGGGTCCTGATAAAATGCCATGTTGATTCCTGAGGCCAGAGTGGATCCCAAGTTTCTGCATTTCCAACAAGAAGCAAGGGCACAACATGTAGAAATAATTTTAATTTAAAATTTTTAGGACTTCCCCAGTGGCTCAGTTGTTAAGAATCCGCCTGCCAATGCAGGGGACACGGGTTCGATCCCTGGTCCGGGAAGATCCCACAGGCCGTGGAGCAACTAAGCCCGTGCACCACAACTACTGAGCCTGCGCTCTAGAGCCCACGAGCCACAACTACTGAGCCCACACACCACAACTACTGAGCCTGCACTCTACAGCCCACGTGCCACAACTACTAAGCCCATGCGCCTAGAGCCCGTGCTCCGCAACAAGAGAAGCCATAGCAATAAGAAGCCCATGCACCGCAACAGAGTAGCCCCCCGCTCACCACAAATAGAGAAAACCTGCGTGCAGCAACGAAGACCCAACGAAGCCAAATAAATAAATAAATAGCAGCATCGCCTCCCAAAAATAAATCAATAAGTTCTGAATCAGCATATTATTAAAGATTGTATTATAAAGTAAATTGAACAAACTCTTTATGATTCATTTTTTGGATCCAAATTCTGTATTTTCCCAAGCATCAAGTGACATGCCTTATTCAAATTATTTTGTATTAGCTATGAAAGAAAAAATTCATACATCAACTAACATGTATGAGTATCTTAGGTTTCATTTGAAGATAGATGCGTATTTATATATTTTTTTCATCAGGATTAAAAGGCAAGAAGTGCTCCTATGGCTTGATGTTTAGAATTCTCACACTACGAGCTCAAAAACATCAGACGTGTTTTTCAGATGATTTTCTGGTTTTGTTTTTAAATGATGAGATAAGAATGTTTGCTATTTGTGAGCACTTGTCCACAGAAGCAGCATGGTGCTAAGTGTAATCTTCATGCAAACGTGAAATCCCAAACAGACAACTGTCTCTGCACATCCTTTTACCACTGACACCTGAAGTACTGGGGACACGCAGACACACTACAGAGGATGGGGATGAAGGGCTAGGAAGAGGGTCTGGGTGAATCTGAGCAGTAATTGCTTTTGTCCTCCTCTTTAACTTGTTGTAGTTCAGCATCCTTGATCTCCTGCATCCTGCTGTCCACAGTAGGTCCAGATTACATAGTAGAACAGAGAAGAAAAATGACTGAAAACTGTGTCCTAGTGATATGAACGAGCAGCGTCCAGTTGGCAATGACATCTCATAGGACACAGGCCACGGTACGTTAATACGCTTTATTCAGAAAGGGTTGGGGCCATGACACTTGAAAAACGTGAGCTGACAAGGTTTCAGTCTACCTTCCCTGCTCTCGTCTATCCCCGTCTCCAGTGAGGCACACAGTTCAGGAGTGAAAAGAGACCAGGAGCGACAGGCCACCTGCAGCGGTGGACACGCCTCTCCCCGGTTCCGCCTCTCCCCGGTTCCGCCTCTCCCCTCCCCTCACCAGAGCCGGAGCCCATCAAGCCACCTGGGGGTCAGAGAGAGGAGCCCCAGGAGCTTCAGGGTGCCCGGGGCACGCAAAGCACAGCCACACGCTTGTGCAGGTAAAGCGCTACTGGGACACAGCCCACCCCCCTGCTTACACCTCATCTATGGCTGCTTCTCTCCTACAACAGCTGAGCTCAATACCTGTGACAGACACCATGGGCCTGAAAAGCCTCAATTATTTTACAGAAAAATGAGCTGGCCCCAGTCCCTTAGAAGGAAAGCCGATTGCTCATGGGACCAAAAGGAGGTTAGAAACTGGGCTTGAAAAAACAGGCGGGAACCAAGACAGGACACCTCCCGAACACAGCCCGAGGGACGCAGCCACCCCCGTGGGACTCCACAGCAGCCAGGCCCAGCACGGTCCTCGGGGCGCCGCTCAGAGCTGGCAGGGAGAGCAAGGCTGGCCTCGCCTACGTCAGGTGGCCTCACGGCCCCAGCACAGTTCACACAGGGGCAGCCACACGCCCCCAAACCCGGACTGCACTGCCCAAGAGCATGTGGGCCTTTCCAGGGTCCCAGGACGCCATGGACTCCAAGTTCACCGCAGAACACAAGCTGGTTTTTTTCCACATTCACTGCTGAGCCACCCAGCCTGGACCGTCCTGGGCCATTCCCACCACTGACCTCTCGACCCCAGAACAGGACTCTGTCCTCATCCTCGTGGGAAGTCACACTTGTCGTAGCCGCAGCCTAAATCTTCTGGACTCTGCCTGTGCAATTCCAGCTTCTCTCCAGCCCTCCCCTCTGCATCCTGTGCAGATTTAATAAACCAGTCCGTCCTTCCCATCTATATCTAAGTCTTGGACAGGCAGGGTCAACTGAGTTCTGCACTGGGCCTGGGGCCATGTCCAGGGCTGGCTAACCACCAACGCGGCTGGTAAAAGCTTGCAGCGAATGCCCCTACGAGCCTTCTTTCTGCATTTGCCACAGCTGTTTGACCCTGTGCGGCGGGCCCGGGACTCTCCCTCCAGAGAAGGAAGCAGGACTGTGGTCAGTGCGCCAGCCTGACCCCCGCCCAGGAGGGGCTGCATGAACCTCACGGAGTCACCCCTGTGATTCCGTTCATGGGCCCAACAGCCAACCCATTTCCCCCTTCTATCAAGCCGAGTTAAAAGGTCAAGGTGACACAAAACCAAAGTTGAGTGCTGTTTCAAAAAGCAGGACCAGAACTGCATGAGGGGGGAAATCAACTCTCAAGATTTCTTTTCCTTCTTTCTAGTCTCCACGGCCTCATTTACATCTATATTATGGGTTCTGCCGACAACACACTATAGGAAAAGGCAAACTGCCAGCCAGCATCCAGCAGGCATGGCTGAGCTCGTGGGCAGGGTGCCGCGAGGAAAATGTGATGAGCCCTGTCTTTGTCTGGTGCTGGCAGGTTGGCCTGAGGCCCTGGGTGGCCACACATGGCGAGAACTGACAGTGACACGCCAGCAGAGCTGCCTACAGGTTTGCACAGGGGAAGGGATGGGTGACGTGCCCACCTCCTTCTCCATGCCTAGCTGTGAGCAACTAGGGGCGTCTTAAATTGCAATTCCACTCAGCAAGCACCCATTCAAGGTCGCTTATGGGCCACACAGACAGACACAAGTGAAATACAGAGACCCATCCCCAGAAGCCACTAAGGGAAGTGCACCTGCGTACCTCCCGTCGGTGATGATGACCCACCACCAGTCACGTTTCAGGGCCTCCATCTCCAAAGCGTCAAGGGCATAGGCCAGAAAATGTGCCCTGTCCTGTGCCTGCTAGGGAACATTCCTCTGGGCCGGGTTCTCAGAGGGAACGCTGGATGTTTTCAATGCGATGACTCTGCATCTCAGCTTCTCCCTCTGGGGTCCCCCGCAGCCCCCGTGACACAGAATAACTCGGATGTCCCCGGTGCGCTGACGAAAGTTTGCTTCGCTTACTCAACCCAGAGCAGGTGCTCAGTAGAGAGGAACTAAAAGTTCTGCTGCATTTACTCAGTAATAAGTGAGTGATTTCTCCAACTCTCACCCCATGAGAGCCTCACGCCCTCCAACTCCCCCCTTCTCAGTCTCACACGTTCAGAATAAGGTTATTTTATGTTTTCTAAGATTTCATTATAAAAAGAAAATTCTACCCTTCTTCGCATCCGCTGTAACTCCCCCTTCTGTTCTAGCCCAGGCTCTTTCTTTCCTGTGGTAACAGTAAAGCAGTTCAGAGACATCGGAAATTCTCCCATTTGATGAAAAACACTGGAATTCCATGTAGAAGAAGCAACCACATTCTTAGAAAAATGAGGAGGAGAAGGAACAAGAGAAAGACAATCATGAGTAGATCAGATGGGAATGTGAAAAGCCACCAGAAAGGATACAAAGAACACTTTGATAGAATGCGACTGGATTCTTTTCAGAGACAGTTACCTAATGAGAAAGTGATAGGTCCCTGTCGCTGTGCACAGGGCAGCAGTAGCCATGAGAACCGAGGCACTTTGCTGTCTGTGAGCCCTCCCACGACAAGCCTTACTCTCTCGCACATGTGAGGCCGTATGCAGTTTGCAGAGAATCTCACCAGCATAAGATGTGCCGTTGATGCACGGTTTTCAATGTGTTTTTCTCAAGTCGAAAGGTTGAAAACAGTTGCCTAGGACTTGGGGGCAGCAGAAAACGCCAGGTTAATTTTTCTTCTGGTGTCTGTGACTCCACACCCTCTGCTTGGGTGCAAATCACTGCAGAGCCTCCTTCCTCCCTACCCTCTAACACGTTTTCTCTTCATTTCCGCCTGGCCTCAAAAAACAAAGAGGCGGTGGAGCGAGTTGATGCGCCAGGACGGCGGCGGCGCCTCAAGGCCCATGTCCAGGGTCAGCATCCCCCGGCTCGCCCCGCCCCCGGGCCCACGGAGAGCGGCACGGTTCTGTGATTCCACCTAAGTGGCTGCACAAAGGCTACACACTGAGGTATGGACGTGGCGGTTACATCCATTTACGTAGAATTCAGAAGGTACGAGAACCCACAGATCACAGAATGATCTGTTCCTCCAACTCTTCTAAACCGTGCACATCTTGTAGCCACGTGAAAGACCATACAAACAGGGTGCTGCCCATGTCCCCTAAACACACCTCAACAGACACCCACGGCCTTGCTGAAGAGAAAGGAAAACTCCCACGGGCAAGTCTCGCCGCCCAGCCTCGCCCCACGGATCACACGCCGAGTCCCCGCACGTGTGCCAAGCAGCATGTCTCTGCGGCGCCAGGGGACCAGCGCAAGCACGGGGGTGGGAGCCTCTGCGCACCGGGCCCCTGGGCGGAGCAGGGTCATTATCACAGTATTGAAAAAGAAGGCGCCCGTAAGTGAAAGAAGCCAGTCTGAAAATGCTGGAAAAGGTAAAACTATGGAGACAGGAAAGAGATCAGTGGTTTCCAGGGGTCCAGGGAGAGAGGGCTGACTGGGTGAAGCGCAGAGCACTGTTTGAGCAGTGAAACTTCTCCGTGATTGTGGACACGTGACTCTACATGCCTGTTGAAGCCCACTGAACTTACAGCACAAAGATGAACCTAAATGTATGCAAATTTAACCCACAATCAAGAGTGCGGCAGGAGGAGCCCGGGATGGAACGAAGACTGTATGACAGAAGACTCTAACCGTGTTACAGACGCGAGAAACCCCCACCTCTCAGGGGCTGGGGGAAAGGTGCTGACCTAAGTAACTCTGGGAATGAGGAGCGCCTGCAAAACTACTGGCAAAAGCGACTGTGCTTGAGCTCTGTGTTCTAGTTGATAAAGTTCCACCAGGAGCACAGACTAGCAGTTCTGACACTGAAATCCAACAATTAAGTCAACAGATGGCAGTTGGTGGGGGCCGGATCTCTCACTGTGGGAGCTGGAGACTACAGAAGCAAAGGCAGGAGACAGAAGGACCCCTGTGGCAATGAACTAGGGTTGGAGACACTGATAAGAGCTGCTGTTTAGCCTGATACAGATACAGATGGTCACAGACAGAAATATTTATAAGTATGATTAGTGCACGCACATGTGACTCCTCACGCTGTTAGCTAAGACGTCCACAAGCAATGACACCACAGTAGCAATGAGCACACCTAGTGCTCAGATCCTGGCTTCTAATCCCACTCACAAATAAAAGGCATCAAGATTCCTTAGAGAAATGGCTAATTCTAAGATTTGGGCAGGAAACACACCAGATGAGCCTAGAGCATCAAGTAGTGCCAGAAAGTAAGGAAGTGCTCAAAAAAACAGCCATATAGATGGAAGTATTCAAAGAGAGCCAACTGAAATAGCTCCTAATGACCAAAGCTGGAAAAATCTGAGCCAAAAAAATAAAGTAGTAGTGGATTATTATCCAAAGTATAAAAGAAATTAGTGGGGCTTCCCTGGTGGCACAGCGGTTGAGAGTCCGCCTGCCGATGCAGGGAACATGGGTTCGTGCCCCGGTCCAGGAGGATCCCACATGCCGCAGAGCAGCTGGGCCCGTGAGCCATGGCGGCGGAGCCTGCACGTCCGGAGCCTGCGCTCCGCAATGGGAGAGGCCGCAACAGTGAGAGGCCCGCGTACCGCCAAAAAAAAAGAAAAAAAAAGAAATTAGTGAATAAATAAATGAGGAAAAGAGACAAATCTCCTGTGCAGGAAAACTCCAAATAACTGTGTAGACTTTCCACCTCGAGGAGGGGAGCACGGCTCCCACCCCTTAGATGTGGGCGGTGCATAGCGGCTCCCTTCCAAAGCGCACAGTGTGGGAGGGGAAAGAGTCACTTCACATGGACACAGCTGGCAAACACACCGCAGCCAGGAGATCAAGGTCCACGTCAACGGGGATAAGTCATCTTGATAGCACGTGCCCTTGACGTAATGTAACAAGAACAGCATTTACCTCTGTGGTCTTCCTCCCAGAAACTCGTAACCCCGGTGTAATCATGAGAAAAACATCAACAAAGCCAAACCGAGGGACATTCTACAAAATATCTGCCCAGCACTCCTCAAGGTCAAGGTCACCAAAAACAAGGGGAGCCTGAGGAAACGTCATGGCCAAGAGCAGCCTAAGGAGACTTGACGACTAACGTAACATGGTACCCGGAGGGGCTCCTGGAGCAGAAAAAGGACACTGAGGAAAACTAAAGAAATTTGAATGAAGTGTGGAATTTAGCTAACAGTAACATGTCAATAGTGGTTCATTAATTGTAACAAATATATGTACTAGTGTAAGATGTTAATAAGGAGAAACTGGGTGTGGGGTATACGGGAATTCTCTGTACCATTGGCACAGTTTTTCTGTAAATCTTAAACTGTTCTTTTAAAAAGTTGTTTTTAAATAAATTTAAAATATATATACATATATACACACACACATACACATATATAGTAACAGCCACACAATGGAATATACGAAACCACCAAACATTCTATAAGTTAATATTCCTTAACATAATAACAGGCTTACGCTATGTTAAGTTGTAAGAAGCTAGCTATAAACAGAAAGGGCGTAAAGGTGGCACTGAAGTCCACAGCAGGCTCCTACGTTGGCAGTGGGAACATACTGCCATTTTATTTTCTTCTTTTCTGTGAATCTGTGTTTTTCAAGGTTACTGCCTTTGTAGTATGAAACATTCTACAGGTTATCAGTTACTGGATTTACAAAAAGTCACTGGATAAAAGAAGTTGAGGAAGCGATCCTGATTTCTTCACAGTTTGAAAGTGGTTTTGACTGCTCACTCGCTCAGCACATCACCCCAAGAAAACCAGAAGGTCTGGCTCATCTTTAAAATGCCCAGAACCCTGTGTCAACAAACCTTGAATTGAACAACACATATCCTGAACAGAGGAGCTGTGACCACATTACCTTCCCGATGCTCCGCCTAAGACTGATTCCAAGAAGGGCTACTCGACAGGCCCTAAGCCTTCCTCTGTCCCCGAGGGTTTCCTTACCCCACCCCAGCCATGTCGGGGCTTCCGGGCTGAGCTCTCTTGAACACATACCAGTAAATGGGGAGGGCTCACGCACAGGACACACAGCTGGTGGGAAGAGCCTGGAATAATGGGTGGGAGCCAGTCGGGGGGGCCTTCGGGGCTGTGAGCCCCAGCAGGGTGGCCTGGCACAGTGCCGCTTCGCGCTGGCGAAGTCGTTAAGCCCACGTGGCCCCAGAGGAGACAGTCTCAGCCGTGTCCAGCTGTGGGTGTCCCCAAGGGACACAACACACCACCGCACCCCAGGACAAGATGAGGGCTCCGACGGACAGAAGAGTCATCATTTCATCGGCAAGAACTCACATGTGTGTAACAGCCACCCCTCCTCCCCTGTGCCCGGAGGGTGGTCAAAGGAAACACAGGCAGGAACCAAACGCACTTTCCAAACACTTTCCAACCCGCCGACACGCAAACACACCGCCGACACCCGAACACAGCACCCACCAATGTGGAAGCAGCTGTCTGCTTGAGTTTGCTTCTTCCTCACTGAAAGCTGATGAAAGATTTGGAAAATATTTATGAAAAGAAAGTAGTAGAGGACAGATCTGCCCTAATCTGTGTCATTAAAAAGAAAACAAGAACAGTTTCTGTGGAATTTCAAGGTTAAAAGATATTTATTTCCCTCTGAAACTTACCTTTCAAAGTTGATACAATATTTTCTAAAAGGAAAATAGGGACAGAAAACGACGTCACAAGCGTGACCACATGGCCGACGCCTCCCGGAACGACGACCGCCGACCCGCCTAAGTCCCGCTGGCGCGGCTGGTTTGGTGACCCAGCCGGGCCTGCCTTCTCTCACCACGAAAGCTCTGAGGAGACAGTGCGAGGAAAAGCACCCGAAGCAAAGGAAACCAGCCACCGGTGTCACTTCAGTTTACACCGCGGTACCGCTTCTTGTCCAGATAACCTTCGGGGAACGTTGAAAGCACGGAAGATGACCGGGAAGCGCGGCAGCGGCCAGTGCGCCAAGGCGGCGCTGAGCGCGCCCGGGGAGGAGGCCGCCGCCGCCGCCGGCTCTGCAGCGGCACTTGGCGCGCGCGGATTTGCTCCCTCCCACGGGTTTAATTGTTAAGTAACAGCGTCTGGACACGAGGAAGAACCTCCTCCCACTCTGTTCACCTGCTGCCCCCACGGCGCCCGCGGCCTCCGACGGCTTTTCCATCGCCGCCTGCCCGGCTCCTGCGCCGGTGCCCGCCGCGCCGCCCTGCCGGCCTGAGCGGCTCTCCCCGTTCCTGCAGCCGGCCGTCCCGGCCCTCCCGGCCCTCCCGGGGCCCTTCTCCACACCCCCGACACACCCGCGTCTACCCAGCTTTCACTGGGGGCTCTGTCCTCTCACATTTTACACTCCTCGCCGGGCCCCTCTCCACATGGACGGCCTGCATCAGTGCTGAGTCCTAAACACATGTCCAAACTCTTGCAAGAGCTCCAGATGCACAATCGAGCTTCTGTGGACACTGTCACCTCTGTGGCACGAGCAGCACTTCCTGGGTGGTCCCATGCTGGACTCCTCATCCGCTGCCCCGGCTCACTCACCAGTGACACCCACGCCCACGTCGGCTGCATCTGCTAAAAGCCCCTCTTCCGCCTCCTCTCGCATCCACCCCCCATCCTCTGCCTCAACAGCCTACTAACTAGTCCCTCTGCTTTAAGCCACCGCCCTTCTAGCTCTTCTCTCTGCAACCAGAAACTTTCTACGACACCAAACGAACTGCATCCAGTGCAGAGAGCCCTCCAGTGACGGGGCCTATAAAAAGCCACAGGGCCCTTTCGTGGGGTCTGTTGTCGCCACCCACTCCCGCCTCCCCCGCAGCCCCGCTGCCTGCAGCTCTGAGCAGCCGCATCCTCCATGCTTTGGTACACGCTACTCCGGGGATCTGGAATGCGCTTCTTCCCGCCGGCCCCAGGAGAAGCTCCCACTTTGAGACCTCGGATCACTGACCCTCTCCCTGCCCGCTTGGCCCCTGGGCCCCTTACGGGCTTAGAAAGGAAAGAGGAAAAGGAATCTCAGACACGCAGACTGAACTTCCTCCACTCCAAGCTCTGCTTCTCTGCAGCTGCCGGGAGTCGGCCTCCCCGCCAGCCCAGGGTGTCTGTTCTCCGGAAGCAGCACTACCTGCTCTACTGTCCCTGCTGAGAAGAGCCTCAGCTACGGGTCCTCAGGGCCCTGAAGGCTAACCGCCGCAACGCGTAATCCTTACTTAGCGTAATTCCGTGCATGACAGGAGCTTCAGAGATGCATGTACCCGTGAGCGCGGACTCCTCCAAGAGGCCCCCCGTGAAGGCAGGTGCCTTCATCCTGCCCCCAGTCTCAGGCAAACGCTCTTCTGATCGCTCCCCACCAGCACGTCTCCTAAGCCCGAGGCCGTGGCTCACAGAAGGCCTCCAGGGAGCCCCGCGGAGACACAGTGCCCCGAGAACCACCCTGACACCGGGCCTCACCTCAGGGCCCACAGCTCCGTGGTGTGAAACCGGAGGCTCCTCAGGGCCCAGCAGCAGCGCCCTCTCCTCACGTGGCTCCCCACGCAGCCTGCAGGTCCCCAACCCAGGCCCTGCTCGGGACCCACTGCTCTGCAAAAGGCACAGACACGGCCCTCCTGTGCCAGGCTTGCACGGGTTTTTGGGCAAGGAAGCGTGTCCTTGAGTCCCTGAGGGGGTCACAACTTCTGGAAACTTCTGAGCGGGGCCCCAGACAGACACGGGCGCAGAGACGTGACTTCCTGCAACAGCAGTCGCACGCCTGCCAGCACCAGGGGCGCAGGCTCTGCTGGAGGGAGAGGGGGTTCCCCGGGGTATGTAGCTGCCCAGATGCAGAGTCCCCGAGAGCCCAGAGGGGCTTTCCCACGCGATGCCCCAGAGGTGATCCGGCAAGACTCGCGCTCCTGAAAGTCACCCGCCGATACGGGAGAAAGTGTCTCCCCTCCTGCCGCTGCTGAGAGGCCTCTGAACCCACCTGGCTCTGGCCTCGCCCTTCCTCTGTCTCCTGCTTCTCCACTTCTGGGGGCCTCACCAGGGCTCGGAAAACTGACTCTGTCCTCCTGCATTCCTGACCTCGTTTCCTATGTATGGGTGCGACAGGCTGAGCCGTGTCCCCCAACGTTTGTATGTTTAAGTCCTGACCCCAGGACCTCAGGATGTGACTGCATTTGGAGATGCGGGTCTTTAAGGAGGTGATTAAGTTAAAACCATGGGTCGTGAGTGGGTCCTGATCCAACATGGCTGGTGTCCTGATAAGAAAAGGAGATCAGGACACAGACACACACGGGGTGACCACGTGAGGACACGGGGAGAAGACATCCAGCTGCACACCAAGGAGAGAGGCCTCAGAGAAACCAGCCCCGCCTACACCTTCATCTGCCCACCAGGCAAGCAGAAACAAAGTGGAAATGCCCAGGAGGAGCCGGGCAGGAGCGCGGACCTCCCCGCAGGTAATCCGCGGACGGATGACTGAGAGCTGACGCTGGGACGGACGTGGATGCTCACAGCACCGCACCTGGATATGACTGCAAGTTCACTTTTCCCGAAGGGGCCGCGGGCCTTTGGAACGACCTGAGTCCTCTATGTCAGGGGTTTTGTGTCTTCTGGCTGAAAGGGAATCAGATGGGGGGGGGCGGCAGTGGGAAGCTGCACAGCAAGCGGCTCTGACGGACGTGAGGACATGCAAACGTGGGAGGGGGCCTCTCACCCCTGGAGACGCACTCTTACACCACTCAGCGTCTCCATGGGGCTCCCGACCATTTGGCCAAAGGGAGCCAAGGAGGCAGGTAAGGAACTGAGCAGAAACATGGAACGAGCTCCCGTCATTTCCCCAGCCCCTTCACACACGCGCGCACACACGCGCAAGCACACCCCTCAGAGGTTGTGTTGCAGCCAAGAAGGAAACAGAGAGCACAAAGGACATACTGTCCCCAACAAAGAAGTAGAGTTCAGTCACATAGTTGGAGCTCAGAACTAGTGATCTGCCACGAAACCTGTTTAATCCAAAATACACTTTATTTATTTATTTATTTATTTATTTTTTATTATTATTTTTTGTGTGTGTGTTACGCGGGCCTCTCACTGCTGTGGCCCCTCCCGCCGCGGAGCACAGGCTCCGGACGCGCAGGCTCAGAGGCCATGGCTCACGGGCCCAGCTGCTCCGCGGCACATGGGATCTTCCCAGACCGGGGCACGAACCCGTGTCTCCTGCATCGGCAGGCGGATTCTCAACCACTGCGCCACCAGGGAAGCCCCCAAAATACACTTTAAATACTACATATTTGCAATAAAAAGTAATGGAAAACCAGCTCTTTGTAACAATAATTAAGCAAAAACAATTGAATTGAACCCCCAACAAATGTTTATTCGTACTGAGTGCTGATTCGAGAACCTGAGGAAGACAGTTCAGGGAGAACAGGCTGAGGACCAGGGCAGAGATTCGGGGGTCCTGCTGAACCTTCTGGGCGAACGCAAGTCCCCAACGCTTGGCACACGGCTCACTCCACCTTGAACTTCAGCTCTCGTCATCTTACCCTTTTTCCTCACAATGGGTTGAATCAATGGCGCTGTTCTCACATTTACTGGCTATGAGGGGCGCTGTGCAGCTCACAGTGTAAATGAGGAGGAGGGTAAGAGAAAGGGGTGCAAGGAGAGGGCGGGAGACCTCCCCTGGGCTGACAGCGAGAGTCGGGAGAGAAAGGCAGGGACACAGCCACAGGGAGTGCGGGTGTGTGTGTGTGTGTGTGTGTGTGTGCATGCGCGCGTGCACGCGGTGAGTATGGGTGCATGTGTGTGGGCAGGGTGTGTGTGCAGGTTTAAGCAAATGTATGGAAAAGCAGAGCCAGGGTTGGAATTACCCACCGTGAAGAGTTGGTAGCAAAGCAAAAAGAACATCACGCTCCTGAGGTGTATTTTACCACCCAAACCCCCATTTCTTCACCCTTTCTGAGGGTGGTGTAGCCCCTACAGTTCCTGACGCAGCCTCTGTTCACTCAGAACAGTGTGGGTGTTATGGTGGTAGTGGGTGATCGAGTGGGCAAGTCACCTTGAAACATAAATGCACGTGTGCACGTGCGTGTGAGGGCATGTGTTGGGGGAGGGGAAATGCACAAAGGAACAACCAACTTTATGTGCACACGCAAGATATTTACAATCGAGTCTCTGTGGTTTAAGCACCAATATTTCCTTGAGTGGCACAAGCAGAACCCAGAAGTCAAAGAACTTGCAGTTGTTCTGTGTTCCAGCTGTTTTAATTTAAAAAGGAAAAAATAAAGGGAAAACCGATAAGGAGCCTTAGAGTTGCAGACAGAGCTCATTTCCCTCTCATTTTTCCTCAAAGAAAAGTCAGCGTTGCCGCCAGATGGAAGTTCGTCGTTGGAATTCACATGAACTCTAGTTGCCACCAAAAGGCCAACAACAAACTAAAAGACACATCAAAAACAAGACTGTGGGAGGACCTTCAAGACGGCGGAGCAGCGAGACGCGGAGATCGCCTTCCTCCCCACAGATACATCAGAAATACATCTACACGTGGAACAACTCCTACAGAACACCCACCGAACGCTGGCAGAAGACCTCAGACCTCCCCAAAGGCAAGAAACTCCCCACGTACCTGGGTAGGGCAAAGAAAAAAGAATAAACAGAAGCAAAGGAATGGGGACGGGCCCTGCACCAGTGGGAGGGAGCCGTGAAGGAGGAAAGAAGTCCACACACTAGGAAGCCCCTTTGCGGGTGGAGGCGGGGAGCTTCGGAGCCGCGGAGGAGAGCGCAGCCACAGGGGTGCTGAGGGCAAAGCGGAGAGATTCCCGCACAGAGGATCGGTGCCGACCAGCACTCACCAGCCCGAGAGGCTTGTCTGCTCCCCCACTGGGACAGGTCAGGGGCCGGGAGCTGAGGCTCGGGCTTCGGTCGGATCGCAGGGAGAGGCCTGGAGTTGGCGGCGCGAACACAGCCTGAAGGGGTTAGTGCAACACAGCTGGCCGGGAGGGACTCCGGGAAAAGGTCTGGACCTGCCGAAGAGGCAAGAAACCTTTTCCTCCCTCTTCGCTTCCTGGTGCGTGAGGAGAGGGGATTAAGGGCACCGCGTAAAGGAGCCCCAGAGACGGGCGTGAGCCGCGGCCATCAGCGTGGACCCCCGAGACGGGCATGAGACGCTGAGGCTGCTGCTGCCACCACCAAGGGGCAGGCCCGTGTGCGAGCACAGGTCACTCTCCACACCGCCCCTCCCGGGAGCCTGTGCCACCCACCACTGCCGGGGTCCCGGGATCCAAGGACAGCTTCCCCGGGAGAACACACGGCGCGCCTCGGGCTGGTGCAACGTCACGCCGGTCTCTGCCGCCGCAGGCTCACCCCGCCTCCGTACCCCTCCCTCCTCCCGGCCTGAGTGAGCCAGAGCCCCCGAATCAGCGGCTCCTTTAACCCCGTCCTGTCTGAGCGAAGAACAGACACCCTCTGGCGACCTACACGCAGAGGCGGGGCCAAGTCCAAAGCTGAACCCCGGGAGCTGTGCGAACAGAGAAGAGAAAGGGAAATCTCTCCGTGCAGCCTCAGGAGCAGCGGATTAAATCTCCACAATCAACCTGACCATACCCTGCATCGGTGGAATACCTGAATAGACAACGAATCATCCCAAAACCGAGGCGGTGGACTTTGAGAGCAACTGTAGATTGGGGTTTGCTGTCTGAGACTGACTTCTGATTTTTTTTTTTATTGTGTTTATTCCTACCGAGTCATTTCCCCTCCCCACAAACATGGAAGACAGGATGGAGAAGAGCACTGAAGAGGAGAAATGCCGGTGGTGGGGTAACAGTCTAGCCTCGGAAGTTCACCCGGGTGTGGGGGAGCGGCCAGCCTGCAGCTCTGGCCAGGGTCCTCTCCTCTGGTCTCCCCAGTGGCCCCATGGCCGTCCTTTGAGCTGCCAGTTAACTTGGAGACTATGCTTTCGAAGGTCATAGAGACGCCGGATATCCTCTTATTTGAACCCCGTGAGTGAAGGCCAGGAAGGTTGCACACCTCCATCTTCCACTGCACAAAGTCCTCTCGAGGATGGGCCATGCACCCACAGCAGCTCAGCTCCCACCCACGGCTGATTTCTTGCAGTATCTGACTGATCTCCGGCACCATCTCATTGGGCTCCATGGATCTCATGATCTTCAGACTCCATGTAAAGTGCAGGGAGCACACTTGACCTCCCAATGTGCTTTCTTTGATTTTTATGTTTACTTAGTATAGTCTTTAGCGCTTGTTATCATTGGTGGGTTTGTTTATTGGTTTGGTTGCTCTCTTCTTTTTTTATTTTTTAAATATTTTTTTAAAAAATTATTTTCCTTTTTTTCCTCCCTTTTCCTCTGAGCCGTGTGGCTGACAGGGTCTTGGTGCTCCAGCCTGGTGTCAGGCCTGACTGAGCCTCTGAGGTGGGAGATGGGAGTCCAGGACATTGGACCACCAGACACCTCCTGGCCCCACGTAATATCAATCAGCGAGAGATCTCCCAGAGACCTCCATCTCAACGCTAAGAGCTCTCCCAGAGATCTCCACTCAACAGCCAGCAGACTCCAGCGCTGCATGCCCCCTGCCAAACAACTAGCAAGACAGGAACACAAACCCACCCGTTTGCAGAGAGGCTGCCTAAAATCATACTAAGTCCACAGACACCCCAAAACACACCACCAGACACAGCCCTGCCCACCAGAAAGACAAGATCCAGCTGCACCAACCAGAACACAGGCACCGTTCCCTCCACCAGGAAGCCTCACAAGCCACTGAACCAACCTCACCCACTGGGGGCAGACACCAAAAACAACAGGGATTATGAACCTGCAGCCTGCGAAAAGGAGACCCCAACCACAGTGAATTAAACAAAATGAGAAGACAGAGAAATACGCAGCAGATGAAAGAGCAAGGTAAAAACCCACCAGACCAAATAAATGAAGAGGAAATAGGCAGTCTACCTGAAAAAGAATTCAGAATAATGATAGTAAAGATTATCCAAAATCTTGGAAATAGAATGGAGAAAATACAAGAAACGTTTAACAAGGACACAGAAGAACTAAAGAGCAAACAAATAATAATGAACAACGCAATAAACGAAATTAAAAATTCTCTAGAAGGAATCAATAGCAGAATAACTGAGGCAGAAGAACGGATAAGTGGCCTGGAAGATAAAATAGGGGAAATAACTACTGCAGAGAAGAATAAAGAAAAAAAGAATGAGAAGAATTGAGGACAGTGTTAGAGTCCTCTGGGACAACACTAAATGCACCAACATCCGAATTATACAGATCCCAGAAGAAGAGAAAAAGAAAGGGTGTGAGAAAATGTTAGAAGAGATTATAGTTGAAAACTTCCCTAATATGGGAAAGGAAATAGTCAATCAAGTCCAGGAAGTGCAGACAGTCCCATACAGGATAAATCCAAGAGAAACATGCCAAGACACATAGTAATCAAACTATCAATTAAATACAAAGAAAAAAAATATTAAAAGCAGCAAGGGAAAAAACAACAAATAACATACAAGGGAATCCCCATAAGGTTAACAGCTGATCTTTCAGCAGAAACTCTGCAAGCCAGAAGGGAGTGGCAGGACATATTTAAAGTGATGAAAGGGAAAAACCTACAACCAAGATTACTCTACCCAGCAAGGATCTCATCCAGATTCGGCAGGGAAATTAAAACCTTTACAGACAAGCAAAAGTTAAGAGAATTCAGCACCACCAAACCAGCTTTACAGCAAATGCTAAAGGAACTTCTCTAGGCAGGAAACACAAGAGAAGTAAAACACCTACAAAAACAAACCCAAAACAATTTAGAAGATGGTAATAGGAACATATATATCAATAATTACCTAAAATGTAAATGGATAAGAACTTCCCTTGTGGCACAGTGGTTAAGAATCTGCCTGCCAGTGCAGGGGACACAGGTTTGAGCCCTGGACCAGGAAGATTCCACATGCTAAGGAGCAACTAAGCCTGTGCACCACAACTACTGAGCCCCTGTGCCACAACTACTGAAGCCTGTGCACCTAGAGCCCCTGCTCCGCAACAAGAGAAGCAACCTCAATGAGAAGCCCATGCACTGCAACAAAGAGTAGACCCTGCTCGCCGCAACTAGAAAAAGCCCGCACAAGGCAACAAAGACCCAACGCAGCCCAAAATAAATACAATAAATAAATTTATTTTTTAAAATGTAAATGGATTAAATGCTCCAACCAAAAGACACAGACTGGCTGAATGGATACAAAAACAAGACCCGTATATATGCTGTCTACAAGAGACCCACTTCAGACCTAGGGACACATACAGACTGAAAGTGAGGGGATGGAAATAGATATTCCATGCAAATGGAAATCAAAAGAAAGCTAGAGTAGCAATTCTCATATCAGACAAAATAGACTTTAAAATAAAGACTATTACAAGAGACAAAGAAGGACACTACATAATGATCAAGGGATCAACCCAAGAAGAAGATATAACAATTGTAAATACTTATGCACCCAACATAGGAGCACCTCAATACATGAGGCAAATGCTAACAGCCATAAAAGTGGGAATCAACAGTAACACAATAATAGCAGGGGACTTTAACACCCCACTTTCACCAATGGACAGATCATCCAACATGAAAAAATATAAGAAAACATGAGCTCTAAATGAGACATTAAACAAGATAGACTTAATTGATATTTACAGGACAAAAACAACAGAATACACTTCCTTCTCAAGTGCTCATGGAACATTCTCCAGGACAGATTATATCTTGGGTCACAAATCAAGACTCGGTAAACTTAAGAAAACTGAAATCGTATCAAGTATCTTTTCCGACCACAATGCTATAAGACTACCTATCAATTACAGGAAAAAAAAAACTGTAAAAAATACAAATACACAGAAGCTAAACAATACACTACTAAATAACCAAGAGATCACTGAAGAAATCAAAGAAGAAATCAAAAGATAGCTAGCAACAAATGACAATGAAAACACAATGACCCAAAACCTATGGGATGCAGCAGAAGCAGTTCTAAGAGGGAAGTTTATAGCAATACAATCCTACCTCAAGAAACAAGAAAAATCTCAAACAACCTAACCTTACACCTAAAGCAATTAGAGAAAGAAGAACAAAAAAGCCTCAAAGTTACCAGAAGGAAAGAAATCTAAAGATCAGATCAGAGGGGCTTCCCTGGTGGCTCAGTGGTTAAGATTCTGCCTGCCAATGCAGAGGACATGGGTTTGAGCCCTGGTCTGGGAAGATCCCACATGCCGTGGAGCAATTAAGCCCATGAGCCACAAATACTGAGCCTGCATGTGTGGAGCCTGTACTCCACAACAAGAGAAGCCATGACAATGAGAAGCCTGTGCACCACGATGTAGAGTAGCCCCTGCTCGCCACAACTAGAGAAAGCTTGCAGACAGAAACGAAGACCCAACACAGCCAAAAATAAATAAATAAATAAATAAGTATTTTTTTAAAAAAAGATCAGATCAGAAATAAATGAAAAATAAATGAATGAAACAGCTGCAAAGATCAATAAAACTAAAAGGTGGTTCTTTGAGAAGGTAAGCAAAATTGATAAGCCATTAGCCTGACTCATCAAGAAAAAAAGGGAGAAGACTCAAATCAACAGAATAAGAAATGAAAAAGGGGCTTCCCTGGTGGCGCAGTGGTTGAGAGTCCACCTGACGATGCAGGGGATGCAAGTTTGTGCCCCGGTCCAGGAGGATCCCACGTGCCGCAGAGCGGCTGGGCCCGTGAGCCACGGCCGCTGAGCCTGCACATCCGGAGCCTGTGCTCTGCAGCAGGAGAGGCCACAACAGTGAGAGGCCCGCATACAGCCAAAAAAAAAAAAGAAAAGAAAAGAAAAGAAAAGAGAAATGAAAAAGAAGTAACAACTGACACTGCAGAAATACAAAGCATCATGAGAGATTACTACAAGCAACTATATGCCAATAAAATGGACAACCTGGAAGAAATAGACAAATTCTTAGAAAAGCACAACCTTCTGAGACTGAACCAGGAAGAGATAGAAAATATAAACAGACTAATCACAAACACTGAAATTGAAACTGTGATTGAAAATCTTCCAACAAACAAAAGTCCAGGATAGCTCCAGAAAGCTTCACAGGCGAATTCTATCAAACATTTAGAGAAAAGCTAACACCTATCCTTCTCAAACTCTTCCAAAATACAACAGAGGGAGGAACACTCCCAAACTCATTCTACGAGGCCACCATCACTCTGATACCAAAACCAGACAAAGATGTCACAAAAAAAGAAAACTACAGGCCAATATCACTGATGGACATAGATGCAAAAATCCTCAACAAAATACTAGCAAACAGAATCCAACAGCACATTAAAAGGATCATGCACCATAATCAAGTGGGGTTTATCCCAGGAATGGAAGGATTCCTCAGTATATGGAAATCAATCAATGTGATACACCATATTAACAAACTGAAGGATAAAAACCATATGATCATCTCAATAGAGGCAGAAAAAGCTTTTGACAAAATTCAACACCCATTTATGATAAAAACTCTCCAGAAAGTGGGCATAGAGGGAACCTACATCAACATAATAAAGGCCATATATGACAAACCCACAGCCAACATCGTTCTCAATGGTGAAAAACTGAAACCATTTCCTCTAAGATCAGGAACAAGACAAGGATGTCCACTCTCACCACTATTATTCAACATAGTTTTGGAAGTTTTAGCCACAGCAATCAGAGAAGAAAAAGAAATAAAAGGAATCCAAATTGGAAAAGAAGAAGTAAAACTGTCACCGTTTGCAGATGGCATGATACTATACATAGAGAATCCTAAAGATGCTACCAGAAAACTACTAGAGCTAATCAATGAATTTGGTAAAGTAGCACGATACAAAATTAATGCACAGAAATCTTTTGCATTCCTATACACTAATGACGAAAAATTTGAAAGAAAAATTAAGGAAACACTCCCATTTACCACTGCAACAAAAAGAATAAAATACCTAAGAATAAACCTACCTAAGGAGACAAAAGACCTGTATGCAGAAAACTATAAAACACTGATGAAAGAAGTTAAAGACGATACAAACAGATGGGGAGATATACCATGGCCTTGGATTGGAAGAATCAACATTTTGATAATGACTATACTACCCAAAGCAATCTACAGATTCAATGCAATCCCTATCAAACTACCAAAGGTATTTTTCACAGAACTATAACAAAAAATTTCGCAATTTGTATGGAAACACAAAAGACCCTGAATAGCCAAATCAATCTTGAGAAAGAAAAACAGAGCTGGAGGAATCAGGCTCCCTGACTTCAGACTATACTACAAAGCTACAGTCATCAAAACAGTATGGTACTGGCACAAAAACAGAAACATAGATCAATAGAACAGGATAGAAAGCCCAGAGATAAACCCACAAACATATGGTCACCTTATCTTTGATAAAGGAGGCAAGAACATACAATGGAGAAAGACAGCCTCTTCAATAAGTAGTGCTGGGAAAACTGGACAGCTACATGTAAAAGAATGAAATTAGAACACTCCCTAACACCATACCCAAAAATAAACTCAAAATGAATTAAAGACCTAAATGTAAGGCCAGACACTATCAAACTCTTTGAGGAAAACATAGGCAGGACATGCTATGACATAAATCACAGCAAGGTCCTTTTTGATCCACCTCCTAGAGAAATGGAAATAAAAACAAAAATAAACAAATGGGACCTAATGAAACTTAAAAGCTTTTGCACAGCAAAGGAAACCATAAACAAGACAAAAAGACAACCCTCAGAATGGGAAAAAATATTTGCAAACGAAGCAACGGACAAAGGATTAATCTCCAAAACATACAAGCAGCTCATACAGCTCAATATCAAAAAAACAAACAACCCAATCCAAAAATGGGCAGAAGACCTGAACAGACATTTCTCCCAAGAAGATATACAGATTGCCAACAAACACATGAAAAGCTGCTCAACATCACTAATTATTAAAGAAATGCAAACCAAAACTACAATGAGGTATCACCTCACACCAATCAGAATGGCCATCATCAAAAAAAATCTACAAACAATAAATGCTGGAGAGGGTGTGGAGAAAACGGAACCCTCTTGCACTGTTGGTGAGAATGTAAATTGATACAGCCACTCTGGAGAAAAATATGGAGGTTTCTTAAAAAACTAAAAATAGAACTACCATACGACCCAGCAATCCCACTACTGGGCATATACCCTGAGAAAACCATCATTCAAAAAGAGTCATGTACCACAATCTTCATTGCAGCTCTGTTTACAATAGCCAGGACATGGAAGCAACCTAAGTGTCCATCGACAAATGAATGGATAAAGAAGATGTGGCACGTATATACAATGGAATATTACTCAGCCATAAAAAGAAACGAAACTGAGTTATTTGTAATGAGGTGGATGGACCTAGAGACTGTCATACAGAGTGAAGTAAGTCAGAAAGAGAAAAACAAATACCGTATGCTAACACTTATATATGGAATTAAAAAAAAAAAAAAAGTTCTGAAGAACCCAGGGGCAGGACAGTAATAAAGATGCAGACGTAGAGAACGGACTTGAGGACACGGGGAGGGGGAAGGGTAAGCTGTGACAAAGTGAGAGAGTGGCATGGACATATATACACCACCAAATGTAAAATAGATAGCTAGTGGGAAGCAGCCGCATAGCACAGGGAGATCAGCTCGGTGCTCTGTGACCACCTAGAGGCGTTGGATAGGGAGGGCGGGAGGGAGACGCAAGAGGGAGGGGATATGGGGATATACGTACACATATAGCTGATTCAGTTTGTTATACAGCAGAAACTAACACATCATTGTAAAGCAACTGTTCTCCAATAAAGATGTTAAAAAAAAAAAAGACTGTGCTCCAAACCAGAGACATCCCGCGGCAGGAGCGCTCAGGAGGCCGGCCCGGAACCCTGCTCAGGTCTGTGACAGTCTAGTCACACCCACGGGTGGCAGCCACTCCGGGAACGATCGCGATCGCGGGGGCAGGAAAAAGTCCTGATGCATGTCTGTGAGCCGAGGTCAAACCGCGGGCCCAGGGACGCCCCCACCCACTCGTCGCCGCACCCCCAGCCACACCCCACAGCGCCCAGCCCAGGCCCAGCCTCCCACCCCCATCCCCCCACTCACAGAGGCCCCAGGGGAGCAGCAGGCAAAGGCTCCCCACAAAGCCACTGCGGGTGAGTGGAAGCTACACTTTACAAACAGCCTCCTGGAAAACAGCAGATAAAAATAAACTGTCCTGGCCAAGAGGTGCACAGCCTTCAGAGAGTTCGGGAAAAAAATAAAAGCAATGAACCATTAAAATACCACCTTCGGAGAAATAACTTAAGAAAAGTGTATCCCATGAAACCAACTTCAAACACCAGCCTCAGTTCCACCACCTGCTGCCCGACCCTCGGGTAGAGAGTAAAGGGATACAACTGTGCAGGAGTGCACTTCCTATCACTCTTACATAAACATGCGCCCACTCATACGTGACGCCAAGTAACACCGTAAGACAGACAGCACCGTCCCTGCCCCTGCAGAATCACCTGCAAGCTTGAGCTCCCCAGTGCAAAGCGGCTGCCTACACATTTACCTGGGTGTGCGGCCCAGGCGTGAGATCTTAGGTGAGAGCCCAGGTGTGAGCGCCTAGGTAAGCGTGACAGCCCAGGTGTCCCGGCTGGCTGTTCTCCAGAACATGGGAGCAAAAGGCCACAGCAGTCTGAGTCCTCTCATTCCACCAGAAATAAAACATTGCTTATTTTGTTCTTAAAATAGGTTTTTGCTGCGTTAAAACCGCACACAGACCACAAAGCCGGAAGGAAAAAGGGCCAAGTTCACCCCAACCCGGCTAGTTTCCAGCCTGCAGATGCACGGGAGCGCCGAGGCTCACAGGCGAACGGAGAACAGGCCAATGTCAATCAGCCCATTGATGATGAAAGCCCCCACCTACAATGGGTGCTGTTTTCCCCGCCACGAAGCCTTTACCAAGCTCTCCAAGGCGCCCCGATGGGCTCTCCACAGAGTCCCAGGGATCTCCCGTCAAGACACGGACGCCGAATGAACCGAACAGAACACAAGCAATAGGGCAACGCTAACCCTCCCGCTGCCTGAGTCCCAGGCTGCCCCTGCTGGCGGGCCTTGCTGGAGGGAAGCCTCACCCAGACGTGCCTGGAGGCTGTGTCCCTGCCTGTCCCGCGTGTCCAGTGCCTGGTGTGGACCCATAGCCGCCCCAGCCCCTGGGCTCCGGGCAGGGACAGCTGTGCTGCGGTGGACGTCCTGGAGCTGCAGCTGCACTTCTGAGAGGGGCCCTGCCCGTCCTTTGTCCTCACGGCCTGGCGCGTCCGGGAGCTGCAGGGCCACTGCCCAGGCTGCCCGCCACAGCCCCTGCCGGGACAGCCGGCTCTGCCACGCTGGCCCTCACCGTCCTGGCCAGAGCTCAGGGGTGTGGCTCGCTGGTCGCCTTCCCAGCGCAGCGTCTGATCTCAGCTCTGGGGACAAGACGCTCTGCACCTGCTTCGTGGCTCCAGGCAGCTTATCCACAGAGACGTGCTGCTGGGTCAGCAGAGACCGCGCACCGGTTCCCACTCTGCACGCTCCGGGCAGACGGGCGTCGAGAGGCCACCCACGGGCTGAGCCACAGAAGGCGCCAGCGTTGGAGGCGGGACTTGTCGGCTCGGAACAGAAGCCCCTCTCAGAGCTCAGGCCCCACGCCACACCCTCGGGGTCTGAGACACCCACAGGCTGCTCGAGGCCCCGCTCCTACTGCACCGTCACCCCAGCGATTCCCAACCTGGAAGGGTCAGCTACGCAGGGGCTTCACTCCTGTGACTCGTACTCAGCTAATCCGAGGAAGGGTCTCAGTTCCAAGTTACCCTGTAGAAAAGGCAGTTCGTGTTCCTTCCACAGTCTTGTCAAAGAAAACAGTAGCTTTGGTCTCTGATACTTGCGGCAACACAGAACCGTGGGGAACCGTGGGCTTCGGCCAAATGGACCTGATTTAACCCCCCACGCCAGCTCTTCCAGCCGTGAGAGCCTGGGCAGGTTATTTACACCGACTGTGCCTCGGTTCTCCTTTCTGTGAAATGGGGGTCGGGCGATGCCTACCTTGTGGGCGCCGGGGAGAACCTGCACAACAGTTGACTTGGGAGCCTGGCTTTGCCTCTCTCCCCATACATAACTGCACTTGAAACCTTGCCTTCAGCAGCTGAACGGCTGTCAAATGCACATTTCACAAAAGAGAGAAAGCCGGAGGGGTGATTAGGGCTTCCCTGGGGACCAGATCATGGCACAGGTGACTCCCTCTCACGGAATTCAGGTGGTTATTTATTCAAAACGTATGAAAATACTCAGGCAAACATTAAAAATGAGGTTCTAAAGAGGTTTCTGCTTACATAATGCAAAGTGAAGAAAACGGGGTACAACTTGTACGTCAAGCACGGCCGTGACCGTGGTTTTTTCCAGCCGTGCATTCCGACCGGCTGTCCCGGCAGGGGCTGTGGCGGGCAGCCTGGGCAGTGGCCCTGCAGCTCCCGGACGCGCCAGGCCGCGAGGACGAAGGACGGGCAGGGCCCCTCTCAGAAGTGCAGCGGCAGCTCCAGGACGTCCACCGCAGCACAGCTGTCCCTGCCCGGAGCCCAGGGCCTGGGGCGGTTATGGGTCCACACCAGGCACTGGACACGCGGGACACACAGGAGGGAAGGATGGCAAATCTTAATACAGGGGCTATACTTGGTAGTATCACTTTTCTCGTCTTCATTCTTTACAGAAGGTCTAAATTTTCCACCATGATCCTGTGTTATTTTTATTTCAGAAAAACACTTCAAAAATGAATAATCTAGAAGGCCAAGCCCTAGGTAAGATGAACAGGGAAAATAAGATTTCAGTTGACACTCACAAGCTAGGATCTTCTAAAGCAACTACACATCCATCCCAGCCCCCAATCAACTTTTGTTGTGGTTGCGGTGATGCAGTGTCCAAAGTTTCACTGACCCAATCAATTAAAATAATAAATTCGACATGAAAATTAAAATAGGGAGGTCTGAAACGCTCGTTAAGGTTTGCTGGAAATCTTCACCCCGGCTCAGGGTCCAGATAAGGATGGGTAAACAAGCTTGCCGAGTGAAATTGAAGATTTTACCTTTGAGGCATTGATGGGTTCATAACGTTGATGACACTGTCAGGAAAAACAAATAAACAACAAGAAGAAACAAAATAAGTGAGCCTGCTTGGGTGACATCTGTTTTCTGCACCAGGTACGTATGAGACCAGCTGGGCAGTCGACTCGTCGTGGGCTTCCAGCTCTACCGCCAACTGAGCCGGAACTTGGAACTGAGCAGACCTCAGGGAGGAGAAGAGACAGCCGAGCTGCGGCCAGCACAGCTGTGTGCCCCAAATTCATGTTGAAGCCCTAGTCCCCCAGGTGATAACCGTCAGGAGGTGAGGACTGGGTCTGAGGAGGGCGCCTCATGGTGGGATTGGTGCCCTTGTAGGAAAAATCTTGACGGCTTGCTTCTCCCTCCCCTCTCCATCACATGAGGACACAGCGAGAAGGCGGCTGTCCGCAAGCCAGGAAGAGACCTCTCACCGGATAAGATGTGCAGCACCTTCGCCCTGACCTTGGACTCCCAGCCTCCGGAAGTATGAGAAGCAAGTGCCTGCTGTTTAAGCCGCCCAGTCCATGGTATTGTGTCGCAGAAGCCCAGAGGGACTAAGACAGATGGCTCAGCCAAAGTAAGATCACGTGGAGAGGGTTTAATAGAGGGACCACTTACACGGGTGTGTGGAGGACGCAAGGAACCACTGGGGCTCCGCGGGAGCTCCTGGTCAGCGTCCAAGGCCCCAGAAGATGAAGACGCTGGGGGGGCAGTGACCTGCAGACCCGGGACAGGGCCAACTGGGAGGGGTCCGAGGAAGAAACCCCAGACACCCCTGCCCTTTCTCAGTGCCTGCTGGGTTCCCGTTGCCAGTGGACCAGGGCCACTAGCCAGGGAGCTGCCAGGACGCGAGCCCAGCCTGTGGCTTGAGCAGGATGAGGAGAGCAGACAGCACCCCTGGAAAGACAGAGAACACCAGGCCACGTCCTGCCAGCAAAGCAACCAGCCTGCTCTGGGCCCCTCTGCCGAACTCTATTTCTTGCATAAAAATCTGAATACTGGGCTACGTCGCCCTTACACCAACAGTTTCGCCTGACAGCACTCTCAGCTTAAGTCCTTATTTAGCTCTCTGATCAATGACCGTCTCTTCTTCATTTTTGTTTACAAATGTTCTTTCCCTTGTTACATTTCCTAGTTTCACCTGAACCTCATAAATTTAATTTGTGGTTTCAAATTCTAGCAGAACTTTTCAAAATGCTGAAAAGCCGTCATTTTAGAGCTGGTGAGAGAAAATAATTGGTTTTGCTCATAATTTATTTCTTCTAGCTTTGGAAGCAAAACTCTGGCTTTCCAAGAGCTGCAATGACTAAAAACACCAGGGAATTTCATATTCCCCCTGGGGCGATGGTGAAAGTCTGCTTTGGACAGAGACTAAACACCACAGTGCAGGCAGTTCTGGATCAGTGTCAGTTTTTTAGGGAGCCCCATTAAGTTGCTTTCTTTTCACACTTCACAAAGCACACGGCCAGGACTGTGAACCACATCTCATTTTGAAACTGTTTTTAAGGGTCTTCTTTTGTTTACCAAGTGAGTGATGAGAGCAATTATAAACATTTATTTTCAGTGGTTTCCCTCCTAGCCACGCATCGTTCCTGTGCTGAAGTCGTCCTGTGGAATCCCACTAGTGGACACCTCGCATCTGTGTCTGACTGTCCTGTGTGTTCCACACCAATCAGGGCACGACTTCGAGTTCCCAGAGGACAAGAGCGACATGCCACGGTCATGATGCGCAGGTCTCCAGGAGTCCAGCACGGCTCACACATATTTGCTTCAATTAATAGATGTGACCGATTCCATAAGCTCTGCAGTGCTCCCTGGAATCCCATAGGTGGACCTCGTCGTTGCCTAAGCAGTGAAGACGAGAGCAGGCCCTCTGCTGCTCTGAACCTGCTGGACATGCCTGTGTCCACTGCATGGTTCAAAAGGAGGATACCAGGCAGAAAGGCCAGGCTGGGCCTGGGAAGAATGGCTGCTGGCATTTGTGAACACTGACCACGTGTGGGCACTGAGTCCAGTGCTTTACCTCATCATCTCGTAATTCAAACAATTACATGAATTTCTACTCAATTCAGCATTGAGTCGAGTACTCAATGGGAGCATTCTACTCCCATTTTAGAGGTGAGCAAACAGAGGGGGCGGCAACCTGGGTGCCCTGCTACCTTACGTCTCACTCCCAAACCTAGGCCCACCCCTGCAGGCCAGTCTTTCCAAACCCAGTGGGGTGATCACCCTTTTCCTTCCCAAAGCTCTGCAGGGAACTAAATTACAGATTCAGAAATGTCCCAAGAAAAATAATGCTCCTGGCTGTGAGCTGTAATTCTGCATAGCTAGACACTGCAAAGACCTACACTGGTGATGAGCTAGTAAACCGGCACATTTTCCCATGAACTATTTCTCCAAATTGCATCTAAAACTATGACTGTGAATTCAAATGAGCCTGAGAATCGTTCGAAATTTATACTCAAATGAACTAAGGTGTGGACTTACTATTTATCTTATTCACATTTTCAGTGCTTTTAGCCACAACTAATAGTAATATTGGTTGTGCACATTTAATTAACATAGATTTACCCCCCCAAACTGGCAAGGGGCCTGCTTTAAACACCCTGGGGTTTGCTCCTTTAAAAGCAAGTATTTCGGGCTTCCCTGGTGGCGCAGTGGTTAAGAATCCGCCTGCCAATGCAGGGGACACGGGTTCAAGCCCTGGTCCGGGAAGATCCCACGTGCCGCGGAGCAACTAAGCCCATGCGCCACAACTACTGAGCCTGCACTCTAGAGCCCACGAGCCACAACTACTGAGCCCGCACGCCACAACTACTGAAGCCCGCGCGCCTAGAGCCCGTGCTCCGCGACAAGAGAGGCCACCGTAATGAGAAGCCCGTGCTCTGCAACGAAGAGTAGCCCCCGCTCGCCACAACTAGAGAAAGTCTGTGCGCAGCAACAAAGACCCAATGCAGCCAAAAATAAATAAATAAATAATTGTTTTAAGTGTATGGGTTTAAGAAAAAAAGTCCTACTTCAGTCTCATACACTAATTACTCAAAGGCTTTAAAAACAAAACAAAACAAAAAAGCAAGCGTTTTATTTCCACAGAGATGTACGTGTGAGCAGCTCAGCACCACAAGTGGGAGCCCTGAAGCTGGCCGACACGGCTCCCGTCTCTCTGTGGTCTCACTGCAGACTCCCGGTGAGTCTACAGAGCTCACCCTGACTGAGGACCCAGGAGTGCACTCAGCTCCAGCCTCTGGGGTAGGGAAGAGAAGGCATCTCCATCCAAGGGCCACCCCTGAGGAGGAGGAGGGGGCACAGCCGTGATGTGTGACTGGAGAGAACGGCGCCTCCGGTGCAGGGTCAGGGCAGCGGCTTCTCCATCTGGGCGGGGCCCCTCTGTCTGCACCATCTGTGCCTGAACCTGCAGTGCCCGCAGCGCCCGCCGCCGGGCCACAGGCTGGGGTAAATGTGACGGAGCCTGGTGTGGCAGGACCACAGCCTGCGTGTAGCTGTGCCCATGGGCACTCCGCCCCCGCTGCAGCTGCACTTCGTCTGGCTGCCCGGGGCCTGCCCTAGTCCGCCTTTCCATGCTGGTCCTTCACACTGCGGGGTCCACTTCAGCATCACCTGCTGTCTCCCTGCAGAGGGCCTCAGCCTCCTAAGTCACTGACATCATCCTCAAACAGACGACTCGGCCTGGAGCTCAGGCTGCCAGCCAAGTGTCCCTGGGGCTGCGAAGGCACTTGGCTCCCTGCCTGAGTCTACAACACAAGGCATGTCCGCAGGTGGAGCCTCGTGGGTGAGGAGCTGGGCTGCATGCCCCCTCCATCATCCAGGGAACAGGGCTTGCGTGCGGTGGGATTTCTAAGGAGGGCGCCCCTCCCCACCGTGCCCTGAGGAGGGCTGGCAAGTGCAGGGCTCGGGGACATCTGGCACAGCGCCCTCCCTTCTCCAGGATGGAGGCAGCACAGACCCTGGGACTTCGGGGCAGTGATGTGGTGGCCCCAGGCCTCCCTGTGCACCCTGGGGGTGCTCAAACACCTACCCACCACTGATGCCTCTTCCACCCTTAAAATCTCACGAGTTTTTCCTTCCATCCAGATCAACCAAACAAGTATCATGTGCCCGCATCTATCTACAAGGTTACACCTTCAGTTATGGCCATCTGACATCTAGTGATAGTACGTCACATTTATCAGGTATTTCCCTTTTTTTTGGCTGCGTTGGGTCTTCATTGCTGCACGCGGGCTTTCTCTAGCTGCGGAGGGCGGGGGCTGCTCTTCGTTGCGGTGCGCGGGCTCCTCATTGCGGTGGCTTCTCTTGTCGCGCAAGGCATGTGGGCTTCAGTAGTTGTGGCTCGTGGGCTCTAGAGCGCAGGCTCAGTAGTTGTGGTGCACGGGCTTAGTTGCTCCGCGGCATGTGGGATCTTCCCGGACCAGAGCTCGAACCCGTGTCCCCTGCATTGGCAGGCGGACTCTTAACCACTGCGCCACCAGGGAAGTCCCTATCAAGTATTTCTTGAGTTCCAACCACAGAGTGCTTTCCATAAATGACCTCATTTAATCCTCACAACAGCCAGCAATAGAAGTTCCCATTCTGCAGATGGGGAAACTGAGGCTCTGAGAGGTTAAATGATCTGAGGCTGCACAGCCAATAACTGGTGCTGGGACTGGAATCCAGGTCTGATCCTGGTTGTAAGGTCACAAAATACCCGAGTAAACCATACCGTCAGAGTGCCTGGCACTATGGTACTTCATATGCCAGCGTCTCCTCTGGAAGATGGAGGGCAGAGTTTTGTTGTAAATGTCGAAGTGACATTCGTGGGCTCCTGTCGGGCTTTCCGTCACCATGTGCCACCTGAAGTGCCTACAGCCTTAGCTGGTGCTTGGCAGGCAGCATTGTCCTGAGAGTCAGGGCTGCGACAGCAGGTAACCCACCGGATTTGATCTGCCCAGAAGCACTGCAAGCACAACTTGTTTTCTAAAATTCAAGTCCAAACACCAGAAAAGCAGCAGTTACTCACTCAGTCCTGCCCAGTCCTGCCCCAATGCACCCCAGGGTTGGGTGCCCCCTCCTTCCATCCCACTGTGTGACACAAGCGTTGCTGCCACAAACGGGGTGTCGGGCCCCCAAGCCAGGTGAGCTCGCACACAGAACGTCATCAAGACAGAAAACCTGCTACGGTTTCCAGAGTAAGACTCAGACTGAACGGCCATCTGGCTGCCATTTCACAAGCTCTCTGCGAAATCTGGCTATAATTCTACCAAGTTGTGAACAGTAGGTAATTTTTTTTAAGATTTAGCTAAGTGAATTGAAGAACATCGAAATACTTGCTAAAGCTTGCCACAGCTGAGAATGAAAAAGGGCTGCAGTGCTACAAAAGGAGACCGCGTCAGAAGGGGAAGGGGGCCAACTTGGAGAAACTAAAAGAAAGACAGAAGAACACAAAGAAAGAGCAAGGCTTCACTCCCACACGGCATTTGCACAGAATTTAGGATTGTTGCTAAGGTGTGGTTTGTTAAATTGATTTATGAAGCAAACTGGTCTAACCTACTTGAGACCACAAACACTGCTTTATTACAAGCATCCACTTTCAAACTACCAATTAATATGCTAATTACTAACATTTATATATATATAAATGTTATATACATATTATATATACATATACATATATATATGTATATATATAAAAAACGTAAGGTCCCTAAGGAAGAATAGGAGACCAAAAAATGTGTCTGTCTGGCTTTAGCTACATTCTTTTAAAAAATAAAACTGGACATGTTTTCCAGATCTTTCATCAGTCCCAAGAAACCAGCTCCCTTATTTTTGTTACTTCATACTGACTTCTCTGGGGCATTTTTCTGGGGCATCAAAGAGCCACACCCACACTCGCCGGCGGGCGGTCCTCTGGCTCTGTGAGGGAGTGTCGCTCTTGGGGCGGACAGACCAGAGCGCAGAGCAGCCGGCTGCCCACGGCCGCTTTCCCACGCAGCCGGGGAGGAACCGCCGCGCCAGCCCCGCTGCCCTTCAGCTCCATGCGAAACCCCACTCTGTCTGTCAGAAAGCCTGCAAGCCTTCTTTTTCTTCTTCAGATATTAATGATGGAAATCTCTAAAATTACGTTTTATACAACGCTAATACATGCTGACGACAGATCTGTGCCTTTGGGTTCTGTGTGTAGAGGACGGCTCCTTCTTTATTTATCGAGGCTTTGCTCTGAAGCCTCCAGGAACAGGGGACCCGGGCCCTCACGGCAGATCCAGGCTCGCCGATCCCCAAGCTCTGAAGGTCACTGCTGGGCGGGCACTGCCGGGAGGCGACCCGCGGTGGGTGAGGGCCAGGGCCCCTCCACAGCCCCTGCACGGCCCAGAACAATGCGCATGCTTTCCTAGTGAACGCTTTTGTCAAATTGCGTTTGAAGAAAAGATTCTCCCACTTTAAAAATACTGGTCTGGGGGCTTCCCTGGTGGCACAGTGGTTGGGAGTCCGCCTGCCAGTGCAGGGGACGCGGGTTCGTGCCCCGGTCCGGGAGGATCCCACGCGCCGCGGAGCGGCTGGGCCCGTGAGCCGTGGCCGCTGAGCCTGCGCGTCCGGAGCCTGCGCTCCGCAACGGGAGAGGCTACGACAGTGAGAGGCCCGCGTACCGCAAAAAAAAAAAAAAAAAAAATACTGGTCTGTTCAATCCATTCACTTCTCAAACAGGAAAACTGAGACCCAGGGAGCTGAGGGAAGAGCTGCTGTCGGCCACCAGCCACAGCAGAGCCCTGAGCAGGGAAGGTGGGAGCTTTGCCGTCGGCCTCACCGGGCACAGCCCTCTGCACCCTGACAGCCCGCGGAGGCCGCTCGGGAAGGTCGGCGAAGAAACGCATAGAGCCAGAGCAAAGCCACTCACTCTATCCCTCTCATCACTGTTTCGGTTTCATAAAACCCTCAGAAAGGTCAGCATGCCACAAATAGCTCGATTTCTTTTTTTGTATTTTATTTCCCTTCTTATGATAACTAAAAACACCCTGGTATGTGATGGAAAAACAGGATTGAGGGTAACTGCATCATCTTTAAAAAAAAAAAAAAAACCTCCTGCCAAGATGGCAGAACATTTGAAATTATAATATTTGCACTTTGGCACGTGCAGATACAAACATGATCTTACATTTAATTCAGCATTATCCAAAACCACACTTTACTTATGTGTGAGGCCTAATTGCAAACGCAGTGAGTGCCAGGAAATACTTAACACAGACCAACATTCGGAGCCCTGCACACAGGCCTGAGCCCCAGCTTGCCTTGCCTTGTGATTGTGGGGTTGAGCATTGCCACAGGGGGAGGGGACAAACCCTCCCAGGCTGAATCTGTATGTGACCTCAGAGGGTTCATCAGAAGGAAACATTTGGATACCCTGCAGGGTAGATCTTTGGTGTCCTTCACCCAGTCCTTAACTTGAAGAGCCAGTTTTAGTTCCTAGCTAACAGCTTCCCAGTCCTTTGCCAAAAATGCAGCCAGGACTGTGGCTGACGTACCTGGAGCCCTACCCACCTCCAACCTCCACAGGTCGGGGGGGGAACTCTCTCCTTCCCTGAGGGGTGCTCCTCACCAGGCACCAGAGCCCAGCTCGTCACGCCAGGTCCCGAGATTCGGGGAGGCGTGTGAGGGCCGTGGCTGTGTCGTCATCCACCGAGGGGCTTGCTGTGAGCCTGGCACACTAAGGGTGGGGCTGTGCAGAGATGCGACCCTGGGGGGCTCCGCCTTCCCCCACAAACCCACGCAGAACAATCACCAAGCCCAGACGAGCGCCGTCCGAAGCGTGCGGAGCCCTGCCACGCAGCTCAGTGTGTCACGGTCAGAAAGCCCGTTTCCACCAGAGACACTTGGCTGTTGTCTGTCACTGCTGGAGCCAGCAGCCTCATTATCCAGTCAGCTTTGGGAATTTGATGGTTTCCTCTTTTTCTCAGATTTTACTTAACATGATTTTTTTAACTTTAAAAAAGCAAACAGGAAGAGTTTAACTCCGCAAATCTCAGTACCTAACCCCCTACCCAGCTGAGTAACATCGAGGGGCAGTTAGACACATAGAAACGTCTGGCTTTTGGGGGGAACCACCATCCTGCTTCCCGCCTGGCCTTGGTCACGTCACGGGGACCCACGTGAGGATGTTTCCAGAAGGTGCGAGAGGAGCAGGCGGTGCCCGCATCGTTCCACTGCCAGCCTTCCCGGGCCCCTGGCAACCCCGAGGCAACGCCGGGTGGAGCCGACGAAGGTCCGAAGCGGGGGCAGGTGGGGTGCAGCCACTGGCCATGTCGGTGCTTCCATCAAACTCTATCTTCCAAAGAAACCGCTTAGAACACACGCAAAGCCCAGAAAACCTCTCGTGCCTACATCAACCCTCCTTCCAAGTAAAAGTCACGTGTCATTTCCTCCTCTTCCCTAAACCCTTCCCAGGACTGACACGGTCACCTTCCATCACAGAGAGGCATCTGTGGGGCCTCAAATTGGGGCCATTTCGAAACATAGCCAGGGGACTGCTTCTTGAGCCCTTGCACCAGCTACTGCAGTGGTGCAGACCCCACACAAGAGCCCCCGAGGGGAAGCAAGGAGCCACGGTCAAGGAGCAGGCGACCAGCGGGTTCTCTGCTGCTCCCGAATGCTGTCCCCTCCGGGCCTCATCGCGCCCCCTTTTCCTTCAAGACCCTCCGATTTTACAAGACATAACTCAGCAGCAGTTACAGCTGGAGACCAAGCCCGGTCAGACGCCCACACACACCTGAGCCACGCAAGCTCCGCTAGACGCAGCAGCGGGACGGTGATGCTGGACCTGGACCTCTGGCGCCCTGTCCTTCTCTGTGCGGCTGGATGCACTTCTCCCACTCAGGGCCCAGCTCTGACCTGAGGTCACTTCAGTGAACTCTTTCCCACGAGAAGCTCAAAGGTGGTTCCCATGCCCGGGGTGGGGCCTTTGCCAAAACAAAGGTGCACGTTCAATGTCTTTGCGAAGCTTCCTTTGATCGGCGAATAGAAATCGTGTGATCTGATGAGTTTTTGGTTTTGCTTTGTCTGCCAGGAAGCTCAGCACTCACTTTAATGTTAAGACATAACTGTGTCACCTCTGTTAGCAAAGCATTTACATTTTAATTGGAACATGTGCACTCTGGGCCTCTGCCAAAATGTTTGACCCCGAGCAGCTGGCAACTGAGCCCCAGCTGACCAGCTTTTGCTGAGTGAGAGGACAGAGATAAATTTAGACCACTGAGTGCCATCAGCGTTCCACGTGCTCCACGTTATTTCATTTACTCCTCCCAGCCCTATGGGTTAGGCACTGCGCTGCCCGTTTCACATTTGAGGAAACTGAGACTCAGAAATGTAGACTTACAAGGCGCATGTCACCCACTTACTCTCGCAGGAATTCCTGGTCCTACCACAATGTCCAGTAGATCAGGAGAGCCAAGCCTGAGCTCGTCACCACCACACAGGGAGAGCCCACAGCAAACTGGACAGCAACACAGCCAGAGGCTCAGGCCAGCCTGCGTCATGTTCTAGGGGAACTCTGAGATGCCAACAGGGCACAGTGACAAGAAATGAGGAAATCTGGGGACTGGGTATGTCCTCCTGGAGTGAGAAAGCAAAAAGGAGTCTCAGCCATTGACTGCACCCCCTTGGGTAAGAGGCACAGAGGACCTGGCTTCAGTTCCACATACAGAGAACATTCCAGCATCTTGAGAGTCCCACCTGCATCAGAGATGGGGGTTCCTGCAGCACAAGCTTTGAGCACACCTTTGGACCTTTTAACAAATCGCTGCCAGCAACACATAAATACCCCTGGAGGAGTCCAGCTGGCTGCCCTCCAAGTGTCACTCTCTGAAAGCACGTGCTCGTTGGACAGAGGCAGCCTGTCCCCGGAGAAATGAATTATCTCTGACGTGCTCAGAGGGCCAATGCGGAAGAAGGAGATAGGCCAGAATGACCTTGCATGGAAGCCCCAGCTGTCACCCCCCACCAGTGCCCCCCCGTGCCAGCAGCCGGGAGGGTGTGGGCTTGAGAAGCGCTCCTGTGTGTCTCCCACCGTCGCGGCCACTTGGTCACACCATCATTCCCCAGGACGCGTGTGCGGTGGGTGGTCACGGGCTGAGCGGGAAAGAGGCCCAGGCGTGTCCAGAGCCCTCCTCCCCCAGGGCAAGGCCACCAAGCAAGTGCAGGCAGGCAGGCCGCTAAGCAGCCCGGAAATTCACAGAACCGCCCGCTCTCCCCTCCGCGGACCTCAGAGTCCCCCGTCCTGCTCACCGCACAGCAGACATCCCAGGGCGTTCACTTCTGTGCAGGCAAATTAACTTTCTTCCTATTGGTTTATTTTTGCTTCCTTTTCTGGAACACCCAAGCCCCTCAGAGCGGTCTTCTAATGGGTCAGACGGCAGATTCACCTTGGAAACGGAGGACCCTTAATGCAGAGCTCTGGGAACACCGAGTTCACCCCAACGCTGCACCCTAACGTTCTCTGTCCACCTTCAGAGCCGTCAACCGTAAGTCTACCCACAGCCCTGGCCCATCCACAGCGTTTTGTAGACACTTGTCAAGGGCTGTATTTGGCTCCACGCACCGTCCGCAGCAACAAACGTAAAGGCTAATCGACCCCCTGGGAAAGCCATGGTCCCTGAATGAAACTGTCCGTTTACCTCGGGTGTGCTCTCGGAAGGGAGAGACCCACGACCAACACTTGTCGCTCCTCCCCCAGGAACTTTCTCCGTGGATCCAATTCCTCCGCAAATAATGCAAGGGCAGCAGATTCACGAAGGCCAGCAGATCTACAGACTCCAGTGGAAGGAAACCCAGAGGGCACAAAACGCGTGCCTGGCGTCAGTTACGACAACAGCACTGAGCCGAATTTAAGGCCGGCAGAGGCGCCGGGCAGCCCGCCCCTGCCCGGCGCCCCGCAGATAAAGCCCTGCTCGGACGCTCGCCGTGCAGGCCCGGGGGAAGGCCCGCCACTACTCATCCACGTCCGCGTGGAGCCCACCGGCTACGGGGCTTCCGGGGAGAACACGGGCAATGGTGGTGATTCAAAAGGAGGCCGTCCTCGCTCTACCCTAGACACGGGCTGCTGCGGCTCCT
Source organism: Kogia breviceps (assembly GCF_026419965.1). Taxonomy (NCBI): domain Eukaryota; kingdom Metazoa; phylum Chordata; class Mammalia; order Artiodactyla; family Physeteridae; genus Kogia; species Kogia breviceps. The sequence continues at coordinate 677,471 of NC_081318.1, read as the reverse complement.
GCCCCTCTGCACCCAGGGTCCCCCACAGAGGCCCCTGCGGCACCAGGTGACCCCGACCCCAGGTCCCACGCCATGCCCCAGCAAGTGTGCCGCCCTGCCTCTCGGGCCCTGCACGGCCTCTGGCAGGTGCTGTGACTTCCCCCGGGTTTGTTCCCCGGATGCTGTTGTCAAGGAAGTGCTAGAGGAAACAGTGGACCTTTGAAGCCCCATAACACAGCTGGCCTTGGAGCAAGTGGACAAAACCATGGGGCCTGGCCACACCACGCAGTGCTGCCCAACCGCAGTGAAACCGCCGGTGATGGCGCCTCTCACTCCCAGAAGTGCCCTGCCCTGAAGGACTCAAGTGCAGCTGCCAGCTTCCGCTCAACGCTCCCCTTCATCCACGTCAAGAAGGCTCACTGTGACGCTTGTCAGTAAAATCCCCGCACACTTAGGCGTTCCATGAATGGGAGCTGAGTGGTGAAAGGCCCAGGTCTGGGCGTCAGGAGCCCTGGGTTTTAGTTTTACTAATTCTCCCCCTTGTAAACTTGACCAAGTCAATACATCTCAAAACTTCAGAAAGATTATGAGGATCGGGGCATGTGTCAAGCTTTGCCGTAGTTCCCTGAAGCCAGAACACCGCAAAGGTTCCAAAAGGAACAACACGACAGTTCTGATGAACACTTCAGGGTATTTTTCAAACTTACAAATTTGCGACACCTACTGCTATAGAAGAGCAAAGTGCCTCAGGTCTGAGAGATAACGAGCCCCTGACAGCTGTTTGGGGAGGGGCTCTCAGCCCTTCCTTTCTGCTTCTGCTGACCGTGGGCAACCTCCAATATCTGTGTGCTTTATTTGAGCACACCAGACTTTCTAAAGAAAAGACCAAGTGGTCCAGCAAGTTTTAGTGTTATTTCATTTCTCTCTTTTAAAGCAAACTTTCTCGGGATCCCCAAGCAACATGGGGTTCCTTGCTTAGCCCACTGCTTCAACGGTGATTCGGACCTCACGTTCTAAGTGTGGCCCCAGAGGGTGCAAACCTGCAGCCGCATTCTAACACCACCCCCAGTGACTCAATCACCTCTCGGTTCGAGAACCTATGTGAGACCAGATGCTGCTTACGTGTGGCTTACATGCCACGCCCGCAATCACACTGGTTTCCCCGCTGCCCAAGCTCGGCTGGGACTCCACGGTTTGGGTGAGCGTGGTCACTGAGAAAGGAGCCTGAAGGTCGCCCACAGGCAGAAGTCTCCACGGACACATTTCAGCAGGGTGAGACCTGCGACCACAAACCTAGCGCCAAGGGCGTCAGCAGAGAGGCCAATGGACACGAGTCTTCTAGGGGGCGTGCGTGACTTCCAGCCCCGTCTTCTGAGTGGGGGGAGGCTGTAGAGCCGGGCTCCACTTTCCCTTCGCACGGGACGTGATCATGAAATTGGCAACAACAGCAAACAAAATCCAAGTCAACACGGTCGCACCCGGAGCCTGTCTGCATTAGGCCACCCCCTCCACCTCCCACAGACAAAGCCAGCGTTAGGGTAAAGTCTCCCGTATAAACAGTCATTTAGCGCTGACAGCAGTCCCTCCAATCCTCCCCGCACGTTCTGGCACTTGCGCGGAGGCCTGAGGAAGGACAGTGTGCTGACGGACACCGTGAGACGGAAGCTCTTCAGTTACCACCGGCTCAATAATTCACGAAGCACGTCCTCTGTTGTACCGCCAATCCCACCGGTTACACGGGGCTGGAAGGCCTGCAGCAGGAATCCAGGATCGACAACGTGATGAACGCTGCAGAGGGCCCGCGCCAGAACGCGGTGGGACCCCGCTCAAAATCACATATGTGGATGGAGTAGATTAACTAAATACCGAGCCAAAGTATAAAAAGTATAAAAAGCCTTCTTTATACTGAGTACCATGTCCTTCAAAAGCACAGGATCTCTCCCTGATCTGTCTCAGCATCAGTGGATGGCAGAGGCTGGTGATACCAAACAGGACCCTGAGGGGCCTTCCTGGGGACAGACCACCCCCCTTGTGTCCCCCACCTCATTTATGAAAAAGGCTTAGCCACCTAGGCCCTCCCCAAGTTCCAAAGAGCAAAATGAGAAAGTGCAGAAACAAAGAAAAACAGTCAAGCAAGACAAAATAAGAGTTTAGCCATAAAACGAAGTCAACGACCTTCAGTTCCTTCCCAAGGGCTATAGATAATGTCCTGAGCCATATCCTTGAGCTGTTTTGCAGATATGGAAACTCCCACCAGGTGGAAGAAGTTAACTGCTGACCACCAGCCCACAGACTCCAGACCAGTTAGAACCAGAGGGTTGATGACTGAGATTTCCAAAACACCAACCAATCAGAGAATTGTGCACGAGCTGATCACACACCCTGTGACCCTCTCTCTTACCTTGTCTTTAAAACCCTTCCCTGAAAGCCATCAGGGAGTTTGGGTCTTCTGAGCACTAGCTGCCTGTTCTCCATGCTTGGCCCTGCAGTAAACACTGTTATTTCCCTGCATTACAACCGCATGTCAGTAGACTGGCTTTGCTGCGCGTCTGGTGAGTGGACCCAAGCTTGGGTTGGAAACACTGGTAGCTCGGTATTTCCCACAGCAGTTGTTTCCTGGGGCAGGGAGTGGTCCTCCTCGCTGCAGAGGAATTGCCCACCATGGCCAAACCCTCACGCACAGAGAGCCCCCTCTGCCTCATGCAGGCAAGGTAGAAGGCGCCCCCAGCATGGGGTGACCCGAGAGCTGAAATCCCTGCCACCAAGGCACAACTGCAAACTCACAGCTAAAGTCCTGGGGGCAGCATGGGGGGGGGGAGGGCGCTGTATCCTGAAGTGGCCTCTTAGAAAAGGCAGAATCACTGACTGATCATCCAGCAATAACTATTCACCAATGCCCTTTTCCTGAAGTTCGACACAGGAAGGATTCAAACATAACAGACACAGGGTGCATCAGGAAGAACCAAAAACATAATGAAATGTAAGGCTTATTCTTATAGCAGTTTGCAAATTGGCCGTGATGTTTCGTAATCTGAAGTTTGGGTGAGGCAGTGCCAACACCCAGCTGGTGCAAGCTGGAAAAACAACTGGGCTGCAAACCCTTGGAAATACAACTTGATTACAACGAACGCCTCTCCCGAATGGAGCTAATCACACAGCATTCAGCTGCTCCCGGCGGCTTGCACGGGAGCACCGGACGTGCGTTCCTGTCTCCAACATTTGGGCATCCTTGTCAGCTTGGGCCACACCCCTTCTGCGAGCCCCGTGGCCTGAAGCAGGCCCAAGTGTGGCAGGGAAAGGAGAAGGGGGCCTGAGACCCTGGGGGACTCTAGAGGCCCAGTCTCACCTCCCTACATCTCATCCCCCAATAAGCTTTGAAAAGACGGTGACATCTTTCATAAGATTCCTATTTTTTAATGAACAGTCTTTGCTATTTACAGGCCATATGTATATATATTTAAAACCTGCCAATGGGGTCGTGCTTTACACCTGGCTATTTACTATCATGGTTAAGAACTCGGGCCCAAAGCCACAGTGCCTGAGTGTGTCTATGAAGCGTGCATCAGGATCGCCCCTCCATCACAGGGCTGTCGCAAGGACTAAGCAAGATGACCAGGGTGCAGGGCAGAGCAGCGCCAGGCGCACAGCAAGCTCTCCATGGGGGCTGGTTGTTACTCCGCGTATCATTCGCCAAAGCTCCAAAGACTCATCCACCTCATTCTTTCCAACAGCTGCAGATTCTGTGGTATGAATAGAGCATACATTTAACCAGTCGCGTATTATGAAAAAGTAAGTTGTTTCTAGTATCCTTTTCTTTTTTAAATTTATTTATTTATTTATTTTTGGCTGTGTTGGGTCTTTGTTGTTGCGCGCGGGCTTTCTCTAGTTACGGCGAGCGGGGGCTACTCTTCGTTGTGGTGTGTGGGCTTCTCACTGCAGTGGCTTCTCTTTGTTGAGGAGAACAGGCTCTAGGAGCATGGGCTTCAGTAGTTGTGGCAGGAGGGCTCAGTAGTTGTGGCTCGCGGGCTCTAGAGCGCAGGCTCAGTAGTTGTGGCACACGGGCTTAGTTGCTCCGCGGCATGTGGGATCCTCCCGGACCAGGGCTCGAACCCGTGTCTCCTGCATTGGCAGGTGGATTCTTAACCACTGCACCACCAGGGGAGTCCCTCTAGTATCCTTTCGTAACAGAAAAATGCAGCAGTGAAGATCCTTGCACAAACATCATTGCAAAAGCTGAAGCAACTCTACTCCCACCAAGAGGGCATGAGGGTGGGGCACCCATGCCCCCGCCAGTCACCCCAGTGCTGTGTGAGGCTTGGAGACCGAACAAGAACATGAGTAGCACCCAAGCCCAGGGGGACAAGTCAGCAGGGAGCCAGGCTGTGTGTGGCTGCCAGGCTCCTGCCCTGCCCCGTCCCAGCTGAGCACCCCTGGGGGCACCTGCCCTGATCCCCTCACCTCCCACTGTGTCCCCCATCTCCGTTTAGAACCCTTTTGCTTTAGCTTCACCTGGCACATGTTTGTTTAGAGGGCAGGTAAGGCCCAGAGAGCACCAGCTCAGGCAGCAGGCCGCCAATCCTTTAGCCCCAGGAAAGGCTCCATGACCTAAATCAGCCAGGAACATGAAGGAGAATGAGGGTCTTGCTGGAGCAAGGAGAAGCAAGTGCAAACCCAAGAAGACCTGAGGCGTGGAGCAAGTGGGGCCCACATAGTGCCTGTGTGCAAGTGCTTGCTTCTCTGTGGGATCTGCATTCGGGAGAAACCACAGGGAGACCCAGGTCCAAGCCCCGTCCTGTCTGCCGCAGCCCTGGGGCTGTGCAGGGCTTGGAACCCCGTATCATGGGGAGAGATGCGAGGCCTGACCAAACAGGCATGAGGCTCCCCCTTTCTAAAACCACGAGGTTCCCAGGACAGAAGGTGGCCCACGCTGCATCCGGTCTGAGGAACAGAATCTGACTGTACATGTAGCGAGGGTTAACTTTTAGATGGTTAACTTTTACTTGCAAATATGCAGTTCATACAGGCAATATTTGTGGCTACATGACACAGATTGTCAAAACAGCTAAGTAAGCAACTTTCCAATCCAGCCATCCGGAAGGGGAGCTTTGCAGATGGCCAAGAGCCACCCCCACCCAACCGGTCATCTCCACCCCACGGGCCATCGGGCTCCACCTGGCCCGGCACTAAATGGCCATGTCCACGGAAGTGCAGCTTCCCTTGGAAGTCCAGTGTGGGGAGGGCCCCTAACTGGACGCCAGACTTCCCCGGCCTCAGCCGAGAGTCCAGGTGGAGCCCCTGGGAGCAGACACCTGGCCACTGGGGGCCCTGCCGCTGCTCTGTCATGTCAGGACTCCGCACAACAAACGGCAACAATGCAACTCCTGCCTCAGCACCAAGTCCCCCTCACAGGACAGCGGACTGAGCACGGAGGGGTTAAGGGCCTCCTCCTCACGTGACCCCCACCCGGGCATCCACCACAGCACCATCCCCTAAGAAGTTTCCTTCGTCTGAGCCATTTCCTCCTCTTGAAAACCTCTCCCTGGGATTATAAACCGTTTTGAAGCCGCTGAAGATCAACCACGGCCGTCAGAAGGTCCCGCTAGGTCCTCAAGTCTTCAAGACAAGAACATCAGACGGGGGGTCACCCGTGACGCTGCAGAGCCCTGTCCGGGTCAGCGCGCAGCCCCACCGCCCGCCTCCCTTCCTCAGCCCCAGCCAGTCGCCCAGCACGGGCAGCCCCGGCCTTTAACTCCAGGACACCTGATTCCTGTGCTTGTGACCTTCAAAGGTGGGGGCCCTGGACTAGCAAAACTGGGGTCCTTCCTGAGCTTCTGGGTTTCCTTCCTTCAAACGTCTCCAAAGGAGCAAAGGATTTTCATCTTCACGGTTTTCTCCTGGTGGGAGGAGGGCAGAACTCCCCTGGTCTTCGCAGGTGACCAGACGGTCCTATTCATGGCCGGTCCGTTAGCAAACACTGAAACCGTGAAAGTGATCAAAAATTAACGGAAGCCAAATGGCCTTCATCCAGCTGAATGAAGGAAATGTCTCTTGCCCTGTGCTTCCCTGGATATTGATGGTGTTTACTCCCATCTCTTCTAGGCCTGAAGACTCCGGAGCTCTCGCCAGGCTGTCCTGTCACTGTGACAAACAGGCTGGCTGAGGCCGCTGTGCCTACGGGTTGCATTTCCCCCCTCCAAACAGAATAGATCAGACGTTACCCGAGCAGCATTTATTTTAGGAAGGCTTTTCATTACGGCGATGTAAAATGTCAGGGCTGAGGCTCCGTGGGCACCCGCCAGACCTGCAGGCTCGCTCATTATCTGACACACGCACACGTTCCTGCCCTGTGCTGAGCGGCCTGGCCCACCCCACAAAGCCAGCAACCCAACATCCAAGTTGATTAACCAATGAAAGTTCTGGGGGAAGGACGGCCTCCAGGACGGAGGCGAGAGGCGGGCACTTCATGCTGAAAGCGCTCCGAAGAGGAGGAGCAGAGACACGGGGGCTCTCGGGGAAGGGGTGGCTCTGGAAAGGTCCCGGCCCAGGACCAGGCGCCACGCCCCAGCCCAGATGTGCAGGGTGGGTATGCAGGTCATCCTGGACACAGAGCCGAGCCGCCCGCTGCTGGCGACGCCCGTGCCTCTGCCACAGACGGGTGCAGGAGAGGTGACTCCCTTCACTTATCAAAAACTAGTGTTTATAAGTTCTATACTATACATATATCGAGTTCAACTTCCTTATTACATGTATATAGACAGGGAAGCTGAAGTCCAGAGGAAGTAGGTAATTTGGTCACTCATAATATCGTGAAACCTCTGACTTTTTTTCTGTTACTCACAGATAATTTAATGATAGGGACATTAAATAACTCCTTCTGGGGTCCTTGGTCTGGGAGAAAAAACAACTTTTAGTCTAGATTTCCTTTTTCCAACATACCGAGGGAATCTGCAGGGAAAGGAGATCTTCAAATATTGGTGTCGATCATAGGCCTGACTTACACTGCACAATTTGGGATACTTACCACAAATACCTAAACAAATGCTTCTGGAGCAGATCATTCACCTGTCACACTTCACAGAAATACTGCTTCAACGCACTGACCTTAGGAAGCACTGCTGTGTGGTGTTTTTGAAAGTTGTTGAGAGAATAGATCTTAAAAGTTCTCATCACAGGGAAAAAAACATTTTTTTCTTATTCCTTTTTTTTTGTTATCTATATGATGGATGTTAACTAAACTTACTGTAATCACTTCACAATATATGTAACTCAAGTCATTATGCTGTACACCTTAAACTTACACAGTGCTGTATGTCAGCTGTATCTCAATAAAACTGAAATTGCAAAAAATAAACATTCCTTAAAATAGCCGTTTGTATTCTTTTAATCCTGCAAACTAGTAACCATTTTTTTCAAATTTGGGGAACTGATACAAAGTTGCCAAATCTTTACAGTTCCAATTTTAAAATGCTTAGAGAAAAAAACACAACCACCTGCTACCACAATCACTTCTTAAAAGAAACATCACTAACAAAAAAAGAGAGAATATAATAAAATTTTTTAAGTCTTTCGAAGTGAATAGATCTGACCTGATGGAAACGAGTCACTTGTCGTCCCTCTGGCACCAGGGACGTCAGGTCTGCTCCACCCCACCAGGTGCTCAGACCCGGTCCTCGGGGCAGCCCAGGGGAAATGACCCACGGCTGTCACTCCCGGGGCGCACGGCCCCCGACCTCTCAAGGTTTCGGGCTATAAATAGGGCTTTGTAAGGGAGTGTGGACTGACTTCCAAGAACTGGATCTTCACCGGGGAACACTGAATGGTGTGTGTGTGTGCGCGCACGCACCCACCTAAGCTCGCTGCCCACGGACAATGTGCCTGGCTGTTGACAGTGGCAGGAGAAATAGAATCACCCTGTCCGGCAGGAGGAGGACTAGGAGAGGCCCACTTGATGCTGACACCTCCGCCATTCTCGCTACAGAGGAGGGGTCCTCTCGAGAGACCCAGGACACCGTGGTGGCCGCACCGTCTGTGAAGGCCCTCAGGTGCCGGCCATCCTTCCCACTGGCCAAAACCATGCTGCTGTCCCCCTTCCTGCCAGCAGCAAGCACACATGGTCGGTCTGAATTCTAAGCCCGCCAATGCCACCTTGCACCTCACCTGTCAGAAAATTCAGAGCACCAGGCCCGCAAACGCGGAAGGCCAGGACAAGAGCGATGGGGAAAGCCCGCTTCAAAAGATAAGGAAGGGGCTTCCCTGGTGGCGCAGTGGTTGAGAATCCGCCTGCCGATGCAGGGGACACGGGTTCGTGCCCTGGTCCAGGAAGATCCCACATGCCGCGGAGCAACTAAGCCCGTGAGCCATGGCCGCTGAGCCTGTGCGTCCGGAGCCTGTGCTCCGCAACGGGAGAGGCCACAACAGTGAGAGGCCCGCATACCGCAAAAAAAAAAAAAAAAAAAAAAAAAAAAAAAAAGATAAGGAAGCCGCTGCTCAGAGTACTGTTGCCTTCCTGCCCCAGAGCTGCAAACAGTGTGTGATGAGCCCCGTTTCCAGGGCATTTCACTCATAAAGCAGGAGGCCCGGGTCTGCCCTGACCCCTGCCTCCCTCTCTGGCTTCACTGTCTTCGGGTCTCAGGACCCGGGCTGCTCCGCCAGGTCTTATCACAGGGGTGCTGCCCCAAGACCTGGAGCCCCACGTACTGGAAACAGGGGCAGCCTCTGAGTCAAACCAGAGCCGTCAAAGAGAGGAAGCTCACAACTCCGGGCTACAAATCTACCGCAGATTCCGATGCTGTCCACTCACAGCCTGGGCCGTGGGACCAGAAGGTCACGACTCGCCGAGCATCACACGTCGGCCTGTGCGGTCAGGACAAGACAACTGAGCGCTCACACCCCTGCTGACACCACCAAGTGTGCAAATCTAGACAAGAACCCTTCCTTCTCACTCTCATTTCCTTTCCACAAACACTTCACTTTCAGTTTTTCCTAGTTGTTAATTTAGGACACAGCCCAGAGAAGCCGAAGGTCAATTCCAAACACAAGCCATGCAGAGAGCGCAGAGCAGAGAAATAGAGAATATCCTTACAGGCCCTTGAACTCACCGCCAGTCAGCAGAGGCACCTAAAGAGGATGGGTCACCTTTTAGCCACTCAGTGCTGATACACGGAACACTTTATAAACTGCTAGACTGAGGTCAATGGTAGTTCGTGGCTAAGGAAACAATTCATAGCGCAGAAGCTGAGACGTTTATATCTTTTTAGGGACGGCTCCTCTGTTAGGGATTTACAGCAGAGCTCTCTTCTCTCACCCCAGCAGCTACCCAGGCAAACCCCCAAAGGGCCCAGACAACAAATCACAGAGGCCATGAAGGGCGAGGAGGTGCGGAGGAAGGCCAGGACACAGGAGCCCTGCCTTTCCAAATGCCCGCCCTGGGGCCCCCACGTTCATACAAAAGCGTTCTGCAAGGTGTGTTTTCAAGCCGGACCTGACACTCCACCTGCAGAGTCTTCCGGTTCTAATCGGGTCCCTCTTTCACTTCGTTTATTCCGCCTGCTGCAGGGCTTGGGATTTTTGTTTCTTTTGGCTGTTGTTATTTTTTAGTAAGGCCCACGCTCCTCAGCGCAGCTAATGGAAAACACGGGAAACATCTATTTCTTCAGGGTCCCAAAAGGTAAACGTCAACTTCGTAAGTGCTACTTCCATTTCCTGGCAGGAATTAGGAAACACAACAAAATAAATATCCATGGAATAAAAAAATGTAGTACTTACACATGAAGGTCTTCTCACATGGGAAGCCCTTTCCAGATAAGGACTTCCCAAACCAACAATATGTATGTGGCATGAAAAATTCTCCAGTTATTAAGTGAATTAACTTAATAAAATTCCGTTATATGACAAGCACTAGGGAATTTACAGGAAAGAGGCCCTGGTGATCTTCTGGAAGCAGGGAAGCTTCTGGGAACAGGGAAGGCTCTGAAACCATGGGTACTTAGTCAGATCCATTTCACCCACCTTCACTAATCCAGTTTTAAAACACGTTTTAAGATCTGCATGTCCTCCAAGCAGCACGTAGACTAAACAATAAGATGTTTGCCTGAGTTGTTTTCCAGGAACTTGGAATCAGCTGCGCCTAGTTTGAGCTGAGCTGGTTGAGACAGGACCACCAACCCTCCAACTGGGCCTGCGTGAGTGTCCCCTCAGAGACCTTTTGAACATGCAGAGGCCTGTAGCCCAGTTACACCTGCGCAGAGCTACAATTCCCGCCCCTTTTCCCAAACACCTTTCCCCACCCTCCCCATGCTTCCCAGGCTTCGGACCGCCCTCCTTCTTTATTTCTTATCCCATAGATACCCCCGAGCCCCTTGCCTTCGGAGAGGACTGCCTTGCAAATAAACCCTCTTTGCTGCCAACCTCAGCATCTCAGCATTTTGGTTGAACCTAGTGTGGTAACAGTTCGGGAAGGCAGGGAAGGTTCTGGAGGGCAGGGAGACACTGATTTGTTTGTGTTTGCATGCCCAGTGCCCAGTATAGGGCCTGGCACACAGTACGTGCTCAGTCCACTGCAGCGGTAAGAGGTTTTTCTACATGGCTAAGTGTATAGTTCAGAGGAAAACTGACACTTTTTGTTCATGAGAATAGAGAAACCTGACAAAGGATATGAATTTTCCTCAAAATGTACCACTGTCCCTTGGTATCCATGGGGGATTGGGTCCAAGACCCACCATGGATACCAAAATCCACGGATGCTCAAGTCCCACGTTTGGGCCTCTGTATCTGTGGTTCCTCATCCATTGATTCAAACAACCACAGATTGTAGTGTAACGTATTAATTGAAAAAAACCCACATGTAAGTGGATTCACACAGTTCAAACCCATGCCATTCAAGGGTGGACTGTCGTTTAGTTTAGTCCTGGGCACAGATGTGAACTGTGGCGCTACCTCTAAGCTCTAAGGATGTCGCCTTCCTCCAGAGAAGCCTGGTTCTGGCTTCTGTCTGGTGACTAAGGACTGAGGGCCCCGATAGCCTTATCCAGCCAGGATAAGATGGTTCGCAGCCGGACCTCCGTCCCGGTGAGGCCTGTCCTCTCTCCATTGAACCGTTTCTTGTCCACAGCCCACTGGGTCCCAAATGGCACCTCAGAGACACTCCAGGGACCCCTGCCTGGGAAGTAGGGAGCCCTCCCCAGAACTGGCTGATGTTCTGATCCGTCCACCCCTAACTCTTCACTCTGATTCTTTTTCCATCTCCTACCCCTTGTCCAGATTCTCGTGTTCTAGTGGGTTAGTCCAGCGCCTCAGTCCACCACTAATGGACACAGAACTCCCTCTGGAATCTTTGGCATTGAAATAGCTTTAGCTTTGGTCTTCAGGAGAAAGCAATTAGGCTGACGTGAAAATGGTGGTTTCTAAATGAAGATGAGAGCATGGCATGGGTTAATCAGCCCACTGCTTGGTGCCGGTAGAGGAAGCTCCCACATGTGAGTTTATATTTTCTGAGTGATTTACATTTTTTTCCAACTGAATAAGCAAACCTCACTTCCTGACATTTTCTAAGCTGAAGACTAGTCATTCACTCATTTTGAAATGTTCTTAGAATGAGAATCTGAATTTTATAAAGTGTTATTCTGGAGGTTAGAGTGATGCATAATGAATAGTAGCAAGAAAATCTGATGCTTATAATGTAGAAATGTATTCCCTTCCCTCGCCCCACTTTTATAAAACTAGTTGATGGGAATTAGTCATCAGATAATCAACAGTCCTTTGTGTTTCACTGGCTTTTTATGCCAACCCAGGGAAGTGGGGTGGGAACCACAAAGGGCATCTGCTTCCTAGAAATGCACAAAACATCAACGCTGGGCGCTGATGAGGCCAGAAGAGATGTTCAGATAGTCAAGAAGTTTTCAAAATAAGATTATCTATATTTGTGAAAAATAGTTATTCTTTTTTTTTGCGGGGGTGCTGCATTGGGTCTTCGTTACTGCACTCGGGCTTTCTCTAGCTGCGGAGAGCGGGGGCTACCCTTCGTTGCGGTGCGCGGGCTTCTCATTGCAGTGGCTTCTCTTGTTGCAGAGCACGGGCTCTAGGCATGCGGGCTTCAGTAGTTGTGGCACATGGGCTCAGCAGTTGTGGCTCGTGGGCTCTTGAGCACAGGCTCAGTAGTTGTGGGGCACGGGCTTAGTCGCTCCACGGCACATGGGATCTTCCCCAACCAGGGATCGAACCCGTGTCCCCTGCACTGGCAGGCGGATTCTTAACCACTGCGCCACCAGGGAAACCCCCAGTATCACTTTTGAAAATAAGGAGTCCAATCCCAGAGTAACTGGAAGGGAGTCTGGAAGAATAACTGGGCCAGTGTCCCGACTTCCAGCAAGTGCTCGCCCACACTTCATGACTATGTTTATTGTGCCCGAGAAGACTTTCAGACCAAGAGAACCCCCCGTATCCCTCCTCAGGCTCTGTCTGGGTCAGTCTGGGAGGCTTCGTGATCACCACATCCCCATGTCTGAATCTCCTTACTTAGAAGTTATTTATAAATTGATGAAACTGGACCAGGGCATCTTTTCCAGCTCTGAAAGTCTATAATTGGCTCATTCATTTATCCAGCAAATACGACTGAGTGTATATATTCAGATATGCCCACCATTACACTGACGTAAAACTAAGTGTTTCTGATATATGGGCTCACTCTGCAGCCGCCCGAGGTCCGCGGCAAACAGGCCCGTGAGTCCTCGTGAAGGAGGGTGGGCCACCCTCCACTGGTCCTCTCAACGTGCTGCTGCTCACGTGTGCCCGGTGACGTGACTTATGATCCATTTTAACTAAACACAACATGAATCAGATTTGAAGGGATTCTTGCAAAGAAACCACGGGTTGTTACTGATGACACTAACACAGAAAATGGGGTGAGCTGATACTTCTCCTAGTGGGAGCTCTTCAGACACCATGAGGTCAAAGGAACGGCAATTCAATCAGACCCAGCAAGAAAGCAGTCAAAAAATTAAAAATCATCCTCCAGACTTTTTCAAATATGGATTTACATATATTATCATTAATGGTGGACACTGTTCTAACTGCATGTTGTGCCTTGAGACAGTAGTTACACCCTGAAGCCTCTGAGATTGAAAAGACATTTAAAAAGTAAGCATCTGAAACAATATTAATAATTTTAGTGAGTACAAAAAGTTTTTGTACCTTCGACAATAATAATTAATCATTGGCAATGTTTAATCTCTCATTCTTTTAAATTTATTTTTAATTTGTTTTATAATAAGCATTAGTTCAGCAGAGCATGTAGATAATTTGCAAATATGTATACACATACGTGTATACCTCTACATGTACACATACACATGGCGTGGGCCACGTCCATGAGGTGAGGTTTCCAGCAGAACAGTGACAGGGTCAGATTCTCGGGGCGGTCCCTGGTCACTGCACCAGAACTGGAGGGCATGCAGAGGAGACAAGACTTCTTTCTGTTACACTTTATTCTGCCACCCCCATCAGCCCTCCTCTCCCTCTCCTGCAGGTAAGCACACAGACAGCAACTCCTCCCCAGCACCCCCCATCTGCATCGGGGCTCCTCAGCCAGCCCGGCTGACCTTCTGGCCAGTCCTCCGGGGTGGGGGCATCCTGTGCACTGCAGGACATTCGTTCAGCATCTCAGCCCCCTCTCTAGAGGTCCCAGCAGCAGCACACCTCCCACCCCAGCTGGGACAACCAAAAATGTCACCAAGACAGTTGAGAGCCCAGTGGAGAACCACTGGGTTACATAAAGGCACTGCACACCCCCTTGTCCAGGGGAAAGTTAAAACCACCCACTGCCTTTTTCCAAAGGACATACTCTTCCCCCTTCATTCATTTTACACAGCAAAGCAGCAGCCTTTGATATACTGGAGGAACTATTACACCATTTGGAATACCTACACCCATACCCACATCGAATCTTTCAAAATAAGGCTTTGATACTGGAGTTAGTACCCATTTAATCTTCTACATTCTTTGTGAAACATCTTATTTTATGTAAGATCACCTCCAACAATCTGGAACGTTCTTTCTTTCCCGGTGTTTGACTTTAAATGTACCCTGGGAAGCTGATGTTCTTTCCTAAGGGAAACATTTAATCATTAAACCAATGCTACATATTCTTCAACAGTATCAATGTAGACCAAACATATCACTTTTTAACATCACCAATAGACTGCTTCATTAATGGACTGATATGTCAATAATGCAGTCTCCTAGCGCCCTAAAATGGGTTCTACATCTACATTTCACTCCCTCAAAACCTTTGGAGAATAACAACAGGCATATCTACATAAATATACAAATTTTCAGCTCGACTGCACATTTTTATCTTCTCAGAATAGCACTAAATCAAGATATTCTTTCAGAATTACTTCTTCTCAGAGACAAAACAGATGTAACCAAGCAGGATCTAGTTTCATTGCTAAGTATTGATACTCTTTATCCCATACACACTTAACTATATTTTTTATTAACAAGGTTTTCATTCCCAGACGTTCCTTTGATATTGCATTGGTCCATTCTCCTAGACATTTGGTTGTCATACGAATTCCATACAATGGTTTTCAGCACACCAGCAATGTCATTTACACCATCTTGGTTATACATCTGAATATGTGCGTCCACATCTTCTATGATGAGGGTAAATTAAAATCTAAGTTCATTATGATATGTTAGGAATAAACAACCATTAGAAATTATCACAGAGATTGGTTCAAGATGGCAGAGTAGAAGGACGTGCTCTCACTCCCTCTTGTGAGAACACCGGAATCACAACGAACTGCTGAACAACCATCGACAGGAAGACACTGGAACTCACCAAAAAAGATACCCCACATCCAAAGACAAAGGAGAAGCCACAATGAGATTGTAGGAGCGGTGCAATCACAGTAAAATCAAATCCCGTAACTGCTGGGTGGGTGACTCACAAACTGGAGAACACTTAGACCACAGAAGTCCACCCACTGGAGTGAAGGTTCTGAGCCCCACGTCAGGCTTCCCAACCTGGGGGTCCGGCCACGGGAGGAGGAATTCCTAGAGAATCAGACTTTGAAGCCTAGTGGGAATTGATTGCAGGACTTCGACAGGACTGGGGGAAACAGAGACTCCACTCTTGGAGGGAACACACAGAGTAATGTGCACATCAGGATCCAGGGGAGGGAGCAGTGACCCCATAGGAGACTGAAGCAGACCTACCTGCTAGTGTTGGACGGTCTCCTGCACAGTTAGGGGGTGGCTCTGTCTCACCATGAGGACAAGGACACTGGCAGCAGAAGTTCCGGGAAGTACTTCCTGGCGTGAGCCCTCCCAGAGTCCACCATTAGCCCCACCAAAGAGCCCAGGTAGGCTCCAGTGTTGGGTCGCCTCAGGCCAAACAACCAACAGGGAGGGAACCCAGCCCCACCCATCAGCAGACAAGCAGATTAAAAGTTTTACTGAGCTCTACGCACCAGAGCAACAGTCAGCTCTACCCACCACCAGTCCCTCCTGTCACGAAACTTGCACAGGACTCTTAGACAGCCTCATCCACCAGAGGGTAGACAGCAGAAGCAAGAAGAACTACAATCCTGCAGGCTGTGGAACAAAAACCACATTCACAGAAAGACAGACTAGATGAAAAAGCAGAGGGCTATGTACCAGATGAAGGAACAAGATAAAACCCCAGAAAAACAACTAAATGAAGTGGAGATAGGCAACCTTCCAGAAAAAGAATTCAGAATAATGATAGTGAAGATGACCCAGGACCGAGAACGAATGGAGGCAAAGATTGAGAAGATGCAAGAAATGTTTAACAAAGATCTAGAAGAATTAAAGAGCAAACAAACAGAGATGAACAATACAATAAATGAAATGAAAAATACACTAGAAGGAATCAATACCAGAATAACTGAGGCAGAGAACAGATAAGTGACCTGCAAGACAGAATGGTGGAATTCACTGCTGTGGAACAGAATAAAGAAAAAAGAATGAAAAGAAATGAAGACAGCCTAAGAGAACTCTGGGACAACATTAAACGCAACAATATTCGCATTATACGGGTCCCAGAAGGAGAAAAGAAAGAGAAAGGACCTGAGAAAATATTTGAAGAGATTATAGTTGAAAAATTCCCTAACATGGGAAAGGAAATAGCCACCCAAGTCCAGGAAGCGCAGAGAGTCCCATCAGGATAAACCAAAGGAGAAACATGCCGAGACACATAATAATCAAATTGGCAAAAACTAAAGACAAAGAAAACTTATTGAAAGCAGGAAGGGAAAAATGACAAATAACGTACAAGGGAACTCCCATAAGATTAACAGCTGATTTCTCAGCAGAAACTCTACAAGCCAGAAGGGAGTGGCATGATATACTTAAAGTGATGAAAGGGAAGAACCTACAACCAAGATTACTCTACCCAGCAAGGATCTCATTCAGATTCGAAGGAGAAATCAAAAACTTTCCAGACAAGCAAAAGCTAAGAGAATTCAGCACCACCAAACCAGCTCTACAACAAATGCTAAAGGAACTTCTCTAAGTGGGAAACACAAGAGAAGAAAAGGACCTACAAAAACAAACCCAAAACAATTGAGAAAATGGTCATAGGAACATATATATCGATAATTACCTTAAACGTGAATGGATTAAATGCTCCAACTAAAAGACACAGGCTTGCTGAATGGATACAAAAACAAGACTCATATATATGCTGTCTACAAGAGACCCACTTCAGACCTAGGGACACATGCAGACTAAAAGCGAGGGAATGGAAAAAGATATTCCATGCAAATGGAACTCAAAAGAAAGCTGGAGTAGCTATACTCATATCAGATAAAATAGACTTTAAAATAAAGAATGTTACAAGAGACAAGGAAGGACACTACATAATGATCAAGGGATCAATCCAATAAGAAGATATAACAATTATAAATATATATGCACCCAACATAGGAGCACCTCAATACCTAAGGCAACTGCTAACAGCTCTAAAAGAGGAAATCGACAGTAACACAATAATAGTGGGGGACTTGAACACCTCACTTACACCAATGGACAGATCATCTAAACAGAAAACTAATAAGGAAACACAAGCTTTAAATGACAAAATAGACCAGATAGATTTGATATTTATAGAACATTCCATCCAAAAACAGCAAATTACACTTTCTTCTCAAGTGCGCACAGAACGTTCTCCAGGATAGATCACCTCTTGGGTCATAAATCAAGCCTCAGTAAACTTAAGAAAACTGAAATCATATCAAGCATCTTCTCTGACCACAACACTATGAGATTAGAAATAAATTACAGGGGAAAAAAAGTAAAAAACACATAGACACATGGAGGTTAAACAGTGCATTACTAAATAACCAAGAGATCACTGAAGAAATCAAAGAGGAAATCAAAAAATACCTAGAGACAAATGACAATGAAAACACGGCGATTCAAAACCTATGGGATGCAGCCAAAGCAGTTCTAAGAGGGAAGTTTATAGCTACACAAGCCTACTTCGAGAAACAAGAAAAATCTCAAACAAACAATCTAACCTTACACCTAAAGGAACTAGAGAAAGAAGAACAAACAAAACCCAAAGTTAGCAGAAGGACACTCTTTCACATAAATCACAGCAAGATCCTTTTTGATCCACCTCCTACAGTAAAGGAAATAAAAACAAAAATAAACAAATGGGACCTAATGAAACTTAAAACCTTTGCACAGCAAAGGAAACCATAAACAAGATGAAAAGACAGCTCTCAGAATGGGAGAAAATATTTGCAAACAAATGAATGGACAAAGGATTAATCTCCAAAATATATAAACAGCTCATGCAGCTCAATATTAAAAAAACAAACAACCCAATCCAAAAATGGGCAGAAGACCTAAATAGACATATCTCCAAAGAAGACATACATATGGCCAAGAAGCACATGAAAAGCTGCTCAACGTCACTAATTATTAGAGAAACGCAAATCAAAACTACAATGAGGTATCACCTCACACCAGTTAGAATGGGCATCATCAGAAAATCTACAAACAACAAATGCTGGAGAGGGTGTGGAGAAAAGGGAACCCTCTTGCACTGTCGGTGGGAATGTAAATTGATACAGCCACTATGGAGAACAGTATGGAGGTTCCTTAAAAAACTAAAAATAGAACTACCATATGACCCAGCAATCCCACCACTGGGCATATACCCAGAGGAAACCATAATTCAGAAAGACACATGCACCCCTCACTGCAGCAGTATTTACAATAGCCAGGTCATGGAAGCAACCTAAATGTCCATCGACAGACGAATGGATAAAAAAGACGTGGTACATACATACAATGGAATATTACTCAGCCATAAAAAGGAATGAAATTGGGTCATTTGTAGAGACGTGGCTGGATCTAGAGACTGTCATACAGGGTGAAGTAAGTCAGAAAGAGAAAAACAAATATCGTATATTAACGCGTACATGTGGAACCTAGAAAAATGGTACAGATGAACTGGTTTGCAGGGCAGAAACTGAGACACAGACGTAGAGAACAAACGTATGGACACCAAAGGGGGAAAGCAGCGGCGGGGGTGGGGTGGGGTGGGGATGAAATGGGAGACTGGGTGTGACGTGTAGACACTGATGTGTATAAAATGGATAACCAATAAGAACCTGCTGTATAAAAAAATAAAATAAAATGCAAAAATTTTTTTTAAAAAAGAAATTGTCACAGATAGAAAACAAGTAATTCGGCTTCCCAGTAGACTAAACTAAGAATCTAATCTTTATTCTGAAAAATAATTTGCCCACTTAAAAAAGGTTTCTTTACTCATGTCATCCAAATGCTTCCTCCTGCTTAAACTCCCAGTGATGAAAAACTCATGTAAAAGAGCATTCTCTGGGCTTTCAGCATCCGCACTTGACGTGCCCTTTGAAGTGCTTGCCCCAAACAAGACAAAAGCAAACAGGAGACCGAAGGCCTGGCATGGCCACTACCGGGGAAACAGACGCTGGCACAGCCGGGGGCTGGGCCGCCCTGCACAGGCATCCTGCCTGGCTCCTGTCAGAGAGAAATCCAGCCCACACCTGGTTCTGCAGGAGTTGGAAGCCTTGGCTTCTGATACCAGTTTCCCTAGTCCACCTACACTCTGCCAAAAGCCTTTTTTTAAAGCATACTACAGGCCCCGGGTGTGACACAGAAGTTGCGCGAAGCACGTGGAGTCGTTGCTGGGCGAGGCCCAGGACGTGCCCCTCCAGGAGGGCTCCACCAGGATCCCAGCCTCGCCATCTGCTCCCCACGGGACACCCCACGGGACACCCCGCTGGCACCTCTGCCTCCCCTCCCCACAGACGTGCGCTGGAGCCTCCTCTGGGGAGGGATGCGCGGCGGCCCCCCGGCGAGGACGGGAGCGCGGTGCAGCCTGGAGAGCGTTGGGAGTGAGCTCCTGGAGTGGAGACCAGGGACCGCGGACGGGGGCAAAGTCGGACCTTCCCGGGGGGAGGGTTCTGGGCGGGGCGGCGAGCCACGGGCCACACGAGCTCACCTGCAGGGCCCCGGGGCTCGTCCCTGGCAGAAACGGTCAGGCAGGTGGAAGACAGCCAGCTCGGCTCCCAACCTCCCACCGCCCCACCGGTGGGCCGGGTCCCCAGTACCTGAGGAGCCTGACGACAAGCAGGCGAGAGCGAGGGGAGCGCCCGTCCCCGGCATCCTTCCTCCGAGAGAAAGGCTGCGGGGAGAAAGGGTGAACTGGGGAGCAAAGCACAGGAACGGGGCACTGACCAGCGCCCAGCAGATACCCCGCAGCCGGAATCCGACAGCTCCCCTCGGGAGAGCGGGGGGCGGGGGGGGCGGCCCGCAGCGCCACACAGGCAAGCAGAGAGGGGCAGCCTGCAGTGACCGCCGGACACCAGAGGGGACTTGGTGGTGCCAGGACCACGCACCCCGGGCCCCAGATCCGAAGGCCTGAGCCCAGGTCCCACAGCAGAGACACAGCGGAGTCGGACCCCGGGGGCAGCGAGGCCCCCGCTGCGCGCTATGGTCACCGCGGCGGCCTCTTCTCCGACAGATCGTGCGGCACAGAACATCCCCAGGCGCGCGGCGCAGGCGGCGGTGGACTCGGGAGCCCTGCGCTGGGGGAGCCCTCTCTCCACGAGAACCGGGCACTAAGGGGCTGCCGTGGACGCTGCGTGCGGTGCCCTCGCAGGGCGGCCGCCGTATCCTGTGTCAGGCGCAGAAGGCAGACATGCTCAGCACGTTGGGTCCCGAGTGCCGCGCGTGGCCCCCAACGCTTCTACAAGATACGTGAGGCCTTCAGTCTCTACCGTCAAACATGTTTATGCTTCGGTGACGAGACAAAACTCCAGACGCTTAAAAACAGTGCCAACTAGGCATGTCAAATATACCCCCCAAAAGTGCTCTGATTTCTGCATTTATCAAATATCAAATAGTTAAATATTATTTAAAAGAAAGTGTTTACTGTGTTTGAAAAAGAGTATGGACCATCCGTTTTTATTACACTCTCCACTCAAACGTGTAAGAATTCGTATGACTTATTTAAGCCCTCTTTCTTTTATTCAAGGGCCTTAAGCTCTTTGAAGGGATGACATAACCTGCAGATGTGTTATCACCATTATTTGTTCTCATTGTTACAATATAATGAGGAATGCATTCTAGTTGGGCTGGTGACTTTTTAAAATATGCTTATAAGAAACATAAATCATATGACTCTGGGGGTTTTTTTGTTTGGCCGTGCCACAAGGCTTGTGGGATCTTAGTTCACTGACCAAGGATCAAACCCAGGCCCTCTGCAGCAAAAGTACGGAATCCTAACCACTGGGCAGCCAGGGAAGTCCCAATATTACTATTTTAAATGGTAATGCTTTTGCAAAAACCTCAGTAGTCAATTCGGCTGAGACTTGGGACTCAGCAAAGTCACACTGTTTTCAATAATAACAATATTCCACCCTGTCTGGCCACCAAGCTGGAGAAACCTGGAGCTTCTAAAAACAAGCAGGGTTACAATTAGGACTGCCATTACCAAGGGCTCTCCCACCGTCTCATAAAATCTTCTCAAAAACACAAAGAATTTGGTATTTTTCTCGTGGTATAAATTCAGAGTGGTTTAGGTGAAGTACTTTCATTTCTCTTGACCCCTACTGTGCGTGCAAACGGTAAAGGTTACCAGATGGAAACATGAGGCAGGCCCTCAGTCACGTGCCCCCTGAAATGGTATCTTTTCTCATGTAATTTGTGTCCTGGACCCATATCCACTCAGTCCCCACCACGTGTTTGGAAACTACCAGAACCCTCTCTTGGTTCAACGTGGACCATGTCATGGAATCCGGGACCAGGACGCCCCGGGGAGGCAGGTGTGAGGCGGGGGAGGCTCAGTCACAAGGCTGGGCCTCGGTCTCCCGGAGCTGACCCTGGGACTTCCCTGTGTTTTGCTTAGGCAACACTTAACTCAGATGGAAGTCTGGTGATCTGAACCTCGGCCTATTTTCAGGCAAAAACAGAAAAGGAGATTCAAGAAGACCCGAAGTATCTTTTGGTAAAAGCGACGTGCCTTTGCAGGACAGAAGATGGCTTGAGAGGGGAAGGCTGGGGGACGGCAACTTGCGCCGCTTCTTCTCCAGATTCCCATTCCCACCCACCATGGAGAAACTGCTTTCATTCGCTGGTCTGCCTCGTCTGGTGCCATTAAAATACCAGCTATTTCAGAGAACATACATATCACTGAGTTGGCTTCGAGCCGTACCTCAGGTTAATTACTGCTCTGAGCTGGATTAAAGCCACAGCCCCAGATGGAAAAAGCATCAGCCTCCCAGGGCCAACTTTAGTGGCTGCTCCATCCATTTACAGGTTGACTATATTTCACTGCTAGAGTCAGAACTGACTTGCACTTTAATGTAAAGTCCTCTTCCCTATGGCAGCCAGGTCAGCCTTTCTTCTGAAAATTCCTTCCGCCCCACAAACTTCTAAACACACCCTTTGTACTGTACAGAGGACATTGCAAAACGGGCTTTTAGGACCGCACGGTGACACAGACTGCTCACGTCACATGAGGGAAGCTTCATTCTCTCACCTGCCAGCACAGCTCAGGGAAGAATCTCGAGTGACCAGAACCCCCATCCCTTGCCTGTCTGCCACTCTAAATGTCAAGCTTAGACTGAACCTACTCTTAAGTTTTTCTTATGAAAGTAATCCCTCCTTCATGCCTTACTCCGAAGTACACTGTTTGGTGTAACAAGTCTCAAATGAGAGCTAGCTCCTTTGGTGTTTGTATTACTACATTTTAAAAATCTGATGGAAACCCAGAGGCATTCTGAACAGAGTTTATGGACACATCAATCTGTGAATGCTACGGTGGCACTTGCACTCCTGCCATCCTGGGAAGGCTAAAGGTGTCCAGAAACAAGTCATCCATTTCCAAACATCAAAATTCCCCAGAACAGCTAACCAAATAATTGAATCTGACACTCAGAACAAATCCCAGTGTGGAATATCAATGTCCCCCGCCCCAGATGTCCTTGTTCTTGTGCAATTGGAGGGACGAGTTCTAACAGCACATAGAACCCTTCTGCTGGGACCTGCATCCTACAGAGGTGTCCCTGCCCCATCCCGGGGTCATCTGCTGGAAAAGGTCAGAGACCCCGGACCCAATCCCAGCACTGGGCGTCCTACAGCGTGCTTCTTAGCCACTCCAAGTCTCCGTGTTCCCATCTGTGAAATGGAGATAGAAACGCTTACCTGTCAAAGCTATTCGGGGTCGCACACGTAACCACATGTAGAGTGCTCCAGGGGTTGCCAGGGTTCAAGGGACAGAGGGAGGAGGGCACGGGGCACTGCTGGGGCTATGGAACTGTGCTACCTCCTGTCACTGGAATCTGTACGTAGAACCATATACCAAAAGGAAAACTCCATTTCACTGTGATCACTTTTAATTAAATTAAAAAGAGAAATCACCCTAATCTGTTTTCCAGCCCATCACACCCTCCAACTGCCCTCACGGAAACCATTACTAGCCACACAGGCTGAGAGGGCGTGTGTTTGTGTTTTCTGAATCACAGTCAATACGACTGGAGAGAACAGATAAACACAAAATAAGTCAACCAAATGCCCTCTTACCCACCTCCACACAGGAGAGGTAATGCCAAGCGATCATCACAAAACCCTCAACAGCTTCCTTATTTCTGCACATCACACACGGAGGCCGTATTATAGGCCCTGATGTTTCACGCGTCAGCACCTCTAGCCCAAAGTTCAGTTTCTCCGGCTAACATGGGAGTCACCCACTTACCACAACTAACAAACGAAAATGTCACTTAACATGTGGCCGTGAGTGTTTCCAGGAGAACCGCACCTCTTTTCACTTCCTGCCCTAGATACGTAAGTAGTGATCATGGCCAAGTTGTTAGAGAGAGCACAAGCTAAAAGAAAAAGTTTCCTTCTTCCTTCCACAAACTCTGTTTCCAGCCAGAAGAAAAGGGCGTTGACTGTTTTCTGCTCCTCCAGTTCTCTGGCCTCCTATCAACCAAGATTTGAAAAATATGTCCAGCTGGGTCTACATTTACGAAGGTCAATTTAGACTAATGTGAAAACAGCTGCCAGGTGCTTTTATGTGGCACAGAGAGTTATCTGCCATGAATTCAACTGTTTGCTTTCTCAGGAAATGGAACGTCTTGTCAGAAGAGATAAGATAGGTTCTTAGTTAGCTGAGCCTCACCGGGCCTGCGTCTACTGGGATACAGCTAGATGAAAACCGTTTTTGTCCACTTCTTAAGCTTTTTATTGCCTCTCCACACATAAAGAATCCTT
This sequence comes from Kogia breviceps, assembly GCF_026419965.1. NCBI lineage: Eukaryota > Metazoa > Chordata > Mammalia > Artiodactyla > Physeteridae > Kogia > Kogia breviceps. The sequence goes on along the minus strand of NC_081318.1, from coordinate 653,702 downwards.
AAACTAGCAATATTTGCACATAACCAGGCATATCTTAAATATCTACCACCCAAAGCCAGAGGGTTCTTTTTAGTTTGGATCACATTTAGTTACAAACACCCTTTCATAAAATATCTTGAAATTCTAAGGTAATGCTCCAAGAGGTCGTGGTAATGGAAACCCTTTTTAATAAGACCATGCATAATGACAGCTCAGCTGACCCCATCTCTCCATACTTCACTCCACGTCCTCACCCCATATTCCTAACTTTCAGAAATGCTAAGAAAAGTGGATGAATAACAGCATTTTCAAGTTAGGTAATATTGCATGTAAAACACAGAACAAAATAAACTCAGAATGCATAAATTATTATCACATAAAAGAACCAACGACTGCCACAGAGTTCATCAAAACATGTGCCCTGGGGTGATGAGCCCTGGGTTCCATCCTGCCTGAGCTGCAGATTCACTGCGCTGCTACAGCCCTTCTTCACGGGAAGCCAGGAATCCAACTAGTCTGCACATTTCATGGCGTACAAAATTTATCAGCGGAGACCAGCACCACCACCGAGAGGAAAGTAGAAAGCAGACTACTACGAAATCAGCACACCCCCTGCACCTCCTTGGTGGGTACCACTGATGGTGATCTTGGTAACCAGGTGCAAAACGAGATCAGCTTTTAAAAGAAGAGATGCGAGATGCTGAGATGCACAGCTAAGCTTAGCACAGAGAGGAAGCCATCTACAAAACCTCTGTAATTCCTACACATTCCTCCTGAGTCTGACACATTTAACTGCCGTCTCTGGACACAGGACACAGCTGCACCACAGTTCCACCCTAGGTGAGCCCACTGTCTGGCACCTCCCTTTCCCGGAAGCCTGGGGTTTTCCCTGTGCCCCAATCCTGCATGGGGACATCAACCAGCACCTGAGGCTGCAGGAGCCAGAGGAGGAGGAGGAAACAACAGGCAGAGAGAGGCCACAGCCAGAGAGAAGGCAGCAGGGCTCTCTCGGGGGGAGGGGCAGGCTGCTCATCACCATACAACCAACAAAATCAACAGCTCCGGACCCCAAGAAGCAAAGGTGGATTTGTGCTTTTGCGGCAGGAAGGATGCTGATGTAAAAGTAAACATCAAGCCATCTAGGTGACAAAGCAAGCCGACTCCTGCTCCGAGCAGCTCTCTCCTCAGCTCCTTGCCGGCTCACTAGTGAATGAAAAATGCGTGTGGGCAAATCGAGAGGCAAAAACAAAGGAGAAAAAGGAAACAGGCGCCCATCTTCAAAGCCAGGTGCACTGGGTAGGTCTGACTTTGGATTCTCCAAGCAAAATTTGCACGAAAGATTGACTCTGTCCTTTGGCAAAGGAAATTCATTTTTCTTTAGCAAAAGAGGAGCATCTTTAACATGACTGCCCTCCGGCAGTGGAGGCTGCCGAAGCAGGTTCACAAACTGGCCTCCCTGTAACTGAAGAATGGCTTGAAGACAAAAGGCTCACGTTCGCATCAGCCTTATGGAAAAAGTACTGAGCACCTGAACAAAAGGACATAGGAAAATCACCGGGAAAGGCAGAGGAGGGAGAAGGAAAACCCAAAGACGGACTTACACGAAGAGAATCACTCAGCTGCCCGACACAACAACGCCCGACACAGCAACGGTGTTCCAGCTACAAATAAGTTGAGTCACATCATTGAGAAGGGGTGCCTTATTCCTGCCCCATTCAGCTCTGATAATAGTGTCGCAAACAAAGGGACACCATGTGCCATAAGGGAGCCTTTTGCACCAGAAAGACATGGGCAGCATGGGTGGTGCAAGGTCAGGAAGCTAAAGTGATTAAGGTGGAAAGGGTGCACTGAAGAGAAAGGGAGAGGTGCGACATCCACTGTCAGTGGGAAGCTGCCATCGGCTGCCTGCCGTGGAAATAAGGCCTCGCCATGGCATGTGGCTCAGAGCAATGGAGTTAAACTCACACATGGTAGTTTTGTCAACCCAGGGTTTCAACAAGAGCTCCTTCACTGTCTAAATGTGAAGAGGCCCCTCGCTCAAGGCAAGGCATCTGGTGCAAAAAGAACTGGTCTTAGGTCTTGGTGACATTTGACCCTTCATTCTAACCTACAATTTTATGGTGCAAGTGAGGAGCAAAAACGTGTTATCTCCTTGAACCATGTGTTGTACAGGCCTTAACGTGAAGTTGAGTGTGAAGAGCTAAGTAAACAAATAGGTACAAGTGACATGGTTGGGGCCAGATCAAAGGTCTCTGGGTGCATCTTTCCCTGTCCATCATTATTTGGAACACTGTAGTTGGCGTGACCGCTAACAAACAAGATCCAGATGGCTGAGAAAGAGAAACATAGTAGCTCATCCGTGCACTTTCTGGAGACTGTGTACGTGAATCCTGAGGATAAGGCAGCAGCCCTCTGGTGAGGACGGCGCGCGGACATGAGGCTGGGTGAACAGAACATTGGGAGCGTACACAGGTAGACACAGCTACATGCAGCCCCAGGTTGGGGCCCCAGATGGGAAGACCACACTTCTATCTCACTACCTGTATACACTGCCATGGCAGTGTCCAATCATCCCTGGATACAGCAGGTTAAACGGATCACCAGGAGTCCCTGAGACAGTTCTAACAACGTCTGGGCCCCTAATGTTGTCCCGCATCAAGACTGCATCCAGAAGGCTCCCTTGGGCCACATCGTGAACAGAGGGGGAATAAGTCACCCCTTCTCAGTTATACGACTCGACTTTGCTTGTAGCCGGAACTCCGCTGCTGTCTCGGGCAGTGCAGTCCTGGGCAGCTTAGCAATTCTCTTCTCTTCACATGTGTCCGGCCCTGGGTTTTCCCTGCTCCCTGCCTCAGCTACCACCCACCTCCCCACTTCCTCCTTTCTCTACGATTTCTGAAAAATGCTATGAACTGGCAATGACAACGGAAAGAGAGTAGTCGGGGACCAGCCTCCCCTTCATCTCGTAGAAGCTGTTGCCTTCCCTGCAACACTGCGTGGCCAGTGTCAGCTGGCCTGGCTCTCCCTGACCGTGTGTGTATGTAGAGGGTGGCGTCTGGCGAGCTGAGCAAACAGCTCTCACGTGAGGAGATATGCCAGTTCCGGCCCGACAAAGGAGGGAACAACCCAGCAAGAGCAGACCGGCGTGCAGCTAGGCCTTTGCTGCTGATCCGGGGCAAGGTCCTGGAGCTCAAGGCAGAGTGAGCCAGGCCCCGAAGCCTCCCCAAGCAGGGCTCCCCTGGCAGGGCTCACCTGTGCGTGGAGCGCCCCCAGGGCCCGAGGTGACTCTGACAACAGGACCCCAGGATGTGGCCAACCCGACACAGCCTTCCACCCCAGGACTCCACCCCGGCAGGCGAGGACCTCCTCCCGGACCCAGCTCTGCCTCCAACTGTGCCACGCGGCCCACCAGGCCAGGGAGTGCGTGTGGAGACCCGGAAAGCAGGGAGGGACTCGGGGCAAGTGGCCGCATTAGCGAGGAGTCTGGGGAGACCGCTCGCTGCAGTTTCCGTTTGCCTGGGACAGCGAAGCCCAAGGAGACCAGAGGCAGGAGGCGGCGGGGCGGGCGGCGGAGCGAGGCCCCCCTCCACCACCCTGGCCCTGGATTTGCGCTCAGTCTTGCGGCAGCTTTTATTCCGGCCTCGAAGCCGCGGGCACGCCGGCGGGTAGAAGGCCTCCTGCACACAAAGATGAGCGCGGCGGTTGGGAGGGGCCCGACTGCTCCCGGGGCGGAGGGTCAAAGGCCACGCCTGCAGGAAGGCGATTCGGGTTGCTCCCCCACCCTCGCCCCCCCACGCCCGTCACGGGAGGAAAATGTCCGTGCGGCTGCGAGCGCCGGCGGCGGGGAGGAGGCCGCGCGGGGCGGGGAGGACCCCGCGGGGGACCGAGGCCGGGAGAGAGAAGGCCCAGCGCGCCCCCGGGCGCCCCGCCCGCCCCCCGGTGCGGCCCGCGGCGCACGCGGCACGACCACGCGGGGTCGCCCACGCAGAGCGCGCTCCCACCGCCCCGCGCCCGCCGGGGGCCGCAAACCGAGGGGGCCGCAAACCCGCGACGCCCGCGCGGCCCTCCCTCACCTCCTCCCCCTCGCCCCTCATTTCCCAGGCGCCCCCGACACCGCCTTCTCGCACCAAGAACCCCCGCCCCCACTCGGGGCCCTCCGCCGCTCCCCTCAGTCACACGGGAGCCCCTCCCCCACCTCGACCCAGACCCGACCCCCACTCACCGAGCAGCCCCGGGAGCGGGCGGGCGCGGGGCGCGGGGGCGGCGGGCGGGGCGCGCGGCAGCAGCAGCAGCAGCAGCAGCAGCAGCAGGAGCGCGAGCGGCGGCCCCATGTCGGCGGCCCTCAGTCCATGGCGGCCGCCCCTCCCCGCGCTCCCGGCGCTGCCGCGGCTTCAGCACCGGACAGCGCCGCCGGCCCCGCCCAGACACGCCCGGCCCCGCCCCCGACACGCCGCGCGTCCGCCCGCCGGCCACGCCCCTCCCCGCCCCCCGCGGGGCGCGGTCCGCGAAACGTGTTCCGGTTTTCCTGGCCCCCAACCCCGCCGCGTCTTCGCGGGCGCCCAGCACCCCGTGCCCCGCCCCTGGCCACCTGCTGCCCTGTGGCAGCCGAGCCTCCCTGGTCCGCCTGCGTCCCACGGCTTCCTCGACACCTCTGCCCCTGCGGGCGCCCAGCCCCCGCCCACCCCGTACCCCACGCCGGCCCACGGCCTGAGTCGGAAGCGCACCTGCAGCGGGCAGTGCGGGCCTCCCCAGGAAGGGGCTGCAGCCGCGCAGGGTCTGCGGGTGTGGGGGGTCCTCAGTCTGGGAAGGAGGGGCTGGAGGAGCCTAACCTGCGGGGTCAGCGGGGACAGGGCCTGCGGCCCTGAACTCCAGCCAGCGGGGCCAGGATTCCACAGTGGGGACCCTGCCCTGAGGTGGGGTCAGCGGGGGTCCTTCCCTGCTCCCTGTAGCCCGCCCTCCACGGGCCACCGTCCGAGTGTCCAGCAAGGGGCGCTGGGGCCCTTGCGTTCCTCCCCAGGAGACTCCCACTCCCTGAAGACCTGGGCATAGCGCGGGGTCCCTCAGCAGATGGGGGCTGTGTGTGTGTGAGAGAGGAGGGGTGTGTGTGCGTGTGCGGGGCTGAGCTGGGTGTCCCCCGCACCCTACCCTGGCTGATCCCCTCAGTCACCCCTCTCTGCTGGCTGGTGTGGCGGACCCCAGGGTCAGCTGTGCCTACTCCTGCCGGGCCCTCATCCAGGCAGGCTTCCTGCGGCCTCTCCACCCCAGAAAAGGCTGGGCTGCCCAGACGCTGGGGCTGGGGGTGACAGCTCGGCCAGCCCACCTGCATGTGGAACTAAACACTGGGCCTGACTGTCCCACAGACCCCAGGCCCGTCCACCCCCCGACCCTGCTTGGCACCCTCCGTGCCGCAGCACCTGCGAACACTTCCTCCTCCTGTCTCCTGGCCTAGCAGGCAGGTGGGTGGGGAGTTTTATCTTCTCTTTGGCCCAACGGCCCAGGGGACCGCCCCCCAGAGAAAGCGCTGTCCACCCTGTGGGGAACCGTCCCTCCCCAGGATGCGGCAGCCGCCACCATCCATCGTGGTCCCACGGCACCCTTTCCTCCTCCTGCTGCACCCCACAAAGGGTGGCCCATCGGTTGGGGAAAAGCATTGGCGAGTGGGCTTTTCAGGGCACGACTTGTTCATTGCGTTTTTCCCCGCAGCCAGACCTGCGTTAGCACCATGCTGCTCTCCCCTCAAAGCATACGAGCCTCCCGGAGTGGACGCACTGCTGAGATGATTCAGCCCCAGACTCGTCTGAGAAAGGCTCCAAGAGGCTCATTCCTCAGCCACGCTGAGCACCCCGCCATCCGCAATGGAAGCCCATGGGGCTGACCCCAAACGTGCGCTCTGGGCATGAGACCCACCCCGGTGAAGGCCTGAGGCTGACAGGACGTCTGTCCTCTGATGTCCACAGAGCTGACTGGTGATACGTTTGCTGCCGGAAACAACAGGAAAAGACAGGGAATAAGACCGGGGTGGGCTAGAAGGTAGAGCTCATTCATGACAGGCTGTTAAGAGATTCAGAAGCACGAGGGAGGGGCGGGAAACCGCCCAGCAACGTCAGTCCGTGTGATACCGAAGGGCCTAAATCCACCTCTTGTAGACGCAGGTCTCCGTCGTCAGATACCTGCCTGACAGGCAAATCCGAGGGCATTTACAGGTTGGCCTTGGTGAAGGACCCAGAGGAGCCAGGCCCCTCCTGAGCCCGCGCCCTGCAGGACTGTTGCCGCTTGGGGCTGTGGGGCTCCTTCCCGGGCATCGATAGATACACGGGCCCCAGGAAGAGCCCGGAGGGTTTCGTTCTTTCCTTATTTGCCTGGCTGCTGCTGACGGTGGCTTCCGGAACCACGTCCTGCGTCACCCCTGGGCCCCAGCTCCAGGACTCTGTCAGTCACAGCACAGTCAGAGGGCAACACCCCAGAAAGGGAAAGTGGGGAACCAGAGGCACAGGAGGGACCGCAAGGAAATCGTAGCAACAGGGTGTGGGGGGAAGCACAAAACCCACAAGGAGGTGCAGGAGGTTGCCCGGCTCGGAGCCGAGCAGAGCGTGCTGGCCTCTGCTTTGCCTGCCACGCGGCCGAGTTCTGTTGACGGGACAGAGGACGCTCACGGGGGGAGAACTGGAGCGTGAGGAAGGAAGGAAAGGAAATCTCACGCGGGAAGGACAGGGCCGTTCCAGAGGCAGCCCAGATTTCTGATGGGCGGGAGGGCTGTGCACGGCCCTTTCCCGAGTTCCGGCCGGGTACGTGGGCATATGGTGGGAATCCCCAGTGCTGGGCCCCGACACGCACGTGTGCGTGTGTGTACACAGGAGCGTGTCTGTATGCGTGGGTGAGAACATGTCTGAATGCTGCACAAGGCACGGAGACACATGGATCTGTCCACTGTGTGCACGGCATTCAAACCCAAACACATGCTTATTCCTCCCTGAGCCCTGTGCGTGGGGCCTGGGTGCCTCCTGCATGGATTGATGCTTTGTGCCTTTCTCCTTACGAAATCATTCAGTCCGTTACTGTCACCCTTGCCGATACGTACGGTAGGCAGCCGTAGCATGCCAGGGTCTGTATGTGATGCCATCCTGTGGCTCACGGTGAGAACATAGTTGCAGCCACAGGTCAAGGAATGACTCTTTCAAGGAGATTTTCAAGACCCTTGAGCCATGTGTCCCTTCAGGGGCCTCCTGTCCACCTGAGGGGGGAGCAGAGCGAAACTCCCAACGAGGACACAGGTGGGGCTCAAATCCCAGCCCTGTGTGCACCAGCTCTGCGGCCTTCCTGCTCCTGAGTGGTGACAGGTCAAACCGTTGGCAAACCTGATGGTTTTGACTGTCAGTGCTCTGGATTACCTCGGGGCTGACCAGAATATCTGTGACATCTCATTAGGACCAGAAAGTATTCAAAATGGGGGAGCTGGGCTGCCACTCTCTGTGCTGAAAAAAACTGCCCAGCGGCAGGTGATTCAACTGGGGCAGTGGGCGTGGGAGCCGGCGGCAGACAGGCTCAGACACAGATGCCGAGGATTTTACCGCGTCAGCAGCACCGCCTGTGTCCTCATGTCGGTGGACGCCCGGTGTGCTAGGCTGGAATGCCCATTGGATTTCCACTTGATCAGGACATCTGATGGCCCCAGTTCCACCCAGGAGGGAAAGTGGGCTGCCAGACCCCAAGGAAAGGGGCCTCTAATGGGCCCTCGGCTGCTAGCCTGTGACGTTCACGGAGCCCCTTCTAGAGGGCTCCCCATCCCACTGCTGCAGAGGCCAGGACCCCACGTGGCTGCCCTCACTCAGCACAGGGACATCGCCCGCCACCCCCTACTCCCGAGTACACCGTGCCTCCCTTTTTCTCCCCGGGGTGACAGCTCTGTCCCACACCGAGTGCCGCCTGACTCCAGGGCACAGCCCAGAGCGGGGAGGGAGGAGCTGCACCCCAAAGCTTGGAGGAATCAGGGTGAACATTCAATTGCAGGACACTGAGAGGATTCTGGAGACCTGGAGGATGGAAATCTCAAGGAGGGCCTCCCCACTGGGAATGGAGACCCCCTGCCCACCCCACGAAGGGACCCTTGCCTGTTCGCCAGGAGACCCTGCTTCTACTCCGTGTGTGATGACGGAGCGGAGGGCTTTGTGAGTGGGTGGGCAGGAAGGGGTGGGGGGGACTAGACTGGAGGCGCGTCTTTATTCTTTCCTCTTCTGCCACACTGTCATCACACACGCAAGCGTCGGCGATACAGCGTTCAGTTCTGCGTGCCTTAAACCTGCTCCCCTCGTGAAGCCCCGGCGCCCCACCACTCCGCATCTGAGCAGCCCGCTTGGTCCCCCGTGCACATGTGTAGGGACTTCTCTAGGGTGTATGCCTACAGCAGGAGGGTCTGAACTATTTTGACCCAATAAAAATGGAATTATATTTTTTCACAAATTGGATTATTTCACCCATCAAGTTTGACACAAGATAAAAGAAAACCCGACTATCCTAAAAACGTACATGTAAATTAAAAAGCCAATTAACCTCTTCCCACAAAGGGAAACAAACGCCAAGCTCCATTTTAGAGTGCTACAACGAATCCAAGGAACTACTTCTCATCTTGCACAAACTCTTCCAGGAATACCAAAAGACAGAACACTCCTCAGTTCATTTTATGAGGCTTGCCTATTCTTGAAACTAAATCAAACAAGGAAAGGGCAAAAAAGAAAAAAAAAAATTCACCAATACAAAGTACGGCTTAGTTAATTAGCAAAGATGTTTAGATAGCTTTATGTTCAAAACCAGCTAAGTAATCAACCCCCCACCTCCCAGTCCTCGGATATCCCTCGGTAAAACCTCGCGCCAAATGCTCACGACCACGGTGCACAGTCCATTTAGGCACCTTCTTCGAGAAACAGAGGCACTGAGACATTGGCACTTCTTTCCTTCCTGCTGGGGGGCTGAGACAGAACATGCGTGCGTTTGAAGCAGCACCCCAGGCGGCAGGATGCTGACGGCCTCGACCTGGGCCGTGGTCGTCGGGATCTGAACGTGGAGACTCTGGCAACGGGGGTGGTGACGCAGGACGATGCAGCCAGGGAGCCGGGGGCCAGTCCTCCGTCAGCCGGGACAGCTCTCGGAAAGAAAAGGTGGTTCAGCTTCAGGCTGCATGACTGGATCTGTGTCCTGGCACTCACAGCCACAGGGCCCCGCGTGTGGCCCTTCCCTTCTCCCCGCACCCACCCAGCCGCGCTCCCTGCGCTTTACACCTCTGCCCCTGGTAGAAAGGCAGGCCCGCCCAGAACTCAGCCCTCGTTCCTACAGGGGAGAACTTGTACTAATATTTTTAAATCAAGTAGACAAACAGGTGTTGTCATTGCTTTATTACTCATAGCTTGCAAGCAATATTATATATAAAGGTCATTTTTAAAACAACTGGGTTTGCTAGAAAGGTGTCTTTTTTTTTTCTTTGCACTGTGGGTTTCTGCACCATTCATACCTGGAGCCTGTTACATAAATATATCATTTATGCAGGCGCTGGGCAAAAATGTAAGAACCTTTGAGTTTTCTACTCATACCCACCCCAAAATAAATCCTACCCCTTCTCTACTATATGGGTTATTAACATTATAAACACTAGGAAAATACACATTCATCTAGCTTGCTGCAAGTCCTTTTTCTCTATTTTTAATGGCCAAGATGTTGGCTTGGTTATGAATTCAAAAGTGCTCCCAAAGTTCTTGATGATGATTCATAGAGAAACCTGAAACACAGAGAAAGAATTAGCTACCGAAAAATGTGACTGAATCATGCAAATTTACATTTCACAGAATAAATCTAAAAATGGTTTGCAACAGAGTACACTTAAAGAGAAAACTGAAGTAATCGCTGTTTCTCAAAGGTAAATGGAGCTTTATGGATCGCCATCAGCAGAAACCTTAGCGCGACACACGGCACACGGACAGAACCATCCGTGACCGGAGGCGTCCTCTGTCCCCAAGGAACACGAACAGAAGACCCTCTCAGTGAAAGGTGCTCGCCTGGCCGTGCTTCCTCTTTCACTCACAAGGACTCTCCTCTAGGAGGATCCAGACTGCTGCGCAGACGCACGGCAGGCTCACGGGTACGGCCGGACGCCCCCTCTTCCCACGCCCACAATCGCTAGCTCGTCTCCCTCCTTCGCGAGAGCACAAGGTAAACGACAACCATTAACCCCCATGACGCACTGTTGCGAGCATGCTCACTCGCTTCCTGCACACGCACACACACCTCACTTTCTCATCCCACCCCCTGCACACCTGTCCCCCGGCGAGACTGGCTGGGCAGCCCGGCACCCACTTCCCCTCCTTCTCCATCCCCCGAGCTCCCCTCAGAGGGTGTGCGGGCCAGCCAACCTTTGAATTCCTGCCAAGACAAACCTCAACCTTTATCCCAAACGGCCTCTCAGCTTGATTCACTCTTCAGCCTGGAGCTGTTGTGGGCACTCAGGTCTGCCCGTGTCCTGCCCTGTCCAGTATCAACCCAAGCATGGGGTAACTTTACATTTTCTAGTAGCCACGTTCAAAGAGGTGAAAAGAATGGGGGAAATTCGTCTTAAGACAGTTGGCCCTTGAACGACGCAGGGGTTTGGGGCAACGCGACCCTCCACAAAGTTGAAAATCTGCGGATAACTTAGTGGGCCCTCTGGGAATGCAGCTCTTCCATATCTGCGGTTCTGCACCCGCAGAGTCACCCAACGACGACGGTGCAGTCCTGGGCTATTTACTATGGAAAATGTCTGCATTTAAGTGGGTCCACACAGTTCAGACCTGTGCTGTCCAAGAGTCAACAGTGTATTGTATTTAACCCCACACACCAAAATAAGTCAACCTGTAACCAACACAAAAACATCACCAACGTATCTCACAGCCCTTCTGCACACCAGCCGCAGAGCCTGTGGGTCCTCACACCTGGGCCACATCTCGAGTCACACTCACTTGTTCCACTCGTCACAAGGGGCCCCGTAGGAGCCAACACAGATCCAGAAAAGTTTTCATATTTTTCTCTTTGTCTCAAAATTCAGGAATTTTATTCAGACTTATGTGTGATATTTTTTCATCAGTCCCATCTAAACTTTAGTTAAAGAAACAACAACAGGGTGTCCCACGTGGCACAGTGGTAGAGAATCTGCCTGCTAATGCAGGGGACACGGGTTCGAGCCCTGGTCTGGGAGGATCCCACATGCCGCAGAGCAACTGGGCCCGTGAGCCACAATTACTGAGCCTGTGCGTCTGGAGCCTGGGCTCCACAACAAGAGAGGCCGCGATAGTGAGAGGCCCCCGCTTGCCACAACTAGAGAAAGCCCTTGCACAGAAACGAAGACCCAACACAGCCAAAATAAATAAATTAATAAACTCCTACCCCCAACATCTTCAAAAGAAAAAAAGAAACAAAAAAGAAACAAGAACAAAAAATGAATCTTTAAAATTGCGTATCTCTTTGGCTCCAGGAAATCCTCTCCCGTCGGCGGCTGGATCGCTGCTTCCCTGGGTCTCTCCCTGGTCTGCTTCCCCCAGGACCCTCCTCATCGGTGTCTGTCCTGCTCGGGGGCACCCTCCACGGCGACCTTCTGGACCACCTGGGAGCTGAGGCTCCAGTGCCTCAGCAATGTTTCCAACTCAAAGGTTTTTAGTTCCAGATCATTCTTTTGGGCTACGATTGATTTTTCTTTGAAGACTCTTGTCATTAAGGGTCTGGCTGGCCCAGCACTGCTGCTTTACTAACAGTTGTCCTGTTTCTCTCTCACCGCTCCACTGCCGCACGTGTGCAGTCATGTTTTGTCTGCGCCCCACGGACGCCTCAGGCTGAGCAGAGACGTCAGACGGTGGGAAGCACGAAGCCTACGGAAGCCGCCCCATCACAGCAGCGAGCAGGTGTCTGCATCCGGAGAAGCGCCAGGAGACTCGGACGCTCCCCATCCCTTCCGGTCTCCCGGCATCAGTGCCCGACGGCACCACCCTTCTGCATCAGCTCTTCGAGAGCCATAGGCTAGGACGCTTGCAAGGGCCGACATGCCAGCCAGGCCCCAGCCCCCTGGTGGCCAGAGGGAGGGAGCACTGTCCCACCCAGGAAACGAGACAGAGGGACACAGGACACGGTAAGTCACCAACGCCCCAGAATCTAAGACTTATTTGTAATCACTCAAAAATATTGTCTCCTTATGTAAGAATTTTAAAACCCTTAAAGAAAAATGTTAGGTTACCTTGGCAAAAGGACTTATTAAATTACTTACTAAAGGGTAATCAGCCTCTCATGCTGGCCTAAGTCCAGTCTGAGACTCTGGTCACCTCTGAACCGAGCACCAGGCCAGTCCCGGGCTGCCGGGCAACCTGACTTCTCCTTCCAAGGCCAGAAACCGAGGCTGAGAGGCAAAGCAACCTGCCTGGGACCCCAGCATCAGCAAAGGTGCGGTGGGTGCAAGCCAGGCCTCTGACTCTACCCCACGGGGCTCGGATGCCAACAAGCTCTTCCGCTCTCCTGTGACTTTGGCCACACTCTCCTATTACCTGGGGAGAGGGTTGGATACACTGTGTAGACCAGAGGGACCAGAATGATTAAGGGGCAAAATAAATGAGCACACAATCGCAGAGCTGGAAGGGACAGTGGCAGCCCTGCTCCAGGGTCCCCCATGTCGCCCACTGGGCTCTGATTCCCCACGACCCGCCCACCTCCAGCTCCTACGGCCCGAGGTCGGCCGTGCTCACGGCTGGAGACGCCAACACAGGAGAGGCACAATATCAGCCTTTGGAGAAAAACAATCGGTAAGATAAGCAACGTATGTTTTCTAATTAAAGAAGGGTTTTATTTACGAGTAGTTTTTAATTATCCACACCAAGGTCCCTAGGTTTTGATGCATGCTTCTACATGAGCTACAAAAAGCATCCAGCCTCAAATTCATTTTTTTAAAAGACTATGAAAATTACATGCAGTGGAATAAGGTGATATTACGTATCAATACTTGATAATAAAAAAGAGGCCACTGTTTCAGGGAACTCCTTTGCTTCAAGTCTAATCACAAGGTTTAACGCTGGGGATGCACACACACCACCAAAGCTGCCAAAACACAGTTAATGCTGGTAATTAGAGCTTGCTTATAATATGATTCCAGTTCACTTAGTGGGAAAAATTCATGATATAACACAAACCTTAAGAAATAATCTCTAATTATAGTGCTACTCATATACTATGTTTTTGTTTTTGGTTTTTTTTTTTGCGTTACGTGGGCCTCTCACTGTTGTGGCCTCTCCCGTTGCGGAGCACAGGCTCTGGACGCGCAGGTTCAGCGGCCACGGCTCACGGGCCCAGCCGCCCCGCGGCACGTGGGATCTTCCCGGACCGGGGCACGAACCCGTGTCCCCTGCATCGGCAGGCGGACTCAACCGCTGCGCCACCAGAGAAGCCCCTCATATACTATGTACGAAAGTATTAAAGGTGACACTCTTTGACACTTAAATGCATGAGTGCATTGGTGAATGCATGCTGTTGCTCCTGAGAAAACAGTCTGGTTTACACAATTTACAGAATTTACAGAGCGCTATGCCAGGTGAGGCACTGAGAGTGCAATGAGACAGCACCCAACAGACCAGTCAACAAAATACTAATAACCCTGCTACAGAGAAAGCTAGTGTATTTGTTAAGAAAACATTCACTTCTAAATTAATGCCCCGTTTCCTAAAATATTCATTGGACCAAAGGGTCCCAAGAGTCTTAAAGATGCAGACTTGCCTTAACGCCACTATGCCAACAAAAATAAATAATATTCTAAAATAGAGTCTTAAATCTTAACTGCTTATCTTCCATTAGATTGATTTTTTTTGTTTCATCAATTTTTTTTTAGGTTCTTCTTTTTTTTTTATTTTCCAGACACTGGTTTTTGTACAGTGTGCTTCTTGCATATTTAAGTAAGAAGCCAGTATTTCAGTCTCTACCTATTTACTTTTTTAGGATGTTTCCTCCTTAAAGGCAAGAACTGTTTCTTGCCATCTGTGTATCACCTTAGCACAGAAAACTACATAGTTGTAGAAACAATGAAGAAACAAAATATTACATGCCCTGCATTTAATTTCTATGAATATCCTTTTCTTTTCCATGGAGTAAGTTCCGAACTTCTAAGGCCTTTTTTTCTGTCAATGTAACTAACACAATTCAAGTACTCGCCTTGAACCTCTGTACAAGTGCAAACGTCCCTCTTTCCTTACACCCTCAGAGCAGTTCATACCATTCTCTTCCAAAAAACTGTCCTTACAGATGGTATTTCTAACAGAGAAATCTTGTAAAATGCTTGCATTTCCGAGGTTATGACCATGTCCCATGACAATAACCTATTATTCACCTAGTTTGTAATTCTGAGGGCCTTATTTAGTATTTGCACTGAGCTGTGTTTTCAGAAACATACGAACACTCCTCAGTTTCCTCCAGATTAGAAGTTCACTTCCCTCTTCCTCACATACCTAGAAATTAAACAAGTTCGTAACCCTAGAGTCTGTTGGGTTTCTCCCTCAAAGACCCTTCCTAAACTGCATAGGAAATAGTCAACAGTCTCTGCAGTAAAGCCTGTAATCGAACGCATGTCCTTGGCTCGCGGACGAGCAAGCCCCCGCTCCAGGGCCCCGCTGGGGCTCATGAGGCACAGCGCCAGCCCCGGCAGCAGGGGCGCCGGAGGGCTTCCCACAAGACCCAGCCTTCTGCGGGGGGCGCGGGCAGCAGAGGCAGCACCCAGGCCCCACGGGGCGGCTGCCTGACCCGTGGGGGGCTCGTGGGCTCAGCAGCTCCCCCCGCACCTCCCCATGGACGGGCCCCGCCCCCTGGAGGCTGGGCAGCCAGCGGTCCCCCCGGAGGCCTCAGGACTTCCCCACCCCGGGAGAGGCTCAGCCTGGGGTATGCGTCCTCCCTAGGGGTCGTGCTGCTCGCATCCGCCGCTCCCCCACCCTTCACAGTTCGCGCGACCCTCACGAGCCCCCGTCCATTGCACCAGCGCCCTGATGGGAGCTCCTGACTTGGAGCTTACACTGTGCCGTCACTGTGGGGTTTCCGCCTCCTGACGAAGACACCACGAACGCTCCAGAAACGCTCACTGACGGAGGCTGAGGAGCCGTCTTCATACCTGACAAAATGGCTTCTACGGAGCAAAGCGTTACTGGAGAAGAAGCGGGGCCCCTCATAAAAATAAAAGGGTCAATCCATCAAAAAGATATAATAGGTCTAAAATCATACGCTCCTAATATCAGGATTACAAAATATATAAAGGAAAACCCCTCTGTCAAAAATGGACAGATCGGGCTTCCCCGGTGGCGCAGTGGTTGGGAGTCCGCCTGCCGACGCGGGGGACGCGGGTTCGCGCCCCGGTCCAGGAGGATCCCACGCGCTGCGGAGCGGCTGGGCCCGTGAGCCATGGCCGCTGCGCCTGCGCGTCCGGAGCCTGTGCTCCGCGACGGGAGAGGCCACAGCAGTGAGAGGCCTGCCTAGCACCAAAAAAAAAAAAAAAAAGGACAGATCCAGCAGGCAGAAAATTAGTAAGGACAAGCTGAACTCAACACCATCAACCAACAGGATACAACTGACATTTACAGATTCCTTCACCCTACAACAGCACAACGCACATTCTTCTCAAGATCTCATGGAACATTCACCAAGATAGCTCACATATTAGGCCATAAAACACACCTTAATAAATTTAAAAGAACAGAAACCCATACAATGTCTTCTCTCAGACATTAAACTAGAGATCAATAGCAGAAGAATAACTGTAAAATTGAGAGATTCAATAACACACTTCTTTTTTTTTTTGCGGTTCACGGGCCTGTCACTGTTGTGGCCTCTCCCGTTGCGGAGCACAGGCTCCGGATGCACAGGCTCAGCGGCCACGGCTCACGGGCCCAGCCGCTCCGTGGCATGTGGGATCCTCCCAGACCAGGGCACGAACCTGTGTCCGCTGCATCGGCGGGTGGACTCTCAACCACTGCGCCACCAGGGAAGCCCTAAATAACACACTTCTAAAGAACACATGCGGCAAAGAAGAAATCTCAAGAGAAATTTTAAAATATTTTTAACTAAATGAAAACATAACATCAAAACTTGTGCCATGCAGAAAAGCAGTGCTTAGAGGGTAATTTACAGCACTGACTATTAGAAAGGAAGAAACATCTAAAATCAGTAATCTAGGCTTCCGGAAACCAGAAAAATTTTAAAAGAGCAAATTAAATCCGAAGCAGGCAAAAGAAAAGAAATAATAAAAATTAGAAAAACAGAAATTAATAGAGAAAATCAATGAAACCAAAAGCTGGTTCTTTTAAAAGATCAATAAAACCAATAAGCCTCTAGCCAGGCTGGGAAAAAAAAAAAAAAGAGGACACAAATTACTAATATCAGAAATGAAAGAGAGTACATCACTACAGATCCCATGGACATTAAAAAACAGACAATTAAGGAATACTATATCCACAAAGTTGACAACCTAGATGAAATGGACCAAATCCTTGAAAGGCACAATCTGCCAAAACTAACTCAAGAAGAAACAGACAATCTGAATAGGTATCTATTAAAAAAAATTGAGTCAATAATTAATAACCTTCCAAAGTAGAAAGCACCAGACCCAGATGGATTCACTGGTGAATTCTAACCAAATATTTGAGAAAGAAGCTATACCAATTCTTTACAGTCTCTTTCAGAAGACAGAAGAAGGGAAGGAATACTTCCTAAGTCATTCTATGAGGCTAGCAATTCCCTAGTAGCAAATCAGACAAAGACATTACAAGAAAAAATAACTACAAAACAATCTCACTCATGAGCATAGATGCAAAAAATACTTAATAAAATATTAGCAAATTAAACCCAACATTGTATTAAAAAATTATACACCATGACCGAGTGGGATTTATCCCAGGTATGCAAGGCTGGCTCAACATCTGAAAATCAACTAATGTAACCTTCCACATCAACAGGCTAAAGAAGAAAAATCCTATGACCCTGTCAGTAGATACAGAAAAAGCATTTGACAAGATCCAACATCCACTATGATAAGAACTATCTGTAAATTAGGAATAGAGGGGAACTTCCTCAACGTGATAAAGAATATCTACAGCTAACACTGTGCTTAATGGTGAGAAATGGGAAGCTCTCCCACTAAGATCATGTACAAGACAAGTATGTCCTTTCACCACTCCTTTTCAACATTGTACCAGAAGCCCTAGCTAATGCAATAAGACAAGGAAAGAAAGGTATACAGATTGGTAAGGAAGAGATAAAACTGTCCTTGTTCATAAGTTAGCAATTTAGGATTTTGAAAGCCTTTCTCCAAAGGAGAAAGTACCTATGGAAAGTGGCTTATTTCCCAGGCATATATAAAATGAATTACCTGGTTCAAAGCTCTGTAACACTTAACTGTATGGTGTTCAGAAAACAGCAGGAAAAACACTATTTCTGTGGCTGGTCTGAGAGTCAAACACAATTCAGAAAAGAATCTACAGGAAATTGCACAGCATGTCAAAAACATTATACAGCAGCAAAAACACCTTGGCTGGAAAAATAGCCCAATGAACACATTCTTAGACAGCAGTCCCTGCAGCAGCAACAGGCTACCTGGAAAGTAGAAAACAGTGCATATTTCTTCAGTCTCTGGAGGGACCTTTCCCATTGCCAACATGGATACTTGTAAACTGGTAATTATAACCCAGGAATGAATGTTCATGGTTTCAAAAATACAGCAAACCACCAAATATAATTTGTCTAGGTTTAAAACCATATAGAATGATGGGACTTCCCTGGTGGTCCAGTGCTTAAGAATCTGCCTTCCAATGCAGAGGCCACAGGTTCGATCCCTGGTCGGGGAACTAAGACCCCACATGTCACGGAGCAGCTAAGCCCACGCACCACAACTACTGAGCCCACGCGCTCTGGAGCCCGTGCACCACAACTAGAGAGAAGCCCGCAAGGAAAGATCCCACGTGCTGCAACTAAGATCCGACACAGCCAAAGATAAATAAATAAAAGATAAAAAATAAAATAAAATAAAACCATATAGAATGAGTTTGTACACCCTTCCTTTTCTAGGGCAGAATCTTGCAAGTGACAGTTTTGTTTTTGTTTTTAAAGACAGAATGAGGAAGTAATTAAAACATATGCTCAAGGGGTCTTGCCAACAGAAACACTTCTATCCCTTCAATCCCCAGTTTCTACCTGGCTGTAACTAGCAGCAATGAAAACGTGATCTAAAACATACCTAAGGAATAACTAGCAGTGTTCAGATAATCACACCTGGTGGGTATCTAGTGCTTTACCTTTCCAAGCTATCCTCTTCCAAAGTAATTTCCATGAAGGTCTTCAGTTTTCTGTGAACAGTAGCTGCAACACCCATCACTTTTGAACTCTTATGTTTACCTGTTAAAGACAGAAAAATATTGAACACAACCACACAAAAAGCACACACACTCTTGTCAATGCAGGTTCAATTTCAGTAAGACAGAGCCTCCTCCCCTCCCCTCTGAGTCAGTGCATATATTGACCTGCGGAACAGTAATGATCCCTTTACAGGGATGTTAGAAGATCCAGTGAGTGATTACAAAACGCCTCATTGGCTCTGAGGTCGTTCCCGAGGCCGTGATCCGTGAGTTCTGTCCATGCCACCAGACCTGATGCTCACCAACACCTTCAACAGTAACGGAACTAACACATTTCAGAGCCATCATCTGTTTGGCAAATATTTAAGTACCTATTAACTACACAGCGGTCGTCTGCACCCCAACCTCCAGCCTCACACCGTCCACATGGAGGACGTCCCTCTTCCTGCGGACGGACGTCTCCCCAGGACACACTGCCCCAGGCAAGTCTTTCCTGATGCTTTGTCAAACTAGTTACAAATGCCTGTCATGAATCTACAGCCATACTATGCATTCATGCTTATGGGGAAAGCTTGTTTTGAGAGGAACACTCTATGAATAACATCTTAGAAAATAATTTCAACATTAGTTAAACTGGTCAAAAAATATAGAAACTTAACAGTAGTCCATCTGCAGGGACATTACCATATTTTACACTTAGGTAAGCATTTCATAGGTATCTCCAATTATTTTTCCAATACTATTTCAACTGGCTGGGATACCCAGAATAGGCACAGTTAAAGCTAAGCAAAAGACAGATACATTAAATATTAATACCAAAACACACCATCATTAGCAAAAATGAATTCAGATTTTAAAATGTACATGACAAAGGTAATAAATGACAAATCAATAGAAATTTAGTCTAAGGCACAGAGAGGGAGATGTAATGGGTCCAGTGGGGAAAGTGGACAGGAGCTGCATTAAGAAGCTACCATTATTCAAGCTGGTACAGGGCAGCTACATGGCAGACTCCCAGACAGACGGCACACGTGCAGCGCGTGGAGAGCTTGGGGGAAAGTGCCGTGAGAGCCCAACTAGCAGGGGATTCACTCCCAAACATTCCACAACAGTTCTGTGTAAGATGCACCCAGCAATGTCCCAGACGATACCATAGAAAATTTAACCAACCTTTATTAATAACCAAGATAATGTGCGTAACCGCTGTGAGACACACGATGCCTTCAATATCATCAGAAATAACACATGCCTTCAACTCATCTAAAAATGACCTGCAAGAAAGTAAAAAACAACTGAAATTCCTCTATAGTATACCTTAATACTTTGTAGAAAGAGAAATATCGCCAAGATTCATCAACCACCATGAATTCTAGTTTTTAGGTAACACGGGAAGCTGACTGAACTCTTCCCATACACTTCGCTGTAAGCGTGCCAGATCATACAGGTGAGACACTAAAATCAGAAGGCGTTGCTAGAAAGAGAACAGGGTTGCTCTGGTTAGTGAATAAAGCCACTCTGCATACTCGTAACGCCCACAAGAAAGATTTGAAATGCTACTGAAAGATAATTCACAGCTGTTAAAAACAATGCTTTTTGAAGTTTTCAAGGAACATATACCTACTATTAAAATTCCACAGGTATCAGGTATCTGCAAAACTATCCCTTTCGTAGCCCACCAGCCCTGCATGTGCCACAAGAGACCCTAGGAGCAGGTCAGGTGACACACAGCATGGAGAGATGAGGAACAGCTGTGTGCCGAATGAAAATCGCATGGCATTTACCCAAGTCAAGTGTTCTGAAAGTGTCCCTTGTAGGAAGTATTTCAGTGACATTAAAATTTTAAATGTTTCCCTCTAAATGAACTGTAGTTACGATAAAGCATAACCAGAGACTATTTGGATGAAAATATCTTTCAGAAAGTTAGAATTTCACTTTGTATAAGTATAATGCTGATATTTTTAATCTCTGATAAAATGAGAGGGAATTGTATGGAATGTTTTTCTCTTAGGAAAAAATGCACTTTTGAGAAATGGTGAGAGTAAAAGGAATAGAGCTAAAGTTACTGAGAGCTTACAGCCACAACAGGATTAAGAGAACAGCAAAGAAAAAGGGATTACCTGACTACGTTGGGAGATTTTATTATTATTCCTATTAAACACCTTGAAAACGGTGGAAGGGCTGAAAGACCTTCTGGGGGAGTAAGCTCTTTGCTATCAGAAACCTAAAAAAAAAAAAAAGTAAAGTCAGTAACATGAACTGAGACTGAGACTGCGCTAATCACTCATTTTACACTTCCCTGGGTTTTCTTCCAGGAACTCAAAACAATGATTTTTATTAATTGCTGCAATGCCTACCATAATTATGATTAACCTATTACTATACACAGTGGTCTCAATCAACTGGAGAGAAGAAAGAAGACATGTCACTCAACAAGCCTTCTGTCAACACCCTTTAATTAGATTACCTTCTGTAAAGAAAGTGTTTCTAAACTAAGCAAACAACTCATTACTCTTATTAGTCCAGATCAGGTTTTCTCAACTCAAACTTTTTCTATAAAGTAGTAAAATAGTAAATATTTAAAGAGTAAATATTTTCAGCTTTGTGGGCAAAACCATCTCTGCCACGACTACTCAGTTCTGCTGTTACATACAGCACAAAGCAGCCGTAGAAAAAAGGTAAATAAATGGGCTTGGTCATGTTCCAATGTAAGGGGTTTTTTTGTTTTGTTTTTTTTTCCAATATGTTTATTTACAAAAACAGACAGTGGGCCATGAAGGCCCACAGGTCATTGACGGATTCATCGTCATCAGCTATGCAGCTCACAGGCCTGAAAAGCTTCCAGTTCTCGTGCTGTGTATAGTCCAGGAATCACGCTCCTAAACCAAAATGACCTCCCTTCAAGCTTTCAGCAGGGCCTTAAATTCTATTAATGTCTCAGAATTTTGTCAACATTTTTTATATTTCTGGTTTTATAATTCAAAATTTATACAAATTATATGTTTGCATTTGTATATTTCAATGATTATCTCCTATCAGATTTCAGCTTTTCATGCTGAGAAAACATACTGAGAAAAATTATTTAACTATCTTAAGGCATTCTTCCACGCCCTCACTTGCTACCACCAGGATTCCATGCCATGAAATAGTGGTTTTTGTTGTGACCTGAATTACCATCCTGATTATGTCAATCTTGAACCAAGTAGGCTAATCATATAAAATAGGCTACTGCTAGGAAAACGGCCAGTCCTTTATAGAGCAGGGGCAAACAAACTATCTGTTTAAACTGATATCAGAGGTTCAAATTTCCTATGCTTAAAAGAAAAAGAAAAGTAAGGCTTATGTATAGCAAGGCAGGCAGAGATGTGAATTATTCCAGAAACTCAGCCCAAGAGCAGTCGTGCACGCTGCTAACCACTGACCATGGCCACCTTTGCTTGCCAGGAGAGGGGAATCTTAAGAAATGTATCAACTCGCTTAAACCTCTAAAATATGGCAACAAGAAGTATTCAAGATGCAAGGAGCAGCTTGGTTTTAAAGAAGAACGACAACATCCTTAGCACGTTTCCCCCCACGGTCACATGATTCTAAGCACAAACCAGCCACGGAACCGTGAGGCAGAGCTGCGGGAGAAGCAGACCTCCCGCTACACCTGAGTTCTGAAAAGATACTTGGAAAAACATAAAAATGTGCTGCCAGCCAAAAGCAGCCTCTTGAATAGTCAAAACGAGACACAGCAGTTTCAGGACAACACACTTCACCTTTCGGAGCCGGTGACTCATCTCGGCCACGGACGCGGCAATCAGAGTGGTGAGCACGCCCCGGTGGACAGGCGTGTCCACGTGCCAGGACTGCACGGTGCTGATAAATTCATGCAGAGGAGTCTGAACAAAATAAAGGAGCTACGAGAAACACATCAGTCATTGTCAGCGCTTAAAAGACCACTTGCAAGAATGAGGCCCCCTCCTGCGGCCCCCGGGGGCCTGGGGCCCGTTTCACCTGCCTGCCCTCCCCTCTGCAGCTGACGGGCACCACGACCAGCAGGCGACACACAGGACTGAAGCCCGCCAGGAAGGACCTTTGTGACACTCCTTCCCCAGAGCAAAGAAAAATCCCCAAGAATAGGAGTATCAGTAACGTTAATAAAGTTTTCAAAAGGGAAGATGAAGAAACATCACTGACATTAAGGGAAGACACCCACTATGAGGCCACGTGTTCTGAATGAAGCTGCACAGACAATGGTGAGAAAAGAAAAAAGTTTTGGCACAAATTCCGTAAATAGATCACAGACACTTGAACCAACTCATCAAAAACAGGACTATTGGGCTTCTCTGGTGGCGCAGTGGTTGAGAGTCCGCCTGCCGATGCAGGGGATACGGGTTCGTGCCCCGGTCCGGGAGGATCCCACGCGCCGCGGAGCGGCTGGGCCCGTGAGCCATGGCCACTGGGCCTGCGTGTCCGGAGCCTGTGCTCCACAGCGGGAGAGGCCACAACAGTGAGAGGCCTGCGTACCACAAAAAAAAAAAAAAAAAACAGGACTATTTCAAATTAACTCAAATATGAGCTAGGCTACAGAAAATATGGCCAAAAACCTTCAATTACCTCTGCCAGCTAAAACAGGATAAAATTGAAAGTTTCCATAGTTCATAAACATCCTCCCATTTAAGCATTTTTTAAATCTCTACTACTACTAACAGCTGGGCACTCACGAGCTACTGTATTCATGCTCTGCTTCTGTCCTGCTGGGCAGAGGAGCTCGCGGGCCGCTGGCCTACTGACCTGAACACACCAACACTGTCCCCAGACCGGGGGCCCAAGGTGGGCCCCTGGCCTCCCTCCACCCCAGGGAGAGGGCGGGCAGCACCAGCTGAAGGTGGCAGCTGGCAGCCACTTCCGGCCTGTGTGGCACCTCTCGCCACCCGACGGCCCCAGCATGTGAGCACGCCTGGCTCCGCGCACCCTGGTCCACCAGCTGGGTGCTGTCCCTCTAGTTCCTCTGTCCCGCCCTGGGGAGGCGCCAGTACCTGCAAGCCTTCTTCTGG
Source organism: Kogia breviceps (assembly GCF_026419965.1). Classification (NCBI taxonomy): domain Eukaryota; kingdom Metazoa; phylum Chordata; class Mammalia; order Artiodactyla; family Physeteridae; genus Kogia; species Kogia breviceps. Next base: position 630,307 of record NC_081318.1, on the reverse strand, counting down.
TTGCTTCCTGAAGCTCCGCGCCATACATTCCAACATTTGCTGAAATACTCTCTGCACCAAATCAAACAACGTTGAGACTTCTTTCTCTGAATCTGCTTTCTGCGTCAAGGAGCTTCTGGTTACCTCTTTCAGAATGCCAAGAAGTAAGGAAACATAAAAGAATCCCTTCACTGGAAAGAAAGTTGAAAAAATCAGTTATTTAATCACACAATTTAGTTGAAATTTTTACATTTTTCACTTAACACACGTATATTACGGTAACTTAAAAGAGAGTGTTACTGGTGAGGCAATACCAGGTTGGTCAGATTAATATAAAATCTAACAGACATACGTACCTACGACTTGCTCCTTTTATTAAATTTATAAAGGCAATGCCTTCAATAACAGTAACAGCCCACCTGGCTCAGGCACTAGGAAGCAATTACCTCTGTGTGGACACGTGTGGACACGTGGTTCCCGGAACACCTGTGTGGAGGATGTGTCTTACTTTCTTACACGATGGTGACGTCGCTGACAGGTCCGAGAGGACAGGCCCTCGAGCTTTCCAACTATGACCTAAGAATCTCTGAGGCCGACTCTGTTAAACCCCCAACACTGTGTAGTTTGTTGGTGTCTTTCTCTCCTTTCCTGTGTGGCAACGATTTGGTAAAATGTTCTCACAGTGTGAACGCAATTCTACAACTCATCCCGAGGACCTTCAATGTTCTTTTTTGTTTCTACCCAGACTGGCCTGTGAGCGGCGCTGCAAACAGAGCCAGCGGCCACGCCCTCCCGGGCCCCTGCCCCACGCTGCACCCAGGCTGCTCCTTGCGCTGCCCAGCACTGACTAACCTTCAGGTCTGTATGCAGCGCTGCATCCCTGCTGGACTGGGCCGGAACCATGATTCTTCCTTATGTACATTTAAAAGTATATACTATATAAACTATACATGTATATTTTTTAAAAAACCTGTCACATAGAAAAGCACAGAAATAATGTTCCTCGTTAAAAAAGATTAGTATCTAGGGGACAAAGCGTTATGACCTCTCCTACCTTACATAGGAATCATGTGGCCCTAATAGGGAAGCTCCTTGATTTATGAAAGAGATTAATAGAAATATAAGTTCTGCTTGAGACAGAAATAAGAAACTAACCCCAAATCCAAATTTATCTACTAAAGTAAGTAAAAGAAATGGTCATGTTCCAGCTGAGTTTGCCCCTCAAAAGGTGTACGGCACTGCCAGAATCAACACAAAGTTTGGAGAGTCTTTGCAAACTTAACAGAAACTTTCAAGAAACAAATCTCTGTATCTAGAAGAAGGCAGAGAGATACATTCTCCACGTATCAGTCATTTCAGTGAAGCAGACAGTGAGGCAGCAGCTCAGCAGAGGCCAACACGCTGAGGGTGACGGGGCTCTGAGGACAAGGGGGCCTGTCCCCTTGCATCCGCCCTCAAGGTCCTGGTGCAGTGGGAGAACCTCACACTAAATAGTGTCTTTACTACTGACAAAAACCTGAAATGTTGAAAGTTTTAACTGAAAGTTATTTCATTATATTCAAGCCATATGTGCGTTATAACCAACTATAGATAGGTAGTGGTTAAGTAAACTATGATAAGTTACTAAGGTAGGTCAGGATTTGCAGCTATGGGAAACAGAAGGCCCTCACTTTGGAAGTTCTTGCTTCCCTAGAGTGACAAGTGCACAGGGATGGCTAAGCTGGGGGTCACGTCGGCCCAGCACTGACGGTCAGCATCTCAGGCCACCATCAGTCTGTACGCAAAGAGACGCTCACTAGCCCAGCCCAGGGCAGTAGCCACGGAGAACCCCGTGGACCCAGGCCCCTTTCTGTCTCCGACGGCTGTGCTGTCCTGCCAGCCCCTCCTGCCCAGCTCTGCACAGGAGGCTGTGGTCCCCATCAATCCCCCTTTACCTTTGCACTGACCACAAAGCCCATTATCTACTGTAATATTTACTTATTAGGAATTCAACCTTCCTCGTAGCCGTGCTAATTACTTTTGGGGCATTATCATTTCCTGGTGCGGTCAAGCGGCACCGGCCCACAGGCCACCGCAGGCATCTTCTCTCACAAGCCCTGTCACTTCCAGTGCCTGATTTTGCAGAACACACAGAGTTTTTCAAAACACACATGTTGCGTTATAGCAGAAACACCTGCATTTTTGTGAACTGAGCTGTTTACATCTGGGTTATGTGTGGGAACTCAGCTGTATTCAAGGACGTCTCTTCCAGAATACACGTTTCAGCATGGAGAACACCACACTCAAATGTTAATAACATAAAGGTGACTGAGTTTTAAATTTAAATGTTCTATTAGGACTCTTTCAAGTAGAACAAGTCCAGAGAACAGACTCTGAGCTTACCTAGCAAAACTGCAAAGTATAATCCTGTTTGCAACAGGACTACAAAGAATGAGCACACAGTTGATTCTCCCCTGGGAAATCCCAATTGTTAGAATGTATAAATACAAAGATCATTTCAGCTTGGTTGAAGGTAAGGTCAGTAGCTTACTGGCTACACTGGAGATCTAAAATTCTTATTAGCTCCTTGGAAAATTTTATAAATACTAAAAATAGATTCAATCCTTAGGGGAAAATCATTCTTAAATGATAAATTGAGTTTAAAAATGCAAATAGTGTTTAATGTTTCAATCATTAAGCTTAAGTTTAAAACGCTATTTTCAAAATAGAAAGTGAGAGTTATAAAGACTTAAACAAAGGAAAAAGTTAGATTTTAAAACAAAAAACATTTGTTCTATTTAATATTTAGTCTTTGTGGATACTGTAGCCAAATAATATAAAATCTTGCTTGTAATTACAGATGAAGGACACGTGCACTTGAGACAGCAGAGCACAGTGACTGCCACCCCAGCTCCCATGCAGGCCAAGTGCCAACCTCAGGGGCAGACCATGAAAGAAAGAAGCTGTGGGGCTTGTGGCCAAGACTTCCCCAGGGTCCGCACGACGATACTCAAGACTACAGCAAAAGACCCCAGAGAGCTAACTGCAAATTTTTTTTTTTTTTTTTTTTTATTGCGGTACGCGGGCCTCTCACTGTTGTGGCCTCTCCCGTTGCGGGGCACAGGCTCCGGACGCGCAGGCTCAGCGGCCACGGCTCACGGGCCCAGCCGCTCCGCGGCATGTGGGATCTTCCCGGACCGGGGCACGAACCCGTGTCTCCTGCATCGGCAGGCGGACTCTCAACCACTGCGCCACCAGGGAAGCCCCGCTAACTGCAAATTTAATGTTGAATTTGGTAAATGATGATATTTTCAATCTCTTTTAGCAAATATTTAGGCTTAAAGAAATTCAAATTATGCATTTCCAAGCTTCTAGGGATCTCAGGAAGAACCAACTGTAGCATCGGGGTGTTCTGTGCCGACTCGGCTGCCCCAGGGAGGCGGCAGGCAGGGCTCACAGCCCAGCGGTGCCCTTCTCAGCCAGCCCATGACTCAAGGCAGAGGAGGCATCCCGGGTCCACCCACAATGAGACAGGGCTGCAAGGATCTGGCCCGGCCCCCCTGGATGTGATGCTCCAGATAATCCCTAAGCCCAGCCCACCTGGAAGAAGGCCAACTTCTCACTCACTCACTGAACACATTTAACTTGTGTGGACGCCATGGTATTAGCTACCAGGGATTCTGTCCTTGGGGTGACAGCAACTTCCCAGTGGTCTCGGGGGCGGGGGGGACGACACTGAACAGCTCCTGACTTGCACGCAGACGATGACAGGGAGCAGACAGGCTGGGGCCCTGCTGGCGACCACACAGCAAAGCAGCCGCAGTCACACAAACCACCGGAGGAGAATCCCAAGACCTTGCCAGAAACTCTGCACTTGGTCACGCCCGAGGCCAGAAACACCTCTGAACTTCCCGGCTGCCTCAGCCTGTTAATTCCTCTTTTGGTGTAAGCTAGCTTGTGCTACACATCTATCAATTACAGACGAGAGTCCTGACCAACGAAGTGACGGAGCGAGAGAGGGGCTGGTTCTGACTGCTAGTTGCTCTAAACTAGTCCTTTAATAAACAAAGTACCTGTTTGCATGATTCCCAGGCTCCGCTGTAAAAGCTGTGTCTGAAACATACAGTCACCAAGGCCGACCACAATGACATCCTTGCACACAGTCAGGTAGGTCTGTAAGAGAGGTAGACATGATGATGTGATTTCCCAACAAAGGCCACAGAAGAGACAAGAGGGGACATCCAGATGGTAAAGCTCCTAATATCTAAGGGTACCACTAGGGGTCTCATAAAGCAGATGTCTACAAAGATGTTTAAAAAGGAATTTCCATAAAGATACATTAATTCTCATTTCTCTTTCCATAAGAAATCTAGAAACACATTTTATGTAATTCCAAAAACATTACTGAACATGTGTTACGTGCAGTGTGTCAAATTACATTAAAATTATGCAGTTTATGCTTTGTAAAAAGATAAACTCTAAGACAGCCTCATCCAGCAGAGGGCAGACAACGGAAGCAAAAAGAACTACAATCCTGCAGCCTGTGGAACAAAAACCACATTCACAGAAAGACAGACAAGATGAAAAGGCAGAGGGCTATGTACCAGATGAAGGAACAAGATAAAACCCCAGAACAACAACTAAATGAAGTGGAGATAGGCAACCTTCCAGAAAAAGAATTCAGAATAATGACAGTGAAGATGATCCAGGACCTCAGAAAAAGAAAGGAGGCAAAGATTGAGAAGATGCAAGAAATGTTTAACAAAGATCTAGAAGAATTAAAGAACAAACAAACAGAGATGAACAATACAATAACTAAAATGAAAAATACACTAGAAGGAATCAATAGCAGAATAACTGAGGCAGAAGAATGGATAAGTGACCTGAAAGACAGAATGGTGGAATTCACTGCTGTGGAACAGAATAAAGAAAAAAGAATGAAAAAAAATGAAGACAGCCTAAGAGAACTCTGGGACAACGTTAAACGCAACAATATTCACATTATACAGGTCCCATAAGGAGGAGAGAGAGAGAAAGGACCTGAGAAAATATTTGAAGAGATTATAGTCAAAAACTTCCCTAACATGGGAAAGGAAATAGCCACCCAAGTCCAGGAAGCAGAGTCCTATACAGGATAAATGCAAGGAGAAACATGCTGAGACACATAGTAATCAAATTGGCAAAAACTAAAGACAAAGAAAACTTATTGAAAGCAGAAAGGGAAAAATGACAAATAACATACAAGGGAACTCCCATAAGGTTAACGGCTGATTTCTCAGCAGAAACTCCACAAGCCAGAAGGGAGTGCCACGATATACTTAAAGTGATGAAAGGGAAGAACCTACAACCAAGATTACTCTACCCGGCAAGGATCTCATTCAGATTCGAAGGAGAAATCAAAAACTTTCCAGAGAAGCAAAAGCTAAGAGAATTCAGCACCACCAAACCAGCTCTACAACAAATGCTAAAGGAACTTCTCTAAGTGGGAAACACAAGAGAAGAAAAGGACCTACAAAAACAAACCCAAAACAATTAAGAAAATGGTCATAGGAACATACATATCGATAATTACCTTAAACATGAATAGATTAAATACTCCAACCAAAAGACACAGGTTTGCTGAATGGATACAAAAACAAGACTCATATATATGCTGTCTACAAGAGACCCACCTCAGACCTAGGGACACATACAGACTGAAAGTGAGGGGATGGAAAAAGATATTTCATGCAAATGGAAATCAAAAGAAAGCTGGAGTAGCAATACTTATATCAGATAAAATAGACTTTAAAATAAAGAATGTTACAAGAGACAAGGAAGGACACTACGTAATGATCAAGGGATCAATCTAAGAAGATTTAACAATTATAAATATATATGCACCCAACATAAAGAGCACCTCAATACATAAGGCAACGAACTGCTAACAGCTATAAAAGGAAACTGACAAAAAATAGTGGGGGACTTTAACACCTCACTTATACCAATGGACAGATCATCTAAACAGAAAACTAATAAGGGGCTTCCCTGGTGGCACAGTGGTTGAGAATCCGCCTGCCAATGCAGGGGACACGGGTTCGTGCCCCGGTCTGGGAAGATTCCACATGCCGCGGAGCGGCTGGGCCCGTGAGCCATGGCCGCTGAGCCTGCGCGTCCGGAGCCTGTGCTCCACAACGGGAGAGGACACAACAGTGAGAGGCCCGCAAAAAAAAAAAAAAAAAAAAAAGAAAACTAATAAGGAAACACAAGCTTTAAATGACACAATAGACCAGATAGATTTAATTGCTATTTATAGGACATTCTATCGAAAAACAGCAGAATACACTTTCTTCTCAAGTGTGCATGGAACATTCTCCAGGAGAAATCACATCTTGGGTCACAAAACAAGCCTCAGTAAATTTAAGAAAATTGGAATCTTACCAAGCATCTTTTCTGACCACAACGCTATGCGATTATAAATCAATTACAGGGAAAAAAAACGTAAAAAACACAGACACACAGAGGCTAAACAATACATTACTAAATAACCAAGAGATCACTGAAGAAATCAAAGAGGAAATCAAAAGATACCTAGAGACAAATGACAATGAAAACACGACGATCCAAAACCTGTGGGATGCAGCAAAAGCAGTTCTATGAAGGAAGTTTATAGCTATACAAGCCTACCTCAAGAAACAAAAAAATCTCAAATAAACAATCTAACCTTACACCTTAAGGAACTACAGAAAAGAGAACAAACAAAAGGCAAAGTTAGCAGAAGGAAAGAAATCATAAAGATCAGACCAGAAATAAATGAAATAGAAACAAAAAACACAAAGCAAAGGTCAAATAAAACTAAAACCTGTTTTTTCGATAAGATAAACAAAATTGAAAAACCATTAGCCAGATTCATCAAGAAAAAGAGGGAGAGGACTCAAATCAATAAAATTAGAAATGAAAAAGGAGAAGTTACAACACACACCACAGAAATACAAAGCATCCTAAGAGACTACTACAAGCAACTCTAGGCCAGTAAAATGGACAACCTGAAAGAAATGGACAAATTCTTAGAAAGGTATAACCTTTCAAGACTGAACCAGGAAGAAACAGAAAATATGAACAGACCAATCACAAGTAATGAAATGGAAACTGTGATTAAAAATCTTCCAACAGGGACTTCCCTGGTGGCGCAGTGGTTGAGAATCTGCCTGCTAATGCAGGGGACACGGGTTCGAACCCTGGTCTGGGAAGATCCCACATGCCACGGAGCAACTAGGCCTGTGAGCCACAACGACTGAGCCTGCGCGTCTGGAGCCTGTGCTCTGCAACAAGAGAGGCCGCGAATGGTGAGAGGCCTGCGCACCACGATGAAGAGCGGTCCCCACTTGCCACAACTAGAGAAAGCCCTCGCACAGAAACGAAGACCCAACACAGCCAAAATAAATTAATTAATTTAAAAAAAAAGAAATTTGGATATTTACAAATTTGTTTAAAAAAAAAAATCTTCCAACAAACAAAAGTCCAGGACCAGATGGCTTCACAGATGAATTCTATCAAACATTTAGAGAAGAGCTAACACCCATCCTTCTCAAACTCTTCCCCCAAAATTGCAGAGGAACGAACACTCCCAAACTCATTCTATGAGGCCACCATCACCCTGATACCAAAACCAGACAAAGACACTACAAAAACAGAAAATTACAGACCAAGATCACTGATGAATATAGATGTAAGAATCCTCAACAAAATACCAGCAAAGAGAATCCAACAACACATTAAAAAGATCATACACCATGATCAAGTGAGAGTTATACCAGGGATGCAAGGATTCTTCAATATATGCAAATCAATCAATGTGATACAGCATATTAACAAACTGAAGAATAAAAACATTATGATCATCTCAATAAATACAGAAAAAGCTTTTGACAAAATTCAACACCGATTTATGATAAAAACTCTCCAGAAAGTGGGCATAGAGGGAACCTACCTCAACATAATAAAGGCTATATATGACAAACCCAAAGCAAACATCATTCTCAATGGTGAAAAACTGAAAGCATTTCCTCTAAGATCAGGAACAAGACAAGGATGTCCACTCTCACCACTATTATTCAACAGAGTTTTGGAAGTCCTAGCCACAGCAATCAGAGAAGAAAAAGAAATAAAAGGAATACAAATTGGAAAAGAAGAAGTAAAACTGTCACTGTTTGCAGATGACATGATACTATACATAGAGAATCCCAAAGATGCTACCAGAAAACTACTAGAGCTAATCAATGAATTTGGTAAAGTTGCAGGATACAAAATTAATGCACAGAAATCTCTTGCATTCCTATACACTAATGATGAAAAATCTGAAAGAGAAATTAAGGAAACACTCCCATTTACCACTGCATAAAAAGAATAAAATACCTAGGAATAAACCTACTGAGGGAGACAAAAGACCTGCATGCAGAAAACTATAAGACACTGATGAACGAAATTAAAGATGATACCAACAGATGGATATATATATATCATGTTCTTGGATTGGAAGAATCAATACTGTGAAAATGGCTATATTACCCAAAGCAATCTACAGATTCAATGCAATCCCTATCAAATTACCAATCACATTTTTTACAGAACTAGAACAAAAATCTTAAAATTTGTATGGAGACACAAAAGACCTGGAAGAGTCAAAGCAGTCTTCAGGAGAAAAAAAGGAGCTGGAATCAGATTCCCTGACTTCAGACTGTACTACAAAGCTACAGTAATCAAGACAATATGGTACTGGCACAAAAACAGAAACATAGATCAATGGAACTGGATAGAAAGCCCAGAGATAAACCCACGCATCCATGGTCAACTAATCTATGACAAAGGAGGCAAGGATATACAATGGAGAAAAGACAGTCTCTTCAATAAGTGGTGCTGGGAAAACTGGACAGCTACATGTAAAAGAATGAAATTAGAACACTCCCTAACACCATACACAAAAATAAACTCAAAATGGATTAGAGACCTAAATGTAAGACGGGGCACTATAAAACTCTTAGAGGAAAACATAGGAAGAACACTCTGTGACATTAAACACAGCAAGATATTTTTCGATCCACCTCCTAGATTAATGAAAACAAAAATAAAAATCAATGGGACCTAATGAAACTTAAAAGCTTTTGCAGAGCAAAGGAAACCATAAACAAGACAAAAACACAACCCTCAGAATGGGAGAAAATATTTGCAAATGAATCATCGGACAAAGGATTAATCTCCAAAATATATAAACAGCTCATGCAGCTGAATATTAAAAAAACAAATAACCCAATCCAAAAATGGGCAGAAGACCTAAATAGACATTTCTCCAAAGAAGACACACAGATGGCCAAGAAGCACATGGAAAGCTGCTCAACATCACTAATTATTAGAGAAATGCAAATCAAAACTACAATGAGGTATCACCTCACACCAGTTAGAATGGGCATCATCAGAAAATCTACAAGGAACAAATGCTGGAGAGGGTGTGGAGAAAAGGGAACCCCCTTGCTCTGTTGGTGAGAATGTAAGTTGATACAGCCACTCTGGAGAACAGTATGGAGGTTCCTTAAAAAACTAAAAATAGAGAACTACCATACGACCCAGCAAAGTTGATACAGCCACTCTTGAGAACAGTATGGAGGTTCCTTAAAAAATTTAAAATAGAACTACCATACGACCCAGCAATCCCACTACTGGGCATATACCCTGAGAAAACCATAATTCAGAAAGACACATGCACCCCAACGTTCACTGCAGCATTATTTACAACAGCCAGGTCATGGAAGCAACCTAAATGCCCATCGACAGACGAATGGATAAAGAAGATGTGGTACATATATACAATGGAATATTACTCAGCCATAAAAAGGAACGAAATTGAGTTATTTGTAGTGAGGTGGATGGATCTAGAGACTGTCACACAGAGTGAAGCAAGTCAGAAAGCGAAAAACAAATATCGTATGTTAACGCATACATGTGGAACCTAGAAAAATGGTACAGATGAACTGGTTTGCAGGGCAGAAACTGAGACACAGATGCAGAGAACAAACGTATGGACACCAAGGGGGGAAAGCGGCGGGGCGGGGGTGGGGCGGGGTGGGAGGATGAATTGCGGGATTGGGATTGACATGTATATACTGATGTGTATAAAATGGATGACTACTAAGAAAAAAATAAATAAATAAACATACAAAATAAAAGATAAACTCTAGATAGTCAGATGCCACTGTAAGTGTTTCAGAAGAGCAGCACTACTGACTAAAGTTACAGCTTTAAATTAGAAAATAAAACCCGGAAGCACATCACAATTTGGAGAAGGGTTTCTGTGTCTTAAGACATCTTACCTGGATAATCTGTTGATAAACGACCCTGTGAAGCTTCAGATATTCTTCTTCTTGATCTTGTATAAAAGATAAAACTTTGCTTTCTAACCAAAACCCAGTGTCTTCCAAAGTGGACAGGTAAACTTTGCCTTCTGAGCAGGACTGTCCAACAACAACAGAAGACAGGTTAGTCACAGAGCCGCTGCGCCGATACGCCCCGTGCTCTGACCCAAGCTGGCAGATGCACCTTGTGCTGAAGATGGATACTCAACCGACAGTGGAGGCTGAAGGCTTGCAGGGCAGTGCCTTCACTCAGGTGGTGAGGGCTCCCACCTGGTGACTGCAAAAGCGATTCCAGATCCACCTGTGAAACAGGACATCTGCAGGTCAGGTTCCGGCTCAGCAGGCAGGCATGAGGTGAGGACACAGCTGCACCGGGAGAGGGCTGCCAGAGCAGCAGGGCGAGTGTCCTCCCTCCTCCAAGCCTCCCGTAAAGGGACAAGAAGACAACTTTCCATAGGTGCGGCTCAAGGAGCCCTCAGGATCAAGCTCGTCCAGCCCCTGCCCCCTGCAGCCCCCGCTCCCCACTCCACCCTGCCGACATCCGACGTCTGGTGCTGATAGGTGGGAGCCTCTGGCAGCAGTGCAGTAACAGGCTGCTTCCGAGGGCTGGCCCGGAGGAGACGGCCGAAGAGCCAGGAGGGGGAGAGGAGATGGGAAATTCACAGGACTCGCTCTCCAAAGGGCCCTAGAAAAGCCTGCCCGGGACTCAGGGGGCTAGAATTCCCTCGTCGATGAGCAGGGCTAGAGCAAGGGGACCTGGGGTGGCGGGCAGCCTTCCTGCCGTCGGGCCCGTTCCCACAGACCAGCTCACCCTCAGAGTTGGACTCAACAGGACACTGGGCTCTGAACACGACTTGCTAGAAAGACCAGGGCCTGGAAGTGTTCACCCCAGTCCCAGCCCACCCCCAGGTGAAAATTTTACACTATAAATGTGGAAATCTTAGACCTTACCCTATCACTCAACTTCCACGGCATCTGCATCTGTTCTACAAAGTTACCTTGGATGTTTCAAGGGCTTTCAAAAGACGGTTCAGTTTCTTCTGGGGCGCGGAAAGCAGGCACTCGCGATTCTTCGGGTGGGTCAGCAAGTACTCAATGTAGACCAGCGCCAGCCCGGGTTTGACTGGGCGCGGGTCCTGGACCCGCACTTTCCGCTTAGATGCAGAGTTACCCTGAAAGCGCAGAGAGAGGCGCATAGCAGGAGAGCACGGGAGTTCTGGCACCCAGCTTCCCTCCTTCAGCAAACTTTAAAAATAACACAGGTGTACCTGGCTCTGAGGCTGCTCTACCGGCAGCGAGTCACAGATGAGCTCCAGGATGTGTCCCACTTGCCCCCAGGAGCAGAGACAGTCTAACAGAATACAGTAGCTCTTGTCAGCTGTTCCCTCCTCTTGGTTTCTTAGTGTGGAAATCACACCACAGCTGAAAATGCCACATATATAAAATCATATCTAATATCTCAACAGCAATTTCTCACATTTCTAAAAGGCGGAGAAAATGAAGAAGCTAAAAGCTGAGGGTACATAAGCCCTTCCTATCGTGGGAACTCTCAGACGTTCTCCACCGCAGGAAAAAGACACTGTTTTCCCACAGTTACTACGCAGGACAAGGTCCAGTACAAAATGCTGACTCTGAAAGCAGCATCAGGGGCCCCTAGATGTGAGGCACCGAGGACACACCAGGCACTTACAAACTCTGGCCTTTTGTTTGTGTTGCCTCTGTCAGACTCTAGAGTAAAGATCCATAATCTGGGGACAGTACTTTCTGTTTAGCATCAAAACGTTCTCTTTTTTTATAAATATGAATAAAAATAAGTAATTTTTACTGAGCTAATAACCAACAACCTAGCGCAACACTGCCCAATAAAAAACACAATGTGAGCCACAAAAGCAGGCCACGTGTGTCATGATAAAGGTTCTAGTAGCCACGTCTAAAAAGGCAAGATTAATTTCAATCATGTATCTTATTTAGCCCAGCCTACCCGCAACATCCTTTAAGATGTGGTCACTGTAGAAAACTACTGATGAAACATGTTACATCCCTCTTTCACACCAGGTCCCCGAGTCTGCATCACACCAGGATGCACACACAGCTCGCCCCAACCCAGCCTCCACATTCTAAGCACTCAGAGTCACGTGTGGCCAAGGCTCCATGGTGGACGGCGGGATGGCTCACGTCTCACCATCTGGCACTTGAACAACGCCAGACTCTCAGTTTCCCGTGGTGGCTTCCTGTGTCCCTCAGCAGTCCCGGAGCCCTGGAAGCCACATCCCCTGCTCTCCCTGCCACGCAGGAGGAGGCCAGGGGCAGGGAGCACAGCACTGGGGGCTTGAAGGTCACGCAGCCGTCACCAAGTGAGACCAGGAGCACACGGAGAGGGCGGGCACCTGAAGGCGGGCACAGCCGAGGCCGGCATCAGGGAGGCCAGCACGGCCAGAGGGGTCTTGCAGCGATCATCCTGAAAGCATGAAAAGACACACAGCAACAGGGGACGTAAACAATGGGATCCTGAGGGCCCCACGACTCCCAGGAGCCCGTTTTCAAAGCTGCTTGGTAGGAATTGGAGCGATGCTCTCAACACACAACAGGAAGACTTAACCCCTTGGGGAGCATTAGGTTTGATAAGTCTTCTCAAACTTTTAGAGGACACTTTACTACTTTCTGTGATGAATTATTTGAGCAAATATTTATTAAGCACCTACCGTGTACCACGAGATCCTCGGAATACAGCAGTAACCAGAATAGACAAAAGTCCTTGCTGTCAAGGCACCGACTGGTATTTGAAAAACAATACCGATGAAAGGAAAAAAAAAAACCAACTCTATACACTCAGTGTGTCCTGAGTATAAAACTCAAGGGAATGAAACTAGTCAGAAAAGTCGCCAAGTAAAATAATCAGAACACCTTAGGAAGATAGTGCAGTGCAATGGAGCTACCTGGCCAAACCCAAGTCCCATGAGATCCCACACCCCAACCAGCTGGGACAACACACGGAGAAGGGCTGGTCTCTGGGGGCGGGGCTTTGGCAGGAACCAAATGAGGAAGCCACCTCGGGCCCCACTGCAGCTACATCACCACCACTAGTATTATCACAGTAACAGAGCAGACAGACCAGACTCCATCAAGATCACTTAATAAGAAATACCCTTGGTTGGATGAGAGGATGAAGGAAGATGGGCCCTAAAAGGAAAAGAAACAATTTTCCTGAACATATACATGAAACAGAAATAGGTGCAATGTCACAATCTGGCCTGTAATTAACCTGCATTCAGTCAGAGTGAACCCACCCTCACCCCCGACGCCCAATAAAGAAAATGTTTTCTTGATGTTACAACAGTCGGTTGGCAGCTACTCCTGATTCTACTTCACGTATGGCTTACAGATAGATGCCTTACCCACTTATGGGCCGACCACAGGGTTCTGGGAGGCACTGAGGGCAGAGAGCTCTCTGGCCAGAATAATTCGGGATTAAAGACTTAATTCACCACCTCCCTTTTCCTGGACACACCCAGGCTGCACTGTTCACCTGTCCAGTATCCTATGGCCTCTGTGTTTATCTTCTAATTCTCAACCCCATGTGATTAGCTGAGCTTTGAAATGTCCTAGTGACTTGGGCAGCCTCGATTATTTACCTTCACAGACAGGTCACGTCTGCATTTCAGAGGCAGGATGGAGCTCGGAGACATAACAGTCACAGAAATACGGCTCAGAAAAGCTAAGAGGTCCAAGGTCACATAAGCAGTTGTAGAAGAACCAAAAGTAAAATTTACCAAGAGAAGGGTGATTCATAAGACCTATGACCTTTCTATATTTAAGCCACACTTTCTTCATAATTAGGAATAAATTTGCATTTCTACATAGCAGTTTTTATTTCCATTGGTTTTGAAATATGTCTTTTGCTCAGAAACAGAAAGTCAAGGAATGAGGAGGTTTCCTTCCTCCAAACAGAAGTTACGCACACAGTTCTGTCTGTCTCAATAACACAGACACAACTCAGATACTTCAGAAACATGTGCTTGCCGGATGCCGTCAAATGCCTAAAATTGCCCCCAAAACCAAGGTGCTACTACATCTTGATGTTCACAGACTCCTCTTTCTCAATTCCCAGCAAATCAAACCAGATTCTAAAATAGTGTCAGACCATTAGAGATAGAAAACCAGTGCTCCCCCAGACAAGTCTCTGGGTGCTGGGATGGAGGCTGGAGGACACGCAGCCTCACCCCGTGAAGGGAGAGAGGCCGAGCGTCCTGCAGGGTGGGAGGTGGCTCAGCCCCCGACTCTGCAGATGAGGAGCAGGTCCAGAGGCTGGTCCTGCACAAACGTGACCTGGCGCACCTGCTTTAGCAGGGTGGCCCATCTTACCTTAAACGCTTTCATGTACTCTGGCAGCATAGAGGCGAACTTGCTAACGGTGTACACTTTGGCCTCTTTGTTATTCTCCATACTCCTGTGAATGCTTCTCCAAAGAATCACAACGATCTCTAACAAACCCGCCATGGACGCGGCATCGCTTATTGACAGCGTTTGGTCCAGGGTCTAAGATACAAAAAAATTGTACTGTGAAAGAATCAAGTCATAATAACTCTCAAGAGAACAGCACTGTGTCTAAAAGCACATCTCAGAATTCCAGACCTAAGGCAGAGATGGAAGGAGAGGCAGACAGAAGCCCTAAGACGGTGGTGTGATGTTTGATGGGATCAACTCCCCCTCGACCGTGGGCTGCTCTGGTTTGTGGGCTCGCAGGGACTGACAGCACCAGGTGCCTGAGTGTTTTCTAGCGAATCCTTCCTTGTCTGCGCAGAGGGGTGGGGCCGCCTCCCCAGCACCACACGCTCGCCTGCGCGCACTGCACTTCAGATGCCAGCCCTGTCCGGTGACTGTGACAAACTGACAACTTGCCACATAGGCCACTTCCTGGAAGGGGCTACCTTTTTTTTTTTTTTTTAATTTTTTTTATTTTTTTGCGTTACGCGGGCCTCTCACTGCTGTGGCCTCTCCCGTTGCGGAGCACAGGCTCCGGACGCGCAGGCTCAGCGGCCACGGCTCACTGGCCCAGCCGCTCCGCGGCACGTGGGATCTTCCCGGACTGGGGCTTGAACCCATGTGCCCTGCATCGGCAGGCGGACTCTCAACCACTGTGCCACCAGGGAAGCCCTAAGGGGCTACCTTGAGATGCAAAGCAGGATTCATTTCAGGTGTTGGTATTTTTGTGCTACTCAGATGTAATGGGAAAATATACAGCGAACAAATTAATTAATGAGGGCACACAGAAAAAACAAAAGTAGTTGCTACATAAAGTTAGACTTTTCAATAGGCACTAAATACCTGGAATGACATGGCTAAATTTAAAAAGCAATGAAACTACTAAAAGCTTAGACACTACTATGAGAATCATATAGATAACAAATCGACAAAACTTCAATCTGTATTTAATTTTACTTTTTACATTCTAATGATTAGCATAGCACTGTTATCATTAAAGTACCCTGAGAAAGCCACCACTTCTCCTTTACAAAAATATGCTAAGTTCCTAAGTCAGATTTCATTAAGCAGAAAGCAGAGATTTTTAGTAGATAGCAATGTGAAACGCTAAAAGAACCAATTCAAAAAATTATGCTTTTAGCCATTAAATATTCTTAGAATGACAATATCCAGACGGCAAATTGTATTTTTTTCTACTACTGGTTACAACAGAGCTACATATTTCTAAACCTTGTGTTTTCTAACGGTACAGAAACTGACCTAAAATGTGGTAAAGTGCAAGCTTTCTCAATAATGTCTAGGTTCATTAAGGCAGTGGAGGGTTCCTTCAGTATTTAAGAACTGTAACAGTTTTTGCTTTTTGGCGAAACCACCTCCACCATCCATCAGCACGAGTGTGAAGGGGTGGTCCAGAGGCGCAGGGCCCCGTGAGCCTGGAGCTGGCATCCCAGTGAGGGTTTCTAAAGTTACAGGATCACTTTCCTAAAAAATCCTGCCCACCCAACCCCATATACTGAGGGGAAAACCCTGAAAAGAGGAACTCAAATCCCACCAAGAAAGCAGAACCAGCTCCAGATGTGCCCAGCTGAGGGTTTCCTAAGCCCAGGCTGAACAAGGCCTGTGAACTGATGGATCTGCTAGGCAGACTCAGCCGTTAAGACGACATCAGGCTCTTCTCTCTCCTCCCCCTTCTACCCCAGTGGACAGACAGGAGAGGGAATGCTGAAGCGGGGGGCGGGGGGGTCCGGGGAGTGCTCCCCCCAGCCCCCCCAGGGGCAGGCCGACTGAGCCCCACAAACAGCCCGCCGGTGCAGCCCCAGCCTCAGCGCGGGGCGACCCTGTCGGCTCCTGGCTCTCACGGGCCGAGGGCCTGCATCCAGGGCGTGGACGCGGAGGCAGGGGTGGCCGGACCGCGCAGGAGCCTCACCCTGCAGCCAGCGTGCACCACGTTTCATCAAATGGGCAAAACTATCTTCTGTGATTTCCATTTTTTTTTTTGGTTTTAATTGGAAGTATATTCAACATCTTGTGACTTTCTTTTAAAGGCCAGTTTCCTAATCTACATAGCACCACAAAACTACCCAAAATTTTTACTTTAGAGGTACACAGAAGCATGAGAGTTTGTTTATAAGCTTAAGATACTGCTTATAAGTAATACGTGTCTAAGTCTTAAATGTTCCTTTTTTAATGATATAATTGCTCATTTTGGATTCTGAAGAAATACCAGCTGTATAGCTTCCTTGATAAATTACTTTTTCAAAGACAATTCTAAATAAAGCTCATTCCCAAAAATTTAACCCCATGACGTTTCTAGTAGAATCTTAGGGCAGTGGCGGTGAATAAATCCTTAAGAGCGCCACCACCCATCTAGTTGTAAAATACGGTAACGTCCAGACCCAACCCACCTGTGCCAACCCCAGGTCGAATTAAAATATACAGAAGCTTAAGGTGAAGAAAACTGGGAAAAGAGTGTCACCAATAACAATTTTTCCTTTGTATTAAATCCTACTCAAACTCCACAGTGAACTACAAAGGGTACACAGAAATTCTTTCTAGAAAACTGCTTATGATCCTCCAAAATAACTAGGTGAGGTATCAGTACTAAAGGAATAAATGGAAAATAAAAATATCGCTAAGGTAACAGCTTGTGGAAATACCACCTGTGTCTCGCTGCCCTGCCCTTCTCCCGCGGGAAGAGCACCCGTCCCGGTCCCCGGCCCCGTTCCCTGACCCCGTGGCCCCATTCCCTGACCCCGTGGCCCCGACCCCGGCCCCGTGGCCCCAAGGAGGCGCCTGGCGGCGGCTCGACTCACGCTCACGTTCTCCTTCCCCTGCTCCTCATCGCCCTCCCCGCATGCACTCAGAGCCCTCCGGATGCAGGCGTTCAAGCAGTGGCGAATCACATGAATCAGCTTTGCTAAAATGTGTAAGACAACCAATAATTAATTTACGTGTTTCTGCAACAAAATTTTCTAACAGTGAAACTATAATCCCCAATAATTAAAGTGTTACTTTACGGGAACTCATTAAGAACCCCTCTGAGCTCAAAGCAAACACGCCAGGCTCACGACGCGGAGCGACGGGGCGGCGGGGCGACGGGGCGGGGCGGGGCGACGGGGCGGGGCGGGGCACCTATGTTGGTGCAGGCCGTGTGCTCGTGCGCGTGCTGGTAGAACCTCCGCGCAGCCGCATGGTTCATCTGCAGCAGCGTCACGCAGCGCTCGCACCACACCTCCTCGGGCTGGTTGACGGGCAGGAAGGAGTTGAAGATAAGGCCCACCAGGCGCCGAGTGACGGGCAGAGAGTCCGACTCCAGACGGACCAGAATGTGCTCCATGGGGCATATTTTCCAAAACTGTGGATAAAGCACATGTGCAGAAGGAAACCATCAGTCGTTCCTGCAACCCTGAACACATTCCAAGCAAAATTTCCAGAGTATAATCAAAAAGGAATAATTTTTACATTCAAGGAAATTCCTCCCAAATGATTATACCAGAATCTGTGACACTTCTGTAGACAAATTAAAATAAAGCCATATTTTAAAAAGCACTGACACGTAAGGCAGATAGAAGCACAAGGCTGCTGGGACTAATATAATCCATCAGGACCCTCAGCGGACCCTCAAATGACAGCTTTGATTATCAGTCTAATAATTTTAAAATTTCCTAAAACACCACAACTTTGGGCCCATTAATATGAAAAGCGAACTTAAACACCTACGACAGGCTTGGCACAGAAAGCTAAAGCGAGTCCCCGGTTTCCCACCTCGGACACAGGGGCGCCCCTCACGGTCACCCCTCCCGCCCTCTCCTCGGTGCTGCCCCGCTGGCCGCAGGCCTCCTCCAGCCGCCTCACAGCCACTGCCCACACCTGCACACGGTAGGACTGTCATGCTGCCCGGCAGCGAAAAAACATGAAAGTCGTCCACTGCCCACAGAAAAGGGCCGAACTTCTCAGCAAGAGATTCAAAACAAGGGGAAACACCACAGAATAATGGAAATAAAATAGACTCTGACGGTGCGGTGTTCAAATCCTGTCTCTGTCACTTGTGCAAACACTCAACGCTCATCTGGGTAAAGGGGACAGCACCACTGACACAGACCTTCCTCAAGGACCTGGTTCTCATGACCGTCCCCTTTCTCCAGGACTTCCAGGGGACCTTTCTCATCAGCACTTAAGTATGCTCCCCGGTCGCCTCCTCCCCCTCCCACCCCCACCCAGGGACCGCCCCCCGCCAGCTGCCCGCCTGGCCCCGTCCTCACTCCCACGACACCTCCGTCCAGCCTCCAGGTCAGAAGGACCTCGCGCATTCAGACAAACACACTCCCCCTCTCCCGAGGAAATGTCTGAGCATCCAACACTACGACTGTTCCCCCAGATGCTCCCGGAACACTTCCACGCGCACACTTGATGTTTCTGAAATTGTCACTGTAGTAAAGACAAGTGCCGCCCGACAGCCATGCCACCAGCTGAGTGTCGACCCTGGAGCGGCCGGCACAGCGACAGACAGATCCCAAGAGGGAAACCGAGGCACTCAGGAGAGCAGGGCCTTCTCAAGCCTCAAGACCTCGCAGAGTTCAGACCTGCTGAAACCAATATACCCAAGAAACACTGTAGGTCACAGCACTGAGACTGGATCGAGGGGCAGTGCCTAAAAGAGAGGGTTTTCACATTGAAAAGGTTGGCTCCTGAGCCCTCGTGGAGACCAGACGACCTTGAACGGAAACTAGCGATCGGCACTTACACCAAATGCCGAGGTTCCACAGGTTTTTCTTGCAGTGAACATTCCCCGCAAGTCTGCCTTTCGAGAAACTCCCCATCTTAACCTATTTTTCTTTGATTCACTTTTTCTAAAATAAAATGAAGAACAATTCTGATTAGTTTAGGGTTCTTCAATTACCTGAGGTTTTATTTTATCTAACCATTATTACCCACAGGTTGATATTAACATCAGACAAGACCATAAACAAAATTGCTAACTGGTGTTTCATTCCTAATGTTAAAAATAATTGCATAGGGGCTTCCCTGGTGGCGCAGCGGTTAAGAATCCACCTGCCAATGCAGGGGACACGGGTTCAAGCCCTGGTCCGGGAAGATCCCACATGCCGGGGAGCAACTAAGCCCGTGCGCCACAACTACTGAGCCTGTGCTCTAGAGCCCGTGCGCCACAACTACTGAGCCTGCGCTCTAGAGCCCGCGAGCCACAACCACTGAAGCCGTGCGCCTAGAGCCCGTTCTCCGCAACAAGAGAAGCCACCGCAATGAGAAGCCCGCGTACCGCAGTGAAGAGTAGCCCCTGCTCGCCGCAACTAGAGAAAGCCCGTGCGCGGCAACGGAGACCCAATGTGGCCAAAAATAAAATAAATAAAATAAATTTTAAAATAACTGCATATTAAGAAACCCCCATTTTTAAAAATAATGATGTTTCAATATTAGTAACTGTTGATTTGGCCTAAATCTCAGGTATACAGTACTAAACATGTAGAATTTCAAAACAAACAGTAAACAACTTGAAACTCCTAGCACTGACAATGAAAATTATAAACAGAAGCCTAATTAACTAAGCTGGTAACTGCCCCTTGGCCACAGGACATAATTTCATCTAATCAGCTTTAATTCTCTACCATGTCATCGTGCCCAGGGCCTTTGCAAAGCAGATGTGGCTCCTAGATCCTGAGTGCAGCCCTGCCAGCGCTCACCAAGGAAAGTAAAGAGGTGCAGCCCTCGCTCCTTCAAAGCAATGTGTAGGAGGCCAGGCTGTGCCAACGTGCGCCACTAACACAAGCACGGCCGGCGCCAGACAGCGCAGTGGCACACTGCCTGTCACTCCAACCTGCTGGACGATCAGCCCCCCTTCCTGTTAGCTGCCCCTCCACAGGCCTGTCAATCTCTGACCTTGATTTCCAAGGAGAATGAGCTGGTGCGCCCATAACAAACCTTTGCAGAGATTTCACAGCTAAATCGCGCTCTGCCTTGCTGTGCAAGCCAAGGGCTGACATGAAAGAAGCACCCTCTTCCTCTTCTGCCCTTGCTGCTCCCCCGAACCCCAAACTCTCCAGTCAGACATGTTGTCCAGGTCTTCCCTGTTCTCCTGGGAAGACCCACAAACCTCAGAGCACCTGCTCTGTCCACTGCCTCCCCAGCCATCACCTCGGCGATCCTCTGCGAGCAGGTGCACACTTCAAACCAAACACTAAGCAGAAACTCCCGTTTCAGATTCAGAACTACACTTTCAACAGGCTGTTATAACAAATCCAACCAAAACTGCAGCCAGCCTTTTGGTTAACAAAATTGACGCGCCGATTCTACACTTCATATGGAAATACAAAGGCCCCAAACCACCAAGAACCCTGAAAGAGGAGCAGAGCGGGAGGACACACACCGCACGACTTCCTGCAAAGGTGCAGTGGGCTCGGAAGTGCGGCCTGGCCTGAGCAGGGACAGGCAGAGCCCGGAAAGAGACCACACACAAGCAACTGATTTTCAACAAACGTACCAAGGCAGTATGACTGGGCGTGACGTGGGGTATCTGTACCACGTGGGCCATGTAAAATATTCCATTTTTCTCATGAAAAAAGTTCACAGTTCAGAATTTGAAAAGCGTAAAATAATGCGTAACCTCTGCAGTGCTAAGGCCTCCCCAGCACCCTGTCTCTAGACATCCAGTCCCCTCCCCTCGCCTCAGAGACTGGTGCCGAGTTCCTGTTTTCTCCCAGGGATGTGTGAGCCGTAGCTGAGCAAATGCACACATATGTTCCCCGTCCTACGGAGCCGGCAGACCCTGCAGCTCGTCTGCACTCGCTCCCACACGCCTCGCTGAGCGGCCCTTCCTCCTAAGTGCGCTCCTCTCTGTGGCCGCATGGAAGCATTTCCTGGCACGAGTGCACCCCAGGGCCATGCGCTGACCCTACGCTGACCGACGTGTCAGCTTGTTTCCAAATCCGGGGCCTCGACACAAACAGCACTTTAAAGTAAATTTCAGAGAGCTACTGTGCAGAGAAGAAAATTCAGTGTTAGCAAATAATAATGCAGAACCTTATAACTAACATTTTTAGCCAAAAGCTGAACAGAACTAGAGTTAAGGGAAAACACTCTCCCCTCAGTAGTTTACACCAAAATGCACACAAATCAACAAATACCTCCTTGCTTCCTTCTGAAAATGTGGGGGGATGGGGGTCTCATGCTCACCATTTTCTCAAGTAATATTTTAAGTGCTTACTGTGTGCCAAACATTTAAATATTTCAACAAAAACTTTCATGTATAGGATAAAAATATAATTTAAGGTGGCGGCTGCTTGCATTAATGTCTTTCAAAAAGAAAACATACATTGACAAAACAAATAAAATTTTACGACACAAACAACTAGTAGAATATACCAGACACCAAATGGTTTAAAATGCAGTCACTGAAACTCTTGGAATTAAAACTGCTTTGTCTTTTTGTTGTTGAAAATAAATGTACTTATTTATTTCGTGTCTTAAGTAAGAAAACCTCTGTTCACCTTACCTTAGCAGCCCTCACAGCCTTAACTTTCAGCAGCATATCAACAAAAGCCACTCTCACTTTCTCCGAATTGTCATGGAGACAGTACTTTAACGTTGGCAAAAGTTGCTCTAATAACGGGTGGCTTAATTTATTATCCAAAATTATCGGCAGGCACTACAAGAAAGGAGAAAGATAAACAGTTCAAAATTAGAACATAAACCACGAAAAGTTCAGGTAAGAAAAATTCAATTCCATCTTTACTAAAACTACTAGTGAAATACACATACCCACAGAAAATACCTCCTTTCTAACACCTCTTCATATAAAAAGCATATTTTAATGAATTAGTATGGCTTCCGTGCCTGAGAATCAGCTCACCCCTTGCTTCATTCAAACACGATTGAAGCGGTTACGAAATAATTGTTCAGTGCTTCCTCTGAACTACACTTTAAAGGGTTTTATTAGAGTTGAAAGAAACCAGAGGACCCGGGTGGAGAGGCCCCAAAGCTGGAGTCCAAGAGTCCTTTTAGGTTCTCTTAACATCCCACAGATTCCCTGTACTTCCTGACTCGACGCTGCATGAAAACGAGGGGCACAGGGCCCGCGCGGCTGTGCCCACACCTCACGCGGGCGCCCAAGAGACCGGCCCAAGCTCAGACCAGAAACGCATGTCTGAAGAGCTGATGCACCCCACCACCTTCTCTTTCCAGCTGTTAGGATATACATTTATAAGAGACTTTATATTTTAAAGATCACACTGAAATATTTACAGATGAGCTGATAAATGTCCTGGATTTGCGTCAAAGTAATGGTGTGTGTGGGGTGACGGATGCAGCTACAGTGAAACAAGAGTGGATGTACCCTGAGAACTGCTGAAACTGGATGACGGACAAAGAATATTTTTGTAAGTTCTCATTTAAAGTACACACAGTACACACTAAAAGCCCACTCTAATGTATAATAACGTTAAAAAATTTTAAATACATGCAGCTACTACTCTAAAACACTATGCCCTCCCCCCAACACATACACTAAAAACTAGTATTATTTCAAGTAGACTATTTTTTTAGAAAACACTTTTGTTTTTTTAAAAGGTTACTTTGGATCTACAACGAAAATGTCAATAATGCTATATTTATGGAGTAGGGCTATGGGTGATTTTTATTTTTTCGTTTTTTTTTTTTTTTTTTTTTTTTTTTTTTTTTAATTTTTTTGCAGTACGCGGGCCTCTCCCGTTGTGGAGCACAGGCTCCGGACGCGCAGGCTCAGTGGCCATGGCTCACAGGCCCAGCCGCTCCGCGGCACGTGGGATCTTCCTGGACCGGGGCACGAACCCGTGGTCCCCTGCATTGGCAGGCAGACTCTTCACCACTGCGCCACCAGGGAAGGCCCTGGGTGATTTTTAAATTATTCTTTCTCTGTATTTGAGAACTATTCTACAATAAATAGGCATTGCTTATATCATGTAAAACCTTACCTTAAAGACAGAACAGCGCACGTCAGCAGAGCTTGTATCAAATGCCAGTTCCTCAGTTACTTTCTTGAGAAGGTCAATAAGAATGGTCGGAGGCAACATCTCCCAGTATTTGGAAGTTATTTTACAAACACCAAGGATCCCTGTGGAACGGACCATCGGATAGGGATCTTCTAAAAGGCTCTATAAGTACAAGAGGGAAAAAGCCTTAATTATCTTAAATTAGTTCACTTTTTATCAATACTGGCTTTACATGCGGGCACAGTGGGAAGTCACAACCTAACAGCCGTTTCAAGTCATAGAGTCACACACAGACTCGGGGATCTTCAGTTTCTTGTCGCTTCTGCAGCCGAGTGTTTAAGGAGGACATCCAGACGCCGGTGGTACCTTACTTGCCAACCCCGTCTGCAGGACTCTGCTGACAGCAGGGCCCCCGACACAGGCCCCGCCACGCAGAGGGACGCTCAGGGACTTCGGTCAGTCCTGTGAGACGCAACCCTATTAAACCACTCTCATGAATTTCCAAAATGCTGTAATGCACTAAGCCCAGAATAAAGGGACCCTGCTTGTAAAGAACCGATCCAGGCAGCGGGCGTCTGGGGTTGCTAGCAACATAAGTGGCGACGACATTATGCACCCCCGATGGACGGACACGACAGCCGTGGAGCATCTAACACAACACACGTGACCCCAGTCAACTCTCTGTTTAACCAACTTACAGGAAATACAAAGGGCAGAGGCACGTATCAGGGACAGGCAGGCTGGGCTCTGGGGGAAATGAGAGAATAATCGGGCTTCCTCAACAACAACAAAAGCAAGCAAGATAGAAAGAACAAAAGGGAGAGGGAGAAGGGGTGCCTGCTACGGGGGAACGGCTCGTCTAAGAGATGAACACACACTGGCCGACCCACCACAGGTCTCATCCGGACACAGACTCAAACAGAACTGGAAAAAACATCACTGAAATGTCACTGAAAAACAATGACTGGACATTTGATGACATCAAAGAATCACGACTCATCTTACTTTCGTTGTGCCAGTGGTAGGATTATGCTTTACAAAAGGGCCCCTGTCTTTTAGGGACACCTACTGAAGTAATTAGAGTGGAAATGCTTGCTCAGATCTGCTTCAAAACAGGGGAGAAGAAACCAAGTGGGCCCAGGTCAGTATCACCGGGACCGTCTGGGGGCACGTGGGGTTCACTGTACAAGGCCTCTACTGCTACGTGTGAAACTTTCTAATTCCAAGTTTAAAAACAAAAATAATCCTTACTCCACTACTAGACCAAAAGAAGGTCCAGCTGGGGACCTTCCTTCCTCTCCTTCCTTCCTCTCCTCCCCGGCGGTGTTGCAAACACCAAGGGGTCCTGCGGGAAAGAGCAAGCAAGGGGCCGCTCCACGTACCGCAAGGCAGAGGGCTGCAGGCGGGCCCTGCTGAGCCCACACAGAGCTCAGACCAGCCCCAGCCCAGGGCCAGGACTCGGCGGACACAGGGCAGCTCGGGCGTAAGCGACCTGCCGGGAAGGTCTCGAAACGGACGCTGGGGGCCAGGTGCACAGGAGAGCCAGCAGTAACTCCAAAACCTCCACGAGAAAGAAGAAAGGAGAGGATGCCACGCAGCAGGAAAGACCCCTCCCTCCCCACCCGGGGCGGTGCACACCAGCTGGCCTGTTCCTCACGCAGAGCCCAAGGGGAGCCCCGTCTTCTGACAAGCCCTGTGCATGGATGCAAAACCGTGGCCAACTCAGCAGACAAGGAAGAAGCTACTAATACTCAGCTCTGCACTACCAGAGAAAACCCAGGCCAGCTGCCTCTTCAACCCAATCCTTTATTCAAACTAGGGATGGAAAAGTGAAGACGACAGGTCACTTGAGGAAAAAAAGAGCGAGGAAAAAAGATAAAATAAATAGAATAAGAAACAGAAGAGAACATTAGGAATTCACAGGTTTTAAGGCTTTTGTTTTCTATGAATTACTTCCAACATTATTCCTCAGAAATAATTCTGGATAATCACCTTGCAACACACAGTCCCACAGGAGTCAGGGCCACATCTGTGTCTCCAATCAATCATGCTGTCACCAAGATGAGGGCACTTGACTCGTAAAGCGGTTTCTATGAGGAGAACCACTGCACCTCACCTCCCAAACCACAGGCATGCATGGAGGCCTCGATCTGCCACCTCCAACAAGGCCTCCCTCCACTCCACTCCAGCTGGAGAAACAGCAGAGCAGAAAGCCTGCAGGACACGGGGTCAACGCTGCCCTCACTTCCTGGACTCCCCCTACCCCGTCCACCCCACAAGACTCGCTGCCACCTACTCAGGCCCTGATCCAGCAGCGTCATGAACTCGCCGCCAACCCGCAGGCCAGACTGGCCCATGCCAGGCCCTGTGTGGTCCACAGGGCGTGAGAATGGTTTTTCACTCCTGAATGGTTGGAAAAAGGAAAAATTGTCTGTGACACGAGACTATTACATGGAATTCACACTCTGGCGTCTGTGGGTCGGTTTCACTGTAACAAGCCACCCCTGCTCCTCCCGGTACACGTGTGGCCGCCTTTGTGCCACAGCGGCAGACGGAACAGCTGTGACACAACAGCTGTGACCACGTGGCCCGCAGACCTAAAATCACTTCTGTCTGGTCCTCTACAGAAACAACTCCTGCTCTTAACTACTATCATTACTAACTTAACTACTACATTGCCCTGCTTCCTAGAAGTCAGGAACAAACAGACACTGGAAAGTAGAAAAGAAAAAGATTAAGAAGATCTCCTTTGTCTAAGATCCAAACCAATGGACTGAATTTCACGCTACAGCAGCAGAAAAAAATCAAAAGATAAAGAAAAACATCCTTAAAAGTTTCAGATACCCTCGACACCAGAAAACAATACAAAATATTTTGGCAGTCCTGGAATAAAATGCTTTTGAATACAAGATTCTCGACCTGGACCAACTGTAAACTGTCACAGAAAAATAAAGAATGTTTTAGGGCTCAAACAGTTAGAGGCACCTGCCTCCCCAAGGATGCCCTGCGGCACGGTAGGACCCACCGAGACTCTCTCGGTTCTCTCGCTCACCGGCTACCATCGCCCCCTCAACACGTCCACTGCACCCCCGAAGGTGACCAGGCTTCCAGAGGACCTGCTGCTTACACATGAGCCTTTCCCTGTCAGTTTTCATCCCAAACAAGACTTAGAGTGGAAACTCTGTTACTGCTGTTTCAAATCTGTTTTGACAGTGACATCTCATTCTTCTGAGATTGTTGACTAAGTTTTGCTACTTGAAAAACATAACCCTATCTCCACTAAGACATATGCAACTTTAAAAAATAACCATAACGTCAATGTTTTCTACAACCTACCATTTTTTAAATTTAAAGGAATTATTTAGAATATAATATTTCTTGTTCTGAAAAAAAAAAAAAACACTTAAGTGACTTCGACAATCTTTTAGTGTTTTTCTTTCCTTAAATTCGAACAAAATAGCATGCAATAATTTTTATTTTTTAAATAGTTAATAAAACAAATACAAAACTAACAATGATTAATCCGAATATAGACTGTTCTGCGTTATAGAGGACTCTGTGCGACAGTTACAACCCTTTACATATTTTAATGTCCTTTTGTACAGTCATAACCACTGTCATCTTAGGGCTAGGGATTGAGCTAAATGCTTTATACACAGATTTTCACTGAAACCTCAACACAATCCTATAAAATATTATTCCCAGTTTTAAAGAAGAACCAGGACTAGAGAGAGATTAAGTAATTGGAACGAGATCAGACTTATTAAGTGGGAACTGGCATTCAGAACAAAATGCCTGACCCCACGCTAAATCACTGTACAAAGTGCCATCTGCGGGCTGACAGGTGACCCCAGTCCCGCAACGTCTTCTTCGTATACGGTCAGGTCAGCAGCTGGGGCCAAGCAATCGCTGTAGGCAAGTAACACAACGGGTCCAACGTAGGAGGGGTGGTAGCTGGGCCACCGCCACACACTCCATCTTTGCATTCAGATGCAGAGACTTACACACTCAGGCAAAAACAGAGGTGGTTCATAGATTGGACACCTGCGTTAAAAAGAGCAAAAGTTTTTTTCATAGTTTTATGGCTAAAAGCTACCAAAATCTAGTTTTGGTTTGCCCAACAACATCTTTCCACAAAATTAACCATGATCCTCAAAGGGACTTGTAAATAAACATACATGTAGATGAGGCACACATGGCAAAATACGAATGACTGTTCATTTTAGGGGTGTGTGTGGCTGGGTGTGTGGCTGGGTGTTTATGCATGTATATGTGAATGCATGTATGTGAATGCATGTGAAGAGGTAAGTAGACACATACTCATTATCCTATTATTGCAACTTTCTGCATGTCTGAGATTTTTCATAGGAGATCAGAAAACAAACAAACCAAAGGAAGTTTTTAGGACTGCTATGGGTAACCATCATTATCGTGGCATTTTTGCTATCACTTCCTAAAATATTATTCTACTAACTAGGACAATAAGTAATATTTCTTAGCTTGTGTCAGGAGACCCTGCAAATGTAAAGGGCTGTAGAGAAAGAAGCAGAGGCTCACACTATCCCACCAGGTGAAAAGATTCGAGATACCCCTTGGAAATAAATGTCGCATCCTGATGTCCTAACATCTCATTTGAAAAATCAGTCATCTGAAGAAAATCCATTGCAACAGGCGTTACGTGCCTTAAAACATAACCAGTGTGTGTTTGTTCACGACGCTGCCACACCACTTTACAGCAGGCACTATCACCATGCCCGCTTCACAGATAAAGACAGAAAAGTCAGTGCCCAAACTTGCCCAGAGTTTCACAGCTATCAAACGAGGGAGGGAATCAAACCTGTGGTCTGTCCTCACCCCTGTTACACTGTCTCTCTGCTGGGGCGACAGGGATACATGTAAGACGCTTATAACTACACACAATAAACGATTAGATGTTCTAAAGGAGACTGCGACGAAGAGGAAACAGACTACGAGTCCACACTGTCACAGAAGGTACCAGGGAGAGAACGGATTTCCTTGAAGAATGTCAAGATCTGGAAAGCTTGCCATCTGGGGTCAGCACAGGGCAGTTACGGGGGTATGGCCAGGACCCACACGAGGCCCAGACAGAGCTGAAGGCGTAAGGAGCTCCACCACACGAAATACATACATAGAGTTCTTCAAATTGTTTCTGAATTTCGCTATCCATCTCAATGGCATTAAAGTTTGGATCCCTAACAGGAAAGGCTTCAACAAACAGCAGTGCAGCATTGGACCGGACTTCCGAGTTTCTGGCCTGGAATAGTTGAAAGAAGAGTTTCAGAATCCAAAGAAAGAGCTGACATTCAAAGGCTTCAGTGTAGAATTCCTAAAGTAATGCTTCTGGTGTCTCAATACAGACTTATCTACAAATTAAAGACAACTGTAACGTTTAAACTAACCAAACTTGTGAGACCTTCCTTAAGAGAAGCTGAACGCCCAGCTCCACGTCGACAGATACTAAAAGATGCTTCCTTGCTTCAAAGCCCATCTTGTGTCATTAAAAAACAGTGACCATCATGGCCCGCTCCCAACAGCAGAGTCACCTATGTTGAAAATTCCCCGTGTGCTCATCTGACCGCTCCTCAGAGAGCCGTCACCTTGTCCCCCGGTCACCAGCAGGAGGTCCTGAGGACCAGGACGGTTCAGCCCAGCTCTGCCGGTTGACTTAGCATGACTACCCTCCTTCCAGCTGTGCAGCCCGCACTAAACCAATTCAGATTCCCAATTTAAGAAATGCTTCTAATAAAAGAATAAAATATTCACCCAAAATCTCACAGCATTCCCAGCCTCGAGTCTTACTTTTAGTGCCTTACTGCAATTCTGAATTAGAGTATGTTAAGCTCAAAAGCATAATTAGCATTCTCAACAGAGAGAGACTATTTAAGAGGTGTACCTTTAATCCTCTCCAAAGGATGGGCTTATATAATCTGTAAAGCATCTCTTCCACTCCCTGCCGAACTTCCTTTTGACGATGAAAATAACTCAGCACCTAAGAGCCAAGAAAAGAAGAAAAGAATGGTAACATTGGTGTTTTCAAAAAAGCATTTAAGATCCTACTTTGAGGAAACAACAGGGAGCATAGGCTGCACCTTATTCATAAGTCTTGACAATTCTTTCTAACAGGAACCACAGTGGAAAGACATGCTGACAGCACGGAACATGGAAATCATGCAAAAGCCATCGATGGTGGAGAGAAAGACCCACGGCCTTGGGCTGTACAAAGGTTTGGGTTCCGGCTTCTACTCTTCTACCAGTAGCCACAAAACCTCATAAAAAGTCACTTACACCTCTGACCTTCAGGGTCAAATGAAAAAGGAGTCAGCCTAAGTGCTTTCTACAACCCGTTCTGGTTCTACAATGCACTGGCTACAACCGTCTTTTGTTTTAAGAACCTATACTGGGCATTCAAAAACAGGATATACGGTCAGCCCTTCATATCCACAGATTCTGTATCTGTGGATTCAACCAAGCCTGGATAGAAAATATTTGGAAAAAAAAAAATTCCAGAAAGTTTCAAAGCAAAACTTGAATTTGCTGCTTACTAGCAACTATTTACATAATAGTTACATAGTATTTACAACTATTTACACTGTATTAGTTACTGTAAGTAATCTAGAGGTGATGTAAAGTTTACGAGGATGTATAAGGCCCTGGAGCATCCGTGCATTTGGTACTCAATCCCCTGCAGATCCCGAGGGGTGACTTTATCTCAAATAGGTGTCACTGCCTAGTGATCCTTCCCTCCAGTAGAAACCTAACTTAGATGTCAAGTACATCCCCAAACTTAAGGATAACCAGAAAACACACTGCTCTTTTAGCTCCATCCCTTTGTTCTCTTCTACTCCCTTTTTAACCAGCCAGAATCTTCCGGCAACTCTTCACGGACTCCTGTCCCCAACAACAATCAATGTTGCCTTTTTCCCTAATTCACAACTCTTGGAGCTAAAATTATATGAATGAAAAATGGAAAAAATTTTTAAGTTAGGCTATAAAACTACAGATTATACTTTAAGCACACTTGAATCAATTTTGCCCTAAAATAACTACAATCTGGGGATTATTTTTTTCTGATTTGCTAATTTTTCATTTAGGAGATTTTAGTCTATCATTTGTTTTTCTGTGTACAATATTAATTTGTTATCAATGGTATACTCACTTCATAGAAAGCTTTTAAACAGCTGTACTGAGATACAATTCACATACCATAAAAGTCACTCTTTTAAAGTGTATAGTTCAGTGGGTTTTAGTATATTCAGAGTTGTGCAACCTTTTCTACTACCTAATTTTAGATTTTCATCAACAATATGACGATTTCTTACTTTCAAATGACTCCTAAGGTATTTCCTGAAGCTTCTTTCAATATAGCAATAAAATGACTTATCAGGTAAATTTGACATTTATCGAAAAAAGGATTTGAAAACGAAGCTATAATGTGTTATAAGCAGTAGGAACAATTACTTGGGAGTCCAGAAATACATTTCATTTGAAAAGTGAAATCTAATAGTCTGCCTTTCAATTCCTTCTGTTCATTTTTCCATAAATTTAACAAATGATGATACCTACACTTACAACACCTTAATCACTCACACTATCACAGCAGAAAATCAGTTATGAAAAAGTCTTTAGTTATTTGGTTCAAGAGTGAAGCAACTACATCA
Source organism: Kogia breviceps (assembly GCF_026419965.1). Classification (NCBI taxonomy): domain Eukaryota; kingdom Metazoa; phylum Chordata; class Mammalia; order Artiodactyla; family Physeteridae; genus Kogia; species Kogia breviceps. Next base: position 598,822 of record NC_081318.1, on the reverse strand, counting down.
CACATCTGTACAGTTTAACATGACGTTATTCCTGACCATTACATAGAATCTGAAACGCCAAATCATACACATGAAGGACGTGACCCCAACTGTCCTACAGCTTACGAAGCACCTGGGATTGTGTGTGTGCTGTGGGGGTGGAAGGGGCACGTGGGTATATTTATCCCTGGTTCTTTATCTTTGGATAATGCAAAGTAAATCATCAAAAACATAAAAGAAATGGTTTTTGTCCATTCAAACTTAATATAATTAGTACATGTACGTCCTACAAATAATAGTTTCACTATACAAAAAAGTAAAGAGGTAGCCTTTCTTCCCTTAGCTTGACACACAGTTGCCAAAACTAACAGAAAGCAGAGAAGGCGTCGCCCCTGGATTAGGACACTGATCAACACCACAGACCAGACCTTCCAGTTCCTTCTCCAGGATCACTGTGATTAGCCAACTCCTATCAGTACAATAACCACACTGACAGCAGAGTCTTGTTTAGTCAGATCATGTACAACATGAGGATAAAATCCATATCCAAATTCTGAGACGACCTTTTAAAAATAAAATTGCATCAAGAGAAACTATCAAAACATTTACTCAATTTGGTTTGCAGAATACAAAGTGGAAATGTAATGTGTGAGAGTAAATAACAAACAATAATCTTGAATAGCCTCTTTTTTTGAAAACAGTGGTAGTGGCAGTAAGGAAGTGATGATTCTATACATTTTTATGTCGAATAAATTAAAGTTGTTTGAATAAAGTTCTGACGTCTTAACAGTAGACCTTTGTTTTCCTAATCAAAACTTTGGTGGCAGGGTAAAAGTCCCAGGTTCCAAGTATCAAGATTCTGAGAAATCCTTTTAACGGATGCCTGTGAGAGCTTAACACAATCTCACAAACACAATTATCTGAAAACAAAGAAGATGAGGCATGATTTTCAAAAGTGCCGTGAGAGTGTGGCTCACCTCGCGCACTTTGGCGTGCACCGGAGACTTCCGAGGAAGGTGGACCCCGTGGTACAAGAAGTCCTGGATGCAGCCGTTTTCGATGGCCTGCAACGACACCCCAAGGCGAGAACCTGGTGAGCGCATTCCCACAGACGGCAGGACAGGCAGTATAGCCGTTAAAGCACAAAAGGACCGTTTGATCTGTTCATCTTCTATTTCATGAGGGAAAAAGCCTGGATCCTTTCATCAGAGCTTTTCGACTTTAAGTCTACACCTCTTAGAATTCCTTTCATCTTCATATACCAAAGAGAACTTTTAGTTTCCTTTGTCTTGTTTGATGAAATATCACATTTGTGCTAAATAGCAGGGCACTGGAGCCTGGTTCAAGCCAGACAGGGCTCAGAGACTAAAAGGGACCGGGCAGCGCCCTCTGCTGAGTCATCCTGATAATCTCAGAAGACTGGATATGTTCCAAGAGCCCCACCCCGAGAACTGACAATGAACTACCTCTAAGGTGGGGGCCATGATTCCAAACTGAACCAAAACACCACCTTTCAGGGCTGCCGCAGAGAGGGGCGGGGCAGGGGCAGGGATGTGGGCAGCTCCTCCTTCAAGCCAGGGCAGTGAAGGCCCGGTGTGTTAGCCTGCATTCTGCTTCCATACCCAGGATTCCATGGTTTTAGGGAAGGATATAAGGAACACTTGCTATTGACATTTTTACCTCTCCTCCATTAACTTTGAACTGTCTGACTTGAGACGACATAGGAGACACGCGGCACTGCCAGTCAAGTGTCGGGGCCACAAAAGTTGAGCCCTGAGCGCTAACTACCAGAACGCGGACACCCTGCCACTGACCCAGGCTTTTCAGCAGTATCAGTGGCAGACGTCTGTTTGTAAAGAGAAGAGGGAAGAACGCTCTAAGAGATTTGAATGCTGTAACAAGCAAATGCCATTGGGAGACTTGTGGGATCCTGATTCCAAAAAAACTATAAAAAGACATTTTTTAAACAAAGCAGAGAAATTTAAATAGGACCCAATTAATTTTTTAAATACCCAGGAATTGTTAATTTTGTGAAGTATGATAATGGCACTGTATAACCATACTTTTTAGAGACGCATACTGAAGTACATATAAGTAAAGTGTCACGTCTGGAATTTGCTTTAAAAACTTGAAGGGACAGAGGGAAGAGAGGGAAGGGAGTGAAACTGAGAAGTACAAATTGCTAGTACTAATTTGGTACAGATCTAGTCAAAATTAAATTTTAAATTACAAACTCCTATTTTTTAAACCACTATTGGAGAAAAGGGGAACAAAATACTCCTTTCTGTGAACAAGTTTCATGCAGTAATAAAGCAATGCAAAAAAATGCATAACAATGTCCCACTTCTGCCATTTCCCCCCAAAATTATACACTGTTAAACTATTCTACAAGTCGTCAACAGGGGAATAGAAGTGGTAAGTTTTAGTTTTCTAGAAGTAGATGTCAGTGACAGAGCCCAGCACAGGTAACCAAAGCTTAAGCTGGGAAGGAGAGCAGCGTGGGCAGAAATAAACTCCAAACATCCGGTGGTTAACCTCCCCTCTCCCCACCCCCACCAGTCCAGGGCCTGCTCCCCCAGGAGGAAAGACCCCTTTATGACTTAAGAGTAAAAATGTTCCCCTCAGAAGGAAAAAAACACATCTAAGAACCTGCATGAGAAAAACATAAGGGATATCAGACAAAGACACTTTCTTTTGATTTTTTTCCCAAAGAGCCTGTGAATGTTTAATCGTGACTGTGAATTGCACAGCCAGAAGGTAGGTGCTATAGTCATTAAAGGCTAGCTGTCTTCAAACACAGTCTTTAAATTCTCAAATGATGTTGCTGAAGAGGCAGCCTGAGGGTCCCGAGGAGCACTGGCCAGAAGAGACAGAACGCAAGCTACAGACACAACCCTAAACTTTCTAGAGGCCACATCACAAACGGAAAAAGAAAAAGGTAAACTTGTTTTAATACTATAGTTTGATTAGCCCAATATATCCAACGCACCATCATTTCAACATGCAATCAATATTCTTTTTTTTTTTTTTTTGTGGTACGCGGGCCTCTCTCACTGTTGCGGCCTCTCCCGTTGCGGAGCACAGGCTCCGGACGCGCAGGCTCAGCGGCCACGGCTCACGGGCCCAGCTGCTCCGCGGCACGTGGGATCTTCCCGGACCGGGGCACGAACCCGCGTCCCCTGCATCGGCAGGCGGATTCTCAACCACTGCGCCACCAGGGAAGCCCCAATATTCTTTTTAAAATAACCATGGGATATTTTACATTCTTCTTTTTCCACACTGTCTTCCAAGTCTGGTGAGTTTCTTACATTTACAGCCCATCTCAGTTTGGACTGGCCACGTTTCAGAGGCCCGGCAGCCACATGCGGCTGGGCACTACAGGTCTAGAGCTGCCAAAACGCCTGGGGCAGAAGTCTTGATTCTGCTCAAAATACACGCACAGTGAGTCCCGGGCACCTTGAGGCTGTGCTCGGGAACGGACGTGACCCTGTGTGCGCGTGGAGGACACTCACCGTGGGCTGCAGCGTGACAGACAAGCATCGGCACAGGTTTCAAATGGCCCTACTTACGGTAGCTACTTATTCAGTAACCAGAACACAATAAAAACGTGTTAACATTTCATAAGACGAAAAGGAAATACCTCTAATATTTTCCCTGAAGCCTTTTTCCAAGCTCTGAAATAAACTTCTGCAATGTGTACCATCAAAGATCTAAAAGAAAAAAATCAAAATATTTTAATGCAAGTCAGAAGAATTATATTTTTAATGTATATCATTTCAGGAACTCTCCTCTCCTAGGGAAGAAGAAACTGCTTTGGACTAGGGCTTTGCAAAGCAGAGATATGTTATCCACCTGCAGCAGAAAGTAGAAAACAAAAGTCCGGAGAAGGAGGACTGAAATGTCAAACCATTTCTTCCTTCTCAGTCAGGCTTCCCCAGAACTTTACTATTTCCTATAAAACTATGACACATAGCCCAGAACCAAATTCTTAAGTAAAAGACCTTTAAATATAAGTACACTTTTTGAATTGAAGTCATTTTGGACTTTTCGGACTAATTCGCTTAGGTACAGGGAGCCATAAAATACCAGGGCTGACTTAAATCATAATTAGGAAAATCTGCAGGTTCAACCCAAATATTCTGCAAATGAAGGAAAAGGAGAAAGCATTCTAGTAAACAATCAGAGATCCGAATCACATCCCAGCTCAATACTTACATTGACATAACCAGGCCCACCTCAAGAGTTTGAGGATTCGGTATTTCTTTTTTTTTTTTTTTTAGATTCCATATATAAGTGTTAGCATACGGTATTTGTTTTTCTCCTCTCTGACTTACTTCACTCTGTATGACAGTCTCTAGGTCCATCCACCTCACTACAAATAACTCAATTTTGTTTCTTTTTATGGCTGAGTAATATTCCATTGTATATATGTGCCACATCTTCTTTATCCATTTATCTGTCGATGGACACTTAGCTTGCGTCCATGTCCTGGCTATTGTAAATAGAGCTGCAATGAACATTGTGGTACATGACTCTATTTGAATGATGGTTTTCTCAGGGTATATGCCCAGTAGTGGCATTGCTGGGTTGTATGGTAGTTCTATTTGTAGTTTTTTAAGGAACCTCCATACTGTTCTCCATAGCGGCTGTATCAATTTACATTCCCATCAATAGTGCAAGAGGGTTCCCTTTTCTCCACACCCTGTCCAGCATTTATTGTTTGTAGATTTTTTTTTTTTTTTTTTTTTTGCAGTACACGGGCCTCTCACTGTTGTGGCCTCTCCCGTTGCGGAACACAGGCTCCGGACTCGCAGGCTCAGCGGCCATGGCTCACGGGCCCAACCGCTCCGCGGCACGTGGGATCTTCCCAGACCTGGGCACGAACCTGCATCCCTAGCATTGGCAGGCGGACTCTCAACCACTGCGCCACCAGGGAAGCCCTGTAGATTTTTTGATGATGGCCATTCTGACTGGTGTGAGGTGATAAACTCACTGTAGTTTTGATGTGCATTTCTCTAATGATTACTGTTGTTGAGCATCCTTTCATGTGTTTGTTGGCAATCTGTAAAAAATATGGAACACTTCACGAATTTGGGTGTCATCCTTGCACAGGGGCCATGCTAATCTTCTCTGTATCGTTCCAATTTTAGTATATGTGCTGCCAAAGCAAACACAAGGATTCGGTTTTAAAATGCAGCCTCGGGCTTCCCTGGTGGTGCAGTGGTTAAGAATCTGCCTGCCAGTGCAGGGGACACCGGTTTGAGCCCTGGTCCGAGAAGATCCCACATGCCGCGGAGCAAATAAGCCCATGCACCACAACTACTGAGCCTGTGCTCTAGAGCCCGAGAGCCACAACTACTGAGCTTGTGTGCCACAACTACTGAAGCCCATGTGCCTAGAGCCCCTGCTCCGCAACAAGAGAAGCCACCGCAACGAGAAGCCCACGCACCACAAAGAAGAGTAGCCCCCGCTCGCCGCAACTAGAGAAAGCCCATGTGCAGCAAAAGACCCAATGCAGCCAATAATTAATTAATTAGAAATGAATAATAAATAAATAAATAAAATGCAGCCTCCTTCAGCCCCGGAGCAGATCGAGCACTTGGCCGTGAATCCAGCAGACAGCGCCCAGTGTTGTCAGGGCCCAGGGGCTGGGAGCCCGGGCAAGAGCATCTTCCCAGCCCCTCCCCAGGGCTCTTCCCGCCCAGCACAGAGCTCAGTCCACAGGAAATCGCACGGCGCACATTACGTCCAAAGGTATCAGAAGTGCTAGTGACACGGGCTTTACTATGATTGAAGCTGAAATTTAACTGGTAAATAATTGGACTATGTAAAGAACTACCACAAAGTCAAATCTTAATTTCAGTGTCACTACGGGAAAAAAATGGTTTCCTATAGCAAGGAAAAAAAATATCCAGTGATACAACAGTACATAATAAGTAACAGTTTAAGAGATAATTTTTAAAGCTTCTAATACATTAATATAATTTAAAAGTCAGGTCACATAGAAGCTTTCAAAACCACACTAAGCACAAAATATTAATTACCCTTAATACTTACTTTTGTAATCCCTGTAACTGGTTTTTAATGGTCCCATGGATCATTTTAATGAAATTTATGTTCCAGTTGAAGAGAGAACTAAGAAATCTTCTCCCCTATAAATTAAAAAAAGAGAATAGAATGTTAAAATTGCAACCAAAGAAAAAGTTCCCAGGAACCAAAAAACAAACGTTCTTTGAAAGTGTAGTAACACTAAGGTTTGCCACACCCAACAAGGAAGCGTCCGTACTTCTAAGTTAGAATGCACACACTGAAGCTGCGCTCGGCACAGTGCTCGGGTGGCAGTGCCGCGTGGGGACGGCGGCGGGAGCCGAGAGGGACTGAGCTGGGCAGCAGCAGGTGGGAGGCTCCCCGTGGAGGGCGGGCCGCAGGCGCCTCTGAGCTACTCCTGTCCGACCACACGGTGACCCAGAGAGCGACCCGACAGCCCAGCAGGCAAGCTAAACGGTGCATCAGCGCTTCACTCTGGCTCTGTCCTGATGTCTCCACAACCGAAAATCAAAGAATGCTTGAAATTTAGCATCTTGGGGTAGGAATGGAACTGAACGTCACTTCATTTCATCTTTTATAAAAGACAAAACCGAGGGCTTGTGAAGTTAAGAGGCTAAGTATTTGCCAAGGTAGAATTTTCAAATACATATAGTCCCCAAATATTTTATGTAGTTATAAATGTCATACATATACCATGTAATATTAATTTTTATGCATACTACTAGATTACACATGTGAACCTAAAAAGAAAGATTATATTTACTCTCTCCGGGGGTAATAAAATACATCTGCCCAGAGTTTCCCTGTGCAGGGCACCATCACCTCACTGCTCACCAGCACACCAGTGTCTGGAGTCCTACAGACGCACAACACACTCTGATACAAAAGGCAGGGTCACCATGCTTGCAACAGGTAAGTTTTTTAAAAAGTATTTACTGGGACTTCCCTGGTGGTCCAGTGGCTAGGACTCTGTGCTCCCAATGCAGGGGGCCCAGGTTCAATCCCTGGTCGGGGAACTAGATCCCACATGCATGCCGCAACTAAAGATCCCACATGTGGCAATGAAGATCCCGCCTGTGGAAACTACGACCCAATGCAGCCAAATAAATTTAAAAAAAAAAAAAAAAAGTATTTACTGTAAGTAACTTGCCAGTAGAGTATAGAAGAGATTTACTGTTTACCAAGAATGACTGGAAACTGACATGACCAAATTAATGACTGATTAGGAAACTAAGTTTCAATATCTTAAATTCAAAAGAGCACATGAATTTAAAAAAGGAGAGAGCTTTAAGACACACACGTGTATATTTATGTCTACACCTGCACATATGTATGTGTGAGACAAGCACGCTTCATCCACTGCTATGTATAAGTCAATATAAATAAAGTTTATTTATCTGAATCCACTCTTAACGTCTTTACTCTCCCAAATTTCACACCCACCCTGGGATACTCAGGGCAGAGGCCATGCATCCAGCGTCTTCCCAACAATGATGATGGGAGAGTAGCAAGAGCACAGTCAGGGCACTTCCTGTCCTGCAGGCACTAAAAGCTCTATGAATGGCCTCGTGTGCCGCTCAAGGGAATCCTGCGGGAGGGCACCTGCTGTTCCTATTCTACAGAAAGAAATACTGAGATTCAAAGGAGTGTGATCAAGGTCACCACCTACTCAGTGGACAAACAGGGGTCTGAACACAGCCTTTCTGACCCCGAGAGCTGAAGGTCTTGGCCAGTGTGACCAGTCATCCGGTACAGCCCTTTAACCTCGCCAGCAGAGACTGTGCGTGGGGAGTGGGCAAACTGGGTCAAATCCTTCGCTCCCCTGGCCAGCTAGGAGGGTGAAACCTTGAGCGAACTCTTCATTTAGGCCCTCCCCTCCTCTGGGAGGTCCTTCCCCACACATCCTTGCGGGGGGTGACAACTGCCTCCTTTTGCCTCCAATCAGGTCTGCCAGGCCACAGTAATCAGAAGAAGGCTCCATTCTATAATTTTAAAAATGTGCTTTGCATCCCCGGCATGGAAATACAGTCGATCTACAACAACTACAGAAAACTTCTAAGACAACAGACTAACTTGTCCAAGAGAACCAGACAAGCCACTCTGCAATTTTTAATCCTCTGGTAGCCACATTAATAAAAGTAAAAAAGATTAGATTAACTTTAATAATATATTTACGTAGTCCAATATACCCAAAATATCATTTAAATATGCAATAAACATATAAAAATTATTAGTGGGATATTTAACATTCTTTTCCTGTATTAAGTTTCAAATTCGTGTGTACTTTTCACTCAAGGCCACAACTGGACTGGCCATATTTCACGAGCTTGCTCAATAGCCACATGTGGGAGTCACCACCAGTGGACAATGTAGCACTGGGCCGGAATTCTCTCTTTGGATTTATTGGATGGGTAGGAAAAAGAAACCAAGAATACTGTGTGATGATGGGTTTGAGTTATATGCCAATTAACCTGGAATTAGGGCAGAGGGTCAGATCCATGCGGAAGTGCTTGCTCAACCTATTTTTACTCATTTTTAATTTAAAATGCAATCATGGTTCCCCCAGGATTCACACAGCCACCTGTTACCTTCTGATTTAATGATGAAATACGCAAGGACTTGAAAAACGTTTGCTTAACACTGCCATGCAATAAAAATGAATTGCAAAAAATACAATAGCTCTTGATAGTTAAGCTGACTCTTTTATTAATACACTGAGCATGATGCAAACAGCAAACACATGAACATAAGAAAAGCTTCCATTAAAAAGCAGTTCACAAACACACCAAAAAAGAACAAACATTTACCTCTTCTTTTCTGATGTAATTAACATTTATGAAGCACTCAAGCAGCATGTCTTTAATTTCTCTACTTTCCTCCAAATCGTAATCAAAGCAATATAAAGCCTGATGGATACTCCAGAGCCGACAGATGTCTGCACCCTGGGAATGACATGAAAAGAAAAACGTCTGAGTTTTTCTTTTATAAACGGTAAGGTCGCATTTCAAAATAACTATGAGGCTATTTATATCATCAAAAAAAGAAATAATGACAAGAGAAAACATCTTAAAATTTGCAAATGGAGCTCTAGAGAACATTTTCTTAAAACCTAGGCAAAAGCAAGCAGAGGTGCTGATAGACAGTGCTGTTCACCAGTTCTGTGCGACGAGGAGGAGTCTATGCTGACCGGTGTGGAGCATCAGCCACGCCAGACTATGGAGCAACTGACATGGGACTGGTGCCACCGAGGAAACAAATCTTTAACTGTCTTAACTTGAAATGTAAATGGTCCTGTGTGGCTAGCGGCTACTGTGGTAAAGGCACAGGTGTAGAACATAAGGAAGACGTTAAATAGAGTCTTGATTTAAAAGCTGAACAAAAAGGGCAGTGAAAAATGGATTTTAAAAAGGCAAACCAATGATGGCTTAAGGCTAAGTTCTGACACAAACCAGGATTTTTTTTTTTTTTTTGTGGTACGCGGGCCTCTCACTGCTGTGGCCTCTCCCGTTGCGGAGCACAGGCTCCGGACGCGCAGGCGCAGCGGCCACGGCTCACAGGCCCAGCCGCTCCGCGGCATGTGGGACCTTCCCGGACCGGGGCACGAACCCGTGTCCCCTGCATCGGCAGGCGGACTCTCAACCACTGCACCACCAGAGAAGTCCAAACGAGGATTTTTCAAATCACTCCTATGGCCAGCAGAGAAAGTCAGAGCACTAGCTGAGGACATAGCCAAAAAGATTCTTTTCTGCCATAAAACTGACTGCTCCTGGGAGGCCACAGTGAGACGGACTCTCCCATGGGTGGTAAGAACGTGACCAGCTGGGAGCTTTATAGAAAGCTGTTGGCAATTGCGTACCAAGAGCTCCAAGTTCAAAGCCACTGACCTACAAATTTCACTTTGTAGGTGCCTTTGTAGGAAGCTGTGACAAGTAAGTAAAGATGTGAGGCGGGCGGTCAAAGAGAAATCCCCAAAGATCCCTAGAATCACAAGGGTCACCTTGGCTGTGGGATTATGGACGATTTCTCTCTTCCTCATTTTCCCTCTTCTTCATTTGCCCAATTTTCTAAGATGAACATAAGTACCTGCCGTTGTTTGATCAGGGAAAAATACTGCTCTTTTTCTGGATTTCTGAATTGTATACCAAAGACTGAAGGATGAGAAACAGCCCAAGTTACACCCAACCCTCACCATGCCCTCCATGGCCCCGCTGAAGCTTCCTCAGGCCTCCACAGCCCCACACTGGCTACCCTCCTGCCCAGCGCCCCCTCGGGTCTGCAGGCCCTCCCTGACCACCCCACCCCCTCTGTCCTTCCCTGAGCGATCCCCACCAGGGGACAGCCTCTCAAAGGCCACATGCCGAGGAAGGCGGGGAGGAAGCCTGCGTACGACCACGCGTGGAGCCTCTGCCCATGCTCGACTGCCCGCCTCTGAACACCCTCCAGGGCAAAACCCTAACTGAAGCCACTGGGCCAGGCCTCTCGCAAGCAAGCACAATTACTGACTGGTATAAACACCTGCACTTTCAAGTAAAACACGCAGCATGTACTTTAGAAAGCAAACACACTGTTTTCGTCTTGAGACTTCTCCTCAGCAGCATGACGAAAGCAGTCTTCCCCATGTCCTCCTTGGCAGGCAGGCCTCTCTCCCACCACATCACACACAGATCCTGGATGGAGCCCTGGAGCTCTCGTTCAGACTCAGGTAGCGCATACAAAATACCTACGATGGAGCAGTCATTGCGCGATGAGTAAAGTGAACCAGTGTTAGTCCATATTCAACCGTGTAGAGCACTATGACTTAAAAGCTTTGCCAAGCAAATATTAGTTTATGTTTAACTGGCCAAAGATTTGTACACATTATTTATGGGAAACAAATGGTGTTAATTAAAAAATTGTCTTCCACTGTTGTAAAAGCAGACCCAATAGAACCGAGAATTTTAGAGCTGGAAGACCCAGAGAGGGCCTATTGTCCAAACTCCTAATCTACCAGAGGCAGACACTGGGCTCCAAATCTGAGCGTAGAGACACCCAGGGCAACACTCAGCAGTAGAGCAAGGCCCCGCCTAGTAACCAGCAACACACTACAACCATCCCTCAGTCTGTTGGCCTCAAGTTCTGGCTCACTGGTGAAAAACAGTAAAAGCAACTATTATAATGAATACAAAAGCTACAGTACTGTTATTAACAGAAGAGCTCAAGAGCTAATTTTAAATACTGATAATGTGCTCATAACTGTAATCCACAGACATCCGAATGCCATTACTCTGAGGTAGAATTCCTGAATTAATGGGGATTGATGCACAATACTAGCGCTCATCCTTTTATTAAGCATGTAGGGAGACTGAAGATAAGCTGGTGGTAACACCCACAAGCATTTGGGAGCTACTTTCATACTGATTAGGGTAACTTCTTAATAAGACACATTATTTCAACACAAGAATTCTTAATAAAACAGCATACTAAACAGATACATAAACCAAGTGGCGCTGAGAATCTGTCACATGGAACTTATCAGATTCACACAGTGGAAGTGAGGGTACTTGGGATATTTTTCTTAAAGAACATTACTAAAAGTTACTTTTGCATCTTTTATATCTATAATTTTACACATATAATATTACAAAATCAGATCTTCTCATTAATTCAGACTAGTGTTCCCACTAAATTAATAACTACAGTTTTATAGTTTAGTTAAAATTTGAAAAGTACTATGATATAAATATTACTATAGTAAAACTTCCCTAAGAGTCAACAATTATTCCTCAGGTCATGTTCATAATATACTTAAAGAAAAACATGCAATGTCACAAATGCTGGGCTAACTTGAAATGTCGCAGTAATCGCTAGCTGAGAAATTTATCATCAGACTGCTTCCCCTTTATCAGCTCTTATCCTTGGTCCTGAAGGTCAAATAAGACATCTCTAAAAGCCCCTAAACAGCAGTCAGTTGCTCAGTAACGCACATTTTCACCATGTGAAACATTTATATGTGGCTTACGTTAAATAATTACTCAGGATAGCCCCTAAAAGAATGCTCTTTTGCTCATTTTTTTTTAGCTGAAGTACAAGAGCTTGACTGCAAAGTTCTGCTTCTCCACTGCTGAGGGCTCCCTTGTACCACTAAGGTGTCTAAGTGTCACTCAGACACCACTCATACACACGCCACACTGTAGCTAAGTCAACTTACCATTTAATATAACAGCACACTCCAGTAAGGCTTCATAATTCTCACTTTCATTTATAACAGACACAGAAGCAAGAATCACAGATGTAATTGCATGAATTATTTCTATGTTTTTTTTCTATAAATGAAAAAAAAATCAGAGTACAAGTAAATTAAAATCAACTTAAAGTTTAATTTTTAAACGTAAAAGAAAATCAAGCCATATTTGACACTTATTCTAAAAAAGTGAATTAAAGCTGAACACAAGTCAGCAGTCTGAAACAGCAACACTGAATACTAGATTAATGGTGCTAGGATCAGAAAAGGGTATAGCTACATTAAACAGCCTTCGGATATTCTTGACTTCTACCTTTAAATTTTTAAATTCAATTATACACAAAACACATTTTTTTTTTTTTTTTTCTAGTATGAGGACCTCTCACTGTTGTGGCCTCTCTCGTTGCGGAGCATAGGCTCCGGACGTGCAGGCTCAACGGCCATGGCTCACGGGCCCAGCCGCTCCGCGGCACGTGGGATCTTCCCGGACCGGGGCACGAACCCGTGTCCCCTGCATCGGCAGGCGGACGCTCAACCACTGCGCCACCAGGGAAGCCCCAAAACAATTATTTTTTAACAAAGAAAAAGGAAATTGATTTTTGAAAGACCAGTGCTACCATTTTTGACCCCTGCTCTGTTTCCATACTGCCTTCACTGGGGGCTTCCACTGGTTGCCACCCGTCCACCGGGCTCTCCACCAACACATCTGTTAATAACTTCCTGAGTCTTTGCCATAGCTCTTCTTTCTGTTTCCTTGACAATTCATCTAGCAATTCACTTAAGTTGAAAGGGTCAGAAGCATCTTTCTGCAAAATAAATAGCAACAGTTACACTCCAAATACAAATAATTAGTTCTATCCTTGGGGAAAACTTTATGCACTAACTTAGTTACAAGTTCAAGAGTTTGGCTGTAGGTTTCAAAGTCCATTCTTAAAAGGGAAAAGTAAAGGGGTTATCAGACAGAAAGTAGCAGATTCCTCCTCCCCCTAGTCAGTCCTGCTAAACTAATCTTCACCCACTTAGCAAAAACCCTCCCTGAAATGAATCCATCCCGATGTCCACCATCTCCACGTCTATAATTAGGTTACAAAAGTATGCTGTAGCTAAAGTAATAGCAAAAGCAACAACGATCATAACGCATCCACGCCAAGGACTGCATGCTAAGTTTCTGGTCTCCAACCTAACTCGGGCCATGACTTTGTCCCTGAATCCAATCTGGTAAAATCTGAGCACCAAAATAGCAACAGTAAGGGATAATAACCCTTTGAATAAGATAAGAATCAATGAGGCCATACTGATAATAGCAACGAATAAATACAGAAGCAATATGGGACTGGGAAATCACAATTTTGTAGCTATCATAGTAATAATCGATTCAGGCAAGAATCATCAACTACTGCTACCCAGTGAGGAGCTCATAACACCACTTATGTACGCTGTTCTTCCAAAACGCATAAACAAACTTAACCACATCATCAAACAAGGGTAAAGGAAGGACAGACCACAGAACTGCTGCCTGCACTTCTCAAGACCATCAGTCATGAAAAGGGATGCTGTGAAACTCTCTGGATTAAAGAGACCATTAAGTCAGACAGCGGAGCACAGAGCATGACACGGGACTGGGCAAAAAGACCTGCAAACACCCTGCAGGTGACAGTCCAGCTCCCTCTTTGAAGGTTTTACTGTGACTCTACAGGACAGTGTCTATGTTCTAGGAAAACCCAGGGAAATACTGAGGGATAATGAGACATGGCCTGCAACTGACTCTCCAATGATGCAAAAAGAATACGAGAAGACTAAGAACGCTGGAGAGGAGGGGCAGGTGGGAACTAGCAGGGCTCCTCACTAGGCAGGGGGCAGGGCAGCCCCCCAGGGCCCTCCAAGGCCACTTCTCCATCCTAATCCCACCAGCCACCTCTCTCAGGACGCTCACCAGAGCTGCTCAAGGGGCTCTGTCTTTCCCTTTTGTCCACAATTCTCCCCCCCAGTCTCCACGCAGCCCATTCAGATCCCTGATAAAACTACCCTGTCCCTCCCCAGGCTTGTCCCAGCTTAGCCCTTACCCTGCTGTAGTTTCACGCCTGAATCCACCACAACCCGGGAGACAACCAAGGACAAAAAGGATGTCTTCCTCACTGTGCCACGCACGTAGCAAGAGGTCAATAAAGACTTAAGTAATTAGAAGCACACTGCGTTACACCACTTAGCATCCTTACAGCAACCCTCTTCAAAGAAAGGAGGGAATACCATCTGGGAGTAGTTGCCCATCAGCAGGTCTATTTGAGTATAGTTTTGTGTTACTTTTTTAAATAAACCTCGGTCCCTACGGATTCACTGAGATGACTATATTTCATTTGTGAATATAATGATTTTAGGAAAATGTCTTACATTAACAGTCACAAACATAAAACTTACATCAAGTTGAATGAATTGCAAAAATTCTCCAATCAGCTCCTTAGACACTGCTTGTACAAATGTCTCACGTTTTTCCATGGCAGATCAAACTGTTTTTCATATGGCATTTATTCTGTAACCCTAGTAAAAAACACAATCATATTGAAACTTGCGTTCGCAAATATACCTCTTCCTACAAGATGTAATTTGGTACATTAGTTAGTATCCAAAACTGCAAGAAAATCCCTGTACCACCTATGATAGACAGTTTCTAACAATATTCTGACATAAACAAGTTATAATATCTAAAAAATAACTTCCCTACCAAGGGAGAAAGGGGAGGGAGGGATAAACTGGGAGACTTGGATTGATATAGACACACTACTATGTATAAAACGGATAACTAATAAGAACCTACTATATAGCACAAGGAACTCTACTCAGTACTCTGTAATGATCTATATGGGAAAAGAATCTAAAAAAGAGTGGACATATGTATATGTATAATTGATTCACTTTGCTGTACAGCAGAAACTAACCCAACATTGTAAATCAACTATACTGCAATAAAAATTAATTAAAAAAAAAAAACTTCCATATTTTCTCTACTGAGAATAGTATCAGCATAACAGCATGTTTCTTTCGAATGTTAACGAAGTTATCAGCTAAGGAAAGAGAGCCCCAACAGCTCTAGGAGGCTCCCCTCCTCCCCCTTTCAGCACCTTCGCAGCATGCTCCTTCGGGTCTGAGTCAGCGCAGAGCAGACCAAGCCCAGCTGCCAAATCCTGAAGACTCTCCCTTCCTGGAGCACCTCCTCCGTCAAGAAAATCCCTGTTGCAGGCACACTGTTATGCAGAGCATGGCCCGGGGTCACCTGGGAGCTTGTTAGGGTGCGCATCAGGAGCTCTCGACACAGCGCACTCCTGCCCACCCCTGCGGGGCCGGAGCTCAGGGACTGTGTGCAACCTGCCTCCCTGCCCGTGTTTCCCCTAACGAATCCTATTTTCCATTCACACCACCTAGTGCTAGCAGTCCCCGGTTTGAAAGACATCAGCCCAATGAAGTAAAAGCAAAACGATGGAACATACACGTATGTAACAGGACGCTCACTTTAAAAATAAGTGAAAACCTCCTGCAGTCATAAGGAGAGCAATATGGAAAATTATTGGTACCAACGGCAATAATTATGGGGATAGAGTCATCTTAAATACAGAACCCCAAGATCTTAGCATTTAAATTAAACCAACAAGGATAGAAAATAACTTCTCCACATAAGTACCACTGAAGTGTGGCAACCGCATCCCTCAACTCAGATGCCTGAGCTATGAGCATAACTTGCGACTGGCTAAGCGGGCAGGAGGGCCACCAGCAAAAAGCCTGATGAGTGATAATGGCTAGTACCAACTCAGGAGTTTAAATAAACAATATTCCAAAAAGGTGCAAACAACTGCAGGGAATCATATACCTTAAACTGGGGACCGTCCTTGATTTTTTGTGATTCTGCTAACTTTTCTGCTGTGCTCTATTTCCAAGTATAATTCCTGGCATGTTGGTCTTAACCACAGTAACCCACGGCCACTAGACTACCAGACTTATTGTCACACTCCCCACTGTCTCTCTGACTGTAGTTCTTCAAGGGTTACTAATTTCTTCCCTTACGCGCCATCTCTTTCTCTCTCAAAGTGACGCGCTACTATGTGCACAAGACCTCACCCTTCCAGCCAGAGCTACCTTCTAGGTGAGAGATCACCCCACCATGCAGCGACCGTCCCATGGCACTGTGCTCTCCACACAGGAGGGCTGGCACTGAATTAAGATGAGCATTAAAAAGACATCCCTGTCACACTGTCACCATGGAAAACCCTCGTCACCTGGAGCAAACCATTCATCTCAGACGTAGGAGAGATACTTGAGGACAGGTTTCCCACAGCACGGAGGCTCAGGGAACTGATCTCTGAGGTCAGTCCCAGGTCCAGGGCTCAGGGGGTCCTGTGTGGGGTCAGTCGCGGGTCCTGTCCGGTGTCAGCCCTCGGTCCAGGGCTCGGGGGCTCCTGTCTGGGGTCAGTCCCAGGTCCAGGGCTCGGGGGGTCCTGTCTGGGGTCAGTCCTAGGTCCAGGGCTCAGAGGGTCCCATACGGGGTCAGTTCCCAGCCCAGGCTGGGGGTCCTGTCCGCTGTCAGCCCCAGGGCCAGGTTGCATATCCCCTAAATTCAGTCCTGGAGGGAAAGCGCAGAGCGTGGCGCGCTCCTGGCCCCGGTGCCCACCTCCTCGGCCACCTCAAGAGCCGCCAGCCGGGCCGCGGGCTCAGATCACGGCCCATGCGGAGGCTGCTGTGCTAGGGGCCCGACCTGCCCGACCCCGCTGTTTCCCGGTCCCTTGCCCCAAGCCCTTCGCAGGCCGGCACCGCAGCGCTCACCTCGTCCCCGGGACCCGCAGTTTCCCGCGTTCGGACCAGATTCAAACCCGCCCGCCGGCGCCCTCGACGCGCTCCGCCCGCCCGCGCGTCACCACACGCCGCTCTCGCGAGAACTGGAAGCGTCTGGGCGGGGCCTCCGGAGGGCGCGCGCCCCCGCCTCCCAGTCCGCGCCCGAGCCCCGCCCCGACCGTAGCCCCTCCCCCAAGGCCCACCACTCCCGGGCCCGGGCCCGGGCCCCGCCTCTTACACGCGAGCTCGGATCCGGACATTTTTTAGTCTGACATCAAAATTTGTCTTGCCTTAAATGAGTGAAATGGATGCAATCTCTGACATAAAGAGTGACTCAAAATAAAACTGTGACATCATCCTTTATATATATCAAGTGACGTCTGAATTCTCTAGCAATTGGACGAGTGTTCGTGAACGCATATGTCAATTCCACGTTTCCCACATAATTCTGTCCTAACGTAGTATCTACTTTTGCTACGCAGCTTCTATGGACCATGTCTCCAGCAAATATATATATAAATAAATATATATACGTATATACAGATACATATTTAATATCTCGTGACCAAAATGCTCTAGATTCACACTTTTTTAAATTAGGGATACAAATAGATCAAAGCCATATAAACTGATTATAAATTTGATATGTACTTATCAAATATAAAACTAAAATTTTGTTGAAACACACCTCTTAATGCTATGGTTAAGACTATTTTTTCAATCAATTTATGTTTCTAATAATATTCTATTCTGATTTTTTATGTTTATAGATGTAAATACTGAGAAATCTTATTCACACCAAAAACAGACAGAAATGAAAAAAAATTAATAGCAATGTACCCTATTCCTTGAATGTATTTTAATAAAATGCCAAAAATCACATACTGATCTATCATCAATTTCTTTGAATTTAACTTGTATCAGCTAATAACTTGATTGCGCTTTCCTTCAATTTTTGTTCAAAGACTTGGAAACCACCTGAATTTCAAAAAGAATTTTTATCCAGTCACTTAAAATCATTTCTCGGTTTCCAAAAAACCTTCAGCCAGACACATTGAATTACTATTAATTATATCAGTTACTCTTTTATTTCAAAGCACTTTTTCCAATACAATTTTTTTAAATAAAATCTTCTATTGCTTGCTTTATGTTTCTCCCACACCTTGAAGAGCTGCAGATTGCACTCACTCAGTTTATGGAAACAATCCGATCCATAAATCCAGGCCTCACCGTTAAGCCAATCAGCCAAATCAGAATGAACTGTGTTGGAAAAGCCTGGGGAACTGTTTATAAACTGCTGAGGAATACAGAATGCATCTCTAAGATGGGGGCCATGGGCCCACTCGGACACCAGGGTCAAGGAACAAAGGCCCCAGGCTCACCCCAGGCCTGTCCTCCACCTGGAGTCAGGGCCTGGAGGAAGACTGTCCCCAGGGGTCCCGCGTGAGCCCATCACCCCGTGTCCTGAGGCTTTGGGATTTGCTGTGAGGGCCTGGCTGTGATGCAGTTGCCCTGGACCCCCGCCCTGTTCAAGCCGGCCGCCACGCAAAGCTGCAGCCCACCCCCCAGCCCCGGTCCCCACGAGGCCCCGTGCCAGCCCTTCCCCACCCACCCCAACGTCAGAAATCCTTCCGTTGTGCCCTGGAACCCCCAGGCCCTCGCCAGCAAAACCCCGTCTGCTCCTCCCCGGCCGCTCTCTGTGAGGATGCAGCCCTGCAGCTGCCTTCCCTCAGGCTGGAAACGTCCGGAGGGGACTCTGGACTAACTGGCGGCCTGGGGAGGGGGAGGGTGGTCACCGCCGGCCCGGTCCAGTGCTGTCCGATGGCAAAATGACGGGAGCCACAGCTGCAGCTGTGACCCCAGCGACCTCGCTAGCAAAAATGAAAACAAACAGGTGGCATGAACTTAACGCGCCTCATTAAACCCATGAGATCAAAAATACTGTCATTTCAACAACATGAAAGCAGAGCCTTTGGGGGTGGTCCTGGGCTGTCAGGAAGCTTGCGGCAGTGAGGCCGGAGGGCCCCACCGGGCGCATGGAGAGGCCGGCCGTGTCCCCGGGCGGTTAGCGGTTAGCGCGCCCCTCCGCCTCCCCCCACCCCGCCGCCTTTCCGCGCAGCCCCGGCTCCCCTGCAGTCCCCGAATGCCTCGCCCCAGCTCAGGCCCCCCTCTTCACTCTGGAGCCGGTCACCCCGTCCTAGGCGTCCACTCCCGCGTCGGAACCCACAGCTGCCTGCACCCCCGACGGGCTGCGTGCGCTCACCCCCCACCCCGGGCGCCGAACCTGCTCCCCTTCCTCCCTTTTTCCATCTCCGTGTCCACTCTAACGTGGTCCTGTCTCCTGGGTAGAAAGTGATAAAAACAAGGCGGTTCTGAAGCCACAGCCCAAAGGGGGCGGGCTCGGGGCTAAAGAGGAGGCACGTGCAGAAACACGTCCTTCCTTCTGTGATTTTATACTGCACTGTCTCTGTCCGTAAAAGTTTGAGGTTGGGAAACGTGGATGTATTTGAACCACAGTGAAAGCAAAAGCAGAAGGAACTGGAAGCCTGAGGCCTACCCTTGCCCTACCCTGGGGACTGGGCCCCAGACTGAGAGACCCGAGGGAAACGCCGGGGAGCAGGGGAAGCGGGAAGACAGCGCCGCTCTGAAGGCACCATTTGCACGCCCGCCTGCCCTGATGACCTTGGGAAGCTGAGGGGAAAGGATCTGCCTGCCTTCGCCTTCCTCCCGGCTCTGGGCGCGGGGCAGCTTTTCCCGGGGAGACCACCGCAGAGCTGGGGGCGGGGTAGGTTCTCCTGCATGGGTAACTCAGAGGAGAGCGAGATAGACGGCCCAAGCAAAGCATGCTCAGCCCCGCTGCAGCTTGGAATTTAGTGAGCTGCTTATGAGACCGTGAACCCAGACCTGTGCAGACCAATGAAGTCAGACTGATTGGGGGACAGAGCGGGAGCATTAGTGTTTTTAACTAGTATTAGGATCCCCAGGTGATCCTAATGGGCAGGTTAGAAGTCGATCGCAGAAAACATGGAGAAAGAGGAAACCGGAGTGGCGCGAGCATAGAACCAATAGTGCTGAGCCCACAGTGAGCGAGCGTGGCCTGGGTGGGGGAAGGCACCCTGCCAGCATCCTTCCCAGCCAGACGTCCAACACAGGACGTGATCACTGTCCCCTCAAAGTGTGCACCGCCAAAGGTGGGGGCACAACCCAGCGCCCACCGACAGACAAATGGGCAAACAAGACGGGTGCATCCAGGCCGTGGGCTATTCTTCAGCCTTGGAGGGAACCAAGTTCTGACAAAGGCTACAACGTGGGCGAGCTTGCAGACGCCACGCCCAGTGAGAGAAGCAGACACAAAGGGCCGTACAGAGTGATTCCATTTGTACCAAATGTCCGGAACAGGCAGATCCACAGACAGAAGGTGGGTTCGGGGTTGCCAGGGGCTGCCAGAGACGGGGGTGACTGCTACTGGGTGCAGGGTTCCTTCTGGGCGATGAAAATGAACTGAGATCAGACAGTGGTGACGGTTGCACACAACCTCATGAACATACTAAAAACCAGTGAATCGTACACTTTAAAAGGGCAAATTTTATAGCACATGAATTGTACCTCAATAAGGCTGTGATAAACAAATTTCACCAGCGTGAGTACCAACACAGATGTGCCACGCTGGGGATTCGAATCCGAGTTAAGCGGGGTGGGAACGCAGGGCTGGTGTGGGAGTATCTGCACGGCCCACACCCCTGGGCAGCGCTCACGGGCAGCAGGACGTTGAGGACGCCTCCGGAAGGGAGCCGCACCCGGCAACAGTACTTCTCACCCCTGAGTCACACCACAATCACCCCGGAGTCCTTGACACCCAGCCTGGGCCTCCCCAGACCAGCCCGCTCAGGCTCTCTGGAGGTGGGGACGGGTCCCACGTGCACCCAGGGGCCCAGGGGAGAGTGTTGAGAAGGCAGGAACACGAGCTGGCCCCAAGGCCACTGCGGATCTGCCTGGTCTGGACATTTCCTAGGAATCACACGCTGTGTGGCATTTTGTGTCTGCTTCTCTCACTGCACAGCAGATGCACGGGGCGGCCGGTTCCCGGGAGGTGGGAAAGGGGCCCCTGAGCACTGCTGTTTCTACGGGGGCTCCTCCACGTGTCACTCACGCTCAGCTACATCTGCCAGCAATTTCTATGAAATACTTGACTCGGACCCCTTAGTCAGGAGCAGAGCCCTCTGCACAGCGTTTTGTCTGCATGAGAGTGAGGACTGCCTTTCACAGCCTTTTCCAGGAATACACACGTTAAGAGCACCTACAGTAAACGGCTCAGAGGTTAGTCTTGTCTTATCCAAATTAACATTAACTATCTATCTTGTTAAATCACTTCATACCATATACTCTGTTTATCTTATTTCTATTGGATATTTTCCTACAAGTCCATTTGTGAAAAAGTAAAGAAACTAATTATTGGCTGCTACTGAATAATTAAATTCATGGGATGGTCTAAATATTTTTGTGATATTGAGATAGTTTAGTAAAATGATAACTGAAGTAATGGGCCATCGACCCATTTAATCCTGTAAGAATAATTTTACTGCAAGTATTTTGTTGTATTTAGATTTGGCTATACCTCTAGTTTAGAAGAAGCCTCCTTATTCGGCAAGTTTGTCATACTGAGATGCCTGTAAAACACGCTGGCAGGGCTTACTTGGCTCTGGAAAATTGGCTACGAAATACTGGGCAAATCATTTTCTTTGAGAGCCTGGCTCCTCGCCTGGAAAATGGGAGGCAGAGCTGTAACAACTAGCGGCTCCTTCTGGCTCTAATACACGCAGAAATGAATGAAATGGCTCCTTAGGGAACCTTTAAAAGCCGCGAGGTATCACAGTGGTGGCAGCGCCACCTGGAGGGCCCAAGGCTCCTGAGGGAGAGGGGCGTCAGTCACCAGCCCAGGACGCCAGGTGACTCCTTTCCCACAGGAGGACACAGAGGGGAGCGCTGTGGTTACCACGCGCGGGAAGTGCGCGCTTCTGCGCACTCCCCGTGCTCCTAGAGGCTACGGGAGACAGGATGCAAACAGAGAAAACCGAAAATGCATCTCTGTGCCAGTGAAGCATAAATGCAACAGGAATGCACAACAAGGTCCTGAGGCCACAGGGGTGCAGGCCACGGACAGACAGGCGCAGCAAGTGTGGTTCCTCGGGCAGGTGGGCTGGCCGTGCCCCACGGAGGACCGAGACCATGTCTGGGCTCTCTGCTTGCAGCCAAGGGCCAGGCAGACCCACCTGCCCGGGAAAAGCAGCAGAAAGGCTCAAAACCCAGTGCCTCTGGCACAGGAGCCACGGACCCAGACACAGCTCCCGACCAGCAGCCACGTCAAGTCCCTCTCATTTGGTCGCAGGAACTGCTATCTCAAAATCTCAACTCTCCCCACAGAGTGGGGTCTCCGAACGTCCTTTCAGACTTGCTCTGGACCAGGGGCCAGGAGGGCAAAGACAGGGGCAAGGAGGTGAGCTCAATCTCCCCCCAAAGAATCAATGTCGTGTAGACATCTTCTCTGACCTCAGTGCCAATTAAATTCAAAACCAACACCAAAAAGGGGGGGGGGCATCATGCTTTGAAACTTACTCCTTGAGTTCTACGGAACTCAAGGAATAAAGAGTAAATCTCAGTAGAAATTAGAACACGCCTAGATTTAGATGAAAGTGTGTACTTACCAAAACTTGGGAGGTGAGGCTGGAGCAGGATGTAGGGTAAAATTTCTAGCCTTAAATGAATTTAATTGTTTTAAAAGAAAGATGGAAAATAAGTTTGATGTTCAACTCTGTAAACCAAAGAAGACAGAAAGGGAGGCAAGAGCAGAATTTAATACAAAAACAAAACAATTGACATAATAATAAACAAAGTCTTTACAAAACTAGTAAGATAAATGGATTTCTAGCAAGTCTAGTCAAGAAAAAAGTAGAAGGTACACACAAACAATGTTAGGAAATTAAAAGGAGATGCAACTACAAATATAATAGAGATATTAAATTCATAAGAAATAGTTTTCAAGGGCTTCCCTGGTGGCGCAGTGGCTGAGAGTCCGCCTGCCGATGCAGGGGACGCGGGTTCGTGTCCCGGTCCGGGAAGATCCCACATGCCGCGGAGCGGCTGGGCCCGTGAGCCATGGCCGCTCAGCCTGCGTGTCCGGAGCCTGTGCTCCGCAATGGGAGAGGCCACAACAGTGAGAGAGGCCCGCGTACCACAAAAAAAACCAAAAAACAAACAAACAAAAGAAATAGTTTTCCAATAAATTGGAAAGCATGAGGTAATCTTCAAAACTGATTTGATAAGAAATTGAAAATAAACTAATACAAAATGTTAAAATGAATGGGTAATCAAAATCCTCTTAAAAGACATCAGGCTCAGAAATTTTTATAGGCAAATTTCACCAAATTTTTAAGAAACAGATGATCACTATCTTATGCAAACTGTTTCAGAGACTGGAACAAAAAACAGTTTCCCTCACAGGCCCACATTCCGAATAACCACATGCACCCAAGCCTCGCCTTAGGCTCTACTTTCAGGGGGATCCAGGCTGGGACCCTGGGTTTGAGAAGATGGTCTTGGAGGAGCTAAACATACATGTGCATACTCACACATACACACGTGCACACAACATGCATATGCACACAAGCACATATTCACATGTGCATGCACACGCACAATACTAGGCTTATGTATGCACACTCAACATGTACACGCAACACACATATGCGTGTCCACTCCTGCATGCATGTACGAAGCACTTGCTCCAGGTCACGTGGGGCGGGTGCGGGTTGAGCGTGGGTGATGTCTGACTGGGAGCCTCGCTCTTAGCCCCTGGGCCACTCCAGGTAGAAACAAGGGGACATCTAACGAGATGTATGGATGCAGAGACATCTGCCCCTTTAGTGGTTCTTACAAGGCAGGTGGGCCAGCAACAGTGAAAAAAGAGAACCTGGGGACACCCACACCCTCCTTCATTCTGAAGGAGTCTTGTTGGAGGTGGGGCTCTTCCACCACATTGCATCGTCACCCCCGGCCCGTCCTCTGTGGTTTCAGGTGAGCAGTCAGCAGTATCTCATCGAGGAATCCTTGTGGGAGATGGTCTAAGATTGACTTTCCACCCTTTGGCTGAAACGTGCCTGGCGTGGGCCTAAGTTTATCCCACCTGGAGTCCACTGAGCTTCTTTAATGTGTAACGTTTTCCGTCAAATCCCCGCATGCTTGCCCATCATCTCCTAAATGTAATTTCTGGCCCTGCCCCCCCGTCCCCTCTGGGACTTCACTGTGTGTTAAATTGGTGCCCTGTTCATTCTTCTTCATTCTGTTCTTTTTGTCCTCAGATGAGATCGTCTCAGTGACTCATCTTCAAGTTTGCTGATTCTTCTGTCTGCTCAAATCTATTGTTGAACTTTAGTGAAATGTACATTACACTTACTGTATTTTAAACTCCAGAATTTTAATTTCCTTTTGATAATTTGTCTTTATTGCCATTCTCTATTTTGCTGAAAATCACTCTCATACTTTCCGTGAATTCTTTGGACACGGTTTTCTTTGAACATACTTACATAACAGCTGATTTAAGGTCTCTGTCTACTTACATCTGGGCTTCCTGGGGGCACTTTTCATGACTGCTTTTTCCCCGTGTGTGGCCCATACTATCCTGTTTCCATGAATGTCTCATGTTCTGTTGTTGTTGAAAACCGAACATTTAAAATAATACTGTGGCAATGCTGTAAGAGACCTCCCCACCGACTTAGATATTTTTCTCTTAGTAACCTTCTTGGATGAGTCCCCTAAAAGCTATATCCTTTGCTCTGTGCTGCCTCTGAAGTCTCTGCTCAGTTAGCCGACCTGGTCAGCTAGTGACTGGGCAGAGGTCTCTCTAGTACTTTGGACTCGTCTCCCAGTATCTCCTGAGGGCTGGTGTGTGTGTGTGTGTGTGTGCGTGTGCGCGTGCGCGCGCGGAGAGGGGTCTGTTTTCACATCCCATCAGGCGGTCAGCACCTCTGCCTCAGCCTTCACCTCCTGCTTGCACGGTGCCTCAACACCAGCTGGAGGTGACAGGTCCGGGCCCACTCGCACGGGCCTTTCCTGGACACGTGCACAGCCCTGCACGTGCACATCTTTCTAGAGCCCCAGGAATGCCAGTTTTCCCAAGCCCCTTTTGGACATCAATCCCAGGTTTCCCTTTTAAATGTTTTGGTCAGCCTCCTGTTGTCCCAACATGTACCGCCACCCCAGGGACCTGCTGTGTTAAACCACTGCCACTGATTGTTTTCCACATGGTTTCCCCAGGAGCCAGCTGAGCCAAACAGTGGCATTTCTCTGGGGGCGGGGCTCTCGGGGAGCGCTGAACCCACGCTGCCCGCTCCCAATCGCTGCAGGTTTTCACTGCTATTGGAGTTCCAGGGCTGCTGTATGATTTTTTCCATTATATTTTCTAGTCGCTATCAATATTAGTATATAAACCACAGAAATTTGTATGTTTTTATAACTGACCCTTTATTAAATACTTGTTCAACTCAAAAGTTTTCAGATGATGTTCGTAGGTTTTTCACGTAGGCAATCTCGTATTTGAAAATGACCTTCTTTCCCAATACAAAATGTATAATCTTTTTCTTTCCCTATCGTATTGCCCAGGATTTCCAGATTAACACTAAATACAGACAAAACTTCCTGGCTCATTTCCCTCTTTTCTGCCTCAATTGTTTCTCAGACAATTATTTCTCATACTATGGCCTTTGTCTCAATAGGGTGTACTCTTTACTATGTTTACCAGTACCTTTCTCTTTAGCCAGAACTAAGAACTATCAATAGGTGTCTACCTTTCCTTAAATGGAAACTTGTTAGGACAAATTAATGTTATTTAAGGTCTGCCAGGTTTATTCATCCTTTATTCAACTGATATTTATTCACCAACTGTGTGCTAGGAACAATGATAAACAATTGGAAAAGATTTAAATAACACCCACGTAACCTCTGCTTTGGACACTTATAGTCCAGGCGGTTAATGGTTTTAAATAAAGCTAAACCGGGATTATGCTACTGTGATGGTGCTGAGTGAGCTGATTAACAGGGAAGCGGACGCTGGACTCTTGAGCCTCGCCTCAGTCACCCCGACCATCGGCAGGGGACGCCAACAGCAGTGGCACCTCTAGTGGTTCCCCTCCACCTGTTCAAACCAGACCCTCTTCCATTACTTCTCAGTGCTCTGGTTTTGAAGACTGTTTTATCTACTCATGATTATCTTTCAGAAGAGCTGTTTTCAAAACTCAGAGTCTGAGGTAGGCAGAGAATAGTCAAATTAAGATGGAAACAAGAGGAGTAATATCAGTGCTCTGAGGTAGTTCTTTTGAAAATGAAAGAATTCACAACTAGCAAATATAAATACTATACTGTAACCACTTTTCAAATTATCCGGTTCCACACTAAAAATTTTACTCCAAAAGACAAAGGAAGAACAAATCACAAGTGAGCTAACAGGAAAGTTTTATTGAATAAACACATGCGCTGTCGTGTAAAATTAGTTGAGCGGAAAGGGCATTCTACAATAAACCCTCTGCTGTGTTCCAGCCGCAGCAGGCCATCCAGCAAGACTGGAGTTAAAGCAACAACCACAATATAAACACACGCGCTAACTGCATTTGGCTTCAGTGCTTGACAAAGGAGGGCTGACCTCTGGATGAGGAATAAACTGTGGTGAATTCAGCTGCAAGGCTCCTCACACTTCCTACTTTAAGGCACAGGATAAGCAACAAAGTAACAATTCAAATTAACCAACACTAATTTCCCCTCCATTGGTTGGGCTCAAGGTAGAAAAGCTAAAGTTCCCTTTTCCGAGATGAATCAATTATTCAGAACCACCGGCCATGAAGGTTTTGAGCACGGAGTGTCCATCGCCAGGATCCGGGAGCCCCGCCGGGGGTCTGGCCTGATACTGATTCTCAGCTGCCCAGCTGGACACAAGAGGTTCCCAAAACACCCATCGGCCATCAAGACAGACTCCTACCTGGGAGGTATTTCAGTGACCTTAGAATCATCCCTTTCCTTTCAAAGAGAATGCAGCCGGCTGCTGGCTCTGTGTCCAGCCCCACCGTCCACACAGAGGGTGGGCGTCATGCTGCTAACTGGCTTTGTCACGGCATTTGTTTTGCTTACGTGCTTAACTAAAGTATTCCACCATGTAAAATACACACTGAAGAGGTGAACCACGTGGCTACAAAACCCAAAAGCTGGGGATGTTGGTAGAAATCACTGGTAGGCTACATTTCAGTGAGTGTTTCTCCTGTCTTAAGAAATACGCCAGGAGCCAGGGGTCCCCAACCCCCGGGAGGAGGACCGGTTAGGAAGCGGGGCGCACCGCAGAAGGTGAGCGGCCGGCAGGCGGGCGAGCGAGCGAAGCTTCACTTGCGGCCCGCTCCCCAGCGCTGGCGTTACCGCCTGAGCCATCTTCCCCCACCCCACGGAAAAACTGTCTTCCACGAAACCGGTCCCTGGTGCCGAAAAGGCTGCGGACAACTGCCAGAAGCCCTGCAACAAACTTTTTTTGTTTTTTTGGCTGCACCACATGGCTTGTGGGATCTTAGTTCCCTGGCCGGGGATCGAACCCAGGCCCCTGCAGTGCGAGCGTCAAGTCCTAACAGCTAGACCACCAGGGAATTCCCACAACAAACCTAATTTTTAAAAAATCTCCAAAGATCTAATACGACGGGCAGGTAACAAGATTTAGAAATTACCTGTCTTCCTCACGCTGCTGAAACACCAGAGTTAGGTGTTTCCCGAGCACACACCCCTGAGTGTCACCACTTTCGTAATGCCCTCCCACGCTGACAGAGGAGATAGTCTCTGCTGGGGCTGCGGAGAAGCTTCATGACCCAGGAAGCTGCGAGAGCACCGGGTCTGCACGACCGCGTGAGGCGTCCTGCAAGGCTACAGGCCCCATCACACGCAGACCCAGGGTTCGAAGTGTGCGGCGGACACAACGGAAACCTGCCAGAGGGCAGGAGCCACACAGGCACTTGCGCAGGCCGGTCACGCCCAGGAGTCAGTCCGCGGCGGGGCCCTAGTGAGGTCTTCAATCTCACAGCTCTATTTCCCCCAGGATTACTACAGAACTGTAGGGTGCCCTCTGGCTAAGGAAGTCATTTGCATCACATGCCTTAGAATCCTTAAAGCTCTTTCTGCACACATGCACCCTGTGTTCGGGGCATGCACAGCTACCACACGGCTATGGAGCCTCACCTCCTAAGAGGCTTGGGGCCTTTAAGTATCTAAAAACATGCTTTTCATAATCTAAGAAGAAAAATATTCCCCAATAAAAGTTGTATAACAATATCCCAATACTGAGGTCAGTCATGGCATAACGTGAGGAAACCCAGCAGGGGGCTCTTTACAACCAGCAGCCGCTGTGCCGGAAGCCGGGGGCTGCGCTGGTGGCTGGCGCCGGCTCGGGGGCTCTGTCCTCTGTGTGCGTCACGCTGACGATCACGGGCCGGCATCAGCTCCCGCCGCAACTTCCTAGCTACTCACCCCGACCCACCTCACAGCCTCTACGGGGACAACGTGAGTTCGTTCATCTTTCTTTTCGGGCTGAAAAACACTGTAAATTTCACAACAGACTAACTGCTAACATTTAAAATCCATCTGTATTACATTTCAGGAAAAGTATGATTATGTATCTGCACTGTTTCATGAATAAGTTACAACAAGCAACTAGAAATAAACTTAAGACATTCCATTTTATGTAAGAAATTTCAGATTAATGCACTATGATTTATGAACCATGACAACTCTCTTAATATTTTATATAACTCAGTTAGTTCTATGACATTTTTCCTTATAAGCACTTCAACTGACTTCTCAATAATACATCTTTGTATTTATGAAAGTGTAAATACTTTGAATACATTCTTTCATCATTCATAATGGGAAGAAATATACTTTCAGCTTTTCTTTTTAAAAAGAAACAGCACAAAATAGGTCACTGAGAGCTTTTTCCTGCAGAGACAAAAACGGTTATTTATCATAAGAATTTAATAAGTTTTAGAAGAAAAAAAATATATATTTCCTTGATCCATTTTCTTCTGAATTCAAACCAGCATGTAGAGATTATAAAAAATAGTCTATTTACACAGCATAGTGCACCTCAGTGATATACAAAACAAAGCAATAAAAAAGCACAACCATATATCGGCTTCCTAGGAGAGACAACTGACATACAGCTTTATGCACACAACGGTTGACCACTATCCTATACACGCCGAAAAAACTGGTCAAACACTAGAGGAAATTAAACATACAAAACTTAATGCTAATAAAGGCCAAATACGCCTAAAACGTCAATGTTTTAGAAAACCACTAAGGGACAAGTAACCAAGTATATGAGATTATAAAAAGAGCATGGGTGCGTCTGTGTGGGCTGCATGTCAGCACGGGACTGGTGGATACAGCGGGGGGGCTCCTCGGCCAGCGCAGCCTACGTCACCACGTGGGGCCTCGTCCCATCCTCCGTGAGGTCGTACCTGAGACACAGGAAGACACGCGGTCACAGGGGAAGCGCTCCTGAATGGACGCACGGGGCTCTGCATCTGTCTGTTGGGGGGCACTCACCACTGGGTCCAGCCTTTGGCGAGTTCTTCAGATGCCAGACCGACCAGGACCTGTGGTGAGAAAAGGCCTGCAACAGTGGGTTTCAGGCCTCTCACCATCGCTTCTGATCTTCTCGGGCAACACACTCTCCCTCACTTTCAGCCTCTCACTTTCCAACTTTTCTACCCTTATGATCCACCCATGACCTATACGGTCAATTATACCCAAGAGGCCCTTCCTGTATCCAACAGTCTTGACAGTAAGTTATCACAAAGTACCAGGGGGGATAATTCACATCGATACTGGCTCACAAACCACTCACACAGCAGCTTAGCTGACGTGGATTATCCACGTACATAAATCTAGTCTAAAAAGAGTACTCTGGGTTAAGTGTTTAACTTTTACAAAGCATAGGATTTTTCTATTTTTTCGAACTTACTTTGCCGAGAAGCCCTTTGTCTTTGGACAGGAAGCCACCGCTGTTCTTCACGGCCACGTCCAAGGTTCTCCTCTGCACGTCCGGCAACGAGACACTGAAATCAAAGCTGAAGTGGAAAAAAGAGCATTATCCTTAAATTTCTCCATAATTTTGCTCTGTTTTACTGTAACTAAAAAATAACACTGCTGCTTATGAGACCATTCCAAATGCGATGTTCATTTTTTATTATAAAACTGATATCTCCTGCTAGATGTTTGGACCTGGCCCTTCAGGAAGGGCCAGCGCAGCCTACGTCACCACGTGGGGCCTCGTCCTTCAGGAAGACTCAAAGTTTTTTTTTTCCATTATTCTCCAAACGTAAGAGGAGACTGGAATCCTAAACATGCAAAAGGCTGACCCTGTGGCTCCCCCGTGTGGACACGACGCCTGACTCCCAGTGTAAAACGTGGGCCATGGCGTGCGACACACTGGGGAACCCAGGCCAGTCCGCTCCCCCAAAGAGAGTGAGCTCCAAGCCTGCAAGTGAACAGAAGTGGGGTGTCCGAGAAGCAGCCTCACAGAGGAGGGGATCTGCAGGCACCTTCTGGCGGCTGAAGCCGGATGCTGCAGGACAAAAGCCTCCAGAAGCGAAGCTGGCAAAGCAGAGGACAAGGTCGGAGGCCTCATGGGGACGCGGGGACACATGGACGTGGCCGGCCTTCCCAAGAGCGAGCAGCCTGAATCCGAGGTTTGCAGGAACTCTTAGAGGCTGTGGCTGAGCCAGACACCCACACCAGGACCGGGTGCCTGTCCATCGGTTTCTCATCTCCGTGTAAAAAAAGTCACTGGTGAGAAACCATGATGTGAAGAGACTAGTAACTGAGTTAATGGATATCAACATCTTTTGACTTACTATTTCCCCACATGTGCACAGGCCAAGGCTGGTGGAGTGTGGCCTGAGGATTCACGATGTGAAGCTCAAATGCCTATTTATTTATTTACGTTAACAAGTTTACGACGCTCTTCGGGAGGCGTTTTTCACATCTCTGGGAATGGAATGTTTGTCTTTACAAATGGTCGCTCCGCCGCCAGCACCTGACAAGGTGCTCGCAAACATGTGTAATTGTTGGAAGTGTAATGATGATTATTTGCGTATTTAATGTTAAAACAGTACTGAAGAAGCAACCCCGACTCAACTTTTCAGGGGAAGATCTGAATTATGTTCAGCATCAGCCGGACAGGTCCCAGGAAGGAGTCATTCCAATGCCTCAGTCATTCCAAGGCACCACGAGGCCTTCCCTGAGTGGTGAACACAACTGTCTACCCCACTGAGTGGACGCATACCTCTGATCAAACACGGGGTTCAGCGTTTTCTTTGACACGTGTGTTTTTCTCCTTCCTGACCTCCTCTTGTCTGGTAACAAATACAGGCGGACGTAGGGATCAGAGCCGTCTTCGGAGAAGGCAATGAGATTTCTTATAACACAGACCAGAGAATGCTCGGTATTAGAATCTAGTAAAATGACAAGGAGCTCCACACTGGAACTCACTGCCTGGTTTTACTTGTATCCCGGGACTGCCTTCTTCCCACACGCACTTCGTTCAGCGGCTCTGCAGAGGTGGCCCCTGCCCCATTTCCTGCGCCCAGGGTTTGGGGGATATTCTGACCCGCATAGAATCACCTTTCCACGTTGCCTCACTGTCCCCTCCCGGTGAGGGGACGCCGTCAGCCACGTGGGAGGCCCCTCCCCGGCTCCTGCTCAGGCCACAGACCCCACCCTCTGCCCTTTGTCCACCTGAACGCTTCACAGACGCAGGCCCACCTCCTTCATGCAGCTTCACGCTGCTCTTGTCCTCGGAAAACTGGGCCAAACACGTTAGTATTTAATTACAGCCGACCCTTGAACCACGTGGAGGTTAAGGGCTCCAACCCTCCGCATACATGGTTCCGCATCCTTGGAGTCAACCAACTGCAAATCATGTAGGGTGGTGGCATTTGCTACTGAAAAGCTCCACGTGCAGGTGGAGCCATGCCGCTCAAACCCACGCTGTTCAAGGGTCAGCTGTCCCTGCAACCCCTTCCAACTGTTCACTTGCTGATGGACCGAAAGCGCATGAGGGAGAGTCCTCTGAGTCAGACTGCTGCTCCGGAATCTCACACAGTAATTATCTCGGCAGCAGGAACATAGAAGGTGCTCAATAAATAGGTGGTGAAGCGAACTTGACATTTATATAATCATGTTTATAAACATTACTAATTTTACTTTCCTGTTTCCACACCTTTTTATAACATCCAAATATTTATATCACATATTTACATCACAGCTACTAGTGAGACAGTCAAGTCACATAAAGGAAAATAATCAGCTCCACACCATCATCATTCATCAAATACAAACTGAAGCAACACCATCATATCACGTTACGTTTACTGAATCAGTACAAACCATCCTGCTTGTGGGGAAAAGAGCTCGTCTGCTCTGCACGAACTACTACAGCTGTTCCTGTCACTATCCCACCGGCTTGCCTGCATTCTCTGAACTGTTATAAATCTACTCCTGGAAACTGAATCCCCAAAAGACACTTCAATAAAAGAAAACTATGCTTATTATCGTGTTCTAAACATTCAACCATAGGGAATGTTTTATAAACAATACGGCAGTTTAAGGGAGTGTTACAAAGCAACCAAAACGGTTAGTAACAGAAAATGTTATGAAACAAGGTTAAGAACCTGAAGAACAGGACTACAGTATCTAATTGCAATATCGCCTACTTGCTCTGGTCTGTAAACGAAACAAACTGCTGTCTGTGACGCGAGAGCCGAGAGCCTGGCCCACCTGCAGGAGTGCACGACCACCACCAGCTTGTTCCTCTGCGAGCTGTGCCGGACGGTCAGCTGGATCTGCCCCAGCGGGGACTGTCCCAGGGTCGTCCCACTGGGGAAACAAAGCCGAGAGTGAGAACAGTCCTCAGACAGCACAGAGGCTGTGAGCACGTTCATTCACTCGGACAGAGGGAAACACGGTACCCACGAACGTGAACCTAGTCTGAACTTCTGGGTATAAACGGACCAGCTGGATTCATACTTCATCCGAGGGTTCAGTATAACCCAACTACAAAAAACCACGGCCCAAAGTGAAAAAAAAAGACACAGGTGTCTTGGGCTTCCCTGGTGGCACAGTGGTTGAGAGTCCGCCTGCCGATGCAGGGGACGCGGGTTCGTGCCCCGGTCCGGGAAGATCCCACATGCCATGGAGCCTGTGCGTCCGGAGCCTGTGCTCCGCAACGGGAGAGGCCACAACAGTGAGAGGCCCGCGTACCGCAAAAAAAACAAAACAAAACACAGGTGTCTCCTTACAAACATCAACTCTTCAGCGTTTCTGAAGCTATGTCTACCCTAGAACTGCCCAAACCTGCGCTCCTTTCTGAGCCCCTTGCTGTGCACCTCACGGGTCATCTGATGAGGTCACACCCCCTCCCCTCCATCCCCGTCTCAGGCTGAGGCACCAGCTCCAGGACAACCAATGACGGCTCTCACTCAGCTCTGAGATCTTCTCGGTTTCTCCCCAAATTTAGCTCCTGAGAAAAACTGGCTTTTTAAAATTCTATCTCTTTCTAGAGCAAGGGAGAGAGAGGGACTGCTTCCTTTCTCCCGAAATCGCAGCCATGAGGAGAGCTGCTCTGCGATGGGTTATGGTCGTCTGCCCCCGCTGAGCCCCGGGCCACAGGCTCCACACCCCGGCCTCTGCTCCGTGCTCAGCACACCACAGGGCAGCAAAGAGGAGACCGCCCCAAAGGGCAACCCACTCCCCCTGCTGAGAGGAAAAGGCTTACGTCGGAAGCTTAGGTAACTGCAGACTTTGTCCTTATCTAAGGAAACCACGGGCACGCCCGTGACTCACGGGGCATAAATGAGAAATCCACACAAACATCCACATACAGACAAACCCACTGGGCGGTGAAACGGGTGGGGGCCAAGCATGAAAGAGCAGGGCCTGTTCTCATGCGACAAACGTGTTCAGCTTCCACCAAGCCTTTCAGCGTCAGGTCAGCTTTAGACTCTGCCTTCCTGGGCTGAGGATCCCCCCCACACACACACTGTCCTTAAGCTTTAAATAAGCCAAATACCAGGTAATGGAAAATGGCAGGTTTACTTTGAAAGCCAAAGGCTCGGTGAGCGAAAGGGCCACACTGCCTGAAAGCTGTTTGGCTTAGGACCGCGTTCCCTCCCTGCAGCCCGCGGGTCATGCGCCGAATCAGCAAGAGCAAGGGGTGTCTAGTTACTTCTCAAGCTGCCGCAGCCTCTGTCGCAGCTCCTGTGTGGCAACGGGCAGCGAGATGTCTGAGGCGATGCTTGGGGTGGGCTCCTTGGCAGAGACATGGCTGGGGGAGCCAGTGCTGCCGGCCTGGAGGCTGGAGGCGCTTCTGCCCAGGTCCCGCGGCCCCTGCGGGCTGGCCTCTGCAGGCTGGGCTCTCTCTTCCACACCTGGCTTATTATCGCAGCCCCCGATGACCGGCGTGGATGGGGCTGTGCTGCTGTCACCAGTGCCTGGCGATGCAGACATCTGAGACCTGACAGATATTTTTCTCCCTTCCTTGGAAACAGAGGGTCGCTTTACTTGAGCTGAGTGCTGGTGGTCTGGAGACCTTTCTTGCTTTTCAAGGTGGAGTACCTACAGGGGAAAACAGATACAAAATTAAAACGGGTGACACTGGTAACAGCCTCATACATGAACAGCTTCAGAGATACTCATTTGCAAACGTTTCTTTAAAGCTTGGCACAAAACATGAAAAACAATCTAGCCTCTCTGTTCAGCTATCCTGACCATATTACAGAAAGTGTAGAAAAAGGCACACGCAGGTGACCATCACAGCACCGCGTGGTGGAAGCATCACTTCTGTGCATCTCTTTCCAGCCTCCTCCTGGCCACTCTTCTGCACAGTGGTGACAGCTTGACAGTGGCAGAGCCTGAGCCACAAACCCCATCCTACACTGACCCCTGTCCTACCGTCTCCACCAGCGACCGGGGAAGGGAGAGGCTGCCGGACTCCTAGGGCTGACATGGGAGCAACACCTCCCCGCTCCGCTTCCTTTCACATTAGCTTGGAGTGTGCACATGTCCCCGAGCAGTCAACACCCCGCACTGGGGGTCACCCCGACAGCCTGAAGCTTCTTCCCGCTTTCACCCAGTAAAGCTGCAGCCAACACCCCCAGTTCTGTGTTATTACCAGGAGTCAGGTTTCCAGAGAAAGGGCTCTGTGATTTACAACTGAAGACACTGAAGTCCCTTCTGGAAAGGCTGTGACCAGGCACAAGGAGGCCGTTTCCACCACACCTTCCACGGACTTAAGTTTGTTTTACTTTAAAAAAAAGCTGGTTCTGCATTTTAATTTGCATTTTAAAAATTAGAGAGTTTTAGCATTTTCCCATATGTTTGCCAGTTTTCAGTATTTCCTTAGGTACTTACAAATGAATCATCGTCTATTTTGGACAATATTTTTCCTGTAATCTCTACTGTCTTGCAGAGTTTTTTTAAAGTCTCTTTTCTGAATGACCTTTGAAAATTTAATATTAGCAGAAAACTTTATTGATCCAGATAGCAATACTTTCTGGACAAAAGGATTAAAAAAAAAAAAAAAGGCTGGCGGGATTCACGTGAAAGCCCAAGGAACAATTCCAGGCCTGCTCACGCAACCTGGAAACACTGCTGCTGTCAGTGTCGGAGTCCAAGCCCTGGTCATCTCTCCCCTGAGCTACACAGCCAGCAGCAATGTGAAAACTCACACTCCCCATAGAGCACCTTCCTGTCATCCGTGCCCTGCGTCCAGCACCGTGGGCACCAAACACTGCCCACCCAGGACCCTTCCCCCAGCCACGCTCTGGAGACGGCAGTACCCGGAGGGCGAGCTTCATCTTCAGCGAGCTGTTGGGGCCTGAGTCACCGAGCTGGAACCGCTGGTTCAGGGTCATGTCCTCGCAGGTGAGCAGCTGGCTGAGAGGGATCCTCAGGCTCCCCAGGCAACACTGGTGCTGCTCATCTTTCACCTGCCAAACACGACAGAGCGCTCAGCGCTGGGGACGGAGACAGAACACGCAGGGAGGCCCCAAACCCCATCTTCGGCCACCTCCTTCTACGTCCTGTCGCCATGCACAACGCAGTAGGAAACCCCCTCAGGGAGACTCAGAACATTGCAACAAGTGATGCTACAGCGTAGCCATGTCACAGGGCCTGTCATCTCCCAATCACACAGTCATAATGAGCACGAAAAAGAGAAAACTCCGCTCGAGGAATCCATTACAAGGATCCTGAGCTGAGAGGCAGCAGTCCACACAAATCTGAAGATCAGAAGGAAATGTCTTCAGTCCTGTGAAAACGGTGACAATACACATGCCTAGTGGTGTGCCAAGTTCTAGTGGTGACACTTGTTCATGGAGAAGACCCAACTTCTAAGTTTAAGACCTCTACTCAAAATGTACAATATCTGCTTTAACTGCATGACAATTTCTGCCTCCTGAATAATAACCTTCAGCTTTGCCTCTGCAACAGGAATTACTCCTGTTAGGTTGCTGCGATACAGGTAGTTTAACCAAAAGGAGCAAGAACTTTGGTGGTTTCAAAGGCTCTACAGCAATGATCAAATAAGTTAACTACACGTGAAAACCGAACAGCCTGATTGCTTATTTTTTAAACTGTAATCGCAAAAGCATTTTTTAATGAGATAGTAACTAAGTTTCAGAATGTTAAAAATTATGTTTTTTAAATCCAAGGTCCAGTTACTATAGATTATTTTAAGAGGAGTGCAAAAATTCTTTAAAGGTTATCCCATCTTATTCTTTTTTAAAAATTGAAGTACACTTTATAATAGTATATTAGTTTCATAATAGTATATTAGTTTCAGGTATATAAAAGTGATTCATTAACTTTATAGACTGTACTCCATTTAAAGTTATTACAAAATAATGGCTCTAGTTCTCTGTGTGGCACAATATAC
This sequence comes from Kogia breviceps, assembly GCF_026419965.1. Lineage (NCBI taxonomy): Eukaryota > Metazoa > Chordata > Mammalia > Artiodactyla > Physeteridae > Kogia > Kogia breviceps. Next base: position 561,743 of record NC_081318.1, on the reverse strand, counting down.
CCTTATTGCTTACTTATGATGCAAAAGTTCTTAAAATTTTAGCAAATTAAATTGAACACATAAAAAGAATACTACATCACAAGTGGGGTCATGCCCAAATAAAGGTTTGTTTGCAAGGTTTTCTCATGTTAAATCTTGAAAACCAGTAAATGTTTGCAAGATTTAAGATTTAAAAGTCAACACTGCATTTCACCATATTTACAAACTTACAAAAGGAAAATCACGTGATCATCTCAATACTTGTAGAAAAGTCTCTGACAACATTCAACACCCATTCAGGACGAAAACACTCAGCAAACCAACAGGAGTAGAAGGAAGTGAAACACAAAGGCTTTGCCCTGAGGGTCTGGAAGGAGGCAAAGGTGTCCACTGACGCAGAGGCCGGGCTGGCAGCAAGGAAGGAACAGGAAGGGAGGTGTCATTACGAGCAGTACCCTGAGGTATCCACACGGAAGCGACTAGAATAAGCACGTCCAGCAGGGCTGACAGTGGTGCCAACATGTGAACATCAACACCCACTGCACCTCTGGACGCCAGTAACAGTCAGTCAAAAGTTGAAAATTAAAAACTGACCGCCCCCCGCACGACACTTAGGATATGAACACACCTGGTGGGCCCACAGTGGCGGTTCTCCCTGTGTTGACTATGTGACACACAGATACAAACACAACCACGTAAACATGCAAATCACTTACCTCCACCTCGAGCTCCTGGCGCTTGGGATTGTGAATGAAGAAAGTGAAGTTTTCCTCCCACACAGGTTCATTGGTTTTGTACCGAATCTGAAAGAAATATCCAAAATCAGCTCGGTATATTTTCTGTGGAAAAGCACTACCACACTGTGTTTATCGAGTACCGCACTTGGAATCCGGAGTGTGTCAGCGGATGACCTGCCAGCAGCTCCCAGCCCGGGTCCCAGCCCCCATGACAATGTGCCATCTGCATGTGTGGTCCTCACTCCGAGACCTCCCCAGGCCAGCGGAGTGCTGCACGTCAGGAAGTTTCCTAGATTAATGGTTAGCAGTTTAAAAAAGGGAGGAATTCCTGAAATGTTTCCTGAAAGTAGCACATATTACAGCAACAGCAATGCCCTCTCTCAATTTTTGAATCGAATCATATTTGTTGCATAAGTCCCGCACATATGAACCTTCAAGCTGTGAACTTTGAGAGACGCGAATGTGTATCGGTTGCAGAGAGGAACCAGAACCTGTGCCATCAGCGGCGGCGTGAGTGACTGCAGCCTGCCCTCCGTCTCCTACTGCTGACGGCCCCTCCTCTCCCCCTCCAGTCGGTAACTCTTCCTGCCCATTCACTCGACGCCAGCCGCTGGAGGCCAGCTGTTGGACTGTACTACTGTACTTTTCAAGGTACTGTACTGTAAGATTAAAAATGTTTTATTTTTTGTGTTTGTGTTTTATGTACTATTTGTGTGAAGAGTATTATAAGCCTATTACAGTACAGTACTATATATAGCCGATTGTGTTAGCTGGGTACCCTAGGCTAACTCTGTGGGACTTAACGAACAAATTGGACTTACGAACTCACTCTCAGAAAGAAACTCGTTCGTATGTAGGGGACTTACTGTGCACTGCTGGTTGTCTTTTCAACAAAATATTAATAGGACATTCAAAGGAAACTCAGAATTTGTCCCATGTCATCTACCCATGAAATCAAGCAAAAGCATAATTAACATATTCATGTCACTTTTTAATGTTACTTTTAAATGAATATATTTGATACCAAATTAAATAGCTGGTTATCAAACAACTGATCTGAGAAAACAAAAGACTCGTAAATCAATGGTCTTGATGCCTACACCACCCCCAACTGGTGACAGTGACAGCACGGTCACAGGGAGCCCCAGTCAGACTGTCGGTGCCTTACCTTGCTCTCCTGGGCCTTGTGACCAACTGACATTTGGACAAGAGGATTTGGGTTGCTGTTTATTTTCTTCCCTGACTATCCAAAAACAAAAAACAGATAAAAATCAATAAACACATCTTGAAATGGGGATTACTAAAAATGGAATTATTGGCTTATATTAACAGTCATTTCTATTTACTTCTGATACTTCAGTTACAGGGAGTATCTAGGCACAATTTAACTGGAAAACAATTAATTGCTAACACACCCCAAAGCCATAATTGTATCTACATAAAACAAATCAAGAAAACGTGTATTTGCAAACAATTTCAAAATGTTAAGGTCTTTTATTTTTTAAAGCAAGCAACTTTGGAAAAATGGAATCTTCCGAAAATCTTTAATGTTAATTCCAGCTCTCAAAACTTATTTTACCAGGGTAACAAAATGAATAAAGTGCAACAAATGGAAACAGAAAAGCACAGGAAGGACAAATGTGAGAGTGTGTGATTCAGAACAGTCTTCTGGTTGGAATCGTAAAAATAATAACGTGTCAGAGGCACATTTTTACATTCTTAATTTAGTATCTTCTGTTCAAACATGTAGCTATCAGATTATCAAACCTTGCTTACCAGCTGCTAAGTAATTTTGACTGGAAGAATAAACGTCAATCTAAATCGCATTTAAGCAGATACAAATGCAATGAGAAAAATTCAGGAATAAGGAAAAATGGTAAGAAGCATACTTTAGCACAGACAGCTGATAGAAGAATACATAGTAAAATGCAACATATACGGGACATGAGGTTTATTTATAACTTAGCCCCACGAGAAGATGCTGTTAAATATTTGTGTTAGTGGAAATTAATTAGAAGGTCACAAAATGTTTTTAAGTTAAATAATTTTAGAGTCAATCCTCAACACTGCAACAATGACAGAGGAAATTCATGATTATTGGAATAAAATATTACTAGTCCAAACCTACTGCGATAACCTAGTTTCTGGTTCATCTTTCTGATGTGAATGAATTCTGCAAAATGAAATAAACACTGTTAAAAAAAAAAAATCCAAGGCTACAGACTACCGTGGGAGAATACTCATTTCCCCCCTAAATCCATTTCTCCTTCTTCCTTTAACACGAGAGTCCTAGAGTCACAGCTGAGCACAAATCCTCTGTGACACGGATTCTATTTCCGAATCTCCCCTGTAGTCAGGTGTGGCCCTGTAACAGTCTGGGGGGGTCTGGCCTTTGCTTTGCCCCGCTTCCGGCTGGAGGCATTGAGCACCACAAAGCCACAGGCCAGAATTCTGCAACATCCAAGGGAAATAAACTTCTGTCTTTACTTAAGCTACTGCTACTCTTGAGTCTTTGATACAGAAGCTGAGTTTAACTAATACACTTACTTAAATCTCTGAAAAAGTAGCCATTCATTCCTAGAGATTTACTGTAGCTCATCAGTTTCAATATACCCCCCATCTCCCCCCCCCACCCCCACCCCCCCCCCGCCTTTTAAACTTTCTAACATCTCTGAAAACAAAATGAAACTTAAAATTGAGGACTTGAAGTGCCTGTTTTGGGGCAGATTACAGTAGAGTGGTAGTTATCACTGCCTTCATCAATTTATTTTGCTTATATTTTCCTTTTGTGTGTGCATGTGACATGATAAAAATCTATGTTTATCCTAAGTCTAAAATGGTGTACAGTCGTCCCCCCTCAGCATCTGTGGGAGGCTGGTTCCAAGACACCCCAGGATACCAAAATCCGAGGATGCACAAATCCCATATATAAAATGACCCATATATAAAATTATCCTCCGTATAATTTAAGTCATCTCCAGATTACATATAATACCTAATAAAGTGTAAATGCTATGTAAGTAGTTGTAAACACAATGTAACGCTGCTGTTTGGAACTTTCTATAGATTTTTTCAGGGTATTTTCGATCCTCGGTTGGTTTAACCCGTGGATGCGAAACCTGCATCCTAAAATGAATGATGTTTTGGATTCTATGAAACAAGGTTAAATCGGTGACTAAGTTCTCTATCAGGATGCAATATTCAAAATGCATCAGCACAAGTAAGACACACAAGGTATAATGAAAGTGTAAGCGTTTAAGTCAGACTGTTGAATTTAAATCTTAGCTTTTTACCACTTGATTACTGAGATCTACGTATTTATTTGAACCTCAGTTTTCATACCTATAAAATGGGCATAATACCATTTCCAGAACTCAGCTGTAAGGCTTAAATAATATAATAGCAATTAAAAATATACAAATTATGCTCACTACACTGGGCACTTTTACACGCATGTACTTAGTTAACGTACCCAACACTCCCACACAGAACAGAAATCACTACCACTCTGAGTAACAAACCAGGGAGGACCCAGCAGCCTGCTGCAGGTCCCACTGACAAGCAGTTGTGCTGGGATTCAAGCCCAGACAGTCTAGCCTAACTGGAGAGCCTTCATTCTAACCATCACGCTCCGTGGGTCAATAATCTTCAGATATCAAAGAAATGGTGAGCGAAGGCTATGGCTATGATTCCTCCCAGTGTTCTGGTGAAGATCAGGTATTTCGTTTTTTTTTAAAACATGTTTATTGGAGAATAACTGTTTTACAATGGTGTGTTAGTTTCTGCTTTATAACAAAATGAATCAGCTAAACGTATACATATATCCCCATATCCCCTCCCTCTTGCGTCTCCCCCCTCCCACCCTCCCTATCCCACCCCTCTAGGTGGTCACAAAGCACGGAGCTGATCTCCCTGTGCTATGCGGCTGCTTCCCACTAGCTAGCTATTTTACATTTGGCTGTGTATATATGTCCATGCCACTATCTCACTTTGTCACAGCTTACCCTTCCCCCCTCCCTGTGTCCTCAAGTCCATTCTCTACGGCTGCATCTTTATTCCTGTCCTGCCCCTACATTCTTCAGAACTCTTTTTTTTTTAAAGATTCCATATATATGTGTTAGCATACGGTATTTATTTTTCTCTTTCTGACTTACTTCACTCTGTGTGACAGTCTCTAGGTCCATCCACCTCACTAAAACAACTCAATTTCGTTTCTTTTTATGGCTGAGTAATATTCCATTGTATATGTGTGCCACGTCTTCTTTATCCATTCATCTGTCAGTGGACACTTAGGTTGCTTCCACGTCCTGGCTATTGTAAATAGAGCTGCAATGAACACTGTGGTACATGACTCTTTTTGAATGATGGTTTTCTCAGGGTATATGCCCAGTAGTGGCATTGCTGGGTCGGATGGTAGTTCTATTTGTAGTTTTTTAAGGAACCTCCATACTGTTCTCCATAGTGGCTGTATCAATTTACATTCCCACCAACAGTGCAAGAGGGTTCCCTCTTCTCCACACCCTCTCCAGCATTTATTGCTTGTAGATTTTTTGATGATGGCCATTCTGACTGGTGCGAGGTGATACCTCATTGTAGTTGTGATTTGCATTTCTCTAATGATTAGTGATGTTGAGCATCCTTCCATGTGTTTCTTGGCCATCTGTATATCTTCTTTGAAGAAATGTCTATTTAGCTCTTCTGCCTAATTTTGGATTGAGTTGTTTGTTTTTTTGATATTGAGCTGCATGAGCTGCTTGTAAATTTTGCAGATTAATCCTTTGTCAGTTGCTTCATTTGCAAATATTTTCGGGAGAAAATATTGTGCAAAAGCTTTTAAGTTTCACTAGGTCCCATTTGTTTGTTGTGATTTCCATTTCTCTAGGAGGTGGGTCAAAAAGGATCTTGCTGTGATTTATGTCATAGAGTGTTCTGCCTATGTTTTCCTCTAAGAGTTTTTTAGTGTCTGGCCTTACATTTAGGTCTTTAACCCATTTTGAGTTTATTTTTGTGTATGATGTTAGGGAGTGTTCTAATTTCATTCTTTTACATGCAGCTGTCCAGGTTTCCCAGCACCACTTATTGAAGAGGCTGTCTTTTCTCCACTGTATGTCCTTCCCTCCTTTATCAAAGATAAGGTGACCATATGTGCATGGGTTTATCTCTGGGCTTTCTATCTGAACAGGTATTTCGACTACTCTGCTAACTAACTAGTACTCCAAAGGAGTGGTCCACCTCACCTCCTCAGTGTGGGGTGGGGTTAAGGGCTTACTAAATACCGCATCAAAGCAGAATGCTAGTCTTCCTCACTTTTGAAATATAACTTATTCTTCTGGATGAAACTGATTAAAAACCATTCCTGATTCCTTTGGACAGAATTTTCTTAAAGCAACTACACTTAACCCCTCAACCCCCAAAATATTTAAGTCTAAAATGCTCAAAGAAATTAGAAAAAAATAATAAAACATTTGTAAGTCACAGAAAACCTTTACAATTTAGCCAGAAAATACATGGTCATGTCGTTTTCGGGAGTGGAGCTTAGTTTTCAATATACCTCATTTAATGAGATTTAAAGCTTCTTAAAAGATCTCTCACCCAAACTAGCAGCACCAAAAGCCAGCCACGAGGTCACTGACTCAGAGACAGCCCTGACTCAGCATATTGGAAGAGGTGATTTTTTTAAATGGAAAGTCACAGTGCATCGGGCAGACGTTTTAATCATAATCTAAAAACTGGTTAAGATTTTAAACAGAACTTCTATTTCACTATTTTCACAAATTCAAATCCATTTAAAGTACAGATGATTTAAAACCACCTTAGATATTGCTGCCTAAGACCAACAGGACAGAAGTCTAATTTACCATATTGGTATTTTGTAAAATTTATCATCAAAATCGACTTAAATTCTTCTAACTACTAATTCTTTGACAACAAAAGTAGGCTCTCCACAACTAAACAAGTAATTACTCTATTACTTTGGGAAGAATTTGTCAATAAACCGATAAAGGTTAGAGCATCATCTCTTTCAATATGTTTTAATTAACTTCCGAAGGGAAAACTATTAGTTTACCTTTAAAGCTTTCTGAATTGCAGCCTTCTTCAAGACATCAGGGTTAAATTCTAATGGGTTACTCTTTCAAGTCAGAAGAAAATGAATACACCAAGGGTTAATAAAACATGCAATGAGGAGTTTATGTTAAGGTTAATGACATGAAAATTTACGAAAACAACAACAACAACAAAATCTTTAAACAAAAACCACCAAGAATTACACAAAGAAACAGTCTAAATCATTTGTAAAAGTATCCTTTATGCCCAAGATTTTATCTTAGACTAAACCTTTATAAATATCAAAACATATTTCCTTTCCCTCTATGATTACTATTCTTTTCCTCCCCCACCCCTCTTGTCTTTGGGATTTGAAAAATCCAAGAGTGAAACTTGAGGAAAGGGTTCTATTTACTATCCTTTGCTTGAACAAACCCCTAAAATATCAACCATAATTAACCTAAAGGTTTTATCTGAAGTACAAATGAATGGGCCACAGATGCCCCAACTGCTCTCAAACCAAATCATATCCTATAACACCAAATCCTACTTTTCCTCCTTCTGAACTTTACCTTCTAGTGGAAAACCACAGCAGAGACGGGACCTGATCTATTTTGTCCCCCATGCTTTTCCAAGCACAAAATGCAGAGGCTGATTAGATCACCTCAAAAGTTCCTCCTCGCTTTAAAGTTCTATTCTTACAGGTTTTATGTCCTACTTTTATTGACTTTTAAAAACTCATTACTTTCTTGCCCTCAAAAGGGCAAGACTGAGTTGTTTTGCAAGATCCTTTGAGGATAAACATTTAAGATGAAAAACTTGATCACTTTAGTTGTAATTAACTGCAAATTGAATTCTATTCTTTATGAAGCAGCCTGAAACACCAGCCCCAGCAGATGCCCCTAGAGGGTGGGGCCAGGCCGGGCTGGGAACTGGTGCCCTGAGCTGTAAGGACGGACAATCTGCGGGCATCAAGGAACCTCTCCTGTAGCTAACTTTGTATGGAAGTGACCTGTACTGTGCACATGTTATTCAAAGTGCATCAAGTGAAGTGAAACAAAGAGAGAAGCCAAGGTGGGTGTTAGGGGTGCAAGAGGAGCCTGTGAGCGTGAGCGTGGGCGTGGGAAGCCGCACCGGCCTGGGGTGAGACAGATCAGGCTGCTCAGGTGCGCTCAGTGAGGGCCCAGCGTGGGACCTCCAGACATCACTGCACCGTCCACTCTGGGGCTGCTCACTGTAAGCGGGGGCAGTAACAGTAACCTGCATTTTTTTAAACTGAGAGCTAAAATCACTTTCACAGAGCACCTAGAAGCATCACATCCAAGGGTCTCCATGTTATACAGCCAACGTTTTTATGTATAAAGTGGACATCAGTGCAAACACCACGCCCCTCAGATAAACTCCATATACAGCACTATGAACTTACAAACTTCATGAAGTGATAACAAATTCACTTTATACAAGGATGGACCAGACAGGAGGGTGGAAAATGTGGGCTCTGGGTCACACAGCTGTGCTCAGATCCCGGCTCTGTGGCTTCCTAGTGGCAACCCTGGGTCTCTGATCTCAGCGCCTCATCTGAGAAAGGACCCTGCCAGCCTGAGACTCAATGAGCTATGCACGCAGAGCCCTTGGAAAGTACCTGGGAAATGCATGTGGTCATGTAGGCCTCAGGGTCTGAAGCTGGCCTCCGGGGGTCAGAAATCACCCTCTCATTCCTCTGGCCAAGAGGAGGAGGCCGAGTGCTAAGGCCACAGGATAAAGAGGGCATTCCCAGCTTGGGAGAAAGTCCTGCTGTGCTGAGGCTTCCAGACGGGACCACTGGTGGAAATGCACGGGTGAGGCTGACCATGAAGAGAGTTTTCAGCAGCAGAAGGTAAGAGAGTGACGGGCTGGCAGCAGCCCAAAACCTCTACGGAAATAGCAACAGGCTCAGCCTTTAGGGACAACTGACAACTGATCCCACTTCACACTGACAATCAAAGGGGAGAAAAGTGATCAATCTATTCGAATTTATTTTGTAGGACATTTTGTTGATTCCTATACCTGAATCATCAAGCAGAGCATGTGGTTTTGGTAATGTGGGAGGAAAGTTAGTTTGGATAACCCAGCCACATCTTAGCTAAATATTACAAAGCAATTTTAAAAATCCTGACACAAGTTCAGAAATATTTCCTTTAAAAGAAGTGGCTAGAGAAAACAGTAACTCATGCAGCTGAGCAAGACTGTCATTTACAGCAGCTTACAACACAGATTTCCACTAGGAAACACCTGGAAGTGACAGAAAACAGCTGCTGATATGCATGACTGCCCTCATTCTGACCTCCCAGCAGGTGGGCAGGGGATGTGAGGAGACACAACAGCAGCTCACCCACTCTTCAGGGGCTTGACTGTCCTCATCTATAAAATGGGTCAAAATGCCTACTCTTTCAGTTTTGCTCTCCCCCTTCTTTTTTATTTTTTAAATAAGAATAAACTGAGAAGGCATGCGGAAATAGAAATAACAAATTAAAATGAAACAAATGAACTTTAAGAATCTCACTAGTTATTGAATTAATTCAATAATTAGTTTCTAGACTAATAGACTAATGACTAAGCCATCGGTGGCTTTCTCTGACCCCAAAGCAAGTGAAAATAACTGCTAAAAGGACCAAGAACAGTGCCAGGAATCAAGGCACCAGAGCAAGGTCTCAGGGAAACATATGAGATGAAAATCAGCTTCCCAGATAAAGGCAGAAATGCTCAATTATCCACCCTAGGAAATTCTTTAAGTTCCTTAAAAGAAGTGAATCATAAACTCAACATGTTTTTTTCACCCTAGGAGCTCTGGTTAAATGGGGAGGGAGAAGGTGCGTTTTCAGGGCAGCAGTGAGTTTCTGTCTTCATTGACTGTCCCCAAGGCCACAGGGGACTTCATGGAAAGCCAAGCTCTGACACTTCTGTGTTTGGTCAGGAGGAGAAAGTAGATTTAAGGAAGTTTTTTGAAAGCTTGCTAAGAAATACTTACATCTCACACTGAGATGAACCATAAGAAAATCCATTTTAATCATTATGACTTCATTACTTTTTCCTCAGATGGTTTTTTTTTTTTTTTTTTTTAATATTTTAAGGGCCAGGAGCAGCGTCAGAGCCCAAGGCTCCTCCATGGCTCATGGGGTTTGTCCACCTCGGTATCAGATGCAGTCACCAATATTAGTTACAGCAGTGTTACGATTCACAAAACAAGCACGAAAGAAACATGCCCAGTAACTGAAATCATGCAAGAAACTGAAAAAGCATGCATGTCATTCCACCACTGGGCAGATGGCATTACAGTTCCAGTCCACATTCCAGCAGTCTCCACCAAACAGAGGAAGGAAGAACACTGGGAACTCACAAATAGTGCTCTACAGACTGAGGCAGTATTTTCACAAAACACTAGTCCCGACGCTCGCCTCTCTTTTAAGTAGCCACACCCAAAGTTTCCCTCGTAGATACTCTTGGGAAAATGGAAATGGGAGAAGAAAGCAAAGAATGGCGGATTGTGGTCAATGAAGGCACAAGAGCACTAATAACCAGGATGCAACAGGCAGAGTCAAAGAATCACGCAGACACCTAGGAGACGGCACGCACTCCCATGGAAACAGGCCCAACCGGGCAGTGGTTTTGTAAAGATCCTTTGCCTTTGACGGCCAGAACATACTTCATGCACAAAGTGCCCTTTTAACAGAAGGTTAGTACAATCACTTTTCTTTCTGTCTGTCTTTTGCTTACATGACATGATTCAATTTTAATTTAATGTGACAAAACACACAGTTCTAAAGAGAGGCCAATTCCCTACTACTTTCCTCTATATCCTAAAATACACAACAAATTCACTTCCATCAGGCATTATGAAAGACTTTAAAACATTATTGTGGTTAAAAGCAAAAAGTTCTACCATACAAGTAATTCTGCAGAAAGGTTAAACCTTCACTGAAAGAAAGAGTACAATTATATACACTTACACACACAATTGTTACGTCTTCCCAATATGAAAAAAATACATGATCAGATTTTAATCGTTAAAAACTTTAAAGAAAACATAGAGATGCCCAAAATACACTGACTTTGCTTGTGAGCAAAGCCCAAGTAATGCAATTTTAAACCCTTGAGAGGTGCTAAACAGAACCAGGGTGTGCATTTCACGAGGTAAAGGAACAGCATGGTGCGATCACAGTGAGGTGAGATGCCCATACGTCCACCCGCACCAAGGACACACCCTGGGGGACTGTCTACAGGTGCACTTGGGTGACCTGGAAGCAGTATCATTTCAGGAGGAAGCACCCTTCATCTGGAGGTAGTTGTCTTCCTTTCAACGAAACTGGCCTCCAACAGTGCAATGGAACAAGAAAGGCCATCTACTGAACAAGCGAACGGGCACATCATCAAACGGACAAACACTGATCAGGAGCACACCACCCTCAGTGTGGAGGCGAGCATCCCGCCGGGGCTCGATCGACCCTTCTCCACGCTTCTAGTCGTTACCTATAAAAGCTGTCCTTGACACTTTTTCTAAGAGCGGAATGGCTCCAAGGCCTGTGAGGAGGAGCGCTGCTCTGGGCCAGAAGCCGCGTACAGGGCTCTCCTGACACTGCCCCGTCACCCGGCTGTGCTACTTCCAGGATGACGCCAAAGGGGTACAATTTTCATCTCTAGGCACTAAATTTTAATAATTAGTGATTCTCTACAGAAAATCTTCTTCTCTAACTACTAGGTGTATTCTTTTCCTATGTACTGGAGATTTTTTCTTAAAACATGTAAGTTAATTCTGACCATCCTGGATAAACCAAAAAGATGTAAACATAAAATTACACTCATGGAGGAAACGCACATGTAACCCTCTCCACTGCTGCTCTCTTGGACTGGAGTGAAGTGAAAACACGGCAACAAGCATGGGGACACGGCGTGGGCACGGCTGAACACAGCTGGATCCACTGCCAGGAAACGAGCACCCGGTGGGCTCTCGCGGAGGCACCTACCGGGAGGTTCCTGGCTGAGTCCAAGTACAAGATGAGCAGCGCGGAGGACAGCCCGTCATTGGCTTGATCTTTGTCAGCTCTGATGTCTGTCAGCACCTGCAAGGAAAGGAAAAAGCTTCAGCAGGTGGGTTTCCAAGGTTCCTGACTATTTCTTCCTGATTATGTCTATAATCCTCAATAAAATAAGAGAAGTGGAGAAATAAGCATCTGATATACGCAATACGGAGAGAATGAACATAAGATTCTATTCAGATCAATCAAATGAAGCACTCAGGTGACCTGTGGCTCCTCAAATCCCTATATAATAATCAAGCGCAAAATTTAAAGATCTCATAAAACAGGTGAGAATGACCTGTAAAATTCCATTATCTCTAATTTATCCCTGATGCTACTGTAGTGATCTACAGCACAGGAGTCAAAATTATTGCTGTTATTTATTTTTAAGTGAGCTGCAGCACAGTTTAAAGGTACTAATCTTAGCGATCAGGAGTACAGGCTGTCACGGGACCCCATCCAGCACCTTCTCGAGGTTTGAAGCGTCTGGCATGAGAGTGAGCCACTCCAGTTTCAAGTGCAGCTTTCCTCTGAGGACCTCGTCCAGGGTGAACCACTGCAGAGAAAGCAAGACAGTTCAGCCAAAGTCCTCCTGGATCAGACATGCACACTGAACAGTCTCCACAAATGCAGAAGGCCCGAGTCCTGCCACCTTTAGCTCCAGGCCTGAGAACCAGCTGCCGGCCCCAGACACTGACAGCAGTGGCCGCTTCGCGTGTTAACTCACTGATTCCCAATTCCAGCCCCGACTCACACGCAAGGACTCAAGTGTCCTCTTATACCACCCAACACTGTCAGGCTTTTACGTATGGACTTCCGTAGAATTTATGGGCCAAGAGAGACTATAACATTGATCCCAAGTCTGAATTTCAATATCAGACACGTTAACAGGCCTGTTTTTCCTCATCACTATATACTAATAATTAGTATACACTTGTTTCAGCTTAAAAGCCACAAAGCAATTAATCGAGGATGGTCCCCAAACACTCAGTATTAAGAAGAGACTGCCCCGAGTGCAAGCCTTTGTCTGCTCTGCCCGGCACTGCCCACAGTAGCCAGCACACAACAACATGATAAACTGCAGATACCCGTTGAGTGTGTGCTGATGTGCACGGGAAGGGAAACATGTTACTTTGAAAGCAGATCTCAGCAGTGATTTGGTTAATTATGCTTCACTTATGCAAATCTTACCCATCTTTTAGAAGCCACCACAAACTTCCTTTTTTATCCTTTTTATTCTGATAGCAATATCTTGCTTGAAGTACGTCTGTTGCTGTCAATTCACACTGTATTTGTGGGTATCTTTCATGGGACAATTTCTCATCAACTGCACTGTGCCAGCTCTGCTGTGAACTCCAACTATCTTTAGAATGCCTGTTATTGGGGAGTTTCTCCCAGATTCTGCCCTGACTCCGAAGGAGAGCATGCCTGCCTGAAACAAAGTTGGTGTGTGTTTGGATCCTCAGGAATTTCAAGTGTCTGGTAGGTGCTGACTTCTTTTCACTCTGCTGTTACTAGAAGGCCTAAGTCCTCAACGTCTGTGAGCGGATGTTAAGTTCTCAGACCATCAGGTGGCAGTGGTAGCAGGTGTTCTGTCAACACTCATGAAATAGAACAATACTCAAAGGAAACTTACTTCATCTAAAAGGCGCTCCTTTTCAACTTCAATAAGATCAATCATAAGACTATAGAAATAACAATACAACAACTTTAGAACACAGAAACACACTTCTTACAACTGAAATAACCTTAAGCATTAGTCTATGAAAAAGTACTCCAGAAATGCAGCAAAATGCTAGTTTACCAAGAAACGGACTTCCTCCAAAAGCCTCCCCAGGGCTCCACCCACGAGAGTGCAGCGAGGGCGGGAAGAGCAGGGAGGGGAGCACCCCGCGAGGCACAGCTGCCGTCGGAGCCGGGAGGGCTGCTCTTCCCCACACGGAGCTGCTCACACGCAGCCCAGCTGTGCAGGCACAGTCCGCCCTGGGTCCGGCACGCTCTCCCTGGGCTGCTGCCCACCGCTCCGGCTCAGCCTCCTGCGCGCCCAGTTAGGCCGAGACCGCCTTCCCAGGCTCGCTCCTCGGCTCTGACCAGCGTCTCTGTGGCTGCAGAGGCCTCTGCCTCGTGCTCAGCATAGCCCCCGACAGCCAGTTCCATTGCCCCCCATAATCCTGCACTGCTGGGAGCGCGGAGCCGGCGCCCCGAGCCAGAGACGACCAGGATGGAACGATGACATCCCCTTATTCTGCAGCCACCCCTCCTCTCTGCCCCAGCTCAGACCTGACACCTCTCTCCTGATCTATTCCAATAGCCTCCAGAAGGACGCCAGTCCCCAGTCTCAACCCCTGATAACCTAACAGTGTCTGTGCTGGAATGCAAGTCTGACCTGTTCACTGCCTTGCTTGAAATCTTTGGGTTGCTCCTCATCAAACTGTCTCATGAATGAATTCTGAGGTCACAGCCTAACACACAGGCCGTTCCTGATGAAGCCAGACCTGTCCAATGTCATCTATCCTTATATATCTTTTTTGCCACAAGAAATTCAGTTAAATAATAAAGATTAGGCTACAGTGTGTTTTTTAATACTTTTTTCAGCTGTACAGGTTGTTCAATTTAAGCAAACAAGTCAATATTTGCTTTTCCAGTATATAGGCACAATATAAATTACTATCTACTCCCCACCCCCATAACCCAATATCAAACCAAAAGTTTAAAAACCTGTTTCTATAACCTAGAGCACCCCCGCCTGTGTGGTGTAAAGGCTGGAGAGCTGGGCTGGATTTGGGGCCAGGCGTGGCTACTGAGCACTTAAAGTGGGGCAGCACAACTAAGAAGGTGAATTTTAAATTTTGCTTAACTTTAATCCATTTAATGTGAATAGCAACATGCGGCTGCTATGACTGACACAGATCTAACAGCTTTCCTTTTCTTACTTAAATGTGAATGTTTTAGGAACAAAACGTGTTTTAAGCAATCTAAGGCGAAGCAACGCTACACCTAAGAGCCATTTTAAGATACACATGACGTGTACATAATCCTGTTTCTGAAGTTATAGTACACACTTAACAGTGATCACCAAAGGAAAAGACTTTACGCTCGCCTCGTCACGAAAGACTTACCTTCCGAGGAAGTCGTCCTTGTCTGGGTCTTCGTCAAAGAGCTCGATCTCTAATTCCTGTCCGGGATGTTCATAGACCAGAGCCTGAAAGGTAGCAGCTCACAGTTATCCCACGTTCACTAGTATCGTGTCTACTGAGTACGTGGCTGCAGTCAGCGGCAGCAGCTGCACGGCACTGAGGTCCCCACTGCCGGGCCCGACACACTTCTGGATGGCAGGGTCCCTGTGAAATATCTGCGCACACGGCCACGGGCCACTGCACTTGTCCCCAGTTACCGGGGGCCACAAGCTTGGATGTCTCTCCACTCCGGCAGCGGCCCCGGTCAGTGCTGGCTGCAGGGTGGCCGCAAGCGCCCCACTCACCACCACTCCGAGATTGACAGATTTGGCAACAGACCGGGCTGGGAGGATGGGAAGCTGATGGGGTATAAACTGCACCACCTCTCAGTTCTTTCCAAACTGCATACCTTGTGATGCAGCAATTCCACTCTGAGGAGCGTAATCTGGGGAAAACTTGGCCAAATGCAGAAAACCCACGACGCTCATACAGCACTGGTTACAATGAACCCCAAAGCCCAGATCTGAGTAAAAACATGATGGTTACCTACTCAAGTGAACGGCTATATTTATTGACACGTAGAGAGGTCCAGATGTATTACATGAAAATTTACAAAACAGTAAATAATCAACCTCATTTGGGAATATGTTTATATGTATTAAGAGCTAATTATTGACTGTGATAGCTTGATGCGATTAAGGTTTACAGTTTTGTGTGAGGGAGGGATACAAGGTACACTAGTTTTAAAAATGGAAAATGAAAGCAAAGAGAATTGAGATTACCCTGAACTTAGCACATCGCGACCCCTCAGCAGGCGTGGAACAGGAATGTGGAGGGGGGGACAGCAGCAGCACTCACTCCCTCACCTCGTACACCTCGTTCCACTTTGGACTGAGGTTCTCCTTGATGACCTTGCTTTGGAAGATTTGGTTGCCAACTCGAATCACTCCATAGGGGTCTGACTTCCCCTTGACAAGTCCCTTAAGGTAAGTGTCTTTTCCTTGAAGATCCTGAGCTTCAATAAAGTGTATCCTCAGGACACCCTGGAAAGAAGGAAGACAGAGCAGACTGCTCACGGGCTCACCCAACAGACACGGAGTGAAGCCTGTGCACAGGGAACAGGCAGCTCCTCCTCCCTGAGCAAAAAGGGCAAACACGTGATGCTCAGGAGCAGCATGACGGGGTCCCAGGGGTCTGACTGCAGCCAGAGACAGGAGGAGCTGGCGTGAGTCACCACCTCTTGCAGACTTCTCCTGGGACGGGGGGTCCCAGAGCGGCACTGTGTCCCAGGGACCCCAGGAGCCCAACGTGGGCAGGGCAGGACGGCAGGAGGTCAGATGGCACAGGGCCTAATGGGTCACCAAACAGTCCTGTGTTTCGGTAGTAGTGACATTAGTGGTAACTGCAGTGATAACTAGTGATAACTGGCACTACAGGATGCACGACACTGTTCCTAAGTCCTTGATATGCAATTACTTTCCAATTACTTCACTTAATTTTTACAACAATCCTATGAAATACTGTCATCAAACCTATTTTATGGATAGGAAACTGAAAATCTGAGATACATATGACTCAGACTTAACATAGCTATCTTTTCCAAAAAATGTTGTTTAATTGATAAAATAAAAAACCTCCACTCATATTTCTTTCAAGGCAAATACAACCTGTAAAGTTACCTTTTGGAGGGCAGCATTCTACACCACAAAACACTTTTTAAAAAAATTACCAGGTAATATTTCTGAACCAATCAGCACAGAAAGATAGACATTTTTACAGATAAATACGCTTTTAAAACCATAACAAAACAAAATCTCCCGCTTATATTTTCACAGGTCTAAAGCTTAGATAATGTGGCAACAAACGTATCTGAGCAGCAGGGAGGTTGGGTCCGGGCAGGCTTAGATGGTCCCCTGTACTCAGAGAACACAAAGCCTAATGGCCTAGGAGCATGGGGCCTTCTATGTGGAAAGGCAGGCCTGCGTCTCCAGAGATGAGAACCCTAAGTTAAGGAAAAAAGACATCCCTGTCTCATACGTGGTGCCCCATCACATCTGCTGAATGCCAACAACGTATCTAATTTGGGCCTGAATGACTGGGGTGTTGTTACTTCAAAAAATACAGGAATGCTCATGCACGTTTGTTGGTTTGTACACTGAGATCGAATTTATCTAGAAAGAGTAATGGGCAGTGGGGAAGGCTGGCCACTTCTACTTCAGGAAACAAACACTGAACTAGGACCAGACACCATGTGACAGGCTGCCCACTCCACTTCTGGAGCCCAAGGTCGGTCAGACCAGACGGGTGGGGTGAAGCCCAGGGGGGAGAAGCCCTTGCTAACTGGGGCCAACCCTCCAGCTCTGTGCCCAGCAGAGGATTCCACGTCCTTGGCCAGCAGGCTCTCACAGTCTCAGACTGAGGTTGTTTAGTTTACTGGAAGGAAGGTGACTCCAATATGTGTGACCCGCCTCTGTGTGCAGGGCATCACCCCAGCTTACAGATGAAGAAACTGCAGCCCAGACACACCAAGGAATATACTCCCAAAGTGAAGTTGCTGCCTAACCCCAGGGCTGTGACTCAGCCCCAGCCGTGCCCTCCCATCCCACCCACGGCAGCTGTAACACTAACGCCTCGCCTGCCACATCCCTCACTGAATGACCCCAAAGATGCCCGTTCTGTCCTATCTGAGGGGAGGCTTGTACAACGCTCCCAGCTTAGGCTGAACTGTTACATCTTGATACATACAAATAGGAAGTGCTTTCTGAGACAATAAATACGTTGTCATAGCTGTCCTTTACAACTTGCAATGATATCTGCAGAATTAAATCCCTATGAGCAGCTCTGAGGTTCACAGCTGAGGTTTAAGAACTGTCCTCAAGCCTCTGAAAGTTTTCGGTCAGATGCCCCTTGGCCAATCTCCTAAGGAACAGGGCAGGACAGACCACCTTTACTGCATCAAGATCCACGTGGCAAGGCTGCTGTTAGGAGAAATACAAGAAGTCACAACACCCAGGTATGTGAAGAGTTCCTCCAGTCTGTCTGTAAGTGTTAATGAACGGATGCTTACCTTTGGTATAGGAAACCGCAACTGTGCTATTTGAACTTCGCTGACGAGAGGAACCGTGATTCGGTTGGGAAGCACCAGGTAGTTTGATATTATGTCCAAAATGATAGTATCTGACAAACCACTGTTAGGTGGGAGGTAAAAAACAAACCAATCAACTATCAGACACTTCAGTACTAGTTATCGCCTGTTAACAGTGAACTTAGCATAGACATGACACAATATCCCACTGACAGCACAGAGCTAATCCCTCTAACACAGTATTTAAAGCCAGCAGTTTAATACTTTAGATGCAGTACTGCTACAGTGACAATTATGTGTGATTTATTCTGAGAACACAAGATACTATTCTGGCTATATTTCACAATGTCCTAAATAACGTCTCATACATTTCCACATAACTTTATCATTGATTTAATATTGAATAAGTAATATACATTTAAATAAATTTCTTTTTTTAAACATAAACTATTTCAAACACCCATAAAAGTACAAAGAATACCAAAACAAGCATCCATTTATTTACTCATTCCATGTTTATTACATTAAATTTATCTTTCCTGATAAATATGCAGAGGTCCCAATGAAGTAAAGGAATTTACAGTTCATTCCTTCTTCACACTTTATTTGGGTACTGAATACTGTAATCAATTTGAAATACTATACACCACTGCACAGAGATCTCAGTAGCAAGAATAAAACTGTGGAGGCTAAAGAAACAAATGTACTTTCAATATGCTTTTTGTCTATTCTTTGGTGTAAATGTGAGAATCAAGCAACGTATGTGTGACAGCACTTTTGAAGGCATACGTAAACCAAGTTTCATTGCTATAGAAGAACACCTTTAGCCAGAAGCGCAAAGTTTTAAAAGAACCTTACTTCTTGCCAGTACTTCTCATATTAACATTATGAACACGCAGATGTAAAGTAACTAAACACGGAACATCCACTGGGACACAGTGAAAGTACCATCATTCACTGAGTGGTAACTGAGCCTCACTCCAGGTTGGGGGTCCAAATGCAAGGCCTAGATGCGGAACCTCAGCGCAGCACCTTTCAGTCCAACATGGGCAGAAGACAAAGCACACACCCACACACAGCTCCACTCTGCTGCTGAAGAGGTCAGTTACTCAAGCGCTAACAGTCCAGGGGGACTCAGAGGGTCTAAGCCGGCAGACACTGGATCAGTGTTCACCAAGCAGAGGATGAGGTGGCCCTTCAAAGCATCAATACCAAGCATAGTCTTACCTCAGGCATTTCCCTGCAGAAGTACCAGTTTTGTTTATATTGAAAAATCTGTCGAAACAGAAGACCCCTCACTGATGACATCAATGTTTCAAGAACCCCTTAGCTGCTATGGTGGTCGGCCACCGCCTCACCTCTCTCTCTCTAACCCTACGGTGCCAGCACAAGGCTCAGCTAGGCGGCCCCATCTGCGGGCTCCCACATGGGGCCGGGCATCCCCAGGGCCGCTCGTCCTGACTACGCCGGGGCTCAGCACACAGAACAGCTTCCACTGTGTCCCACCCCCCTGGTCCTTTGGAACCGACCCTGCTCATCACCCTACTTCTGTTTCTGTCACAACCCTCATCCCTTCAACACTCAGGTTATGGCTCTTCATTGAAAAATGGTAAGGACAGCTAAAATCTGTGGTACAGTAAACTGATTCAGGCATCACTGCTACTTTATAATACCTTGGATTCTGTTTTGTAGTCAATGGATAGAGCATGTAGATGTTCATTTTGTAAAGCTTGCAGCAAGATTTCATTATGTTAGATTCAAAGTTATTAAATATCTATTTTTATAAGACAAGGCTTGCCACAGCTGTGAGTTGTTTGACAAATCTTTGAGAAACAGTAGCCCAAGTTTTATGTTAAGTAGATATGCGTATATTGTATCACATAAAATTTACATAATTATGTATCATATATAAATATATATAATTTAAAAGGGGTATTTTACCATATCCCTTTTATACCAGTCTCATTTTTGAATGGTGTGTCTATTTCCGTCTGTATTTCTAATATATGAGTATATATTGATACTTTTAATGATAAATGCAATCCTATACATAATGAATATAGAAGAATAGGTTTTATATATTGTATATATGAAAACCCACATAGAAAACAACAGCCGGAAGTTATTACTATACAAAAAGAGCCTGCCTTCATATAAAATCACGCAATGAAATGGCGCTGTATTTGTACGTGTGCGTCGTGCGAGCATGCATGCATCTCTCCCTTCTAACTGAACGATCTGGGACTGACCCCCAGCTGCGCTGCAGGCTTACGCAGCAGAGCCCACCCTCTGGCTCTCTACAGGGAGCCAGCACAACACGGCCTGAAGGGCAGATGCTCCACAAACCCTCCCACGACGCAGAGGGGAGGAAAGCAGACCACACTCTTCTACACTAAGCGACAGCAGGGATTTGTCGTTTTTGCCAGCTAAGCATCACCCTCTCTTCCAACTTCTGGAGCCCTTCCTTGGGGCGCCCCCCGCCCCCCTTCACTGGAGCTTCTTCAAGCACTTCTCTGCCTCCTCTCAGCGTGGGCACAAGGCCCAATCTGATCCTCAGAACCAGGAGAGTCTGTCCAAGGACAGGTAGACAAACAGAAGTCAACCCTAGAACTTTTGCTGGAACTCGTGGGAAAAGGTTCTGTTTCCGACTGAGGTTGCTGAGCGTGCGGAATAGAAGCTAGAAGCTGCTACTTCACAGCAAGAGCCTGCCTGGCAACAAAGCCACATACAGAAAAGCAGAGTCAGGAGCCGTCCTGTGGATGCCAGCACCTGGCTGTGCCTGGCTACCCAACAGGGCCGCAGGGCTCTCGGTGACACCAGCCGAGGGTGCAGTCTCCACTCTGCTCACGGCCACGGCTGGCACTCACAGCAGGCACTCCGTACCCATTTGTCGGGTGAGTGAATAGACTGTCTCTAAAAAACAGTATTTGTTTACTCAATTACTTACTCACTTAATGAAGACCAGGTAAGTTGGGTTTGTTGTTGCAAGCAAGAATCCTAATCAACACTTTAACAAAACTCTTTTAAAGTGGTCCTTTCGTTCCAAAAACCTATTAAAGATAACAGTATTTTTCTATATCTAATAAAACCACAGCACCTAAAAAAGACTTCTATTGTTATGACTATGCCTCAGTGCAGTCTTAATTTTTCCCTGATAATGAAACAAAATAAAATTCTTTCTAATGGCCATTTCAAGGGCATAAACAAATACACGGGGAGAGAAAAAAACAGATTGAAACCAAGGCTTTCATAATTCCATTTTTAAGCTATTTTAGGGGGAAAACTCCCCCACAGATTAGCAGTGTCCACTAGAAACATATGGAACTCTAACCAACAAGCAACACACTTTAACCTTCAAATGCAACAGTGAAACCAGGCTTGGCGGCTGCGGCCTCAGACCTTCCTGCTCAGTGGTGGCTGACAGATCTGCCACCACCGCCTTCCACCTTGGAGGACAGATGGACTGTGAGGCGACTAGGAAGCCTCACTTCTCTCACAGGCGGGACAGGCCCTGAAGGGCTTCACATGCTCGTGGTGGAAGGTTTCCTCGTGTTTCAGACACTAGAGCACACGGAACAATGAGGGCCTCCCAGCCACACGATGCAGCTCCCAGGTCCAGGGCTGACACCTACCCCTCCACGGAGGAGTGGGTCAAGGCACAGAAGGCAGAAAGGGAAGGCACAGCACAGCTTGAAAAGATTCCAGAAAGGGATAGTTTTGAAACATATAAGCTTAAAACTTTTTAAAGTTTTCTTTAATTTTCTGGGATATTAAAACACCAAAACTGGAAAGACACCTACCTCATGACTAATGAAAAGGCTCCATCTAGCCCTAACAGGGCTCTCATGCAGCTCTGACCCAGAGCCTCAGACGGGGCAACACCACCAGAGCCCAAGAGAGCCCGCCCAGAAAGCATGGACTCTGCTCAGAAGACACAGCTCTCAAACATCCGTGTCGTCTTCGCGACACTGGAGACACACGTGACACCACCAGCAAGCTACCCACAGGACAGGACAGAGTACTTACTTCAATCCGGGGATATCGAGAAGATTAGTCAGTCCTGTCCAATTAATTTCTAAAAGCTGTTTTAAAAAAAGGGCAAAAATATTAAGTATGCAAATTATTTCCAATTATATCAAATCATGCAGGTTTGTTTCTTTATAAATGAAATGGGTTAGTACATAATACTGTCCTATACCTTGTTTTTCACTTTGTAAAACATCAAGGCTGTTGTCCCTTGTTGGTATAGATACCTTGCCTGTTCTTGTTTTGTTCTTTTGATGTCATAATTTACTCCAGTAAAATCATAACTATTGATATACCCATCCTCCTATTGATGAGCACTTAGAATATTTACAATTTCTCTTTTATTTTAAGTAATGAATCAGTGAGTATCTTTGTACACACGTGTTGTTACATACACATGGATGGAGACTAGCATTCAAAAAGTGGAAATTCTGTCAAAGATACATGCTCATTTTTTATGTTGATAGATGCTACATAATTGCCCTAATAGCCCTAATATTATACAAACTTACATTCCCGTCAAAACTGTATAAAATGTCCTTTATTTACACCCTATTAAAAATCATATTTTACACCTATATTAAAAATCAGTCTATCCGGCAGTTAAAGAATGGTACTTTATCACTGTTTCCATCTGCATATTCCTGATATTAGTGGGACATGTTCCATTCATTCATTCAACATCTGGATTTTTTTGCTCATTTTTCTCGTTGGTATTTATCTTAGAATAATTCCTATATACTTGGCTGAGATTCTATTAAACGGATGTGGACTGTCAAGATGGATACTGCACATAATGAAATTACTTGTGCTTTATACTGTAGAAGATGCGAAGTGAAACTGCATGACCTCTATTGCCCATATAGCTGGAGTGACGAAGCTGGGGAGTAGGTGGTTGTAAATATGAACTGGAAGGGTCAAGATTCTTTGGGACAGAGCAAAACTCAAAAGCAACAACTTTAATAAAGTCCCGAAACACTAACCTCCCTAAGACTCCCTAGCACCCTGACAACGATCTCTAAATGCATTTTCCACTAAAAGGAACAGGGGATTTTGAAGAAATGGCTGATTCCAGGTCTGGGGCAAAAACTGTTAACATGAGCCTGGGGCACCCTGCTGAATCAGGAGTAAAGAAGCCCTCAAAGGCCCTCCCAAAGGGCGGTCACCTGGAAGGGACTATAACTAGATTACAAACTCTCAGGGGACAGAGGGCCTACTTGCAGGACCCTTTTCAAAATGATAAGATAAACCTGAATGCTACCCAAATTCAGAGAAACAAAATGCCTGGGAGGCAGGGGCAGAATGCATGGAAGGACAGACTCAGGTGAGTTTGAAAAGAAGAGATCTGAATGCAAGAAAGAAGGCCCCAGGGCTTCCCTGGTGGCGCAGTGGTTGAGAGTCCGCCTGCCGATGCAGGGGACGCGGGTTCATGCCCCGGTCTGGGAAGATCCCACATCCGCGGTTGGGCCCGTGAGCCGTGGCCGCTGAGCCTGCGCGTCTGGAGCCTGTGCTCCGCAACGGGAGAGGCCACAACAGTGAGAGGCCCACGTACCACAAAAAAAAAAAAAAAAAAGAAAAGAAAGAAGGCCCCAGAAGGGCCTCCACGTTCAAGGCCCTGAAGGGGGAGCTGGCCAGGGGACAGAAGAGCCAAGCTGAGGGGGTGGGAGAGGAGTATGAGTAACCATGTGTGGGAGGACGACAGCAAGCGTGTGAGCAGGTGGACAGGTGTGAGGGCGGCGGGAGGGAGGACACAGCGGGGAGCCACCAGGAGGGGCAGATCCAGGCAGCGCTTCGGGAAAGCAGCTAAAATTAGTGCCTGCCCTCCCCCAAGTCTGGATGACTGGGATCTCCTTTCGGGAAACTGAAGAACCAGTGAGATGTGCTTCCAAAGGACAGGAAATCAGCTCTTTGGGCTGCCGAGGAACAGTGAGTAAGGTGGGCACATTGCAACTGGAACCCCACCAGCGCAGCATGTGTTCACAGGAACCTCAGCCGGCTGCCCTCTATGCCATCTGCGGGTTGCGGGAGAGTCGGCAACAGCCACTGCTCATTTCAGCACTGATGACACGCCAGGCGTCCTACACAGGAAGTCTGTTACAAGCGGACTGGTGGAGACTCCCCTGGTGGTCCGGTGGTTAAGAATCCGTCTTCCAAAGCAGGGGACGCGGGTTCAATCCCTGGCCAGGGAACTAAGATCCCACATGCAGCGGAGCAACGAAGCCTGCGTGCCACTACTACTGAGCACGTGCACCACAACTACTGAGCACGTGCGCCACAACTAGAGAGACGTCCGCGCGGCACAAGGAGGAGGCCGCGTGCCACAAATAAGACCGGATGCAGCAAAAAAGAAAATAAATATTTAAAAACAAAACAAAACAGACTGGTGGCTCCGCCCTTCTCCAGAGTTTCTGAATTTTCTGATTTGGGCTGGTGGTCAAGGTCACGAATATTTTTCTTATGTCTTAAAGCTCCTAGGACTTCCAGCTTTCACTTGGGATGTAGAAAACTGGGAAAAGCGTCACTCCTGGATGTATGGAGAGCTGAGGTGACAGGGCCGTCCCAGAGCAGGAGAGCCAGAGTAAACCCTGTGAAATCCACAGAAATAGGGCGGGCCCGGGAGAGCACAGCTGCTGCAGGAAAGGCAGAAGCCCTGCCTTCCAGAGGCGAGGGCCCACAGCCACTCAGAGGACAGGAACAGAATTCACCCTCTATGCATTGACCAGAGAGACCAGTACTGCTGGGGGCAGGTGTGACACTCTCTCCTGCACAAGACCTTCCAAAGACAGAGTCACAGGGAAGGGGCAGGGCCACTGAAAGAGCACCACAACAATGGTGGTGGGGCAAGACGCTCCAAAATGATGAAAGATATCAAACCCCGGATCCAAGAAATGCAGAGAACACCTGGCGGGATAAACAGCTACAAACTCCCCAGTGGCTTAATGTGTGGCCTAAGACTGGGCCTCTTCCGTCCAGTGGGCTCCACGGACCTGCCAGCCCAGCCCTGCCTCACCCCCTCATGGCAGCCTCCCACGCAGGGCTGCAGGAATCAGTTTCTGGGAGCCTCGTTCGAATGCTGCAACCTTCCTACTCCTGGTCTCAGGGTTAAGGGTCTGTATCTGATGCAGCTGGAATAGGGCAGGCAAGGACCGAGGGAAGATTGGGAGGCTCACTCCTGGGGGCACCGGCAGCCAGTGTTTCTGGCCTTGGCCTGAAGGACCAGAGGAGGCTGGCCTCAGGGTGAGAGAAGAACGAAGCTGAGGCAGAACAGGCACAAGAGACAGTGGCCACGGGGTCCACACTCCACATCCCGTCCTGTTCCTGACTCCCAACTGCAGCCCCTGCATGGGTTTCATGAGACAGCGATATATGCTCATTTTGTTTTAAAATAAAGCTCCCCCTTCTCCCCCTTCCTTTGCTTAAGGTACCTCAATTGCTGGAGTCCTAGCTAGTAGGATTCAATTTCTTTTCACATCACTCTAAAAGGAAGATGTTATTTCCATTTTATAGATGAAGAAACTCAATCTCTGGATCAAAGACTCAGCAGGCATGTCCTTTGCTAGCTGGGAGGACCCCTTTAGGATAAACATGTTCAGAGTGAGCCCCAGACCATCTCCTGGAGAAGTTCTGGAAAGGACCTCCTGACTGAGTCTACTCTAGTCCATACTCCTGAGACAAACCTAAAAATGACCTAAGGATTCTGAAACACCCTTAAGAGTGTATGCCAGAGGCAATCCCAACAACTGTCAAGTTAGCGTGAGGGGGTGGCCACCACTTCCCTGGGACACGTCCAAGGGCAGAGAGGAGGTCACCCTGGCTCGTACCAGAACCTTAACCCAAGCTTCTGTGCTTATCAGTGCTCAACCTCTGCTGTCGGGACCACACCAGAATGTTAACCTTACGCATAGGAAACTATTTAATTTCTGAAACATCTGAAGACTCACTATGTGCCAGGTGCTATACCAAGTGTTTCACATTTAGTTGTCACCTCCAATCTTTTGAGAGAGGTATTAGTGTACTCCCCATGTTACCAATGGGGAAACTGAGGCTTACAGAAATTAAATACAGTTGGGCCTCCGTATCTGAGGGTTCCAGTTCCGTCTCCTCAGATTCAACCAAACACGGATCAAAAGTATTCGGAAAGAAAAAATTCCAGAAGTTCCAAAAAGCAAAATTTGAATCTGCTGCACTAGGGCAACTATTTACATTGGACTTTCAACTATTTACACAGAATTTACACCGTACTAGGTGTTATAAGTGATCTAGAGATGATTTAAAGGATACGAGAGGATGTGGTTAGGTTATGTACAAATGCTACGCCATTTAATAAGGAACTTGAGCACCCACGGATTTTGGTCCATGGGAGTCCTGGAACCAATCCCCTGTGGATACTGAGAGAAGATGGTAATTTGTTCAAAGCACTCAGTTCAAAGGAGAGAAAGAACGGGGAGCGGAAGTGAGGCTGTGTGGCGCTCACGTCTGTCACTAAGGGGACAGTACATCCACCCTGCCTCCACTGTGCTCAACGAGGTCAGCACTGCAGACACCTGTGGTTATTTTTTTTAAAAACAAGTAGCACATTAACAGAACTAATGTAAACAAATCAACGAGCAAAAAAACATGTGAAAATTTCATATTCTTCTAAAGGTTGCCATGCTTCTAAATCATTTGGATAGTCAAAACCCCAAATCTTTCTGTTTTTCACTGGGGTGAGGAAGGACTTGGCAGCCAGCAGGGAATTCTGCTCTTACATTTTCCAGATGAAAGTGACTGAAAAAGTCCCTTTTCTCTGAAGCCTGTGCTTGGCGACTGTAATTCACCAAATAAGGATACAAGTGATCCTCAACCTTTCACAGCCTCATCCTGCTTTTCTGAGTACTAAATTTTCATTTGGAAATTAATATTATAATGTTATTTTTTATTTTTTGGCTGCACGGCTTGTGGGATCCTAGTTCCCTGACCAGGTTCAGTCCCTGGTCAGTCCCCCTACAGTGGAAGCATGAAGTCCAAACCACTGGACCACCAGGGAAGTCCCTACAATGTTATTTTTAAACTAAGTATACCTAAGAAAGAACCAATGAAGAATAGTACATAGTTTTGAGGAAGATTTAAAGATTTGGATTTTGTTACATTCTGAGCTGAAAAAAAAAACCTCTTTCTTTAAATTGTTAAAATTTCCCTGCAAACTAAAAATACTTATCAACTTGCTAAGGATTAGTTTTTTTGTATTCATTAATGAAGGAATTTTTTTAAACATACTGTCTTTTCAACAACTTGTATGTGGGAAAAAAAAAAACCCATGAATTTTGAATCTTTTACGGATTTCTTCATTTCTCAAAATTTTAATAAATAAAAATTTAACACAGATGTTCCTTAATAGCTTTCGAATTTTACCATGTTTTGTGTCATTAAGATACGTTCAAAATAAGCCAATTATTTAAGCAATAAAAAGCAAATGAGAATAATAATTTTAGTGGTAACAAAAAATTATGACACTTACTTCTTATGTTTTTATTCAGAAAAGTACCACTTGTTTGGTATAGATAAACTTGTATTTTAAAACCCAGCAACAATAATTTGTATTAAGTTATTTGAATCAAATTATACAAATGAATATCCCCATTTTACAGTACAGATGATGTTAATGACACCTCCAGAAAGGGCTCATCACAGGTTACAAAAACGGCACACTGTGAAGAGGTATCTGAGAAACAGATCCATTCATTCATCAGACCTTTACTGGACTGTATGGAGACAGATATGGCTGTGGCTTCCAAAGATTAAGAAGTGTGCTACGAGGCACAGGGACAAGGAGGGAACCTGGCTGCCCGTGTCCTGGGAAGGGCAGCATTCTGGGAGAGGAGGGAGGGAGAAGGAGGTAGGTGGAAGGGACGATGGGGGAGCGGGTGGGGGTGGTACTACCACCGCACTGGACAGATGACCGTCTGCAAGTGAGAGCCGGCCCCTGGTGGGTCAGTGTGCCGGGGCAAGACCCCTAGCAGTGAAGTCCACTGAGGACAGAGCCAAGGCAGGAAGCCAAGCAGAGGCTGCAGAAGCCCAGATGAGGAGCCTTGTAGGAATGCAGCCACCCAGGTGAGGATGGACAGTCTCAATGAGGGGAGAGGCCTCGGTGAGAAGAAAGGGTCTCAGTGAGGGAGAGTCTAGGTAGGTGACATGTTTGTTGTCTTACTTTTGTGGCTAATAATGAGTAATAAGTATTGACGACTTATAACCAAAAATGGAATGTGAAATAATAATGTCATGGTTTATCCAAATGTTAAAATATAATTTAGTCAAAATTAATCTTTGTGACTCTTAAAAACACAGCATACTGTGTGCTTCATTCAACACAGCCTGAGAGGCAGGCAATGGTGGTGGTGGCGGGGGGCGGTGGGGGGCTGCAGGGAGACTTAGGGTGAGTATGAGGGTAGCAACTCTGCCGATCAGGGCAGGTCCAGGTGCAGATCCCCAGACTTACTGGTTTTGTGACTTGGACAAATCAAACTCTCAGGTCCTGGTCGGCAAAAGTATTTTGTGTCAGTATTTAACTACCGAGCTATGAGGACAGAATGAGTAAATATATATCATACTCAGTGATAGGCGCTGAATGTTAGTTACAACCTATACTTTCTAAGGTCTGCTTTCAAATTTTCTGCAGCAAACATATTATTTTTATAATGAGGAAAAAAGTTGTCTATCGAGAGATGTGAAGCCCTCTGTTAAGGCACAAAGAGATGAAAGCACGCAGGATTCATGCACCAAAGGGAATAAAGTGAGTTAAGCTCTTTTTCTCCACTCCGCCTATTCTTCGATACGTACACATTCTTGTCAGTGAATGGGAAGAAAAGAATGATATAAACATTGACTTACTGGCTTCCTAAGGAAGAAGATAGACAAAGCTCCCACTAAGGGCATGTCTCCAATCAGTGGTTCCAGGATCACCCGCATTGTACCATGAATCTAAATTCAAATGGGAAACCAAAACGTTAACAGAAAACAGTTCCACAGGCCGTTACAGACTCAAGAAGGAGGATGCAGGATCCTCTCAGTGATTCCTGAGCATCTGACTTCAGGTTTCTCTCAAGCATAACCTATAAACAAAACCTTAACTTCAAAGAAATTCTAAGTTAATAAAAACCTCATGATTTTCTTTCTGAATAGAGCACAGAGAACTTGAGAAGACTATGAAACTTAAAAAAACCTTACCTGTATACTTTGCACACCAGCTCTACAAAAATATCGCTTGATCTCCAAATCAATCTCACAATTTCCTACAAAACTAGCAAAGAAAAAGTTCTGTATTACATTTTCTTAATCACCACAGACCTGCAAGCTATATAATCTGAATACAATGATAGTAAAGCAACCAGGACTAGACTGTAGGCAAAGCTGTAACCTGTAGCCTGGCCGTGCCAGAGTGTTCTAGTGCCTGCGCTGGAGCGGTCACTGACACCAGTCAGTACCACCACACGGGTGGCAAGGCAGGCAGCCTGGCCAGAGGCCTTGGTATAAATGTCACTTCTCAAAGTGCAGCCTCTGGAGCAATCTCTTGATGGAGCGTTGTTTTCATTGGTTTTATAAACAACTATGCTTGTTTAAAACATAAAAATTGCTGAGATTATATTTCACCACAAATGAATGCTGTGCCCAAGCTCCCTGTACTGAGGAAACTAGCAGTGCTCAAGGCCCTCTGTTGTCAAAGGTTAAAGACATTACATCCATCTGAGGTATCAATTTTACTCAACGATTAAGTCTTTGCAATCATTAATGTGAAACAAACATGAATACAGCATGATGCTGAATGTAAGACTTGCACCCATCTTTACTATGAACATGGCACATCCACTACGTTTTGCGTGGGATCCGAATGATTCGACTCCCACCCTTGACTCTTGGAAGAAGGACTTCCCACTCCTGCGTTGGAGCATCAGGAGGCAATTTGATAACCATGAGAGATTGTCTAAGCACATGAGCAAAATAGTGACAAAAGGCATCTGCGATGAAAGTCTTCCAATATTCACAGTCTTGATGTAAAAGTCAATACCTGTAGGTTCTTTTGGTGAAGGGGGGACGTACAGTCAAGCACACATTTTGGCAGAAAGTTGCTGCTAGCCACGAGGGGCAGACATCTGAGTTAATGATAGCAGTGCTTTTCTAGCTATGAGAAGATGCAAGAAATTGGGCTCATAACATCGTCTTCTGAATATATCTATCTGAAGACCTGTTCCGCCAGTTTTCCCAGAGCACAGAGGGCCTCATTCCTGATCTCTGCCCTGAACTCCTTTCAGGGTGTGTGGAAGGTCAGCAACTGCAGTGGCTGGTGGCCTCACCCTTGTAGAGGCAGACGGCGAGCAACAGGTTTTTGCCCACACACAGTAAGACTTGATCATTTATTTCCTCATAGCTCTCAATTACTCCTTCCCCAACTCCACGGCCAGTAACCTAGTTACGGTCCCTATCTGGAACACAGGAAAAAGCAGAATGCAGACTTTTTAGGGACATAAATATCTGAGCTGCATAACTTGAGTATGCTGTCATGTCTGCTGAAACCACAAAAGCCAGGCTGCATCTTCAAAATGGCGTCCGGTAGCAGATTCATTCCAGTGTTTATTTAATGAACGTGTATGAAGTGCTCCCTGGGTGCCGGAACAAGAGAACAAGGTTCCCACGCTCCTGAAGCTCATCCTCAGCCTAGTGGACAGCCCTTCCGGGGTGCAGCTGACCCGAAGACATACGCGGAGCTTCCTCTTTTACTGCACTGATGGCAGCAGCGTTTGCGGTAGTTCCAAATATGTTAAAGACGCAGAGTTTTCCGTATTACATCATCACAACATTCTATGCTCCCTTCTAGAATAAAGGTAATTGGTACTGACTGTTCATTTACTATATTAATACACTTTAGAAGCTCAAAGATGACATGATAAAATAAAATCCTTAGCCAAAACAACAAACCAAACCCTGCGAAGCCACGTGTCAGTCAGCAGCTCAGCAGCGGCCTGCACACAGCTGGGCCGGGGCCTCAGGGAAAGCCGGAATCTTGGCAGTCAATAAGACAGCAAAAAAAAAAAAGGCTCACGAACAGTGAAGACAAGAGCCAGAGAAAACCTCTCTACCATGCAGGCAAGGCACCTGGCAGACTCCTAAGAAATTTTTTTCCCAATTATTTCTTATTGTGGTAAAATATACATAAAATTACCATCGCAACCATTTTTAAGTGCACGGCTCAGTGGCATCAAGCACATTCAGATTACTGTGCAACCATCACCATCACTTCCAGAACTCTGCATCCTGCAAAACTGAAATTCTATACCCATTAAAGAGCGACTTCTGATCCGGCCTCCCCCAGTCCCCTGCAGCCTTCATCCTACTTTCTGTCTCTGTAATTCTGACTCCTCTGGGGGCCTCACATGAGTGGAATCAGACAGGATGTGCCTTTTCGTGACTATCCTATTTCATTTAGCATAATGTCCTCAAGGTTCATCCCTGTTGTAGCAGGATGGACACTACACACTGCAGGATTTCCTTCTTTATAAAGGCTGAATGATACTCTACTGTATGCACATAACACACCTTGCTTACCTATTCAACAGTCAATGAACACCTGGGTTGCTTCCATGTTTTAGCTATTGGGAATATAGCTGCTATGAACACAAGTACACAAACACCTCTTTGAGACCTTGTTTTCAATTCTTTTGGGTATGTAACCAGAAATGGAAGTGCTGGGTCATATAGTAATTGTTTAATTTTTTGAGGAACAACTATTCTGTTTCTATAGCAACTGTACCTTTTACATTCCCGTCATCAGTGCACAGGGGTTCCAATTTCTGCACATCCTCACTGATCTGTTTTCTGATAAGTGCCATCCTGATAGGTGTGAGGCGGCATCCACTGTAGTCTGGGTTTGCTTCTCCCTGATTAATAGTGATGTTGAGCACCCTTTCATGTGCCTGTGTCCACTTGTGTATCTTCTTTGGAGAAATGTCTATTCAAGTCCTTTGCTCATTTCTGAATCAGGTTATTTGTTTTTTTGTTGCTGTTGAGTTGTAGGAGGTCATTATACATTCTGGATCTCAATCCCTTATCAGATATGATTATATGGATTACACTGCTTCTACAGATTGCTTTTAGTGTTGACTTTTATCAATATTAAGTCTTCCAAACCACAAACATGGGATGTATCTCTATGTATTTATGTGTTCTTTAATTTCTTACAGCAATGTTCTGTAGTTTTCATTGTACAAGTCTTCTACCTCCTTGGTTAAGTTAATTTCTAAGTATTTTATTCTTTCTGTTTCTATTGTAAATGAAATTGTTTTCTTAATTTCCTTTTTGGATTGCTCGTTGTTAGTGTATAGAATGCAAATGATATTTTTTTTGCATTGATTTTGTATCCTTCTACTTTGCTAAAAATTCATTTACTAGTTCTAAAAGCTTTTTTTTGGTTGGAATCTTTCAGGTTTTCTACACAGATCATATTACCTGTGTACAAAGATAATTTTACTTCCTCCTTTCCAGCTTGTATGCCATTCACTTCGCTTCCTTCATACCTAATTGCTCTAAAAGAACTTCCAGTACCATGTTGAACAGTAGCGGTAAAAGCGGGCATCCCCCTCTTGTTCCTGATCTCAGAGGAAAAGGTTTCAGTCTTTCACCACTGAGCATGCCGCTTGCTGGGAATATATGCCTTTTATTATGCTGAAGCAGTTTCTGTCTGTTTCTTGTTTAAGTGTTTTTTTTTTTTTTTTTTTTTTTCGGTATGCGGGCCTCTCACTGTTGTGGCCTCTCCCGTTGCGGAGCACAGGCTCCGGACGCACAGGCCCAGCGGCCATGGCTCACGGGCTTAGTTGCTCCGCGGCATGTGGGATCCTCCCGGACCAGGGCACGAACCCGTGTCTCCTGCATCGGCAGGCGGACTCTCAACCACTGCGCCACCAGGGAAGCCCCTGTTTAAGTGTTTTTATCGTGAAAGTGTGTTGAATTTCACCAAATGCTTTTTCTGCATCAACTGAGATAATCATGCAGGGTTTTTTCCCCCTTCATTCTGTTAATGTGGGGTATTACACTGATCACTTTTCTTATGTTGAACCATCCTTGCATCCCAGGAATAAATCCCTCTTGGTCACGGTGTATAATCCTTTTACTATGTTGCTGAATTCAGTTTGCTAGCACTTTCTTGAGGATTGTGGCACCAATGTTCACAAGGGATATGGGCCTGTCATTTTATTTTCTTGTAGTGCCTTTACTTTCTTTTATTTAACATGTTTTATGAAAGTGAATAAATTTAGGTCTTCAACAAGAAGTTAGTCCAATTCCATCAAACAGCAGGTAAAGAAATGTGCTCATTATATCCTCCACCTTATGGGTACAGCTAAGTGACATCACGCATCATTAACTATGACATAAATACAAACTTACCTAATCTGAAGGTCCAAAATAATTTGCCTTTTGTCCACATTTTCAGTATACACCTTAACACCATTGATCCTGAGGGGCTGAAACAAGAACTGGCTTACTGAAAACGTAAGAAGGGTGAAAGAAAACCAAGCCCTGTGACACGGCAGAGCTGAGACAAGGAGCTTCAGCACCAGGCCACAGGAGTGAAAACTCTGCTTCACAAGGTACTAGCTGTTTCACCTCCAGCAAGTTGTTAAAGCTCCGTCCCTCAGTGTTCTCATCTGTAAAACATGGTCAGGAGGGCAGCTCCACATGGGCGACAGTGAGGCTACAGGACACAGGACCATGAGGGTCGAGGAGCACGGCCTGGCACAGCAGGTGCTCAGGGGCCACAGACACAGCTCCACTATGACCCGGCTTCGCTCCTTCCCAGGACCCTTAGGCCCTTGTCTCTTCCAGATGACTTTGACCCTTTCCCTCTACTCCATCCTTACTAATTGTTTAAAATATAACTTCCTTTCATTTCCTTCTTTATGTCATAATTTTCCTTTTCTTAAGATTTTAATAAAAATGGGACTTTTGAGTGAATCAAAATACTAGCTATATTTTCAACACCTAATACATGCTGCAAGGTCACAATCAAATGACTCTGTAAAAAGAAAAGGCAGACCTACAATAAATGCTATATTTCAACATCATTTCAAAACCTTTTTCCCATTAAGTGATTTGAGACCCCTCCTAAGAAAGCTTTCAACATGACATTTGAGCATGAAAAACTCAAGCTGAAGAACTACCGGACCTCTGGAGTCTTACTGCTCACTCTGACAGTGTGGGTGTCCTGAAACCTTATTCCTCAACCAGCCGCAGGAGAAACTCTACGTCTACACTTCCTACCGTCCCAGGTCCCGGGCTTTTCTGCTCGGGCTCTCCTGCCCCTCTCTTCTGTCCCTTCAATCAAACAGCCCAGGTCCTGTGTGCCCAAAAGAGGTCCATGCAGCCACGGCGACGCCAAGCTCCCCTACTGAACCCGCACTACTGCATTCCTGCCGTCTCCTCCGACGATGATCTTACGTAGCATCAAACTGAAGCACATGTGAAACACGAACGTAATTCTTCCTGAGACAAACCCAGCTGCAGCGAGAATTCCAGATCTGCACAAGCATGAGCTTACCTGACTCTGGGAGACACAAACGCCAGCCAGAGGGAGACAGTGACTGTAGGGCCGGAGAAGGGGCAGGCAGGGGAAGGATGCGCCTCAGAGACCGTACACGGCTGTCGAGGCCTAAGCTAGTCACCACCCACCCTTCACAGTCACGTGCATTCTAGCTTGTAGCTGTGTCTTCCCACCTGTCGTGATCGTTTGAGGTGACTGAGGTAATGTGAAAATTAAAGGTAGTGTCCCATGGTGGTCCTGTGCCGGCCCAGTGTGCCCAAACAAAAGGATGCCCACACCCCGACTTGCAGCGTGTTGCAGACCTCGCGGCCAAGCAGGCAAACGGCCTGCACATCACAGCTCGGCAGGACACACACACCTGAGGCACCGCGGCAGAGAAGGAGCATTCTCTGCCCACAGAAAATGGGCCTTGATGGGGAAAGGTGACTGACAGCCTGGGGGGTGTGGGATGGCAATGAGTCTGGGGGCGGTGACATGGATGGGGGTCAGATGGTCCTCAGCCACACTCAGTAGCACCCCAACAGGCTGAAGCACAGACATCGGGACGCCGTGCGTGGTGAGAGTGGGTTGTTGGGCTCTGTCCTGGTGTGTGAGCTTAAAAGTACTACTGAACTCCCAGTTTTTATTAGGCAAAAAAACAATGTTACCTTGAAACTAATGCTATGTTATGTGTCAATTACACCTCAACAGAAAAAATATTACCTTCAACTGTTGCTAATTATTGTAAACACTGACTTAAAAAAATAAAAAAGGAAACTTGCCCTTAAGGGTGGTCTTGTGTTGGAATTAGTGACTTTCTTTTGTATATAATGTGATGCCAACAACAAAGCCTACCTTTCCCTTCCCCCGTGTCACTACCGCCACACCGCAAGCCCAGCACTGGAGCCTGAGCTGCTGTTATAAACGCTGTGGTGGAGCAGGCGCCTCCAGCTCGGGTCGGTCTCATCATCCTTAGTGAGTTTACACAGCAGGACAGATGGTAGAAAGCTGTACAAAGGTAATTCTAACAGGAGAACGTGGGGCAGAGGGGACCTCCGACGGACCTGGACTGGCTGAGAGACCACAGTGGACGAACGAGGCGAGGCCCCAGCAGAGGAGGAGAGGGCCCCGTGGGAGGCAGACCTAGGGAGGACCGCACACACTGCCAGCCCTCCGCAAAGCAGCTTTCTCTAGAGACAGTCTCAGGGAGTTTACCATTCTTTTCAGTTGTGCACAGGTGAGAACACTTAGGAAGAAACAAACCTGCTGCCCCACGTCAACCCTCGTGAAGCTGAAGGTGCTGAGGTGGGTGTGTGCTCCCCGCACGGCCGGCTCTATGGTTTCTCGAAATAACTTCTCTATAAATTGGCAAATAAAAGGCCACATGTGTTTTACAGTCTGAAAAGGAGAAAGAGCTCAGGTTAAACAAGATGGTATAGTACTAAAGTCATCATGGAAAATTATGCTCCTATAGTTTACCAGAATTTTTGAAAAGCAAAGGGGGAAGCATCCTTTTTGCTATACACCTAAAATTTAAAAATGTATTACAACAGTAAACTATTGATTAACCAACCAATATGCTGCAGGAATTAGTTATTCTAGTTAAATATGCTGTTTAATCATATCAGCACATTTAATCATTGCTAAAAAGTCAGAAAATCCTGTGATTTCAACTCACTGCTAAAAAACTTTCTAAAACTGTATCATTCTCAACATTAATGAGTTTTCTTTAACAACGGACTAACTTCTAGTGATTACTTTTTGGGTAATCATTATTCACATTAGTTTTTACTATATAACTCTAAGGATATATAAAACATAGAGATAAAAGAAATCTACTTCAAAGTATAATGATCTCAAAACATAACCTTTAAAAAAAAGATTATTATCTACCACTAGATTTCTTGGAAGTTATTTCCCTCTTCACAATAATGTTCCAAAATTTTCGCTTATGACTATCATAAAAGAGATCTGAGCAGTAGCTGATCAGGAAAGAAGACACAGGACCAAACATCCAACTATGAATATATCATTAACTTTCTCATGTCAAATAAACAGTCTGCACTGTTTAGAAAAGGACAAGGAATGTCTCAGTTATGACTGAGTTCTTTGAGAGCAGAAGCCAACCCGCTAAGTCCAAATGCGTACACATACTGTCAGCGTCCAAATCCCCAAATACGGAAATATGGCATGTCATCCTCTCATTCCTACTGATATCTGGTGTTCAGTATTCTTCTCTTACCTTATTTAGCCATTCTGCTCTTTCAGTGTCTGGAAAATGAACCTAAGAGAAAAACACACACACGACTTACAATCTCCTGACAACTCTTAAGTAAAACGCCACGCAGGCCATTTAGTATTCTTCCTGTATATCTACTGTTTGTATAATGCTGTTCAAGCCCACCGCTGGGAAGCCCAACACAGAATCGCGCGGCCCTGGCTCTCCACGCTCTAAGGACACTCCGAAGCCCTTGCCCACCTCGCCGCTGGGCCGAGGGGCTCCCGGAGCGCACAGTCTCAAGCTCCTCCTTCGCCACCAGCACGGCCGCTGCCTGCAGCACCTAGGCTCAGAGCCTCAGAAGCCCACCTTTCCCTCCCCTTCTGGCCCAAAGGAGCCGGCACAAATCTTCCATGTTCAGCTCCTCTCCACACCATCTCCCACATGAGGATGAGAATTCTAATGGTTTTCCTATGATGGGGCCTGTATACTGGAGAAAATAAGCACAGAGGTAGGAAAAAACCTACTTGGTGTTAAAACAACCCCTGCAGAAAAAAGCTAAAGCTGTTTTGGGCAGGGAGTTCTCCTCTGAGAAATGCTCCATACTCCCCCACCCCTCTAAGAAAGAACACGCTGGCCACACTAATCCTGAAAACTGCAGTTCTGGCACAGCTGCACGATGCATCTCAGGCAGGTTTGTACCCGCGACTGGGACGTGGTCTGGAACTGCCACACCTACCTTCCTAAGTAACACAGATACTGTAGCCAGTAAAAGACAAGCCCCACCCCATCCTCTGGCTGAGAGGAGCTGGTCAGGGAATATTACTGTGGGGTGGGGTGTCCCCAAGATGCCTCTTTGAGGACCAACTCCACTCTCAGGCTTGGCCTCTAAGCGCAAACCACGGAATGGTGCCGGAAGCAGCCAGGTCCAGGTTGGAGAGGCCACCGTCATCATGTCTGTTGTGGTCACACAGCTTCACGGAGAGGCCACAGCAGGTTCCAGCTGCCCCACGTCCACATGCCCGAGCAGAACTACTCCTTTACGCTGCAGGATTTTTAATTTGCTTGAACCCGAGGGTGGGCTAGCATGACAAATAAGTTTTTCTAAATTAAGTCAGTTTGAATCCATCCTGGAACAAAACCAAATGGATAGCAGCCTTCCAGAATGAAGAAAAGGCTCAAGAGTTGAGAAAGATGACGCTCAAGAAGCAAAGACTCAGGAAAGGACTGCTGGCGAAGCTTGTTCAGATCTGGAGGCTGTCACTGCAGAGGTTCGACCGCAAGGGAACTGGACTGCACTCTCCCCCCAAAAGGCAGGAGGCATTTGGGCCTGGGGGTGGGCAGAGCTGGAGGGCTTACCAGACTAGCTGGGCTAGGCCACAAGAGGATCAGACCGTGGCATGAGGTGGCTGATGAGGGCGAGCTCTGTTCAAGGCCTTTCAGCTGAAAGGTTCAGAGGAGCAGACACCAAGGGACGGCCGATGCAGAGGGAAGGCCGACGGACAGATTGTAAATCTCCCCTGAACTAGGTTTCTGGAAGATCAGTGAGGGCGGCATGCCTAAGCTACAAACTATGCTGTGTAAAATAATACAAGTAACTACCACTTACTGCGTACAAACTGCTATCTACGCAGCAGGTTCTGTGCTAAGCTGGTCACGCACGTAGTATCTGAGTTAATTCTCACTACACACCTGAACTACACTACCACAAACGTACAGGGTGGCTGCTAGTGACAGACAGGGACAAACCCCGGACCGGTCTGCTCAAGCTCTTGGCCACTCTGCTGCTAAGCGGTGTGGAAAGTACGCGGAGCTCACCGAGCCCTCAGGAGGACACACTCCGATCACAGTAGAGCCCGAAACTCCGATTCCATGCCTTAAATGTACGAGGTCCTGAGAGCCAGCCAGAAGTAGAAGATTTTGTGTTTAATAGTGATTCGTCTATATTCCAGAGGTTACACAAATCCTCAAACAGCTAATGGCAAAGTTCAGCAAACACAATAGCAGTTGACAATAAAACACTGTTACCAGACCCAGTGTTCCACCCAAGACTAAGAAGAGAGCGATTTAAGACTGGTTTCACTCAACGT
The DNA here is from genome assembly GCF_026419965.1 of Kogia breviceps. NCBI lineage: Eukaryota > Metazoa > Chordata > Mammalia > Artiodactyla > Physeteridae > Kogia > Kogia breviceps. Next base: position 522,789 of record NC_081318.1, on the reverse strand, counting down.
TCAAACTCCTTCCTAGGAAAGAGCTAGTATCCATCAACACGAATTAGTAAGTAGTAATGACAAAATTCCATGTGCATCCAACCACCCAACCACCAATTGCTGACACAGAAATTGCATTTCTGAGAATGTCTTCTAGAAAGATGATGCGTGCAACAGCACTGCCCGTGGCAGGAGCGGCCAGGATCGCGGGGTGGAACAGACGCTGCACTCACACTTGAAGTGCTGCGCAGCTACAGGAGTGGGAAGGGGCTCCACAGCAGCGATTTCCAGAATTGTTTGAATACTTGCTGTGGAATAACTCCCAGGATTTATTTTTAAGTGAAAGTACAAATAGAGAAAAGCAGGTACAACTGGCTACCATTCATCTCGGGGTGGGGGGGGGGGTACACTAAAAAATTTTTAATAAAAAATGAACAAAAACTTAAAACACTGTTGCCCGGGGAAGAACGGGACAGGGTAGAAGAAACGAGCACACGAGAAGAGCCCTAGGTGGAATCAAGCCCCCCAACCCTGCCCAGCGCCCAGTGCAGCCCCACTGGAGGGGACCCCACTCTGCTCCTGTTTGGGAATATGCCCAGCCATCCTCGCAGCCACCACCACAACCATGCAGACAGGCCTCGAGTTACACAACCATGGGCAGGGGCAGACCCTCACCTCCTGCCTCCAAGTCCAACTCTTAAAATCCTTGGCACACTTAAGTGGTTCCTTTCTAATCTTCCCAGCATCAGAGAATTCCTATTGATACCAAATAAGTGATTTAATTTACCAGCTGGGCCCACGTTAGTCCCTCTCTCTCCCAGTCGGTACGTCGTACCAAATTCATGTGTGCAAATACCATCAAAGGAACTTCTACTTTCAATTAAAGCATTACAAGAAACTAATATGTTTGGTAATAGAAAACATTGCCAGACTTTCCAATTAATGAAAATTTATTAATAGAGGCCATATATTCTTTTTTTTTTTTTTTTTTGCGGTACACGGGCCTCTCACTGTTGTGGCCTCTCCCGTTGCGGAGCACAGGCTCCGGACGCGCAGGCTCAGCGGCCATGGCTCACGGGCCCAGCCGCTCCGCGGCATGTGGGATCTTCCCGGACTGGGGCACAAACCCGTGTGCCCTGCATCAGCAGGCGGACTCTCAACCACTGCACCACCAGGGAAGCCCGAGGCCATATATTCTTAAAAATACTGTTATGTTTGTATGTGTGCATATACTTTTAAATAAGTTATACAAGTTTATAAATGTACAGAAAAAGTTTGCAATACAAGGAGGGGACTTCCCTGGTGGTGCACTGGTTAAGAATCCTCCTGCCAATGCAGGGGACACAGGTTTGAGCCCTGGTCTGGGAAGATCCCACAAGCCACGGAGCAACTAAGCCTGTGGGACACAACTACTGAGCCTGTGCTCTAGAGCCTGCGAGCCACAACTACTGAGCCCGCACGCCTAGAGCCCGTGCTCTACAACAAGAGAAGCCACCGCAATGAGAAGCCCGAGCACCGCAACGAAGAGCAGCCCCCGCTCTCCGCAGCTAGAGAAAGCCTGCATGCAGCAACGAAGACCCAGTGCAGCCAAAAAATAATTAATTAATTTTAAAAAAATACAAGGAGGGGAATGAGGCTTTTATATTTTCCTCTATTTCTATATGTTTGAATTACTTGTAAGAAACATAAACTACTTTTCTAGTTATTATTGTAATTTACGATTAAAACTAAGAATTTTCTAACACAGAAGTATTACTTTATAAAATAAATGACTAAAATTATGTGACAATTTTCACAAACTACATTTTAATTGTATTAGCAAAAATGATACTTAGAAACAAGACACTCTTATAACAAGTAATCTACTCCAAATCTGACTTGAAAATTTTTTTTCCTGAATCATCAAGTTTTAAAGGTAAAGTACAACTATGTTGAAACAAACACTTTAAACCAAAAACAATAATGACTCCTGTAAAAAATATTCCAAAATGAAATACTCGCCTTCCCTAACAGTATTTGATTTCTCTAAGTTCACCGGTATTTCTCAAGTTAGGTCTGCCAGTACACCAGCAATTCCTATTCATCCTGTCACACCTAAGGCAAGACACACACCAGTCCCACGAGTCACCTACATGTAATAATAGAGCTTCTCTACTCACCATCATGCACCAGGACAGAAATACAATTCGCCTGGTGTGAATTCTGATTCTGTTACTGCATTTTCGTCACTGTGCTTTAATCTACCGCAAACGTATAGAGTGGTTTTTTTTTGAAAAACAGGCTGAAGAAGCCATTTTTCGAGCAGTTAGTTGGGTCTGGCTCTGTGCCTAAAGCCAGGGACATGACACGGAATTGGACGTGGTCCTGTCCTTGAGAGGCTCATGCTGGCGGGTGGATGGTCATGGAGAGGTATGACCACCAGCCTAGGAAGAAAGAACAGTGAGGGCTGGGGAGGGTCTGATGCTGCCTCCAAGAATCCACGAGAGACTCAGGAAGACAGTACGTGAGATGGGTTTGAAAGGGTTAGCTGGGGTTTGCCATGCAAAGAGAATACGCTAAGCAGAAATAATGGTGCATGCAAGTTACTATGGCTGGATTAAGAGAAGGGAGGAATGGTAGATGCTGAAGCTGAAAAATCAGGTCAAAGCCAGCCTGAAGTGCCTTCTGTGCCACGCAAAGGAGTGTGGATTTTGTTCTACTGGCAATGGGTCAACGCTGGAGTTTTCAGGAGGGAAATTATGTAAGATTAATATTTGAGGAAATGTATTCTGGAACTACCAGAGGAGACGGCAGAGAAACCATCTGCACAAGAAGGCTTCTAGTACAAGTGAACTGGCTCACATCACTGAAGTTTATGTGAGATGAATTCTGAAAGTCAAGGCATCTCTTAGTGGAGAATCCCAGGACATTCAATAATTCTGAGGTTTTTAATTTGTAAGGGATAGTTTCAAAGTGCCAAAGAAAAAGAAAATATCGAAATTGAAGACAGTAAATCTGTTACCAAATTTTAATTCTGTTCACTAAGTCGAAAATCTGCTTCTCACTAATACATATTCATAAACATTTGTTTATGTTCCATAAAACAGAATTTAAAGTAGCAAAAACATCGCAGAGAAAGGTAGAGAGGTACAGGGAAAATACAAAATGTGTTCCTAAGGCATGCAGGAATGATGAACACATGTCCTTCGGTTTCAAATCTAATTTTTTAGCTGAAAAACAAAACCTAAAAAACAAAACAACATCAAAAAAACCCACTCAAATCTCCTCTACAAGTCTAATTATGAAACAAGTTTTCATATTTATTATTCATAGTATCTTTACAAACTAGAAATAACCATTGTATGAGTACTGAAATTTTGATTATTTTTAAGAGTTGACACTACCCAAGAAATCTTTTTAAATCTTTTCTTTAAAAAGAACAAAGGCATATTTTGGATTCTAATATGATTATTGATATTATCAAAGTTGTTTAGAAAAAATAAACCAAATACAAAAGGCAGAGCACTGGCTGTGTGCCAGAATCCTACCTACAGACAATGTCTTGTTTGATCCTCAGAACCACCTTGTCCACAGTTAACGCCCCACCTAACAGATGAGGAAACAGGCTCACCCAAAGGATAATTTGTTAAAATCACAGGGGAATAAGTGAGCTAGAGGAAAGAGGCCCAGACCCACAGGGCTCTAAAGTCCTCCCTAAAGTATAAAAGATGGAACAAATTTATACATAGCTAAAATTTTCTACTTAAATCATATTTCACCCACTTCTGAACACGGGATAATGTTTAGAACTGAAGCTAAACAGAGGAACTGTCTTCTTTAAACAGAATTCCCCTTGAAGACCCTGCTAATAGCTGGCCCTTGTGCAAACGTCCCCGCTCAGTCTAAGGCAACTACACGAAGTGCGGGTGCAGGGAGTCCTGCTGAAATCCCACCTCCTCTAGTGGCGGTGGGACACGCAGTGTAAATTAACCCATCCCTTTATTTTAGAAATCTAAAATAAGGTAGTCAATGTCTGGGAAATACAGGTGAAGATAACATATCTATTTCACCTGACGCATTACTGATTTAATGTCTAAGTAAAATACAAAAGATAATGGATAAAATGATCATTTTAGAAACCAAATGTCATTAAACTTCAAATAGTAAACTGCCCAATCAAGTTCACTTGTTCATATTCTTCCTTACTCCAAGAAGGATTTGAGCTTTGCTCATTTCTACATTCTTTTAGGCAGTGTCTCAAAAAAAACCAAAAACTAAAAGGCCAACATCAAAAATCCCAGTGGCAGAATTCACTTCATCTGGGACAGCTGCTCAGAGTGTGCCCTGGAGCCCAGAAGAGGTCCCCGCTGGGCAGCCGGCCCTCCAGGCGCTACCTCACCGGTCACCCAGCACACCAGAGTGACACCCGCTCTTGTCGATCCCCAAACACCAATCTTCCTGCACTATGCGAAGAGTTCTACCTAAGTCCACAAGCTGAAAAGATCTAAGCAGGAGTTTTGTTTTCCTGTCTAAAATTAACACATCTCAAAAATAAGAATAGATGAGGCATGGCCGAGGAAGAATGGGCCAATTGAACCCCATCAACCCACACAACTATGAGAAATAAAAACTGTGTTTTTTAAGACACTAAAAAAAAAAAAAAAAAAAAAAAAAGAATAGATGAGACAAGACTAGGACAGTCGAACCACAGGTTCTATGAAACCATGAGAAGCCTGTACTTAATCCTCTCACAACAGAAACTTTTTTCAGGAAGTCTTTAAGCAATCAACACTACCTTCATCTGTAAGTACACTGCAGTTTACTTAAACAGACCTGACTGCATTCAAAGAGTTCACAGGCTGGGGAGAGACTAACTAGAAAGCTTCAAATGTTTAATGTTCCTTTGTCTGCATATGGATTAGTCTTAAAATCAATGCAAATGGGAAAGGAAAGACGCACAGACAGTTAAAATTGCCCTTAGAAAAATTCAAAGCAAGTCCAAGGTTCCAACATATAGGACTCCCTGGAGAACCCAGGATTTGGGAGCTGCTGTCAACGATGGGAGAGTCGTTCTCACTCTCTTGACCTTGGGTAAACCGGCCATCTACAGCTCTCTATGCCAGTGCTTTCCAATCATGACGGACACAGAAAACCATGTGTATACAGTCTGCTGAGGTAAACTAGGGGGACCTGGAAGCATCTGTATGGGGCTTAGAGGAAAGCCTCTTACAATTTCTTCATGCTATGTAATTATGATGGGAAAAAATCATTAGAAACACTAATAAATACTGACATTGGACAAGACTTCCAAGTTGCAATGTTAAGCCACCAGCATCTTGCAGCATCCATGCTACCTCTTTGTGGCCCCGCAGGGGGGAGCTCTGGGCATTCCTCAAGACTGGCTGGTGAGCATGTCAGGAGAAAATGACTCAAATGTAAACTGGCACCAACATAAATTTGTGCCCTCCGACTGTTTTACATTAAAATTGCTTTACCCATTAAATCATCTCCGTCTTTCCTCACAACCCCAATTCCAATCTGCCACCTCCCACCTTCTCCAGAGACTCAGTATGCATGGAAATTGGAAAAATAGGATCAAGAAGTCTTGATAGGATATGTTTTCTAAAATACTGGGATGCTTCCTCCTAATACTACTCTATAAAGACGAAAGTATTCAAAGCTAAAAAGGTGAGAGAGGAACGTTTCTCTTAGAACCTCTATCAAATGGTTAACAGTATGGCCAAATTACTCCATTGGATGGTAAAAAGAAATTGCACAAAATAACTGGATTTATCTATTTCTAGTGTACATAAAAAGTAGGCAATGAATTAATTCACACAGCAAATACAGCAATTTATATTTTTCAACATCCACAGCATTACAATTTTCCCAGTGTTTGTTACCAGCTTTATGTAGACTTTGATTACTGTGTAACAGGGTGATTTGATACACCAAGAAGAACACTGTAGTACAAAGACATTAAAATAAAACTGGAAAAGCCATTTGTTTAAGGCCTTTCTTACCAGGAAACACTTTCAAAATTCTCTCCAAGGTGCTTTTTTGTTCATGAGAAATTTCACTAGGGAGTCTGAAGAAGCACTACTGTTCCTGCCGTCTTTACCTGAACCCACAGGTAGGGAGTGATCGGACCTCTCCTACTTGCTCACTACAAACCACCAGAGTGAGGGTAAATTTGTTGCTTTCTTCTGTCATTTCTAAGAACTGGCTGCTGACAAGAGGAAAGATGGCTGAAACCACAGTGGAGAGCCACAGCTCGTGGACCCGAGGCTCTTCCTGGCTCAAGGATGGCAGAGGTGGCAGGAGAGGGGAAATAATTATATACAACTGTTGACAAATGCTTGTTTAGAGCATGTTTATCGCCCAATTTTACTATTTCTTTGTTATATAAATGACCACTATTTTGCAAATCGGTAAACAGTAAAATAAAAATTTAAAAGCTAGCCTTGGAGGCTTCCCTGGTGGCGCAGTGGTTAAGAATCTGCCTGCCAATGCAAGGGACATGGATTTGAGCCCTGGTCCAGGAAGATCCCACATGCTGCGGAGCAACTAATCCAGTGCGCCACAACTACTGAGCCTGCGCTCGAGCCCGCGAGCCACAACCACTGAAGCCCACGCGCCTAGAGCCCGTGCTCTGCAACGAGAAGCCACTGCAATGAGAAGCCCGCGCACCACAATGAAGAGTCGCTCACCGCAAGCAGAGAAAGCCCGCGGGCAGCAACAAAGACCTAACACAGCCTAAAATAAATTTTTTAAAAAGCCAGCCTTGAGGAATCCCTGGTGGCCCAGTGGTTAGGATTCTGCACTTTCACTGCAGGGGGCACAGGTCTGATCCCTGGTTGGGGAACTAAGATCCCGCATGCCACGTGGAGCTAGGCTTATCCCAGCATACCTTCTATAACTAACAAAGTTGTCCAAATTATGTGAAAACCAATTCTTACTTCTAATTCCCTAAAATGGAATGTTACTATGAGACTTTCTATAATCTATCTGCTATGTTAGATATACTATTCATCCATCCATTTATTTTTGAAGGTGGACTTAAATTTCAGTGCATGCATAGAATGAAAAGAAAATTTAAACCAGGACTAAGAGTCAGTGGCAGGGTCAAAAGAAGGATACATCTAACTTCTACCCAGCAGAACAATTAGACATCCCTTCATCAAATACTAATGCCAAGAGATTTATTTAATGCCTTACATATAGATGCATGTTTATGGTAGTTTTCAAAGTATTGAAGTATATTTTAACAAAATTCTAAAGTCATTTAGACATTCTTTCTGTAACTGTTAAAAGAAAAAAAAAATCACACAAGGAAATTATTTGACAGTCTTGATTTAAAGTTGAGGTTTTGGCATGAGATATATCAATCTCATAAACTGAAATGAGTCCAAGAATAGAAAACACGTCTTCTCATCTCCCTCACTAAACACATAAGAAAATCTGGTTGTTTTTTATTTTTTTTATTTTTTGCGGTACGTGGGCCTCTCCCGTTGTGGAGCACAGGCTCCAGATGTGCAGGCTCAGCGGCCATGGCTCACGGGCCCAGCCGCTCCGCGGCATGTGGGATCTTCCCGGACCGGGGCACGAACCCGTGTCCCCTGCATCGGCAGACGGACTCTCAACCACTGCGCCACCAGGGAAGCCCTGTTTTTTATTTTAAGTTCCAATCCTACTATTCAAATTTACAAACTTAGGTCTTGACTGGGATGGACAAGAAGATAGAGATGTAATTGTAGCACTGAATTAACTGCACACATTCTGTGTACTATGTGGGATCCACCCAGCTTTGTTCTATTATAAAAAAGGGGAGCAGAGGGAGGGGAGGGGAAAGTGGAAGGGAGGGAGGGAGGGAAGGAAGGAGGAAGTATGAGACTGTTAAGTTGGGATTAAATTTACAGATTACAGAACTGACAGGTTTACCAAACATTTACATGGAATCAAAAGTCACATCACGTTTGAAATTTTACTGTGAATTTTCCATTTTCAAGAAATAGGCTTAGTACCATGTAATATTTATTAAATTTTAAAATACTCTTCTAAGGAGAAAAAGCAACCCTATAAATGAACTTTAACATACAGTGACTTTCTGCCGTATTTCAAACCTACAGAATTATCCTGGGGAAAAACTACCATTGTAATGTGTGGCAAAATCTTAAGAGTTCTGAGAAATTATACTGGAAAGAATCTGTGTGGGAGTTTTTTTGGGGGGAATGTTTATTTTGGTTTTGTTTTTTTAAAGCAATTCAGAAAAGCTATGAATAAATCTTTTGATTTACAGTAAAGAAAAAAGAAATACGCTTATACGATATTTCTAAAAGCTTACTTTTATTCTCTCACACAGACAGTAAATATATCAAAAGTTATGAGAACGAAGTCAGAGAAATTTACCAACCTAAAATCTTCTTGTTTTCTCCTTTTATTCCTTTATTTGTATGCAATGGAGAAACAATAGGTAATCAGGCACTTGAAAACATTCCGACATTTTTCCTGAATATAATCATTTATCTTTACTGGGTGTTTGAGACCAAGGTTCCAGTACATCCCCCATAGTGCTTGTTTGTCATTAACTGTAATCATGCAATACAGAAATACCTAAAACAACAACAAAAACAGAGAAGAAACCCTTCAGTTTTGGTGTTACAGTGATGATCCAGGGAGAAACACTATGGCTTACACTATCTTTCTTAGTTTTCCATACAAGAGAGTAAATAATAACAAGGTACACCTCGGGAAAAAATTACAAAAATTTTTGCACATCTCTTGATCAAAGCCCACACTCTCTCCCAATTCTTCCTAGAAACCCACTAGTTTACTTACTATAAATGCATACCTCTATATAGAAACAAATAATTAGATCACAAGATCACCCTCAAAACTTTTTTCTTTTGAAATTACAGATATTGCGAAAGTGCACAGAAAGCCCCTGTGTGCACCTCACCCAGACTCCCCCAATGGTTATATCTTATACAGCTACAGTACAACATCACAGCAGGAGATAGATGGGGTGTCATCGATCTATCAATCCATCACCATTGTATCTATTAATCATGTCACCTCTCTCATTTTCTATCACCTATCTACCAATCTCTATCATCTATCACACAGGTAGTCAAAGCCACAGAGACCTCATACTGTCTGATTCCATGTGCATGGGATGTCCAGAACAGGGAAGCCTTGAGACAGAAAGTGGACTAGTGGTTGCCCAGCGTTGGCATGAGGAATGTAGAGGGAATGGAGAATGAGTGCTAGTGCATATGGACAAACACATTCTATTATAAAATTTGATTTTGGTGATGGTTACACAATCCTGTGAATATACCAAAAACACTGAATTGTATACAGTTGACCCTTGAACAGCTCGGGAGTTAGGCAAGCTGACCCTCTGCGCTGCCAAAAATCTACATATAATCTAGAGTCAGCCCTCTGTATCCTCGGTCCCAACCAAACGCGGATCGTGTAGTATCTGCACTCGTGTGGATCAGATATTTCCCCAAATAATAACAGACCAAATAAGTAACTCCAGTGGCCTCGAGGTAAACTAGTAGCTCAATTCAGAGCTGTTAGTCAATAAGCCAACAAACAAGGACACATTAGTGATGTATTTGGCCTTAAAGGGCCCCTGGGCCACTCACTGATGAAGGAAGAGCAGAGTCATGCCATTGTGGGCCCCAAATGATTTATGAAATTAAAAACCTATATATAAACATCGGAACCAAAATATTTGGTGAGGCCATAAAATTCCGTGAATAAACTGCCCTATCGTATGATATAGTGTATTTAACGACCAGTGCTTATGTGTCCCTCCTGCAACCTACTCCTTCCCACCCAATCTCTTGCTTCAGTCTCCTCTACCCTATTCAACATTCACTGCCCACTTCAGAGCAGTTTCTCACGTCATGTACGCTACTCTGCCTGCCCCCACCCCTCACTTAAGGTCCAGCTCCTGGCTCACTTTTTGTTTTATTGTTAAGAGCTTGCAGGGACCCCACAGATCAATCACTGCACTTCCTCACCACTTTGCGGGTGAAGAGTCTGAGTCCCACGAGGTAGGCACTGGCCATGGAGCATGGGTGGCCACACTGAGACTGGCCTCGGACTCCAGATCTAAAGCCTGCACCAGGCCAACTCCTGGGGTCCCTGAGGCAGTGCTGGGCCAAACTGTCCCGTGGGGCCGCCAGATTTCCTGCCCCTCCTTATACAGGAAGGGGGCTCTTGTGAAAAGTTTTAAAATCCATTTTTCAAAACCTTTTTTCTCCTCTATTTATAACACTCCCAGTGTTTTCAGGCTGAAGCTATAAAGTATAAAATGAATGAAACAAATAATACTCACCACTCATAAAAAGACAAGTTCACTACACGGTCATGTTGCACAGGTATTTCCAGAGTTTACCTGACTTGTCAGGTGACATTTCACAGGTAAAATAAGTGAAGCCTTAACTGGAATTTTTCTATAACTGTTTACTTCAAGCTCCACTGCTTAAAATTTAAAAATCACCTCACACGTTGTGTTTAACAGTAATAGTATTTTCCTGAAAGCAACAATAATAGCAACAAACGCCCAAAACCATGAAACCCACCTAAACTTAAAACATTTACCCAGGGAAACATTTTGAAATTAATTATACAAGTAACACTCAACACCTGCCCTCTTTCTCCTAAACCTATCTCCCCATTCTCCCTCCAAAGTGTACACTCAACAACAGGAAGTATCTGTTCTCCTAACTTTCACCGGGAACTACACTAGGAGTTCAAATCTATTTTTCCCTAAAAATAATACTGGCTTCCAGCTATGATGATCAGAGCACTTGCAGCAACCCATTCTGCTGAGAACAGCCAGATGAGACCCGCTCACCAGCCCACGAGAGGACACTGGGCGGCTCAAGGCATGAACGATGAAAACACAGGGCAGAAGCCCCCGCAAGGCAATGGTGTGACATTCTGTGGCTATTTTTCCCCCATGGCTGTGGTACCAGAGGTTGAGAAATCCAGAGAAATGTGGCTAAGAAGCCAGCTGAGCTTACAGAAACCTCACCAGAGCAGGGAGACAGGAACTGGAGTTCGGGTCAGCTGAGTGACCGGACTTGAGAGCCCAGATCCTGGGAGGGGAAGGTGAAGCCAGCTGAGTTTCCCTTCAGGCATTTGTCAAATTCTTGAGCTATTAGGGCAAGAAGCTAGCCTATAAAAGCAAAATAGAGCTTTTACTGCACTGAGAAAGCATGGCCTGGACTCTGAGGTGGACTGAGGGGGCACTCGGTCAACAGGGCAGGTCTTCAGTTACAGCCTCTGTTGGATGGAACCCTAAGCATGGATGGGTCCAGAACAGAGAGAGCTTTTCCCTGCTACCCACCCTCAGGCCAGCTCAAACCCTACTAGGTTAAGGTGATCTGTTCCCCTTCTGCCTTTAGAGATTGGGGTGCACCCTCTCTGAAGGAGGGGAACAAACATTGTTCAGAGCAGTGGTATAGCCAGCACGTGTTCACAACCAATTCTTTGAGACTGCCAACTTCCAGGGTGTAAATATTCCCGCCATGGCCAATTTCGAGCTACCAAAAAAATCTCACTAAATGTGGAGCTGAGAGGAAATGCATATAAGTCATCAGGGAATGCAAGTCAAACCCACCATGAGACACCACTTCACACCCACTATGATGACTCAGAATCAAAAAACAGAAAATAACAAGTGTTGGCAAGCATCAGCAGAAATTGGAACCTTCTTATATCGCTGGTGAGAATATAAAATATTCCCACTATTATGGAAAACAGTTTGGCAGCTCTGCAAAAAGTTAAACCCATCAATTCCACTTCTAGGTATATACCCTACAAAACTAAACACAGGTATTCAAACAAAAATTTGTATATGAATGTTCACAACACTACTCATAATAGCACAGAAACAACTCAGAAAGACAGAAACAACCCAAAAAGTTCTTCCAAGGATGAATGGATAAACAAATTGGGGTACATCTATACAATGGAACATTATTCAGCCATAAAAAAAGAAACAAAGCATGTTACAGGGTAAAATCTTAAAAATGTTATGCTAAGTGAAATAAGCCAGACACAAAAGGTCACATATTGTAATGATTCCATTTATATGAAATATCCAGAATATGTAAAATCATAGAGACAGAAAGCAAATTTGTGGTTTCATGTGGGTGCAGGTGAATTGGGAGAGACTGCTCAAGGATACAGGGTTTCTTTTGGGGAGATGAAAATTTGGGGGACCAGACAAAGGTGATGGTTGCACAAAACTGTGAAGGTACTAAATGACACTGAACAGTTAATTGTATGTTATTTAATTTTATTGAAATAAAAATAAAAGAAATGAACTCTTAAGCCAAGAAAAAACAAGGACTCTTAAATGCATGTTGCTAAGAGAAAGAAGCCAATGTGAAAATGCTACACAGTGTATGATTCCAACTCTCTGACATTCTGGAAAAGGCAAAACTACAGACAGTAAAAAGATCAGTGGCCACCCAGAAGGTTTGAGGATGGGGAGGAGGGAAGACTAGGGGGGGTGGGGGGGGCAGGGGCAGTGAAACTATTCTACAAACAAGGAGAGACTCCTAATATAAACTGGGAACTTAATAATGTATAAACACTGGTTCAATAATTACAACAAATGTACCACACTAATGCAAGACGCTAATATAAGAAATTAGATGCAGGTGGGATATGGGAACTCTGCTTGATTTTTCTGTAAATGAACACAAATTGAGAAAAATTGTTACTGTCCAACTTTCATTAAAAGAAATATTAAAGTGAGTTTTTCAGGCAGGAAGAAAATGATCCCAGACAAAAACTTGGAAACGGAAAAAGGACTTGTCCCAATTATAGAGACTGAAAACATTGACAGCCTACCCTAACACGATACTTGAGACAGCTAGGCTAACACTGTATAACCAAGTGAGCTGGGCTGAGGGGCAGTGGAGAGGGCGTGGCCGGCAGGGACAAGACCCCAGCCCGGAAATGCCTCCAGTTCTGTGTGACTACGGTGACCGCTGAACCCCTGGGCCCTAGCCTCCTCCTCTGAAAAGTAGAAATTAACAAAATAACTAGATTAGACAATGTCTAATCCCCAGTTTCTTCCTCACCACCAAGAGACTTCCCAGTTCCAACTCTGCCCTGAGACCAAAGATAAGTGTCAGGGTGGTCTGTCCCCTCACCTGTAAAATGAGGGTAACAGGTGTCTACGCAGAGTGCTTGGAAGAGAACCTGCACACAGTGAGCACTGAATGAATGAACCATTTCCCTCATTTTCTTTCTTTCTTTTTCTTTGCTTTGGCCACACTGCGGCTTGCAGGATCTTAATTCTCCAACCAGGGACTGAACCTGGGCCACAGCAGTGAAAGCGCTGAATCCTAACCACTGGACCACCAGGGAATTCCCTCCCCTCATTTTCCATCCCCTGATTTCCTCCAGAGTGCAAAGGTCTGTCCTGGGCCCTCTGGTCTTGTTATGCTGTCTACACATGCTTTCTCCATTTCTCCACTTCAAGCATGATCTCAGCCACCTGTCACCTAGGAACTGGAAGTGTCTGGGTGTGTCCCCCAGATCTCACCTACCAGCCGCTGGCTGCTGTTTCTATAATTCCTCTTGGAACTCCCTTAGGGTTCTTAAACTCAATGTTTATAAAACAACATTAACAATTTCCCATCCTTATCTCTAGGCCTCCAAACTACTGTTCCTATAGAATCATTCTTGGCAAATATCATCATGTCCTCACCCAGGAGCCAAGCAAGTAACCTGGAGTCACCTTTTACTCTCGCATCCTGCCCCTTTCCTCCCTCCCTCCCAGTGTGACTCCATCAGATCCTCCCAGTGTGACTCCTTCCTTTCTTGTGCTTGGATCTGGCCACCACTCAGTGCCCTCAGTCCACCTGGACATCACTGCCAGATTTACCTTGCTACACATGCCTTTTTAAAATTGGGACACACCACTCTTTTAAATGTTTTGGTGTTTTCCAGGCGTCATCCAGATCAAGCCCAAACTCCTGCCCTCACACAGCATAAGGCCCCTCCCCGGGAGCCTCTCCTCATCTCCCAATGCAAACACTTTGGCCCAAGTGGGCCGCCCTTCATCCAATAGCTCAGCTCCTCTCTCTCCCCCATTTGCCTCTCCAAAACCACATGGAACTCTCAGGCACAGGGCTATGGCAAAAAAAGGGAACAGCCACAGTGTTGAATCCAAGAAATGATCAATTATAAGACACACCACCACTTTTGTGCCACTAAGAAGGAAAGAGTACACTAACTGAATCACACGCGGTTGTGAGATGAATCTGAGATCAGAGATGTTAAGTGGAGGGAAAGTGCCTTTCAGAACTGATGAAACAAAGCTGAGCCGTCATCACTGTGTTCAGCCACCTTGGCTCCTGAGTACTCCAAGATGTAGCGCAGTGCTGGTGGCCCTTCAAGAGATATCCATGTCCTGCTCCCTAGAACCTGTGAGTGTTGCCTTATGAGACAAAACAAGGACTTTGCAGATGTGATCAATTAAGGATCTTGAGTTGGGAAATTATCCTGCATCACCTGGGTGGGCCCTAATGCAATCATACCTATCCTTTCAAGAGGAAGCAGAGGCAGAATTAACACAGGAAGAAAACAGAAGGTGCCGTGATGATCGAAGCAGCTGCTGGCTTTCAAGGTGCAGAAGGGCCATGAGCCCAGGAACGCAGCTCCAGAAGCTAGGAAAGTCCTCCAGGAGCACAGCCCTGCTAATCCCTTGGTTTCAGCCCAAAGGAACTGATTCCAGACTTTTAGCCTCCAGAATTGCAAATGATAAATTTGTGTTTTTTAAGCCACCAAGTTTGCCACGTTTTCTTACAGTGGCCCCAGCGCAAGCAGCAAGCAAAGACGAGCTTTACCTTTCCCCTCTTGCACCATCCACTATGAAATACAATCTACAGATAATTCCTGTTAAAACCATCCTTCAGGGCTTCCCTGGTGGCGCAGTAGTTGAAAATCCACCTGCCAATGCAGGGGACGCGGATTCATGCCCCGGTCCGGGAGGATCCCGCATGCCGCGGAGCGGCTGGGCCCGTGAGCCATGGCCACTGAGCCTGCGTGTCCAGAGCCTGTGCTCCACAACGGGAGAGGCCACAACAGTGAGAGGCCTGCGTAAAGCAAAAAATAAATAAATAAATAAAATAAAACCGTCCTTTGTACATACAGCAGTGTTCACTCCATTTCACCCAATATAAAACCACAATCTGATTCAAGCTACTAAGTAAAATCAACACTTTCTAACAGCTCTGGATAAATTTCAAGACCTTTCTTTATGTATGTGAAAAACTTGAGACTGTATTCTCATTTTCGTTTCAGATTACACTTGGCTTTTTGGTTTTAAAAACCCAGTACTCAGACATTAACTTAGTGTTAACAGATCTTATGCATTTGCTTGCTAGGCATTTAAATGTTTATAGCACAAATGAAATAAATTAATGATCTCAGTAGGCAGCTCACCTCAAATATGTGTAATAATGGCAACACAGGCATTATATGACAATTTATAATTGGGTATAGACACTCCTAATAAAACAAACAATTAGTAGCTCAGTGTTCCAACAACTCACTAGGTTTACTGTGCAAACTCCATGCAAATACTGTTAGATGCTATGGCAGATATAAAGTCCCTGTCTTCAAACTCCTGATCCTACACACAATTACAGGACTAAGTATACTTAACTAAATGATATAACAAATATGTAAGCAAAGTTTTGTAAGAAAACAGAAGGTACAAGTATCACTCAGATGAATAATTTTAGCAATCTCATGCTGGTATCTCAGAATGAGTGGCAGACCCAAAAACCAGTATATAACATGTACTCCAGTGTAATATTTATGGCAGGATGGTTGCACAAAACTGTGAAGGTACTAAATGACACTGAATAGTTAATTGTATGTCATTTAATTTTATTGAAATAAAAATGGACAATGGACAACGTTCTCTTCCCACATTACTGGATTTATCTTCTGCAGATCCGCCGTCCTCTGGGAAACCTAAAACATATCTCAACCCCTCGGATACAAAGGGAAGGAAAACAACTCCACATCTAAAATAGGTTAAATTAAACTATTACAACTGACCCAGAAATAGGATAAACATTTTCAAATCCCCACTTTAGTCACTAAGCAACACTTATTCACAAGAGGAAAGAAATGACTACAAGAATTTAAAAATTTTACAACATGATACTGTCATAATGGAACTAACTACGATTATCTACTGCATCAGGGCAGCTGATGCAAGCAGAGCAAGGAGAGATTAACCACAAGCTCAGGACAGAATTTATTTTAAGGAAGAAGCAGCAAGGATGAGGGGTAATTACTCCAGGGAGATACAGAGAAAAAGAGAAAGAAATTACATGGAATACTTTAGAATGTGACTAACAACAAAGCATTATGGTAGATAAATTCTTAGCAACACATCAGATAAACAAACCACAGTAAAAGAGAAGCTCCGGCTGAAGTGGGGAGGAGGTGGCAAGGTGAGTCAGAGGAGCGCCGCAGGCAGCAGGCAGCTGGCCGTTGGCACCAGTGCAGCTGAAAGGAAGCATCAGCGCTGGGATCACTAACCAGGGCAGCACTAGCCACCCCCGGCACATCCCTGGGCCTCTCTTCATTCCAACCTCACCACTAGCCACCTCTGCCACATCCCTGGGCCTCTCTTCATTCCAGCCTCACAACCACAACACAGAGTCGGGCTCATTTCAATGCCCACCTAATGATGAGGAAACTAAGGTTCTAAAAGGTATGACCAACTGGCCCAAGTGCACGGAGTTGGGAGTGGGTGGGTCTCAGACAGGAACCTACATCTATCAGATCCAGAGCCTGCTTCTCGAGTGTGTGCCCAAGCAGCCAGGCCGGCACGTGTGACATGGGTACCCACGAGGGTGGCCCACATCACTCAGTGCCCAAGGGCTGCCAAGTGACACTGACGACACCAATCATGCGGCTGCTGTTTTCAGACGAGATCAAGGACAATGCAGTGAGCCTTCCAGCAATCTCCAGACAGCAATCTCAACACTGTGCTACACAAAGCCATGACTTCAACTTAACCAACTCTCACATCCCAACACAGCAGACAGGAAGAAAAGCCACTGGAAGAGCGACTCTGCGTGGGAGAACTCTCTTCTTCCAAAGGTTACTTACGTAAGAGGGAATCTGGATAAATCTACTGTGCTTATTTTAACACCATACCATTCAAAAACAAACACTGGCCCCCTAAAGCTAGACTTCTGTTTATAAAATTATCATGCTACTCTTATGAGTTCAAAAATAGTTCATATATCCTGGACAATTTGACAAATAGTTCAAGCAAATAATCTTTTATAACCTGAAAAGAGTAGAAATTAAATATCTCAAACTCCAGTTTTACCTTTTCTCAACATATAGTAACTAACAATCTGATTTTTGGACTCTGTCCACCAGACATAATTTAAATGAAATAGACACTACTGCAAAAAACGAGTCATATTTCTGAAGAATAATGACATAACGTCCACAACATAATACTTAGTGTAGGCAAATACAACATCCACATACCTCCAGACATACTAAAGATTCAGAAAATCACCGAAACGTTAATAACGGCTATCACTGGTTAGTAGGATTGCAGGTAGCTTTTTTCCTTTTCATTCTCCAAAGCTTGAAATGTTCTACAATGAGCAAGTGTACTTTTTTTTTTTTTTGCGGTACGCGGGCAAACTGTTGTGGCCACTGTTGTGGCCTCTCCCGTTATGGAGCACAGGCTCTGGACACGCAGGCTCAGTGGCCATGGCTCACGGGCCCAGCCGCTCCACGGCATGTGGGATCTTCCAGGACCGGGGCACGAACCCGTGTCCCCTACACTGGCAGGCGGACTCCCAACCACTGCGTCACCAGGGAAGCCCAAGTGTTCTTTTCATACCAGAAATATCATGCTTTTAAAACCTGTCTAGCCATAACATAAGAAATAAAGGCAAACACGACTGCATGTTCATTAAAAGCAGAAAGATAAGTTCACTAAGTGATTGAACAAACAAAAGAACTTCAAGCTCAACTTCAATGACATTTTTACAAATAATAAAAAAGAAAGCATAATAAAAACTTCCTTACTAGTACTTCCACATCTGCCATTTGTGTGGTTATCACCCATTCTCAAGTGTAGTCACCAGGTACAACAATGGCATTTTTTAAAAAAGGGAATCACTGCTGCTGACACATAGGGTGCACTTAAGATGTACTGTTACTCTGCATTGATACTTTCCTCTGGACATCCTGCTATAGTCCATTAAAAAGACCAGATAGGGCTTCTCTGGTGGCTCAGTGGTTAAGAATCTGCCTGCCAATGCAAGGGACACGGGTGCGAGCCCTGGCCTGGGAAGATCCCACATGCTGCGGAGCTACTAAGCCCATGCGCCACAACTACTGAGCCTGAGCTCTAGAGCCCACAAGCCACAACTACTGAGCCCACGTGCCACAACTACTGAAGCCCGGGTGCCTAGAGCCCATGCCCCACAACAAGAGAAGCCACCACAATGAGAAGCCCACAAAAGCAATGAAGACCCAACGCAGCCATAAATGAATTAATTAATTTATTTATTTTTAAAAGACACCAGATACTGAACTACAGGTCTCAGACACGTCCACTATGAGTAATCATAAGACTGCCTTTCACAAAATAGGAAAGACAGGATAGCATAAAACTGAACTTATATGCACAGCTAGACCTACAAACCCTCGAAAAAAGTTTTGATCCTTATCAGTAAAATCTTTTACAATACACTGATTTAAAGAGTTGAGCTATTACTTCAATAAATGTACAAAATGCTCTAAAAGGCACAGTTTTTTTTTTTTTAATGAACAGGGCTTCCCTGGTGACGCAGTGGTTGAGAGTCCGCCTGCCGATGCAGGGGACACGGGTTCGTGCCCCGGTCCGGGAAGATTCCACATGCAGCAGAGCGGCTGAGCCTGAGTGTCTGGAGCCTGTGCTCCGCAACGGGAAAGGCCACAGCTGTGAGAGGCCCGCACACCGCAAAAAAAAAAAAAAAAATACCATTTCACCAAGTGAAAGACCTAATAAAGGTCTGCCTTTCTTTTTCCACATATAGCTAAGAGTCTAGAAAACTTTTAAACACTAAACCATATTTTTCTGAACAAATGAATTTTAGTATGGTTTATCAGTACAAATAGATGAATACACAGTAACAATTCCATTCAAAGTTGTTATAGTTTTTACCAACTACTATGATGGGTGATTTGGAATTATGAATAATGTTTTTATATACTTTTTTTGGATTTAACAAAAATGAATATGTATTATTTTTATTTAAAAAAAAGAAAAAAACTACCAGTGCATACTATGACTAAAACTAGGATTATCCCTAGATTTGTGTTATCACCAGCTAGTAAATTTTTGAGTTTGAGGCCTTGTCTAACTCATCACCTAACACAGTTCCTGGAACACTGGAAAGGTCCAATAAATACTGGCTGAGTGAATAGATGAATCAATGAACGCTCATTTTTGATCCCTGCACGTAAGCTGGGCTTGTTCCTTAAAATCTACTCTAGGAAAGATTCACCAAAATAGATGGTTTTCTTTAAAAAATTTACAGGACATTTTTTTAACAGTTAAGGAAAAAAAAAATTAAGAAAGAAAAACCACTAAGAGGGCAAAAGACCATGAGAAAACTTGTGAATAAAACATGTTAAATGGAAAAATGGTTCCATGCAACACAACTACTGACAATGTTTATGTAAGAACTATGCCCACCCAGTTTCAAAAGAGCAGGGGATGACGCAGTGTTTATGGCACAGTAAGACTCTTCAAAGTAAAATAAAACAGTCTATTTGGGGAAGGTGGACAGGCGTCTCCAGAGACCTCAAGGGTGTAGAGCAGGGCAGTCCAGCAGTAATCGGCACTGCACAGGAGCTTCCACTTTCTGACTTCACAAATTGGTTCTGAGTACATCACAATGTCCCCCTCCTCCTATGTCCAAACACGCCAGGTCTCCCTGAGAAATGCGAGTGCTGCCCTGAGAGGTGGCCCGGCCCCAGTCTGACCAGCTCTACTCCTCACCCCTGGGCCCAGCTGACAGTTCCTCACCTTCATTACGGCTCCCTCGCGATGGCAGGGCCCAGGTACCCATGTTGCTGTCCTACTGCGCTCTGATACTTTCACCCCGAGATGCCTGATTTCCCAAACCTGCACTTTTATCTTGCTGTTCCCACTTATTCTTCAATGTCCTTTAGTGTGTCTATATGCACGCCCCCACCACTGACCACCTTCTGACCCACCCGGGCACTCTTCGGCCATCACACCCCACCTCATATCTACCGGGAAGTAAGTACACACATGAAGGCAAGGTGACCTCTAACACTTCTGTAGTGGGTCCTCAGATCTTTAAATGGGGAAGGAAAATTCATCTGAGGCAGCACTGTCATGGAAACTAAAAAAGGTAATGATTTAACAAAACATAACAAAACGCAAAAGACTACAAATAGTACATTTTAAAATCATGCTATGGGGAATTCCCTGGCAGTCCAGTGGTTAGGACTCCAAGCTTCCACTGCAGGGAGCATAGGTTCAATCCCTGGTGAGGGAACTAAGATCCTTCATGCCGAGTGGTGGAGCCAAATAAATAAATAAAAATTTAAATTTTTTTTTTAAAGTGGGCCTTTGAAAAAATAAATTAAATAATGCTATGATAGGATACATTTATAGAAAACAAACCAATTTATAGGTTAAATTTCCCAAATACATTGTAATTACATATCAGTACTTGAATTAAAGTAAGAGTTTAGAATAACTCACAAAAAACACACATTTAGGCTATATATATCTTTGAAGCACAATTTGTTTGTTTAGCTAATGTAGTATCAATGCATAAGGTAACATTAGGTTTAAGGTAAAAATATTTAGTTACTTTTTTCATTCATAAGCCCTCCAACTTTCATTAAATATTCTTTAAAATGTAAATGTCTCCAAATTTATATTGGAACAATAATTTTTAAAAATTATATCAGTTTAGCTGGAATTCCATAAGCAAGGAGGTTTGTATGGCTTACTTTGTACTATAACTGTTCACCTGTTAAACTTCTTTATTTTTAAAAGAAATTCAATGTCTATAATATTTTTAACAGCACTGAGATATAATTTAGATACCATACAATTCACTCATTTAAAGTGTACAATTCAGCCTTGCAACCATCAGTTGCTTGTGCCCTTCTGATCCCATACCTTGGTGCCTTCAGTTCCCTACCCTCTCTCGTCGATTGTTGCTGCACTTTGAGGACCCGCCGCGGATGGCGGCAAGTGGCGCCCGAACAGGGACCGGACGAGAGGGACATCTGAATCTCGGCATCTTTTCTGCTTTTAAAAGTATAGTAGGGACTTCCCTGGTGGTGCAGTGGTTAAGAATCTGCCTGCCAATGCAGGGGACACGGGTTTGAGCCCTGCTCTGGGAAGATACCACATGCTGCGGAGCAACGAAGCACGTGCACCACAAATACGGAGCCTGTGCTCTAGAGCCGGCGAGCCACAGCTACTGAGCCCACGTGCCACAACTTCTGAAGCCCGTGCGCCTAGAGCAGGTGCTCCACAACAAGAGAAGCCACCGCAGTGAGAAGCCCGCGCACCGCAACGAAGAGTAGCCCCCACTCGCTGCAACTAGAGGAGCCTGCGCACAGCAACGAAGACCCAATGCAGCCAAAAAAAAAAGAAAAAATGTATAGTATACATTAATTGTAGACAGAATGAAAAGCAAGTATAAAGAAGCAGAGAAAAATTTCATTTTAAAAAAATAAAAATAAAAAATAAAGTGTACAATTCAATGGTTTTTAATCTACTCACAATGTCTGTGATATCATTCAAGTTTAAATGTTGCAACCAATGTAGAAATCATGAAAACCCACAGAGAAAATAGGTAAGAGGTTCACCAGGCCTAAGGAGAACACTAACTTACGAGTCAGTTGTTCATAATCGGTTCTTCACAGGATCAACGTATGTATTTTATAAACAGCTAAACTGTGGATCCTGATTTAGCCACAAGTCTGTTACAAGTGTTCACAAAAATTTTTTAAACTATAAGTCAATGATTAACACTGAGAATAAAAGTACTTGCCCTTCCTTTACATGAGACCAAAGTGTATTCTTTTTTTTTGTCCATTTGGTTCTTAGCCTATACATATTAAATTTTGGCTAGAGTTAAATTCTCCTGAACTTACCAGAAGAACCATGGGAAGAAAGCTCTCCCAAGAAAAGCTGGTGCATAATAATAAAAACAGCAGAACACAGAAGTTCACTATGCTTTAAATCTCAATCATCAAAGTATTAGAGGAATAAAAGACCAGTTGTTGTTTATGACAGGTTTGGGTCTCTACTTATTTGCAGCCATGGAATCAGCATTTATTGGCAGTAGTGAAAGCAGGAAAAGGACACACTTCACATCAAGTTCTAATTTTTCAAATAAACAAAAATAGCAATGACAATCACCCCTACTCACATCTATAAAAACTCTTCAACAATATTCTTCAACCATAGTCTAATTTTACAGGGCCCAATTCACAAGGGGAGACCACTGGTACAACAAAAAGGCCAGTCCTCAATCTATCAACTCAAACCTGCAGGCTGTTTGATGGGGGGTGGGGAGAGAGTAAAGAATGAATAGTAATGTGGTATACATTAAAGCTGCAGGATCAAGGTCTTACAGAATTATCACGTTGAGAGCCATTTTTCATATCCTAATAGCCTTAATTTGAAACAGTATATGTATTTTTTCTCCAAGTATTCATATTTTTTAATCATCTCATTTTACAGCCAATATAAATTTTTACTTTACTAAATAGAAGAAAAATTGTCAGTGAACATATTCAAAAGTGAGGTTAGAAAGTGAGCACCACCTTAGTTTTGCTGTTTCTACCCTGCTGTCAATCACAGCTGTCAATGACACATTATGAAATCCGTACAAACATATGTTGTTCAAAGCGAAATATAAGCCCAAAGTTCTGAACCCCAAGAACCTAAGTATGTACAGTAAAACTCAAAGAACTACTGATACAGAAAACTTAACTCTTCTTATGCACGGGCTCCCTGGCTACAGCAGGACAGCAGTCCACTTCTAGACAGTGTAATTCACTGGTTTTGTCGTGAAAACAACACATGGGTACTACAATTTTAAAAAGTATTAAAAAAATCTGCCTCAAACCCCAGATTCCTAGTGCTTTTCCTGGATATGATCACATCAAGTTTCGTGTGAGTCCTCACAGCAGTTTTCTAAGCAATACAGGCACATTTAAGTATGTATCTGTGTGTGACATGAGCACAAACACAAATTTAGAATGAACAAGTGAAAAATTTTGGAAAAAACATAAATTCCTTACTGTACAAGATGAACACCACGGTTCATGAGTTTAAGTCACACTGAGGAGAAACCCAAGGAAGGAAGCTTTGGCTAATCACCCTTTTCTTCTGCTAAAAATAATCATAATAATTTGCCCTGTCCTTCAATATGGTAACAACGATACTTGTTAATTCATTATGTGAAAATAGTGTGCATTTCACAGCTTTTACAAGCAAATTTGATGTTAGCCAACTGCTCCATAACCAAGCATCTATGAATGTCAGCACCCCGTTTCTGTGAATCTCTGCCCTGATTATGTCTGCTGTTTTGGTAATGCCCCTACTCTCTGTTACTTTCTGGAATCACTTAATTCGGTGTGACACAAGATACCAGACACCACTTGAAAGCCCTTCTGCGTTTCCAAAGTGCACCTCTGCTCCTGGCTTTTCGCACCTCCGTTACTGAGTTCCCGTTTTCTACACCACTCTCCTCTTTCCTGCTTCTGGCAAAAAGCTACACCACGCTGGTTACTGTGATTGTTCCAAGTAGTCCTGTGCCACAAGTCCACCCCGTACTGACGGAATTTTAAATTTCCCAAGTCCCTGACGGTGAGGTTCTTACTGCAATTGCAACTTGTCACCACAAGGCAGTAGCCATTGAGTTCCTCCTGGCCGTGGGCACTCCTGCTTTGCAACCTGTTTGCCTTGTGTCATGCACTCCATGCCTTGCTTCACAAGTGTCTTCTGACTGGAAACAGGGATCGTACTCCAAGCCCTTTTCTCCTCTAAGAGAAAACAACCCTTTTGAAACTCACTGGCTGGCCATCTTCCCGAGAAGCTTACATCAAGCCTAACAGGAGCATCATTTATCTTAAAACAAGCACTATTTCCTACCGTCTGAAACTCTGGCACCAACTCACGGTTAAGAAAGAAAGAGGGAGCCAACTCCGTTAGTTTCCACGCTGCCTAAATAAAATATGCAGAGAACCACTTGGGGCACAAACGATCAATACCACGCCTGCCCCACCCACCCCCAAATTCACCTGGGATTCAAGTTCACCCTACATAAAAATTACTCAGCTTACAACGTTACTTCCAAAGAACTGGAACACACCTCCAATCATCGTACCAGCAAATCTTCTGGGGGATTCCCCGCCCCCACTGCTCCTCAACTGTGCCTGAAACCACCAAGAACGGCTGAGACTTCGCAGGCAAGGAGGAAACCGCCCTTCTCCCCACACCGCTGGCCGCCGTTTCCGCAGGGGGCAGGGAGTGGCGTCCAGGCCCGCGCAGGGCACCCGGCGGCCGCGAGCTAACATTCCGCAGGCGAGAGTCACGGCACCGCACAGCGAGGCGTGACGACGTGGCTAAGGCAGGACAGCGCACACAGCGCCTCACCTGTGCGGCCCTGCACGGGACCCGCGCGGCGGAGGGAAGGAGCCAACCCAAAGGGGTTCGAGGGCCGAGAGCGGTCGGGCGGCTGGGCCCGGCGACAGCGGCGAGGCCCCGCAAGGTACACAGGACCAGGCCCGACGCCGGCGCCCACCCAGGCAGACGTGCCGCCCCTGGTCAGGACGCCCCAACGTGGGCGGGTGGGCTGGGGCGTAAGCGGACCCCAGACCCGGCGGGACTTGGGGCGGGCGGGGACGCCTGACCCTGCGGGTTCGTGGCGGACAGGAAGGTCAGGGCCGGGGGCGTGTCGGGGTCCGCTGCGCCCACTCACCCAGGCCGGCAGGTCGCAGGCGCGCACCCCCAGGCGCACGGCGCGCTCCTCGTCCTCCAGCAGCGCCAGCGCGCGGCACAGACGGGTGGCCTTGAGGCCGCGGCTCCTGCGGCACCACACGAGCAGCCCGAGCGCCAGTAGCACCCAGCTGAAGCTCAGGCCCAGGTAGCCCAGCGCGTACACCGGCAGCAGCAGCGCGAAACTGCGCGCCAACTGCGCCACCAGCCCCGCCACGTCCACGCTCAGCGCCGCGCCGGGGGGTTCGGCGCCGGCCTCGGGGCCCGGGGCCCGGGCGCCGCTCATCGCCCCGCCGCGCAGCGCTCCAGCCCGCTCCGGGACGACGCGCCTCAGCCCGCCCGCCAGCGCCTCTCTGAGGGGACAACGCAGTCGCCCTGCCCGCCCGCGCTTCCGCCCGCGGCGCCGTGCGACGTCAGCACGCCGGGCGGGGCGGCAGCGGCGAGGGGTCGGGGGCTTCTACTGCGGCAGTCGGGCGTGGCCCCGGGCCTGGGCGCGGCCAATGTTGGGTGGACGGGGCCAGCGTGGGACATCATCCCACAGGACCCGGGAGCGCCGCGAAGGCGGGTGCGCGGGACTGGTGTGTGGCGTCATCGCGCGGACGGGCAGGGCGCCACTGCCACAGGGTGGGCGAGGCCGGCGTGGGTGTCACCCCACAGGCCTGGCCGAGCGCCCCTGAGGCGGGTGGATCGGGACCTTGTGACGTCGTCGCGCCGGCGGGCGGAGCGCCGATGAGGCGAGGTGGGCGGGTCCTGCGTGGACGTCCACATGCAGGGCGGGGCGCCCATGAGGCGAGTGTGGGCGGGGCGTGCGTGGACGTCACAGCGCGGAACTCACTGGCCGCAGGGTGTGAGGCTGCAAGGGGTGGGGTCTGTGGCTGGCGAGGGTCGGCTCCTGGGACGGAACCCCCGGGCGGAGAGGGCTCAGCTCGCCCCGTCACCTTGGTAGCGGTTCGTGCAGGGCTGCTGTGGAAGGAGAAGTACGCGCTCCTGAGTTTGCGCTACACTTGCCAAGTTTTAGGGTGTCGCTGTTAAAGGCACGTCCAAGCTGTTAGAAAATCCGAGTGGTTGTGTGGGGCCCCGGCTGTGCTGAGACCCCCACAGCGTGCAGACGTTTTCCTGATGGAACTCTCTCAGTGGTTCTGGAGGCTTGAGGAGCGCGCGAGATAGGCCCCTGTGTGCGCATGGGACAGGAACTGTCCTCGCCCGGCGGGACAGCGGGGACCCAGCGCCCGCTCACTAAGCAGGATGCTGTCCCTGCCTGAGAGCTTCTGCTGCGGGCGCTGACATCCTGCCCGCGATTTCTGAATCGCTTCTAGACGCACAGACAGCTCTTGATCGCTTTGCTTTCCACTAAACTCAGGGTAATTATATATATTTTATAGTTTCCTTAAAGCCAAATAGTTGCAGAGGATAGCCTAGTTAAGTTTTTTAAGCATATTAAGTGAGTTTCAAGGATATTTAAATTCAGTTTGTAACAATAGGGCTAGTTTTTTTCCCCTCTCTTGCTCTTCACATCTTTTTTTTTTTTTTTTTTTTGTGGTATGTGGGCCTCTCACTGCCGTGGCCTCTCCCGCTGCGGAGCACAGGCTCCGGACGCACAGGCCCAGCGGCCACGGCCCACGGGCCCAGCCGCTCCGCGGCATGCGGGATCCTCCCGGACCGGGGCACGAACCCGCGTCCCCTGCATCGGCAGGCGGACTCTCAACCACTGCGCCACCAGGGAAGCCCGCTCTTCACATCTTTACGTTACTGGGAGCCTTGCATGATCATCTTTAGGAGGGGCAGGGACTACTGGAGAGAAATATAGCATGCTTACATGTTTTAAAGTTCTTGGTGGATGTGTTCATGTCACATGGGCCCTTCCCTGCCATATTGTAGGGATTCTGGAATAATGATAACTGTGCAGTAGTTGCAGGGGCAAAGACTGCCATTTTAAGGACAAAACAGTGATATCCCACAGACCATTTTGCTGTGCAGACAGCAGAGTGAAAGGCTGAAAGATGAAGAGGACCACCAGCTGAAGACAACTGCAATCACAGCCCTGTTAGACGCAGTAAGTGAAAGACTTGCTGCTCCCCTGAACTTTTGGGGGCAGTGGAAGGGAAGCATCTGCGTGCGTTGGTAACTTTGCCAAAGTCTCATTAATCATTCAACTAGGCTTTAAGTCTATGAGGGCAAGAACTGTATCATGTGTATCATCATATCTTCATGCTAGCACAGTGCCTGGCACAGCAGGTACTGAATGAATAAAGGATACCTCCCCTCACCTCATCTGTGAGTCTGTATGTAATTATGTATGCATATATGTGTGTGTGGCTATGGAGATACATCTATAAATATATAATCTCATAAACACTGCTCCAGGGGCTAGAACACTCAACTCTGGGCAAGGGCACTAAACCACAAGCAAGGAACGGAATGGTTTTCCTTCCCTCAAATTACATTATGTGAGTTGCAAATATGTAAAATGGTGATTCTTACCCCTTTTGCTACGCAACAGCTTAAAGCTCTAATGCCACCTTTCACTCAAGACCAAGTTGCAACCTCAAAACAAGTAGCTGCCTTGTTAACACAGGAAGAAGCATGAGCCTTTCTTTCTTGCGATCCTTCCTCTAAAAAGCTGTAGAATCACATCCTATAGGTAAAGAGTTGGGTGAACATGAGCCACAGAAGAAATCCCTCATGTCTGTGATAAAGCATTTGACCTGGGGGGTCTAGGGATGCAAAATACACTGAAGAGACAGGCCCATGCTATGCAGCAATCAGCCTCCAGCCTCTGCTGCCTTTGTGACCCCACTGAAATTCCGGCCACTTCCCAGCCAGGCAGAACCCATCTCATTCTTTGCTGAGTCTAATGGCAGGCCTGGCCTAGTTCTTAGGTTTTTGCTAACATTTTACTCTATACCCCAATCTCCTGTGACTTCTTCATGTTACCTCTTTCCTTACCTTCTCTGCAGACAAATCTCCAATGAAAGGCACTGCTTTCTCAGAGGAAAGAAGAGCGTCACTGTGAGTGCTCCAGTGCGGAACTGTAAAAGTTCAGCCTCTGCACTCCTCCTTTCTAGTTTCAGAGAAAAGTGCTGCCTTCAGTTTAAGTTCAATCCGTTCTGCTTTGTTTTAGATCCCCTCCTGCCTAGGACTGGGCCTTATCAACCCTTCGTCCACCTCTTCCCCTCTCCCTGTCCTAGCTCCTTCCCCAGCACCTCTACATGGGTTTCAGTGCAGAGGGGAGGGGCACAGTCCACCTCCCTTCCTTTCATGCTACTGTCGACTGAAAAAAAATGCACAAAGTGAGAGTTGTGAGTTCAGTTTTACTGGGGGCAAAATGAGGACCATAGCCTAGGAGACAGCCTCTCCAGTTGTTCTGAGGAACAGCTCCAAACAACGGGCCAGGCAGGGGACGGAGTTTGTTCAGTATATGTGTGATTTTGGTGAAGGAGGTGCACGCAATCGAGCACACGCTTTGTCAGAGGTGGCTGCTAGCCACGAGGGGCAGACGTCTCTGTTGATGATTTTAGTGCTTTTCTAGCTATGAGAAGGCGCAAGAAATTGGGCTCATAACATGGTCTCCCGAAAATATCTTAACTATCTGAAGACCTGTTCTGCCAGTTTTCCCAGAGCACCGAGGGCCTCATTCCTGATCTCTGCCCTGAACTCCTTTGAGGGTGTGTGGAAGGCCAGCGACTGCAGTAGCTGGTGACCTCATCTTTGTAGAGGCAGATGGAGAGCGACAATTTTTAGTCGGCACTACCAGCGAGTCTCATTTTTCCCAGACTCATCAAGACTCCTGTTCCTTTTTCTCAGATGCTTCTTTGGTGACACAATCACACATTCTTTACCTGAGCCACCCTAGTGGGTCTCTTTGCTGTGCAACTAGAGGAATCAGGAAAAGCTTGGTCCTTGCTTGCTTGCCCAGATTACTACAACGTTTTCTTAATTGATTGGTATCGCTTTAACCTTTGCCCTCTTAAAAAGCTCCCTAGAGACCTTTGCTCCCCAGCATGGAGGCGACAGTGTTAGGCCTAGTACTGGTGACCAGTCAGCCTGGTTATACTGGCAAATAGACACATACACTGGATAACGCAAGGATAATGCATTACCCAGGATAATGCAATTCAGGCTTCTTGCTGTTGGAGATCTCATAGCATGCAAAGGGGGAGGCTGGAAAGAGCCCTGAGGTGTTGGATTGGAGTTGGAGGGAGTATGAACTCGTGTGTTTTGATGTAAGTGTACAGGTAGATGTACATGTAGTTTCCAGATCTCGCTTCTAAATATCATTCTCCAGCAAAAGGAGCCAGGGATCTTCTGAGAAACAATTGACTTCAGGGCTGGAGCAGTGAAAGTACAAGATGAGCCTGAAATATTTTGTTGTGCCAGAAAGTAAGAAAATTATCAAAGAATCACATGATGCCAAAGGACATAGGAGGCAACGGGAGGGGTGCCCACTGATTAAATCTGGGATAATTTGACCAGCAAAATCAAGGATGATGTTGGCAGATCACAACCCAGTGAGTAAAACAGGAACCCACGAGTCCATACCGATGTAGGTGAATGAGCAAGTGAGGAATGCATGCTAAATAAATCACTGGAGTGACAGAAGCAGAAAATCGCCATTTAGCAGTCATCGTAGGACTGGAGTGAGTTATCAGTGGAAGCTAAGGATGGTAGGTGGAGGTTTTAATAACTGCTACTAGCTACTCGTCAATCCCAAAGGGAAAAGCTGGCAGGAGTGACCCAGCTGCATATTGCCAGCGGGCTGGGGACACGTTGGGATTTTGCGTCCTGACTCCACAAGCTGAGAGGAGTAGAGCAGCATGTCGGGGCGTTTCTGCCAGAAAGCTTGATCCAGGTGTGGCCTGGGGGCTCACTGGACAGGTGAAGTGTTAGGGGCCCCTGTTTTCTTACTGAGGAACTGTAATTACCCCAGATCACAGGAAACTGTAGAGACACAACTACATGCAATGTCTGTTCCCAAGTGAGATCTGGGCCACAGAGGAAAAGAAATATTTGGAGGACAGTCTGTGCATTAGACAACAGAGTTGTATCAATCTTTACCTCTGGACTGGGAGGGTTGTAGAGCAGGGGCTGTCCTTGTTTTGGGGAAATAGGCACTGGAGTATTTCAGGGTGATGAGTAATCATATCTGAAGCTCTTTGTCAAATGACTCAGAGAAAGACCAGTGATGATGGGTAAGTGTGTGTGTAGATAGATGATAAATGTGAGACAGGGACAGGCGAGTGGAAGCACATGCTGTATGATCTGGGTGATGGAGACTTTTGTACTCAAATATTTTCTCTAAATTTGAAATTATTTGGAAAATTGTAAAGTCCCTATTTCTATCAAATGGCCAATATAAAATGCAGATTTGATTGAATCTCTTCCCTGCTTATGAACTGTTTCTTTTGCTTCTGCTGTGAAATTAAAGGTCCTCTGCAGGGACATCCCTGGTGGTCAGGTGTTCTGACCTGCACTGCCCAGTGTGGAAGCCATTGGCCACGTGGGGCTGTGAGCCCAGGAAACGGGGCCAGTCTGAACTGAGGTGTGTTGTCAGTACAAAATACACAACGGATTTCGAGGCCAGTATTAAAAAAGTATAAAACAACTCAATATTGTAAATATATTTTATATGACAAAATGATAATATTTTGTATATATTTGGTTAAATATTTTATTAAATTTGATTTTATCTGTTTTTCACTTTTTAAAAATTATTATTTTAAATTAATTAATTTTAATTTTTGGCTGCGTTGGGTCTTCGTTGCGCGTGGGCTTTCTCTAGTTGTGTCGAGCGGGAGCTATACTCTTCGTTGTGGTGCGTGGGCTTCTCATTGCGGTGGCTTTTGTTGTTGCGGAGCACGGGCTCTAGGCACGTGGGCTCAGTAGTTGTGGCTCGCAGGCTCTAGAGCGCAGGCTCAGTAGTTGTGGCGCACGGGCTTAGTTGCTCCGCGGCACGTGGGATCTTCCCAGACCAGGGCTCGAACCCGTGTCACCTACATTGGCAGGCGGACTCTTAACCACTGTGCCCCCAGGGAAGCCCCTTTCACTTCTTAAGATGTGGCTACTAGGTAATTTATAATAACCCCTGTGGTCCGTATTATATTTCTACTGGACAGCACTGTTACAGATACAATTATTACATTTCCTAAACTCTCCAAACCTCTCCCTCCCTCTGCACTTGCACCATATTTCTTTTCCCCTAAGATGTTCTCTGCAGGTCTCTGCCTGGGTTTTTTGTGCTTCAAGGTCCACCTGAAATGAGGCCATTCCCATTCTCATTCCTCTCCTCCAGGCACACTTTGCCACTTCCTCACGCACTGCATTTTAAGAGTAGCTCTTACACTTTCACATTATTTAATAATTGTTTGCATATTTCTCGCTCCTGGCGATTATGAGCGACTAGAGGTCCAGGCAGTGTTTTATTTATGTCTCCAGCACTCTAACAGTCCCCATGTCATCAAATGAACTTGTGAGTCATCTATTGAATAAAGATGATAGAAGAAACATCACCAGATAAAATGTGATTGGCAAATAAGCTACTTAGAAAATAATTGTTTTAAGAAGTCCAAGGAGAGATTGTTTTAACTTCCTCTATTGACATTTTTTTCGGCAAATATTGTGGGGATGGTGAGAGAGAGGAGATAGCCTGTGAATATGGTGCATTTGGGGAACCCTAAATCATTCTGTTTGGTGACAAAAGAGTGCCACCGAGTGAGAGGCAGGTGGAGACAGAAGCAGGGAGGTGAGTCACCTGTTGGATTGCTGCCTGCAACGGAGGATGGATTGGTGGGGCTGGAGTGGAAAAAAATGAGGAAGAGACTCAAGACACATCTTGACACGAGTTTTGACTGCACTCGGGAGGGGAAGGAGAAGGAGTCCGAGGGTTCCAGGGCCAAGCCCAGCTCATTCATACAGCGTGCGTGTCCGTGACTTAATCTAATACTGTGGCTGATGACTTTGTCATTAGTCAAGTCTGAAGCTTTCCCAATATGAGCTGTTTTCACAGCTGACAGAGAGTGACCCAGTGGTTAAGAGAATGGACTTTAGCGTCACACAATCCCCCACCCTAGCTTTCTGAGTTTAGGCAACTGAATTACTCTTTCTGGCCCTCAGTCTCCTCATCTGAAAAACAGTAACATGCCTATCTCACAGGGACGCTATGAGAATTAAATGAATTACCAAGGGGAAGGTTTCAGTTTGGTGCTTCCTTTGGAGCAGTTCCTAAATAAATCATAGCTATCACTGAAATTACCTTTCCTACTCTCCTTTCTTGTTTGGTTCTTCCTAAGCCCTGCTGAGTGAAAATGAAAAAGGTAGTAGTGGAAACTCCAAAACCAGAGCACAATTAAATATAAAAGGACGATTGGCTCTGTTATTAACTTCTCTAAGGCAAGGAGCTGAGTAAATGGCTTTTATATCCGCAGAAAGTAGATTGATCCATAAACCGTAATAGTATGTGACTCAAAAACACAACGTCTGCAAAATAGTGTGTCTACAGGAAAACCATGACATCAAAAGCACAGACCCCTAATAACACGCTCACCGATGTGCTCTTTAGCACACGATTTGAGAGCCTTCTTTCTCTCTCTCGTGTGAAAACGGTAAGCGGAATCTTTTCTAAGTAACATTTGCAGGCTAAACAAACGCGAAACAGTTTGCAGAATCAGGGCTAAATGTCAGTTATAACGTGCATCAACGGAGTGGGACCCACACCTCTCCAGCCTTGCATGTTTAAGGCTGGCTTTTATTTTAAGCTTTAAAGAAAACAGTTGTGGTAAAATAAGTGTGAGATGCAGACCATGTGTCTTAGTATTTCAGTCCTCTCGTCTCTTGATTTGTATAAAAACTGCGTTTTTCAACACTTTTTCAGATACTTTGTGATGCCTATCAATCCTGCAGAGTGTGTCCTACCAAACGACAGCCACGGGCAAAGTAATTCGAGGATCGAGAGCCTACGCGGAAGGAAAGCTCCCTCCGCTTCCGCTTCGAAAGGCGGGTCTGCCTGCTTCCCTGCTGCAGCTCCGGTCCTGCCGGCAGCCCGCGGCCTCAGCCCGGCTCCTTCCCCGCCCCGAGCACCGCCGGGCCTCGCACCAGACGGGAGACCGCGCACCCCCGAACAACACAACCCACCCGGCGGGAGTCCCCGCAGCGTTCAGCCTCCTTCTGCACCTCCCCCCGCTTCCTTTGGGCCTCCCGGTAGACCCAGGGTGGCGGTCGCTCGGCGCTCCGCTGCCCCGCCTGTCTGTTGCTGGAAGGCGGGGAGGCGCAGGCGCGCCGCGGGGCATGCCGGTCCGGCGATTGCTCTGCGCTCCGCTGCTCCTACCAGTTGCCAGGAGGCGGGGAGGCGCAGGCGCGATGGGGGCGGCCGCGGGGCACGCTGGGCCGACGGTCGCTTGGCGCTCGTCTGTCCAGCTTGCCGGTTGCTAGGAGGCGGGACGCCGGCTCGGCCAAGGGTGCGGGAACCTGGGCGTCTCCTCCCGGGGCCTGGCCCTGCTGAGGGCAGCGCGGCCGCCCGGTCCGGCGCGCGGCGATGGAGTCCGGGAAGGTGGGTGTGAACGCCGCGCGGCGAGGCCCGTCCCCGCCGGGACCGTCCACCTCCTCGCGGGCGGAGGTCGCATCAGGGCCGGGACTGAAATTCTGGCTGCGCGTGCGACCGTGGGAAGGTTACCGACGTGTCTATTTCCCAGCGAATAAATCGGGACAGTACTAGTAGGATTATTGGGTGAGGTTCCACAAATAAAAGTGCGTAGAATGGTGTTATTAACTCACTAACTGTGAACTGTAGTCGTTCTGCTTGTCTGTGGATTCCCGCTAAAAGACGAGGAATTTAGTTTGCATGCGTTTCTTCGTACCTTCCCTCCTATTCCTTTTTTTCCCCCTATCATACACTTTTATAATGTTAATAATATGGATTAGGAAGTTAGTGCCCTGGCTAACCTCCATTTATTTTTAAGCTCACCAACTTCCTGACCGCTGTCATCTTCTACACCGGCCCCTTACATTTTTTCCTTTTTTTTTTTTTTTTTTAATTTTTGAATTTTATTTTATTTATTTTTTTATACAGCAGGTTCTTAGTAGTCATATATTTTATTTTATTTTTCTCACACACACACACACACACACACACACACAGTATTTTATTTTTACAAGAGACAAATAAAGTGACACCAAGCGTTGTAAATGGATGACCACAACAAAAGCAGCAATGATTGCAATTACCAAACACGAAACACACTCATACTACGTCATAATATTGACATTCAGTCCAGTCATCCTCCACTGTAACAAGCTCTTTTACTTTGCAGTGAAAATTGATTTGTATATTTTTTGCCTCTGAGTCCTTGTGGGATTTTTTTTTATTCAAACATAAAGTCACAAAAATTATAATCATCCTCATCAGTTCACTAAGTCCCATGTAATTAATTTTTTTATCTTGATCCTTTGTTAGCACTTTTATGAATTCATCAGTTTTCCATTAGAGTTCTGAAAATGCTTATTCATTCAGTTCAGCAGTATAGTCAGTTACCAGTAGTCATCCATTTTATACACATCAGTGTATACATGTCAATACCAATCTCCCAATTCATCACACACACACACACCCCACCGCTTTCCCCCCCTGGTGACCGTATGTTTGTTCTCTACTTCTGTGTCTCAACTTCTGCCCTGTAAACCAGTTCATCTGTACCATTTTTCTCGGTTCCATATATATGCGTTAATATACGGTATTTATTTTTCTCTTTCTGACTTACTTCACTCTGTATGGCAGTCTCTAGATCCATCCACGTCTCTACACATGACTCAATTTCATTCCTTTTTATGGCTGAGTAATATTCCATTGTATATATGTACCACATCTTCTTTATCCGTTTATCTGTTGATGGACACTTAGGTTGCTTCCCTGTCCTGGCTGTTGTAAACAGTGCTGCAATGAACGTTGGGGGGCATGTGTCTTTTTGAATTATGGTTTTCTCAGTGTATATGCCTAGTAGTGGGATTGCTGGGTCATATGGTAATTCTATTTTCAGTTTTTTAAGGAACCTCCACACTGTTCTCTATAGTGGCTGTGTCAATTTACATTCCCACCAAAGTGCAAGTGGGTTCCCTTTTCTCCACACCCTCTCCAGCATTCATTGTTTGTAGATTTACTGACGATGCCCATTCTAACTGGTGTGAGGTGATACCTCATTGTAGTTTTGATTTGCATTTCTCTATTAGTGATGTTGAGCAGCTTTTCATGTGCCTCTTGGCTATCTTTATGTCTTCTTTGGAGAAATGTCTATTTAGGTCTTCTACCCATTTTTGGATTGGGTTGTTTGTTTTTTTAATATTCAGCTGCATGAGTTTATATATTTTGGAGATTAATCCTTTGTCCGTTGATTTGTTTGAAAATATTTTCTCCCATTTTGAGGGTTGTCTTTTCATCTTGTTTATGGTTTCATTTGCTGTGCAAAAGCTTTTAAGTTTCATTAGGTCCCATTTATTTTTGTTTTTATTTCCATTACTCTAGGAGGTGGATCACAAAAGATCTTGCTCTGGTTTATGTCAAAGAGTGTTCTTCCTATGTTTTCCTCTAAGAGTTTTATAGTGTCCGGTCTTACATTTAGGTCTCGAATCCATTTTGAGTTTGTTTTTGTGTATGGTGTTAGGGAGTGTTCTCATTTCATTCTTTTATATGTAGCTGTCCAGTTTTCCCAGCACCACTTATTGCAGAGACTGCCTTTTCTCCATTGTATATCCTTGCCTCCTTTGTCATAGATTAGTTGACCATAGGTGCGTGGGTTTATCTCTGGGCTTTCTATCTTGTTCCATTGATCTATATTTCTGTTTTTGTTCCAGTACCATATTGACTTGATTACTGTAGCTTCGTAGTATAGTCTGAAGTTAGGGAGTCTGATTCCTCCAGCTCCGTTTTTTTCCCTCAAGACTGCTTTGGCTATTCAGGGTCTTTTGTGTCTCCATACAGATTTTAAGATTTTTTTGTTCTAGTTCTGTAAAAAATGCCATTGGTAATTTGATAGGGATTGCATTGAATCTGGAGATTGCTTTGGGTATTATAGTCATTTTCACAATATTGATTTTTCCAATCTA
Organism: Kogia breviceps; assembly: GCF_026419965.1. NCBI lineage: Eukaryota > Metazoa > Chordata > Mammalia > Artiodactyla > Physeteridae > Kogia > Kogia breviceps. The sequence continues at coordinate 486,659 of NC_081318.1, read as the reverse complement.
AGAACATGGTATATATCTCCATCTGTTTGTATCATCTTTAATTTCTTTCCTCAGTGTCTTATAGTTTTCTGCATACACATCTTTTGTCTCCTTAGGTAGGTTTATTCCTAGGTATTTTATTCTTTTTGTTGCAATGGTAAATGGGAGTGTTTCCTTAATTTCTCTTTCAGATTTTTCATCATTAGTGTATAAGAATGCCAGAGATTTCTGTGCATTAATTTTGTATCCTGCAACTTTACCAAATTCATTGATTAGTTCTAGTAGTTTTCTGGTGGCATCTTTAGGATTCTCTCTATATGGTATCATGTCATCTGCAAACAGTGACAGTTTTACTTCTTCTTTTCCAATTTGTATTCCTTTTATTTCTTTTTCTTCTCTGATTGCCGTGGCTAGGACTTCCATAACTATGTTGAATAATAGTGGTGAGAGGTGACATCCTTGTTTTGTTCCTGATCTTAGAGGAAATGCTTTCAGTTTTTCACCATTGAGAATGATGTTTGCTGTGGGTTTGTCATATATGGCCTTTATTATGTTGAGGTAGGTTCCCTCTATACCTGCTTTCTGGAGAGTTTTTATCATAAATGGGTGTTGAATTTTGTCAAAAGCTTTTCTGCCTCTATTGAGATGATCATATGGTTTTTATTCTTCAATTTGTTAATATGGTGTATCACATTGATTGATTTGTGTATATTGAAGAATCCTTGGATCCCTGGGATAAATCCCACTTGATCATGGTGTATGATCCTTTTAATGTGCTGTTGGATTCTGTTTGTTAGTATTTTGTTGAGGATTATTGCATCTATATTCATCAGTGATATTGGTCTGTAATTTTTTGTAGTATCTTTTGGTATCAGGGTGATGGTGGCCTCACAGAATGAGTTTGGGAGTGTTCCTGCCTCTGCAATTTTTTGGAAGAGTTTGAGAAGTACAGGTGTTAGCTCTTCTCTAAATGTTTGATAGAATTCACCTGTGAAGCCATCTGGTCCTGGACTTTTGTTTGTTGGAAGATTTTTAATCACAGTTTCAATTTCATTACTTTTGATTGGTCTGTTCATATTTTCTGTTTCTTTTTGGTTCAGTCTTGGGAGGTTATACCTTTCTAAGAATTTGTCCATTTCTTCCAGGTTGTCCATTTTATTGGCATAGAGTTGCTTGTTGTAGTCTCTTAGGATACTTTGTATTTCTGAGGTGTCTGTTGTAACTTCTCCTTTTTCATTTCTAATTTTATTGATTTGAGTCCTCTCCCTCTTTTTCTTGATGAGTCGGCCTAATGGTTTATCAATTTTCCTTATCTTCTCAAAGAACCAGCTTTTAGTTTTATTGATCCTTGCTATTGCTTTCTTTGTTTCTATTTCATTTATTTCTGCTCTGATCTTTATGATTTATTTCCTTCTGCTAACTTTGGGTTTTGTTTGTTCTTCTTTCTCTAGTTCCTTTAGGTGTAAGGTTAGATTGTTTATTTGAGATTTTTCTTGTTTCTTGAGGAATGCTCATATAGCTATAAACTTCCCTCTTAGAACTGCTTTTGCTGCATCCCATAGGTTTTTGGATCGTCGTGTTTTCATTGTCATTTGTCTCTAGGCATTTTTTGATTTCCTCTTTGATCTCTTTAGTGATCTCTTGGTTATTTAGTAACGTATTGTTTAGTCTCCATGTGTTTGTGTTTTTTACGTTTTTTGCCCTGTAATTGATTTCTAATCTCATAGTGTTGTGGTCAGAAAAGATGCTTGATATGATTTTAATTTTCTTAAATTTACTGAGGCTTGATTTATGACCCAAGATATGATCTATCCTGGAGAATGTTCCGTGCGCACTTGAGAAGAAAGTGTAATCTGCTGTTTTTGGCTGGAATGTCTTATAAATATCAAGTAAATCTATGTGGTCTATTGTGTCATTTAAAGCTTGTGTTTCCTTATTTAATTTTCTGTTTGGATGATCTGTCCATTGGTGTGAGGTGTTGAAGTCCCCCACTATTATTGTGTTACTGTCGCTTTCCTCTTTTATAGCTGTTAGCAGTTGCCTTATGTATTGAGGTGCTCCGATGTTGGGTGCATATATATTTATAATTGTTATATCTTCTTCTTAGATTGTTCCCTTGATCATTATGTAGTGTCCTTCCTTGTCTCTTGTAACATTCTTTATTTTAAAGTCTATTTTTTTCTGATATGAGTATAGCTACTCCACCTTTCCTTTAATTTCCATTTGCATGGAATATCTTTTTCCATCCCTTCGCTTTCAGTCTGTATGTGTCCCTAGGTATGAAGTGGGTCTGTTGTAGACAGCATATATATGAGTCTTGTTTTTGTATCCATTCAGCAGGCCTGTGTCTTTTAGTTGGAGCATTTAATCCATTCACGTTTAAGGTAATTATCGATATGTATGTTCCTATGACTATTTTCTTAATTGTTTTGGGTTTGTTTTTGTAGGTCCTTTTCTTCTCTTGTGTTTCCCACTTAGAGAAGTTCCTTTAGCATTTGTTGTAGAGCTGGTTTGGTGGTGCTGAATTCTCTTAGCTTTTGCTTGTCTGTAAAACATTTGATTACTCCTTCAAATCTGAATGAGATCCTTGCTGGGTAGAGTAATCTTGGTTGTATGTTCTTCCCTTTCATCACTTTAAGTATATCATGCCACTCCCTTCTGGCTTGTAGAGTTTCTGCTGAGAAATCAGCTGTTAACCTTATGGGAGTTTGGCTTGTAGAGTTTCTGCTGAGAAATCAGCTGTTAACCTTATGGGAGTTCCCTTGTATGTTATATGCCGTTTTACCCTTGCTGCTTTCAGTAAGTTTTCTTTGTCTTTAATTTTTGCCAGTTTGATTATTATGTGTCTCAGTGTGTTTCTCCTTTGGTTTACCCTGCCTGGGACTCTCTGTGCTTCCTGAAATTGGGTGGCTATTTCCTTTCCCATGATAGGGAAGTTTTTGACTATAATCTCTTCAAATATTTTCTCGGGTCCTTTCTCTCTCTCTTCTCCTTCTGGGACCCCTATAATGCGAGTGTTGTTGTGTTTAATGTTGTCCCAGAATTCTCTTAGGCTGTCTTCATTTCTTTTCATTCTTTTTTCTTTATTCTGTTCCGCAGCAGTGAATTCCACCATTTTGTCTTGCAGGTCACTTATCCGTTCTTCTGCCTCAGTTATTCTGCTATTGATTCCTTCTTGTGTATTTTTCATTTCAGTTATTGTATTGTTCATCTCTGTTTGTTCTTTAATTCTTCTAGATCTTTGTTAAACATTTCTTGCATCTTCTCGATCTTTGCCTCCAATCTTTATAATTGTTATAAAGATGGATCATCTTTACTATCATTATTCTGAATTCCGTTTCTGGAAGGTTGCCTATCTCCACTTCATTTAGTTGTATTTCTGGGTTTTTATCTTGTTCCTTCATCTGGTACATAGCCCTCTGCCTTTTCATCTTGTCTATCTTTCTGTGAACGTGATTTTTGTTCCACAGGCTGCAGGATTGTAGTTCTTCTTGCTTCTGATGTCTGCCCTCTGGAGGATGAAGCTATCTAAGAGTCTTGTGCAAGTTTCGTGACGGGAGGGACTGGTGGTGGGTAGAGCTGACTGTTGCTCTGGTGTGCAGAGCTCAGTAAAACTTTAATTGGCTTTTCTGCTGATGGATGGGGCTGTGTCCCCTCCCTGTTGGTTGTTTAGCCTGAGGCGACCCAACACTGGAGCCTACCTGGGCTCTTTGGTGGGGCTAATGGCGGACTCTGCGAGGGCTCATGCCAGGAAGTACTTCCCGGAACTTCTGCTGCCAGTGTCCTTGTCCTCATGGTGAGACAGAGCCACCCCCTAACTGTGCAGGATACCATCCAACACTAGCAGGTAGGTCTGCTTCAGTCTCCTATGGGGTCACTGCTCCTTCCCCTGGGTCCCTATGTGCACACTACTCTGTGTGTGTCCTCCAAGAGTGGAGTCTCTGTTTCCCCCAGTCCTGTCGAAGTCTTGCAGTCAATTCCCACTAGGCTTCAAAGTCTGATTCTCTAGGAATTCCTCCTCCTGTTGCCGGACCCCCAGGTTGGGAAGCCTGACGTGGGGCTCAGAACCTTCACTCCAGTGGGTGGACTTCTGTGGTCTAAGTGTTCTCCAGTTTGTGAGTCACCCACCCAGCAGTTATGGGATTTGATTTTATTGTGATTGCGCCCCTCCTACTGTCTCATTGTGGCTTCTCCTTTGTCTTTGGATGTGGGGTATCTTTTTTGGTGAGTTCCAGTGTCTTCCTGTCGATGGTTGTTCAGCAGTTATTTGTGATTCCGGTGTTCTCACAAGAGGGAGTGAGAGCACGTCCTTCTACTCTGCCATCTTGAACCAATCTCTCTACATTTTCATAAGTTATTCCGTAACTTAAGTTTTCTGTGATTTGTCTATAGGATGTTTTAAACGTTGTGTTAACCAACAGTTTAGAAATGGAGACTTGATTGAGATAAAAACGTGTTTATTTGGCGTTTGTTATGACTGCAGCCTGGGAGACGCAGATTCAAGCTCTTGAACTGTGTTCTCTCAGCTGCAAAGTGAGGGAGGCTTATAAAGGCAAAACGGGTAGCTACATGAGTTGTTTGTCAAGAATTATCATTGGAGCTTGGAAGAAGTGAGGGCTTGGTTGTGGTCCTTGCAGCTGGCAGGTGCTGTTCTGATGACGGGTAGTGTTCTTGGGTCTGGTGCCGTTCAGGAAAAGTTCAAGCTCTCAGTGGTGCAGGTTCGTGTCTGAGACCAGATCCTCAATGGCCACCGCTTTTGTTGCCTGAACTGGGATCCCTCCATTATTATGTCGGTTTGTCATCAGTTATGATATGGTGATTATATAAGGAGTGTTCACTGCAGAGCTATGTCGTGTGATTGGATCAGGGAGGACATGGAGCAGCGTGAACACGTATATACCTATATATACAGGTAAGTGGGAGGGGTATGTCTGTATTTAGGGTACCCTTAGATAAGGAGGTTGGAGGTTCTGCTGTTCAGGCAGCTCTCCTGGGGTTTTCTTTTGTTTTCAGGGTGGGGTTTATTCCTCTCCCAGGAGGAAATGCTACCTGCCTACTTGGAGTGTCAATTTTAATTTACTTGCCTGCCTCCCTGCCTCACAGGGCAGGACCCTGGCTGAATGGATGGCACAGGGCAGGGGCTCCTGGTCTGAAGTGCTGTGGTCTCACGTGTGTACACGGGGTGTGCGTGGAGTTTCTGGGGATACGTGTGACACATGGGGTTGTGATGGCACAGGAGCTCTGTGTCATTTTACAGCTTAAACAATTTAAAAGAGAAAAAAGAAAGGAAAGAAAGAAAAGCTTCAGGATGAAGTAAAGCCCGAAGCTGGGTTTTTGTTGGTGAAAACGAAGAGGCGGCTGGGAAGTCCTGGGGCCTCTGGTGCTCTGTTGCCTTCAGGTGTTTTTACTCTATTGGCCTCAGTAATACAATCACAGCCGTTAAGAGCTCCGTTTCCCACACACACACTTGTCACAGAGGCTACCCGCTCCACAAGCAGTGCATGCTCTGTTGGGTTTGGGCCGTTGGAAACAGTCACACATTAAACCTCTCTAAAGAGCAGTTAACTTGAGAGAGAAAACATTTTAAAGTTCAGCAGCTGCAGGTTATAGCTATGCTAACTGCCGCCGACCATCTTCACCATGTCTTACTGTGGACCCCTTTTGTTAAATCGACCAATTTATCAGAAAAGAATACGTGTTCTGGTGACAGCAGAGCCTGATGCACTTTCTGGTTGTACTTTGGTAGATTCTTGACCTGGTTGCTTTTTATTTATTTCTCCTTAGAGTGTTTATGAGCTGTTGTGAATTTTTTTCTGCTTCCCTCATTTTCACATCAACAGGAAAATTTTTGGTGGCTGATCCGTGAATATGTTTTCATTTTCACTTGTACTCCATTTGCTTTAAATTTTAAACACACCGAATCGCCCTGTATTTGTGCCCTTAAGGCAGAGTTTCTCAAAGGGAAATGAGGTAGTCGCGGTAGATTTATCTTGTTCCCTATGGGAAACCATCCTTGGTGGGTTTTGTTATTTATCACCCCGTGCACGTGGCCGGAGCCCCGTGTTGTGGGCTTGTGTGCTCTTAGCACCTGAAGAGGCACCTGCCCGGCACAGATCCCACCGGGGAGTCCGCCCTGAGTCCACCGAGGGGAGGTGGGGCTGGGTGCCTGTGGTGGGCCCGAGCCTCAGAGCAGCAAGAATATGGTAGCCTGTGATCACTTGTGGGTGATTTAAAAATCGGTGTTCGTATTGCCTTTTATTCCTGTAGATAGAGAGTTATTTCTGGCCTACCGAGGATTGCCGTTGACTAAAATGGTCTGATGAAAAAGCAGCTCACTGGAGCATAAAAAATTAGATACTTTAAACTTTAAAAATTCTAACTCTATGCTTTTCTTTTTAGAGAAGAACCAAAGATGATACTTGGAAAGAAGATGAGCTCAGAAAACACCTTTGGGTAATGTATTTTATTTTATTTATTTATTTATTTATTTTGCGGTACGCGGGCCTCTCACTGTCGTGGCCTCTCCCATTGCGGAGCACAGGCTCCGGACGCGCAGGCTCAGCGGCCACGGCTCACGGGCCCAGCCGCTCCGCGGCGCGTGGGATCCTCCCGGACCCGGGCACGAAGCCGCGTACCCTGCACCGGCAGGCGGACTCTCCACCACTGCGCCACCAGGGCAGCCCTGGGTAATGTATTTTAAAGATTTGAGTTGGGGTCTGTTTGGACCCTGGATGGTAATCTTGCACAGTGTTTCCAGGTTCTCAGCTCTGCACAACTTTGCTTACACGTGGCTCATTTCAGAGGTGGTTTGACGCACAGATAAAGCCATGTGGTTAATTTAGCTCTGGAACCCTCTTGGATCGGGTTTTCCGTCCCAGCTCGGCCCATCCTCCCACCAGTCGGGCTCCTGTCAGCGTTCAGAGCTCGGGCCTTGTGAGTGTGTGAGTGCGTGTGCGCGTATGTGTGCGTGTGTGGTCTGTGTGCATGTGTGTGTGGGGCTGAGGGGTTGCAATCAAGACCTCCTGAGGGGCTTCCGCGGTGGTCCGGCGGGGTTTCAGACTCCGTGCTTCCAGTGCTGGGGGCTCGGGTTCCATCCTTGGTGATGGAACTAAGGTCCTGCACGCTGCGCAGCATGGCCAAAGAAAGACCTCCTGAGAGTTTCCGACGCGGGTCCTTGTTCCTTGAGGGGGGCCCCGGCGGATTGTGGCCTGGAGACTTTCCCGCCCAGCCTCAGCAGCCCCTTTCTTTTCCTTCCGACCCGCGTAGCACTTTAGGTTTCATTTGCCAGCCCACGGGGATGTCCCTGTGAGTGGACGCCTTGCCAGGCACGGGCTGCCAAGCGGACCCCGCCTCTGCGGGTTCCAGAGTCTGCGTCCCGGCCCGTTCTGCCGGGTCGGGGAGCAGTTGGCGTCAGGGCTTCTTAGGGCCCTTCAGTGAGCGTGAGCCTGGGTTTAGAGACGCGCTGTCCTTCTCTTGTGCAGGCCGCTCCATCAGCCAGTCCCACGGAAGCGACGAGGCCCAGAGCCGGGAAGACGCGGAGGGAGTCGGAGGTGGACCGGACGGACCGCAAAGAGCGCAGAGCCGGCGCCCCAGCCCGTGACGCCGAGTACCGAGAGAGCGCGGCCGAGAGGGACGGCCAGGCTGCCAGGGAGCGCGCCCGCGGGGACAGGGACATGGACAGGCCGCGGGACAGCATGAGGGACACGGGCTGGCCAAAGGAGAAACACCGGGCGCGGGGCGCGGAGAAGCCCCACGGCCGGGGGAAGGAGCGCGAGAGCGGCCGGGCGCGGCTGGAGGAGCTGAGGCAGATGGCCGTGCACCCCAGCCTGCTGGGCCGCGACCGCGACCGGCCCGAGCGCCGGCGGGCAGGTCTGTGTCTCGGGGGCCCTTTCCTCCGTGGAGGTGTCCCCTCCCCGCTGCTTTTCTCTCCTGGTTTTTATGAAGCTCTCGGCTTTGGCTGTGAAGTTGAGGCCCCGGTGGTGCGCGCGTGTGCGCTTTGCACTCTTCTCTTTCGGATTTTTAAAAAATTCATTTCAGTGAACAAAGGAGTAACAGTTTTCTCATGATTTGCTGGAGTTTTACTATTGAAATATATTTTAGGTTTATTACCTCAATAGATAGCAGTCCACGTTGTAAATAAACAAAAATAATGCTCTTTGATAAAAAAGAATTCCTCAAAAGTGTCAGATTTAAGCCGTATTTAAATATTATTTGTCCAAATTCCTAGGAATTCTAACGTAGAGGTACATACTTTTTCCTCCCCAAAATGGAAATAAGTATCTTCATTATTTTTTATTATGCAAATAGTGTCTGCTTCCTATAAAAACATTCAAACTGGCCAACATAAACAAAAAAGGAGCACGTGTGAGAAGAGCGTGCAGTGACTCTCAGAATCCTCAGGCTGTGAACACGATGGGACCAAGACCTCGGTTCGTGGTCCCTGTTGGCATGTGTCCCTCCTGTGCAGGGGCTCAGGCCCCGAGGACCTGAGTGTGCATCTCTGCCGGGCCGAGTGCTGGGGCAGGGCTGAGGTTAAGAGGGTTATCTCGAATTAAGTTTAACGCTGACTACCTTACTATCCATTGCCTCTCTTTAGGATTATTATTTTGATGTTCTTGGTATTTTTAAATTAAATTAAATTTTTTATTTTAAAAATTTATTTATTTATTTATTTATGGCTGCATTGGGTCTTTGTTGCTGTGCGCAGGCTTTCTCTAGTTGTGGCGGGCAGTGGCTACTCTTCGTTCCTCTGCGTGGACTTCTCACCGCAGTGGCTTCTCTTGTTGCAGAGCATGGGCTCTAGGCACGCAGGCTCAGTAGTTGTGGCACGTGGGCTTCAGTAGTTGTGGCACACAGGCTCAGTAGTTGTGGCACATGGGCTCAGTAGTTGTGGCTCATGGGCTGTAGGTGTGCGGGCTTCAGTAGCTGTGGCACGCGGGCTCAGTAATTGTGGCGTGCGGGCTCTAGAGCGCAGGTTCAGTAGCTGTGGCACACGGGCTCAGTAGTTGTGGCTCGTGGGCTCAGTAGTTGTGGCCCGCGGGCTCTAGCCTTCTGGGCTTCAGTAGCTATGGCACATGGGCTCAGTAGCTGTGGCACATGGGCTCAGTAGTTGTGGCTTGTGGGCTCTAGGCATGTGGGCTTCAGTAGCTGTGGCATGTGGGCTCAGTAGTTGTGGTGCACGGGCTCAGTAGTTGTGGCTCATGGGCTCTAGAGCACAGGCTCAGTAGTTGTGGTGCACAGGCTTAGTTGCTCCACGGCTTGTGGGATCTTCCTGGACCGGGGCTCGCATCCATGTCCCCTGCACTGGCAGGTGGACTCCTAACCACTGTGCCCCCAGGGAAGCCTGGTACTTTTTAGTAATACAGTCTGTCTTGGTTTCAGATGAGTCCTTTGGTCTGCTGCCTGATGTGGTCTTTCAGTGTGGTGTTGAGTGGGCTGCTCTGGAGAGACTCACTGCACAGCCAGACTCTGAGGGTCCTCCCTCCTCCCCTGGCTGTTTCCATGCCTCTCCCTCGTCTCCTCTGTGTCTCCCCTGCATCCCCGGGCCCTCCCTTCCTTCCTTAGGTCAGAAATCCTGGGGATCATCCTGACTCCCCACTCTTTCTCTTCCAGTCTCTCAGAACCAGCCTTCACTCCTGTCTCCCCCCAGGCGACCCCCACCTGTTATTTTGATCTCTTGTACCCCAGGCTCCTAGAAAGTGGTCAGGTTTGGTGAATACTTTTGGAGTGAATGAACTTTGCTTCGATGATCTCTGTATGTTGAATTTTGTCCTCACCTTTAAAAATGTGGATTCTTTTAGTTTTAAGCCTAATAACTTGGTGCAAATTCAGAAGTGAAAGTCTAGTTTTTCACTACTGAATGGGGCTGCAGGCGTCACCAGTGACTGAGGTGGCTCTATTGGGTTCCTCTGTGGCAGGGAGAGATCATGGGGTGGGGTGGGGTGGGTGCACCCACCTGCATCACAGGGCCTCCTGCATCCATGTGCCCCAGGCAGCGGGGCTGTGGGAGACCCGGGGCAGGGGGCAGACCCCCAGTCATCCGAAGCCGGCTTTTTCCTGCAGATGAATGAAACAGTCTGCCCAGCTGGACTGGACTTTGCTTCCCTGAGCATCTCAGTTCAGGGCAGGAGCTCCAAATGCCTGTGTTTGGGCTGGGGCCCCTCTTGGGTTCCCAGACGTTCCTCTGACACGCTTTCCAGGTTTCCTTCTTCTTTATTCCATTTTAAGTTTAGATTCTAGAACTTTCCATTCTTGAGATTGGAGAATATTTTAATTAAAGAATATGTTTTCATATGTGTTACTGTGTGATATCTACAGTAAAGACTGCAGTAGGATGTTAGAAGATATTTTTGATGTGCTAAAGTTTGAGAAGGTTAAAAGTCCATTTTATTTTTGTAGTAAGTAAAGCAAGAATTGCAGAGGGGGAACGGAGAGATGAAGACTCTGAGAGAGGAGATGAGGAGAGAGAAAGAAGATACCGAGAAAGAAAGGTATGCAGGGCGAGGCCTGGGAGGGGCTTCAGCTGCAAAGCTTAGGGCGCTCAGGCAGGGGCGTTAGAGGGCTTCTGGAAAATACTGTAAAACAGAATCTAAGACCTAAGACAGTTCTCAGGCACTAAGTTCTCACAGGCAAGTGTGTTTCTCCGATTCCAAGAGTAAACCTTGGTTATCTTGGAAAATTTACAAAATGCAAATAATAATAAGAGAAAAAATAAAAAACATAATTACTGATAATGTTTAGATATATGTCCTATAGGTTTATGTACATATATTCATATATGTGTATGTGTTTGGATATGTACATAGAAACTTTATTTTCTTAAGTTGGATTTTTACTGTTTTATAACTGTTTAATACATTTTGAATATTTTTTCTAAGCTATCATATCTCTCTATAGTATTTTAATGGCTGCATAATACAGTATTCAGTGATGTTTTCTGGAGACATCTGCTTTTTTTTGGATACTTACGTTGCTTCTAAATTTTTCTTGTATTGTAAAGACATCCATGGTGCAAACATTTTGCTTTTATTCATAATTATTTCCTTATGATTAATTTCTGGAAGTGAACTTGCTAGATCAAAATAAGTGTTACCCCATTTGTTTTACATTAGACTGTAATTGTTCATATCATCAGAGTGTGATTCTCCATGTCCTAAATAGCAACTGGGCATTATCATAATTTTGAACTTTTGCTAATTTGATTCAGAAGCACAGGGCATTTTTAAAAAATACTTATTTTTATTTATTTATTTATTTGGTTGTGCTGGGTCTTAGTTGCAGCAGGTAGGCTCCTTAGCTGTGGCTCACTGGCTCCTTAGCTGTGGCATGTAACTCTTAGTTGCGGCATGCATGTGATATGTATTTCCCCGACCAGGGATCGAACCTGGGCCCCCTGCATTGGGAGCACAGAGTCTTATCCACTGGACCACCAGGGAAGTCCCCAAAGGGCATTTTATAAAAGGGTTTATTGTCCTGTTATTAGTTACTACCTGTGTATGTCTGCCTACTTGTCTAGTGGGGTGTATTGTTAACTTTAAGAGTACTTTAAAGATGAACTCTCTGCTAGTTATATATGTCAGTGTTCTGTTTGTTTTACTGTGCAATCGTTATTTTTGTAAGGAAGTTTAAAGTTCTAAGGTAGTCAGGTCTGTCTTTCCTTATTCCTGTTGTTGTTGTGATGCTTGGAGAGCCCTCTTCCCCACACTGGTGTCATGTCAGGAGACACCTGTGTTTTGTTCTGGGTCCTCATAATTTTTTAACGGTAAATCTTTAATTCCCTTAGAATTCAGTCTGTGACAGGTGTGCAGGAATCTAACTTCACACCTGAGCAGCTTCTCCACGTTTCTCTTTGGGAAGGTTATCCTGGTGGCCATGAGCAGAGCAGGTGGGGGCTGGAGGGGATGGAACCACGGGGAACAGAGGCGGAGGAGGCCCTGAGTGAACGGAGAAGGACGGTTCAGTTTGGGTCCTGTTGAGACGTGCTGGTCATGCTCCCCGAACCGGGCGCTCGTGACCCACTGTACAAGCTTGCAGCTCGCTGCCTTGTGGCCTCGGCACCCGTGGTCACTGGACATCCCTGGGGGCTTGGGGGAATGCAGGGATGGCTGAACCATCTCCCTGCGGGTGGGGGCAGACGTGTGGGCTGTGTGCCACGAATAGAGGCGCAGTGTGCGCCCACGGAAGCCGATGTCCTTCCAGACGAGTCACATGGCTCTCTCAGGAGGGCCTTGCATGTTGGTAGCGCTCAGGACGCGGGGGAGTCGAGGGGAGGGGAGTCGAAGGGAGGGGAGTCGAGGGGAGGGGAGTCGAGGGGAGGGCGGCAGGAAAGGCGAGGGTGTCCACCACGCAGAGGAATTGGGACACGCTCCTCCTTAGGGCGAGGCTGCCGGCTGCAGTGTCTGTTGTCTGTGTGTGTGTGTGTGTGTGTGTGTGTGTGTGTGCGCGCGTGTGTGGTCCGTGCGGTTTCCTTTCCCGTCGCCAGGTGAGTATGGGAGGGTGCCCGCGGCAGGACAGGGGAGCGAGAGCCAGGGGAGCTCTGTGTCTTCCCTTGTGTCTGCTGTAATGTGTATCTAAGACAGCAGGCGTCTGTTTTACACACTCATGTGTTTTTCAATGTCACGTCCAAAGTTGCAGTATGGTGACAGCAAAGACAATCCTCTCAAGTATTGGCTCTATAAAGAAGAAGGTGAAAGACGACACAGGAAGCAGAAAGAGCCAGACAGAGAAAAGAAACATCGAGAAAAAAGCAGCACAAGGGAGAAAAGAGAGAAGTATTCAAAAGAAAAAAGCCACTCGTTCTCTGACAAGGAAGGGGCAGAACGGCGTAAAGAACACCGCCGTAAGGAAGGCTTCCGCGTGGACGAGGCGGAGGAGCAGCAGCACGGGAGGGGCGAGGCCAAGGTACCGCTTCCGGGCGCGTCCAGCTCCCGAGAGAAAGGCACGTCTGAGCGCGGCCAGGCGATGGGCTCGTTGCCTAAAGGTAGTGACCGTGGTGAAAATGTGCGTCAGGTGTGTATTACGTGATCAGTGTGTGGAGATTACTGACCTTCTGGGAGGTGTGAAGTGGAGGCTTTGGATTATATTGTGAATATATACATACTTTTTATAAATTTATTTATTTATTTATTTTTGGTTGCACTGGTTCTTCGTTGCTGCACGCAGGCTTTCTGTAGTTGCGGCGAGCGGGAGCTACTCTTCGTTGCAGTGCATGGGCTTCTCACTGCAGTGGCTTCTCTTTGCTGCGGAGCACGGGCTCTAGGTGCGCAGGCTTCAGTGGTTGTGGCTCGTGGGCTCAGTAGTTGTGGCTTGTGGGCTCTAGAGCGCAGTCTCGGTAGTTGTGGCGCACGGGCTTAGTTGCTCCGCGGCATGTGGGATCTTCCTGGACCAGGGCTCGAACCCGTGTCCCCTGCATTGGCAGGCAGATTCTTAACCACTGCACCACCGGGGAAGTCCCTGTGAATGTACTTTTAACATATATTCAGAAATCTATCATAACATTTTGAAATTTAACATTAAAAAAGAAACTGATATTTTTTAAAGTGGAAATTAAGGGAATAATTTAGCAAAACGTTTCAACCGGAGTTGGTAGTTTAAGTTTGCAAAAAAAACAAAACACAAAAATAGAACTGTTGATGGCAGAGGGTCTGATCTCCCTTCCACATATAATGACTGTAATTGCTTAATATTTTCCTGCAGTCATTTTGGTGTATCTGTTCTTGTGTCTGCATTTTGTGCTGCTCTGTGTTTCCGGACTGAAGTGGGCGTGAGCCCATTCCCCCCATTTGCTGCCTTCCACATGGAAGCTGTCCCCCCGTGAGGGCCGGGAGGTCCCCTGTGAGCCCCGGGCCTCTGCAGCAGAGGGTGGGCGGCTCATCCAAAGCCTGGGACTTGGGATGGGCTAGTGCTTGTCCATGAAAATGTCTTCATGGAGGAACATCTGTGTTAGGAGATCCCGAGAACCCTCTGTGGGTGCCACCTGTCCTCATGACCCCCCAGTTGATCCTGCGCCTGCAGCCCCAGTGCCTCTACCGCACCTTTCTTTGCAGCGGGACCAGAGCCCGCTGTGTCGCCCACAGCCCACTGCCCTCCTTTGGCCCGGGACGTGGGTCGTGCTTCTCAGCAGCTCTAGGACAGCACCGTGTGTCACACGTACACACACACGCGGTCTGAGCCCCAGGGCTGCCTTGGATCAGCCACACGGCGTGTTCATGTTCCTCACCACAGACTTGTCAACAGGCAGAGGGCCGGTGACTGAGCACGAGACCCTCATGGACAGGTGTTTATTCCCCTTGTCTTTTGCATCTCTTTCCATAGATCAAAACCTTTTCAGGGTTTTCTCCCAACATTTTATTAAGAACATTTTCAAACATCCAGCAGAGTTGACAGAATTTCCACCTTCTAGATCCTACCGCTAGCATTTTATTGAACCTGCCTATTTTATATTCCCTTGATCAACTTTAGTTACTAGAAAGGACGTGCTTCATTCCCCACAGAAACACCTCTCTTAGACATGTCATGTGTATACCTTTGGCTTTCATTAAAGGTGGATATACGACGTCGTCCCACAAAGAACATTATTCTGCCTCTTTATAAAACCTATGCCTTCAGCACTGCTCCTACATAAGGGTTAACATAATGTCAGTCCCAGCATGGTTGACAAACTTCCTTTTTAGCCAATTTGTTCATATTTATTGACGGGCCGCAGTGTGCCGGCCACGGTTCTAGGTGCTAAGGGCACAGCTGTGAACAGAACAAAGGTTCTCATTTCCATGGGGCTTGCATTCCATCGCAGAAGCCATGCAGTAGAGAAATAAAGAAATGAGTAGGTGACAGAATAGCGTCAGGAGTGATTGGTGAGCAGCGTATAATTAGCATTTTCTTTGCATTGGCTTCAGGTGCTCAGAACACGCTTTGCAGCTTGGTTACTGTGTTAGGCTGGTGATGGGCGTAATTATCGCTGAGGTGACCGTAAAGCGCAGGGAGCACTGGTACTAATGATGCCAGGATGGCAGGCGGGAACGGACACTGCTCCCGGGGGGGTGTGCTCTCCTGAGCAGGCGCTCACTTTATACGAATTCTGATTCATTCCTTTCATTCCATGTGTCTTTTAATGTGTGCCTGCTGCAGTGTTTGATTAGGGATGGAGAGGGTGTGATTAAGTATAATAAATACAACGAGTGCCTTCTAGAGGTCATTGACCAAGCCTGACTTCTTTAGTGGAAGAACCCAGCGTGACCTGGGGCGCTGCCATCCCCTGAACCTCGAGTGCTGCTCTGCTCCTGGGCTCCTGGGCAGGCGACTCCGCATGTTCTGTGAACCTCTGCTTCTAGCGCAGAAGCCTGCCCACCAGCCCATGCAGCTGGAACCAGGGATTGTGCCGATGGGGTGGCCCTCCCTGCTGTGTCACCTGAGCCCACGTGCAGCCTGGGTCCAGGCCCCACCAGTGCTGGCTCTCCTTTTTCACTTAAATTTATTTCTTACTATTAACCTGATTACTTTTTCTCCTTTTTTATATCTAGATAGCCATTAAATCATATTTTTTTCCTACCTAGCACTCCCGATTGAATTCTTTTTCCATTCCACTCTATTTTATAGACTGATGCCAGACTGTTCTTCCTGTTAAACATGTAATTATACTTCTTTCTAATTGATTTTGGAAAGATTATTTTAATACAGGAAGAAAAAAAAGTAAAAATTACCCATGACCCCAGACTCAGAGATCATCCATTTTGTAATATGTGTGTATTTAGTTGCAGTCCTTTTCCTGTACATAAGTGAGCTTTCTAAAAATGCAAAATTGGAATTACGCTCTTTTTTCTTTTTATTCTGGGAAACACTTTTTTAACACTGGGACGTTTAATAACTGTCTGGTATTCTGTTGTGGTCATAACCTCATTTATTTACAGGTAGCCTAATATCGAACATTAAGGTCAGTAATTTTTTTGATATTATAAATTATTCTGTGATGACAGATCGAAACTCTTAATACATATCTGATTGTTTTCTAGGAATAATTTCCTAAAAGTAAAATTTATTGGTCACAGAAAGTGTTTGAATAGTTTTAACGTTTTTAAGGCGTTTGCTCCTTGCCCTGCTTGCTGGCCCTTCTTCTGCTCCGCTCTGCTTTTCATGGATCACCCCAGTCTGGAGCCCCACCGCCCTGGGGAGGTGTGGGGCCGCCTCCCCGCACCCTCCTGTCACAGGGTGGCCTCAGCCCCTCCCTCCAAGCATGTTTCTGGCCAGGGCTTATTCAGCAGATGGCTCTCTTTTCAAACGACCTACCTTCCTACGTTGATCTTACTTTTGTTTTTAAAAATTCACTTAATTCAAGAGAAGGTCATTAAAATTTTTTTCTATAGGTGCATGGATTTGTGAAATAGCCACGTTCCATATGTTTTTGCAAGTTTAGAGTTTGAAAGCGTGTTTTTTCTGAAATTTACTTGAAATTGATAAGTATACGTTTCTTTTACTTGGGTAACATTACTCAGGTAACAAATAACTGCCTTTTGGTGTACCTCATTCATCTCCCTTATGTCAAGTCCCTTATTGACTGAAGAGAGGTTTTGTAAAAACGGTTATGTTCAGAGATGCCTGTAACATCGATATTCTTGATAAATTTTGAGCCTGTGACTTCTTTTACAGAGCTCACTAATTGTGGTTCATTCGTTATGATATACTAATTAATGGTTGTGGAATTTTTTTTGATAGAATGGTGACCGCAGAAATCGCGGCGCAAGTTCGAAGAGCGATGGGACCGGAGGCCGGTAAGGAAGGCTGGTCCTCTGCTTGATTATTCTGTTCACAGCACAGTTCTCACACAGTGCTTCAAAACGAACTTTTCTTGTTGGGCCTGATCAGGGCCAGTAAGTGAGAATAAATTATAGGTACACCTCATTTACTCTCAGTGCAAGCCCTCTAAATTGTATTTTGGGTGTACTCGTGGAGCTTGGAAGCTTGTTATATCAATGAATCATTAGTCCTGTTCTGCCTTTTACATACTTGCTCATGCAGCATTAGACCATCCGCCCTCACCTGGGGGACCGACTCGCTTGGGAGTCTCCGCTTTGCGAGGGGAGAGCCTCTGCAGGTGGGCTGTTGGGCACCTTTTACCGGCCTGTGGTTCACGTCCCCTAAACGCTGAGCGCAGACATGCCTGCAGACCCCCACTGCCCAGTGTTTGCAAGTCAGACAAAGGCAAGGGTGTTGGCCTGGCCACTGCACATCTGCATCTTCCCTGGGATGTTGGGTGGCCCTTTGGAGCCTCATCTTTTCTGGTGAAGCTCAGATGATACCTATTTTGTGCGGTTTAGGAAGATTACAGGTTAGAGTTTGTGTGTAAACCCTCATTTTGTATATGCGCTCTGGGTTATAATTTGTTCTTTGTGACAACTATATTTGGTAATTCTTTTTCGCAGATCAGGGAGACTCAGGCTAAACGCCTTGCCCAAATTCTTACAAGTTGAGCAAAGTTAGTACTTAAACCTGGGGGTGCAGATCCCTGGATTTTATATTGCAGATCTGCTGGAATGCACAGTGAAGCTTTTGCCTAGTTCTGTATGTTTTTAAACACATGCTGTATTGAATTGGTATGAATGTAAGTTACAAAAATTGAGAATCAACTTGCAATTTTGAAAGCCTTTATTTTAGGTCCCGGGTAAACATATAAAATATGATTAAAGAGTAGAACATATTTCAAGATAAATCTTTCTTTTGGAAATACAAATATTATACTAAACACAAAATAACATTTGAGAGCTTCTCTAATAAAATTACAGGAATATTCTAGAACACTTATAAGGATATAGATTTATACACAAACACAAGTTTGTTAAAACACATAGTTTCTTCTCTCTCTACTGAAGATATTTCCTATCTTGTACTACTGCTGAAATAGTAAAAATAGTTTAAAAAAGGATTTAGTATTCATAGTTCTAATATAGCATGCTTTGCAAATATGCCAAACTACTGCCATTCTTAATCATATCAATTGCTGAGCCTTCACTGGGATGTCAGTGTTTAAATTTTCAAGTCTTCGTTTAAAATTAATTTTGATTTTGATCATATTTGCTTCCTAGGCATGCAGAGAATTTAGAGAGGAATAATGGGAACCATAAAGACTCCAGAAGGAAGGTAAGACACTTCACACAGATTCTGTTATGCAGTGGGTGTGGTCCTGCGACTCAGACCCCGAGGGCGGGCCATGTTTGCAGATGGCTTATTTGAGTGGCGATTCCAGGAGGCACATAAGAGATACATTTTAGATTAAAAGACTCAAATGGATTAAAAGTAAAAAGATGGACAAGGTAAGCCATCAAACAGCAGCTGGAACAGAGCTTGAGTGGCTGGACTAGAGGGGGAGGAACGTATGGTAGTAATAAAATAATTAGCTTGCAGGAAGATGTGACAATTATAAATGAACATGCACCTCACAAAAGAGACACAAAATACGAGAAGCAAAAACTGACAGAATTAAAGGGAGAAATAGAAAATTCAACAGTGATTGAGACTTTAGCACCCACTTTCACTAATAGAATGACAGCATTTCATGCTAACAGATTAGACAATTTGGATGAAAGGGAAATTCCTGGAAAATATAAATTGGTGAAATTGCCTCAAGAAGAAACAAAGTCTGAGTAGATCTGTGGTTAGCAACAAAATTGTGTTAGTGTAGAAAATCTCTCCACAAAGCGACCCAGGCTCAGATGACCTCACTGGCTAATCCTGTCAAACATTTGTTATTATCACTGACGCCCTCACGGCCCCGCTCCTTACGTAGTTGTTTCACGTTCTGGACTAGGTGTGCGAGCACGTGTGTGTGCGCGCATGTGTATATACTCGAGAAGCACGTGTCGGTGATATGGTGTCACTCAGGACACCACAACTCCCAGTCTTCATCTTTTATACCATTTTCATAATTATCATCAGAAGAGTCTTCGTAATGATTATTTAGTATCTCTAGAATTGTATACTATGGTGTTAAAATTATTATCAAACCACTTCCTTGGCTTTTGTTTTATTACAGATAATGTGGCAAGCAGATTTTGGCTTTTGTTCCTTGTGAAGAATAGTCGTTTTCTTTCTCTGATAGTTGTCTGAAACCCTGGCCTGTGAGATACCTGTCCTTAGCATCTTGTGCCATGTCTTTACAGGTCTTTATCCCATATACATACCCAAAAGCACAGTAATCTTTCATAAATCAGGTCATGCAGCATGTGTTGTTTGATGTGAGGATGTTTTATTCATTCATTTCGGGGCAGTGGTTGGATCCCTTACTGTCTAGCTGTAGCCACACCTTAGAAAAAAAAGTTAGCCTTACAAATAATTCTCCCCACATAATCTTTTTTTCTATATTATCTTTCACAGTCCTATTTTGATATATATATTTGGGGGATTTGAATGCCTTTTTTTCTGTTTTATATACACATACACCCCATGCAGCATATACTGTTTTTCCTAATTTGTTGTGGAAACCCCTCCAGTTCTAATGATACAGATCTCCCTCCTACTTTTCGAGGGTAAATTAATTTCTTTCTTTTTTTTTTTAGAGAAGGGCTTTTATTTATTTTATTTTATGATTTATTTTTGGCTGCGCTGGGTCTTCATTGCTGCACGTGAGCTTCTCTAGCCGTGGTGAGCGGGGGCTACTCTTTGTTGTGGTGTGCAGGCTTCTCATTGCGGTGGCTACTCTTGTTGTGGAGCACGGGCTCTAGGCCTGCGGGCTTCAGTAGTTGTGGCTCTCAGGCTCTGGAGAACAGGCTCAGTAGTTGTGGCACATGGGCTTAGCTGTTCTGTGGCACGTGGGATCTTCCAGGACCGGGGCACGAACCTGCGTCCCCTGCATCGGCAGGCAGACTCTCAACCACTGCGCCACCAGGGAAGCCTGGCAGGCAGATTCTTAACCACTGTGCCACCAGGGAAGCCCTGAATTTCTTGAACTGGAATCATTGGATGAAAATATATAGTTTTTAATGTTTTCCTTCTGTCTCCCAATTTTTTTGGTAAGTGTTAGCATTGTTACAATGTGAGCCACATTTGTAATTTTAAATTTTTGATAGTCACCTTAAAAAAGAAACATAAAATTAATTTGAATAATGTATATAATCCAACATTTCTGAAATATTATTCTTTCAACATGTAACTGATATAAAAAATTATGAATGAGACATTTTACATGCTTTTTTTTTTTTTTTGCCAAAGGAGCAAAATATGTGATGTCTTTTCCCTCTAAGTGAGCCCAGAAGTGATTTTGAAGATGTTTGCCAGCTCATTCTGGCTTATGATTGGGTCATATATTTTTTGGCATCAACACTCTTCAGCGTTTATGGAGAGCCCACAATATGCCAGAATGATTTTCTGGACACAGGGAAAACTGCTCATTTTCTTCATGGTGATACGCCGTGCACTCCCCACTCTTTTGCACCAAATGGTTTTGGGCAGTGACGTCTGAGAGCTGTGCCTTCCTGGGGCCAGTGACCACAGCGGGATGGCCAGCTTCTCCCGTTTTACCTGCCACCTCACTGGCACAAGGAAGAAGGTTCACAGTTCTCACCGTTTCTTGGAAGAGAAAACCGAGGCCCAGAGAGGCCGAGTTCCTGTGTGAAGTCGCACGGCCAGTGCACCTCTGAGCCGGGACCTGCATCCCCATGGGATGGGGATGGTCCCTGTGGCTGCCCTGGGACCCTCCCTCCGTCCCTCCACGCTGACCAGCTATGCTCTGTCCCCCAGCACGGCCACGAAGAGGGCCCCTCGGCGTGGAAGCTGGCCCGGAGGCGAGGGAGCCAAGAGGCCTTGGTAAGGAGAGGACGTGTCTGTGCTTCCGTCCCAACGTGCGCTGTTGCTCGTGTCCCGGCTCTTGCGGTGTGTTTTCTGGGGGTGATCCCTCCTCCTTTTCGGCAGCAGGACGTTAGGACAGAGGGGGAGGTGCGTGTTTGCCCCGCGCCGCCCTCTGGTGTGTGGCTTCCTGAGGAGCACGGGCTGGCGGAGTCCTCAGCCTTCTCGCTGTTGATCTGTGTTGAAAGCAGGTCTGGGGAGCGTGGAAGAAACTGAACAGAGACACAATTCAGGCCGTCGTCAGTGAGACATATTCCACGTAGCAGATAACTTTCAGAAATAAAAGCCAAACCAGAGGCAAAGGAAACGGCCCTCTCCTCCTGTAAGAGGCCATCGGTGACACCAAGGCACTCTCTCCAAAACTGGGGGTGGAGCAGAAGGCGGCCTGCTCAGGGCCCCCGTGGGAGGTGGAGGCACACTCTCTCGGCACCGTCCTCCTGTCTGCCCCTGACAGGCGCCCTGGGCACCGTGAGGCCGTGGCTGTTTGCCGAGCGATGAGTTGTCGGCGCGTGGTGAGCTTGCGATGCTGTGAGTTCTGCCTAAAACTCCCGCATGATGTTTGTCTCAGTTTCTCTTCTCAGTCAGCAGGGTCCTGTTTCTTGGTATCACGCACGTGGCGTGTCGCTCGCGCAACACGCAGCGACTCTGTATGACGATGTGCCCCAAGCACCTTGTCGGTCCTCCGGGCCCGCAGGGCCACGTCCTCACCCCCGGGGTCACAACCCAGTGTCCACCTTGAGGCCCAGCTGGCTCCTCTGCGGCTCCGATCGCCGACTTCCTGGCCTCGGTCAGCACACAGCAGGGCACTAGGTTCTGGAGAGAAGACGAAGCCCTCGCCGCCTCCCTCCTGAGCCCCGAGCTTGTTGGACCCCTCCTGGGTGGTCCACGCCCCCCAGGCTCACCCTCTGCTCTCCACCCCAGCATCTGTCTTGCTTGAAACCCGAAAGCCTGCAAGCCGCCTCCTTGCCCCTGGGCAGATCAGCAGTGCCCGCCTCTTCACCAGCCCTGCGGGCGGGTCTCACCTCCCCCACGTCTGTCCTGCCTGCCGGCGCCAGGCATGTTTTGTTTCTTCCTCTTGGATGGAGACGAAGCCCCTTCGGTGATTGAATTTGTGGTGCTTGGGGTGTCTGGCGCGGGTGCCGGGGAGCTGTGTGGGTATGAAGCAGGTGTGGCGTGGTCAGATTTCCTGCTCAGAAGCTTGTCTCTGAACTCCGAGGGCACGAGAGGGGACATGGCAGGGACAGTAGGGGCTAGGCTGGGGGGTGGCAGGGTTGGGGCGGAGGGCCGGCTGGCGGGTGGGGAGAGTGGGGTCCCGGCAGGCTCCTGGTGTGTAGGCTTGTGCACGGTGGAGGTACCGTGTCACCAGTAAATCGGGCGAGGGGGAGCAGAGGTGGACAAGAGAAGGAACAGCCTTGGGGGCAAGTGTGAGTTTCCTGAACCTGTATATCATTTCTGCCACCTCCTGGCCTGGGGACCTGGGACGTCTTCCCGGCACCCTCTTCCTCATCCCTCAGACCCAGAGGGGTTGGCCTGAGCGTGACACGTGCGGCTCCCCAGACCTGCAGAGCACGACTGAGCACACGTCCACTGCAGGACTTACTCAGACTTCAGGGGAGAGACGGAGGCTGGCGGTGGTCAGTGATGGCCGGGCCAGGGGCAGAACAGCCCATCTGCTTGCTGTGGGGCAGGGCCGTGGGCTCGTCCTGATCACTGCAGCTGTGGTGGGTCACACAGGACCTGGCTGGCGTGTGCTTGAGCGCGTGTGTGTATGTGTCTGTTCTTAACTGCAGATACCGGGCTGTGATCATGGGTGAGAGGCACAGTGCGGAAGGCAGTGCTGAGTGCCGGTCTGTGGGTTATTTGTCTAATACCTTCTCTCTTTTTCTCTTTTTCAAATTTTGTTCCATTGGTTTTTTTTTTTGGCTGCGTTGGGCTTTCTCTAGTTGTGGCAAGCGGAGGCTACTCTTCATTGTGGTGCACGGGCTTCTCATTGTGTTGGCTTCTCTTCTTGTGGAGCACGGGCTCTAGGTGCACGGGCTGCAGTAGTTGTGGCACACGGGCTTCAGTGGTTGTGGCTCGCGTGCTCTAGAGCGCAGGCTCAGTAGCTGTGGCGCATGGGCTTAGCTGCTCCGTGGCATGTGGGATCTTCCCGGACCGGGGCTCGAACCTGTGTCCCCTGCATCGGCAGGAGGATTCTAAACCACTGCGCCACCAGGGAAGTACCACACCTTTTGTCTTTAGCCATCAGAATTATAGAGGTTTCCCAAAAAGAATATGATGATTGTTCACTGTTTTCTCTTTCTGGCTATACTTATAAGTTAGAGTATTTCTTTAAGAGTTGTAATTAGGTTATGTTAGTTTTATAAATATTTGCATTTTAAAATTAGCAACATCAAGTGAATCTGAGAAAACATGTATTTTCCCAACCTATTTGCAAGCGTCAACTTATGATTGAATATTTTAATTATAT
This sequence comes from Kogia breviceps, assembly GCF_026419965.1. Lineage (NCBI taxonomy): Eukaryota > Metazoa > Chordata > Mammalia > Artiodactyla > Physeteridae > Kogia > Kogia breviceps. Next base: position 463,381 of record NC_081318.1, on the reverse strand, counting down.
GTTTGATTTCTACCTCTAGGAAATTGAAAAGGAAGACATTGATTTAGAAAATGCTGGAGCTGATGAATATGCAGCCAGTTTTGAAGATGATTTTGAAGTAGGTGTAAAAATTTAAAATTTTCTCAGCTTAAATATAATTTGTTCTAAAATCAGTAACTTAATAGTTTTTTTCTCTTTTTATTGCTCTCAATACTCCATAGCTGTTTGATTTGGGTCTGGCACCTATAAAAAGTTTGCTATATGTCTACCATATGTCTATATGCTGACCCATATGACGTAATTAAGTAGTTTTTCTATTTAAGCTATTGTTAGTGCACTGCAATCAAACGCAATCAAATGTGTACGTATATGTGCACGTGTGTATGCATATATGTGTGTACGTCTACACGGAGTATACATGTAGCACACGTGTTTACCTGCACATACACTTCCATTCTCAGCACAAAGGCGTTTGCACATCATGGTTCATTCAGAGCTCTCAGTGTACGTAGTTCTGTAGAGTTTATACAGATGCAGAAAAACAAACACAGCAGTTCATACAGATCTGTGATTCAAGGATGTTGAGATCTGTGAGCTGTAGAAGTCACCCTGAGCTACAATGAGTGCGTTTTGTCCTGTGTGCGTGTCTGCTCCTGTTTGCAGGACCACGAGGGTGACTTTGAGGTCTGTGACGGTGACAATGACGATGTTGCGTGTGAGCCTGAATCAGGAGAGACAGCGGGAGAGCTTCCTCTGGCCCGAAGGAGGGAGGTACAGGAAGTTCAGAAGGCCATCCACGCAGAAAACGAGCGGGTCGGCGAGCTGTTCTCGAAGCTGTTTGAGAAGCGAGGCCGGACAGAGCGTGGCATGGGGCCGGGGCCGGGTACGTATACGTGAGCGCAGGCCGGTCCCGCGTCGCCCCCAGCCCTTCCGCCCCGTGACGGCGCCCGGCAGGTGCTCGGGGCCCTGGGGACGCCTGTGGAGGCTCATGTTAGGAAGCGGCGCTGCGGGGGCTTCCTGCTCAGCGCGGGGGGCCTGGGCACAGCCCCGCCCCTTCCCTGCGCCGCGTCGTCCATCAGCTGCACAGGCTGCTGTTTTTCTGACAGGGGAACGTGAGGGTCGGCAGGAGGCCCGGGCGTGTCGGGGGGGCAGCGTGGCGCGCAGGGTCTGTTTCCCGGGGAGCTGTCCTCTCCCAGTGATTTTCTTCAGGAGATGGGAAATGTATTTTGCTCAAAAGTTCTTGGCATCTGGGTATGATAGGGTTACTTGTCAGGGCAGGAGAGTTCTTGTCATAAACGCTCCTGACTGTCCAGAGTGCCAGGTGTTCTGAGGGACGAGAAACAGGAGGCGCTCGGTCAGCAGCCTGCTCGCGGCCTCCAGGCGGGTGCCCTGGCAGGGACCCGGCTGTGCCTGGTGGGTCTGATAAAGCTGCAAGACGGCAGGAGAGGGCACGCTCTTTGCAGGAGTTCAGACCTGTTTCCAAGAGGAATGAGAAGACAGAGTGTAAGATACAACTGAAATGTGTAGACAAAGACGGAGTCAGTCTGCACGGAAGCACAGAAATCCTTGGGGGATAGAGGCAACGGAGGCTGTCTGCGTGGGAGGGTGAGGGCCCGAGCTGTCTGTCCTGGTGGGAGCTTTCGGCAGTTGCTGGTGGGTCACCAGGCCAACGACCTCTGCACCCTGTGACCTGACGATCCCCTGCCCGCGTCTGCCTGTTTTCTCTCTGCCACAGTGAGTGGCTGATCCAGCATTAACTTGCATCTGTCTCTGTTCTTCAGTTGTTTTGTGCATTCACATCTCAACTCCCTTTCCAGAGGACACACTTTTTGGAGGGGGAGGGGGAGAGTGGGGCGGGAGTGGAGGACTGCCTTGTATATGTATTCTTAAATATTTCTAAACGTGGTGTGATTGGCACATGTGTAGGAAGTTTTGCTTTGTTGCTGAAAGTTTTAGATGGCGGTAGCTGGAGTGGTTCGCAAATGCTCGTAGAAGATGTTTAGCACTGGTTATGTGTAAAGACCTTACTGAACCTAATTGGTTTGCATGCTTCTAGTTGGTTTACTCTTGATTTCTTTTGCTTGAAGGAACGTTTCAGTGTCACGAAAATGCTTTTTGTGTGTGTGCAGCTGCAGACGTTTCCCCCTCTGAAACCGTTGCTTGTGGGATTTTCCTGGACTTTGCGACAGCCTCACGCCGCCAGAAGAGTCGGACTCAGGCCCTTAAGCAAAAGTAGGTGTGTTGGGAACTTTGCAGAAGGAATTAGGGAGTTTTAATACACTTTTCTTCAGCGTACCCTTAAAAATTAGCTCTTGTTTTGTTTTCCCTGCTGGCGTTCAGGCACGTGATTTCATTTGTGCTCCGTTTCCCTGTGTCCAGGTGTTGTGTCCTGGTGCGGGCGTGCTGTGCTGTTGACAAGCTCAGCCCTGGCATTGGTGTTAGTTCTGGGGGCCCTGGGAGCCCCCACGTCACGGCTGTGGCAGGGTCACAGGAACCCGTGAGCGAAGAGCCGGCCTGGCCCAGCCTGCACCTGTGGTTGGCGTCACTCAGAGCCAGTGCCCCGTTTCTCTCGTGAGGCAGCTGAGTCCCACACTGGCCCTGCCATCGGGTGCCCGGGCGCTGTGCCTCCTGTGTTGGTGTCCTCCGTGGGTGCCGCAGGCCAGTTATGTAGACGACGAAACACAGGCTCCAGGTTGACCTCTGGTGGAGGTGAATGTGAGCTCTGAACAGCCAGGGCCACCAGGCGTCAGACTCCAAGCTTGCATGACTGTGAACTCGGAAATTTGCAAAATTCCTAGATTCATGAAAGTGGAGAACAGAATCTCAGCCCGTGGTCTGCTGTACTAAACGCAGTACAATCTGGGAGTAGGTGCAAGAGTCCACGCAGATCTGCGACGGATGCCGTAGATGTAGAGAGAGTGGGATCAGCCAGGGAGACGCGCTGGCGGGAGCGGGCTTTCCCTCCCCGGTCTCACGACCGCCCACCTCTGCAGCAGCACGGCTATTCCAGCGTCTTATCCGATGCAGGCGGGGTCAGGGTGGACAGGAGCTCACCCGGCTGGACGTGTCCCTCGGGAGGGGCCAGGGCTCAGTCTCTCAGAGCGGGCTGGGCGGCGGGCAGCTGGGACGGGGACCTGAGGGCACGACAGCACGGTCGGGGTTCAGCCCCGCGGCCTCACTGTCCACGCGGGAGCCCCCACCTTAGCGACTGTTAATATCTCAGGCTCCCACCGGGACAGGACGTCGCGAGCGCCTTGGCCGGAGCCGCCAGCTCCTCGTGAGGCTCCCCCTCCCCTGGCCCACGCTTCCCTGTGCACGCGGTTGACGTCACGTCATCTTGTTTCCAGGACACGCAGTACAAAGCTGCTCCGGCTTATCGACCTGGACTTCTCCTTCACCTTCTCCCTCCTGGACCTCCCACCAGTGAACGAGTACGACACGTACATCAGAAACTTCGGGAAGAAAAACGCCAAGCAGGCGAGTACACGGTTATCCACCGAGTGTGGGTACAGCGCGTCGGCAGGAATCTGTGTGGCGCTGTGTCCTGTTCCGGACGTTCGGCCTGGGGGGGGTGGTGAGGGACGCAGACGTCACGTGCTCGTCACCTGGAGGCTCCGGGGCCCGGATGTGGGTCGCTCCCAAGCCCCGAGGACAACCCCGAGTAGGGGGGGTTTACTGAAGGTCACCAGGACGTCACCTCGGATCACTTGCTTGGCTTCCTGTGGGGCTGTAGCATCCTGCACTGCCTCCGAGCCCTGCACGTATGTTCCTACACGTAGGGACTCCAAGATCAGCGACCGAGTGCCTCCCAAATCCCAAGACACTGGGCTCACCTCAGCACCCCTCCTGCCTGTTCCATTCTCCTCACCCTCCTCTCAAGGTCGCCCTGTGCCAGGCCCCCCTCACCTGCCTGTGGCTCCTTCCTGCCAGGTCCCTTTGTCATCTACCTGTTTTTCTCCATTACCTGGCTTAGGCCACCCAGCCTCTCCCGCCATCCACCTGCCGGTTGCTCTTTGTCCTTCTCCCGCCCTCTAGGCAACTAGGTGACCCCTCCCTGGTGACTGACACTGCGTGTCCTCTGGCTCCAGGGTTGCTACAGTACGTCCCACACAGCCCTGTCTTTCCCTGTAGTGCTTCCAGTTGTTGACTGTGTGACAGTCCACCTCCCAAGGTAGTGAAGTCTTGGCGTCAGGGATCTCCTGGGACATTTTTCCTCTGTCCCCACAGTGCACCTAGCAACATGCTCTTGGATATAGCAGTTAGTAATCTTGCACTGGGGAGAAGGTCACAGGAGGGAGTTTAAGAAGCTGACTGATTAACCCTGGCTTTGCAGCTGACTCACTCTGACCTTGAGCAGACTATCTTAACTCCTTTGCTTGTTTTCCTCATCTTAAAGCTATTAGTGTCAAAACTGTCTTTACTGAAGCATGTACATTTTTGAAATAAATAAATGTGTGTCTGGTTTTGCAAAGCTGCTATGTTCTAAGAGAATAGGGTGTTGGTGGACTAGGTCCATCGTATTTTCAAACCACAGCTGAATTGTTTGTTGTGACTTTTTGAAAACACTTTTGAAATTTAGGCCCATATTTATAAAACATTTAAGACACAACCAGTCTTTGCATGATTGTTATTTATGCCGTGATGCTTACTTTTGACAAACTAGAAGACTGTCATCATTAACTTAAAAATTGTTAGCTGTTTTCAGTAATGAGAAATGGCTCTGAGGTTGAGATCCAAAGCGAATTCAGCCCAGCTTTGTTTTTCAGGCCTATGTTCAGTATAATGAAGATAACGTGGACAGGGACGTCCAGACTGAAGAGGTTGAGACTCAGGAAGTGTGGACCCAGCACCCGGGGGAAGGCGCGGCTGTGTCTGGGGGTAACCAGCCTCTGCTCTCGACCCTGGGGGTTGTGTTTACTCCCTTTCTTGTTCTTTCCTCTGTCTCGAGGGTGGTTGTCACCACGTGACTGTGCAAACACCAGAGCTCTTCCAAACACCACCCTTAGCACCTGTGCAGAGCTGGAGGCCTGGGCTGGGCCCTGATCAGGGTTCACAACACTTGTTCCTAAACAGAAAGGAAAGAGCCCACACGCCAAACCGGCACTTTGCAGATGGGCTTCTAGAACACTCTCTGCTCTTAATTCGGGGTAGTCTGTGCTCATTCTTAGAGAAGTTTCTTCTTTAAGTACATTTTCCAGGTATGTCCCATCAAGACAGATGGAAGCCCCTGGAATATGCAGTTCTGCTTGCCCTGGGTTCTCCTTGGTTATTTACGTGCTAAATATTGCTTTACTGGTGGATTGTTCACTCTGAGGAATCACCTCTGTTACTCCCTTTCCTCGGGGAAGAACCTCATCCTAAGAAAATAACACACCTAAATGTAACACGTACATGATAAACTGATGCTTTAAGTAGGATTCTGTTTACAGACTCCTGAGAAATCAGGAGGGGATCTAGAGGATGAGATGGGAGCCCCCGGCTTCCCCTCCAGGGCTCCTGGTTCGCTCGTACGCCTTTTGACGTGTGCGACCGTGACCGTGAGAGTCACGCTGGCTGGTTTCACGTGTGCTGTTTTTCAGGGAGTGAGCAGAGCGGCCCCCTTGCTGCTGCCGCCGTCGTCCCGAAGGTCAACACGCCCCGCCTGTGCAACTTCCTCCGGGCCGCCTGCCAGGTGCGCTCTGCCCTGGGCAGGGACCCCAGCAGCTTCTGTGGCTGCAGGCCCTGTCTGTGTGTTTGGATTCTGTACTGTCATGTTGGTTGCTTGCATTTTAAAATGAACATAGACTAAAAGACAGACATACAAAGTCGGCGAGGTGAGCACACATCTAGGGTATTTGACACTAGTAAACTCGTGACTTTAAAAACTGCTTATGGAAATCTTCGAAGTCCATACAAAGGTCGAGGGGCGGCAGGTGGCCGCCGCGTGCTTCAGAGGTCCCAGCTTGCAGCCCTTCACCTCTTGAGCCCCACCACCCGCCCCTCAGTTATGTCAAAGCAAACCGCGGTCACCGCCCTGGTCCCGCCACGGGTATTTCCATGTGAGTCCCTGGAGGAAGAGGATCAGTAATGTTTCTCAGCACCAGCAGGCGTAAGGTCGGCGTTTGTGTTTCTTCAGTGGTCTTGTGTTGTTTCCACGTCAGCTCAGAATTCAAGTCCAGAGCACCGATAAGTATAATACACGTGAACCTGACATGTAGATTCAGAACGAGCCTGTCCTCAGCCCCGTGCTGGACGCCTGGTGGTGGTCTCCGAGCTGCGTCACGGAGAGTCTGTGCTTTACGAGATGCGACCGTGCTTTCACACACTTGCACGTGAAGTCAGCCGCCCTCAGTGAGAGTTCACACGCTCGGGTGCCGGGTGACGTGGGGGAAAGGTGGGCTGGAGGAGGAAGGGTGGGCGGCCGGGGGTCGGAGAGCTTCATCTCACTGCTGGGCCTCCCACCCCGTCCCTCCTGTTCTCGGCGGGCGCCTCTCCTGAGCCCACCTCGCCTTTCTCGTCCCCGTTGTCGTCCTGAGCGTGACCCACGACCCATGAGGGTAGTGACGGCGATTTGCAGTCACACTGGGTCCTCACCGCAGTCCGGTGAGCGGCACGTGGTGCTGTAGGTGGCACTTCCATGCCCCTGTTTCTTCTAGAAAAGCTGGAGGGTCCCTTTGCCCACTCCTGTTATTTTAGCAAAAGGTTTACTATGAAAAATGACATCCAGTGTTAAATAATGGCTCTGGAGTTTACATGAATGGAACTTTACCTGGTAGTTTCTATTATTGTGTGGAAAGGACAAAATAATTTCATTCTGTCCGTTTATATGACGTCTTGGACTTAGGCAGTTATTTTCAGAAACAGGTAAGATTAGGTCGTGCTTTGTTTTATCTTGTAAAATGAGTCCACTTGAGAGTGTTCAAGAAGGACTGCTCGTGTGTCTTTGAAAGGTGATTGCGGTTTTGCTTGAAGAGGATCGGGTGGCGTTGGAGCCCATCTGGACACCCCGGGCGCAGGACCGCACCCTGCGTTTCAGCGACAGCTCCGCGCAGCTGGACACCAGCTTGCCGTTCCTTCAAAGTAAGCGGCCCTCAGTGTGAACGTGGGCGTTGAGATGGTGGCCCTTGTACTGTCACACCCTGTGTTAAGGGGGACTGTCGAACAGAGAGCGGAGGTTCAGCTCCTGCAGACTCGCGTGCGCGTTACAGGCGTGACGGGCGCTCGTGGGCAGCGGGCCAGTGGGAGCAGCGGGGGGGCGTCCAGGTGGGAGTCATGTGGCTAACTCAGCCCAACACGACTGACATCTAAGCTGACCCATGGTTACAGAGCGTAAAATCTACCGAAGTGAAGCCCGTGTCATCACACGTGGAGTGTAACTGCATGTGGTCATAAACGAATCAAACTGCGTGTGCATGACCAAGTGTAAATCGCTTAAGCGAGTCGCCTCCTTGCTTTTAAAACAAGCGGCTGGTGAGGGCTTGGGTGGCAACCATGGTCCTGGTCTGCGTGGAGAAGGGCGAGGAGTGCAGGGGCCCCGCAGTCATCTCTGCTGGGTGCTTCTGGGCCTGCGTGACCCGGTGCATTGATGCCGCTTGTTCTAGAAGTTCCTCTGTCCTGCCTGCTGTAGAGATCTAGATTCGTATCCGTACCTCTGCACTGACCATTAGCACAAATGGCATTGTTAATCTTAAAAACTCATGTTGTTTGAGGGTATTTTTGTTTTTAAAAGGTAAGAGTCATCCTATTAGAAAAACAATAAATCATTGCATCTATAGCATTCAAAATACAGCTGTCCACACCACCACCTCCCCCTGCAGCCCAAGAGAGAGGAATTAAAGCAGTCCTTTCCTCCAGGAGCTGTTGAGTGATGGTGGCTTCACAGAGCCGGGGCTGGGGGCCGGGTTGTGCTTGTTCCAGAACCCTCAGTTAGAGACAGAAGATGCACAGGTGCCGTCCGGGACTTGCCCCTTAGTTCCGAGTGTGGGCAGATTGGAGGTTTTTCTTGTGTTTTGTTTTAGTAAAGTGAGTTTTGAGTTAACGGGAGAGGAGCTTGGGATGGCAGGTGTCCTTGACCTGGGCCTGGTCCTGGATCTGAGCTCCGAGGGAGTGACACGGGACCCTCACAGAGTCCGCTCGATGCCACCGTCGCCAGGAAATGTGCAGTGCTGGTGGCCCACTCATTCTTCTCTGGGTTCCACAGATACGCAGGAGTGTCTACAGTGTCCCAGGCCTTGGAGCCACAGTGGGCAGACAGACAGAAATCCTGCCTCTGTAAGTGGACCGAACGAGGGGAACAGACAGTGTGTCTGAGGGACAGATGTCAGGAGGAAGATGGGTGTCAGGCAGGGTCCCGTTGCCGGAGGAGGAGGCACTGATGGGGCAGCTGTGACGCCCCACCCAGGTCACCTCCGCTCCCACAGGCCCGTGGGAGTAGCTGATGGACAGCGGAGTCCCAGGCCGCTTTGTGCCGCGAACGGAGGAGGGTGGCTTCTAGCAAATGAGGCCAACTTGGATGTTTTCAGGTCGAGCTTGGCCATTTGTCCAAACCCCGATTTCAGGTGCGGGCATCTTCGAAAGACCATGTTTATTTCTTCATTAAGCTGAAATGTATCTGAATAATCTTAAGTATGTTAGTTTAACGTGGATTCTGGCAGATCACTAAATGCAGAAATATTTTTCTTGTCTTATCCTCAGACCGGAGAGTATCCTACCTGCATGCCTCTCCGGTTCAGAGGCGGATGGTGGTGTCTGTGCACGGGCGACCTGGGAAAGCCTTCGCGCCCCTGCTGGATGGCAGATACGTGCTCTGCGTGTGGGACATCTGGCAGCCGTCGGGGCCCCAGAAGGTCCTGATATGCGAGTCGAAGGTACAGCCCGGGAGAGCCGTGCGTGTTACTCGCGGAGGGCAGGCACCAGGAGGGCTTCCACGGCCTCTGCTTTCTGTCCCTGCCGCCCCAGCTGTGTGCAGGGTGACGAGGTGCAGAAACTCCTAGTGGGAAGGACCAGCTCGACGGAGGGGCCGGGTTACCGCAGCCTCTCAGTCCCTGGCGTTCAGCACCGTCGTGGCTGTGACTCAATGGAAACACTGGCTCTGGCACCCCTGGGATCCCAGGAGCATGCTTCCCGGCTCACTCCAGTTGCTCCAGATATTGTAGAGGTTTCTTAACGTGCCTGAGATTTTCCAAGTCCTTGGCCTCGTGCGTTTCCTGCCCCTGGTTAGCGGGGCTGTGGGGTGATGACCACGCGGGTACAGTGGGAGAGCTGCCCTTTTACACGTGTGTTTCTCGTCATGTGCTCCTTGACCTCAAGCTGTCGATCTCCTCCAAAGCTGTGGAGAAGGGTAACTTCTATGGGTATCAGTTTTGGGGGCTTGGAAATAACAACTTACTGTGATGCAGGATGTAAATTAAGTGGCAGGAGGGCTCAGCCCTTCCTGGCCCCCTGATGGGGCTGAATGGAGGCACCATGGCCACTCCCCGCAGCCGCCGTCCCTCCCGTCACCCGGGGAGGCGGCACGCAGACGCCCTCGGCTTCCAGGTGGAAGGTCCACGGGCACCGGTGCCTCCACTTGTCAGCCTCCGGCTTTCTGTGCGTCTTTCTAGGTCACGTGCTGCTGCTTTAGCCCCTTTAAAGCCTTCTTGCTGTTTGCTGGGACCGTGCACGGCTCGGTGGTCGTGTGGGATCTGAGGGAAGATGCCAGGCTCCATCGTTACGTGAAGCTGAGCGGGTGCTTCTGGACGTTCAGGACCGCAACCTTTTCCACCGGTCAGTGACGCTGCCCGCCAGCCCAGGGTCTTCTGGAGCAGCCGCGAAACCCCTTTGCATTGTTCATGCGGGTCACCCAGAGGGCGGCTCTGACCTAAGAGCAAAAGAGCCCTGTGCTAAAAAGGAGAGACAGCCTCCTTCCTGCAGCTGCTCGGGCAGCGGCAGCGGTGACGGGAGTGCTCCGTCCTGTGAACTCTGGGGGCTTCAGGTCCTCAGCGAGGTGACGCCCAGCTCTAAACCAGTCTGAGGTGTGTTGGTGTGTGTGCGCTCCTGTGGCTCCGACAGCCCCGCTGGAGGCTGAAGGAGAGAAGTAGTGGCCTCCCGGGGGTCGAAGGAACCAGAACCACTGGAGCTGCCAGGACCCCTAGTTAGACTCCTGTGAATACTTCATGCCATGCGGCTGCTGCCACCGCCAATCACAACCACAAGCAACCACAGCCATAACCACAAACAAGGACAAGCGCGACCACCACCCCGCCGCTGGGTCGGCACTTACGTTCTGGAGTTTTCTCTCAGTGCGCTGTGGACGAGACCTGTTCGGCACCCGTCTCTGCCCACCTGCCGGCACTCAGGGGTGGGAGGCTCGTCCGTGAGCACGCTGACCTCGGGGCAGGGCCTGCACGCAGACCTGACTCTTCTCACCGTTCTTCTCCCGGTTCCCGCCCAGGGACACCCCCCCACCCCAGCTGGCTTTGCATCTTCCCGTCCTCACGATTCCCAGGATCAGCTTTTTCTCTGTAGTTTTAACTTCTCAGAAGGCAAGTGATGGGACCCTGTGGGGCCCAGACCTTCAAGCCTGGCCTCCGTCCCTTCAGGAGACGTGCCTGCGGTCACGGCTGTGCGGGGCTCAGAACGTCACCCCTCCTCCTCTGGGCAGGGTCCTCTGCTGGGCACCATGTGGGTTTTGCGCCCGCTGGCGGGCGGGCGGGCTCGCGGGCTCCTGGTTAATTCCCGGTTAATTCCCGTGGCTGGCGGTCAGGACTGGAGCCTGCATCCCAGGCGCCACAGGCTGCACGTCCTCATCAGCGGGGCCGGCAGACTTCCTGCCTTTCTGGTGGGTGCGAGTGTGTCTCGAGGTTTTATTTTGTGTTTCCCTGAGGACACGGGATGCAGAGTGTCTCCAGGTGCTTATTTGCTGTCTGTCTTCAGTGGGGTGTGTTTAGGTCTTTCATGCCTTTGTAAATTGATTTGTCGCTTCTTACTGTTGCGTCGTTCGAGGCCTCGTGTGCTCTGGACACAGTCTTGGGTCAGGCGTGTTGGATGTGCCTCCTTCTCTTAACCAAGTAGCCTGATCGCCCCCGCCTGGAGCACCGCACATATACTGCATATCTCTTTACGTTCTCTGAGTACATCTGTGTTTTATACCTAAAAGGTCAGGGTTTCTTTTGTCTCCCAACAACCAATTTTTGCCCCTTTGGGGGTGAAATTGCCACTATTGAGAATGTATGAGTTTATAGGTACATTATGGGTTTGATGCTGTTAGAAAAGATATCTTTTAAGAATGTGCATTTTCTGGGCTTCCCTGGTGGCGCGGTGGTTGAGAGTCCGCCTGCCGATGCAGGGGACACGGGTTCGTGCCCCGGTCCGGGAAGATCCCACGTGCCGCGGAGCGGCTGGGCCCGTGAACCATGGCCACTGAGCCTGCGCGTCCGGAGCCTGTGCTCCGCAACGGGAGAGGCCGCAGCAGTGAGAGGCCCGCGTACCGCAAAAAAAAAAGAATGCATTTTCTAAGTGCTGCTGATATTACTAATTAACCTTTGAATTCACCACAGTGTTTAATCAAAACACTAAAACTCTTAAGTTTTTAAACTTAATTACTTCATTAACACGCTGCCTTCATTTTCTTTTGCCATCTAAACATTGTCATTAAAACCTTCAAAGTTTCAGTAACCTCACGTCCGGAGGACACCCCTTCCTCAGTGGGCCTCCCTCAAGTTCATTGAATCTGAAACCCTGTCACTTATTCTTCATTCCTGTGACCGTTTTTGTCTTTTTCTTCAGTTTATTTCCTGAGTTCAGCCCTAACTCTCATTTTCCTTCTTGATGTTTTTTAATCCATTTTTGTTCTGGGTTTCTGATTCCAGGTGTTTTTGTTTGTTTATGTGCTTTAAATACATTTCCAAATGTATTTTTGAAGAGATGTGATGTAGTTTGGAGTGTTGGATTTTGGTCTTGTGTTTCATGCTTGTTTTTTGGAGGGAGAATTTTCATGGGCTGAAATGCTTTCATTTGCATTTTCTCTCGAGTTCCTTCGGTAGCTTTGTGTGGAGTCTGTCTGTTCTTTTCTACTCCTGGGCATTTTGTAGGCGGATATGCCGGGTCAGAGGAGCTCTGTTCCGTTGGACTGTGAGGTGTCGTTTCTTTAAAGGCGCTGCCCTTGGTGGCAGGGAGCCTGCCGCTCCGCGGCTCCTTACTGCCCGTTCCCGGGGCTGCTCTGGCCGTGAGCCCCCCGCCCCCCTGCAGCTGGGGAGGCCCCCCACCCGCTCTGTCCATCCTCGTGCCTGCTGCCTCCCTTCTCACAGGTGTGACGAGCTCTGTGGCCTCCGCTCCTCGGTGATGCTGAGAGCCACGGCCCGTGTCCTTTCACTGTGGTCCGCGTGGCCTTGTGCTTTGGGAAGATGTGCCTGTCCCTGCACAATGTTAACTGTACTCCACGACTCACTGCGTGCATGTGGTGCCTGTGCTTTTCATCCCCAGACGGTGTCCTGACGTCTGTAAACCACCGCAGTCCCCTCCAGGCAATAGAGCCCATCGCAGGGTCTGTCTGCAAAAGACAGAGCTGTGTGCTTTCACCTTTTTCTACCCAAGAAGGTACGTGACCCTTCACTTCCGTAAAATCCCAAGCTCAAGTTGTGAGACGTGGTTTCCTGGTTGTGAGCCGGCCCTTCCCCGGTTCTGTCTTCACTAGAGCCAGCCGGCCGATCCTTCCACGTCGCTTCCTTGGACGAGAGTGGGGTTCTCAACGTGTGGGTGAGTCGGACGTGCGAGCGCTCGCCCCAGGGTTTGCGTGGCTGTCGGTGGTCTGTGGTCGGGGTGGCGGGGGAGACGCGTGCGGAGCAGGGGTGACCATGCAGTCGGCTACGGCGGGGAAACCAGGACGAGACAGGCTTGCTGGGAATGCCTGTGGGAGCAAAAGGGGAGCAGTGTCCGGGCCAGAGGTTGCACAGGGCATTGACCGGTCACAGAGTGCAGAGAAACAGGTCGAAGACGGGGATTTATAACTTTTAAACACTAGTCTTTTTTCTGGAGCAATTAAATTTTTAGTGCGTGATGTAACATGCTGTCTTAATTAGAGCTACGCTTTGCTTAGACTGTTTCACGATCATTACACTTGTCGATATTCATCTTCAGTGTTCTATTTCAGGTGGTGGTTGAATTAGCAAAGGCAGATACTGCAGGTGCAATAAGTGACTTAGGTAACTATTAAATAAAAACTGAGTTTAATCAACGGTTTCTAAAATCAATAAAGATGAAAGATACCGATGACCGCTTTGAAGAATCAGTAATTAACTGCATGGAAAATGAAGATGAAGTTGTGTATTTTATAACCTGTCGGCTGTTGAACAGGCCCCTGACGCTCTTGTCACTGGAGGCTAGTGTGTGTCGCCTGCCCTGTGGTCCCTGAGGGCGTCCCCGAGACTCGGTGTCTAAGGCCTGGGTGTGTGTGACCCCCTCCCAAGACCTCTGAGTCTGGAGCCACCGGGGCGGGGTGGAGGGTGGCTCTGCGGCCGGCAGTCTGCTGTCCCGATGCCCTGGGCTTGGGGCACCGAGGGGCTGCCCGCCTGCACTTCCTCAGCAGCTCCAGCCACTTATTTAATGACCGGCCCCTTCACCTTGTTTGGGCCGGGGGCACCCCCGTAGAGCCAGCCAGAAAATAGGACCAGAGTCACTCTGACTTCTTGAAATGAGGAGGGGCCGGTGCTGTGGACCCCCCCCCGCTCTCCTGGAGAAAGGACGCGGTGGAAACCATCCTGAGGGGCCTCTCTTCTCAGCCTCGTCTTCGTGTAGCATCCGCTCTGCTCCCTGTGAGCCGGGGCTGCCGTGGGTGTAGGACATCCGGCAGGGCAGGACGGGGCTAGAGGGGCCTGCGGCGGCCTCCCCACCTGCATGGGGAACCGAAACCGGCGCGGGTGGACGTTTACAGGAGAGGGTTTCTATGGGGAATTGGAGGTTTGTTAAATATTGATTTTCTTCTTTTTTTGCTTAAGCGTACTTCCCTTTTTAAATCAAATCTAAAAATGTAAAGGCGTTTTGATATTGATTCCACCAACCCTCTTCCTGTAAGGCCCTGAACTGCAAATTCTTAATTCATATCCGAAGGCAATTGCAGGAACCTCCCCTGCGTGAGGGACAGGACACTCTTCATCAATCTGCATTTTTATATTATTTCCTAACACAGATATTTAAAAAGCAATGAGAAATAACTCCAGGCAAATGTAATTGGATTTTGGTTAACTTGTATTAAGAGGTCATTTGTTTCTGGTCTCTCTGTCTGTAGGGTTACTGCCTGGAGGGAGGATAAAGTTGGTGCACAGCGCCGCGGTTCAGCTGAGCGACAGGTAGGTCTGTGCCGCATCCCTGCTCACAAAGCCCCGTCTCCCACGGGAGGAAATAGTGTCAGGTAATAAGGCACGGCCGGGCTGGCACTGAAGCACCCTAACTTCTCCCATTGTATTTTTGCTAAATAGTTTATCTGCCACTTAGTTTATTATTAATGAATCAAAGTAATAAATGCAATTGCCTGGTATAGAGCTAACATTTTTCTTTGATTAAAATATTTTCTATCTTATGAGTTGGAACGATTTGACTCTTTTTCATCCAGTTTTGATACAACCCTGAAGTTAAATAGACAAGTTTCAGGAACTAGAAACATTGGTATGAAAGTTTTATTTAGAAATTAGGTTTCTGTTTTTACTCAGATAACATGATGTAAAAGTCTTAGATGTATGAATATTGTTTGTGGTATTTATATATTTCATGTTAATTTATTTCCCGAAGATGTCTTTTCTCATCTTTTCACCGCAGTCAGGGCCTAGCTATCAGCCTGTGATTTACCCTGGAAAACGCTTTGATATTAGCCTGACTTTTCCTCATCAGACAGAACACCTCTGGGTTGTATCCATGAATTCATACATGCTTCATGATTGTAAATCACCTGCCGTTGATTTCAGTATAATTATGACAAGGAGTGAGTTATGTTTGAAAAAACTCATCTGATGCTCTGCAGACCCCACCGCGGTGACCCTCTGACCTCTCACTGAATTTCTGTGAGACCGTTCCATTCTCGTCTCCATTATGGCCGTATCACTTCATACCATGCATTGCATTTATCTTTTAACTATAAGTCTCTCCTGTACTTAACTGTATGCTCTTTAAAGGAAAGTGTCACCCGTAGCTGATGTTGGGTTTTCCCCGCTAAATGCGTGGCAGTGCCTCCCCTAGCTCCGGGTGTAACAAACATCCGTCCAGACCGTATCCGCACACTTGCCGAGCGGAGTGTGTTCTACCGGCTGCCTCGTGGTGCCTCTTCCCTCAGGGAGGGCCCTTGAGCGCAGACAAGTGACCAGTAGCCGCTGCAGCCTTGGGGTCGGCGTCTGGCAGAGGGGGGCTGGCAGGGGTGGCGGCGAGGGGGCTGTGCTGAGAGGCAGGCCCCCCGGCCAGGCCTGAGCCTCCCTCCCTCGGCCCTGAACACGGGCGTCCTGGGGAGGAGGGGGACCTTGGCTGAAGTGCCCCTGGCCCCTGGGGCAGCAGGGCCTCCCCTGAGCGTGGCCTGGTGGCACGTCTCCTCCCTCATCCCCGTGGCTCGGCACACATGGGAAGTGCGGGGGGGGGAGCCCCGCGGAGTGTGGGCTCGGAGGAGGGACGGCCGTGGGACGGGGGCGAGAGGAGAGTCAGGGAGCCTCCCCGGGCAGAGGAGGCCCAGGGGCATGAAGGTGCCGCCGGTTTCCGACCTGCCAGTAGGTTTGCTGTCAGGAGAGGGCTAGAGTCGGTGGCCTGACCCTGAGGAGGCCCGCCGCGCCGAGGGTTCAGACAGTTCTCTCGAAGGGGACGGGGACTCATCTCGGAACTCTGCGTAAGGAGGGGCGTGTCTTGTTTGCAGTTTAGAACCATGAACTTGGCAACAGTGTAAGCTTGGGACAGAGGAGGGGACTCGGGTAGAGCTTCAGGAGCTGCCGTGGGGATGGATCGAGGTCCGAGATGAGAGTCTGAACCACGTGGCACTCGTGGGGATGGAGGGCCGGGCTCAGTAAAGGGTAGGATTGAGCACACCTGGTGGCCGGCTGGTTCCCGGAACCGGGGAGAGCCTGCCTCTCGCCCAGATGTCCAGCTCAGCTGAGGGGCACCGTGCGGCTGGGGACCGCGGGGAGGAGGGGGCCTGGGGGTGGGAGGGGCAGGACCCGGTCGGCCCGGCGTGGAGGTGACCAGGGCAGCGGGCCCCGAGGCGGGGATCTCAGCCGGAGGTAAGAAGAGAGGGGAGACTGAGGGGCCAGATCCCCGACCTGGGACCGGGGGCAGCGTGGCAGGAGCAGCCCTGGGCCCTGGTTGTTTCGATGCAAACGCTGTGCAAGGTAAAAAACCAACAACACACTACATACAGTCTTTTAAAAAGGAGAGGAAAGTGCCAGAGTAAGGGTGGAGCTTGACGTCAGCCTGCAGGCTTTTGGGTGGTGGGGGGGCTGGGAGCTGGCTCCCGTGGGGACCAGGGACGTGTCCGGCCTGCTGGGCAGCGAGCTGGAGCTGAGCCCTGCCGGGGACCCTGGGACGCACTGCCCTTCCAGCGGGAGAATCCCAGAAGCCGAGTCGGGGTGCGGTCAGGGGTCCGCAGCTGAGGAGTGAGTGTGGGGCAGACCAGTGCCCGGGGGCTGTCAGCAGCGGGACAGCCGCCTGCGCGCGGGCATGTCCACGGCCAGGCTCACGGCGAGGGTCACGGACGCTGCCGTGTGAGGGACGCCCACCAGGGTTCGAGAGAGAGTTGTGCAGTCAGAAAGACGTTTCTAGAAATGGAACTGTTGTCTCTGAAATTTCAGTCTGTGAACGGAAGAGTGGGTTAGACAGTAGAAGAAAGAATGAGTGAGCAGGAGGGTGGGCTGAAGGGGCTGCCCGGAGCCTGGTGACCGAAGGGAAAGGAACTAGAAGCGCGTCCAGTGGCAGATGGCAGGTGACGGTGTTGAGTGTCTTCTCTGCCCTGACAGTTTCAAGGCTGCCCGTCTGTTCATCTTTGCTGTTTTCCAGCCTTTCCCGTAAAGGTTATGAATTTTGGGGGTCCACACAAACCCTGAACCTTAAATTTCTGCCTTCAGACCCTAATCGCTTTGTTGTTGGCACAGACATGGTGAGTAATGGTCTAGATTTCATTCTGTAAGTATCTTCGTTGGAGATAAACTTACTGTTTGCTTGAATCAGAATGTTGGTTAAATTGTTTCAAGAATAAGGCCTTTACCCCACCTGGTTCCCTCCTTGCTCTCCCTTCAGGGCGTCATCGGCCAGGGCACCAGACCAGACGGGAGGGTCTCTCCCAGGTTGTTCAGGCCCCAGCAGCAGGGCATGAGGCCGGTGAGGGTGAACGTGATTGACTGTTCACCGTTTGGAGAACCAATATTCCTGGTAAGAACGCCTGCTTTTTAAGCACCGATTCTTTTGCGGCGTCTGCTGGGATCTACGGCACTTGGGTCTGGTCTCCTGAAGTCCCATCGTGTGGTCAGCACAGCTCATTCCGTGAGGCTGTTGTCTGGCTCTTCTTCAGACGTTTTAGTCTGACGTCATTTTCGGCCTGTAGACAAGTCACAGGGGCGGCACGGAGCATTCCCCCTCGCCCCGCACCATCCCGAGCGCACAGTGACACACTTGCCAGGCCAGGACGCCCCACCCCAGGGGCTGGGTGTCGGTCTCCTGTGGCCCAGGCCGGCCCGAGTCAGTCCTGCTCTCTGCGGGTCTGCGTGCAAGCCCACGACTGTCCCGACGGCGTCCTTCGTGAGCAGCCACGAGCGGCCCAGGCCACGCGTCCCGTCCAGTCACCGTGGCTCCTCACTGCCTCACCTGGGACCGGCCTCAGCACCACACAGAGGGCCTGGGCGTCCTTTCCTGACCCTGGGCCCCTCCCCGTCTGACCGGCCGGCCTCGGGGAGACGCACACACCCTGAGCTGCTGCTGCATCTCACGCCCCGTGCCGGCCACCAGGCGGGTTCTGCGGGCCTGTCGTGAATTCCGCGGCAGCCGTCGCTGGGTGGAAGACCGCCTTTCCTCCTTCGTGTGTATTTCTTGTCTAAACAGGGACACGAGGCTTTTCGCTGTCCTCAGTGCGTCTCAGATTCACTGCCTGCATTTATTCCGCTGCTCAGAGGCTCCCCCCAGGGGAAGGGGTCCCCGGAAGTGGTTCTGGCTCGTTCCGGGAGCCTCTCTTTGCTTTCTGGCACAGGAACCCTCAGGATCAGCCATTTCTCCAAGGAGTCCGGGCTCCCGTTAGGAGAAAAATACCTAGAAACCACGGCCTGGGCAGTCAGAAGTGCTTGTGTACAGGACACGACACCGAGATTTCCTCTGGTCTCCATCTACTCACCACCCACCTGGCGTCGCATGCACACCCTAGTCCCGGGCCGGCCCAGGGTCCCCCCCACCCTCCCAACAGTGGGCACCTGGCTCTATCATGCATAAATCTGTTCCTTTACTTTAGAAGCTTTCAAGATTGCTATATCTGGCCTCTGCTGTTTTTGAAAGCTTCAGTATGTGAAGAACTAAATATATTGAGTAAAAAGGAATTAAGTTTCCTTTTCCTAGGCTAAACATTTAGTCTTTTACTAGGCCAGCTGCGTTTTGTTTTATGGAAATTTCAATCCAAAAGGAATGTAAAGCCGTATTATATGTGCAAATATATGTGATTTTTTTAAAAAAGACGTCAGTCTTGCCAATCTTAATGTCCTATACTTGAATCAGCAATATTTAGCTTTGTTAAAAATAAACACCTATTTATATGTTCACTGAATTCACCGATTATTAGCCCTTTTGGGGAGGGGCAGGGGGTACAAAGTGTATCAGAATCTCCAAACGCTCACCTTTGTGATTTGTGAGGACAAGATTTAATGTTACGATTTTATGTTTGGAAAACAAAATATAAACCAAATATTTTTGCTGTACAACAAAAAACGCTGATGTTCTGAAAATTTTCCTTGGCTACTGAGCTTGAGTAAAAAAGAGAAAAGAACTGTGATAAGGTTTCCCCACCTCCCCCAGGCCGGCTGTTCTGACGGGAGCATCAGGCTGCACCAGCTGACGGCCGAGCACCCGCTCCTGCAGTGGGACAAGAGCACCCACGGCCGTGCCGTCGTTGGCCTGCAGTGGTCCTTGACGAGACCGGCTGTGTTCCTGGTCCAGGACGACACATCCTGTGTGTATATTTGGGACCTCCTGGAGAGCGATTTGGGTCCTGTCGCCAAACAGCCCATCTCTCCGGACAGGTAAGTCTGATGAAACTCAGGATGAGCCCTCCTAGGTGATTTTTTTGCAGAAGCATCACTGATGATCTTTCTTACTTGATTTAAAGGCCACCATACTTTAAAGTATGGTTATTTATATTTAAATATTAGTTTTATATTTATACATTTGAGTGATCTTAAAAAACCACTTTAAAGTGTGTTTATTTCATATTTAGTCCAGAACAGTCTAAGGATCAAAGAATTATGTTATCTATCATTTATTTATTTATATTGAGGTATAATTAATGTAAAATATACTGGTTTCAGGTGCACAACATAATGATGCGAAGTTTGTATATATTGTCTTATGATACGTCTGTCACCTTACATAGTTCCGGAAGTTTTTTCTTGTGATGAGAACTTTTAATATTTACTCTCATCAACTTTCAAATATGCAACATGCTGTCATTAACCATAGTTGCCACGTGTACACTATGTCCCACGCTTGTTCATTTTATAACTGGAAGCTTGTACCCCTCCGTCCGTTTGGTCCACGCCCCACCCCCTTCCTTTGGCAACCACCAGTCTGTTTTCCGTCTGTGAGCCTGGTGTGTGTGTGTGTGTGTGTGCGCACGTGTGTGCGCACGTGTGTGTGCGCGCGCGCAGGGTGGAGGTGGGGTTTCACACAGAAGTGAGATCACACAGTGTTTGTCCTTCTCTGCCTGGCTTATGTCACTCAGCATAATGCCCTCAAGGCCCATCCATGTTGTCACAAATGGATTTCCTTTTTTATGGCTGAGTAATATTCCACATGTATATGGATATTTATCTATATGTATGTACACATACACACACATATATATATATATAACATATTATTTATCCATTCATCCCTTGATGGACACTTAGGTTGTTTCCATGTCTTGGCTCTTGTGAATAATGCTGCATTGGACATGGGAGTGCAGATGTCTCTTTGAGATAGTGGCTTCATTTTCTTTGGATAAGTACCCAGGAGTGGAATTGCTGGATTGTATGGTGGCTGTATTTTTAATTCTTGAGAAACCTCCACACTGTTCTCCATTGTGTCTGCACCAATTTACATGCCCACCAACAGTGCAGCAGGGCTCCCTTTTCTCCACACCCTCTCCAGCATTTGTTGTTTCTTATCTTTTTGATGATGGTCATTCTGACAGGTGTGAGGTGATAGCTCCCTGTGGTTCTGATGTGCATTTCCCTGGTGATTAGTGATGCTGAGCATCTTTTCACTTGTCTGTCGGCCGTCTGTGTGTCTTCTTTGGAAAAATTTCTATTTAGATCTTCTGCCCATTTTATAATTGGATTGCTTGGTTTTTTTGCTATTGAGTTGTATGAGATCTTTATGTTTTGGTTATTAAGCCCCTAACAGATGTATGATTGGCAAATATTTTCTCCCATTCTGTGGGTTGCCCTTTCCTTTTGTTTCTGGTTCCTTTTGCTGTGCGGAAGCTGCTTAGTATCCCCACCTGCTTGCTTCTGTTGCCTTTGCTTTTGGAGTCAGATCCACAAAATCATCCCCACACTGATGTCAGGGAGCACTTAGCCCCTGTGTTTTCAGCGCTTCGCTTCCTCCTGCTTCCCCCTGGGCAGGGGGGTAGTTGGGAGACGCACGATCACACGGCATGTGCTTCTCGATTTCAGGCTGGTGGCCATGACTGTCGTGGGTGAAGCAGAGGAGACCCGCAGTGGCTTCCTGGCCCTGGTGCTGGCCAGAGCCTCGGGTGACGTGGATGTCCAGTACCTGCGGCGGGAGTGGGTGGCCCCGGTGGGTGATGAGCTGCAGAGGCTGCGGCTGCTGCTGCGGGAAGCCCTGTAGGTGGTGGGACACCGCGAGGAAGCCGTGCGGTGACCCCGATGTTACTTACAGCTGATGGGTGTACATTCGTGTAGATATTTGAAAGCGTGTGTCTGTCCAGAGTTCATTTTTCAAGAATGTCACTTCAGTATGCCATAGATAAATTACTATTTTTGAATGGAAACAGCAGACATTTTAGGGTATACTGAATTTAAAAGGCAACAGAGAGCCAGGTAGGATGCTCTTTTCCAAGAATATTTCTACTGATTTCCAGAGCAGCTTTAAAATATTGTAACATTTATTAGTACATTTTTAACCAATCCAAATAAAAATGTATTTAATGAACAGTTTTCTTAGTCATATGTAAAATGACATATTCACAGGTTTAAATTGAAGGACTGACTCTGCTGAAATGACCTCCCACCTGTGTTTCTTTAATACCTTGTTGGACTTCTGCTGGTAATGTTGGGATGTCTGTTTAGACACATTTGCACTATGCTTTATTACTAAAAATTAGTTTTGTCTAAAGATGCAAATATATAAATCCTCTTAATTGTATAGTTATAGGGATTTAAGGGCAGGAGAATTCTGGGGTGATGGCCTTTGCCTACACCCAGTGTCACTGACACAGTGACAGGTGAGCGTTCAGTGGGGGGCAGGTTTGTTCTCTCTGGGCCACATGTGGCTGCTGCTTCGCCAGCGATGGGACAGTTTCATGCCTGAAGTGGGACCAGGCAGAGAACAGTCAGGCTCCTAGGGCCTGGGGCCCCCTCAGCAGGCCAGCACCCGGCGCCGCTCACCGAGTTTCTCATGAGTCCCTAAACTTCCCATCGTCCTCGTAGGATGCTGCGCCCTGCCTACACCTCAGAACTGCGGCGCTGCCCAGATCCCGCCAAGGACCAGGACCTGGGCAACGCGACCTGTGGGCTGGGAGGCGTCGGGCGCTGACCGCCCACCGTGGGGTCCACGCGGGCCCCCTGTGCTCGCGTCCTGTGCCACTGGAGCCCGCCGCCCAGCACGCCTCCTGCCCAGTGCCGCGGGGGAAAGAGGGGTCGGGTGGTGTCGGGAGTCCAGGCGCTCAACTGGACGGTGTCCAGTGGGTGCCTCCCGTGGGTGACGTTCGTGGGAGCACCTCGTGGCCGCCCCCCACCCCAGCGGCTCCCCGAGGGTTTCTCGCAGGTCCGGTCCAAGGTCCTGTCCACCCAGGTTTGGGCTCCGTCCTCGGGACATGCGGACCCGCCCGCCGAAGCCTTTGCTCCTTCCGCGCGACCGGTCCCGGGAAACAGCAAATGAGAGTGTCGTGTCGTGTCACGTCGTTGTCGTGTCAATTCCCAGGGAACCAACAGAGTCTGAAACGGGTGGAAGTGAACAGTGCAAAGCAGAGGCCGGAGAGGGCGACCCCCGTGCAGGGGACGCTCCCCGCCCCCCTCTCCCCTCAGAGACTGGGGCCTGGTCGCGCGGACCGCCACACGGGACCGACCCCGGAGCCCCGGCGTCCGCTCCACTGCCCGGGTCAGCAGCAGCCTCCCGCAAGGCCAGCTCCACTGGGCTGTGCGAACTGGGCTGAGCCGAACTGACCGGAACCTCTAAATCCATTGGGATTATTTAATTTATGTACAGTGGTTAGAATAGAAGAATTCTCTTAAATATGATGGTACTATCTTAAAATTATAAAATGAGATATTACCGTTTTTTTTTAATTGGAGTAAAATTGCTTTACAATGTTGTGTTAGTTTCTGCCGTACAATGAAGTGAATCAGCTGTAGGTATACATACATCCCCTCCCTCTTGCACCTCCCTGCCCCCCTTTCCCCCCCATGTAGGTCATCAGAGAGCACCAAGCTGATTTCCCTGTGCTATACAGCAGGTTCCCACTAGCCGTCTCTTTTACACATGGTAGTGTGTATGTCAATCCTGATGTCCCAATTCGTCCCACCTTCCCCTTCCCCACTGTGTCCACAGGTCCATTCTCTACGTCTACATCTCTGTTCCTGCCCCACAAATAGGTTCATCTATACTATTTTTCTAGATTGCACATTCCGTATATGCATTAATATATGGTATTTGTTTTTCTCTTTCTGGATTACTTCACTCTGTATGACAGACTCTGCGTCCATCCACGTCTCTATAAATGACCCAATTTCATTCCTTTTTATGGCTGAGTAATATTCCATTGTATATATGTACCACATCTTCTTTATCCATTTATCTTTCGTTGGACATTTAGGTTGTTTCCATGTCCTAGCTATTGTAAATAGTGCTGAAATGAAGATTGGGGTGCATGTGTCCTTTTGAATTATGTTTTTCTCAGGGTATATGCCCAGTAGTGGGATTGCTGGGTCGTATGGTAGTTCTATTTTTAGTTTTTTAAGGAACCCCATACTGTTCTCCATAGTGGCTCTATCAATTTACATTCCCACCAACAGTGCAAAAGGGTTCCCTTTTCTCCACACCCTCTCCAGCATTCATTGTTTGTAGATTTTTTGATGATGGCCGTTCTGACCGATGTGAGGTGATACCTCATTGTAGTTTTGATTTGCATTTCTCTAATGATTAGTGATGTGTTGAGCATTCTTTCATGTGTTTGTTGGCCATCTGTATGTCTTCTTTGGTGAAATGTCTATTTAGGTCTTCCGCCCATTTTTGAATTGGATTATTTGGTTTTTTGATATTGAGCTCATGAGCTGGTTGTATAATTTGGAGATTAATCCTTTGTCCATTGCTTCATTTGCAAATATTTTCTCCCATGCTGAGGGTTGTCTTTTGGTCTTGTTTATGGTTTCCTTTGCTGTGCAAAAGCTTTTAAGTTTCATTAGGTCCCTTTTGTTTAGTTTTGTTTTTATTTTCATTACTCTAGGAGGTGGGTCACAAAAGATCTTGCTGTGGTTTATGTCAGGGAGTGTTCTTCCTATGATTTCCTCTAAGAGTTTTATAGTGTCCGGTCTTACATTTAGGTCTTTAATCCATTTGGAGTTTATTTTTGTGTATGGTGTTAGGGAGTGTTCTCATTTCATTCTTTTACATGTAGCTGTCCAGTTTTCCCAGCACCACTTATTGAAGAGACTGTCTTTTCTCCATTGTATATCCTTGCCTCCTTTGTCATAGATTAGTTGACCATAGGTGCATGGGTTTATCTCTGGGCTTTCTATCCTGTTGCATTGATCTCTGTTTCTGTTTCTGTGCCAGTACCATATTGTCTTGATGATTGTAGCTTTGTAGTATAGTCTGAAGTCAGGGAGTCTGATTCCTCCTGCTCTGTTTTTTTCCCTCAAGACTGCTTTGGCTATTCAGGGTCTTTTGTGTCTCCATACAAATTTTAAGATTTTTTTGTTCTAATTCTGTGAAGAATGCCATTGGTAGTTTGATAGGGATTGCACTGAATCTGTAGATTGCTTTGGGTAGTATAGTCATTTTCACAATATTGATTCTTTCAATCCAAGAACATGGTATAGTATATTTCTCCATCTGTTTATGTCATCTTTGATTTCTGTCATCAGTGTTTTATAGTTTTCTAAGTACAAGTCTTTTACCTCCTTAGGTAGGTTTATTCCTAGGTATTTTTTTTGTTGTTGTTGTGATGGTAAATGGAATTGTTTCCTTGATTTCTCTTTCTGATTTTTCATTGTTAGTGTATAGGAATGCAAGAGATTCTGTGCATTAATTTTGTATCCTGCAACCTTACCCAATTTATTGATTAGTTCTAGTAGTTTTCTGGTGGCATCTTTAGGATTTTCTATGTATAGTATCATTTCATCTGCAGTGACAGTTTTACTTCTTCTTTTCCAATCTGCATTCCTTTTATTTCTTTTTCTTCTCTGATTGCTGTGGCTAGAACTTCCAAAACTTTGAATAAGAGTGGTGAGAGAGTGGACATCCTTGTCTTGTTCCTGATCTTAGTGGAAATGCTTTCAGTTTTTCAACACTGAGTATGATGTTTGCTGTGGGTTTGTCATATATGGCCTTTATTATGTTGAGGTAGGTTCCCTCTATGCCCGTTTTCTGGAGAGAGTTTTTATCATAAATGGGTGCTGAATTTTGTCAAAAGCTTTTTCTGCATCTATTGAGACGATCATATGATTTTTATTCCTTAATTTGTTAATATGGTGTTTCATATTGATTGATTTGCATATATTGAAGAATCCTTGCATTTCTGGAATAAATCCCACTTGATCATGGTGTATGATCCTTTTAATGTGTTGTTGGATTCTGTTTGCTAGTATTTTCTTGAGGATTTTTGTATCTATGTTCATCAGTGATAGTGGTCTGTAATTTTCTTTTTTGTGACATCTTTGTCTGGTTTTGGTATCAGGGTGATGATCACTTTGTAGAACGAATTTGGGAGTGTTCCTCCCTCTGGAGTTTTTTGGAAGAGTTTGTGAAGGATCGGTATTGTCTCTAAATGTTTGCTAGAATTTGAATGTGAATGTGAAGCCATCTGGTCCTGGACTTTTGTTTGTTGGAAGATTTTTAATTACAATTTCAATTTCATTACTTGTGATAAGTCTGTTTATATTTTCTAATTCTTCCTGGTTCAGTCTTGGAAATTTGTACCTTTCCAAGAATATTGGCATATAGTTGTTTGTAGTAGTCTCTTATGATCCTTTGTATATTTGCGGTGTCAGTTGTGATTTCTCCATTTTCATTTCTAATTTTACTGATTTGTGTCCTCTCTCTTTCTTTCTTGATGAGTCTGGCTAAAGATTTATCAATTTTGTTTATCCTCTCAACCAACTTTTAGTTTTATTGATCTTTGCTATTGTTTTCTTCATTTCTATTTCATTTATTTCTGCTCTGATATTTATGATTTCTTTCTTTCTACTGACTTTGGGTTTTCTTTGTTTCTTGTTCTCTAGTTGCTTTAGGTGTAAGGTTAGATTGTTTATTTGAGATTTTTCTTGTTTCTTGAGGTGAGATTGAATTACTATAAGCGTCCCTCTTAGAACTGCTTTTGCTGCATCCCATAGGTTTTGGGTTGTCGTGTTCTTGTTGTCATTTGTTTCTATGTATTTTTAAAAAAATTTCTTCTTTGATTTCTTCAGTGATACCTTGGTTATTTAGTAGTACACTGTTTAGCCTCCATGTATTTGTGGTTTTTACAGTTTTTTTCGTATAATTGATGTCTAATCTCATAGCACTGTGATCAGAAAAGATGCTTGACACAATTTTAATTCTCTTAAATTTTCTGAGGCTTGATTTGTGACCGCAGATGTGCTCTATCCTGGAGAATGTTCCATAGGCACTTGAGAAGAAAGTGTATTCTGCCACTTTGGGGTGGAATGTCCTATAAATATTAACTAAATCTGTCTGGTCTGTTGTGTCATTTAAAGCTTGTGTTTCCTTATTTATTTTCTATTTGGATGATCTGTCCATTGGTGTAAGTGGGGTGTTAACGTCCCCTACTGTTATTGTGTTACTGTCAATTCCCCCCACCTTTTTTTTTGCGGTATGTGAGCCTCTCACTGCTGTGGCCTCTCCCATTGCAGAGCACAGGCTCTGGACACGCAGGCCCAGCAGCCATGGCCCATGGGCCCAGCTGCCCCGTGGCACGTGGGATCCTCCCGGACCGGGGCATGAACCCACGTCCCCTGCATCGGCAGGCGGACCCTCAACCACTGTGCCACCAGGGGAGCTGCAGTTTCCCCTTTTATAGCTGTTAGCCTTTGCCTTATGTATTGAGGTGCTCCTATGTCTGGTGCGTTAAGTATTTATAATTGTTATATCTTCTTCTTGGATTGATCCCTTGATCATTAGGTAATGTCCTTCCTTATCTCTTGTAACAGTCTTTTTTTTAAAGTCTATTTTATCTGATACAAATATTGCTACTCCAGCTTTCTTTTGATTTCCATTTGCATGGAATATCTTTTTCCATCCCTTCACTTTCAGTCTGTATGTGTCCCTAGGTCTGAAGTGGGTCTCTTGTAGACAGCATATATATCAGTCTTATTTTTGTATCCATTCAGCCAGTCCGTGTCTTTTGGTTGGAGCATTTAATCCATTTACATTCAACGTGATTATCAATATGTACGTTCCTATTACCATTTTCTTAATTGTTTTGGGTTTGTTTTTGTGGGTCTTTTTCTTCTCTTGTGTTTCCCGCCTAGAGAAGTTTCTTTAGCATTTGTTGTAATGCTAAAGGTTTGGAGGTGCTGGATTCTGTTAGCTTTTTGCTTGTCTGTAAAGCTTTTGATCTCTCCATCGAATCTAAATGAGATCCTTGCTGGGTAATTTTGGTTGTACATTTTTCTCTTTCATCACTTTAAGTATATCCTGCCACTCCCTTGTAGCCTGCAGTTTCTGCTGAAAAATCAGCTGATAACCTTATGGGGATCCCTTTGTATGTTATTTTTTGCTTTTACCTTGCTGCTTTTAGTATTTTTTTTTTGAATTTAATTTTTGTTAGTTTGATTAATATGTGTCTTGTTGTGTTTCTCCTAGTGTTTATCCTGTATGGGACTCCCTGTGCTTCCTGGACTTGGGTGACTCTTTCCTTTCCCATGTTAGGGAATTTTTCCACTATAATCTCTTCAAATCTCTTTCTTTTTCTCTTCTTCTTATGGGACCCCTATAATTCAAACGTTGGTGCATTTAGTGTTGTCCCAGAGGTCTCTGAGACTGTCTTCAATTGTTTTCATTCTTTTTTGTCTTCAATTGTTTTCATTCTTTTTTCTTTATTCTGCTCCTCGGCAGTTATTTCCACCATTCTGTCTTCCAGCTCACTTACTTATTCTTCTGCCTCAGTTATTCTCTTATTGATTCCTTCTGGTGTATTTTTCATCTCAGTTATTGTGTTGTTTATCTCTGTTTGTTTGTTCTTTAGGTCTTCTAGGTCTTTATTAAACATTTCTTGTATTTTCTCAATCTGTGCCTGCTTTCTATTTCCGAGATTCTGGATCACCTTTACTATCATTACTCTGAATTCTTTTTCAGGTAGGTTGCCTATTTCCTCTTCATTTATTTGGTCTTGTAGGTTTTTGCCTTGTTCCTTCATCTGTGACATATTTTTTTGTCACCTTATTTATTTATTTATTTATTTTGATGGGTGGGATTGTGTTCCTATTTTACTGGTTGTTTGTCCTGAGGCGTCCAGCACTGGAGTTTGTAGACTGTTGGGTAGAGCTGGGTCTTGGTGGCGTAATGAGGACCTCCGGGAGATCTGACTCTGGTGAATATTCCCTGGGGTCTGAGGTTCTCTGTTAGTCCAGTGATTTGGACTCGGAGCTCCCACCACAGGAGCTCTGGCCTGAACCCTGGTTCATGAACCAAGATCCTGCAAGCCACGTGGGGCAGGAAAAAAAAAAAGAGAGAGAAAAGAAAAAAAGGAGCAGAGCGATAACAAAGGGTAAAAAAATAAAATTAGGTTAGAAAACTTAAGAGATATGTTAAAAAGAATTTTAAAAATAAGAGTATAGATGAAACAACAACCAGAAAGTAAAACAGACCTACAGTAGTAAAAAAGAAGAGAAAAAAAAAAAGCTGGACAAGACGTTGGCTGTGGGGGCGGGGCTTAGGAAGGGGCGGGGTTGAGGTGGTGGGTTGGGCCTATGCTTAGGACCCCCAGGGCGGGAAAAGGCCCTGGGGGTGTAGGATGTGGGGCTTAGGTGCAGCAGGAGGGACTGCAGCAGAAGGGCCCAGGTGTGCCTCTGGCCCTGGAGGGCAGAGGACTGGGTCCAGGACCCCAGCAGGCTCACTGGGCCTGAGTGGGCGGGGGAAATGCTAGGCATTCCCCCATTCTCTGATCCTGGAGGGCCCCTCCCCATTGGCCTCTCTTCTTCTCCTCCTCCCTCCCTCCCTCCCATGCCCCTAGGACCCATGAGGCCGAAGGGGGCCCTGGAGAATGGAGGACCAAGCTGGGAGCCCAGCAGGCTTCCTGGGGCCCAAATGGGTGGGGGGAAATGCCTGCCATGCCTCCCCTGATCCTCTGGTCCTGGAGGGTCCCCCCACCACCATCTGTCTCTCCTTGTCTTCCCTCCTCCTCCCTCCCTCTCTCCCAGCCCTTAGGACCCACAGGGCCGGAGGGGGCCCCAGAGAATGGAAGACCAGGCCCAGGAGCCCAGTGGGCGGGGGACCTGGCCTGAGAGCCCAGCAGGCCAGGCCTAATTGGGCAGGGGAGATGCTAGCCGCACTCCCCATGATCCTCTGAGCCCCTGGGGGTCCCTCTAGGTGTGGGAACCGCTCCCCCTCCCAGCCACCCCTCAGGTGCGCTGGTCCTGTCTGGCCTCCACTTCTCCTCCCCCATCAATTCCCCTTGATCCTGCCTGGTCGCTCGAGGGTTCCTCCCATCTCCTTGGGCTTCGAGGTCCCACACTAGTGTCCGGCAGGCACCCTAGTTGTGGGGAGATGCCTGCCATCATCGTGACTCCACTCCCAGTTTTACTAGAATAGAGACATAACCTATCACGCGTCAAGGGTAGTATATATTCTTTTAAAATTGGGTTTATTTCTGAAATTATAAAAAGTAATATGTGCTTATTGAAGATAATTGAGAATTGTATTAAAAATATGAGAAAAGGATAATGGTACTTGGACCGCCCAGAGGGAAATACTCTTTAATATTACTACATTTATTTCCAGTGTCTTTTTTTTTTTGCACTTTTAAAACAGCTTTATTGAGATACAATTCACATACCATACAATTCACCCATTTTGAGTGTGCAGTTTGGGACTTCCCTGGTGGTCCAGTGGGTAAGACTCCATGCGCCCAGTGCAGGGGGCCTGGGTTCAGTCCCTGGTCGGGGAACTAGATCCTGCATGCACGCAGCAACTAAGAGTTTGCATGCCACAACTTAAAGATCCCGCGTGCTGCAATGAAGATCCCGTGTGCTGCAACTAAGACCCAGCACAGCCAAATAAATAAATAAATATTTTTAAAAATATAAAGTGTGCACTTCAGTGGCTTTGAGTGTTAAAACCACAGGGTTATACAATCACTGCTATCATCCAGTTTTAGAACATTTTTATATCTGTGAAAAGAAATCTCGTGTCCTTCAGCAGACTCTCCCCAATCCCCCCCAGTCCCACCAGTGCTAGGTCAATGCTAATCTCCTTTATGTCTCTATAGATTTGTCTCTTCTGGACATTTCATATGAATGGAACCATATAATATGTGGTCTTTTATGACTGGCTTCTTTCACTTACATAATAATGTTTGCAAGATTCATCTGCGTATCAGTACTTCATTTCTTTTTATTCCATTGTATGGATCTACCACATTTTATTTATTCATCTGGACATTTGAATTGTTTCCACTTTGGGGCTATTACGATACTAGGAATGTTTGTGTACTAGTTTTTGTGTGGATGCATGTTTTCATTTCACTTGGGTACACACCTCAGAGTGGAATCCTTGCCAACACTTACCATCTGACGTTTCGATGATAGACATCCCAGCATGTATGCAGTGGTATCTCACTGTGGTTTTGATTTGCGTGTCCCTAAAGACCAATGATGTTGAGCACCTTTTCATGTGCTAATTGGTTATTTGTATATTCTCTTTAGAGAAAAGTTTATTCAGATCATTTTCCCATTTTTAAAATTGGGCTATTTATCTTTTAATTGTTGAATAGTAAGTGTTTTCTTAAATTTTAGATATGTCTCTTATCAGATATATGATTTACAAATATTTTCTCTCATTTTGTGGGTTGTCTTTTCACTTTCTTGATGGTTTACTTTGTAGCACAAGTTTCTAATCTTGATGAAATCCATTTTTTTTTTCTTTGTTGCATGTGCTTTTGGTGTCATGTGTAAGAGGTTCTGCCTAACAAGAAATTGCAAAGACTTACTGCTCGTTTTTTTAAACATTTCTAGTTTTAGGTCTTAAATTTAGTTTGTAGGTCCATTTTGGGTTAATTTTTGTACATGGTGTGAGATTGGGGCCCAATATCATTCTTTTGAATGTGGCTATACCATAGTCTTTTTAATGAGATATATACACACATGCGGATGCAGTCAGGATGTGTATAGTAAATCTGTTCAGGACATGAAAATTCAACTCCCTGTTCCTTTCTTTGTTGTTGAAGATGTATTTGGTCCATCCTTGGTGAAGGCCATCCCTCCTCAGC
Source organism: Kogia breviceps (assembly GCF_026419965.1). Lineage (NCBI taxonomy): Eukaryota > Metazoa > Chordata > Mammalia > Artiodactyla > Physeteridae > Kogia > Kogia breviceps. The sequence goes on along the minus strand of NC_081318.1, from coordinate 432,360 downwards.
AGCCCCCAGCATGCAATGCCCAGAGAGAGCACCTGCCTTAAATCTTTAGACAGCCTCCTCTCTCCTCAAGAGAAAGTTAATAGTTCTGTGTTGCTACACCAAGGTCTCCATTCAAGTGGGACATTCAATTCTTCTAGACTGGTATTTTGGGGTGATCTTAGGAGGTAGAGGTGAGGATGGAAAGTAAGATTTGAAGACATTTCCAAAGGATCCTGTGTTTTTAAATATATATCACAAAGAGGCATATAGAAATGTTACTTTTATTTTCTTAAGAAAAAGAGCATCAAATAATGCTAGCGGCAGTGTTAAGTCTTAGTGAAGCATAATTTTTCTTAAATAAAATCACCCAACATACCCGTTCCATAATGCTCAACCCCATTATTTATGAAGGAAACTCCTGACCCGTTCTCTGCAGTGCCCGCCCTTTGAGCTGTTTTCCACAGGTGTTTATAGTTCGCACAGATCTATTTGCCGTGATCCAGGCTGTGCTTTGCAGTCCAGCGGGCACTGTACTAAGATTTCAGTCTGCAGCCAAGAAACAGAGCCTCTAACAGCAAGAAAATCCGTCCAGATGCAGGAAAAACTTCCCTTAGTTCCCAAAGGAGTGTGTGTACCGTCTACAATTGTAGGGTATGCCCTATAATCCACCACTGTTCAGGAGCATGTGTACTGTCTGCAGTTGCAGGGTACGCCCTAAAACCATTTCTGATCAGGAGTGTGTGTAAAGTCTAAGTTGTAGAGTATGTCCCATAACCACTTCCATTCAGGAGCGTGTGTACCGTCTATGGTTGTAGAGTACGTCCTATAATCTACTCCTGTTCAGGATAGTGTGTACTGTCCGTAGTTGTAGAGTACGTCCTATAATCCACTTCTGTTCAGGAGCATGTGTACCGTCTACGGTGGTAGGGTACATCCTATAACCCACTCCCGTTCAGGGGTGTGCCATCCTGCAGGGAAGCTAGAAATGTGTCCACCGAAGGTCAGGGCCTCTCACTCTGGGGCGGGGGCAAAGCCCTACATGGGAACCTTTAGGCAGAAGCCAGCATGGGGTCTCTCGGCACCCAGAGAAGCGCACGTCCCCTCTGTCTCCTCGGCCTTTGTGCACGAAGCGGGTGAGGAGGCGGGAAGGTGAGCGGTGGGGACTCAGAGGACCTGGACTCCCAGCTTCCCTGTCGCTGGCCCAGTCAGTTCACTTCTTCAGACCCTACATCCCACTTGTGAAATGGGAGTGATGTATTTTTCCTCCTTATCTTGCTGTGGGCGTGAGATTCCACGAGTGTGCCACACCGTGACCTGTGAAGTGTCGGTAGATGTTGGGGTGCCTGTTACGCTTGCAGGGTGGCTCCTCGGTTCCCTCTTCGGCTCCAGCTGGTGGACTTGTCTCTACTGGGGCTCAAGACTCCTATCTGAGCCAAGCCTGGCTGGGGCCAGGGGCAGACAGGTGAGGGCACCTGACGGCATGTTCCTGGGGTCCTTCCTTGTGACCAGTTTCTCTGTCAATCTCCTCTCTCCCTTCCAGACCCCGTCCCCGGGCCCTAAGCCTGTCTGACAAGGAGGGAGTCTTCAGGGGGAGGGAAGCCAGCCAAAACCCTTTCCAAAGGCCCCAGGGAGGCGGTCGGGGCTGCTTCCGGAAACGCCTCGTCCAGCATTCATGAGTGTTTCATGCGCGCACCGAGACCGGGTCTAAACTTACAGAGATGGGGCTCCTACAGAGCCAAGAACAGATGGCACTTGGGATTTCACAGCAGGCTGACAGGTTTGGGAGAGCACGTGTGCCCACGCATGCGCACGTCTGCAGAGCGATGAGCCACCTTGTGACGGGGTTTTATTACATCGTGTGCCTTTCAATCTGAATGAATCCTAATTATTTTTGTTATGACTTGAAAATCACCAGTTTTGCATATTCTAGATTCATGATTATAATGATTAAAACCAGGAAAGCTTGTGTTTTTCAGGTGTATTGAGTTTACTTGCTGCTTATACTTGGCTCTCTGTAGCATTCAGCATATAATAAGGATTTATAAAGTCCTGAATCTCCAAGAGAGTTTGGTGCTACTTGGCCTCATTATTTCGTAATTATATTCCAATAGTTTACTTCCCCCTGTTGGTTCTCCAGCATCAGGGGTTGACTATAAGTAGCTTTAACCAAGATCCCAGTAACAGCTCTGGGGTCATTGTTGGCACTGAGGCCTGCCGTCCAGGGCTCAGTCCGGGGCGCCCCTGGGCAGGGGTAGGTGGGACTGCTGTCACGAGTGAGGGGGCCACCCACCGCCTCTGGCTGCTCCTCTTTCTTCATTAAACCTTTAGAGAAGATAATGGAAGTGACAGGCCCTTTTCTCTCCGTCTTCCAAAGAACACTCTTCGGTATAAACGATGCCCTAAGTCCTTTGTGACGTCCCCAAGCTAAGCAGGGCCTCTTACAGGGCCCGGCGGTCGGCGATGCAAACAGGTGGCGATGACACGCCGCCCATGACCTCTGCTGAGCCTTGTCCCCATTTCCACGAATAAGGAGGTTAATCTGTAAACTCTCAGCAGGACCTGCATTCAGGTGGGGCAGCCGACTGGAGGAGCAGGGGCCTGGCTACCTGACGCCTACGTCAGTGGGTCAGGCTGAGGCTCAGAACTAAAGTGAAAGCTTTCTGTAAAGAAGAGACACTCGCTGTCCCCGAGACTAAAGACAGCCGATTGGGCCGAAGAGAGATGGGAACCCCAGGAATGCCGGTGTCTACCGCAGCTCGGTGAGAGGGGCGCTGAGGCCGCCTCTTCCAGGGCCGTACCCGCGCAGAGCCAAATGCGCAGGCCTGGAACCCATTCCCACGTCTGGGACGGTGTTCTGTGGGGATGCTCCGGCACACGCAGAAGCGCTCAAACATTCGTCAACAGGAGGCGTGGAACAAGCCAAGCACATCCGTGCCGTGGAACTTCACGCAGCTGTTACAAGCAAAGCACATCTGTGTGCAGACGGGCAAGACCCACACAGCCTGTCTCAACTACAAAAGCAGGTTGCGGAAACTTCTGTACAATGTGACCTACTTGCCACGAAGAAAAAGAAGAAAGAGCAGGAGGGAGAGAGGTTTGCATAGACGTAGAGGAAACTATTGGGGACAAGATCATTCACTCTTGACATTTACTTCTCAAGCAGTAAGAGCCAGACGGAGGATGAAATTTAGAGCTTTTTCACTTTCTGGGTAAAATCTGGATATAATATCTGAGGTTTGGTAACTCCTCTGTAAAATTTCTCTAACCTAAAAACCTGGAAAAAAAAGCACCATTGAAAAAACGCCATTCTTGCCAAGAAAGGAAGGTGCTCGTTTATTTCCATCTATAGCGCGTCTCCCGGGCCCACGCCCGTTGCGACATCACGTATTCACTTCCCTTCCTTGCGAATGCGACGCGTTCCTACCTGAAGCAAATTCTCATGCAGCTCTTTCCACCAGCGGACAGCTGACAACGTACCATCACCTGGCGCCTGGGGCTCTCAGAAACTCACCAGAGGCTGGTCGGTCCGCCCATTTCTAAGTCAGCTTCTGAAGAATTTGACTTTCAGCCGTGTGCGGTATTCCTCGTGGAATGAAGCAGTTTGGTTGAACGTGGAGTTGATTAGAAATAGATTGTACGTGTGTGTGGCACAAATGCAGTTCGGGGCTCCCAGAAGGCACGCGCACACATACGTGCACATACGCGAGTACGCGTGGGCTCAGCCCTGGCCCTAATTAGCAGGTGCTCAGGTTCTGTGGAGCTGTGGGGGTGGGTGTGTTGGGAGCCGCAGGTGCCCCCCACCCTTGCAGGGCTGCTGGGCGCCCCGTGCATCACCCCCACCGCTGACCGGATGCTGTAAGGAGCACGTCCAGGCAGGCGGCGTAAGCGTCCTGGGGAAGGTGGCTGCTTCCAAAGGCCACAAGCTGCCACGTGCCCCCCTTCCCACCCCGTACGCCATCCAGGCTCCGTCGTAGACACGGGGGGATTTCCTCCGAACGTCCTCAGTTTGAGGTCCTGGGGCCCCAGGATTTGCCGGTCAGAGTTACCCAGCGAACAGACATGAAATGGGTTTTACTCAGGCGGTCACACGTGGCGGCCTGGGGACATTCCACACACGTTTACAACATTTTATTTGGTCACCCCCTCCTCTGCTAACAGTGCTGTCAGTCAGGCCAGACGGCCCAGCTCCAGGCTCGTGGCCTTGGCTCCCGGGCGCCCTGGGAGCTGGCTCTTCAGTTGGTCGTGCAGATCTGGCCGCGGCAAGTCGTCTGAGCTGGGGAGCCAGTTGTCGGGGGCTCCAGGTGGATGCTGCTGCCACTCTTTGACCAGGCTCCTCTCCCGGGGGGCCTGGGCGCACACCCCAGAGGGACGTTGCAGGGCCCCCGCCCTCGGACGTCCAGCCCGCCTCCTCAGCCCGGCCCTGCCTGCCAGGCCTCGCTCCCCGGAGCCAGTCATCCGATCGCTGGCACTTGCGCTCAGGTCTGTGATGCCTCAGGACGAAGACTGTGGCCTCATTGTTGCAGGGGACCAGTATCATAAAGGGGCTGGAGGACTGGGCGCAGCGGCAGAGAAAGAAGAGCCTGGATGGCGGTGTGAGCAGGGCTGGGGCAGGCGGGGCCCACCTGGGCTTGCGGGAGGGTCCCACGGAAGCCCTCAGCGGGCGCCTGTGTGTCCTGCACACAAGGGGCTGCCCCGTGGGACCTGGAGGCCGGGGCCGGCGATGCAGGGCACGCAGAGGAAGGGTGACCACGTCACTCAGGGCCGGCATCCCAGCTCAGGCCTGTGCCCCCTGAGAACAGGCACTGAGATCACAAAATACCCCGTGTTCTTCCACAGTCGCTGGACCCAAGTCCTGGGCTACTGCCACCTTGATCTTTCCTGGTCTCTTTGAAAATGGGTCTGTCTGCGCGGCCGAACAACATAAAGAACAAAACTACCTGAATGCCGGGGTGTCGCAATCGTTAGATTTAAACCCCGGGCGGTTACAAGGGAAGCCGGTTCCACGGGTGGGATGAGCCAAGCCCAGCTCCAGTGGGTCCGAGCTGATTCACGCCAGGCACTCCTGGCTGGGGCTTGGGCTGCGGCGTGGTGGCACCTCTAGATGAGCGAGGTCTCCGTCTGCAGGAAGGACAGGGTGCGAGAGCCGCGGGGGACCTGCAGGGGGCCCTCCGAGCCGTTCCTCGAGATGGACCAGCTGTGCAGCCTGCAGTCCCGGCCGGAGGGCCGGCTGGGGCACAGAGTCCGCCACATCCTCCTCAGTTCGCTCTGCACCTGGGGCGGGGGCGAGAGCAGGCGGGGCTCAGGCGGTCGGGCAAGCTGGAACCGAGACCCCGGCTTCCCCCTAGAGCGAATGCCCGTGAATGAACGCTTCCCCTTCGCCCTTTTCTGGGCGTGGAGGGTGTGATATCCGTGGGCGCGGGCGGGGGCAGACGGGCCTGGGAAGGAAGAGGCGGAGGGTGCGGGACCAGACGAGGGAACAAGAAAGGTGGTCAGACTACGGAGCCCAAGGCTTCAATCCAGAGGCAGCGGCCGCTACACCCAGAGGTGAACCGAGAGGGCTAATTCGGCTCTCCATCAAAGACCTCCCGCGGAAGCCGGGGCCCCAGCGCTTTGCGCGGCAGCCCTGGCTCTGCTCCCCGGCTCCCGGTGGGCGGGGGTGTCAGCGGGCTCCGGAAGCAACGAGGGGAGGCGCGTGCAGGAGCCGCTCAGACGACACGGGACAGGGAGGCACGAGCACGCAGCAGACGCCGGCTCGGCCTGGGGAGGCCGCGCCGGGATGTCCCGGGGAGCAGAGAGGGCTGGACACAGCCGGGGTGGGGCCCGGGCCAGCGATGGACGGAGGGAACCCCGAGGAGCGCGCGGGGCGACAAGGAAGACGCGCGAGGCGCCGGGCACGCCGCTGGAGAGGCAGCCGCCGCCCAGGTGAGGCGAGGGTACGGGGCAGCGGCAGAGGCAAAGCAGCGGGCGGGCGGGCGGGGCTGGCCTGGCGGGCGGGGCTGGCCGGGGAGGCGGGGCCGGCCTGGCGGGCGGGGCTGGCCGGGGGGCGGGGCTGGCCGGGGAGGCGGGGCCGGCCTGGCGGGCGGGGCTGGCCGGGGGAGGGGCTGGCCGGGAGCTCGCAGGCTGACAGGTTCTGGGACGGTGCGGGTCGGCTGGCGGCCGAGGTGTGCGGGGAAGACGAAGCCGAGCGCCGCGGGCGCCGGGCAACGGCACTGACCCCACAGCAGGGCGAGGGCGAGGGCGAGGGCGAGGGCGGGGTCGGGGCGGGGAGGGCCCTCCCCAGGGTGTTCAGGGGCGTTTCAGGGACCCCCCCCCACAAGCCGAGAACCTGTGCTTCCCGAGGAGGTCAAAGGACTTACTTCACTGTTGAGAAAGCAGTAGAGGACCGCCACCACCAGGCCCTGCAGGCGAGAAGGACGGTGGGTCAGAGCTCACTCACGCCACCCCTCCCCGGGACGCCCAGCCCCTTCCCCCGCACCTGGAAGGATCCGATGCACAGCTCGAACAGTATCTGGTACTTGGAGGAGATCCCGATGGGGAACACGGCGAACACCATGTAGTGGACTCCGAAGAGAGGGACGAGCAGCAGGGTGGACTTGGTGAGCCTCCTGCACCAAAGAGAGGCCTGAGCTCCCGAGGTGGCCCGCTGGGCACTTGCTGGCCAGCCCAGGAGCCCCTAACTTTAACACCGCCCCACCGCGTCACGGACAGAGTGTGCAAACGCGACGATGACCGCCACTTTGCCTCATAAAGCAGCAAAGCTCTTACAAGAAATCCTGACTAGTTTGCCAAGGAGGACATTGGTTTGAGCAGGTCTGACGGCCCCGTGTGCCACTGGTTTTAATAGCGTAGACCCACCCCCAGCCTTTGGAGGATGGGGGCAAGTTTTACTTTCAGATGAAAAGAGCAGACGCAGCCGGGGTGGCCCCCTGGCACAAGCGTGACAGAAAGTGTTCCCGCAGGCGAGCCTGCTCTGGAGCGCACGCACAGCCTGAGGAATCGGGAACCCGGACCAGATCTAATTTCTCTGCCTATCAAAGAGCTCTTACCCTCCCTAATCAAAGAGCAGATTTTCTTCTCCCTGCGTTGGTGTTGAACATAAAATAGCTGACCTCAGTCCTCCCCCCGCCCCGCCCCGCCTTCGAAGCCCCTCGGCTCCCTGAGCAGGTACAGGTCACATTCTTTTAAGTCAGGGCTTCTCAGGCCCCACCTGCACCAGAACCACCTGGAGGTCACGTTAAAACGCAGACCTGAGAATTTGCTCTTCTATCAGGTGCCCAGAGATGCTGAGGCTGCTGTCTGGAACCCCACTTTGAAGACCACTTCTATAAGCCACTTCTGACTCTCACGGCTGCACATGAGAATCATCTGCGGGGCTTTTCAAACTCTTCAAGTCCAGGCTGCCCCTCATGCAATTAAATCAGGTCTCCGCAGGTGGCCCAGCAGCTTCCCAGGTGACTCGACCTGGCCATATTTGATGTAGCAAGCCCAGCATGTTCTGAGGATCAGGAGCCTTGGGACCACCAGGGGGCCGGTCAGGAATGCAGGGGCTGGGCCCCCAGGTGGTACGTGTGCATGTCCAGGCCCCTGGGTGACCCCCGCAAACCAGCAGCTGCTCCAACGACCCGCCTAATCCTGCAGCTCTGAGCTGTGGGAATTGAGGCGGGAGGGGCCTCCGTGCTCCTCCGGCATCTCCTCTGCTTGGTGGACCCCAGCCGACACTTGGAAAAAAGTCACCATTTTCTTTACATATTTTGAGGCACTGTGGCATTTACAACAAGAAGATTTCCTCTGTACTGGGCGATCTGCACGAACTCGGGACCCCAGCCGCTCTGCACCAGATGTGAGCACGCCCTGGGCCTTGGTGGGCAGGGAGGGCCTCACTGACCACCCGGCCGCCGCAACGTGCAGCTTTGAACATTTGACTTTGTAACACCCACGGTGCACTTGCTGCCTTCACCACCTCGGGTCTCTGTCAGCCCAGTGAGTGAAGGCTGGGATTCTGCAGGGAGCTGCCCTTTAGTTAAATGTTAGAGAGAACCTGCCTGGATTCTCATTATTTTTGTTTGTTTGTTTGTTTGTTTTGCGGTACACGGGGCTCTCACTGTGTGGCCTCTCCCATTGCGGAGCACAGGCTCCGGACGTGCAGGCCCAGCGGCCATGGCTCACGGGCCCAGCCGCTCCGCAGAATGTGGGATCTTCCCGGACCGGGGCACGAACCTATGTCCCCTGCATCGGCAGGCGGACTCTCAACCACTGCGCCACCAGGGAAGCCCTGGATTCTCATTATTGATCCATCTGGAATTTGCTGTTGTGCTAGTCTCTAGAAAAGGGATTTAGAAGTTGGAGCCCTGGGGCCCTGTGCCTGGAGATCTGCCACTACTGTTACGAGATAGATACACAGAAAAGATGTGCTCTGCCTTTTTGTTATCCTGGAAAAAGAATAGATTCTATCATCCCCACTTTATTTTGTTTCCAGAATGAAAGCATCCATCTCTAAGATCCACTTAGGAACACTACCAAAGAGCCCAAAGGAAAGGTCAGCGTGGCCCTGAATAAGACGTGCAGAAACTGCAAGTTCAGTTGGAAGGGTAGCCTGAGCCGCAGGCATGGGGTGAGTCCAGGAACCAGCCCAGCTTCTCACCTGAGCAGTAAAAATGCAACTTGGAAGGTATGGCTGAAACCACTTTGTCCTTCGTGGTCTGATGTGGAATCCTATCTCTAGGCCTGACCTCTAATGCGGGCTGGGCAGAGACTGTCACACCTCAGGGCACAGTTGTATGTATATGTTTACCAAACTCTATTGCAACACTTACTGGTGCCAGCCACTAAATGTCTTTTGAATATTAACTCTATCAATCCTTATAACCTTATGACAATTATTATTATTATTATTATTATTATTATTATTTCCACTTCCAGGTGAGGAAACCGAGGCAGAGCAGTGCAGTTACCTCCCCCAGGCCTCCAACTGGTACATAACCCAGCATTGGGCTGCTGACCACAGGGCATGCCACCTGTCTCCCCGGGTGCACCCTGCTGCCTAGAGGGGAGGGAAGGAGACAGCTGAGGGGGGGCCCACCCTGTAGGGGCGGTCGGGTAACCCGCCCAGGGTCACGCAGCTTCTGAAGCTGCAATTCCAACCCCGATCTGCCTGAACCCAAGGCTCCTATCAGCTGGACCAACCACTCCACACTAAACTAGCTTTATTTTGTACTCGAGCTGTGGGCTTTATCTTTTCTTTATAAATTCTTGATAGAAATTTATACGATCTTCAAGTTCCTTTACAGAGTACTCAGATCCTTATTAATTAGCTGGATGATTGGGAGTGATTTACTTAACTTCTGTTCTCTTTCCCATGAGGGAGATGATTGCAGCCATCTTCATGTTATTCAGGCAACAAACATCAATTGAGTTATTATGAAGTACAAGGCCCGACATGAGGTGTCCCCTGGACCCTGTGGTCTGACGGGGAAGAAAGAATTAAACATAAAATACAAACAGCGTGTGGCCAGGGAGAAAGAAGTCAGATTACAAAACAGGAGAGTGGGCAGAACACTTCAATAAGCAGCTCTCTAGAGGACACCCTCGCTGGAATGAAGGAGAGGAACACGGCTTGAATAATTGCCGTGGCAACGCTGGCCCTTGGACAAGACAGTCCATCTCCGGGGGTCCCTGTAAAGTGGCCAAGAGCTCACTCCTGCGACTAAAGGAGAAAAGCTGGGGTCATTCGCAGGGTCCTCGCACCCCAGTTTTTCTGCTCTCCACACATACACCCAAAGTTTCCAGGCTGCCTGAGGTTGGTGAGGGTGGCTCAGAGCTGGATCTAAACAAATACTCACTTGTACTGTGACTGGTCGTTGCCGCCGACATCTGGGGATGTCAACTTCTGCAGTAAAATTCGTATAATACTAACAAAAAGGATGAAATTGACCTGCACAGAAAAGAGACGACACGTTTGTGTGTGAAGTCCCCCTGCAAAGGGAGGTGGTGTGGCCGGGGGCGGGGTGTGGCTCAGCCCCGCCCCAAACGGGGCTCCAGGCGCCGCTGTTTCAGAAGCACCAGGGCCCCGCCCCCCGGTTCTGCTCTTCCCTGCCCCGCCCCCCTGAGTCAGAGCCGGACAGCGTCTCTCTGCTGCATCACATACGTTCCGACGCCAGGCTGCGGCAGCTGAGTTGAGAAAATTAATTTTGAGACATGAAACCGGCAGGTGGAAATCCAGTTCTGCTCTACGGCCGCACACCTGGGGGACCTGTGACCCCTCCCACCCCGAGGTTCCCCCGGAGGACTGTCTCCTCCTCGCCCTCCGCTTCACTGAGGCTTCGTTCTGAAGGCGGGCCCAGCCCACCGTGCAAGAGCTCAGCCTCAGGGTCCTTGTCTCAGAAGACCTAGTAGAACGGGCCCTTTGTATTTACTACCAGACAGTGGGCTCGCTCTCTGCCCAAGTGTGCAACCCGGCACGCAACTCACGTCTCAGTACAGAAATGACTTACTATAATAGAAATCAAAATCGGTGTCCGTATAACCCACCAGGGAACACTGTGGTCGTTGGTATCCCAGCAACTGTTGAAAAGAGAGAAGGAAAATCACGCTACCGCCAACTCCATCTACAAACAAGCGCAGGAGGATAAGCACATCGCAGACTCACCCTTTACTCGGGCTCGCCAAACAAAGCGCCCCCCGACCGGGAGCCCTCTCGCTCTGGCTCACGCGGCCTGCTAGGGGGCCCCTCCTGACTGCCACGCGCTCTCTCCAGCAGCAAGCTGGGGTGGGCGGCTTGTAAAATGCCTCCGGCTCACTCCGTTACCCACACCCCTTCGCAGCGGGGGGAGAGACCCACCCTCGTCCTGGATCCTAGCTGGTTCTGACAGCAGGATGTGGAGTCCTTGGAACCCAGCATACGCTGTCTAGCCCCACGGCCCTGGCTGCTCCTGCAGGCGCCTGTGGCGTGTGAGTGAGCCTGGCTGAGGCCAGGAGAACTGCCCCGAGTGCCAGGGACAGAAACACACCAGATGACTGGGACTATGTGAGCTCCCAGCTTTGGGTGGCTCGTTACTGGCAGCGGGCGACTGGTAGACCCTGGGGTCCTGCGTGAGGCACAGCACCGGTGGTAGGAGCCCTTGGTGCCCGAGTCTGGGCCACCGTCTGGCTCACTGTACACACGGAGCACAAGTGCTCCGGACCCTGGTCCAAACGCACTACCTCAGAGAGCTGTGCCCCAGCCAGCCGCCTCAACCCGGCCTCCTCGCTGGGCTGGCTGTTCCGTCTCTGCCTGGCTGACCCAGCCTCAGCTCCGCTGCCAGGCCCAGCTCAGCCCCACCTGTCCCTGGCTCTTCTCCAAGCACTCCAACCCGTGTTCCTCCCCATGAAGTTCAATGTCCTCCCCATTGGTGTTCAAAGGCTGCCTCTGACCAGATACGAAGCTTCTCTCTGGCTTCCCAAGACCAGGGATGCCAGGACCGCAGTGTGGCTCGATCTCTCTTTACAGGCATAGCGCTCACCCTGTGTCTTCCAGTGAGAGCCTGGCTGCAGTCCACGCGCCTGTGCAGACGGTGGGGATGCCTGCGGAAAGACGCCTGGTGAACACAACCCCACGCCAGTCACTTGGACCAGGCCAGCAGGGGCACAGGTGGGGGCTTTCGTTTGCCTGACGGTCCAGGACAGGGCTTTCTGATGAAAAGGTTAAGTGGAAACTCTTCATAGATACATACAGGCTTACGCGCGTGCCTTACTAAGCAGTGAAGGTAACTGAGTATGTGTTTGAAGGCTTCACGGTCCTGAGACGCATCTCTGTGTTTCTGGGTGTCGGTATCAACGTGCTGGAGAGGCTGTGTTCAGACCTGGCAAAGACCTGAAGGGGAGTTCCCTCGCTGTGAAGGTGGGGGTCCCGCAGCTAGGCAGGGCCCTGCTGGTGGGCACGGTAGTGGGACCTCACGATGGACGGTCTCCCTGCCCCTCCTCCTCCCAGGCCCCCGCCTTCTCACTTGGCCACCTTCAGGGTTCACCCCAGGAATGGGAGTCAGAGCAGTTTTAAATCAGGTCCTGGTTCCCAGAAATACTACGCTGTTGGCTGTAGAAAAGCTCTTCCTACAGGGGCGGCACATCACTTTTCTGAGCTGAAAGCATCTGCATTTATAGGTCAGAGAGGACAGGAATCAGGAACCTGGTGGGTTTGGGGGTGGCAGGGGGCTGTCGGGGGGGAGTCCTTACCCCATCCGATCAGGAGATAGGCCACAAAGCGCCGGCTGGGGTTGAAGATGGCCACCAGGAGAGTGTGGAGGTACAGCCCCTCCACCAGGAGCCAGTAGAAGTTGGCCATGATGCAGTACTGGAAGAAGACCAGGCTCAGCTTGCAGCCCACCTGGATGCCACAGACAGAGTGAGAGAGCACACTGCGCTTGGATGAGGACTTGCAGGGCAGGCAGCCGGCTCCAGGTCCCAACGCGAGCCCGTGCTGCACGAGGCGCGTGGAAACCCAACACAGAGGTGCTGCCTGGAGATGTGTGCCTGTTCAGGTGAGGCCCTGGAACCCGCCGGAGGGTAGCATGGGGCCCAGGCAGATGCACACAGTGTCCCTGAGGGTGACACGTAACTTTGGGAGTGACCATGTGGGGCCTGGCACGCTTGGCTGACCTCCCTCTCCTCCCGCATCGCCCTCTCCTCCCGCATCGCCCTCTCCTCCCTGCATCGCCCTCTCCTCCCTGCATCGCCCTCTCCTCCCTGCATCGCCCTCTCCTCCCTGCATCGCCCTCTCCTCCCGCATCGCCCTCTCCTCCCTGCATCGCCCTCTCCTCCCGCATCGCCCTCTCCTCCCTGCATCGCCCTCTCCTCCCGCATCGCCCTCTCCTCCCGCATCGCCCTCTCCTCCCGCATCCTACCCTCCACTCACTTCCACTTTTCCTCCTCTGTTCTTCCTCACTGTGCACTCTTAACAAGAGATGAAAAAATAAAGGAACAAACAAGAGAAACCCACCAAATAAATTATTTCCCCAGGAGTTTTGAAAGGGAAAAATTATGTATTACATAAAATAAATGCATTTTTAACCTCTCAGACCTTCATATAAGTAAACATATCAGGTATTTCCACATCATGAGCAAACATGAAATTGAGGCTTTAAATCACTAAGCTTATATAAGTGAGCTGAAAAAAAGAACAGTACTTTTATTTCTATTCTTCCGTATCTTTGCAGCCGCCTCCCCTAATATGTGTGTGTGTGTGGATGGGATGGATGTACTTCCGTATATGTGGACATACTCATACACGTGTATGCGGTGCACAGAGTTGAGGAAATGCACGGCAGCCTTTCAAGCTGGTTCCCCGGGGCTGTGAGGAGCTTTGACTCACAGCGGCTCCACCCTCTCCAGGACGCTCCACCCCCTTACCTCGCACCAGGTCTCTCTCCTAAGTGGAGTGTGGTTCCGTCTCTTTCTAAGGAGCTTACGGTTTCCTGACGCTGAGGGCGGGGAGGGGGTCTGCATGTGGAGGCAGCCCACTGGACATCGGGGCTGGGCCGCCGTAAGTGGAAAGACGCACACGACAGCACTACCGTGAGGACAGGAGAAGCAACCCAAGACCTCGTTGGAACAGTGACAGAGGCGTGTGCTGGGTGTCGAGGAGGAAGAGCTCCATACCCACGGGCGGAGGGAATCTGGTGAGCCCTGCTGGCCGGCGCAGGAGGGCACGTCCCGCACACGCAGCACCCGTGGCACCTCCGCCTTTGGAAAGCTGTCTAGCACTATTTGTTGCAATTTAAACACATGTGCCCTTTGGTCCCTCCTGTCTCTCTCCAGACCCACCTGACTGAGGTGAGAGCACTCGTGCACGAAGACACACGTACACCGACGCTTGTGGGGACAGGAAATACAAAAGCACGGTGTGCCTGTTATTGGTGGGACGGTCGCACAGATTATGTCACACCTGCACGCTAGATTCAAAGCAGACCCTGAGACACCGCTAGACTCAGAGGATTTCCAAGATACCCTGTTGGAGGAGGAAAGAGGACACAGTGTGTTTAAGATGGTTCCAATTCCATTTTCTTGATAGAATGTTTAAAACACCACGTCTGCATTTCTTTCCTGTTGCTCATCCACCTTCAACACGCTCTGAGGACAGGAGGTTTGGGGGTTTGACGGGCTATCAGCTGACCGCGTCTTCTTTAGCGTGGAGAGGCCGATGGCCATGCGGCCGGGACAGCGCCCCGCAAAGACCCCAGCAGGGGCTCAGCCAGCCCCGTCCCCTGTCTCGGAGGCTCCATCACTGCTCACGGCCAGATGTCCAGGGGGCCGATCTCCGTTGTCCGCGGGGGTCCTGAAGGTCCGCTTCAGGTGGCCCTCTGGTCGCTCATTTTCTCTAGACTGGAGCACGGTTTCCACAGATTTAGATGAAACCCAGACCAACAGGTGCAGAGAACGAGGCGCCCACACATGTGCGGGCTGGCCTTGGTGGGGACGGAGGCAGGGGTTCTGTCTCCTGGTCCACGTTTTGATCCAATAAAGACACTGGCTTCTTTGAGGCCCAACTCCTTGAAAAGGACGAGAAAACAGCACCTACCACCAAGGTTGTCAAAGGCAAAATCAGGTGTCACACCTGGAAATACGTGTCCTCTCAGGCTCTACGGGGACAGATGGCATTTCCCTAGAGTGCTGGGGAGACTTACAGCGTCTGTAGGTGCCGGGCAAGAGCAAGTCAACAGGCTATGGGCCTTGTTGCCTCTGTGGGTCTGATGCCTGCAGCCCTCAGTGTGCAGCGAGCGGCGGAGGTGATGGCCGTGCTGATGCCCACGTGTGCAGTCTCACTCGTCCCGTGTCCGCAGCTGCTCCACACTCGAGGACGTGGGCTCCCCCAGCACCATGCAAAGCCCCTTCCTTTGGAGCCGTCTTTCCAGGGACGGAGCCAAACTCGTGATGGGACAGAGCCTGAAGGGTGTGTGTGCGCCTGGGTCTGTGCACCTGGGTCTCCCAGTGAACGTACATACGCCTGTGTGTTTCTGCGTGCCTGCGTACCTCTGTGTGCATGTGTTCCGCGTGTGTGTGCACGTGTGCACCTGTGTGCGTTGATGGGCTCTTCGCGCTTCCCCTTCTCCTACCCCTCTGCCGTATTCTGACCCGGGCCGTGGGCCGTCGCGGCTCAGTGGGCCCAGGACTCTCTGCAACGTGCAGACCCCCAGCCCAGCCTCCAGCCCTTGTCTCTGGCTCTCCGCCTGCCTCCAGCCCACCCGGGACAGGAAGCAGCAGCCTGGTCAGCATTCAGCTTTGGGCCGGGTGCATCCCTGTTTAGATGCTTCGGCCTCACTGCAGAGCCCAGGGCCTCCGAGGTTACCCCTATAGGCAGGTGGGACTCAGGGCAGGGACACCCAGGCCCCTGTTTCTCCCCGTCCCTCAGCCAGACCCTCCGTCTACACAGCAGGAGAAAGTTGAGAGCGCTGCTCCAGGTCAAGGGCCTGCCGTCTGTGGCTCCGGCAGGGTTACTACCTCCTTTAATGAAGAGCGAAGTAAGGAGGGCTGCTTCGAGCAGAGCTTTGAGACACGCAGAGACGGGACCGAAGGCTCCTCAGCGGGAGGACAGCCAGGCACCCCTGCTCCAGGCCTGCGGGTGCACCCCCAGCTGTGCAGTGGAGGCTCGATCTAGGGACGAGAGCCCAGGGGCCGCACCTCCACCTGCGGCTGGGACTTGCCGGGCGGAGGATCTTGTTGCTAAGGAGGATCTTGTTGCTAATTTCTTTATTATATTCGGCCCACATGCTTCCTGGTCAAGATGATCCCAGGAGTATATGGATACTCATTGCACCTGCAGACCTAAGCAGCAGCTGAGGTTCTTTGGCGTGATAAAGGCTTTACTCTGTTAAAATGACATTGACTCAAATCTGCTCAGTCCAGAGCAACGGTGCCAGCACGTGAATCCATCCGCTTGGGATGCGGGCGGAGAACAGCATTCCGGCTAGTGTGGAAGAGCTGTGACCGGGACTAGCTGATGGGTAGAACCCAGGCGGAGGGTGCGACTGGGTGTCAGAAGACCAGGTAGAAGGACGTGACCTCAGAGGAGCTCAATATAAACGCACTAAACTGAACTACGCCCAAAGGCCCGCTCATGTCCGCCACAAGCCAAGCCTGCACTGTAGAAACTAACAGGTGATTCATCCTCGTGCAAAGAGCTGGGCCCGCGGGTCACGGGCACGCACGTCACGGGCACGCACTGCGCTCCCAGCAGGTGCTGCGGGGACGCACTCACCGCGCAGGTGATTTCCACCCAGCAGTCGGGGGAGGCATCTACTGCTCAGAATCCCAGACATTCACGGAGAAAACGGCGTCGTGCGTGCCCACCCGTGCCGGGGTCGTCCGGCTCGAGCTGCCGCTGGTGCTTCGCGGCAGTGGGAGGCCGGCTCTGCCTGGGGTTAGCACTCCGGCCGTGGCCTCCCACCGGGCAGTGCCCACGTGCCCACCTTGTGTCTCTGGCCACCGTGGGCCTGCTCCGAGCTCAGGCCCGCTCCCGCACCCTGACGGGGACCACCGGCTCTGGGACTTCTTCCCGATGCCAAGTGGGTCTGGAGCAAAGGGATGGGCGGGGGGAAGGGAGGTCGGTGGGGCTGGAGTTCACACAGGCACCGCCCCCCATGAGAGGACCCCGCCCACAGGGACAGCCTTACCCAGGAGGACGGCTGGTCGGGGCAGTGCAGAGTCCCTGAGCTGGAGTACAGAACGTCGTCCTTGACCAGCACCGAGACGGCTCGCAGGATGAAGGAGAGGAACAGGTTCAGGTGTATGTAGTTCCTGGTGCAATGCAGCTTCCTGCGGAGGGGGAGGCGGTGGGGGGAGGGGAGAGGATGATGGGGGAGGGGGGGAGATAGATAATCAAACACTGATTTGGGCCACACTTTCATAGTTGCCTGTGTGGCTTTACGCTTAAGGCTTCTTTTTTGTGGAAGTTAATCATTTATTTAACTATTCCTTATTGTATATTTAAGATGTTTACAGCTTTGCATTATGATAAATATTTTTGTGCATAAACCTTTTCCCTTATTTCTGACTTAGCGCCTTAGATCAGAGTCCTAGAAAAGGATTTCAGCAAAGCCGTGCTGCGTCGAGCCTGCAGTGGCATGCCCTCACTTCACAGATGTGCAGACCACCCATCTTTGCAGCAAATTTCCTGCAAGACCCACATCAAAGGACCTGTCTCTGAACTTAACTTTATGTGATATTCTGCTTCTCTAAGAAATGCTCAGAACATTTTGTTTATAGTTAATTTACAACACTTAAATTCTGCTTTGGAGAAGACTTAATTGGATATTTGCTTTAACTCTGACTTTTAATTGTTTGGAGTCTTTAAGAACAAGCTGTTCCACACAGATGCACTTCCAACATTGTTAAACATAACTCTTCAGGTTTACGTAAAGTTTAAAAATTTTGAAGAACATTTAAAAATGTATACTAGGGCTTCCCTGGTGGCGCAGTGGTTGGGAGTCCACCTGCCGATGCAGGGGACGCGGATTCGAGCCCCGGTCCGGGAATATCCCACAGCCGCGGAGCGGCTGGGCCCGTGAGCCATGGCCGCTGCGCCTGCGCGTCCGGAGCCTGTGCTCCGCGGCGGGAGAGGCCACAGCAGTGAGAGGCCCGCATACCGCAAGAAAAAAAAAAAAAGTATACTAAAATAGACTTCCACCTGTGGCTAGGAAGAGAAGCTTATCTGACTTCCCTCCCACTAGGGGGTCAAAGTGATTTAAAAAGTTATCTATGGGCTTTGGAGAGCAGCGGAAGCAGCTAGGACTCGAAGCACAGGGCGCTGGTGAGGAGGGAGGCACTGAGGCTCTTCGGACACCCACCTCCTCTTGTCTCCTGGGCTGTTGGTTAACCCATGTCTCAGGGCACAGCAGCCAATTAGAGAGCAGGGGCCCAGAGCTTATAACATCGTCACTGGATGGAATGGACAACAAAGGAAGTTAAGGGCTTTCAAGTTAACAGACTCCAGGAGCAATGATTCTGGAGAAAAGGAAAACACAGAGAGCCCAAAATTCAGCAGGCAGTTATCTACTGAGGTTTTCCTTTCCTTTTTCCATTTCCTAAGGTGTTCATGTGTTGGATGAGTAGAAAGATTCCCAGGTTTTCATCTGAAACCCCTAAAAGGCTATGACATAGGGATAATGACAAACCAGCCTTTACAGAGCCTGAAATACGGCCTCAAGTCAACTCAGTCCCTGCCTGGCTCAGGCTGGTCTGCCCATCTTGCTAGAAAAATTAAATCCTCTCTGTAGTAAGAGATCATCTAAAGTCTCTACAACTTAATTATATGTAATTTCAATAAATTAATAAGTATGCTACAAACAGTACCAAGTGATCAAATACAGTTAAAAAGGAAAAAAAAACAAAAACAAAAATAAACAGAGAATAGAAGGAGATCCAGACACTGGCATTTTAAGACATGGACTGTAAAATTACTCTGATTAATATATCCAAGAAAATTGGTGAAGATATGGAGAACCTTATTAGAGGATGGAATTAATTGTAAAAATGAAATGGAAAATTGAAAACTTAAAAAATAACCCTGAAATTAAGAATTAAATAGCTGGGTCTAACATTAGATTAGACACTGTAAATCAGAGTATTATAAGTTGGAAAATAGATCAGTAGAATATGTCCAGACAAAAATAGAGAGAAACAAAATAATGTAAAATATAAAGAAATAGGAAATATATGGGAAATGATGAAAATGTTAAACATACGTGAGAATAGTTTCAGAAGGAGAGGAGAGAGAATAAGGTAGAAGCAGTATTTGAAGAGATACTAGCCAAGAATTTTTGAAATTGATAAAATACAATAACAGATTAAAGAAATTCCACTAACTCCAAGAAGGAGGATTACAAAGAAAACCACACTAAAGCCCATGATAGTATAACTGCTAAAAACCAAAGACAAAGAAAAAAGTCTTCAAAGCACCCAGAGGAAGACTCATCCTTCAGTGGAATAATGGTGAGACTGGCAGCTGACTTTTTCAAAAGAACTAATGAAGTACAGCTTTAATGTGAGGAAAGAAAATAACTGCCAACAAAGAATTCAATACTCTCAAAAATATCCTCCAAAAATGAAGGCAAAATTAAGATGATTTCAGACAATCAAAAATCATAAGAATTCACTCCTGGGAGGCCTGTGCTGAAGGAAGCACTAAAGGGAGATCTTTAGGCAGGAAGAAAATGATCCTGGATGGAAACATGAAAATTTAAGAAGGAATGAAGAGCACCAGGACAGACAGACAGGCAACTGTAAATTAACACTGACTTCCAAACAACAACAGTAATCATGCCTTGTGGTACTTATAAAATGCTGTGAAGTCTTGAGTTGACTGGGAAGCAGTAAAAAATAGTAACTGGAGGTTAACACCTATGAGACAAGGATGCATGTTGTTAATATGGGGTGAAAACCAGAAGAAGAATAATAGAATATATAACTAACAATCTGAAAGGGGAAAATTGGAATAATAAAAACACTTGACAATTTAAAAAGAAACATGAAGTGAGTACAGGAGCAATGAAGCAGCTGAGACAATTGAAAGCAAAGAGATAGAAGACGGATTGAAACTCCAAGTTGTCAGTAACTAGTCTAAATGTGAGTGTAAAATACTGTATGTAAAAATAAAAATAGACTGGAAATAAAAAGCAAATCTCAATTAAATGGAGCTTGTAAAAAAAATAAATGGAGCTTGTAAAACATTCAAATTAAATGTAAAACAGGGAAGTTCAAAGTAAAAGCACAGAAAATATATCTTGCAAATATCAAATGAAAGAAAGCTAATATAACTACATTAATATAAAAGTAGATTTTTTTAAAGTCAAGGGACATTACTAAACATAGACAGTTTAATAGGAAAATAAAACATTAAATGGGTATGCCCCTAAAAACATAAGCTTAAAATATATAAAGCAAACAGTGAAAGAAATAAAAGAAGAAATAGACAAGTCCACAATTATAGTTGGAAATTTTAATACATGTCTGTCAGTAACTGATAGAACAAGTAGTTAAAACAAATAGTAAAATTTAGAATATTTAAATAACATGATTGACAAAATTATGTAAATGACGTATGTAGCATACAAACCAATAACTGTGGAAATTATATTGTCTTCAAATGAAAATGAAACTTTTACTAAAATAGACCACATTCTGAGTCATAAATCAAGTCTCAACAAATTTTAGAGGATTTAATTCATGTGGTATGCTCTCCGATTACCATGAATTAAGCCAGATTACCATGAATTACGCCACAATCCAACTTGTTACTAATTTTCTATTCAGCTTAGAGATTAATCTATAGTCTTGTATAGCCTACGAGTTTAAAAATAATAAAAAAGAGAGTTTAGAAAAATTAGAACTCAATGATAATGGAAAACACATATTTAAACTTAAAAGATGGAACTAAAGCAGGTCTGAGAGGGAAATGTGTAGGTATAAATAAATGCATTTTAAACAAAGGAAGGCTGAACATATACCTAACTTAAGAAGCTAGAAAAAGCATACCAAATCGAAACCAGAGAACACAGAAGGAAGGAAACAATAAAGATAAGAGCACAAGTCAGTAAATTAATAAATAAGCATACAGGAGAGAAAATTAAAGTCAAAAGTTGGTTCTTGGAAAACACTGATAAAACTGATAAAGCTTTATACAGCAAGATTCATCAAGATACAAAGAAGGAAAATAAAAATTACCAATACCAGGAATGAAAAAGGAGATATAAGTATAGCTCTTAAATACATGAAAAATATAATAAGAGATACAGAAATGTAGATGAAATGAATAGATTCCTTGAAAAATACAACTTATAATTAACATAGGAGAAACAGAGAATCTGAATTGTCATATGTTTGTTTTAAAAACTTGAACCTAAAAAGAAACCCTTCCCACATGACAACTCTCTGCCCAGATGGCTTCACAGATGAATTCCACAAACGCTACGGAAGAAATAGCACCTTATCTAACCCACACTATTCCACAGAATAGGAAAGGGGGGCACTTTCTTATTCACCTATGGACCAGCACAGCGGTCATATCAAAGCCTATCTTACAAGAAAGGAAAATTATATCAAATTCATGAATGTAGACACAAAAATCCTCAACAAGACATTTGTAAACTAAACCCAGTTATATAGTAAAAGGATAATATATCACAACCAAATAGGGTTAATTTTAGGAATGAAAGGTGGATTTAATATCAGAAAATCTACCTATATATTTTTTCAAATTAAATGAACAATGATAAAAACCATCTTCTCATCTCACTATATGCAGAAAAATCATCATAAATTCAGCACCCATTCATGATTAAAAACTCAGAAAACTGGGAATTGAAAGGAATGCTCTTAATCTGGTAAAGAGTATCTTCAAAGTATCTGCAGCAAACGTCACGCTTACAAGTGAAATATTGAGAACTTTCACTCTGAGCTCAAAAATAAGAAAAGGTGGTCCTCTATCATCACTTCTATTCATACTGTGATTCACAAAAACATGAGTTGCATATAACAAGAATCCAGATGAATTTACAGAATAATTATAAAATTCATAAATAAATTTGTCAAGTCTGCTGAAGCAAGATCAAAAATTTGGCAAGTCTGCTGAAGCAAGATCAATATATCAATATCAATTCCTTTTCTAAACGTTATGTATACACAAATATATACAACAGCATAAACAAATACCTCAGCATGACTATCAAAAGACGTCCATGATGTTTACTCAGAGAACCACAGAATATTATTGAAAGAAATTAAGAAAACCCAAACCAATGGAAGGATCTACTATAATCACTGGTTGGATGATTAAAAACTGTAAAGATGTCCAGTCTATCCAAGCTGATCTACAGATTCAATGCAATTCAAAATGAAATCCCAGAAGAGTTTTTTTAATGGCTACTGACAAGCTGATTAAAAAAATTCACATGTAAGTGCAAATGACCAAGCTCTTCCTAGTAAGAAAGAAGAGATGACAGATTTACACTGCTGGAAGTCAGGGCTTATTATAAAGGTACAGCAATTACAGCAATGTAAAAATGGCACATGATAGATAAAGAGGGAAATAGGACAGAACAGGGCATCCAGTCCCTTGATACACAGTCACAAAGATGCCTTTGCAACGCACTGGCACAGGTGGGCTTTCCAGGTAATGGTCCTGGAGAAACTGAATACACATATAGAGAAAGCAAATGAACCTGAACCCCTACCTCACACCATACACAAAAAATAAATCACCAGTGGATCATAAACCTACACATGAGAAGTTAAAATAATAAAAATTTCTAGATGATAACAAAGAAGAACATGCCAGAGATATTTTAAACAGGCTCAGGAAGCTCTGACCATAAAGACAGATGGTCAATAGGCTTCATTAAAATGAAGAACTTTCGCTGATCAAAAGACTCATTAGGGGGGTGTGAAGTCGAACCACAGTGCTGGAGATAAAATCTGTGATATCCATATCTGATGAAAGACTGCTCTTACAGGACTCCTAAAAACTAACTTTAAAAAAGAGAGACAGCTGAATAGAAAAATGAGCAAACACTTGAAATGGTCCTGCAGAAAAAAAAGTTACCAGACACATTATATCATTATTCACCAGGGAAATGCAAATTAAAAACACAATTCTATATTATTATAGACAATGGGGGTGGGAGGTAGAGTGGAAGGAATCTCCGCAAGGCAGGTGAACACGTGCAGTACCTAGAGAGACTACACCTGTGCATGGCCTACGCCAGGAAAGACATATAAACGTAAAATAAGTGTGAACACAAATATAAGTGTGCACACATACACACACACATCTGAAGAACTGCGTACACGCGTGCAGGAGCGAACTCACGAGAATGTTCACAGCAGCGCTGCTTGTGGCCGTCCCAAACCGAGAGGCCCCCACTTCTCCGTGGACGTTGAATGAATAAATGAGCTGTGTTATCTTCACACAGCAATAAGAACGAACAGGATAACCACACGCAACAACTCGGATGAACCTCCCTGCAAAAGGCTGAACTGCGGAGACTGGGGCGTTCCTTCTGTAAGATTCTAAACTAGGCAAAAGCAGCGTGTGGTGTCAGAACTCTGAATAACGGTCGCCTTCGGGAAGCGGGTGGTGGCGACACGCAGCGGCCTGGAGACTGGCCCCTGGTGCCAGCCCTGCAGGACTGCGACCTGGGCGCTGGGCGCTCTGGGGACAAGCATCGCGCTGCACGTGGAGCCCTGCCCACGCCCCTGCACGCACACTTCACTCCGAAAAGTCTATTTCTGTGTATTCAGCATGACCCCGGGCCTCGGTAATGATGACATTACATACGACACAGGAGCAGTTCTGAAGCTCAGTGACCCTGCGCTGTGGTCTGACGGCTGCAGGCTCGACGCTGCCTCGGCTTCGTGTGCTTCTCGTGCTGGGAGCGCTCATCTCTCCAAACCCTTTTCTTTCTTCTCTTCTTCCCTCTGCTCCTCTTCCTTCTCACCACGTCTCTCCACTGAGTGCGGCTGGGGTTTGTTGCTGTCCCCCAGGTGAGCACAGCCCCTCCAGGTCAGCAAGCTGTCCAAACGAGTCACGCCGCCGGGTCTCTCAGCGACGCCTTCACCACACATTTAAAGTTCCACTTCCAGGTACAGATCTAACGGATGCTGGATGTAACTGAAAGTGTGTCTCCAGATGAGCCAGGCTGGAATCCGCCCCCTGATGGTGGCATGAATGGACTCCCGAAGGTGAACGGGGTGAAGGTGGTGGTGGATCGGGGCCCGGCGCTCCTCCGCTCAGCAGCCTGGGACACGTGGCACCTCCGAGGCCTCCTTCTCTAACTGGTAAAGCTGGGACGTGAGAGCACTTACCTGGTGGAGGTGTTGGAAGGACCAAATTAACAAGCCTCTATGAAATGCATGGCACAGTGTGTTAGCAATTACTGCTGCTATTCCTGGGCCTGTGAGGCCCGGGGCTGCCTCGTCGGTGCCTGGACCACAGGCCGTGCTCGAGGATGCCAGCATCAGTGACCACCCACGACTCCCATGCAGAACTAGGCCCTGCGTTTGATACCCAAGTCTGCATGGCCTTCGGGAAAGAGAGAGATGAGGAAATGAGATGCTCCATTTCTCTGCTGTAAAGTAAGAACCTAAGTGTCCACTGACAGATGAATGGATAAAGAAGATGTGGCACACATATACAATGGAATATTACTCAGCCATAAAAAGAAACGAAATTGAGTTGTTTGTAGTGAGATGGAGGGACCTAGAGTCTGTCATACAGAGTGAAGTAAGTCAGAAAGAGAAAAACAAATACCATATGCTAACACATATATATGGAATCTAAAAAAATATAAAAAGGTTCTGATGAACCTAGGGGCAGGACAGGAATAAAGACACAGGTGTAGAGAATGGACTTGAGGACGCAGGGAGAGGGAAGGGTAAGCTGGGACAAAGTGAGAGAGTGGCGTGGACATATATACGCTACCAAACGTAGGGTGGATAGCTAGTGGGAAGCAGCCGCATAGCACAGGGAGATCAGCTCTCGGTGCTTTGTGACCACCTAGAGGGGTGGGATAGGGAGGGCGGGAAGGAGGGAGATGCAAAGGGGAGGAGATATGGGGACATATGTATATGTATAGCTGATTCACTTTGTTGTAAAGCAGAAACTAACACACCATTGTAAAGCAATTATACTCCAATAAAGATGTTTAAAAAAAAAAGAACATGGTTGCTTGATGCTTTCTTAGCTTATGGGCTATATTTTGGAGAATAAATGTTCGATGACTGCAAAGAATTCTGTTTCCTGGGTGTAAATCACCAGGACAATGGAGCGTGTTATTTTTTTCCCCCTCCCTCCTGGAGCGTGTTATTTTTTTTCCCCCTCCCCCCGGAGCGTGTTATTTTTATAACATGGATTTCAGAATTAACTCAGTCTCTCAGCTCTTCAGGGAGGTGGTATCAGCAGAAGGAAGTGGGAAGGGTGCCCGAGTTGAAGGCAGAGCCTGGGACTGTACTCCAGCCCTGGGCTCTGGGCACTTTTTCCTGGGATCATTACACACTGAACCAGCAGAATGACAGCCAATGCAGACACATCCTTTTTCTAACTAAGAAGTGTCACCTGCAGGTGAAGAATGATGTCCGTGTAAAGACTGTGATATGCATAAAACCATGTGAGATTCTCTTAATGGCTCATGACCATATTTGCAATAATTCCAAAATGCTATTGCTGGCTACTTAAATGTGTCATGAAGCACAAACCTGAGGGCAATTGCTGTGTCAAGAATATGGATTGCTCAACATAGGACTTCTTTAAAAACAAACTGAAATTTTCCTAATTCAAGTTACCCTGTGCTGGCTTACCTCCCTAAATGTTTCCTTTCTTTTTTATATTTAACAATTTCAAGATTTAAAAATGTACAATAAAATACAGAAGATAGCAGAACAAATATTAATATAATACCAGTGTTTTTTTTTAAGAACTTTTTTTTATCATATAAAATATTATAGGTCTTCCCCACACTTTTCAAAGTGCAGTTCTGGATTAAAGGCATTGTCTCATTCTTTCTGAGAATGATCAACAACCTGACGCAGCCGAGATGCCTGAAACTAGAGGAACACCGCTTAACGTCTGCTGAGATCTCCGCTACCTGCTCCATCACCTCCACTCACTCATTTTTCTTCCAAGTATGGATCTCCTAATGTTCTAAAAACACTCCATTTGTTATATCGCTGATTTTATATGAAGACTGGCCAACATTTGAACTATATTTTAGCAAAGGGACATAAGATATGTGGTGTGTGGGAGGAAAATAAAAGTGGAGTTGGTGTTGCCAAGAGAACCTCCAGATGGAGCCAGAGGCCACGAGGAAGTGAGGCCAGCGCATCTCAGCCGGACGGGATCTGAGCTCTGACCACTCAGTGTCCTCACGAGGCGTCCAGAAAGTCTGCACAGTGTTCCAGAAACTCAGATACATATCAGACCCCAGCCCCTGAACAACTCGTGACAGCCTGTCCCTTAAGGACAATATTTCCTTTTGCATCAGAGCCAATCCTAACTCTTGCCAGACAACTTTTAACAACCTGTGGCTTTTGCCTTTACAAGCCCCCGACTCCTTCTCTTCCCTGGAACCCTCTCAGTTTTACCTGAATCTGTGTTTCTCGAATTGCAATTCCTGAGACCCCGAATAATGCTCTCTGTTCTCTACAGATCACTTTTTGACAGGTGATCAAAACCCTGTTAAAATAAGCTGCATATCACCCATTTTACTTAAGGCTACTGATGCTTAAGACATGGATTTAATCCTAAAAACTGGAACCTTTTCCCAGACAGAAGTGTCGACCTCCCCCCTTGAACCCTGACCACCAGCCACACAATGTCTGCCATTAGCTACCTGGCACAGACCTAGGAGGGTCCAGGAGCAGGGGAAAAACAGGCGCCATTCAGAGAGCACCTCCCACATGCCATGTAGGCTCCATCGGCCTCCATGTGGACGCACAGAGAGGTTAAGCAATTTGTCCAAGGTCACACAGCTGCTAAGAGACTGACCCAGGATTTGAACCTGTCCTCATGCTCCTGAACACATGACAGTGTCTCTTAACTGAGCACCCACTGTGAGGCCCAGATGTGGGTGCTTCTGAGTGGGAGGGGAAGGGCAGGGTGCCTCTGTATTTTCAAAGCATTTGCATATTGCTGTTTAGTAAATAACAGTTGAACTGCATTCTTATCCATGGTCAGTACTGTCTCCTCATATGAGAAATGCAGAGTATTTAAATACAGATGTCAACATTAGCATCATATTTCAAGCTGGCATTTTCCCAGGGACTTTGGTTGGCTTGGCACAGAGGAGGGCTGGGAGCCAGTGGTTTCTGCCCTCCTCTGATGGGCCGAGACGGCTTAAATGGATGATTTCCTCACGTTTTTGGCAGGATTGCTCATTTCTGCCACTTACCTGAAGAGGCAAAGAATTATGCTTCCGGTTGTAAGGGAAATCAGAGAGACACTGTAGCCCAGGGTATAAATGGCCTTCACCAGAATATAAAACGTGATCTGAAAGAGAGGAAAGTGCATCTGTAAGCGACTGTTGGCCGGCACTGGACAACGGGCCGGGTTCCTGATCCCACCGTGCGATCCCTTCAGGTCGGGCTACGGGCTGCTGATGCTGGAACACACGAGGCAGCGTTGTCCTGGAGCTCCACCTCCATCCTGAGCCAAAAGTGGCACTCTAAACACCCACCTGTTCCCCTGTAATTCATTGTGAACAACCTGGGATGGTTTCCATAAAGCAAACCTGCCTGGAGGGAGCCGCCTGGGTTAGCAAAGGAAGCAAGGACGTGGGGACCACATTCGGAGGAGGCGTCGAGGCGCCGCCCCGAAGCAGCAGACTGGACGCGCTCAGCCCTCCCGGTGGGAGAGAGGAAAACCGCCGAGCTCGTCTTAACCTCCGGGGGCGGGTCTGGACCAGGAAGACAGTGCCCTACGTAGGGACTGCCGCCTGCCTCCCGCAGGGCGCCTTCTTGCTCCCCCAGTGAATTCCTGGTGTGATCTGTGTCTTAAGTCAGCCAAGACGGCGGAGCTAAGTGTGAAGAAACAGCAAATCCCGCCTCGAGTGACCCCGTCTGAGGCCTCGCAGGTCGGCGTGTGGGATTTGTCGCTCCGTGGCTTCCAGCCTGCGGGGGAGAAAGCAGAGGGCGAGCTGGGCTTCTGAACTGTCCTTGGAAACCCTGATTTTAGCTTCTGTCCCTCTCCTGTTCTCCTCCTGATGCAGGATTACAGGCAGGACTGGGGTGTTCGGAGCAGCTGCCACTGCGTCATCTGCGGCAACAGTTCAGGTTAAACAGTTGGAAAAGGAAATATTTCAAAACCAGTGAAAGCACAGAAAACAACGTGATGACCACACACGCACCTGCAGACAGACGCCAGAACCAAACCGGCAACTGAGTAAAACCACGGGGGCCCATCGCCGACCCCGCCCCCCGTGTGCCTTTACACCTTCACGCGTGTGTCTGTGCTGCGGTCTTGACGGGGTTATTGGGTGGTTTCTTCTGCACACGCGCCTCCACCCTCATGAGCTGCGCTGCTTGCTGTCCTGTGCCGTTTCACCCTGCTTTTTAGCTACCCGCCCTTTATTATTGCTTTGAATTGTCTTTGCTGGGTTTCCCCATGTTTACCTTTTTTTCTTACACTTTTCTTGATTCTCAGTTCTTCCTTCCGGTTTCTTCTTTCCCCCGAAGCACACTCCTTACGCACGCTTAGTGGGGGTCAGCCGGGCGTGGACCCATCGGCTTCTGTGTCTCTTTCAATTCTGAGCGGCAGCTCCGCGGGTGGGTTCTGGGTAAGGACGAGTCCCCCCTTCGGTCCGCGCCATCTGTGGGTGGGCAGTCTGTCTTCAAGATTCTCTGCAGTGTGGTATGTTCTAGTTTCATCACAGTTGCCTGGCTGTGGATTTTCTTTTATTCCCGGTGCTTGGGGTGGTCGGGGTCTCCGTTTCTCCTGCTGAGACTGTGATCAGATTGACGCTGGGCCTCCACCTGATGCCCAGAAACTGCTCTATTTCCCACCCCCTCGTCCCTCTGCTGCATCCGGGCAGTTTCTTTGGATCTACCTTCCCTGTTCCAGAATTCCCTTCTCATCTGTATCTGATCTGCTGTTTGATGTACCTACTTGATCTTCATTTTTTTAAATTATAGTTGATTTACAATGTTGTGTTAGTTTCACGTGTACAGCAAAGTGGTTCAGTTATGTGTGTGTGTGTGTGTGTGTATACAGGGAGAGGCCACAACAGTGAGCCGCCCGCGTAACGCTCCGGACGCGCAGGCTCAGCGGCCATGGCTCACGGGCCCAGCCGCTCCGTGGTATGTGGGATCTTCCCGGACCGGGGCACGAACCCGCGTCCCCTGCACCGGCAGGCGGATTCTCAACCACTGCGCCACCAGGGAAGCCCAGCAAATATCTTTTAAGACCCACCTCTTCTGCTTAGGAGACTGTAACCGTAACCTAATAGTGCTGGGTGCTTTGCAATTTACAAAACGTAACACAGAAGTTAATTCATTCACTTCTCGCAACGGCCTGTGAAGGAGCAGACAGAGTATTTTTGCCACGGTCCCCCAGGCAGGTGGGGGACCTGAGTCTGGGGGTGACAGGTCAGTTTCAGAACACGAGGCCACCAAGGTGCAGGGCTGAGGGTCCACCCGCACCCCAGCGTCCCCTCCCTCAGAGGGTGCCCTCCCTGGGGGACGTTGCTTGTCTGTTTCCGCTTTCTTCCTTTAAGAGGAATCGGTCAGTTCTGCATGTAAGGAGCGTGGCCGTCACCACTGCCTCCTAACAATGAGTAGAACTCTGAACGGACTGGAAGACCAACCATCTCCCTGGGTCCACGAGAGGAGGGAGGAGGCAGGACAGACAGCTGCCCCCGGACAGTGGGGAGACAGGCAGCAGCAGGGGCTGGGGGTCCCCAGGGCCGAGTCATGAGACTGACTGTTAGGCTGCAGGAATGAAGACACCGGTGAGGCTGAAAGCACAGACAAGCACGTCAACGACCAGAGTAGAGTAAAGAAACAGACCCATGTAAACGGTCACTGGCCTTTGACAGAAAAGCAAAGGTAATACAATGGGGCAAGGAAAGTCTTTTCAACACATGTTGCTGGAAGAACTGGACATCCACATGCAAAAAATGAACCTAGACACAGACCTTACACCTTTACAAAAATTAACTCAAAATGGGTCATAGACCTAAATGTAAAGTGCAAAAATGTGAAACTCCTAGAAGATAAATAACATAGGAGAAAACCTAGATGACCTTGAGTTGATGATGCTTTCTAAAATACAACACCAAAGGCAACACCATTTGTGAAAGAAATCATTGATAAGGTGGACCTCAACAAAATTAAAAAATTCTGCCCTGTGAAAGAAATTCAGAGAATGAGAAGGCAAGCCACAGACTGGGAGAAAATATTTGCAAAAGGTACATCTGATAGGGATTGTTATTCAAAACATACAAAGAACTCTTAATACTCAACAATGAGAAAACAAACAACCCAATTAAAAACGGGCCCCAAACCTTAACAGGCACCTCGCCACAGAACAGACCGGATGGCAAACGGGCAAATGATAAGCTGCTCCTAAGCACAGACCGTGGTATCATCAAGCTGGACTAACGCGACATCCACAGAGTAACATCCACAGCGAACGGGAGCGTGGGTGGGGACCGTCTGGGGCTTGTGGTTTAAATTCTGTTCACTGATGAGATTGTGGATTCCTTTCCCTCAACCATAAAAGGAGGATTAAAAACAGCACATTACCCCAGGGGCCTGTCGGGGGAATTAAGTGAGATAATCCGTGTAAAGAGCTCGTAAACACTCCTCGTAAATGCCCTAAGTGACTCAAGTTACTGGGTTTGAGTTTACAACGAAGACCACTTTTACGACGAAGGAGATCTTCAAGGTTACTAAGTCCAACGACCCGAGTCCTCGTGAGTCAAGCCTGCCTTGGACACAGCCTGCTTCACAGAGGACCTGGAGCCCCCACCCCTGCGCGGCCCTGACCAGCGCTGCGGTGGAGGGTGAGGGACCGGCGGACGGAGGACAGGCGGACGGGCAGAGCTCCTGCCCACGGCGGCGCCCGCTCCAGTCTGTGGGTGGTCAGAGGCACCGCGGGAAGCCAACGGGGGCGACGCAAGCGCACTGGCTTCGCGCTGGGGCCTCCTCCAGGCTCGCTGCAGCCCTCAGGGCCGCCTGAGGAAGCGGACTGACCCCGGCGGGCGCTGTGCTCGCAGGTCGGGGGGCGCTGGACAGCACTGCCCCGGGCGGAAGCGAGCAGGCGCCCGCACAGCCACTCTGAGTGACACACAGGTGACGTGGCTCTCCTTGTCCCCGAGATCACCTCTCTCCTGAGGACGAGCGGAGACGTCAGGGAGGTGTCGGATGCTGCATGGAGGGGCAGGAGGGGGGCGTCCAGATGGGCACCATGACTGAGGCCCGCCCGCCCCAGGGCTGATTCCCCACGGAAGCTGCACTGCCGTGTAGCTGGGAGCGGGGGACCTGGCAGCTCTGGCCGTGGGCCCGGCGGGGACAGCTCAGAGCAGGTGGAGCTGGGGCTGCGGGTCTGGAGCTGTCGGCACCGTCGCCAGGACTGTGTGACTGGCTGGCAAAGAGCCCCTTTGCAGTCGCTACGGGCAGCGCTCCTTTGTTGGCGCGAACGTGTTAGAGGAAAATGGATTTCCTTTTCAAAACCCAAATACGACGTTTCTGAGGCAAAGAAACAGCCATAGATATTCTGGAGCAGTTTCCCCCACTGAGACCTATTCACAGCACAGAGTTTACGATAAAGAAAAGGCAGCCGACAGAAGGACTGGGAGCCTTTGTTTTGCTACCAATTGGCCTCACCTTTGGCAGATAACCCGCATCCGATTCTAGAAACGTCAACAAACCCCTCGGAGAGCCTGTGAGGTCTGTGAGGTCGAGGCCGACGTTCTTCAAACACGACGCATGAAAGATAGAGCAAGGCTGAGGGGCGGGAAGAGGCTGGGTCGCGCGCGCCCGCGCCGCCCCGCGCCGCCCGCGCCGCCCCGCGCCGCCCCGCGCCGCCCCGCGCCGCCCCGCGCCGCCCCGCGCCGCCCCCCGCGCCGCCCCGCGCCGCCCCCCGCGCCGCCCCGCGCCGCCCCGCGCCGCCCCCCGCGCCGCCCCGCGCCGCCCCCCGCGCCGCCCCGCGCCGGGGGACGTGCCCCGGGGACCATCCTGGGACCGAGTGAGCGGGTTAGATGACGGCTGTGTAAAACTCGAAGGCCCCCAGCTCTGGTACCGGCGCTGAGGCTACATCACAGCACACCCTCCTGTAGTAAAGACGGCCTCGCCGTTGACGAGCTGAGGAGGTGCACGTGTGCAGCTCGGGTGCCGCGTCCGCGTCCGCGTCCGCGTCCACGCCCGCCACGCACCCGCGCACAGATCGAGGAGGCCGCAGGGCGCCCCGGCCAGTCGGCTCCGCCGCACCATCCCGGCTACTAAATCGCTTCAAAACAGGTTTCAGGAAACGCACGACGGAGGGAAGTTTCCTCGCTGTCCTGTCAGGGTCCCTGGCGGGAAGCAAATGTCACTGAGAAATGATTTGTCAAACAGCATAAATTGAAGTGTTTTCGGGGGTACCTAAAATTTGATTTTATTTGAACACAAGAGTAAAGTATTTGCTGATTTTTGAGAAAGTAGAAAATATAGCCAAACTGTTAAAGGGAACCTGCAGTAACGAGGCCACCGTTTGTCCTCCATCAGCACATTTCCTGGCTTGCGGCCTCTCCAGGCCCATGTCCAGCCGCTCGAATTCCCCAAATCACACCCACGTGACAGGTGGTGTCAACTTGACAATTGGTAGGTGAACCTTTCCAAAACTCTGTCTTCTTTTCTCCAGGTCTTTAACAGAGATTGCGAGTACCCAGTAAAGCAAATATTGCTAATTTCCATAGTTTCTTCAGTTATCTCTTAGGACCACAAACTTTTAGTCCTGAAGTTGTACGTCACATGGAGAAACTGACCGGATTGTCCAGCGAACGTCCTGGTTGCCCCCAACCTGCCCCAGAAACGGTGCCTTCCCTCCTGTCCCCACCTCGAGGGCCTGGTTGGGACGGCTGATGCGCCCAGTTTCGCCGACTACCAGCTGCCCGGGCCCCAAATGTCTGTTTCCCCCAGGCAAGGCTGTCATGCACAAGCCCAGAGAAGAGCGGGGCACCAGGGAGATCGGACCCTCCCTCAGAGACGGGTTCCTGGCTGAGACCGGCCTGGGGCCCCCAGCCCCGACTCCTGCCTGCTGCCCCAGCCCTGTGGACACGGCTGGTCCCCGTGGCTGTCTTACAGAAACGGCCTGGTGTCCGCAGTGGCGTGGGCTCGTGGCTTGGCCCCCGCACCCCTGCAAGGCTGGGGCTGCCTGCCTCGCAGGCGCCCCGCTTCGCCTTCCCTGAAGACGGGTTGTTTCTCTGTATTTCCCGGGATACCTGTATTGCTTCCCACGCGCTCCTGAGCGTTTTCTCCATTATTCGACACTAATTTCTGTGCCCTCATCTCCTTTCTTGTAGGAGAACCTCCCGGAGCCAGGCACCTACCACGCTTCTGTAGATTTCCTGGTTCACCTCCTCTCCCTCACCCTGTTTCTCCTTCGGCCTTGGAAAGACTCACTCCTTTACCGGGCACGTGTTAAGCATCACGCTTCCAGGTTCAGGTGAAACTGACTAGAAATCGTGTCTGTCTCGCGCATCTTCTGATCACGCTTCAGCCGGCAGCCACATCTCTGCCTGGAGCGTCAGCGGGCAGCGTGGTGTGTAGCGCTGCTTACGGCTGCCGCCCAGTCCCGCTGGCACCGCTTCCCCCGTCCTGAACCCCCAGGTCCTGCCCTGCCTGCCTCGCTGCCGCTGACCCAACCCGCCCCTGTTTTCAGTCGCTACGCGGAGCACGCCTTTGTTGGTGTGGACGGGTCAGAGGAAAATGGGTTTTCACCATCGTCTGATGAGCGGTCCATGCGGAGCGTGGCCCTCACGTTCCCCTGAAAACCACGGCGAAGCTCCTTCCCGCTCTCTGATGCAAAATGAAGCAAAGCCACCGCCCCTGGTGCTTGTTTGGAAGCAGAACGCAATCAGCCACCGTAACGGAGGTGAGTGTGTGGCCCTCCGGCACCTCCAGGTGCTCCACTCCTGGTCCAGTCCTGGCCTCCAGCTCCCACAGGCTGCTCAGCATGTCCCTGCCCGACCATCCTCTGGCAGGGGACATCAGGGGTCCTGCAGGGCCTGGGAGTGAGAGGTCGAGGGCGCCTGACACGGAAGGACTGAGCACGCAAGGAATGGGGACCCTTGGGGAGGTGGCGTTAGCGGTCAGTGGGAAAGAGTTACTGCAATGGTCTGAAAGCTGAGAAGAGACTGCAAAAATATTTTTAGGCATATGGCATAACATGGAAGAAATGTGTTCACTCGAAGCATGGGAAGGTTGAAATGCCAAACAGTTCTCTTGGCTAAATTTAGCAGAAGTGCTCTTTATTTAAGAACTACAGCAGCAAATATATAATGCAGGAGACGTATGGACTGCTTTGCCTGGTGTGTCCACCCAGCACAGGGTGCCTGCGCGTCACTGACGCCGCTGTCCTTTGGCAGGGTGGCGGGGCAGCAGGCCGGGCGCAGAATCCTATGCGGCGACTGAGTCGCGGGTGGTGGCCATGGAGTGGGGACAGCCCTGGGGTCCTTCTAGATGCATCTGGGAGACTCCCAGTAACAGGGAAAAGGAGACCACCCTGGGCCCGCGAGACTTGTCACGGGTGCTCATTTCTAGCACTTTCCATGTTTTGCCAACTCTCAGCCTCCCTGGGAGATCAGAGAGGCGGGAACACTGGGCAGCGGGTGGGACACTGAGGCAGGGAGGCTGGCCAGGGAGCGCTCTGACCAGAAGCCTCCAGACAGCTGTCGGTGGAGGAAGGAAGTCGGGACACCAGGGCCCACCCGACGGGCTGCAGCAGGAACCACCGGGTCGGGAGAGCCCCCGGGTCTGGGGCATGATGGGTCAGGGGGCCTGGGGCGGGGGCAGGTGACCAGGCAGACGACACCAGGTGGAACGCCGCCCGCCTGAGGCTGAGACCCTGATGCCAGGACAGCATCTTCAGCTCCGGAGACCCGTAGGCTCCCATGATAAGGGTGGGGGCAGTGAGAGGGGCTCGTGGTCTCTGGCTGGGCTGCTCTCCCCGCAGGCTTCAGCAGGCTGGGACAAGGGAAAAGGGGGAGAGGAGCTGCCGGTGTGGCCCTCGTGGGTCTCGGGTTGGCAGGGGGGTCCGGAAAGCCTCTTAATGGGATTAAACCCTTTATCCAAGGATTGAAAGAAAAAAGGCCTAAGACGAAGATGTGCACACCTGAGGCAGGTTTTGCTGGGAGAGGGACACAGACTGGGGAGACCCTGCTTTACGGAAAGCGGGATGCGGTGACGGGGCGCCCCGAGCCGAGCCTGGCTGGCGTCGGGGTTTCACTGCGCCAGGACGCGCAGGCCCGGGCCACCGCCACCCCCCACCCCCATGACTCTGCGGCTTCACAATCACAGCTCCCGCGTCGTCCAAGGGGTCCTCTGGGGTCTTCAAACTCTTTTTTCCTTCACGGGACTCCCATTCCCGACTGCTTTGTCTCTCAATTCCCTCACTGTATGTGGCTTTTGTGGAAGCGAAGTTTCTCCCTTGAATTTAATTAATTTTGAAACCAACAAAGGTTGCACACACGGCGGCACCCAGGGCGGAGTCTGGCAGCACGAGCACAGGAAATCCAATTAAAATCGTAAAACTGGGAAGAAAGAGAGTGGCTGACGAGATGAAGAGTGACGTGGAAGCAGGAGTCCCCGAGGACCGAGGGGCCGCCCCCTCCCTCCACCTGGGGAAGACCCGGCCCGGCCTCGCTCTGGGCAGCTCAGGGCGCTGCGGTTTTCATCTTGCAAGCGACTCCTTAAACAACCGAGAATTCGAAATGTGAGAGCGGTGGAAGCTGCAATCAGGAAGACAATTATTCATCTTGGTCTTGTGCCATTATTTTCTTTGCCTTTGCATATTAAAATATTTTGAGTTTCTAATCCATTAGCAGGGAATGTGCATTCATAATAACTGCAGAATCTCTGAAATGTTTAACTGAGAACAAAAATAGTTCTTCGCACCAGACAGAAAAGCATTAGGAGATGACAGGTGCTCTGTCCTCATGGGCTCTGGGCTGACACGGTTCCCACGATGACGTCCTTTACCACCACCTTGGGCTCTCTGTAACGCGAGGACAGAGTCGGGACGTCGCAGTTCCGGGAAATGTTTACTCGTGGAACAAGCACAAGCTCTGAATAAATGCTGCTGGCAAGGCCTCAGGACGCTGTGTTCTTCGCCCTGACGTGTGTCCTGAGGCCTCGGAGGTACGAACGCTGGGCTGGCTGCCGAGGTAGAAGGGAGGCGTGGGTGATGGAAGGCGGCTGCCGGGGCCCCGCCCCACCCACCCGTACAGAGGTCTGGACACTCTCCAGCCGCTGCCCCCGACCCGCAGGGCCACCTGGGAGGCAGGCGGGATGTGACAGGGTCCCGGCAACCGTGGGGCTGTCATCACCCCTGGTCAGAGTTCAGGGTCTTCAGAACGGGGCCTGGGACGCTTTTCTCTACGGAAACAGCCCTGAAACTGGGCTTAAATTCTACACGAGTTAAGGTCTTATTCTTAGACACCAATAGGACGGCTTCCTGGTTTGGACACATTTAAGTAGCTGAACAGCAGTTTGCTACGAGTCTGGAACCTGAGACCCCCTCACTGTCCCATGAAAACGTGCTCGGACCCTGATCCCACGAGTGGCCTCTGACCCGGCTGTGCACCCGGCCACCGGCAAGCCCGTGGCCAGTGGCATTCACGCCCATCCTCCAGGGAGCGGGGTTGGTGGGCGTGGGGGTGGCGGCCGACGGCAGAGGAGGCTAAACGCTGCCCGAGCCTCGGGCCCAGTGTTGTGGCGGCTTTACCATTTGTGCTGCTGTCATGAGGGCCACGAGGGACCTGCCTCTTGGCCACGCCCACGGGGAGCTGGGCCTTCTCTGTGGGACCCCGCAGAACAAAAGGGGTTCGCGCAGAATGCCCCAGGGGCACAAGTCCACGGGGGGACAATGTCCGGGAAGGGTCAGCACAGCCCTGGCCTGGCTGCCCACCCAGGTGTGTCCCAGGCCCATTGCTGCTGCTTCCACCTGTGTAGGGAGAGCAGGGGGCCCGGGAGCGGCCCCTGAGGAGGGCGTCAAAGGGGCTGGCTCTAGTCAGAATGGCGGGGCCCTTGGCCACGTCACATCATTTCTCTAAACCTCAGTTTCTGCATCTGTAAAGTGGGTTGTCACCCAGACTAAATGAGATGAGGGGTGGGCAAAGGGGAGGGCATTGGTTAACAAGCACAAACCTGCAGTGATAAGATGAATAGGCTCTGTGTCTCACCAAAAGCAAAGGGAGGGGCCTCCCCGGTGGCGCAGTGGTTGAGGATCCGCCTGCCAGTGCAGGGGACACGGGTTCGATCCCCAGGAAGATCCCACGTGCCGCGGAGCAACTAAGCCCGTGCGCCACAACTACTGAAGACCTCGCACCTAGAGCCCGTGCTCCGCAACAAGAGAAGCCACTGCAACGAGAAGCCCACGCACCGCAACGGAGAGTAGCCCCCGGCTTGTCGCAACTAGAGAAAGCCCGCGTGCAGCAACGAAGACCCAGTGCAGCCATAAATAAATAAATAAATAAGTAAATAAATAAAATTTATATATATGTATATAAAAGCAAAGGGAATCTGTGAGGCGATGGACTGAGGAATCATCTCATATTGTATACATGCGAGAACATCACCTCATGTACGTTAAATATATACCACGTCCATCAGTAAGAAGCACACGACGCAGGGCTCAGAGCTGCACCACCACGGTTACCCTCACTGACCACTGGTGACAGGTCACTTGTCATCCAGTTGGAGGGATACTGGCTAAAATACAAGGAACTTCCTTTGCTAGGGTTTACTAATTTGGTAGGAAAAGAATCGGCTTTAAATTGTAACTCTTATAGAAATAGACAAATCAATATGGAAATGCAAAGAAACTAAGAGAGCCAAGACACATGAAAATGAACAAAGTTGGAGAAGTCACATTATCATGTTTCAAAACTCAGTGCAAAGCAACATTTACCAAAAAAGCATTGTACTGGTTTCAAAACAGACAAACAGATCAATGGAATATAACAGAAAATCCAGAGATACACCCACATACATGTGGTCAAACAATATTCCTCATTCTCACGATAAGTCATGAGAGAAAGGAAAGTCTTTTAAACAAGTAACGCTAGAACACCAGAATAAATAAATGGAGAGAAATGTATTTTGACCCCTACCAAACAGCAAACACCAAAATTATTTGAGATCAGAAAAATAACATAAAGCTAAATTTAGAGTTTCTAGAAGAAAACTAGGAGAATATTTTGATGACCATGAAGTAGGCAAATATTTCTTAAAAAGGTTACAAAAAGTATATGAAAAGGATTAACTGGATTTT
Organism: Kogia breviceps; assembly: GCF_026419965.1. NCBI lineage: Eukaryota > Metazoa > Chordata > Mammalia > Artiodactyla > Physeteridae > Kogia > Kogia breviceps. The sequence continues at coordinate 394,397 of NC_081318.1, read as the reverse complement.
AACTAATATTAAAAACTTGTTGAGCATTTAGAAAATAGAGAAGGTGGTATACAGACTCGGAGAAAATATATGTGATGTGTACATCTGACAAAGGGTTTTATCTTGAGTATATAAAAAAATCTTACAACTCAATAATAAAAAGAGAAATAACTCAATAAGAAAACAGATTAACATGAATAACAGAAGAAGTAAACAAATGATTTGTATATCTTCACAGAAGAAGATATATGAAAGGCCAACAAATACAAGAAGAGATATTCAGCAATATTAATTTCAGGGAAATGCAAAATAAAAGCACAGTAGATACCACTTCACACTAGAAAGGCTAAAATTCAAAAGACTGTCAATACCAATATCAGAGTTGCTAAAGATCTGGAAAAAATGGCATATATCCAGGATGAGACATAAAACTATACAAAAATTTCTGACAACAGTTTACAGCTGTTGTCATGCACCTAACCCATGACCCAGCAATTTACTCTTTTGATATTTATCCAAGAGAAATAAAAACATATGTCCATAAAAATACATATCCAAAAATATTCATACCAGCTTCATTCATAATTGCCACAATCTTGAAACAATCCAAATGTCCACCAACAGAATAGAGACTCAGCATGTAATATACCCACACAAATACTACTTAGACAAAAAAAATGAACTACAGAAATATGTAACAATATGTATGAATTTCAAAAACATTATGTTCAGCAAAAGAAACTAGAAACAAAAAAGCCTGTAATCTCTGCTTGTGTTTAGATAAATTTCAGTAACAGGCAAAACTAACCTATGGTGATGCAAATCAGACCAGTGGATGCCTTGGCATGAGAGTGAGGTACCGACTAGAAAAGGACACAAGGGAACTTTCTAAAGAAATGCAAATATTCTATATCTTGAATGAGGTATAGCTACATTTGTGTAGACATGTACACTTAAAAAATATACACTTAAGATCTGATGCTTTTCCACCTCCGTGTTCAGTGATGCCATTTTGGTAGCTTGAAATTAGACATGGTGGAAGCACTTACACATGGAAATCAGGAAATTCCACAAATCAAGGCTTCTTTTCCTCAACAGACCACTGCCAAGATCGCTCCCTTCCAAAGTGATTGATGTTGTAACACATAAAAGTCTGAGACTATTGGTATCCAGCCATCACATGGACTGAGCAAAAGAAATCCTATCTATAGCAAGTGAGAGAAGAGAAATAAAGGAGATACTCAAAAGAAAACCAAAGATAAGAGACAGAACAAGATATCCAACAAAATTGGAAGCATATCATCACTGACAGAAAGGGGATGAACAGGGAATTCCAGTTCAATGACTTTCGCTAGCTGCTGTCTTTCTAAACTCACAAAAATACGTCTGAAGACCCAGTAAAGGATGAATTTCAAAAGAATAAAACAATGTTGGCAGAATAAAGTTATCAAATGTCTTTTAAAAAAAAATTGTAACTCAGTGCGGAGAGCAAAGAAAGCCCCTCCGTTACCCAGGAAGAGTGATGGCACGGCCACATCCCTAAGGGCCTCACTTGGGGGCAGGACCCAGGGGTGGCGGAGGCGAGGTGGCATGGGCGGGGCCAGGAGGCGGGCCTCGGCGGCACAGACACGGTCTGCCCGCACCGTGTGGGCTCAGGCGTGGGGCGCAGGCACTCCTCCAGGGCCTCACACCCGTCGTCGGGGAGCGCGTCTGAAACAGCCCGGCTCCCGGCTCCCAAGGCCCTTACCCGTCCACACGGGGTCACAGGGCGAGCGATGGGGGTCGAGGGGAGACACTGACCTGGCTTTCCGGTGGCAAACAAATCAGACCCCACCACGGGGCGCGGCCGGGCGCGGGTGCCGGGCTGAGGGTGCTCACCGCGTACAGGACCGCATTCCCGGAGAAAGGCTCTCCTCACGCCACGCCTGCCCCACGCCGGGTCCCCGCCACGGCCCGAGAGAGGCGCCAGCGGCCCGCCGAGCCTGGGCAGCCCACACCGGCGACACGGGCTCTAAGTCTGCAGAGGTGCTCCAAGTTTGCCTCCATCCCCGCTGCCGGCTCGGGGCTAAGAGAGCAACGCATGGCTTCTCGACAGCCCACGGGTGGCAGCACCTTACAGGGAGCAAAGAGACCCTCACGGCAGAAGGGACACTGGCTAAGCTCAGCTCGGCAGGCAGAGCCACTCTCGGTGTCACCTTCCAGCTACGCCACGGCAGGTGGAGAAAACCAGCCTTTCCCAGCTCCAAGATTAGGGAACCAGCGCGTAATTCCAGAGGCCGGGCGGCTGAACGGAAACCAGGGACCTGGCGGGATTTGGCCGGAAGCGGAAGCACACCCGAGTGAGGCCTGGAGCAGCAAATGGTCGCGGTTTACCAGGCACCTCGGAAAAACGACCAGAAAGGGAGGCCCACGCAGCCCTTACCTCGCTCTCATCCTCGGGGTCGTCGTAGCCGCACGCGTCCATGAAGTCCGGGAACGTCTCTGACCACCCGTCACTGGTGCAGTTCTTGCTTATGTTTCCTGGAAGGTGAAGGCCAGGTGTCTGATCTGCGCAGCAGCGCTGGCCCGGGGGGCCAGGGCCCCCGCCTGCACCTTGGCCGGCTTGAGAGGCTCCCGCTCCCTCGCGGCCGGCGAGGGGCCCGGGCCTGAACCCGGGGCCGCTGCTGCTCAGGGTGCGACCCCCTCCTTGGCCTCCTCACCCACGAGGCCTGGGCGGCGGCCCCTGCAGCCCCGGGGCCTCGGCGGCTGGAGGGAGTGGACTCTGCGCCAAAGCACGGGCGCGGTTACCATGGGATAGAGGTGCAGGTGTGTTCTGTTCACTACTGAGCGGGCGGGAGCGGGGCGGAAGCGAACGGGCTGTTCTGTCCAGTGAGAGGCGTCGTGGGCGGACCCTGGCGGTCCTGCCCTGCTCTGCCCTGCGCTTTCCCGGGCCAGTCCTGTGCTCCCCTGCGCCAGTCCTCACCTCGCTGCCCCGAGGCACAGGGACCAGAGCAGCCAGGCCAGGCACCGCTGGCCACTGTGGTTGCAGGAAAGACCGGGGACGTCAGATTTGCGTGGCATGAAATAAAGGCAGCTTTGCTCTTACAACCCCACTGTTTGCTCCTAAGAACCTAACTTGCACGTCAGACTCAGCAATGCAGGGTCCCCTGCACAGGAAGAGGCGTCTTGAGCAGATGACACACAGGGCGGTGAGGGGAAGGGGGTGGACCTGCTGGGTGGGCTTTGGGAGCTCGGACCCAGGCTGGCGCGGTGGCCCTGCCGTCTCTGCTTCCTGCTGGGACCACAGGCCCTGGGCTTTCAGAATAGCGCACGTTCCCTCACACCATCTCTTTTGGTTTGCACACTTGGTGGCACCACTGTTCCCATTTGATAGATGGAAAAGTGAGGCTCTGAGGGTAACAACTGAGCTCTGTGATTAAAAATCCCTCATTTCTTCTACCCCAGGGCGGCCCACCTGTCCACCTGCTCTGACTGATGCCTCAGGTGAGACCAAGAACACAGTGTGCGTGCACCCTGGGGAAGAGGTGAGCATCAGCCGCTCTGCTCCCTGTGGGGAGAGCCCGGGGCGTCCAGGCCCCAGCCCACTGGAGAGGGAGTGGGTTGGGTCGGCTTCAGCAAAGCCCCAGGAAAACATCACCTGGGCTCTCCCGGCCCAGCCTCACTCCGACACCACCATCCCCTGGGTTCTCTGATTCCAGACCCGAAACCTCCCGCTCCAGCTCCCGGGGGGCCGGCGGGCGGCTCGGACACGGGCACTGCAGTGCAGTGGGCAAGACAGAGCCCTGAAAGGGGCAAGGCTGCTGAGGTCTGGCTCCCCTGCCACACCTTACAGAAGGGAGACTGAGGCCCACAGAAGAGAATGACCTGCCCGTCAGAGCCGGGAACGAGAAAGAACAAGAACCACCGTGGCGTCGGCAGCGTTAGGGCTCGCCGGCTCCTCCCGGCTCTTCCGTATTTAACTCATGCGATACGGACAGCTACGTGAGGAGGCCCTTTGATGATCCCATTGTACAGATGAGAAGCCTGAGGCTTAAAGAAGCGGAGTCACCCGCCCAAAGCTACGCAGATTACAAGCGAGGTGCCCGTTCCAGAACTGGGCAGTCAGCTCCTCACCTGCACAGCACACCTGCTACCTACCTGCTCTTGGGACCTGTTCCCTAAGCTCTGTGGAAGGGCAGGGAGTGCTGAGCTGGCCACTCCTCACTTATTACATGGCAAACACTGAAGGAGATGTTTAAAGAAACCTCGTCCTATGAAGTCGAGACGCCCCAGGGTTGTCACTTGCCCGGCTTCACACTCCTCAGTGAAACCGTAGGCAAGAGCGGAAGGCGGGCTTCCAGGAACTGCCTGAGACGGTAAAGCAAAGAGAGGGGCTGGGGAGGTGAGGGAGGGGTGAGGGAGGTGATGGAGGGGGCAGGGAGGTGAGATGAGAGAGGGGCAGGGAGGTGAGGGACGGGTCATGGAGGTGATGGAGGGGTCAGGGAGGTGAGATGAGAGAGGGGCAGGGAGGTGAGGGACGGGTCATGGAGGTGATGGAGGGGTCATGGAGGTGATGGAGGGGTCATGGAGGTGATGGAGGGGTCAGGAAGGTGAGGGAGGGGTCAGGGAGGTGAGGGAGGGGTCAGGGAGGTGATGGAGGGGTGAGGGAGGTGAGGGACGGGTCATGGAGGTGAGAGAGGGACCTGAGAACAAAAGTGGGGCACAGGTTAGGACTCAGAAGTCTGGTCCCCTGTTGTGAGGACCCCCGCAATCTCCATGCCTCTCCCCACCGTGGCCCCCGTTTAGCTGCAGTGTTAGGCCTCGGCGCAGCGGTGCAGGTGGCCCCACCCCAGCTCCCTAAAGCTGACTGCACACTCCTGTCCTCGGACCTGAGGTGCATGTTTGAGTGTGACTGTCCTGAAAAGGCCACAGTCACACGTCTGGCCCTGAGCACGGCCACCTGGGCTCAGACCCTGTCAGGAGGGTCCTGGCTCGAGCCGAGGCAGGAGTGATGGGTGGGCTCCAGGTTGCGGGCGGCCCACCGGATGTACTCCCGTTGCAGGCCGTTTCAGGCTCCGAGTCAGGGGCGGGCCAGGGCCCTCGCAGCCCTCTGGGGACTGGCCAGGTGGCTTCTGGAGAGGTGGGGGCAGAATTCAGAACTGGGCTGCCTGGCCGAGGGCACGGGCTCCTGGCCCTGTCGTTGTTGGACGCAGAGCATAGGCGCCTTCTCCCCAGCTGAGAGAACACTAATAACTTGAAGGCATCCACGATGCCCTAAGGTTCCAACTCGACAGAATAAATCTCCGAGTCCTGGAACCTGGCCCTCCTCCACCTGATGGCTTGATACTGTCCCTTGCAAAGACCTGCTCTCGGAACTGTGCCCAGGCCCCCGGCTCTCCCCTCCCAGAGAGGTAGAGTCTCCCACCCACCTGTTCACATCCCCTTTCCTAGCCCGGCTCAGGGGGACCTCACGTGGCCCCCAGGGCTCACCCGCATGGGGACAGCAGAGCAATGTGCTGGCTGCATGACAACATGCACCGACGTGTGGAGAGACCCCCAATTTCCCACCTACAACTTTTTATAAAAAACGGGTCTATTTCTCGAACATCTGGGTTTCCAGGGCCTGTGTGCAGAGCAAGCCCCGGAAGGAGGGGGCGGCCCATCCCGGTCAGCACCTGCTGAGGCTGGAAGCTCTGCGACTGCAGGTGTTCAGGTGACAGGGGGCCGGATCAAGGGTGGGGCTGAGAACCCAGAGAGTCGGTCCAGGAAAGGAGATGATTCCTGTGAAGGAGAAAGCGCGTTCCCGGCCGGGAAGGGACACCCTGGAGGGCGCTCTCTGAGGGTTTCGAGTGCCCACGTGCGGCAGGTGTTTCTATTCTCTCCCCGCCTGGTGCCGCGGCCCCTCGTCTGCGCTGGGCGCCTGTGTGTCTGGCTCCTGCCCAGGGTCTCCTGTCCGTCCCACCGTGTGTGCTGGAGGGTGGACGACCTGGCAGGAAGCCTTCTGTGCTTCCAGTCCGTAAGGCCAGCTCAGCACAGCTGCTCCCTGACTCACTGGGCCAAGGAAACCGACGCCCTGCTTCTTGTGCCTTCATGGAGAAGCCGGCCCCTCGTGTGCACCCCCCGCAAAGCTCAGAAACAACACAGATGACGGTACCTGGTTTGCTATAAAAATTGCTGAACAGTTTTGGACAGGGCACCGTGACAGTCTCGCCGACGTCCGCGGGGAGCCAGCACGTGATGTTGTCCCAGACGCCGCTGCAGGCTGGAGGGGAGACAGGGGTGAGCGAGGTCCTCTGCCCAGCACAAGGGCAGCACCCTCAGGCCACGCGTGGGGTGCGCAGGGTGGTGGGACCGCATCTGCTCAGAAGCTTCTCAGATAGAAAGCCTGTTAAGTAGGTAATTATCCTGCAAATTATTCTTCTGTGAAACTCGCACCACGATAGTCTTGAGAATATACTTGGCATGGGGTCATTGTAATCAGCTTTGGAGGAATAAGCAGATCTGTGGTAGAACGTTTCTGAGGAAGCCAGCATGCGTTGCGCACTTTTGAATTGTAGTAGAATCATTACTTTTTCCTGTTGAAGTGCTTCCCCCACCACCCCCCATGTGATAAAATGGGCAACACTGGGTATTGTGTAAGTCTTAGAGGTAAGGGTCCCCTAGATGCACATACACTTGTCTGTTTCTGGGTTCTGACTTCAAGGACAATTTGCAACTTTAAATATTTGAAAAGATTTAGTTGATTTCAGCAGTCAAGATGACATATTAGCAGTGAAATCTTAGGTAACCCTCATGGAGTTATCAAACCTTAATTTGTATAATGTTATAGCTTCAAACACTTTTCAGATCTCTCAGTTGGTTTAATAACCATCCCACGACAGTAATTCATACCAACACTGTATTAATCATCTCACTGGCAAAGAGCACTGAGGTTTGAATGGTCCAGGGGCCTCTCAACGTTAAACAGATGGTAAATGAATCCACGCTTGAACCCAGGAATTTTTTATTACAAGTCCAAGGTGTTTCTACTATATTTTGTGGCCTCTAAACTTTTATACTTCATTTAAGCTTCAGTACTGGAGGAGCGGGGTGCTAGCCTCAATTCAAACAAAGAAAGAAACAACAGTTCTGCTCTCTGACACGCCACCCACACCTGTATGTTAACTGTGCAAACACATCAATGGAGTTATGCATTTGTTGTTGTTGTTGCGCTGTGCGGGCCTCTCACTGTTGTGGCCTCTCCCGTCGCGGAGCACAGGCTCCGGACGTGCAGGCTCAGCAGCCACGGCTCACGGGACCAGCCGCTCCGCGGCACGTGGGATCTTCCCGGACCGGGGCTCGAACCCGTGTCCCCTGCATCGGCAGGCGGACTCTCAACCGCTGCGCCACCAGGGAAGTCCAAGTTATGCATTTTTGGTTTGACCACGGGAATGTTTTACTTCTAAGAACACAGGTAATGAAAAGTTGGCTACAAACCAAGTTTTGCAAAAAAAAAAAAAGATGAAAATAGGGACTTCCCTGGCGGTCCAGTGGTTAAGACTCCGCGCTTCCACTGCAGGGGGATTGGGTTCAATCCCTGGCTGGGGAGCTAAGATCCCGCACGCCGCGTGGTGCGGCTAAAAAAACAAACAAAGAAAACCCTTAAAAAAGATGAAAATACTTTCTAAAGGCTTTTAAAAATAAGATGAAACTACCGAAGATTGAGTACATAAATTCATACTATATTAACATCCTTACATATTTAAAGAAAATGTTGCTTTTTGAAAAATTACTTAGAACGCATCATCAAGGACAAAGACGTCGCTAGAAACAAACCTCCAGCCCGGTGGGCAGTGCAGCCTGCAGGCCTGGGATGAGCAGCATGTGCCTGTGCCACGAGGGCAAGAGACAGACAGCTGGGGACGTGTGAGCTTCTCCCTCCGTTTCCCAAATCTCGTGAAAATGGCAGTTGAGAAATTTGAAACGGCAGTCCCTAGAGATGTCATAAAACTGAAGACAGACAGCATGCATGTGCGTTAAAGAGTCAGGCAGAGCAAAGGGGGCAGGAGCCCAGCCCGCAGGAGGTGAGCGATGGGGGCGCCCTTAAAGGGCACAGGCGGCCTACGTTTGGGAGAATCACGTCGAGTTTGAATTCTGAACTCTGAGAACTCCAGACTTCCCTGCCCTGCTGGGTGTTTCTGGAAGCTCTGTTGGAGGAGCACCCGGGAGCCCCGGACCAACCAGGCCGCCTGGCACGGGATGGAGGGCGCAGGAGCGGCTCCGAGAACAGCACTCGGTGACCACCCTGTGTACTAGATCATCGCGAGAGTGTCTTGCCATTGTTGTGCTACAAAGTTTGATGCTAATCATTGATAGAGACGTGGAAAACTAACCTATAGTTCCAGGAATAACATAGAGCTACGCCAGAAAGGAGACTGGGACTGTTACAGGGTCAACTGTGATCACGATAACGTAAACCACGACCATGATGGGACTCTGCGGGCGGGGCGGGGGCTGGGCAGCTTGGAGAAAGGGGAGAGGGCCGACGGGCTGAGGTCACTCCCAACAGAGTTCAGCTGCAGCTAAGACCCACTGGGGAGAAAAGGCTTGTTTGAAAAGTGGTGAATAGTCTAGGCTGCGTGAGAAAAAGTGTCGTGGGTGAGGCAAGAAGGGTCTGCGTGAGAATTTATTTTTGTTACGTTCTGGTAGCAACCTAGATATCTGAGACGGTGATAATAAAATCAAGGCTCAGTCTGAAAAGAGGAAAATTTTGTTCACATCAATAGACTGAAAAGTTACTTGACGACATTCAGCAGCCATTCCTAATTTTTGAAAGCTCAAAATAGAGTAATGTAATACTGAGACTGCCTTAACATAGCAAAGACCATTTGTTTCAAGGAGTAGCTGTTATTAGAAATGGTTAAGCACAGTGTACAACCCAAACCAGGAACCTACCGGGCACTTGCTGTCACCATCAGGCTTCAACGATATATTAGCGCTTTAGCTAAAACGACAGATAAAGTGAACTAAACAGATTCGCTAAAATAAAGAAGAGAAAAAAATCCTAGAACTGCACTTTGCAATGTGGCTACCACATGTGGCCGTTTAAGTTTAAGCCTAAATCCACTGAAATTAAATGCCATTGAAAATTCAGCTCCTCAGCTGCAGTGGCCATACTTCTAATGACCAGTAGCCACATGTGGCCGGTGGCTCTCATCTCACAGCTCAGACACACATTTCCATCATCCCAGGACAGCGTCACCCTCGAGCTGTAGCTAAAATGAGCAAAAAATAAAACTAAAAAGCCACTCTTAACAAACTATCAAGAAACAAAGCAAAGAGAGAAAATAACAAACCCATCATTACTGTACATAAACTATTGCTGGGGGCAAATTAGCCCAAACAGAAGCAACTTTCTTCAAGTCATGGTTTTTCAGCTAAAAATGGCCATATAAATTACCTGAAATATTTTATGAATAAATTATAAATGAGAATGAGAAATTTTTGGTAAAAATTTATTTGTCACTTATCACACAAATCTTCTCTGTCTTTCAAAACCCAAAACAAGGAGGAGGAGGTCTCTTATCCAAAGTGGGGGTCAGTGGCTTGGGGAACTGAAAAGCACAGTAGATGCTTTTTAAATGCCTTAAATATCTTCCATTAATTGAAACACAAAGTGTGTTTCTATTACTTAAACGTAGAACACACAGCCAAAGCCTTTCCTTTGCGTGTGGGCTTGTTGACTGGGCTCCTCTTTGCTTTTCTTGCGTAAATCATACTCTGACCTGTGTCGGTGATTTCCAACTTCAGAGCACTGAAAGTGGGCTGACTTAGGCTCCCGCAGAGCTAGGTTTCCACACTCCATCCTAGCCGGCATTCTCACCTCCAACCCTACGGCTGCTTAGCAACTCACTTTTTTAGTTTTTCCAAAGCACACAAATTGGTTTTCCCAGAAACGAGTGCTTTTTCTGTACTCCTCAGCTTCCATACTGTTTAATTTAGCAGTTGGGTGAGTAACAGACTTGGGAGGCAATGACACGTTGTAAACTTGGCAAAGTGTCCCAGAAGCTGCAGAGAGGAGGTGGCAGAGGAGCCCCGACCAGGGCCTGACCGAGGTGCCTCTGTGAACCAACCGCCAGGCTTCGCAGGAAAAGAGCGCATAGGAGCCCAGCGTAAACCGGCGGTGGTGGCTTCCTAAGTGCCTCTTGGGAAGGCAGCTTAGTCCCCTGAAAGGAACATTCTAGATCAAGACGTTCAGAAAAACTGGGCTTACGCACGATGCAGTCTCCAGACCTTTCTTAAACTTCACGGCAACTTGAATGGAACATACTCGGGACATGGAGGAGCTGTGCTCAGGAAAGGCTGCTAATAGAACACGTGCCTGTCAATATTCTGGAACTCAGAGGAGACAGCTGCAGTTCACCTGGCCCGACGCGGTCTTATGAAGTGGGAGGAACCGACCACCCCGGAAAAGAAACTTGTACCCGAAAAACCAACTCTCTCTCCAAAATATCCCCGGGCAAGTCATACTCTCACAGACGATGGCACACGTGTTGTTTTGAGTCCCGGGTTTATTTTCTCATTATTTCAATGATATAAACAGCAATTCACTTTCAAGAAAATCAGGTGAGTCTCACTGCTTAGGTGTTACACTTTGTCTAGAGCAGAGCTTTTACAAACACTGAGTTTCCTGCTCATGGGTTCGCAGAGCGAGGTTGGGGCCAGAACCCGTCTTGCTGTCACCGCCCTCTCCCTGGAAGACCACTGTCCCCACTGGCCCTCCGTGACCTCCTGGGACCTGGGGAGACGTGCTCCTACCACTCCAGTCTTCCACGTTCAAGGTGTCTTATGATGAAAGCCCTGGACGCAGAGCCAGAGGCGTGAACCGAGTCCAGGTGCGCAAGCAGACGAAGGACGGCTCTGAGCACTCGTCCAGCGAACGCAGGGCTGATGTCTCAGGTGAGGCTGTGACCACGACTGACGCGGTCTCCCGCCCTCTCTGGGTGAGGTTCCTGGGGCATCCCCAGCAGCGGCCGTGCTCCAATCTGTCCACATTTTTACCAAGAGACAAATCCAGTCCCCTGCCAACACCAACGCACAGAGAGAGAGACAGCATAGCAGTGGGACAGCGGAGGTACCCAGGCAGGCTTGACTCTCGACGGTGGACACGGTGTGACGGAGGCGCTTCCCACCGCGACCAGGAGCTCCAGGGAGGGGTCTCCGCTCCTGCGGCCCGGCCTGCGAGGAGAGGGTGGGCGGACCAGCACCCGGGCATCCAGCGGCGGGAGGCCTCATCCCCTGGGTCACCTTGCTCAAGACGGGGCGTGGGGCAAGTGCTGCAGACGCAGGGGCATGGGGAAAGGAAAAGGAGAAATAAAACTGTTTCTGGCACTAATGTATGAGGCCAGGCAACAGCTAACATTACCAATAACACCTTCCATTCAAAAGTTTAGTTTAAATTTGAAGTCGTAAGTGGCAAAGCTTCTTCCAGAATCAGAAGCTGCAGGGAAGCCCAGGAAGTGCTCTCGGGCTCCGAGGCCAGAGCCGTGCTGGTCATTGGATCCCCAGCCCGCAGACAGCAGGTGCTGACCCGGGCCATCCGTCCTCCTCTGTGATGCGCTGGGGGGACCTCATCGCCGGGCGGGTAAACACCCCTCAAGCCGCAGCTCCTGGGGTGGAGGTCTCACCATCCCACTTCCTGTGCCCCCGGTGATGAAGCCGGAGCCCCAGGGAAGCCCAGCCCAGTCCCGTCAGAGGACGTTCAACCGCCTGGCCGTGGCGGACACAGCGCTGGTCACCGTTTACTTGTTTCCAGGTGCTTCTGTGCCTCAGCCACGCCTGTGTCTGTGACCAGCTGAGAACAGGCGCGGCGAGGTGGGCACAAGCGCCCGTCACCTCCTCTCCCGTCTTCTGGTTCTGACCCCGCGGGGCAGGCGGCCGAGTGCGGTGTCAGCGTGAAGACGACACAAGGGGAGACGGCGAGGGACACTGAAGAGCAGCTGCTACTCGACGGCGGGAAGAGCCCCGCAGAGGCCTCAGTCTGGGGTCAGCTCAGCTCGACTGGCCTCCCCCACCTCGACGAGCACACCCTCCAGGCCAAGTCCCTTCGGTACGGAGATTTTTATTTGCTTTTTATTTTTATAACCTTGCTCGAGGGAAAGTGGAGAAATGGCACTTCTTGTTCCCTGGTCCCTCCCTATATAGAATTTGCCGTGACCGGAACGACGCAGTCTCCAAGGCTCACCTGACCGGAGACACCACGTGTGCCCCGTGGACGATCCCGTCAGAGGGCAGGTCAGTGTCCCTCAGCCCAGGCTGGTGACGGGGCAGCCAAGCAGCAGTGGACGGCGTGCCCGGGTCCTTCCTGCACGCCCCCGGGGCCCGCTGTTAGTACCCACAGCCAGGGTTCCGGTCTGATTCTCCCGGACAGCATTTCTCGGTTTTTAAGATTTTTGGAGGTTCCAGAGTGTACCCAGCTAGGGCCGAGACCCAGAGTCCTGGGGTGCAGGCGCTAGACAGGACCTCGAGGATTACGAGTGCGGGTGCTGGCGGGGCCCCAGAGCAGCAGCCCCTGGCGACTCGTTAGAAAGTTCCCGTGCCCCAGCCCAGGCCATTGCGCCAGAGACCCAGGCTGACCCTCCTCCCTGAGGTGGTGCTGAACCGCTCAGGGGCTCACGGCAGCCACGCCCCACCTGGCACGGGAAGGAGGGTGGGCTCGGAGCCCATAGCTCGCCAGGCCACAGCCCCGACCTCGCTAAGCCTGGCTTCCTCCCGTGCGGGGCGGGTGAGTGCTGGTGAGCCAACCGGGCGGCTCATCGGGGGCCTGCTTGGGACAGGGAGGCCTGGCCGGCCGGCGGGGTGTCTCCTGGTCTCACGCCGCCGCCGAGGCCCGGGTGTCCCTGGACGCTCCACCCGACGGCGCCCAGCACCCCCGCAGACCCAGAAGGCAGTGCCGCTGACCGGCGCATCCCACGCGCCCACTGAGGAGCGCACTGCTCCCGGGGCGAGCGGTCACAGCAGCAGCGGGCCGGGTCCCGCCCTCATGAGCTCATTGCACCCCCCGAACTCGCAGGCCTGGCGTGTCCCCGGTCTCATCGCACAGACGGGTAAACGAGGCATTGAACGGAGGTTGGCTGAGCTGCCGGAGGCTCCCCAGCCCTGCCCACAGCGCCTCTGTGCTGCGGGCTGGGCTGGGTGGGGCACGGGCACACGGCGGGGCCCGGGCCAGCCAGGCCGCTTTCGCCCTCGGCCGCGCCTGGCAGCACCGGGCGGGTGGCCCGGCCTGGGGGTGGGCAGGATGGAGCGTCGCCGATGCACCCGCACCTCCTGGGTGGAGAGTGGCCCCCAGCCACTGGTGGCCCCTGAGCCCGGAGCCCCTGGTGAGGGCTGCTCTCCCCGCCGTGGGGTCCGAGAGCCCACCGCTGGGCCGAGGATGGAGAGGCCACGCGCCGGCTGGGCGGCACCTCAGGAGCAGGATCTGTTGCCACGGGTGCTCTTGTTCCCTTGCTTCCGTCTGGGGTGACTCAGGCCACACTAACTACTGGACACCTCTGAGCAGGCAAAAAGCGCTTTAAGAAGAAATGTCATGTTTTCTCACTCCACCTGTCATTCTCCTCGTGAGCCCCTTAAATACGTGCCAGGGCTTTGCCTGGTGAACAAGAACTCTGGGGCAGAGGGCCAGCTGGGGGGGTCATTAAATAGACCACAGAGGGGCTTCCCTGACGGCTCAGTGGTTAAGAATCTGCCTGCCGATGCAGGGGACACGGGTTCGAGCTCTCGCCCAGGAAGATCCCACATGCCGCGGAGCCACCAAGCCCGTGCGCCACAGCTACTGAGCCCGCACGCCTAGAGCCCGTGCTCCGCAACAAGAGTAGCCACCGCGATGAGAAGCCCGCGCACCGCAACAAAGAGTCGCCCCCGCTCGCCGCAACTAGAGAAAGCCGGCGCACGGCAACAAACACCCAACGCAGCCAAAAGTAAAAAATAAAATAAAGTAAATTTAAAGGAAAAAAAGACCGCAGAACTTCAGAGTCGGGAAGGACCTTCTGGCTGCTGCCTCACAGCGGGGGTCCACACCTAAAGAGGCTCAGTGACCCCCACAAGGTCTTGAGACCCATTACACGCACATCAGAGCCTTCGCCACATCCTGTTACACCAGCCTCTGTCCACTTAGAACTTCTCAGTACCTAAGGGGACGATATGCGCATGCCCCTCACTGAGACACCCTTAAAATTCGACAGACTCTTCCAGGCCTGCGAGCTTAAATTGCGAAAGCAGCACACGCCCCGGACCATGCATTCACACAGTGCTCAGTTCAGGCACGAGGAGGTGTGGTCCGTGCTGGGAGCCCGTGTGCAGCCTGCAGCGGCGGGTGAACCCGCTCCTGTTTATGGACTACCTGGAGAGGCGTCTGTGCTGCAGGCGGAGCTGGGCCCGTCCCACTGGCTCAGGGCACAGCCTCTGTCCTGCAGGAAACTCAGGTGAGGCCTCTCGTGTTTCTGACCACTCTGGTCTAAGGCACAGTCTGGTCTCCGTAGTTAACATGCCTTCTCCACCTGACTTATTTCAGGCTAGTGGGAGTGGAGGGCAGACTGGGGTCTGGATCTGCTGGTGGTGGTTTTCGGGGCTCCAGGGGGCTTGGAGGCACTCAGGGGTCTTGGCACAGATGCTCGTGGTGGAAGCCAGCACCTCCTCTTCCCATGGACCAGAGGCCGCCTCCCCCGAGCTGCGGCCCCGACCCCTCTCGGCCCTCGCCCTGGTGGCTGTCCTCCCGAGCAGAGGACAATTAGAGACCCAGTGGACCTCTGTGCCCAGCTGCAGCAAGACGGCTGCCAGCCACCTCTCATATCCCTGTGGCCTCCAGCAACATGAAAGTCCTCTCACTGGGCGGGGAGCCTCCCTCCCCTCCACAGGGGAGCAGACAGAGCATTCCAAGGACCCTCCCCAAAGAAACCCTCTCCCCAAACAGTCCTGCCCCCGCCCCCTCTGCCTTCCATGCTGAGAGTGCTGGGGAAACACCTCCTCAGAGCAGCCTCCTCCTGGCCCCTCACGGGCGTCTGGCTCCTGCCCCTACAGGGCCCGATGACATCCTATACACCTGCCCATACACCACGTACACAGAGACGTTACGTACGTCCTTCTCATAAACACAGGATATCCTATATGCTGGCCTATTCCTTGCTTTCTCGCTTAACAATACACATCTCGTACTTTTCATGTCCTTTGTGATGTGTGCCATCATTTTTAATGGCTACATGTTCCAACACCCACTTTACTTGTGATATAA
Source organism: Kogia breviceps (assembly GCF_026419965.1). NCBI lineage: Eukaryota > Metazoa > Chordata > Mammalia > Artiodactyla > Physeteridae > Kogia > Kogia breviceps. The sequence goes on along the minus strand of NC_081318.1, from coordinate 379,174 downwards.
ATAGCAGTGATGAAATAATTGTCTGATCAGAATTCTAGTTATTAAGTACTTAATAGGTGCCCCCAAGGTGCTTGGACTTTTATCCCACTCTTTCAGAAGGAACTGTAGTTCTTCCCCAAATGATGAGGAAAAGCTCTTCTTTACAGAGAACACTAATTAATACATGTAAAGAATGGTTCGAATTTTAAAAGTTGACATTTTGGACCCTAAATACTGGCTGATTCAAGCGTGAATCATCCACAGGGCACGAAAGCCAGGAGGTGGGAAAGCCTGGGGAAGCCCAGCAGCCCTACAGACCACCGGCCAGTTGCAAAGGGAAAAAAGAATTTCATTTTCAAGATCCTGGAGGTCACTTTTAAGCAGGTGACCAAACAGCATCATGGGATGTGGAGGGACATAACAGCCACCAGAATGTTGACCTTCGGGCAGCCGCCTGCCTCTCCTCCCCGTACGGGGACTCCGCTGAGCGCTGAAACTCTGATTTAACAGTTTTAAAGAAAGGAATTATCTCCACTGTGGCCCTCGAAGCCACTGACCCACCTCCTGTTCCCGGCACCCCCACGCCTAGTATCACTTTAAAGGACTGAAAACTTGAGGGACCGACTCACCAACGGAGCTGGGAAAAATCCTTTTTCAAAAGGGTCCTTCCCTGTGAGCGCAGCCGTTTGTCCTGACCCGAATCACCGGACAGGCGGCCTCCTGCCCGCCTGCCTGCCTGAGGGCCCTGCTTCAGGCTGACAGAGGGGGACGTGATTTACTGCTTTCTGCAGGTGAGTACACAAGCCGGCCTCGGAGGCCCTGGGGCCGGGAGGACTCTCACCGGCAAACGTGCTTCCCCAGACCAGTGGGCGCCCCGGATTCAAAAGACCACAGAGGTGGCCCGGGCAGCCCCGACCCTCTCGCTTCTCCCAGGGCCCTGGGCACAGTGCGGCCGTGAGCAGCCATCCCCCTGGGGCCTCCGGTCACGGTCAGATTTGTCCCATGCCCCACGGCCAACATGGGGCCGTGGGCAACTTCTACCCGCAGCCCCGGTCCCGCGTTTGGCTCCTTCAAAGGGCAGCTGCAGTCACGGCCGAAATCTCGCCATTGCCTCACCACCACCTTGCTTTGACTGTCTGCTGAGACCACCCCTCAAAATACTCCCATTCCTGGACGCTCAAGTCCCCGTTCCCCAGCGGTCTGAGCTGGCCACGCAGCACAAGAAGGACCCCGGGGGCCTGTTTCCTGACCTCAGGGGGCACAGGGCCGCGACGTCGGACGTTACCCCGCGGCGGCAGCACAGGGAGCCCCGCCGTCCCAGCCGCCGCAGCCCAGCGGCTCAGCACCCACTGGGGACGCAGACGTGATGCTGAGCGGGTGCAGACCCCCAGCTCTGCGGATGGTGACGCGACGCCGAGAACCCTCCCCTGGATCTGGAAGCTCCGAAACACTGGCCCGCGCCCCCGTCAGCCCCGCCCTCAGCTTTGGATTTGCTCTTGGGGCACCTTTGTTGCTTCCTGTCCAGGTGCCCAATTACAAATATCCGTTTCTCTGCGTCTTACAGAGTCCAGCTAATCTCGCCACTCGCAGTGAGGCTCAAACCCTACCGAATGGAGGAGAGTCTTTCTTTCTGTGGCTCTAAGGATGCACATCTACAGCATTTATTCTTAAAATACGTGTAGTGAGATAAGGAGAGCTACGTCCATGCTGGGTGCGGAGCCAAACGCCTTTTTAGAAATGCTGCAGTCAGGCAGGATGGCAGTACTCGCTAGTGGCAGAAGCGGAGTGGAAAGGAGCCTTTTGAGGGGAAACGCCCAGAGTGACAACCCACCAGAACTAATGACAGCCTATGTCTGGCACGCGCGCTTCTCAGAGACAGTCAGTGCAGGTGAAAGCCGGCCACGTGCTGGGAGGGGAGCCACTGCAATCAGGACTCAAAAGGAACTTACAGAACAAGCTCAGGGCGTTTGATAACGACCCCCTGCCCGTGCAGACAGAGATGGAACAATTCATCTTCCAAACAGCGGACTGTCCTTTCTTCGAGACTCGGCACGGCGTCTGGACCAGCTGCAGCCGTGCCCTCTTAAAACTAGCAGTGACGAGCATTCGTCCCTCCAACAAATGTTCAGCGAGCGTCCACTGGTCTGAGGCTGCCCGAGGTACCTGATGGAGGCAGCACCTGGGCCAGGAGGGCCTCAGCAGGTCTTCCTGCAGCAGGAACACTGCAAGTTCACAGGCCGACAAGGGCACCAAGGCGGGCTGGCTCTTCAACGTCCCCCAGCTTGTAACTGAGTCCACACAGCAGGTCAAGCCTTCGGGTGTGGACCGAGGCCCAGGGCCATGCTGCTTCCTAGGCCCCCTGTATGAGAGCCTGGATTTTACACAGGGGCAAACCCAGGCGTCACGACAGAGCTGCGACTCCAAATGCCTTTGGAGGGCTGCAAGGAGTACTTTACGGGGAACTCATTCTTCAGACAACTCCCGGACACCCCAATATTCTAACGAGGGTGCTACAACGATCCTACCCTTGGTGGGCTAGAGGCGAACTATGAACCAAGGCCTGGGAAAGACCATCTGGGGGGACAATGCCACCAGATGGCACCTCGATCGAATCACTTTGGAACTTTGAATATGGAAGTAGCAAAGTTTAACTTCAGTTCAGATGGATTCCATCGGTGGGAGTCATATTTGGGGACTTGAACTAACATTAAACTAAGACTCAGAACCCAGAACTAACCAAAGCTGTTAACTGAACAAAAGGATTTTTCAAAGGAACATACAGAGATCCAGTTTGAACCCATCTAAAGAATATGTTGAATCCAATAAACCCCAAACATCACAATGTCCTCCAAACTGAGCTGAGTGAACCTAGTGCCTGCGGTCGGGGTCTGACTACAGATCCCTCCGAGATGGGCCCGGCACCTTCACGCCTCTCTTGTGACATCCGTACAACGGGGGCCCTCGGGAGTCCCGGTGAGGTCCGGCAACGGAGTCAGTTTAGGAAAACTGATGGGGAACTAAATTTGTGCAGATGCTGCGCCTTTCACCCATCGAGATGCCTGCTGCTGTGTTTTGTACACATTCTCAACAACCTGCCCTCCAATGTCTGTGACCACTTGGGCCATTGCTGGTGGTGCCACATGAGCGCCCAGGCAGGCAGAGCCGAGCCGCGTCCGAGGGGGGAAGTGTGGACTCGGCCGACAGGCTGGGACTGGATGCGTGGGGAGTCCTGCCATGTTATTCCCAGGATAACCCTCCGTGGGTTTATGAGCAGGACTTGGGTGACGTCTCGGGATCGAGCCGGGACATCCGTCTACCAGTGCTAAGACAGATCATCCTCATACAGTACAGCAGCCACACAGCTGCGCGTGCCCCCCGGGGCAGGACGCCTGGCTGTGGCGTCCACAGCTCCTGGCCGCGGCCGGCCTCATGCGGGACCATCCTCCCAGGCCGTGTGCCAGGGCTGGGGGCCCGGGGCCCCTGGCACGTCCACAGCTCAGTGCCCTGGGTCCCTTCCTGCCGGCCCCCCAGCCCCGTCCACCCCGGGAGCTGTGCTGGGCGCTCGGTCCCCTCCGTCCTTGTCCCCGCGGGCCAAGCCCTTCAGGTCTGCCCTTGGCCGCTCCCCCCGCAGCTCCTGAAGGCGCCCGCCAGCTCCTCCTGTGCGCTCTTCTTTCTCCTGCGCTCCTGGGGTGGCTGCCGTCACCGCCATGCGGCCGCGGGACTTTTCTCAGCCACCCTCTCTCTCCCTGCAGCCTGGCCTCTGCTCCGCCAGCCTCCCGTCCCCTTCCGTCGAGCACGCCTGCGTCACCTCCCGCTGAAACGTGACCCGCTTGTGAGACCCCCCCCAACTCCTCTCAGAACTGTCTGTTCCGTGAACCGTCCCGAAACACAGCTCAGAGCAGACACCCCGCTTTTCAGAATCCCCCTGGGGCCCGGCTCCAGGCTGCGGGTCAACGCTGCCCTCCTTCCTTCACCCACGCATTCCGTGTTCGCGTCCCCAGCCCTCCCGGTGGCTGGACCCAGCTGCTCTGTGTGCCGACACACCCCTCTCCTACCTGCCCGCGCGGCCAGCCCACCAGCTCCAAGCTCTGGAACAAGCCCCAGAAGCAAACGCTCCCCACCCCCCCGAACTTGGTGAGCTCAGGTGCCTTGCACAGGGCCATGCAGGAGCAGAGCGGCTTGCCGGGGGGGACACAGGAGGCACGTGCTGTCCTTGTCACCGGGGCCCAGTGGGCTGCCAAGAGGCCTGGCCTCACCCTCAGTGTCCACTCACACAGGCCTCAGACCTTCCCTTGCAGAGAAGGAAGTAGCTGTAAGAAGTCAGAAATTGCTTGAAAAGCAGTAGTAACCCTTCCTTGGGATGGATAAGAGGTGCCTTGAAGTGTCAGTTCTTGAGCTGCGGGAGCCCTACCCAGGGCAGGTCACAGCCAGGGCGATGTTTAAGGTGCAGACATCTGGGGGCGCTCTGGGCCCTGATTTAACGTCCTGCACTGCAGGGCCTCTGCCTGCAGCTGAATACCGGCCGCCTCTGACGGTTCCTGTTGATACACGGAGAACCAGGCTTGTCGTGAGGAAGCTGACGGCCAGGAAGTCAAGGAGGACTCACCAAATCAACGTGCTGCCCCAAGCCCCCAAGCCCTCGCCGTGGTCATATGAGAAGGATGTTCTGATTTCATGCATAGTGGCTTGAAGTCAACCCTCAACTGCTGGTGAAACATTTTATTGTCATGAAGAAATGCAGTCACTAGAGTATTGCTTGTAAGCTACCTAAAAGTCCAGGAGCCTGGGACAGACTAAGGAAATCTGTTAGAATACTACATAGCTCTTAAAAGGAAAGTATAAACCAAATCAGAACGGTTGCCAAATACATTGCTACAGTTAAAAAAAAAAAAAGAAAAACAAAGTACAGACCAGAGCTGGCTTCCATCTGCACAGTGAAATGGGGGGGGGGACGCACATACACACTGTGCACACGTGAATTCTAAGAGGGATGGACACAAATGCTGTGTATGTACGGCATTTTTTCTATGTGCATATATCACAACTTTTATTTATTTATTTATTTATTTGCAGTACGCGGGGCTCTCACTGTTGTGGCCTCTCCCGTTGCGGAGCACAGGCTCCGGACGCGCAGGCCCAGCAGCCACGGCTCACGGGCCCAGCCGCCCCGTGGCACGTGGGATCTTCCCGGACCGGGGCTCGAACCCGTGTCCCCTGCGTCGGCAGGCGGACTCTCAACCACTGTGCCACCAGGGAAGCCCCACAAGTTTTAATATGAAGTTTTTCATTAATTTGTTCAGCAAAAGCTTATTTGACACCTTTTTAAGTGCCAAGTGCTGTGCAGGATCTGTGGCTGCAAGGACAGTGGACAATGCGGTAGAGGGACCGACAGCACAGAGTGGGGCGTTATGGCCCAGAGGCCGCAGCACGCCCTGCAGGAGAGAAGCAGGACGTCCACGCCTACCGAGAGTCGCCCTCCTGGAGCTGGGGACTCTGCATGCGCGTGTCTTGGGAAAAGGCACTGGCCGCTTTGCTCCGGACTCTTTTCGAGGACGTCTGTAGCGCAAGAGCCTTGGCAGACAGAGAGTGCGGCCCTCAGGCTGATCTCAATAACCAAGAATGCATCTTTCTCTGGAGCGAAGTTTGGCCAGGACACCAGCAGCCTCCTCGTGACACTGGGGTCTCCCAAGTTCAGGGCTCCTCAGCCAGGAAAAAAACGCACTGTGGGCCTCTGCACACAGGTCCTGAGGGACCCGGGGAGAAGGGAACCCACAGGAGTGGGAACGTGACCACACTGCCCGCTCTGCCCGAAGCAGGTTATGCCTCCGGTGATGCTCTGACAGGGCCTGTGCCTCCTGCAGGCATCCGGGAAACCGCGCAGGGTAACTTGTTAGCTTGAAGGGGGCAAAATCCAAACCTGCCACAGCTCCTTGACAAGTGGATCAAAATGAGTCCAGTATTCTTTGTTTGAGAAACGTCAGAGAAAAGTAAGTTCGGTAGTCTAGCACCTCCCGGGGCCCCCGTCTTGAGCTAATGTTCACTGTCATACCCGCCTCAGCCACGGCCCAGGACCGTGGGTCCTTCAGGACCCGGGCCAGACTGCGGAGCTGTCAAGAAACGTGGGCACCTCCTTGTCTTTCCGACATATAGGCCACATTCCACCACCACCACCACCGCCCCTCCCTGCCCCGATCTGGGCAAAAATGATGTGAAGTCACAGGAAAGTTCCCATGTGACCCACGCACAGGCAGGAACACCAGGCAGAGCTGGAGAGCTGAGTCACTGCTTACCACCGTGGTCAGCACCCCCATGCGGGGACAGAGCTGCCCTGAGCTATATTTTCAGGCATCCGTGGCCTGACTGCCTCATTGGCAGGATTAAGTTAGTCTTAGCGATGAATCAGTATTAACTCACAAAGCTCTAAAAACCTCCTAAGTGCTTCTTTTTTACAAAGTGAACCCCTTAAAGGGGTTTAGAATTAAAATTGGTTTTGTCTAGATGTATGTGTTGGTTTGTTTGAATTTGTTTTGGATTCAACATGTAATAAAAAGAATTCCTTGCTAGACTCATACAAATTATCTCAGTAGAACTGAAAACTCGTTTTTTTGCGTCTTTGGTGCTCTTTCACACCAATTTCTTATACCTCCTACAGACCCTCGATATCTCATCTCACTTTCAGTTCCGTGAGGCAGGCGCACACGGCTGACCCTGGAACGGCCCTCATCCCATCCGGCTAGAAGGCCCTCACTCAGCTCCTAGCTCGCTTCATCTGTAGTACCTTCATTCTGGTAACTCATTACTATTTATATCCTCGGTATTCGAGCCATGCAGATTTCAAAGAGAAAAAGAAAAACGGGAATTTAGAACACGAGTTGCCTTTCTACAGAAAGCCAAGGGCGCCAGGCCGGCTACCGTGGCGCCACCTCCTTCCCGAGGGCGGCCACGATCCGCGAGCTCTTGCCACAGGTCAAAGGTGAAAGGGGGGCTTCCCTGGTGGCGCAGTGGTTGACAGTCCGCCTGCCGATGCAGGGGACACGGGTTCGTGACCCGGTCCGGGAAGATCCCACGTGCCGCGGAGCGGCTGGGCCCGTGAGCCATGGCCACTGAGCCTGCGCGTCCGGAGCCTGTGCTCCGCTACGGGACAGGCCACAACAGTGAGAGGCCCGCGTACCGCAAAACAAACAAACAAACAAACAAGGTGAAAGGGCTCAGGGGCAGGTATTTTTGCTGTCGAGCTAATATTAAAATAAGAGCCTTCAATATAAGAAAATGTCCAAGGAGTGATACTTGTCATTGCAAAGACTGAATGACATCTTTCCCCACGGCTCCAAACAGGGGAGATGTTTTATGGCCTTTACCTAAGACGTTCTTTCTGCTCAAGCTGATGCCAAGATCTTCACGGGCTGTGCCGGCCACACTATCTAGCACGTCTGTGTGGGTCACACACAGGTCACCCTGAGGAACGCTGAACCAGGCAGCAGAGCCTGCGAGGGAGCCCTACTGAGTGTTTTAAACGTCCCGGCCCATCTCTGCACCATGAGGGGCTCTCCAGCTGGTGCCCGCCTGGCCCAGCTGCCACGCAGAGAGCAACCTGGCAGCTCAGGCAGCGACCACACAGGAGGTCTGCCTGCTCCTGCAGAACTTTTAAAAAATTACTAGTTGCAGGGCTTCCCCGGTGGCGCAGTGGTTGAGAGTCCGCCCGCCGATGCAGGGGACGCGGGTTCCTGCCCCGGTCCGGGAAGATCCCACATGCCGCGGAGCGGCTGGGCCCGTGAGCCATGGCCGCCGAGCCTGCGCGTCCAGAGCCTGTGCTCCGCGGCGGGAGAGGCCACAGCAGTGAGAGGCCCGCGTACCGCACACACACACAAAAGTACTAGTTGCAAACTTTAAGAACTGGAACACTCTACCTAAAGTCTGCATTTCTGACGTCCTGTGAAAACAGGGAGCTGGGCAGTTCGGCACTTGCGTTTCTCCACAGCAGCAAGTGGGTGGTGAGGGACATTCCCTACGTCCCCGCGGCCAAACGTCACCCTGCCCGGCCACACGCCACAGCCCGCGCTCGTGCACCGCTGGCCGGGGAACAGGGACAGACCCGAGCCCCTGGAACGAGCAGAGGTAAAGGGGCGCTGTTTTGAGCTAATTAAGGCAACATTCCATCCACCAGCCAACCAGAGATGAAGAGCCTTTTCATTACAGAAACCTGATCAAGGAGCACACACCCTACCTCACAAGGGACGAACTAGCCTCCTTGGACCCTCCCTGCTCCTCCAAGTGCCGCGTCTGTCAAGGTGAGCTGTGGACACTAACGTGCAGGTGCCCCGCCCGACGCCCGGTCAACCCTGACCCACCGCGAGGGGGTCTCCTCCAAGGGAGAGTCACGGCCAAACTCCACTGCTTAAAAGTTAAGCGTTCCCTGCCGCCTGCTGTGCCAGTTTTGTCTTGTTAGCAAAACGTTCTTGGTGAGTATGGGAAGTGAAGGGTGACAAGAAAGAAACACTAAGATGGTATTTCGGGAGATTTCCCCCCAGACAGCAGTTATGAGAGGGGCGAGGGGAGGGGAGCAGTTCCCAGGTGGACGTGAGGGACAGGCGGGCTGTGTGCAGAGGATTTATCAAGTCATCAACCGACTACAGTTCAGTCCGCCTTCCGTTATGTCAGTGGGAAAGCTCTCCTCCCTTCCTGCTTCGGGAGTGTCTGCGTGTGCACGGAGCCTGTGGCCCAGGGCCCCCGCAGACGCCCCACGTGAAGGAGGGGTCCTGCTCACGGCTGCCCCAACCCATGCCAGTGAGCGGACGCCGCTTATGGGCAGCCTCAGAGCCCAACAATGGCGTGAGGGGGCAGAGGCCCCTCCCTCGGGAGTCTCCCAACAGCGGCCAAGGGTCACCCGCCGCGGATGTGGCGGGCAGTGCCCCTCCATTCAGGAGGCCTCGCGGACCGTGTGCTGTGCTGACTGGACCTGGCCCCTGCCACCGCCTAGGTGCTCCCAAGGGTTTCAGCCTGTCTCCTCTCGGCATTTAGCTCCCCTAAGTCTCTTAATTTTCTCTGAAGGGAACAGACCTCAGTGGCCATGACAACTGTCTTGTCCTGAGACCCTGGTTGGCAAGAACCGGCCTCATGGATCCTAGTAGCTGGCTAGTGGTCACACGTGGCTTTGTACAGGGTAGATCCTCAGGCCATGTTTGAGCCACCTGGCTTGCCTTCCTATGGACAGAGTTCGAGCAGACCTTTTGGACACATGGCTCTCGGGATCTCGTGTGCACTGCAGAATCACAGGTCTTGAAGGCTGGAAGGGACCCTAGGGCCAGAGTCTTCATTCTCGGCCGAGGGAGTGGAGGCTCCAGAGGCACAGGAAAGGGCACAGCAGAGCTGCTGGCCACCTATGAATACCTGAAACGCGTGGTCCGAACTGTGATGCACCGTCAGTGCAAAATGCACACTGAGTTTCCAAGACTTAATGTGCAAAAAAGTAAAATTTCTCATCAATATTTTATACTGATTACAAGTTAAAATGATCATGATTCAGATATATCTGGATAAATAAAATATACTAAAATCACATGTTTCTTTTCACTTATTTTAACGTGGCTACTAGAAAGTTCTAGATCACCCATGAAGCTTGCATCCTGCTTCTACTGGGCAGCACTGGTCTAGAACAACACCCACATCTGTGACTTTCCATCCGAGGTCCTCTGCAGGACACCAGACTTTTAACACATGGTTGTACTTTGATTTTAATTTTTTTTCTTGAAGAGAACAAAATAATGACACAGAACAGAGAAAACGAAAACTGAAGGACAAGAGGTTTTTGCTATTGTTTATGATCTGGATGTTATCCCAGAACCTTCAAATTTTACAGACACGAGATGGTGCCCAAGGTGAGGGAGCGCCATCCCGGCATTGCTTCTGGGACGTAGAGAAACAAAGTCAGCAAGCTCACTGTACTCATAACCGGTCTGTTCTTCAGGAAAGCAAAAGTCTCATTTTCCTGTTTGATTTCTGATAAATTCCCACCATTCCTAACTGGATCAAAATCATCTGTGATGTAACTAAGAGTTTTAAATGCAAGAAATCGGATAAATACTCATTCCATGGAAAATGGAGTTGCTTTTGCAAAGCGTAACAATGCCCATTAAATTACTTTAGTAACTGCTGCTATTATCTCAGACCCTGGAAACTATTACTGTTAGGGGTGAGGCTTTCTTTTAAAAGGTCTGTGTGAATGATTCCGCCCCCCCCCCCAAACACACCCCGCTGCCCGTTACTCACAATGCTATGAGTTTTGCCAGCAGTTCATTAAAAAACAGTGGAAGCAGACTTTTTTTAAAACGCACAGGTGACCTTAAACACCAGTTTTCCGAGTGAGGTGCTACTTGCATGTCAGCTCATCCACACCATCCCGGGCACAGTCTCACTCGCCAGGCATCTGCCTTACCTTTGTATTTTCCTGTTTGAGCCCTTAGAATCTCTGCACATCTTGTTTCTTCCTCCTGTATTTCCAGATGAAATCGGCATTCCGGGTGAATGCTGTTCACCTGCTCAAGGTTAAAAGAAATAGAAATAACTGAAAATTCCACGATAAGGGGGAAGTCAAGCAAAATTTCTACATAAAAGCCCTCAAAACCTCACAGTTCTAAACTGCTTCCAAACTAACACTCATTTCAAAGCATTCACGTTCATATTTTGGCATGGTTATTTGAAAAAAAGCTTCATTATTTACTTTGTAAAGGAATTAGTAAACAAATAGAAAACCTGATAGAATTTTTTTTCTGGGCAGGAAAACAAACTTACTAACGTAATACATTTTATGTTGTTAGTACTAATTTGGTGGCCATAGAGCTCTTTAATCCAATAATCTTTCAATATTCGAGTCCTCCATTTCATAGCCCTTGATTTAATCAAAGTAAATACATGTTTACTCATAAGCCCACAACCCCAGACGCCAGCGTGCTTCATCTAAGGCCAGGCTCTCCGTTCACTGGAAAGCCCTAATAGGATAACTTTATTTTTAGAGGCTGCAGGTCATATTCAAAACTGAACTTTAGAATTTGGTGTGAAGGAGCCTTTTTTTTTTTTTTCCCCCCTTCTTGCGGTACGCAGGCCTCTCACTGTTGTGGCCTCTCCCGTCGCGGAGCACAGGCTCCGGACGCGCAGGCTCAGCGGCCACGGCTCACGGGCCCAGCCGCTCCGCGGCACGTGGGATCCTCCCGGACCGGGATGCGAAGCCGCGTCCCCTGCATCGGCAGGCGGACTCTCAACCGCTGTGCCACCAGGGAGGCCCTGAAGGAGCTTTTCAAAAAGATGAGGGGTGAGTAGGGAGAGGCCTGGGCGAGAGTCACAGCACCGAGGCTCCCACTGAGCAAGAGGTGTGGGGGACTTCACGCCAGGCTCTAGCACAGGAGCTAAAGATGTGACCCAGATGGTGATGAACGTTGTCCATCAACGTGCACAGAAGACAAAGCCACATACTGCTTCAGTCTTGGAAGATAATATTCTCTGGTCTCTGTTTTCACAAAGGTCCAACTTTCTCTTTTTTTTTTTGCCACCTCCCACCACCCACAAATATTCACGCTTCAGGCTGGAGCTGTGCCCCAGCTCTCATGTAAGAGCAAACTTTTTGTTAAAGAAAACCATACTCGAGTATATTATGGCCATCTATGTTTAATTAGCCTACTATTGAAATAAGTCAATAGAATTCTAACCAGGAATAACATTTCCTAACAAAATTAAGAGAAGAAACTTAATGCTGAATACTTTTGCCACATTTACCCTCATTTTTAAAAAGATCTGAAGCTTGGGTTACCCCCCGGCCCCGGCCCCGCCCCGGCTCATCACTGGGCAGCCACCACTGTACAAACTCCTGGTTTCAGGCTGTACTTTTCATACCTGAACAAGTCAATAGCTTAAATTTCAGAATTAGGGAAATTATTTTGCCTTAAAAAGAAAAATGGATTTCTGTTAAGGTATTAAAAGACACCATGACATCTGACATTCTTGGGATATGCCCAGCAATGACTTACTTGGGGACATCCTAGAAGTTGAAGCAGCATTAACTGTACTAATTCCTGGTACTTTTAACTAGCTCTTTCAAAGCACTAAAATTAGTAGGGGGGTTCTTATCCTCGCAGCATCCCTCTGCGGGAGGAAAGACTTGGTTTGCCTTCACACTGGACAAGGGAGTTTGGCAACCCTGAGGGTGGGCTAGGTTCATGCCCTCCCGGAACCCGAAATACCCTCAGCAATTACAACTGGCCCTAAATAGCTCCATCCTTAGCTTCACAACCTTAAGAGGGGATATGAGTCAATACAGACGGAGCTCTGGCCGCGATAGAAAATGCGAATATGTACACACGCCAACAATGACTCCAGTCTGTCAGAGAGGGAAGCAGGAAATAGGGTTCACAGTTTCTGTGGGGTCTTTTTCAAGGATCTTCAAATAAAAGGAAGAATTCCTGAGAATTAAATAGTCTACAAATGCACTCATTTAACAAATTTCTATTCAGCATATCGTTTCTGCCGGTGCTCTTAAATAATGATTTAAAAAATCAACTTTCTGTAGCTACATCGCGTCTCCCTGACACACACTTAAGCAAGACAAAAAGCAGCAACGGTACTAGGAGATGGAAGGGGAAGTAGTTAAAGACAAAGCGAACTCCAATTTCCCTCGGAAACGTGAGGCCGGCGGAGGTGACCAAGTTCTACCCACCACCCGACTCGGGCGTCCCTTGACCCCGCGAACCGTCCTCGCCGGCCACAGCCTCCGGGAGGACGCGGCCAGACCCGCTCCGCTGGGAAGGGCGTCGAGCAAGAAACTGGATCCTATTCCCAGCGAAACCGGGACGGCGGAGGGGACAGAGCAAACGCACCCTCCCAGCCCGTCTCCAGACCGGCCGGGCGGGGAGTCGGTTCTTCGCGCTGGGCGGGGAGGGTCCAGAGCGTCCCCGGCGGCCCTGCGCCCTCCCGCGAGCCCGGCGGGCGGGTGGGGACCCCGAGAGCAGCGCCGCGGCCGGACTCGGGAGCGCAGCGCAGCCGGGCGCAGGGGCGCTCCCTCCGGGGAGGGGCGGCGCGCAGGGCAGGGCGGCCGGGGCTGGGGGCGCACTCACTGGGGCGAGCAGCCAGCCGCAGCAGGTCAGCAGCGCGGGCGGCAGCAGCGCGGGCGCCCTCATCCCGGCTCCGCAGCACGGACATGGGCCGGGCAGCCCGTGCACAGCGACGCGGCTCCCGCCTCCCGAGGTCCTCGCGCGGCGCCCGGCGGCCGCCGACAAGTCCCCCGCCCGGGTTGCGCCCCGAGGCGGCCGCCCCGCCCCCGCGGTATCCCGTCCCCGCCCCGCGCTCCCCGCGCCCCCCGCCCCCGAGCGCCCTTCCGTCCCGGCGCCGGGTATCCGCCCCACGTCCCGCCCCGCTCCCTCGCCGCCCCCCGTCGGGATCCCCCTCCCCGCGCCCCGGCCCCTCCCTCGTAACCCCCGTGCTGGGCTCGGCAGCGGGTGAGGGCCCCGCACAACTCGGAGGGAGAGGTGGACGGGAGAGCGAGTCGGGAGGGACCCACTTTGGGGTCAGAGACGGGCCCCTACTTGTGTCCTTGTTAAGCAACCTAAAGACCCCCAAGAAGGTGTCAGGAAGAGCACGTGGGCTGCCTTGGAAGCCACTGGAGTTGGTTGGGGCAAATGAAAACTCAGAAGAAGACGCGTGAAGTGCATCTTGGTGGGGGCCGACTTGGCGCGGTGGCTGGTCCTCAGTCCTGCCCGTGTCTCCCCCTGCTGCACAGGTGGCCCATGGGGGGCGCTGGCTGCAGGGGCCTTGGACCCGGCCTCACCCCACACCTGCCTCGGAGCCTCCGGAAGGGTAGTGTGGCGTAAAAGGCAGTTGTTATCCAGCACAAGGAGGAGCGCTGGAAATGAAAAATAAAACAGGAGATTTTGCTGTGGTTTTAACTTTTTATTTGGAATAATTTCAAACTAACAGAAAAGTAAGACTAGGACAAAGGACATCTTTTCACCCTTTATTTAGATTCAGCTATTAAAGTTTTACCTCACTGGCTTGGTCATTTGTGTTCCCTCTGACCACTCATCCCCCAACAGATGCATCAACAACTTTGTTTTCTGTCTGTCTTCTATGTATCAGCTGTTAATCATCTATCACCTACCATCTGTCTTTCTGTCTGGTGGGGAACAGTAGTAGAGACAGGATTGGGACTCGGGGTGAGATCTGGACTCTGGGTATGCAGCTTGGGATCTGGAAGCTTATTGACTCTGGATCCAATTTGACAAATATTTCTTTTACTCACTATTTGGAGCCCGACAAGCAATGAACTTTGAGCCAAGTGCCTGTGTCATGAGAATGGCGATACCTGCTCCTCACCTTGAGGGTCGGGTTGCAGTGAGAATATAGATTCTTTATGCGTGTGTAAGTACTGTGCTCTAGTCCAGCAGATGGGGGTGTGTGATACGGAGAAAAAGTGTGGTAAGAACAAGATGCAGGCAAATGGGTGGGGAAGAGGGGAGGGGGGAGGGAGGAGGGGTGAAGGAGGGAGGGTTGAAGGGGAGGGGGGAGAAGGGGGAGGGGGAGGAGAAGTCCATTTTTCCTGGGAGGAGCTTGGAGGAGTGAATGTCTAAATGGGATTGAAAAATGCTTAAGAGCAAGAGATCAGAACGGAGGGAGAAGACATCTTAATCAGATGGAGCGCCTGGACAGAAGCCCAAGGGACAAGGATTGTGCTGAGAGCATCAGAGTGAGAAAGATGGTCCACTCCGGAGGCCTGGGGCCCCGAAAGACAATCTTCACTCAGTGGACAGCAAAATCTGAATTACACGAGAGTAGAAGTTTTAACACACTGTGAATGCACAGCACAAGGTTCTTTATAGTCTGACTGTTCTTTCCTTGTTCGGAATGGATGTTGGGATGGATGGTACTTTTATTTGTCAGTTAAAGGTTACTCTGTTTCTTTTGGGTAAATGGCCATTCTTCCAGGAATTTTTCCGCTTCCCCCTGCAGGGAGTGTGGTCTGTGTGTCCTCGGGGCTTCTGGGAGAAGGGCTCCTCTGTGGGTGCCTGATGTGGTGGGACTGGTGGTCTTGTCTCTGGACCTCTGTCACTGGCCCCCTAAGGTGTGGCAGCCCCCTGCCCGTGCTGTGCCGATGCCTGCGGAAACGTGGGTCCTGCCCCGGCTCTGGTCACAAGGACCCCACTTCTGTCTCCTGCTCCTGCGGCCTCTTCTGACCCGGACCACGCGGCCCTGGACACCGGCACCTACCTGCCTGTGTTCTGAGGCCCCAGGTGGGGCAGACCCTGTGAGGCACTTGTCAGTTGCCGTCCTCACCCTCCTGCCTAGACGCCCTCGCCCCTCTCCTCTCCCACACCTGCGGCTTCCCCAGATTTCCAGGCTGAGATCTGAGGGGAGAGAACAAAATCTCTGATGGTGGAAGCTGACCCCACACGTCAGAAGCCTGGAAACCTACGGATTCAGTGAGAGAAGCCTGGGGCCTTCGTGATCAGGAGAGAGTGAAATCGCTTCAGAAATAAATGCCATGCTGGTACTTTATACTTTGGCCAAAAGAGGACGGAAGCCTCACAAGACTCTCTGAGGCTCACCTGGACCCTCTGCTCTGTCTGGATGAGTAATTCTGGGACCACATCTGCTTGGAAGGAGGGGACATGCCCACAACCCCCAGGTACATTTTTAACTTGTACCTATGAAGAAAGGCAGCATTTGCCTGTGTCCCTCTTTTCGTGTCTTTTGAAAGCTGGGAGACCAGATCTCAATGAAAAATTTACTTCTTCCTCCCCCTAAAAAAGCCAGGGGAGCTGGAGCTTTTCATTCCTTTGCCCACTCACAGCTGTGACTGGGGGGACCCGCAGGCGGTCAGGGGAGCACTCTTCTGGGCTTGGACTCTGGCCTTGTGCCTCGTGGGTTCCTGGAGGAAAACTTGGAGCACGTCTTCTTTGGCTGTGTCCTGGTTCCTATAGGCACAGGGCATCCCGGCCCCTCGGTGGCCCCAGCGCTCGCGCTACACTGCGGCACAGAGCTGGCGTCCCACACGGGCTTGTCACCTAAGACTGAATTAGATGCCCCGGATGTGGAGGAGAATTCCTAATATGTGCTTGGCCTACTTCTCAAGATGATTATGAAGATAAAATCAAATGCCAGCCATGCAAAGCCTTCACAGACTTTTTTTTTTTTTTTGCGGGCCTCTCACTGTTGTGGCGTCTCCCGTTGCGGAGCACAGGCTCCGGACGCGCAGGCTCAGCGGCCACGGCTCACGGGCCCAGCCGCTCCGCGGCATGTGGGATCTTCCCGGACCAGGGCACGAACCCGCATCCCCTGCATCGGCAGGCAGATTCCCAACCACTGCGCCACCAGGGAAGCCCCCACAAACATTTTTAAAAGTATACAGATGTGAAGTGCTGCCTTGGGGATGGGCCCCTCTTGGCGCAGTGCCTGCTCTGTGCCTGCCTCGGCGCTCACAGGCCGAGCCTGGGCTCCGGCCTCAGGACAGGTCAGCGACCCGCTTGACCTGCTCATCTGCCCTGTGTGGTTTCCAGCCCCTTCTGTTTTCCACTCTAACCGACCTGTCCAGTGAGACGGATTCATTCAGGCAAAGCTCCCTTACAGCTGCAACCCTGCAAGATCCCGGTGGTCCTGGGCCCTTTTCTAGTGATAGTCTTTCTTCCAGACACGAAGAAAGCCCAGTGCTGGGGATGGCAAAGCTCTCGACCTCCTGGAAGGTAAAAGGTCTCTCCCCGCGACCCAGTCCTACATCAGGCCCCGAAACTGCGCTTAGGAGCTGTGGACAGCGGTGTGAGTGTGAGGTGGGGCATGTCTCCTCTGCCCCCTTCACCGCCGCAGGCTGGGCGTCCTCCAGGGTCAGAGGGGGGGTGGGAGGCGTCAGAAAGCCCTGCTTACTGGTACAGCTGGGGTTGCTTTTGTGACTTCCTCAGGCCTCTCCTGACCCAGCGTCCCGCAGCCCCTCGATGCAGAGGGAGGACGCCTCTTAGGGCGCCTGCTGCCCCCAGAGGCTTCCCTTCCGTCGGGATCGGCCTCCCTCCGCAGACGGCCCTCTCAGGAGAAGACTTTCAGGCGGTCCCCAGTGCCGGCATCCGGCTAATGAGAAGAAAAGCGCATCCTTTGTTTTGCCAAACGGGCGGTGGCAGCTGGGCAGCCTGCCAGCTGTGGCCTCGCCTTCAGACTCCCAGGCCAGAGCCAGAGCCATCCCTTCTGCCCGCACAGGACTCAGGCCGAGCTCCCCAAATGGATCTTGAGGCCCCTTCACTTGGTTTGAGGGCGGGAAAGTACCCCCAGAACCTTTGTGGAGAAGGGAGAGGCTGAGCCCAGTGGACACTTCCTGCTGAGAACCCGCCCCGCCAGAGCCTTCTCTAACCAGCCTGGAGGTGGGTCCTGAACCGGAGTTCACAGGCCCTCGGGGTCACACTCCCGGCATACCCTGTTCGTGGTCTAGCCCCTCAACTTGGATGTGGGGGACTTGATCATAACCGTGTTGGCCTTTGGGCTTAAACACTGACATAACTGGCTGAGCTGTCCCGATGTCTGTTACATTAACTCTCAGGCCCACGGCCCAGAGGCCTTCAGAAACATCTGGAGAGAGATCTGTCCTCGGGGGTTCCCAAGGGGAAAGGAAGCAAGGTGGTGGTGTACGAGACACATCTGGTAAGTTGTGGTTTTGTAAATAGACTTTAGTTTTTAGAGCATTACGTGTTCACAGTGAAACTGAGTGGAAAGTACCCAGTTCCCATATCCCTCACCCTTCCACACGCATTTTCCCTTTATTAACATCTTGCTCTACCATATGGCACATTGTTAAAACTGATGAGCCAATGTTATTCTTAACTAAAGTCTGTGGTTACCATCGCCATATGTTTGCCTTTTCCACAATGGCATGAAGCTGGACTCAGTGTGTCGCCTTTTCACACTGGCTACTTACGCTTCATAAAATGCATTTAAGTTTTCTCCATGTCTTTTGGAGGCTTTTCAGCTCATTTATTTTTAGCACTGAATAATATTCTAGTGTCTGGATGGACCACTGTCTATTTATCCACTCCCTTACTGAAGGACCTCTGGATTTCTTCCACTTGTGAATAAAGCTGCTAAGATAAACAACAAAGTCCTGCTGTATAGCACAGGGAACTATAATCAATATCTTGCAAGAAACTATCAATATAATGGAAAAGAATATGAAAAAGAATATATATATGTATGTATAACTGAATCACTGTGCTGTACACCAGAAACAAACACAACATTGTAGATTAACTATACTGCCAAAAAAAAAAAAAAAAGAATAAAGCTGCTAAAAACATTTGTGAGCATGTTTTATGTGGACAAAAGTTCTCAATTCATTTGGGAAAACCTAGGGGGTGTAACCGCTGGATCATATGGCAAGAGTACGTTTAGTTTTGTAAGGAACCGCCAAACTCTTCCAGAGTGGCTGCACCATTTGCGTTCCCACCAGCAGTGGTGAGAGTTCCGGCGGCTCCACACCCTCGCCTGTTGTCAGTGCTCTGGGTTTTGGACACCGAATGTTTGTATAGTGGTGTCTCATTCTTTTCATTTGCATTTCCCTGATGACATATGAGGTGGAACATTTTTTCATATGCTTATTTGCTATCTGTCTATCTAATTTGGTGAAAAGTGTATTCAGATCTTTTATTGATTTTCAAAAATTGTGTCATTTGTTTTCTTATTGCTGAGTTTTAAGAATTTTTTGTACATTTTGGATCCTAGTCTTTTATCAGATAAGTGGTTTGCAAATATTGTCTCCTAGTCTGTGGCTTATCTTCTCATTTGCTTAACAGTGTCTTTCTCAGAGCAGAAGTTTTTAATTTTAATAAAGTTCCACTTACCAATTTTTTCTTTCCTGAATTGTGCTTTTGGTGTTACATCTAAAAAGTCATCACCAAACCCAAGGTCACCAAGATTTTCTCCTATGTTATCTCCTAGGAGTTTATAGTTTTGCATTTCACATTTAGGTCTATGATCCATTTTGAGTTAATTTTTGTGAAAGGTGTTAAGATTTGTGTCTAGAATCACTTTTTTGCATGTGGATGTCCAGTTGTTCCAGCAACATTTGCTGAAAAGACTAACATGAATTGTTTGTGCTCCTCTGTCAAAGATCAGTTGACTGTGTTTGTGAGGGTCTATTTCTGGGTTCTCTATTCCATTCCACTGATCTATTTGATAATTACTTTGTCAATATCACATGGTCTTGATCACTGTAGCTTTATTGTAAGTTGTGAAGTCTGGTGGTGTTAGTCCTCTGATTTGGTTCTTCTCTTTCAGTATTGTGTTGGCTATTCTGGGTCTTTTGCTTCTCCATATACATGTTAGAATAGGTTTGTCCATATCCACAAAATAATTTGCTGGGATTTAAACTGGGATTGCAGTGAATCTATAGATCAAGTGGGGAAGAACTGACATTTTGACTATATCGATCTTTCTACCCATGGACATAGGATATCACTCCATTTTCTGATATTTAGTTCTCCTTTGGTTTCATTCATCCGAATTCAGTAGTTTTCCTTATATAGATCTTGTACATAATTTGTTTGATTCACAGATTTATATCTAAGTAGTTCAAGATTTTTTGTGCTAATGTTACTGGTATTTTGTGTTTTTAATTTCAAGTCTCAATTGTTTGTTACTGGTATATAAGAAAGCAATTGACTTTTATATACTAAGCTTCTTTCCTGTAACTTTGCTGTAATCACTTATTGGTTTCAAGTGATCTTTTCTTCTTGTTGATTCTTTGAGATTTTCTACATAGACAATGATGTCACTTGTGAAAAAGACAGTTTTATTTCCTCATTCCTAATCTGTATACCTTTTCTTGTCTTGTTGCATTAGCTAGGACTTCCAGTATGATGTTAAATAAGAGGGGTGAGAGGGGACATCCTTACATTTTTTCTGATCTTAGCAAGAAAGCATCTAGTTTCTGACCATTAAGTATAATATTAGCTGTAGGGTTTTTTTTTCTAGATATTCTTTATTAAATTGAGGAAGATCTCCTCAATTCCTACTTTGTTATGAGTTTTCATCATGAATGGGAGTTGGGTTTGTTAAATGCTTTTTCAGCATCTACTTTATGTGGGAATATAATTTTTCTACTTTGGCCTATTGATGTGAAAGGTTATAGTAATTGATTTTCAAATGTTGAACCAGCTTTGCATACCTGGAATAAATCTCATTTGTTTGTGGTGCATAATTCTTTTTATACATTGTTGAATTTGATTTGCTAATATTTTGTTGAATATTTGTGCATTTATGTTCATGAGCAATATCAGTCATAATTCTCTTTACTTATGATGTCTTTGTCTAGTTTTGTTATTAGGGTAATGATGGCCTCATAGAATGAGTTAGCAATACTTCTTCTACTTCTATTTTCTGGAAGAGATTGTAGAATATTTGTATACTGTCTTCCTTAAATGATAGGTAGAATTAGCCAATCAACCCATTTGGACCTGGTGCTTTTATATTGGAAGTATATTAATTATTGATTCAATGTCTTTAATAGTTATAGACCTGTTCAGATTATCCATTTCTCTTTATATGACTTTTGATAGATTGTGTCTTTCAAGGAATTGGCTAATCTCATCTAAGTTATCAAACTTGTGGGCACAGAGTTGTACATATTTGTTATCCTTTTAATGTCCATGGAATCAATAATGATAGCCACTCTTTCATTTCTGATATTAGTGATTTGTGTCTTCTCTCCTTAGTTAACTCACAGAGTTAACTTGCCTAGAAGTTTATCAATTTTATTGATCTTTGCAAAAAAACAGCATTGGGGTTTCATTGATTTTTTTCTATCAATTTCCTGTATTCCATTTCTTTGATTTTTGCTCTAATTTTTATATTTATTTTCTTGTGCTTATTTTGGGTTTCATTTGCACTTCTTTTTCCAGTTTCCTAAAGTGCAGGCTTAGATGACCGGTTTTAGAGCTTTCTTCTTTTCTAATGTATGCTGTAAATTTCCCTCTAAGCGCTGTTTTCCCTGTATCTCGAAAAGTTCATTAGTTGGATTTTATGTTCATTTAGGTCAAAATATTTTTAAATTTCTCACAAAACTTCTTTTAGAGCCACATGTTATTTAGAAGTATGTTGTTTAATCTCCTCAGATTTGGGGGTTTTCCAACTATCTTTCTGTTACTGATTTCTAGTTTAATTTCACTGTGGTCTGAGAGCACACATTGTATGATTTCTATTATTTTAAATTTGTTAAAGTGTGTTTTATGGCCCAGAATGTGATCTATCTTGGTGAATGTTCCACGTAACCTGGAGAAGAATGTGTATTCTGCTGTTGTTGAATGGCATATTCTATAAATGTCAATTAGATGCAGTTGATGGATGGTGTTGTTCAGTTCAACTGTGTCTCTGCTGTTTACCTGCCTGTGTGATCTGCCAACCACTCGCTGAGGAGTATTGAAGTCCAACAGAAATAGCAGATTCAGCTACTTCGCCTTGCAGTTCTATCAGTTTTTGTCTGAAGTATTTTGGTGCTTTGTTGCTATGCACATACACATTCAGGATTGTCATATATTCTTTCAGAATTTACCCTTTAATGATTATGTAATGCCCCTCTTTGTTCTCGATAATTTTTCGTGTTCTGAAGTCTGCTTTGTCTGAAATTAAAATAGCTACTCAAGCTTTCTTTTGATTAGTGTTAGCATGACATATCTTTCTCCTTTCCTTTCCTTTTAATCTAGCTGTATCTTTATGTATTTATTTATTTTAAATTTATTTATTTAGTTAGTTTTGGCTGCGTTGGGTCTTCATTGCTGCACATGGGCGTTCTCTAGTTGCGGCGAGCAGGGGCTGCTCTTTGTTGCGGTGCGCGGGCTTCTCTCTGCAGTGGCTTCTCCTATTGCGGAGCACAGGATCTAGGCATGCGGGCTTCAGCCGTTGTGGCTCGCAGGCTCTAGAGCGCAGGCTCAGTAGTTGTGGCACACGGGCTTAGCTGCTCTGAGACATGTGGGGTCTACCTGGACGAGGGCTTGAACCCATCACTGGCAGGCGGATTCTTAAGCACGGTGCCACCAGGGAGTTTCTTGTACATAACCTACAGTCGGGCCTTGTTTTTTAATCAACTCTGACAATCTCTGCCTTCTAATTGGTGTATATTAAGATCATTGATATTTAAAGTGGTTATTGATATAGTTGGATTAATCTACCATTTTTGTTACTGTTTTCTATTCCTTGCCTTTTTTGGGTGTTTTTGTTTGTTTGTTTTTGTTTTTTGGTCTTCCACGCTCTTCTTCTCTGGTTTTAATTTAACATTTTATGTGGTTTCATTTTATCCTCTCTTAGCATGTCAATTATACAATTTTAAAATAACTTTTTAGTGGTAGCCCTTGAGTATATAATATACATTTACAACTAATTCAAGGCCACTTTCAAATAATGCTATATTATGAAGGAGGACACATCCGTGCATAGGTGTAACCAGAAGACAGTCAAAACACAAGGAAAGAAAGCCCACTGAAGTCAAGAGCTTTGGGTTTGCATCCCAGATGGGGACTGGTGTTACCGTGTGGCCCTTCTCTCTCAGGCCTGGGAGTCTCTATCTGTAAAATAAGAAAATTGGCCAAGACAATCTCTCAAGCCCTACTCTGGTTCTAACACTTTGAAATTTTACCAAGTCTTTGGGGGAAACTGTTAAAATATAGAAGTGTCCTGCTGAGTAAGTTTTATTTCACAAAGTTATAAAAAAAAAAAAACCAACAGTAAACCAAAAATAACACAGGTACCTTATAACGAAGTATCCCACATAAATCCTGTCCTTTAAAATTTGTCATTCAATTTACTCATCCATCAGCTATAACAAAATACACTGTTTCGTTTACTATTTTGAGCAAATTGTTACCTGTTAGATCAATTCGAAATAAAAATAAATAAAAGATTTTATTTTACCTTCAGTTGTTCCTTCTTTAACACTATTCTTTTCTTTATGGAGATTCAGATTTCTAACCTATAATTTTTCTTTTTTCTGAAGAATTTATGTTAACATTTCTTGCAAGGCAGGACTGTTTCCAACAAACTCCTTCAATTTTGCTTGTCTGAGAAAGTCTTTATTTCTCCTTTACTTTTGAAAGTTAATTTGCTGGAAACAGAATTCTAGGTTGATGGGGTTTTTTTTCCTTCAAAACTTTAAATAGTTCCTTCTACTTTCTTTTTGCTTGTATGGTTTCTTTCCGTAATTGAAGTATAGTTAAAATATCATATTAGTTTCAGGTGTACAATATAGTGATTCAATATTTTTATAAATTATACTTCACTTAAAGTCATTACAAAATAATTGCTATATCTCCCTGTGCTGTGCAATATATCTTTGTTGCTTATTCTATTTTATACACAGTAGTTTGTGTCCCCTAATCCTCACCCCTATATTGCCCCTCCCCACTTCCCTTTCCCTCAGGGCGCGCTGGCAGCTGTGCCCTTGGTGGGAGGTGGGGCTGGAGAGGGAGGGGCTCGGGCTGCGGCCAGCTGCGGGGCGGGGTTCTCGCTCGGCTCAGTTTCCTTTAAATGTATGCTCTTCCGCCTCCCGGCACTGGCACCAGAGGGGAGCCCGGCGGGGAGCAGTGCTGGAGCAGGAGGGGCTGGTGTGGGTTTTCAGCAAGGGTCTGGGCATGGGCTGTGGCAGTCTGCCCACCGATCTGGTCTGCTGCTGGTCACTGCCTGTGCAAACGCCAGCAATGGCTGTGCCCTCCCTGCCCGGACGCTGCATAGGGTTTGAGCTTCCTCCACGGCTTTTGGCCCGGCTTCTCCCTTGGTCGCGGCGGCCCTTGCTGCGTGGAGGCAAGCAGCGAGGCAAGCGGTGCTGGAGTGTTCGCTGGGCTCGGGCTGGGGCTCGCGCCTGGGCAGGTCAGCTAGCCACTGTTTCTACACGTCCTCTCTGCCCACGCGCTGGCCCTGGCTTCAGGAGCCAGCACGCACGGGTCCCCCCTCACAAGCTCCTCACAAGGGTCGGGGCCTCCCACAGCCCTCCCGCTAGTCCCACTGGTCTTCCAAGCAGCCAGGGGGCAGTCTTTCCTTAGTCAGACCCCAGGACTGAGGTGCTCAATATGTGGCTTGATCGGCTCACGCCCCGGGGAGGGTCTCCGCCTGAGTAATTGCCTGTCCCTCTGAGCCTCTCTGGGGGCCTCGGTCCTGGCCTGGTCGCTTCTTTTCCCTTCCTACCTGATTCCATGAGGATCTTTCTTGCAGCCTTGGTTGTACGGTTTCCAGTTAGTTTTCACTGAGAATTGTTCCACACATAGATGCATTTTGGATGTGTTTGTAGGGGGAGGCGAGTTCCGTGTCCTCCTACTCTGCTGTCTTGATTTGAGTCCACAGTGGAAGCTTTTTCCCTTGCATGGTTTCTGAAGATGTGTCGGGTGTAATTCTTGTCTTTGCTGCTCTATATGTAAGAGAGTTTTTGCCTGTGGCTTCTTTCAAGATTTGTTCGTTGTCTTTGATTTTCTGCAGGTGACTATGCTATGTCTGTGTGTGGACTTTTTTGGTACACGCTCTGCTTGGTGTTCTTGAGCGTCCTGGATCTTTGGTGTGCATCATTAGTTTTGAAAACTTCTCAGTGCTAACTGTTTCAAATATTTCCTGTTCATTTCTCTCTTTCCTTCTCTTCTTTTTCTGCCCCTCCCACCGTGTGCGTGTTGCCCCTTCTGTAACCCCGCCCCACAG
The DNA here is from genome assembly GCF_026419965.1 of Kogia breviceps. NCBI lineage: Eukaryota > Metazoa > Chordata > Mammalia > Artiodactyla > Physeteridae > Kogia > Kogia breviceps. The sequence goes on along the minus strand of NC_081318.1, from coordinate 354,514 downwards.
TTCTTGGAGCTTCTGTTCAGTCTCTTTCATTCTCTTTCTTCAGTGCGTTTCAGTCGGGCACATTTTTATGGACATTTCTTCAAGCTCACTGATTCCCTCTCAGCCATGTCCAGACTACTGATGAGCTCATCAAAAACATTCATTTCTGTTAATGGTGGTTAATTCTCCAGACTTTCCTTCTGATTCTTTCACAGAATTTCCACGCTCTGCTTGTATTACCTGTGTGTTCTTGAGTGTTGTCCTCTTCTCTCTTAGAGTCCTTAGCATATTCATCACAGTTGTCTTAATTTCTACGTTTGATAATTCCAGTGACACTTACTTTGCCTCTTCAAACTTTGACTTTTGTCTTATAGTTTTGTCCTGTAATTTTTTGGTTAAAAGTTGGACATGATGTACTTGGTTAAAAAACTAAGGTAGGGCTTCCCTGGTGGCGCAGTGGTTGGGAGTCCGCCTGCCGATGCAGGGGACACGGGTTCGTGCCCCGATCTGGGAAGATCCCACGTGCCGCGGAGCGGCTGGGCCCGTGAGCCGTGGCCGCTGAGCCTGCGCGTCCGGAGCCTGTGCTCCGCAATGGGAGAGGCCACAACAGTGAGAGGCCCGCGTATCGCCAAAAAAAAAAAACTAAGGTAAACTGGCCTTTGGTATTAGTTTTTAGGATCATCTGGCTAGGAGTTGGGCTATGTTTACTGTTTGCTATAGCTGTAGGTATTGGAGGCTAAAATTTCCTCTTGTGCCCTTGGTTTTCTCCTCCTCTGTTGTCTCTGGTTTTCCTTAGAGATTTCTTTTTTTAAAAAGGTCTGAGGTGTGCAGGTCTTTCAGTGTATTTCCCCGCTGTTGTACAGGGGTCCTACTGATGTGGCAGAGGTGAGGTGTGGGGAGGGGGCTCATAGGCCTGTGAGAGGCCTCAGTCTTTACAGAAGCGCATGTCCCTGGACTGAACTTCACAAGTGTTTCTCAGTTTTCTTCTTCCCCTTAAGCAGGATGGGTGGCCAGAGGGGGCTCGAGTGGAGTCTTTCCCTGCCTGCAGGTCGGTCAGGCTCTAGTTGACTAGCTCCCCCAGAGGCAGGCCTTGCTAGGAACAGGGTGCTCTGGAGTACTGAAAAACCATTCCTTCTTTCTTCCTGCTGCTGGAAGCACGAAGGGATTTTCACCGTGAGCGCCTGGTCCACTCCTGAAGGTAAAAGTCACAAAAGTGTGAGGCCCCCCTGGTGCCGGCCCCACCCCCCGGAGTTTTTCACTCTCAACTTTGTCCACAGCGAATCTTCATCAATTAATAAATTACAGATTAGGTTTTCCCACCCCAGCCCTGGTTCCCACGAAGGTGTCTGCCCCTGAGCTTTTGTCTGGTTAGCTGTGGTTCTCTGTATCAGCAGGTCTGTCTCTCGTTTGGGGGGCCAGTGGTTTGCCCTCTGACCTCAATTGTCTGATGTGTCTAAGATGAGTTTTTGATGTCCAGGTTGTTCCGCTTTTTCTTGCTATGTAGGCGGGAGCGATGGCTTCGGAGTTCCCCACACCCCGAATTAGAAACTGGAAGCCTACGGAAGCCAGAGGTGGGTGGAATACAGCATGATATTTTCATAAATGTACTGGATTACCTTTCAAAGTACTTTCCAGAGTATAAATCAGATGGACTCCAACATTTACTCAACATTTGGTTAAGTTCAGAGAAAACCGATCAACAGATTAACCAATCAGCAGATTAGGTGACAAAGCAAGGAGATATTCTCTACTTTTAAGACCAGCAAAGTCTCGGTAGTTGTAGCTTTAACGTTTTACATGGCTGGCGGACTTTCCAGAGCTGATGAGTTAAAGAAAAAAGCTGAAGATTAAGAGCCTGGAGAGTGTAGGGGCCTCTTGCATGCGCTCCGCTGACTCCGTGTGGCCGAATCCCCGGCACTGGCGCAGACGCGCACGGTTCCCAGCGGGGGGGGAGCAGAGCAGAGCTTCCTACGCACCTTCCAAGTCCACTTGGCTTCCGACGCACGACGCACGCCGCGCAGTCTGGACGCGCTCTCGTCGCCGCGTGCTCTGTGACCCCGCACGGTGCTGCCCAGGCTGGGCCGGCCGCCAGGGGGCCCGGGCTCCGAGGGCCTCCCCTGCCCGCCCGTTGGTCACCAGCTCTTCTTTCACAAGCCCCTCCGCGGCGGGGAGCGTCCGCGGCGCCTGGGTCACACGTATTTCTGTAAAGGGACCGGCAAGGGTTCAGGGCCGCTTCCACCCAGGACGTTGGGTCGGGGGCGGGGCCGCCTTTCGGAAGCTGACGTCCTGCCGGCAGAACTTGCCCCGCGCCCGCTCTTCCTCGGCTCCGCGGCTCGAGGGGCCGCCTGCAGGCAGACCGGCTTTCGCTGGCCACCAGGATGACCAAGCGTGAGGGAGGGGGCGCGGGCCTCGGACCACTGGCTGTCTCGGGGGGAGCCGCCCCCCGGGGTGTGTGCAGCAAGGGCGGGGCTTGTGAGTGTCAGCGCGCCCTGAGATGCAGCAAGCAGTTCCTCACCGTAAACACGTACCCCCCGACACCGGCCACAAAGCCACTGCAGAGGCACCGCCTTCGACGGAAACTCGTCATCGGCTTAGAAAGCTAAGATCTAGTGACGTGGGGACCTTACCCTGGGAGTCAGGGTGCTGACGGTGTGACCCAGGGAGGCAACGCGCAGGGCACGCAGGTGGTCGGGGCCGTGACAGGAGAGCGCGTGAGCCTGGAGTCCCTGCAGAGCTCGAAGGAGAGCCCCGATGATGAGCTCTTTGCGGTGACTGGGGCGGAGGGTGGGGGGAGGTCTGCAGAAACAGGCGCTGCTGAGCACCCGCCAAACCCACTCTCAAAGTGCACAGTGACCACGCACGACACCTCCCCGCGCAGCACCCTTCTACGCTGCCCGCCTGCACGCCTTTCCGCACCACGAGCTGAGCCCGCGCCTGCCCCGCCCGCTGCCCCAGCACCACCGTCACCAGTGCCCCTTGCGTTCTCAGACCTGTCCTGCTTTGCACTTATTCCACAGTCACCGTACATCTAAGGCCACAGGTGGCCGGGCCCCTCCCTACCCTCACCCCCTTCTCGCTCCGCTTGCCTTCTGACTGGGCCATCTGAGGTCCCACCGAGCCCCAGGTGAGCACCTCGCCTTCTTCCCTTCTCAGCTCCAGGGTCCCTGCTACAAGAGAGGCTGCCCTGACCCCCAGGCTTGGCAAGTATCTTGTTTTTCCTTGCTGAGGGAAATATGCAGACCCTCCACCCATCTAAGCAGAGTCTAGTGCCAGGCCAGGCCGGGGTCCTCACCCAACAGAGCGGGGAGCTGGGCATGAGGGGGCCCAGGGGACACTCCCCCGGGCCAGCTTTCCCTCACCAGGCCGGGCGGGACCTGCAGAGGCAAAGCCAGCAGCTCTTGCGAGGAGAAGCTGTGGTCTACGCCAGGCCCCGGCTTTGGGGCGCAGGTGACAGGTGTTGAAACACCCATGTCTAACATGAATTGGTAACTCAGACCCTTCCTCTCTGAGAGGAGAAGCATGGGCAGCGAGCGCCCTGCCGCAGGGCCCTGGGGGGGCGGGAGGGCGCTCATCACTCCGAGATCCACATCCATGGCAGAGCCTCGGCTTGTCACGTGTCTGCTTTGTGCAAGATCGGGGGTCCTTCCCTTACAGCTGGCTGGCGGGGAGACAGGCGGGGGTGCCCAGAGGGCACCGACGGGGTGACAGGTCCAGAGAGGGGGGCCAGAAGGAGAAAAAGGAGAGACCCGGAGGGCAGAGATGAGGGACTGGGCAGTGAAGGGCCGGGGGCGGCGGAGCAGATCTGGAGGACCCGGGGGCCACACCGCGGGGTGGGATTTGCTGAGCCCCATGGGCAAAGGCTGGAAGGTTTTGAGAAGGGCCCCGTCTGGTGTTCCTTTCACAGGGGCAGCCCCGACCGCGGCGTGGACAGACCTCACACGCACAGGATCTGAAAGATGGTGCTGCCTCTTGAATGGCTTGTTTCCGTCTTTTTTTTTAGGGAGAAGAGAGGAACATGAGCACGTTTAAAAGAAGACGGAATAAAGAAGTGTCTTTCACAGCACATTCAGCGGAAGTGAGACCCGGGGGAGTGAGGTGGCAAATGGGACTGAATTCAAAAGCTTCTTCTCAAGCGCAGGGTGGAGGATAATTAATGGCTCACGGCCCCTTTGGATGGTTTCCAGTGTTCTCCCAGGAGCATGTGAAGCACCATGTGAAAGTGCAGGATTTTCTCGCCTAACGATTCTCCATCCCTGACTCCTTTCACACACAAAACCAGAGGTATTAATAAAAATATCGGAAAGTTTGGTCCTAGTTCCTTTCATTAAAATATTGCTGTATATTTGCTGTTGTTTCGTCTTTTTTCCCTATTGTCTAATCTCTGTTATGAGGTCCTTTCCATAATTCCAGATGCACTTGGGCAAAGGGAGGGGAGAGGGTCCTGCAAGTCACACACTGAACACAGAATATTTTGTCAGTCACTGTCCACAACTATGTAGGGCTTTCCAGAGACCTCGTACTGCTAGTGGCTACTTAAAGCTTCCCTCTCACTAAGGACAAAGCTGCCCAATCCCTAAGTAAGCCGTGGTAGCTGAGAAAAAAGGGCCTTGGAATCCAGGAATTTTGTCTCGGTCCTGCCACGTGACCATGGTATCATCATTTTACCTCTTGGACATAAGCCTTCCCGCTTGTACAGTGAGCTGGTAGACAGGCGCATAGGTTATTCTGGGTACCCCCAACACTCTGGAAGCAAGCTAAACCGATACTTACAATTAGATTCAGCTGCGTTTTCTTATTTATTTATAGTCTTTAATGGAACAAAATGAGGCGTTTTACCTTCTATGCTTTCAAAGCTGGAAAAAATTTCCTTTACTATCATTTGTTTTATTATGCATCTTTCGAAGACAAAAGCTCAGGGCTGTTCTCACACCTGGAAGCAGAGAAAGCAGCCTGTTATCAAAGCAGGGTCTTACCTCACTGTGCGATGTGACCTGCAACCCGCAATCCGGTGTCAGCCCTTCACCTGAGACAAGAACTGCGGCAGCGGCCAGTCACTCCCCGGGGATACTGCCAGGTGCCAGCAAGGCTTTTGTGCGGCGGGAACGCACAAGTTTCCAGCCTGAACTAAATGGTGCACGTGGCCGTACTTTAAAAACACCGTCTCTCCCTTTACTTTTAAAAACTGAGGCATAAATCACACACAGCTACGGGCACAGCGCACAAGTGTCCAGCTGACGAGTGTTGCTTATGTAAACAGCTGGGGAACCAGATCAAGGGCTTTTCCAGAACCCAGGGGCTCCGTGGTCCCCCCGCCACCACTGTCCCATCTCACCGCCCCTTAGAGCTGTGCAGAAGCTGCAAGGCAGCGAGGAGCACACTGTTAGGACCTGGTCTGACTGACCGTCCAGCAGAGATGACGGCTGGAGTCTGTCCCACTCGTTTTGACAGTTAATCACACGCCGATCTGCGCAGCTGTCGGATTGCTTTAGCTCCGCCCCTCTCAGCCCGGTTGAAAAGTCGTCAGGGGCGGGCCGTGACCCACAGTTCTGCCACCCGCTACGGTGAGGGTCGAGCCTTCAATGTGCAGTATTTGCTGCATATTGATGTGCAACATCCCCCCCCCCCCCCCGCAGCCCATCTTCGGAGGCTCATGCAATTTAGAAAACCTGAATGTCCAACTGGTTAGCAACCAGTCAGTACCCAGTGCGTGCAAGGCAGCGCTCGACCTTTGAGGAGAAACAACCCTGAGAGCTGGAGACTTATCACGGGCCTCGGAGGGTTTACCGTCTGCTGGGAGACAGGAAAAGCTGTGCCGTCCTTGTGCTTTGTTCCGGTAAACTCACCCAGCCCATCACAGACAACTCAGATGATTATACATGAAGTAAACACTGAGCTTTAACTCAAATGTCTTTATGAATCAACAACCAAGTTGGACGTGATGTGACTGCAGAAAACGAAGCTCCGTTAAACCCACAAAGCAACCCACGCTTCTCCTGAGAATGTGCCTTGTTGGAACTGAGGGCACTTTAGCTGATTGCTTTAAGGGGTTCAGTCCTCAGAGCTTCACATCCTGCTTTGTTTCTTTATGCAGTGCGCGCTCGCTGCAGCTTGTAAAGTACGAGAACGTGGGGAACCGGGAGAGGAGATCGAAAGGCACGTGCGGGCGGGACGATCCAGCGGCCGCCTCCGCCTCCCTGGAAGGCGGCGGAAGGCGATCCCGCACTGCGTGTGGGCGGCTGTAACCGGCTTGTGCGAGACCGGCGGACGTCGTGATGTCGTCACCGGGCAAGCTTCCCCGCGGGTTCCGCAGCAGCTGGTGTTTTCTGGGCACCACCAGGGTGCTGATCGCCCCGGTGTGCAGCCCGGGCCGGAGGCGGGCGGCCTGCCTGACCCGCGGGCCGGGATGCTTGGCGGCCTCGCAGCCCCGCAGGCCTGCCTCCTAGGCCGTGGCTGTCTGTGACCCGCTGGTCGAACCTTCTTGGAAGGCCACGTGGCAGGGATGTGGGGGCCAAGCCCGGAGGGCAGGACGGCGCTGGATGACCAGCCTCTGGCAGGGCGGGAAGAAGGGCGAGGCCTCGGGAGCCCAGGGCTGTCGTTCAGTCTGGCTCCGGGTCCTGGGAGACGCCGGAGCCGGGCGGGGGCGACCCCTCCCGTCGGAGGTTCCACCGCGTCCTTGCCAGCCGCCGGGCCGGTCCCGCCCGAGAGGCAGGGTCACGGCGGCTCGTGTTTACAGTGAGGCGCTTCCGGTGACTGTCTTGGGACACCCCCTCGGCCCCACCTTAGTGGTCCCGCCTCAGTGACCAGGAAACAGAAGTGAGGTGGGCAAGCCCGACGTGAGGCCCGGCGTCTGATTTTTAGGGCCCGTGACTAACGTCTGCCTCATACTGCCTCCTCGTGAGGTCCCTCGTTTCTGGGGTTCAGAAGGGAGGACCTGGCGATTTCACTCTGCACCAGCTGAGCCTCTGCTCTCCCCGGACCAGAGGGAAGCCCGGCCCAGGCAGCAGCCTGAGGACTGCGCCGCCAGCAGGCCGACCAGCCCCTCCTCCGCCCCGGAGGGGAGAGGGTTCCCTGGCTGCACGCTCGAGCCCCTGCTGGGTCGCTGAACAAGAAAACCTCAGTCATCCAGGGACGGTCATTATCGTTCGGAAGCCACATGACTCGCTCAGCTGGAGACAAGGCCCAGGCCAGCCACCGACGCAGATACTGTAGACCTGTTCTCTTTCTTTCTTTCTTTCTTTCTTTCTTTCTTTTTTTTTTTTAAGGTGGAAGAGGAATATATATATATATATTTTAAATTATTGATTTCGCTGCCAAAGCGTACAGTCACCCAAAAGGCTTGTAGCAAGCCCTTACTTTCTGGACAGGGAATCGGAGTACGTTAGGACAAATTAAAGAGATTGAAGAATCTGGAGAAGCAGGCCTACGTGACCTTTATTAATGCAATTTCACTGCTCTCATTCTCTTCCCTTTGAATAAGAAAATGTTTCTTTTTTTTTTTTTTTTTTTTTGGCAGTACGCGGGCCTCTCACTGTTGTGGCTTCTCGCGTTGCGGAGCACAGGCTCCGGACGCGCAGGCCCGGCGGCCATGGCTCACGGGCCCAGCCGCTCTGCGGCATGTGAGATCTTCCCAGACCGGGGCACGAACCCGTATCCCCTGCATCGGCAGGCGGACTCTCAACCACTGCACCACCAGGGAAGCCCCAGAAAATGTTTCTTTTAATTTCCCATTTCCTTACAGTTCTGTTTATGAAATGCTCTTTTGATAATGCAGTTTTAATGCCATCTTCTTCGAATTTAATTCCTAAGAAAATAGAAACATAAAGTGCCATGTCTCGAGCTGGAGACCAAGGCTGGGGACTCAGGAGGTCGGTGTGGTCGTGGTGGAGGGACGGGGCTGGGGAGCCCTGCTGGCTCTTCCTTGAAGGTTTCCCCAAAGCCACGTGGCCCAGTGCCAGGAACCGGCCTCCTCCCTCTTCTCCTGACTTCTCCACTACACTACTCATTTTTGTTACCTTCTCACTCCGACACTCTGCTCAGTCCAAGTAAAAGTAGTGAACTCCCAACCGGGACAGCTTCTCTGGAGCCATTTCCCACGCTGGAATTCCTTCTTCTCTGTTCCTGCCTTAGTACTACTCAGGATCACCCTGTAGGGACCAGGCCCAGCTGGTCCCGTCACTTTTGCTCTCGTCTGCCCTCCCTCTGCACCCCAGGCACGTATAGCCCAGCGAAGTGACGCATCTACGGCAGGTCTGGATGAGCTTGGCAAAGCTCCACACAAGAAGAAATAATTTCACAGTATATTTAATAACCAGTGAAATTGTAACTTGTTTTTGAAGTTAAAGTTCATGACATAATTTTGCTCTTTAAATTTATTTTATTCGCTGTATTTTTATATAGTCTGCCAGTTTGTCCTTAAAAATAAACTCTGAATTTTTCACTTTTTAAAAGCTGGGTCACCATGGTTTCCACCTGGTTCTCCTGGGACACTCAGTGGGGGAGCCGGCGTGGGAGGCCGTGGGAGGAGTTACCCGTGGGGATGAGGGTCTCTGCTCCGTGCCCGGCCGTGCTCCCAGAAGTGAGCTCCCCGCTCCCCCCGGGTGTCCGGCCCCAGGGCTCTTGCACAGCTGCGGCCTCTGCTGACATTGGGCCACAACTACGGGAAAGGCCCCAAGTGAAAACTGCACAGCCACGTTCTTGCCGAATTCCTGGCTCCCCAGTTTTGTGGAAAAGCAAAATAAAGTGCTTGTTTGAAGGCACTAATTGAAGTAATTTGTTCTGCAGAAGTAGCCGAAACAGGCCCTAGTGGTGTAGAGCATCTTGCAGCTGGAAAAGGAACTTGACGGATGATCCCTTTCCTCACCTGATCCTCCGGGAGGGGTCCTGCTCGGGCCACAAACACAGGGCCTCCAGGTGAGCTGGGACCACAAACCCAGCACCTTCCTTGAGGGCTTCCGGTCAGCCGCTGATTCAGACGCAGCCCCAGGGATGTTATCCTTAGGCCTCAAGCTAGAAGCCGTTAAAAGGGAAGACTGGCCCGTAATTAGAGCCGTTGGGTACCAGGGTGTCATTTACCAAGCCCTTCACTGCGCACGTGCACGGCTGCTCCTAAGGAAGGAGGCTCGAGCCTCTGTCTTCACTTTGCTGGAGGAGCTGACAGAGCCCACAGCTGCCTGACCGGAAGCCCTCTCAGCTTCCACGATGTCCACTCCTGAGGTTTACGTCACTGAAGACGAGACGGGAAGAGCGCAGAAGACACGATGTCGCTGAGCCCCAGGCAGAGATCTTAAGTGCCTTTTCTGGGATGAGATCAGTGGTTGGGTGTTTGCTCCCTGCTGCATGGTGCGCTCAGAAGAGCACGTAGGTGGGCAGCACGCCTCCCCAGCAGGGTGTGTTTTGGTTATTTATTGCTCTGTAACAAGCTATTGCAAAACTTAGGGGATTAAAACAACCGCTTTCTTTCGCACGTGACTCTGGGTCAGGAGTGCGGGAAGGATGGGGCCGCTGTCTGACCCTCTTGGCCGAGGCCGGTGGAGCCACTTCTCGCGCGGCTTCTCACTCTTGTGTCCGCGTCTCTGTCTCTCCACGTGGCCTCTCCTACCTGGGGCCTCTCCCAGCCCCTGAGAGGCAGGGGAGGTGGCGTCGGGGCTCCCCTGCTGGTGACCTGGCGGGCGGTGCCCGGAGGAATGGGTGCCACCTGGTGACACGCGGGGCAGGGAAAAGCAAGGCCGAGACGCTGCCAGAGTCAGAGACACAGCCCTTCTCCAGCCCTGCCTCCAGGCCCCTCAGCTTGACGTCGGCCAGGAGCCCGCTCTTCTTTTATCTCAGCTTCACCGTGGCGATCACCCATGTCATGCCCGTCATCTGTCTCCAAGGTCACCACGGGAATAAATCAAATCATGATGGGGCTGCGTTTGGACAGCACGGTGCTATGGAAATGGGAACCGAGGCTGTTTTCTGAGCAGACAGAAGGGACGGGAGGGGAGCGGGGGCACCACCTGGATGCCCAGCCTGTGTCTGTAGGGGAGGCGCAGTAGCCACAAACTGTGAACTTTCAACAACGGGGAACCTGTGCCTGCACGTCCACATGACCCACCGCAGTCACGCAGATGACAGGACCAAAGACTCTACAGCTGTAGGACCAGGCTGAGCCCCGTGTATGTCGTTTTCATGCAAAGTCTCTTGGATGGGACTCAGTGGCTCAGCATCTATGATCCCTTAGGCACAGGACAGCTCATTGCCAGCTTATCACCCTAAGAATTTTCAGGAAAGGAAAACCAGAAAGGGAAGGAAACCAGACACAAGAGTCTGGAAAGGGTGAGCCCAGCGATACCAGGTTTGAGAACAGAAGATCCTAACTATGGTGGTAGAGGTCAGAATCATGAGTGGTGAGGGTGTCACAAAGGTTCTATATGTTGATCTGGGGGTTGGATACATGGGGTTGTATGTGTGTGTAAAATTCATTGGCTTATGTACTTAAGATTTGCTCCTTTTATGTGCTTTGTTCCAGAAATTTGAAGCAGCAGTTTTTATCGTCACAGGAAAGTGGCTTCACCGCCCAGATCATGGCATCCACTCAAGTCCACTTGGAGAAGGACTGAGAACTCTAACATTTAACTTTTTGAATACTTTGCAGCCAGTTAGTTGGATTTTAAGAATATTTAAATATTTTTATACATTCACGTGGCTTTGAGAGACAGTGAAAATACTACAAAAGCCAACCAAAAACAGTTCTTGAAGCAAATAGCAGGCACTGTTTCTTAACAGCGCCCTTCTTGTTCCATCAGTAGGAAATTACAGCTTTTTCTCTGTGTCACAAATGACTCTGCAGCTAACTGTGAGCAAGTGGTTTATTGGGGAGGTGGCCCCTGAGTCACTGGGGGGGCCGCGGGGAGGAGAAGGTCATTAATAAGCAGCGTATTGCTGTGGATGACTGGGAGGGGCCCCGGGTCGTGCCATCCAAGGGGCGCCGATGCCAAGGCCTTTCTCCTCCAGTTCTCACGTGCCACTGGGGCTCCCCGGCCCCGGGTCCCAGATGGAGGCTTGGGGTTGTCTGAAGTGGGCATGTCCTGGAGATGGGGCCGCTGAGGTCATGAGAGCGTTTCCAATGCACCCTGTGCTCAAGACAGCAGAATTGCTTCTAAGTTACAGCTGAAAATAAAGATAAACTCCCTTTGGGACGGACCTGGCGGACCAGTGGTGCAGACTTCGCCTTCCAGTGCAGGGGGTGCGGGTTCGGTCCCTGGTGGGGGAGCTAAGATCCCACATGCCTCGCGGCCAAAAAACCAAAACATAAACCAGAAGATGTAACAGATTCAATGAAGACTTTAAAAATGGCCCACATAACAAAATAAAACAAAACAAAAAAACCCTCTTTTTACCTTCATCACTTTTTCTTAAGTCACAGATTTGGCACACAGGTATTTCAGGCAATATCTCCCTACTCCTGATGTAAAACAGTAAGAGATTTTGGTGCAAATGGAGTCCTTTCCTGAACGTCTCATTTCTGGGCGGTGGTGTGTGGGGTGTAGCGCGCGGTCTGCGCTTCTCTCCCCTCAGGCTCTTCCTTCCACTCAGAGCCCCCAGCGCTTCGCACAACAAGGTGAAACCGTTAGGACTCTGGGAAGACCTCCCAAGCTCAAGTTTTATATATTTCCAGGAGAGAGAAACACTTCAAAAATTAAAAAAAAATTGTTTTCTCCAGAGTGGCTGTACCAATTCGCATTCCCACCAGCAGTGCAAGAGGGTTCCCTTTTCTCCGCAGCCTCTCCAGCATTTATTGTTTCTAGATTTTTTGGTGATGGCCATTCTGACCGGTGTGAGATGATATCTCATTGTAGTTTTGATTTGCATTTCTCTAACGATCACTGATGTTGAGCATCCTTCCGTGTGTTTGTTGGCAATCTGTATATCTTCTTTGGAGAAATGTCTATTTAGCTCTTCTGCCCAGTTTTGGATTGGGTTGTTTGTTATTTTGTTATTGAGCTGCTTGTAAATTTTGGAGATTAATCCTTTGTCAGTTGCTTCATTGGCTAATATTTTCTCCCATTCTGAGGGTTGTCTTTTGGTCTTGTTTATGGTTTCCTTTGCTGTGCAAAAGCTTTTAAGTTTCATTAGGTCCCATTTGTTTATTTTTGTTTTGATTTCCATTTCTCTAGGAGGTGGGTCAAAAAGGATCTTGCTGTGATTTATGTCATAGCATGTTCTGCCTATGTTTTCCTCTAAGAGTTTGATAGTTTCTGGCCTTACATTTAGATCTTTAATCCATTGAGCTTATTTTTGTGTATGGTGTTAGGAAGTGTTCTAATTTCATACTTTTACATGTAGCTGTCCAGTTTTCCCAGCACCACTTATTGAAGAGGCTGTCCTTTCTCCACTGTACATTCCTGCTTCCTTTATCAAAGATAAGGTGACCATATGTGTGTGTTTATCGCTGGGCTTTCTATCCTGTTCCATTGATCTATATTTCTGTTTTTGTGCGAGTACCATACTGTCTTGATTAAAAAACTACAAATAGATCTACCATATGACCCAGCAATCCCACTACTGGGCATACACCCTGAGAAAACCATCATTCAAAAAGAGTCATGTACCACAATGTTCATTGCAGCTCTATTTACAACAGCCAGGACATGGAAGCAACCTAAGTGTCCATCGACAGATGAATGGATAAAGAAGATGTGGCACATACATACAATGGAATATTACTCAGCCATACAAAAAACGAAATTGAATTATTTGTAGTGAGGTGGATGGACCTAGAGCCTGTCATACAGAGTGAAGTAAGTCAGAAAGAGAAAAACAAATACCATATGTTAACACATATATATGGAATCTAAGGAAAAACAAATGTCATGAAGAACCTAGGGGTAAGACGGGAATAAAGACACAGACCTACTAGAGCATGGGCTTGAGGATATGGGGAGGGGGAAGGGTAAGCTGTGAAAAAGTGAGAGAGTGGCATGGACATATACACATTACCAAACGTAGAATAGATAGCTAGTGGGAAGCAGCCGCATAGCATAGGGAGATCAGCTCGGTGCTTTGTGACCACCTAGAGGGATGGGATAGGGAGGGAGGGAGGGAGACACAAGAGGGAAGAGATATGGGGACATATGTATATATATAACTGATTCACTTTGCTGTAAATCAGAAACTAACACACCATTGTAAAGCAATTATACTCCAATAGAGATGTTAAAAAAAATTGTTTTGTATTTACTCTTACAGACAGAATTCAGTTCAGTCCACAAAAAGCTGCTGTGTGTAGAACGCAGCCGTCATCGTAGGAGGTCTGGCAGGGAGCTGGACCAGAGGCAAAAGACCAGGAAATACAAGCAACTGCTCTGAAGTTTACATCTTTCAAGCCAATTTCCAGAAGATGTTTGGGTGGCTGGAAACTGTAGCGATGCAGTTGTTGGCCCTGGGAGATTTACCGTTGCCCATTCCGAAACTGACATTGTCATATCCTGGAATAAACTTTGAGGGAACATATAAAGCTCCATACCCTTTACTAAATGAAACCAGGGATCTGATGCTAAGCCTGGTACTTAGGTATACTTTTCTAGCGGTGGAGATGGATTTGCACATTGTCAAATACTCCTTCACCTTGCCTTTCCTATGGCATTGGCTGTAACTTGGTGTGGCGAGCATTGCCCTCTGAGGAAGGCGCCATTAAGACCCTCATAAGCCTCAGGGCCCGATTGTACTCTCCTTAGTCTGCATCCTGGACTTTATGGTATGAACGTAAAAAAGGAGATGGCCTTTGCCCAAATCGCTCCAGGGACCTGCTCAGTTACTGGGAGTCCCTGGTTGTTCCCTAAAGCTAGGAAAAGCAACCCTGGAGGGGAAATTGGTGCCTTTGAGGGAAAAGCCGAGAAGCCAATCAATCAGCTGATGCCGATAAGGCGTGACTAAGCCGAGAAGCCAATCAATCAGCTGATGCCGATAAGGCGTGACTAAGCAAAGAAGCCAATCAACCAGCTGATGCCGATAAGGCGTGACCAAGCAAATTCCCTGCTTTAGGGGTATATATACGGCTACGCTTTGTTGGTAAGCTTGCCTTGCAACCGTCAGTTGCTTGTGCCCTTCTGATCCCATACCTTGGTGCGTTCAGTTCCCTACCCCCTCTCGTCGATTGTTGCTGCACTTTGAGGACCCGCCGCGGCTGGTGGCAAGTGGCGCCTGAATGGGGACTTGACAGGAGGGACATCTGAATCTCGGTAGGTGAATCCCCGGAGTTAAGAGTGAAAGTGTGGCCACATAGTAAAGTTGATAGTAACTCGGGGCAATAGTCAGAAGTAAAAAAATATGGGACAAAAAGTATCCAAGAAGCGACCTGAGATCACTGATCAAGAGAAGGAGTTGTCCACCAGTGCTTTCCAGGCTTTCACAGCTGGAAATTATGATGTCTGTCTGCAACATCTTGCCTGCCTACAAGATATAAACAAAGACAATTATAAAATAATTTTGAATACGGCAGTAGCTGAGTTTTTCAAAAGTAACCAGACAACAACAGATAGTTTAAGACAGACACTTAACCAGTTGAAGAATCAGGTGCACTCGGCTGTTGAAGAAATGGATGGATTAGATGATCTTGAAAACAGTATGTTGTATTACAATCAAGCAGTCATTCTGTATCATGTCTGACAGTATACAGAAGCCATATCCGTTGGTGAAAAACTTTATCAGTTCATAGAACCTTTTGAAGAAAAATTTGCCCAAGCAGTGTGTTTTTTGCTCGTAGACCTGTATATATTAACCTACCAAGCTGAGAAAGCTTTACATCTTCTTGCTGTTCTAGAAAAAATGATTTCACAGGGCAACAATAACAAAAATGGAAAGAATGAGACTGGTAACAAAGATGGGTCTAATCATAAAGCTGAAAGTGGAGCTCTAATAGAAGCTGCAAAGTCAAAGATACTATTTTTGTGTTGAAGTATATGTAGGAGGACAAGGGACTTTACTGGCCGGCCATAGTTTAAAGGTAGTTAAAGCTGTTACAAGTTTGAAGTTTCCCTCCTTTTTTCCTTCTGATTTTCCCCAATCTGATTTTGAATTCTCAAATCTGGTGCACCTTAAATTATAATAATGGTACCATTTTAATTTCTTCAGTTTCTGTTACTAATAATAGTTTGGTTTTTTATAAGCATTGGGATTTGGGGAAGTTTGCATTGTCTTATTCTTATCAACCAGTTATTACTTGTGTTACACCCTCATATGCCTTGCTAATAGGAGATTTACAGATTGAGTTTACTTCTGGTTCCTTAGGATATAATATAACTTGTCAGAATTGTATTTTTAGGACTTGCCTTCTGCCTATGAAAGGAACTTTTTCCGTTATGATGTTAAAACAACCTTCCTATGTAATGCTGCCTGTAAATATTTCTGAACCATGGTATCATAGTACTAGCATGCAAGCTTGGCTAGAATTATCTGAAGCTTTAAAAAGACCTAAACGATTCATTGGAATATTAATATGTAGCATATTAGCCTTAGCCGCTTTAACTGCCACAGCCGCTACCGCCGGTTTAGCATTAAGTAAAACTGTACAACAAGCACATTATGTTAATTGTCTAAAAATACCAGTATTGCATTAGCATTACAAAGTCATATTGATACTCAACTAAAAACTGGGGTTGATGAGTTAAAAAATGCTCTCATAGGTTTAGGAGACCAAATTATGGCTTTAAAATTGAAAATGTGTTTGATTTGCCATGCTAAAATATACTTGGATTTGTGTGACTCAACACGCTTATAATGAAACTGACTGGGATTGGAACAAAGTAAAAATGCACTTTTTAAGTGTATGGACTGATGGACACATTAGTTTGGACATACAAAAAACTTAATGCGGAAATACAAGCAATTCAAGAAGCTCATCTACAAGAAGACGGGCCCCAACAATTCAAGGACTCTTGGATCAGCTTCAATGGTTAAACCCAATGCATTGGTTTCAAAATGAACTCACAGGATTGATTACCGTGGGGTCATGTGTATTGTTGATGTTAATTGCATTACCTTGTTTATTACACTTTATTGTTGGCCGTCTCGCTGCTCTTCGTCAGGAGGTGTATGGGTTGAAATTGCATTATCAAGCTTTAAAAAATAAAAGGGGGAAATGTGGCGAGCATTGCTCTCTGAGGAAGGCGCCATTAAGACCCTCATAAGCCTCAGGGCCCGATTGTACTCTCCTTGGTATGCATCCTGGACTTTATGGTATGAACGTAAAAAAGGAGATGGCCTTTGCCCAAATCCAGGGACCTGCTCAGTTACTGGGAGTCCCTGGTTGTTCCCTAAAGCTAGGAAAAGCAACCCTGGAGGGGAAATTGGTGCCTTTGAGGGAAAAGCCGAGAAGCCAATCAATCAACTGATGCCGATAAGGCGTGAGGAAGCAAATTCCCTGCTTTAGGTGTATATATATGGCTGTGCTTTGTTATTAAACTTGCCTTGCAACCATCAGTTGCTTGTGCCCTTCTGATCCCATACCTTGGTGCGTTCAGTTCCCTACCCCCTCTCGTCGATTGTTGCTGCACTTTGAGGACCCACCGCGGCTGGCGGCAACTTGGGATGTCGTTGAGCGTCATGTATAAGGATCACCCCCAGGAGACAATAATCCATGGAGATGGCGTTAGGGAAAATCATCGCGTTTGCTTTGCTTTGGCAGTGGAGCGGAGCATAGCTTTTGACCCAGAACGTAACCTGAGTTTATCCCAATGCTATCACTGTGTGCAAGGCAGCAGAGGTACTGAGCTGCAAAATGAAGATCATAATAATATCACTGACGTAGGTTGCTGTGAAGACTAAGTAAGATGAAGCATAGATAAGAACGGGGCCAGGCACAGGGGGAGGCCCCGGCAGGAGTTCGCAGTTGCTCGTGGTGGTCTTGCTTCTGTTAACAGCCCTGGTCTATCTCCCCACCTGCGTCCTCACCACCTGCCTGGGGGGCTTCCATGGGGACTGACCAGCCTGGGTCTTCCTCACACGGAGCCTTTTCCCAAACGTTCCTCAACTGGGCTTCAATCCAACGAAGTATTAAACATCAAGCTGTTAATGGTGGTCACAGTGGCAAGCCACTCAGGTGACCTGCTTTTGGCTTTTCATACCAGCTTCCAAGGCTTTAACCCAAAGGAGTGAGTTTAAAAAATTAAAGCTGAAGGAAGAAAGTAAGCGGAGATGGGAGAGGCTAGGCTTGCTAATGTGTTAAGATTTAAAATTTCACTTGAATCTTGGAAAATCTCTCTTACCAACCAGCCCTCCTGAGTCC
The DNA here is from genome assembly GCF_026419965.1 of Kogia breviceps. Taxonomy (NCBI): domain Eukaryota; kingdom Metazoa; phylum Chordata; class Mammalia; order Artiodactyla; family Physeteridae; genus Kogia; species Kogia breviceps. The sequence goes on along the minus strand of NC_081318.1, from coordinate 337,272 downwards.
AACACAGTCTCTGCTGGAGAGCAGACATCTCCACTTTCAAGCCTGTTGGCCCAATTGCTGCTGGAGGGATGCTGCGTCCTCCAGCTCCTCCTCTATCAGACAGAGGGACTGGAGCTGGAACTGGACCCTCACACCTGCGGGATCGTCAGCAAATCATTTCACCTCTCTGGGCCTCATTAATAGACCAAGGGGCCCGGGCCCTGCTATTTTCCATCTTCCCTAAAAAGCAGTACATTACTGGACGCCTCATCTAAGCCAGAAGCTCCTACACACCAAGCCAGAGAAAGTGCTTCTGAACTTCCTGTGGGTGGACAGACCTGCCTGACCAGGATTTATGATTTTATTTTCCAGACAGAAGAAATTCTAGCTTCTTAAAGTTTGCAGATTTTTCATCCAAGAATGCAGGAGACTCTTGATTTATTCGAGTCAATTGTGGGCAGAGTTTTGAGCAGGTCATCATGACTTCTGGCTCTTTTGCTTTTCCTCTCCGAGCTGTCTGGGACCCCTGTGCGCACTGAGCTGCCTGGGGGCCTCGGCTTGTCCCAGAGGGAAGCCCACCCTGCCCTGCATGTTTCCTCTTGCCTCTTGGGGGGCCTGTCAAAACTCTCATCTGCTTAGAAAATTGAGACCAGCTTACTAAAGCTCTGCAAAAGCACTCGTGGCTGAGGTACAAGGCTCTATAGTGACTTCATATCATGATTTCTCATTGAGCCTCAACTGGCATTGGCCACGATGATTTAAAACTTCTCTGCCTCAGGTCCATGCTCTAGTAGGTCTGTGTTTTATTCCCGTCCTACCACTGAGGGGGAAGGGTAAGCTGGGACGATGTGAGAGAGTGGCAGGGACACATACACACTACCAAATGTAAATTAGATAGCTAGTGGGAAGCTGCTGCATAGCACAGGGAGATCACCTCTGTGCTTGGTGGCCACCTAGAGGGGTGGGATAGGGAGGGTGGGAGGGAGGGAGACGCAAGAGGGAAGAGATATGGGAACATATGTATATGTATAACTGATCCACTTTGTTATAAAGCAGAAACTAACACACCACTGTAAAGCAATTATACTCCAATAAAGATGTTAAAACAAACAAACAAACAAAACTTCTCTGCCTACTTCTTATCATGTTAATGTAGAGACATCTGAGCCATGACCAGGCCGATTCCTCCCGTCGCCCAGGCTCTGTGTTGCAGAGGCTTCATCCTGGGCAGATTCAGCCAAGCACATGGGCTCCCCCTCCTCCAGCTCCCGGGCCGGGGCTGTGGTTTCATCCTAGGAAGGACGAGCTGCCGCCAGGTCTCATCCTCCCCTGCACCACGTGGCCGAAGTAGGTGCAGCCGAGGGGACCAGTCTCTCCTCTCCTCAGTTCCCGTCTGTAGGAGGGAAGCTCTTCCCCAGCAGCTGAGCCCCGTGATCGGCACCCCAGCCCACTCGAGGGCAGAGACTCCGTGCTGGGAGGGCAACCAAGCAAGAAGGTCAGGGCTGCCCCCTCCCCCCTCCTGACACCCACTTGTAGAGCAGGGGTGTCGCTCCAGGAAAAGAGGGCCCCCTCCCCACACCACTCTGCGGCAGTGGTGCAGAAGGCAGGCAGGACATGACCTGGAGGAGCTCTGCGGCCCGCCCGAGGGCCTGACCTCACCGGAAGCCCCTCGCCCGAGCGCCTTGTCAACTATTATACACATCCTGGTAGAGAGAAACTAAGAAGAGGGCTGGTAGCTCCATGCTGTAAGCAAAATGGCAGAGCAGCCAGAAGTTTCGTGGAGACAACCAGGGACAGCAGGGGCTCTGCTGGGCTCACATCAGCTCTGGGCATCGATGAGGCTGTGCACACGTCAAGAACAGCAGACTTGAAAACACTTCCCAGCCATACCCAGACCATCAACGCACGGTAGAGTCACACAGGCACAAGGGACTTGTGACCAAACTGAGCAAACAGTAAGCTGTTCTGACCCAGCGGTAACTCGTAGGGAGCCAGACCTGTGAGTAATAGCGAGTCAACCCTGGCAGCAAGCAGACTGCATTCAAGCCTCATGCAGTGTCTCTCGGGAGAGGTCCGAAAGCGAAAACACAAGCTACCGCTGTCTGGATGAATAGGAGGCAAAGAAGGTAAACTTTCTGAGCTGTGTTCGCTGCTTCCAAGCCCCACACACATAACATGTTAAAAGGTGAAAAATCTCCCTAAGGGGGCTTAAACACGGCCTTTGACAAAAAAAGTGACATGTGCTGACCCAGAGGTGAAACTTAGGTAGCCAGACTACAAAATAATCCATTTACAATAGCATCAAAAAGAATAAAATACTTAGCAATTGATCAAGGAGGTGAAAGACTTGTACAGTGAAAACTACAAAACATGCAGAGAGAATTAAAGAAGGCATAAATGCATGGAATGATCATAATAAAATCCTTTACATCTTTTCTTTGAAGCCTGGTGTGTATTTTGCACGTACAGCACATCTGCACTTTCGAGCGCCCAGCAGCTGCATCTGGCCAGGAGCAGTCACCTCGCAGCCCGAGCTTCTGCCCTGAGAGCCCCGCACGCCCAGGACACCCGTGCTCAAGAGTCTGGCGTGTTCGGTGCCTCCTCTGTGCCCCTGCCTGCCATCATTTCTTACCCTGATGCTACTTTCACTTGATGAGTTTGTTGTTGATGCTGGTTTTAAATCTTTTTTTTTTTCATAATCATGAAAATAATAAACGTTCATTGCAGAAAACTTGGTAGACTCAAAGAAAATTAAAACAGTCTACATTTCTATCTTTCAGGGATCATATCTGTAATGTTTTGATATATATTTTCCTAAGTCTTTTCATAGATTTGTTTACTTTTTATTTATTCAATCTGCATGTAATTGTTAGGTGCTTATTATATGAGATGCACAGTAAAGAGCCCAGAGCGTTTAAACCTCAAAGTGGCCCACCGTCTGCCACTTCAGCTTCCTTGGTCCTTGTGAGCACGAGGTGCACCCCCCCGACAAGACCTTGAGGTCTCACTCCATTTGCATAAATAAACCTGGTTTCACCGACGGAGAGTGAAAAACCCTTTGCTGAGCTTTGTGTCTGCGCTGCCCCACGGGGCGCCATCTTCACCTCCCCCGGCCCCTCCCACCATCCAGTCCCAACACCTCAGGTGTCTCTACATTTCTCTCATTTTTCATGTAGAGCATGAAAGACCTCTGCTCTTGTCTCCATCTGTACACTTGAGAACTCTGTGGCATCAGGACTCTACCTACTCAACTTGAACTAATAAATCAGAGCTTGTGAAAGAACTTTAACTTGTCTGGCACGGAGTAAATTGAATAAATGTAAGTTGTGGTCAAAAAACTATTTTAATAAGTAATATTGGGATTTGGGAAGACCAATAGATTTCCCCCCAATATTGAAACATCTCCTGCGGTCCAATTACCTATTCCGCGTACATACACCTATGTTGATGCTTCCTTGGGGGTAGGACACATCAGGGCTTTTGAAGGGCAATGAGGAGAAGACAGTCTTTGTCCTCAGCCTGTGTTATCCCATTTCAGCCACTTTCACATCTCGGCATTCTATGGAGCTTGTAAAATATAAAAGACTGCAGGAATAATGGGCCCAAAAGGCACAGTTTATATTTAAGTAACTCTTCTTTCCCACCAATCTGGCCTAAAATTTCAGTTGCTTTTCTTTAAGGCACTCATCATGGAATCGCCAAGCAAATGCATGTTCACTTGCAGATAAGGAAACTTAGTGATTTTATAAAATTAATAATGATGATAATAAGGTCTTGTTTGTTAACTAAAGAAATTGTCATATTAAGATATTGTACAAAATCTCACTGTCACAGGATAGAGTTAAAAATTTAGATTTGAGAATGTTAAAAATTTAGATTTGAGAATATATTTTTAAAAAGCTAAAACTATGTGTTGCTGCTGAGTTTACTCTGAAAAACTTTAAAGACAGAGAAGGGTAGAAATTCCTGTTGAGTTGAAAAAAATAACATTTAAAGTTTTTAATTTTATTGTGGTAAGAATACTTAGCATGGGACCTACCCTCTTAAGAAAATTTTAAGTACACAAGACGTTATTGTTGACTATATGTGCGATTTTTTAAATACAGATTTTATTTATTTATTTATTTTTGGCTGCATTGGGTCTCCGTTGCTGCGCGCGGGCTTTCTCTAGTTGCGGCGAACAGGGGCTACTATTCCTTGCGGTGCGCGGGCTTCTCATTGCGGTGGCTTCTCCTGTTGCGGAGCACGGGCTCTAGGCGCATGGGCTTCAGTAGTTGTGGCGCACGGGTTTAGCTGCTCTGAGGCATGTGGGATCTTCCTGGACCAGGGCTCGAACCCGTGTCCCCTGCATTGGCAGGTGGATTCTTAACCCCTGTGCCACCAGAGAATCCCCCTTGAAAGCATTTTTGCTGAAAGGAAAACTGACTGTACAGCTGAATCAGAAAATAGAGACAATGTTAACATAAATTTAAAGAAGCAAGTGGTCCGAATATAATATTTTGTTTTGTGAATCCAGGACCTCTTGATTTCCAATTGTTTAAAAGAAGTGACCCATGAAGTCTGACTGCAGAGTAGCACTGGATGGCTCAGAGGCCCCTCGACAGAAACCCGCTGTCTCACACGGACAGTGGCTGAAGACTCCACTCCAAGGTGAGGCCACCTAAGGAATCTCTAGGCAATGAACTCTCTCTTTAGAACAGGCATACTCTGATCACCAGTAAATTTTCACTTGAATAAAAATAGAATTTCTTTTAGATGGAAATGTAGAAAAAAAGGAGAATCCTATTTCTATTTAAACCATATGGGCTGAAATAAAGTGAGAACAGACCTCCTGACAAATTTATGTTAGGAAAATTGAATGAAATGCAAGGGCTGTTCAGCCAACTAAATTCAGAAGGAGACTAGCCTGGGTTGTAGTTTAGATCCTGATGTTCTTTCAGTTTTGCCTTCCTTGTATCTTCCAATCACATTCCCCCTTCTTTGTCGACCTTCTGTGGTAGAAGGTGTCCAAGCTGCCGTCCCCTAAACAGGGACACATAGAGCAAGTATTGATGTGATTTTTTAAAAATATTTATTTTATTTGCTGCATCGGGTCTTAGTTGTGGCACGCGGGATCTTTGTTGAGGCGTGTAGGATCTTTCGTTGTGGTGCACGGGCTTCTCTCCAGTTGAAGCTTGTGAACTCAGTAGTTGTGGCGCGCGGGCTTAGTTGCTCCGTGGCATATGGGATCTTATTTCCCTGACCAGGGATCAAACCTGCGTCCCCTGCATTGGAAGGCAGATTCTTTACCACTGGACCACCAGGGAAGTCCCTGATTTGGTTTTGAAATAGGAGAATTTTCGTAAAGTTCTCATTGACTTTTGAATTTTTCCAGGCAAACCAGATTAATATATGAATTGCTATTTACTACCTATGCTATGCTAACCCGTCCCATAATGGTAAACATGAAAGAGGTCACAGATACCAAACTTGAAAGAACAGCCATATTTACAGTTCTTTCCATTTGCCGAGTTTCCCCATTTTTACAATTCTCAAAAGGGCTGTAAACTCCCAGGATGTATAGTTGGCTGATGAGCGAGTCTCGCAGAGGCCTGTGGAGGACGGGGAGTGTGCAGAGCTCGTTCGGGAATCTTGACCTATCCATAACCTCCCCTCCCTACCGGCATCGTTTTCACTTTATTCTTCTCTCTTGAGGCTTCAGCGTTTCTTTCTCTCTTAGCTCTTTACCTCAGGTTGTTAATGTTCTCAAATAATTTACATCCCAGGGGGAATAAATAAGACATCAAACAAGTGTAAAACATTCTCAAATGTACTCTCAACCTAGTTGCCTTCAAGCTCTTTCTCCTCAGCTTCTTAACAGAGATTTCTAAAGAGGAACCGGAGTGTCTCTTCTCTTCCTCAGCACACGTGCTTCCTCGCCCAGTGAGGTCAACAAGCCCCAAACACTGTGTAATGAACTACCTTACTATTTTGAGTTCAGCTCTGTACATAACTCACCTTTTTATGTCCAGTGTTCAACGTAGGACCTAGAGAACATAGCAAGTACTTACAATTTTAAAAGATTTATTTGTGAAATTAGCTGAAATTAATACAGCTCAGTAAATGAAGCCATTTTCTACTGTGTTAGGTTCGATTTACCCTCCCCCTCCGTTTCAGACTCTAGTGTCCCCCAGTGAGAGGAGAAATCCTGTTATAACTCTGGAGAACTCTGTATATCCAGGAAAAGGCTAAAGCATCTGGATGGTGGTCTCTTTGCAGGCCTGACCTTTTCAATGTCTCCTTTTCCCTGAGGAAGGTGTCACAGAGGAGCCAGGGCCTCCTTCCCTCTGGGAGAAGTCTTGCTAACCTCCCACTGGCCCCGGATCCTGGAAGAGCAAATGGCACTAAGTGAGGGGCTTGGGCAAAAGGGAGCGTGGAGCTGATGCTTTGTTCCAACTGGACTAGCCGCTGGACTTGGGGGGGGTGCGGCGTGCGGGCTGGGCGTGAAGGACCAGACGCACAGGTGTTCGCATCACCTCGGCTCACGTCCCATCAGCAGGCAGCCGTCACGCGGCCACACCTGACTGCACGGCGTCTGGGCAGCTACAGTCTCAGTTAAATCCACTGGACTAAAAAGGGCAGAATTGTGGTGGAAATGGGCTGTCTCAACTGATGGCGGACGGCTTTGGCTGGATTTACTGAAGAAGTTGGCAGTAAGTGTAAGATGGGGTATTTATGTTTACCTCAAAATGTAGTGCTTTCCATAAGAGAGTTCAAAATTACATTCCCTTCATAACCCAAGTGAAAATTTTCATATTGTGTATACTTGTCAAAAATTCCATGAAGATAACGGTGGTCTCTGTTCCGTCACATAGGCCCACACCCCACAACACACGAAGCCCCACAGGTCTGGGGGTGTAACTGTAAAGTCGTCCCTAAGGAGGAAGGGAAAAATCGAATTCATTGAAATAATAGCATTTCCTATGTTGATGTGGTAATTTCCAAAATAGGCCTTTTCACAAATACCAGCCTTTTTTCATATTTTTTGTAACCACAAACATTCCACTTCTTCCTAGTGAATTTTTAATTTTTTTTAAGTGTCTGCAAGAAAATTTTCTGTGGAAACTATTTAGCATATTTATATGGAGAGTTGGCTTTCTTCTGGCCCCATTTTCACAGTTCCCTCCAGTAATCAGAGATTATGCTACAAAGTAAAATTTATAAGCAGAGCGCTCTCTGCCTGCATCTCTCAAGCTGGGTTTTCCTTCATGAAATATCCTTCTTGGCAAAAGAATCAAAATTTTGTAACAAATACTTTTCCCATCTGACAGTGTAATGATAAAACCTGTTGGAGGGATAGAAAAAAATGTTTAAATTATCATAATTTTGCTCTGCATCAGAAACTTTGATTTGGTTTCTGACTCCCCTGAGACAAAGATTCCACTGACTGTTTTCCTCACTGTTCTTCAGCTCTAAGGGATTCTTATGACCCGTTTTCCACACCACGATCTGGAAATCCTTTATCTCCATTCTTAAACTCTTGACGAGTGTGTTAATGCCAAGCACGCTAGCATAAGGTGACTCGGGTGGTATCTCATGGCTTGGACCAGTCCTTGGATGACTTCCGTTATCAGAATACTTAAATATTTATCAGGGTTGATCTTTGTCTATAAGTTTTCAGCAAATAGAATCCAGTCATTTTGGCTTGTTTTCAAGGGTCTGTCCAATCACATACCAACCAATTCTTCCAGCCACATTCCCCAGCTAGAAGCCTGTTGTTTGTTCTACCAGTTTGGTCAGCTACCTGGTCATAAATATGTCCTTTGTCTGCTCATTGCTGGATTCATTCCTTTCTGCATACATAAATCCTATCCCTCTTTCAAAGTGAAACTGAAATTCTTCCTCTCTTACTAAACCTTCAAGTAACTTACAGGACCCTAATTGCCTCCTGTGAGTTTTAATAGTACATATGATTTATATCACCCATTTGTCACACATCACATGTTATCTTATATCAGGTTTCCTTTTAATTCATGCATGTAAATAAGCTCCTTGGGGGCATTCTAGCCACAAGTTAAAGAAAAGAAGAGAAGCTTAAATAAGACAGACCTTTACTTCTCTGTAACATCCCAGAAGTCCCGAAATGGTCAATTTTAACATTGGCACAATGGTCTATTGTGTCAAGGATCCAGTCTCCTTCCATTCTGTTGTGTTGTCTTAAAGGACTTCCATCGCCAAGGTCGTCCCATCATCCAAGCTGACTGAAAGAAGCTCCAGCCATTGCTTCTCCATTCCAGACAGCAGCATGGCAGAAGAAATGAAGAAAGTCGTGTTCTTTCCTTTAAGGACACGGCCTGCAAATCACACACACATCCCATTGACCAAACGTTTCTCAAGCATGCTCAGCTATAAGAAAGCCTCGAAAAATTAGGCTATATTTTGGGTGGCCGTATACCCAGCAAAAGAGCCAGATATTCTATTCCTGAAAACGAAGGGGCAAATGAATATTGACTACCTCTGTCACAAAAGGCAAGGTCCATCGTATATTTTCACCTCTGCAGTGTGGTTAATGCAGAAGCTTATAACTAACATAATCAACATGTAATACATTTAGAAGTTTCCTGAGTTAAATTTAAAAGTTATTTTGGGGGAATTCCGCTTTTGTTAGTGGTAGACTAGGTAATTCATAAAAAGCCTACTGACAACAACTAGAAAAGCTGGACAAAGTTAAAAACGTTTGCTTGAAGGCCTCAGAGAGCTACCAAGGTTATGGGGCCAAGATCGGGAAAAAGGAGGTAGTCCAAAGATGCTTTTCCTACAGAAACATTTACTGATTCCTGAAAAGGCAAGTGAAAGGCTCAGAAGCTTAGCATAGCCTTTCAGGGAAAGAGGGATGAAAATTGGAATACAGCTTCTGCCAAGAAAATGAGGGACCTGACGTATCAGGGATTTACCTAGTACAAAAGAAATTCAGAAATATACCAGCTCCTGCAAGGGCTGAAGCCAGATTCAAGTCCTCTCAATCCTTAGAAATACATTAAGGTGATCTGCAATTGTTAAAGCTCTTAGCCTAGCTGACTGTTAAAAATAAACAAAATTTTCCCAAGAAATACAATTTCATCCTAGGTCTTAAACATTCTGTTTTTTTAAAATAAAATATACATATAAAATATACATCTGTAAAAAAAACCTTGCCTCAAGGAGACAAATAAAGTGATTGAAAAAAAATGAAAGAAATAATAGACAATAACTACAGATGCACAAGTTTAAAAGAGCCATTCTTAATAAAATGATAATAAAAGACAAGGCTGGTATATTGGTAGAAAAATGGAAATAGACATGAGAACCAAATGGAAATGCTAGAACAAAAAAGTACTATAGCCAAAACTAAAAATTCAATGGATGAGATTAATAGAGACAGAGCTAAAGAAACAATTAATGGAATTGGGAGATAGTTTAGGAAAAAATTTATAGAATGAAGAATGAAGAAACAAAAATATGGAATACAGAAAAAGAGATTGAGTCATAGGGGAAATAATGAAAAAAATCTAGTATGGCTATAATTGTAATTGCAGAAGGAGAGGGGAGAGAGAATGAAGCAGAAAAAAATCTGAAAAAATATTGCTGAGAATTTTCAAAATATGATAAAAGACATTAAACCTCAAATTCGAGGTCCTATTCTTTTACATGGGTGGTGTTTGCTTTGTGATAGTTCATTGGACTGCACATCTATGTTTCATGCACTTTTCCCATTTGTGATATGCTTCAAAAAGTGTTAAGTGATTTTGGAAAGGACCAGTGTTTCTGAGATCTGGGAAGCACGGTCATCTGAACTCCTGCTTTTTACCTCTTGTGAATATTGACACAGCCTGGAATTTCCTGGTTTGCTGGTTGAGGAATACTTTACCCACAGGTGCAACCCATCTGCCTTCATTTTCCAGTCATTGAATTTGGAAGATTCAGATACTTAGTTGGACTCCTTTCCTTTATTGTTTTTCTGGTTGAAGTGAGTAAAGCAATGTGTGTGCTGTTTTTAGAATGGAAAGCTTTGACTAGCTGAAAGCAAACTTATTCCTTGCGAATCACAGTGCAAGTTGCCTGCATTTTGTAATAAACTTACTACTAATGTTAGGGTATGCATCTATGTAGACTAATTTTGGTTTTGAGATGAATCAAGATAATGCCTTGTTTCTAATATTTTAAAAAGCTCTTCACAGCAAGAAGGAATTTTGCTGATTTTGGAACATGAGCAGCGAGGGGATTGAAAATCATTCCGTTTTAGTAATTCTGAGCAAAAGGTTTCTAGGGCAAGGGAAATAAAGTCCATACCAAGCGCTCCCAAGACACACCACGGGAACCCATGTGCCCCGTGCATTTTGAGGATGCCCGTTCTAAGGAATCTGGCTCTTTCCTCAAGTAGACAGAAGAGCATTGCAAGGAGCCCTGTGAGACGGGGTTCTCACCCACAGGTGGATATGTCAAATCACATGATTGAATCCAGATATTGCATTCCACATTTAGGAAAAATGCTTTAAAAGCCAGTGACCTTGGTAAAGCTAACACGTCAGCTGCTGTTGTGCACAACTTGAGAAACAGCTGAAATTGTGTATGTGGTGGTACGGCTCAGTTTTGTTAAAAAAGTGAAAAACAGGGAGACACCAGTAGAAAATACAGATGAGTGTCTTCCAGACCTGGACAGTAAAAGATTTCTTAAGTGAGCTCGCAAGTGTTGTTGATGACGGAAACTCAAGTTACCTTAAGGAAATTGAAAACACATCACAAAATGGGAACAGATATGTGCAACACATAATTAACAAAGGATTAGTATCTGGAATTCCAAGAACTGTTATAAATCAATAACAGTTCCGACCCCTCACGTCGGAGCCCCTGAGGATGCTTGTGATGATGCAGATCTTGTGCCTCTGCTTTGAAGGGGGAAGAGATGACAAGCGAGACCCGAGTCATGGTCAGGGAGGTGGTAAGAATAGCAACAATGGGTAGAGCCATAGAAGCTGCCGAGAGATCATCCCGCCCAAGGACTGAGATGTGTCCACCGGATTTGCTGACATGGAAACCATCATCCATGATCCTGGCAAGGTCAGATTCAGAGGAGTAGTGCAAACACACACCAGGATGACTGGCCTGGGAAGTGCGTTCCAGGTGCAGTAATGCAGACGGAGTCTAGACGATGCTTTCAAGAAGCGTGGCCGGAATATCAACAGCTGGAGGAGACAGGAGACGTGAGCAACATCAGGGTTGGGGTTGATGTTTGTTTCTAGGATGAGAGAAACTTCAGTCACGGTGGGAAGGAGCTCATAGAGAAATAGAGCTTGAAGTTGGTTGACCAATCAAAATCCTTAAGAAAGATAGAGTCCCTTGCACAGCAGGGAGAGTAGTTTCACATGGAGAAGCTCCTCCTTCAGAACTGCTTAGTGCTCAGCCAGATTCCTCTTGACCATTTCAGGGCTAAGAAATACCTGATGCCTTCAACCAAAGGAAACTCAGGCTGCCTTTGGATAGTTCTGAGTGAGCCAAAATTCCTTCCTGAATTTTCTCTTCCTGGTCCTAGTTTAGCCCTGGGGCCTCTAGTCCCTCTTTCACATTATGGAACTTCAAGTATCATATTTCCCTGCATCTACCTTGTAACGAGCTGAATCCCTTTACTGTTGGCCATTCTGTGCTCATATGCTTTGCTCATCAAGTATGCTTTGAGTCCTCACTCACTTCTACTTGCATAACATTTAACAAGTTTGGGTATCTAGTTTTCCAGCCAGTAAGAAATTTTGAAATAAATAAATAACATACATTGGGCCTCCCCCAGTTATTCCAAGTTAAAAAAGTGATCTCCCATAGCCAGGGAGCCCTTCAAATATCCAGAGCATCACAGTGTCATTGTGGAAGAAAACACTGCCTCACATTTGCACTGTGGCTATAAAGTGAGCATTTTATTTCATGCCGCATTGTGAATAATAGTTTTGGCACCCAAACGAAAAGCATTTCTGAGTGGTTTTAGAAGAACTGTTAGGTCATTGTGCCAGAAGGGCTGTAAGACGTTAAAGAAGAGATTCCACATAATTTCCTGAAAAGTTATCTGCTACTAAATGCTCACTAAATTATAGTTTAATATAAATACCATTTACAATTCTCAGCTGCTTACTTGCAAAAACAATAAGAAATTTGTAAATCTTCATCAGTTCTGTCATTAATTAACTTTCCAGATGTGCTTTATGTTTCATGAGTTGGAGTAGATGAACTCCCTTACAAATGAGATTCATAGCATCCCGTTACCATGGTGACATCCATCCCATTCAAGAGCATCCACAGGCATCCCATGAAGCCTAAGGTCACTTGCCCTGATGTGACCGTTCCCAAGTAGTTTGGATGGAACTTGGTCTCCACAGGAGAGTTATATTGTGTTCTTTCCCATTAAAAAAATTCTGCTGCTTTACGTTGCTTAGGCAAGCCTAGTGGCCTAGGGAAAGCAAATGTAATAAACTCCTTTAACTTAGCCAGATTTAGCAGGAATGCTCTTTCAAAAGAATCACTCATGTCCAAAACTAAACTAACTTCTGAGATCTTTCATTTTGATAATCTAAGCAAACTCGCTGGAGGCCTAAGCACATGGAGAAAAAGGAAAACGCAAGTACACTCACTGCAGGACCCCGTTTGTGTTCATTGATCCTGTGGGCACTTCGCTGAGGGAAACCTCCGGGGAGCCTCCATACAGCTGCGCAGACATCACTCACGGAGGAGAAGACGCGACTTTCCTATTCCAGGTCGTGTCTCTGGAGCAGAGAGAGGGTGGCTGCTCCGTCCCCCTCTGCCTCAACCTGTGCCCTCTCTTCAGCGCTCCGCCAGGATTCTTCCCGGTCTCAACTTTTCTCACAAACAGATACACAGTGAGGAAGTGTAATTCTGGCAACGGCTTTGATTTCTCTGCAGCTTCGGATCTGAACAAGACCAAGCAGTGTCAGGACAAATTGTAAACAATTCTGAATGTGTTTCTCACTTTTTCTTTCTGTGAGCCTACCTTGTAAATTATATGAAACATGTTCTGCTTCCACTCAAGACCCCTGAAGCTTCTTGAAAATTCTAAATGTAGTTACTACTCTGACTTATAACCAGAAAGGTTTCTAAGGTTTTGATTTTGAACAGGGACCATTACAGTGTTAAACTGTGTAATTCTGTGTAACTCTGTTGGAGGGTATGTCTTTCAGCCCTAAGATCTTCCATACTCAGTCCAAAAGCTTCAAATGCAAAGCAAGAGCTAGTCTGACTGACATTTCACAGGGATCACAAATGATAATGCAGTCCAGGTAACAATATTTTTCAACCATGAAAGTCATATTCGAACCAGTCAAAAGAAAAACCTTGAAGGGCCTTTAAGTTTTTTTAGGCATTTTTTCTAATTTGGAAATTCCTCCCTGGTATTGCAGTAAGCATTAAGGTAAGCACAGAATTAGAAATTAAATTTTGAAATATATAATGGATTATGATTTGTAAATAACCAGTAAGAAAAATTCAAGTATAATAAGCTAACATTTTCATATTCACTAGAGAATGTGTTGTTAATCTAGGAAATGCTGAACTGAAAAATGTATATATAAATTTTATATGTATTATTTATAAATATTTATGATTATTTGTTATATATGTGTGCGTGTGCAAATAGATAGATTGGACCTCAATAGTATTATCTTTCTTTCATTAATTATTTAACTATAAGCATACAAATAACATGTGGATGCTATATTTTATAAAATCTCGAACAATATAAAGGCAAAATCTCCCTTGATGAGGAAAAATTGCCTTTGTGGCTCTTTTGGCTGTGCCTTGTGGCTTGTGGGATCCTAGTTCCCTGACCAGGTATTGAACCCGGGCCACAGCAGTGAAAACACCGAGGCCTAACCACTGGACCACCAGGGAACTCCCTCAAATTGCTTTTTTATTATCATAAACTTTCTGTTCTCTGGACCTTTCCTCCTATTAGCTCCGCTTTCTCCCTCCTTCAATACCCAGGTACTGAGGTATCTTGGAGTGTGAGTTTAGGTGTTACTGGCAGCCAACAGTGACTTTGGGGGAACCAGGGGCTCAGAGCCCTCATGTTTTTGTTGTGGAGTCACTCTGCGCCTGTTTCCCAGCAAGTTTGCTTCTTTTGCGGGCTTCTACTGTGTACGTGGGGCAGGTCTGCACACAACGAGGGCATTAGCTAAGGTGTATTTAGGAAATAATCCCCAGGACCTGCTCCAAATACATGTACTAGTAACGCACATTCTGAAGTCATACCATTATCGATTATTATAAATTTGTTCCTCTTGAACTTTAAGATATTTTGTGTTTAAAAATTCATGTTTCAAATCCATGAGCTCCAAGAAAGAATAATACCTTAAGCCATTTATCTGCTTCCATATTAATAAGTTTGATTGAAAGGCAGCTGGGAGGCCAAGGAATGGGAGTGTGTGTCTGAGGAAGGCAGAGGCAGCCCAGAGAAACTCCCTGTGCTTTGGTGTTCAAGGGTAACCCTTCATGGGACCCCCCTGCACTGTTGGTGGGAACATAAATTGGTGCAAACACTGTGCAGATCAGTATGGCGGTTCCTTAAAAAACTAAAAACAGAGCTACCATGTGACCCAGCAATCCCACTACCAGGCATATACACAGATAAAAACTTTGTTCAAAATTATACATGCACCCCGATGCTCATTGCAGCATTATTTACAATAGGTAAGACATGGAAGCAACCTAAGTGCCCATCGACAGACGAGTGGGTAAAGAAGATGTGGCACATATATACAATGGGATACTACTCAGCCATAAAAAAAATGAAATAAAGCCATTTGCAGCAACATGGATGGACCTGGAGATTATCATACTAAGGGAAATAAGTCAGACAGAAAAAGGCAAATATCATGTGATATCACTTATATGCAGAATCTTTAAAGCAGTGATACAAATGAACTTATCTACAAAACCAAAGGAGACTCACAGACTTAGAGAATGAACTTACGGTTACCAGTGGGGAAGGGTGGTGGGGAAGGATAGACTAGTTTGGGAATGATATGTACACACAGTGCTATATTTAAAATAGATAACCAAAAAACAAAAAGAAAGAAAGAAAGAACTGGAAGAGCCAAAAAAAAAAAAGGTAACCCTTCATTGTAAGATTTCAGGAGAATCAGGTTGTAGAACCGTCACCATAACATAACCATGCCGTCTTCCATTACTATTTACAGCCTGCAAGTGGCTCTACAGCACATCTTACTTCATCCTAGATATTCTAGGGCATCTCCCGAGCTGTCACATGCTTTTCCTTTATACTATTCACCAGGAGCACCTTACTGTTGTGCATTGATCTCACAAATCACTGTAACCCCAGCACTGTGCCTGGAAAATAACGCAGCCGTCAATAAACAATAGACACAAGACAAATGGTGCAACAGTATATCGTAGTTGTCGAAACAGACAGTCGAGCCATCGGTCAGTCACCCTACACTCATCCCTTTTACACTTATCGCCATTATCTTCCCTGCCCTTCCCCTCAGTTGTCACCACCATGGAACCAGGCACCGTCATGTCTTCCTGGAGCCAGGGCATCACTGTTTCCCAAGGACAATGATAAGAGCCTGTCTTCTTGCTACTCGACTCCTGCCCAGTGCTAAAGCCACCCTCCAGCTGTAGCCCACAAAACTCAGACAGCATCGTTAGTTGCCTAAGGCCTTCCAGTGGTTTCCCTCTACTCTTAGAGTAATAAGCTGATGGTTGCAGCCTGTGAGGCCGCGTCTGTCCTCTTCAGCCTCCTCTTCTGCCACTTGCCCTTTGCCCACTGAGCTCAAGCCACACTGGCCTTCTCTCCTTTCCTTGAGAATTCGCAGCCCTTTCCTTTCTTTATTCATTCTCTTTCCTCTGCCCAGGCACTCGCCGCCTCCCGAAGGTCATCTCCCTCGTCACTTCGTCACTTCTCCTGGACGTCGGCCCGAATAGGGCCCCAGTTCGTTACCCACTCTCGTTGGGTTCTGCTGGTTTCACTGAGATATTTTTCATGTTTTTAATTATATGTATTTTATAATTCTTATATGCCATATAATATATATATTCAATTATATATTCATTTAAGTATATATTTAATTTAATTATATATTATATCTCACATTATACATTATATATAAGTCTAAAATAATGTATATAACTGTGTGCATATGTAATTACATATGCACACAATTATAGCATGTAATCAGTGTCCGTTTGTCTCTTTATACTGCTGTCCTCAGCGGTAGACTGTGAGTTGCGTGTGTGGAGAGCACGTCTGCTTTGTTCTGTAGTGCATCTACATGGTTTACGTCGGTGCACAGCAGGTGTTCAATGGACAGTTGTTGAATGGGTTGTTTAGTGAATGGCTGGAGGGGGACGAGAGGTTGCCTGTTGCAGGCAGCTTTTTCTGCACAGGCTGCACCTCAGTTGCTGTAAGCGCTGGTAGTTAGAAAATCCTTCCTCACTCCAGGCTTCTGAGGACGGGGTTCTTCCACATGGCGGGCCTTCACATTTGTAGCGGCAGCTGTCCTCTGGGTCCCAGCTATCCTGCCGGTCAATGCAAACAGAATGAAGGAGTTCACACGTGCGGTTTCCTGCTTCTAAGCAAGGTGGGAGTGGGATTAAGTTCCTGATAGTATTTGGATCAAATTACTTCATGCTGACTTTTCAAGATTAAGAAATGTATGCATTGAAGTGATTCTCTAGGACTTTATGTGACACTCTTGCATGTGGTAAGATTTTTAACCTTAGGAGGCATTTGTCTTAACTATACTTGGCCTTCTGTTCTGTCATATACATTTGAGAACTGACCTACTAAAGACCACCAAAGAGACCCTCTTGGGATTTTGATTGGTATTGAATTAAATTTATAATTCATTTTTATGGAAAATGTTGATAATATTGCCTTCCTACCCATGAACATTGTGTATTTTCTATTTAGGTCTTTTAAATGAATCTTAATTAAATTATATCATTTTCTCCATAAGAATTTTGCACATAATTTGTTAGATTTTCTTCCTCGAGAGCTCATATTTTTATTGCGATTATACATGTAGTTCTTTGTAATTACATTTTAACTGCTGCTGGTGTTTAGAAAGACAGTAAGTTACATGAAACGTCAAGTTTAAACCTGGGGTCCTTTTGGAAATCTGTATTGGGGTTCCAGCCTTTCTCTGAAAGACCTCCTCTACCTGCCCCTCTACCTCTTAAGTAAGCACTAAAAATACCTCTTGGAATCAAAATTCAACAGTTAATGGTGGGTACATGATTCGGACTTAAAACAAAGCATCCAATTTATGACTGTGGCTATCGAATCTGAGAAAATAGTACAAATGTGGAAATAGTAAAAATGTCTCTGTGACTACACATGTTTTCAAAGGTTGTCTTCTGGGAATACAGCAGGGCCCTTGGGAAACAGCACAGGAGAAACTTCTAACGGTTTTCAGTGCCCGTCTCAGTTCTAAGTCACTTAAGGCCAGTGGAGATCACAGAAACTCTTATTTATTGACGTAAGTGCAGCAGATTTAGAAAACACAGAAAAGACAAAGAAGAAAACAATCTTCAGTAATTGTACACTCCTTGGAGAACCACCAATAACTTATGTGCATTTTTATCAGTTAGCACTTGCTGTTTAAAACAGCAATCCTTCACTTCCCTTAGCATGTTCTTGACTGAAAGTCAATAGATCTGGGCTGTTTAGTTGGTTCCAAGTTACAGGTGGGTCTGGGTCTGCTCCACCTGTCTCTTACTCCACCCATCAGCTGGCTGGGTCAACAGAGGTATGGGAGGACGAGCCCCACGTCAAGCTTCTGGTAAGATCACCTCTGCCGCAGTCCTCCTGGCCAGTGCAAGGCACGGGCCAAGCCCAACATCTATGTGGAGACAGTACACCTGCCTCTAATGGCGGGAACTGCAGAGTCCCATGGCAGAGAGCTTGCACACTGAGAGAGGCGGCGGTGTGAGGCCAGGAGTTCAGTCTGTTATTGTGTATTTATGATTCATATTCCAACAACAGGATGCTTTCGCACCTACTGTTAGGTTGAGCACTTACAGTATCATCATTTGACTGTTTTACTGATGTCCAGGAGCAGGAACATGGATAAATTTTTAAAATTCCACTTGGTAGAGTAATGTACCTGTATATTTGCATGTGGGTAGGGCTGATTTTGCCAGACCCTACCATGACTCCCTCAGCCTCATGGAGGCTCCAGAAACTATTTTAGTTGCTGTTTGTAGAGTGAGAATAACCATTTACTTGCATGCCTGAGTACTGATGGCAGATGTAAGATTTCTTACTAAGTGCATTTTCTGACGTGGTATCTGAAATTCCATCCCTTCTAGCCTCATTCTGTTGGGTCTTAAAAATTTCTAGATATTCATATTAAAATAAAAGTAGTATACTCAGGGCAAATCTTTAAGCCCTAAGCTACCAACACCCTAGTGACAAGAAGTGGCTTATGAGGAGCTGACGGCAGCCCTGCTGGAAGGTTGGGCTTCCTCACTTTTTCTTGTGCTGGGTGGACTTGTCTTGTTTCCGCTCGAACAGGCACACATTTCTCTGGAGAGATGCTATCTGTCGTGTGTACAAATCAATAGACCATACCAGGAATTGGGGGTTTAAAAAATAGTTGTGGATTCTTGGGCTTCCCTGGTGGCGCAGTGGTTGAGAATCCACCTGCCAATGCAGGGAACACAGGTTCGAGCCCTAGCCTGGGAAGATCCCACATGACGTGGAGCAGCTAAGCCCGTGCGCCACAACTAATGAACCTGTGCTCTAGAGCCTGCGAGACACAACTGCTGAGCCTGCCTGCCACAACTACTGAGCCCGCGCGCCTAGGGCCCATGCTCCGCAACAAGAGAAGCCACCGCCGTGAGAAGCTCGTGCACCGCAACGAAGAGTAGCCCCCGCTTGCCGCAACTAGAGAAAGTCTGTGCACTGCAACGAAGACCCAACGCAGCCAAAAAAATAAAAAATAAACTAATTCAAAAAAAATAATTGTGGATTCTTAATTGGAACAAGTGCTAAAAAGCGGCAAGGTCACTTGGCTGGGAAATTCTCACCGTGGAGAAGTTGCAGGATCCATCTTGCCCAAGTGTTGGTCTGGGTTGAACCATCATGTCATCTGTCCCATGACTTTTCCACTCTCGGATCATGATAAAAGAAGCAGGATGATTTGAAATATCAGCAGCACTGTTGAGGTATCACCCACACTAACAAGATAATACCATCTTAAAACTATTGCAGAGGGAAAAGAAGTCAGGTGGTTTCTTGGTGGCCGTGTCCAAGTTCACTGGGACAACTGAGTCTTTCCAGATGTTAAGTGATTAATAAATAAAGCAAGTCTGACAGAGTCCAGGCTGTGACTGAGGAACTGGTAACTTGGCAGAGAATCTAGTCTCACATTATCATTTATGGATGTGATTTTTAAATAATCTTGGAAAACACTTAGGAGTTAAGGAACTGTTTATTCCCTTGAAAATTTCATACTATTCTTAGCTGCCAGTAAGTGTATGTGTGAGAGGGGGGTGGAACTTGGAGTGTAAGTGGAGTGGATAGGAAGCAGCAGATCTGAGCCACAGCGGCACTGACAGCAAGTTAAACAGGGAAAAAGAGAGAGTCTCTTTCTCCTTGTTTTAAGCCCCAAACAAATCTATATCACACTCTCTTTAAAATTATCTTTGTAATCGATTGTATCTCCCACTGAATTGTAAACTTCATTTGTTTTGGTCAGCACTGTATTCTCAGAGCCTAGTGCAGTTCCTGGAATATAATGGCATTTCTTGGATGTGGAAGTGGACACAAAGCCCCGGCAGAAGGGTCTGGTGTGGATGGGCAGAGAGAAGCGGGGAGAGAGGGTCCTTCACGGGGTCTTTCCTAAAGAGGCACAGGGCTGGGGCGAATAACCGTGGATATCCTGTAAAAATAAGCAAGGGGACAGCCTCTGTCTGAGGAGATGGGAGTGGAGGTCTGGAAAGGTGAGAGCTGACCGTAACAACTGCTCCTAGATAACGTGTTGCTGCTCTGCCTCCACCCTCCCAGGCCCGCGGGTGTCTCAGCTTTCTGTCCCATCCCAAGTGATGAGCCCTCTGACCTCTTATTCACCCGCAGAGTAATCATGCTCTCACCCCCTAGACCACCCCAAGCCACCCAGGTGAGAGAGCAATATGGTAAATTTACACCTGTAATCCAAGTGAGCAGGAATTCGAAGCAGTTCTTGATTTAACTCAGGAAACCCAGAAAGCTTTTTCAGTCCAACAGAAATCTTAAAAAGCTTACTTGACTGCGTCTCGGCCTTCATTTAAAAAGTATGACATATTTGAATTGTGTTTTATTTTTGAGAAAAACAGTTGTATTCACTTAAGAGAATGTTTAGAATGCTGTTAGTATAAGAACACTTACACAAAGCACAAACCCCAACTCAGTGTTTCTCAAGCTTTTAAAACCATGTCCCACTTTGACAAACGCCACTATTTATGAGCTCTCTTAATGATGTTTCAAATTTCCAGCTAAAGAGCATAACTAAAACCAAATCAAAGCAGGAGACAAAGCAACCCATTTTCCCGCAGACATTCTCTCCGACTCTGTTGAGAAGTCGGCCCTGGAGGCTCTGACGTCCCCCTGGCCCCGCCCCTGCCAGCTAACCTGGGAAGTACACTGAAGCCATTTTATCATTTCTATTTTTCAGAAGAAGAGCAGGAACAAACTACTTGAACCGAGCAAAGACCCACCACTGGGGCACTGCCTGGGAGTAGGACCCTGGTTTATAAAGTCCTGGTCCAGCCTACTGTGCTTTCCAGTAATTGCAGTTGAATGTTATGGGGTTGAATGAATCCCTCCCACTAAAATTACAAGGTCAAGAGTGAGATGTCTCTCGGAAACATCTTTTTCCTTTTAAAATAAAGAATTCCTGCACTGACTTTTTTCTTACACTCATTATTTCTAATTCAGGTTAATGAAGAAACATGAGTACTTACATTTTCTACTGTGTATATTCAAGAACATTCTTTTCAAAAGAGAAGAATTAATCCTTTGTGTTCATAGCCCACAATCAAGTTAAGTCTAGGAATATGAGGATAAATTACCTTAAAGAAGTGGCTTTTTTTCTCCCAAAAACAATGATTAGGAACATAGAGAAAAACCGTAAACAAAATAATTGAAGCAGATGAAGCAGCTGAGACTCACGACGAGGACCACATACATGGAAAGCAGCCCAAAGTCCCCATGAGAGGTTTTTTTGGGGGGAATCATTGGCCTTGCCCCTCAGAAGCAGAGATTACGGTAAGCCCCCAATTCAAAGGTTATCTCAAAAGAATCCACAGCTTCCTGCTAAACAGCAGAATCACATTGTTTCACCTCTGGTGGGGAATCTGTTTTCTGCTTCTTCAGAGGGTGCACTGGTTCCTCCCTGGGGCTACCTGGGCTCCAGTTCTCACAGTTGAGTTAATCCCAACACACAATGTCCTGTGTGAGTGTTCCCGAGTTATCTGAGACAAAATGTGAATATGTCGCGTGAAGGGAGGGAGAAGGAAAAGATGGGCAAAAAGATGAGGTTGGAAATATGTTGACTGAAAAAACTATGGAGTTAAGAGTGGAACAAAAATTTCCAACACCAAGTTGGAAGAGTGTCAGAAGAGGGGACATTTCTCTTTCAGCTTTTCTGCCACATGTCTAACTGCGTAGTCTCTCAAAGAGACCTTCTTAGAAAACCCTACTTCATAGAGAAATCAGCATTCCCTTGATTTCTTCCATTGTTTATATGAAGGAAGCATAATGAACATTGTTGAATAATAATACAAAATGATGGGTAATATTTACTGAGCACTTACTATGTGCGAGATACTATGCCAGATACTTTTCCTGCATCACCTGTCTCATTTAATTCCTACAATAAATATAAGGGGCAGGCACCATTATCCCCACTTTAGGGACAGACTAAATAGCATCTCTGGAATTCAGACCCTGGCTGACCTGACTCCAAAGGTCACTGTTTTCTCTCTACACTCATGCTTCTCAAACTGTTGTGTAGGGGTCAGGATCAAGCCATGATATCCAGAGGCTGTGCATTAAGGTAGGTGCATCCTCCCGAAACAGCAATCATCTTTAAGGATTTGGTGAAAAGGTTTTGAACTTTTGAGCTCTTAAAAAGTTATGTCAAACAAACTGCAAGCAAGATCACAAAAAGTCTTGCCTTTACATGTTGCTCGATTACATTTTATCTAGTAAGACTCAGAGAGTTGAAAATTTTGTGTGCGGCAATCATAAACTGACTGTTTCAGGTTTTTAGTAAATTGGGTAGTAGCTGTGCTAAGAGCTACTGAGCTGTTCCCGGGGTGGGAAGGGCTTGTTGCACAGTCAGTCCACTGAAATACATGAGCATAAACCGAAATCCTTGGCAAGTCTGGCCAGAATTAAATGCCTATTTTTTTGTGTGTGTGTGATACGCGGGCCTCTCACTGTTGTGGCCTCTCCCGTTGCGGAGCACAGGCTCCGGACGCACAGGCTCAGCGGCCATGGCTCACGGGCCCAGCCGCTCCGCGGCATGTGGGATCCTCCCGAACCGGGGCACGAACCCGCGTCCCCTGCATCAGCAGGCGGACTCTCAACCACTGCGCCACCAGGGAAGCCCTTAAATGCCTATTTTTTCGAAGCATTGAGTTTTCTCCTTGCAGATCCGTGGGACTTTCTTCTTTTATTAAACATTGGCTCCCCGCTAGAACATAATCTCCCTGAAAACATGAATTTTGCCTGTTTTGTTTCACTACTCTCTCCTCAGAACATTTCCCAGCATGTACCACATATTTAATAGACATACACTGAAGAAATTAAATGAATTAACATTACACACAATGTTAACAGTTCAACTTCCTGCCACGCTGTCAGCTCGGTGCTTTGTGACCACCTAGAGGGGCGGGATAGGGAGGGTGGGAGGGAGACGCAAGAGGGAGGGGACATGGGGATATACGAATAGCTGATTCACTTTGCTGAATCAGCTATATGAACATTTCAGTACCAGCTATTGGTCCAAAGTTTCTTGGCTTAAGAAGCTGTGTCATTTTAAGTGTATACCGTATGAGAAAGGGGTGGGACAGCAGAAGCTTTTTATAGGGTTTCAACTCATTAACATTAATTTTTAAAGTAATATTTTGAGAATTTAACAGGGAAGTAGAACTTGTATATTATGTTTCTTTAATTCTACCACATATTTAAACTGACAGGGAAGAAGGAGAGAATTTTATTTTCAAGTGATATTTTCCGTTTGGTGCGGTGTATTTGGGTTATATTTCAGCATAACACTGAAACCATGCAGAGTTCCTCCGGGAAAAGTGTTCAGCAGGATGCCAGAAAGGCCACGTTACTGATAAGTTTCTCTACTTCAGTAGGTTTTTTAGTGTGTTTTGTCCCCCACTGCTGTTTTATTCTTTATTGTGGTTCTTAGCAGCTTTGTTCATAGCAGCTTTATTCGCAGTAGCCAAAAGGTGGAAGCAACACATGTATCCCTCAATAGTTGATGGATAAACAGCATGTAGGACATACATACAATGGAATAGTATAGAATGTATAAGTGATATGAAATTCTATGTGTCTTGTTGTGGACATCGATTTTCAGTTCTCTTTGTTGCATACCAGGAGGGGAGTGCCTAAGACATAGGATAAATTATGTTTAACTTTATAAGAAACTGCCACCTTTATTCCAAAAGCGACCCTAGTATCTTGCACTTCATGAGTAATATATGAAAGATGCCTCACTTCTCAATGCAAGGTAGTGCTTGATTTTTAGATTATTATCTATACTAGTGGGTATGAAGTGATACCTCACTGAGGTTTTTATTTGATGGTCTCTGATGACAAGCAAGTTGTCCTGTGCTTCCTGGCCATTTATGTATCTTCTTTTGTGAAATGTCTGCTCAAGTTTTTACTCATTTGAAATCGGATTGTTTGTCTTTTTCTTACTGATTGAAGTCTAATGTATATTTTAGAGAACTGTGTCAGTTATATATATATTGTAAATATTTTCTTCCAGTCTGTAGTTTATCTTCGTTCTCTTAAAGTGCATTTTTATGAACAGAAGTTGTTGATTTTGATGAAGTCCAGCTTATCAGGTTTCATTTTGTGGTTATTTTTTTTTATTGTTGTTTTGTTTTGTTTTCATTTCATGTCTAGAGAAATTTTGCCTACCTCGAGTTCAGAAAGATATTGCTTTCTTTTAGAAGATTCAGAATTTAAGGTTGTATGTTTAGGTATAAAATCTATTTTGTATTACATTTGTGTATAGAATGAGGTAGGATTGAGATTAAGGCTTTTTTTTTTTTTTTTAATACCATAAGGGTATCTAGTAAATTACAGCACAACCTACTGAACAGGCTTTCTTTGCCTGCTCAATTTCCTTGGTACTTTTCTGAAAATAAATTGGCCATCTGTGTGGACCTATTTCTGGACTTTCTCTTCTGTCCATTGGTCTACTCCCCCCCTAAGCCAATGCTGCCTCTCCATGGTCCTCTCTGAAGGGCTCATCTCCCACCCTGCGAACTGGCCTTCTTCTCGTCACTGCTTACCTTTCAACATGAAAATACTTATTTATTGTGATTTAAATTTGTAATTAACAATATTGTTTTGTTTAAAAAATATTTATTTTTAAAATTACCTCCTATAAAACAAGTGATACTGCTTTTCCGTTGATGTAATTTTCCTAAACTAAAAAAACTGGAAACGTTTTAAAGAACAGAAAATTACCTAAGACACCCTTTTAAATAAATGTAAGTTAAAAGGGAACAATTGCAAAGAAAAAAACCTTAAGGAACTGTTAGTGTAGGTTGTATATAGATAAAGTAAAAAATCGTAAGGGTAACATTTTAGTGACCAAAGTTTGGGAAATACTCCTCCGTACCAAGAACACCGACATAAAGCATGGACACTTAGCTCCAAACCATAAGACATGTTTTCCAAACCAAATGTGTTTTCAGGTTGACTCTACTCTGCATTAACGGGTCGAGTCCACCGTCTGTTAGGTCCCCGTAAGGCAGTCTCTAAAGTCTTCAGCAGGCTTAAACGTACTCGCATTTCCTTATGGCATTTGAAACGGTCTTTGAGTGATGGAGCTCAGATTGATGGGTGCGATTGGGAGGCGTCCTGGACCAGGAAGGACTCTGGCAGGGAGTCAGAGGATGGCACACACAGGACGTGAGTGAGGAGTCACAAAACTCGAAGGATGGGCCGTTTGCAACTCGTTATCGGTGCCCCTCGGGTTCCCTCTTAAGTTCTTATGATGGCTTGGTCAAGAGCAACGAACAAAGCGTGGAGATCAACTCCTCAGGCTTTTGAGAAGGCAGGGAGTAACAGTCCCCATAGCAGAATCTCCAGGTCCTTATCGCCTGGGAGAAATGATACCCCGACTGAATCTGTACGACACCAGCCAGTTTTAAAAACAGCCGCAAACAACCCACAGGCTGGAACACAGATGACTCGGCAGGTGGGGCTTGACCTCCTCCTTCTCTTTTCCAGCTTGATGGTGTGGAGTGGACGCCCTCCAAGGAGAGACAGGCCAAGGATCTGAGGCCTCCCGTTGCAGGCCCAGAGCAGGCAGATTGACCCTCAGACTCAGGATTGTGGCACGAAGGCAAAACCTTACCTGAGACCCGAGTGAAGCAGGCTCTGACCTTTGAGAACTGCCCTGGAGCTCTAACGGTTGCTCGGGTGGGCTCAGGGTCAGGGGCTGCTGTCAAGCCACCAAGGCCTGTGACAGCCTGTGCCGCTGCTGCTGGAGGTGCGGGGGATGGGGCTGTGGCCACACCACCTTTGAATTCGGCCCCTGAATGCGATTTGTTTGACCAACCAAAATGTTTCCAAACTTCGTCTGTGTCCAAAAATAGAGGAATGTCCACCCAGATAAACCGCCAAAGAAACAAACTGCTGGATGTCAGTGGAACTTCATTTACTGCTAGAATTTCTATTGGATTGAGATGGAGAGAATGAGGTGCTTTGTTTCTGTGGAGATGGAGCCTAAGGTGTATTTAAGTCTTGGGTGCTACGTAACAGCCGTGGAAGCCAGTCCAGGAAAGTGCCAGCGCCCGCGTCCACAGCAGCGCGGCGTCTGAGGGCCTGGCTGTGTTCAGCGTGGCTCTGTTCAGCCCCGGACACTCTGGAGGAGCGGCCTCTCTTGCTCACTGTTGCATTCCTAGCGCGTTGCCTGGCGTGTTCTCAAACTTGGTGAATGTTTGAGTTCGTTAATCAAAAGATGACGAAATGGTCAGGTGGCTGCCAGACTTGAATGCTAATTAAGAATGTGCTTGAGACCTTTCTGAGTCTTCTTTTTTGGGAGTTCTTATGTGAGGAAGGTCTATCCAAATCCTCTTGGCCCTAGGAATTTTTGGTTGGTTTTTGAGAAGAGCTGACCGTCTTTCAGTAAACACGCACATTCATGCTGGTCCTGTTTTCTTGGCCTGTGACGGTAAATGCTTTACAGACCGTGATCTCATTTGGAAAGATGTTAATTTTAGAAAGAAATCTGTTTCTTCAGAAACTTGAGCTTTGGCTCCGGAGGGTATTTTGGCCCAAATCTCCTTTTTGCTTAGGCATTTGACTTTTTGGCTTTGGTGATTCAGTAATGAGACACGAGATGCTGGGGAGAGATCTGGTGTTGTGTTTTTCCTTTTGTCTTTTTGGTGGTGGTGGTGGGGGCGTTTTTGCTGGGGACAGATCTGCAGTCAGACTTCGCAGAATGTCCCTGTAACAGGGAGAACTGCTTTGTTTTAGTGATAGAGCCAAGGGATCAAGACACTCGCTCTGACTCTTGAGTTTGGAGCTCTCAAAACAGAAACATTCAGCGTTATCCTTGGCAGGCCCTAGGCCTGGGGCATGAGAAATTTATAAACAAGTTCGTAATGGCGAGAGGCATCTTTTCACAGGTCCCATGAGGCTGACAGTAGCCACACGGGCTCACCGGCCTCTGCCTCCAAGTGACATCAGTGTGGCCGCTGTTGGGACTTCGCAGGGCATTGGACAATGGACTTGGGGTTCTCCCAGATCACCCCGATGTCCTGACTGAGCCCTGAATGGACTTGGGCAAAAGGCAAAGCCACCTTCAATGTTTTCTCTCCACATTCAATTTCTCCAAATAATTGTTAATAATATTATGCCCCCTTATATTTTTGCAAGCTTTATAATTTATATAACACTGCCACATATGTTACACATTAATATTTCAAAAATATTAAACTGATAGTGTTTTAAAAATTCTTCTCTTTCACAAAGAGTATGTCCTCCAGATGTCATTCCGTTTTCATGGAATCAGGGAAGGGTTGGCAGATGCTTTGGGGAGAAGAAGGAGACAAGGCAGAGAAAATGCCTCCTGATATGAAGAGGAAGAAAGCAGGGCACTCTGGCCTGGAAAGTGGGAAGGAAGAGGAGTAAGATGTCAGCAAGTAGCTTGGCATCTGCTTCTCACGCAGTCTGAGTTGAAATGCCAGAAACTGGGGAGGGGAGTTAAAGAGGTTATGGATGAAGCCAGATGCATAAGGATGTGTGCCCCAATCCCTGCTTAGAATTCTGGGAATATCCTCCCTGTGGGCAGAGGCCAGCAGATGTGAGGACCTCTAGCAGGAAGAAGTGGGGGCGGGGAGTTGGCACTTAAGCTTCTTGTAGCTCCTGAGTGCTGTGCTGTGGAAGGAACCAGAAACAGTCACACATCCTTGGGGACACAGAAAATGGCAGAGCTAGGATACAGTGGGCTGGCCAGGGACTGCCATACAAAAGGAGAACAGACCCTACTGATGGAGGATGTGACTGAAACTTAGAGGTGTGCAGTCCCACAAAAACTGAGCTCAGGTTGGGTTAGTGGGAGAGAACTACCAGCCCTGGTAGAGACAAAACAGTCCCCATATTGAAGGTGCCTCTTCTAGGCGTGACACACAAGTGGTACACATACTGAGTAACACACGAGTCCATGAAAAGATAACTTTGGGGGACTGAAGAGTCAGGTGTCCTTGAAGGAAGAGTTGACATTTGGCTGAGGCTTAAACATAATAAGATAAACCAGTAAATAAGCCAGAAGCCCGGAGATGATACTCCTCTGTCATGGAGAACATAGTTGCACAGACAGTGCATGTGCGTAGTACAGTCAAGAACACCAAATACAAAGGAATAACGAGAGATGAAATTGGAGCAAGATATAAGGGAAAGTGTCAAACCAATACATTTTGACTTCATCTGATGCATCACATTCCCAAAGACTATTTTTTAGAAGGCTTGTTCATTGGGTTATTAATAAGTGTACCACCAAAAAAGAAGGGGAGATCCACAGTTTAAAAGTCTGGGAAACAACTGATTAAATAAAGTTAAGCAAGTTATCCCAGTGTCTTCAATAGTTCAGTGCATTCATGAATATGAGGAGGAAACACAGGATTGATTAGAGGGAAAGGAAACAGATAAGAGGAGTCAGTTACCCACAGTCAGTGGGAACATCTCAGGACAAGGACCATGCTGGCGACTGAGAGAATGGAAAGGAAGAGACTGGAAGAGCATTAGCCAGGGAGAATCCTCTGGGCAGGCAAGGGGGGAAGAAATGGGAAGAGCCAAAGTTTCAAGCTTGAGTAACCAGCAGCAGCCGAAAATCCTGGCGCCGTTTACAGAAGTGGGGCTGCTAGAGGGCGCACTGCTTTGGGAGTAAAGGGATTTGTCTGCATCTGAAGGGCGTCAGGGTAGCTAGGTGGAAACAGCCAGCAAGCAATCAGTGACTGAAGCCGAGGCTCGGGACAGAAGGCAAAGCCAGAGAGGATCTTCTTCGTACTTGCCCCTAGACCTCAGGCTAGCACAGGGTCTGCCGGGCTGCACTCTCGCTGCCTGGGCCTTCTCCTGAGTCTCATGCAATCTGCTCTCTTCAGATATTACCAGCTATGCCGGATCTTTCTAGTTTTTTCTCCCTGATCTACACTCAAAGAACACAACCTAGTGAGGAAGACAAGCAGATAAGTAAACAGTTTTTTCTATAGTGTGTTAAGTATAGTGGAACAATATGAAGATGGTAGTGTCACGTTGCCCAAGAGGGAAACCTAACAGAACTGGGAGTTGCCAGCCTGGGAAGAGGCAAGGAGACTTGTGGAGGAGGTCTAAAGCATGCGTGGGAATTCAGCACGATGCACCTAGGACACAACAGCATAGCACAGGTGAATCTCAGATACCTCATTCAAGGTGAAAGAAGTCAAACTAAAAGC
The DNA here is from genome assembly GCF_026419965.1 of Kogia breviceps. Taxonomy (NCBI): domain Eukaryota; kingdom Metazoa; phylum Chordata; class Mammalia; order Artiodactyla; family Physeteridae; genus Kogia; species Kogia breviceps. The sequence continues at coordinate 308,079 of NC_081318.1, read as the reverse complement.
TCAGTACTCTGTAATTCCTCTAATCTGACAACAGTGATAGGCAAATCACCAAGTACAGAAGACTGATCAGTGTTGACCAGGGGCTGGAGATGCAAGGGAGGTGTTGACTAAAACGGCCATGAAGGAATTTTGGAGGTTGATGGAAATGTTCTATATCTGACATTGATAGTGGTTATGTGTCAGTATGCACTTGTCAAAATTCATCGAAATGTATACTTAAATGGGTGAATTTTATTTATTACAACTCAATTTTTAAAATGTTCTGCAAAAAGGAAAATTTTATGTCTATTTTTGAAATAAAAAAGAGGAAAAAGTGTACCATGCATACACTAATAAAAAAATCGGAATCAACTATTTTAATATCAAAGTAGACTTCAGAAAAGGGAATATTATGAGGTATAAAGTAAAATGTTTCATAAAGGCAAATGGATCAATTCATCAAGAATACATATCCATCCTAAATATGTATTCACCTAATAATAAAGCTTCAGAATATGTGTAGCAAAATCTAAAAGAACTTAAACGACAAATAGACAGGGTCAACAAAAACATTCTCCCACCATGAGAAACTAAAAAAATAAGACGAATTAAACACACACTAATCATAAGGAAGAAAAATAAAAATAGGAGCAGAAATCAGTGAAGTAGAAATAAAACAATAGAGAAAATTAAAAACAAAAAGCTGACTCTTTGAAATGAACAATAAAAATAATAAACCTCTAGCCACACTGATAAGGAAAAACATCCAAAGAGCACAAATTACCCATTTGGGGAACAGAGAGGACAATCACTACAGATGCTATAGGTATAAACTATCAACAAAGAAACACTATGAATGCTAATAAATTTGACAACTTAAATGGACAAATTCTTTGAAAAACATAAATTACTAAAGTTCACTCAATGTATAACTTTGACATCCCATTATCTATTAGAGAAAATTGAATTCATGGTAAAACATTATGAAAAAGAAAACCCCAGTTCTAGTCCCTAGTACACTCTCCCAAACACTTAAAGAAACATAAAACCCTTCTACACAAACCCTTCCAGGAAAAGGAAAAGGAAAGAGCGCTTCACTACTGCTTTATGAGATTAATATCATCCTGACACCAAAAGCAAATCAAAACGTCACAAGAAAACTACAAAATTCAATATCCCTCATGAACGTAGATAGAAAAGTCCTTAGCAAAATATAAGTAAATTGAATAAGCAGTACATTAAAAAGGATAATTCATCATGACTAAGTAGAGTCTCCCCCAGGTATGCAAGTTTGTTTCAACATCCAAAAATCAGTGAATGTAGTTCACCACGTTGAGAGACTAAAAAGAAAAAGAAAAAGAAAAAAAAAAAAAACACCATACAATCCAACCAAAAGACACAGAAACATTTTTTTCACAAAATTCAACATCAGTGTAACGTAGCTAATTAGAAATAGAAGGAAATTTCCGAAACACCTACAGTTAACATTCATTTGAATAGTGAAAGATGGTTGTTTTCCCTTAAGATCAGGACTAAGGCAATTTAGTCACCTTAGTCACCACTTGTATGCAGTATTGTACCAGGACTCCTTTCCAGAGCATTAAGGAGGAAAAAGAATTAACACATACAGATTAAAAAGAAATTAGTAGAACTCATTTTTTAAAAATTTTATTTATTTATTTAGGCTGTGTTGGGTCTTTGTTTCTGTGGGAGGGCTTTCTCTAGTTGCGGTGAGCGGGGGCCACTCTTCATCGTGGTACGCGGACCTCTCACTCTCACGGTCTCTCTTGTTGCAGAGCACAAGCTCCAGACGCGCAGGCTCAGTAATTGTGGCTCACGGGCCCAGTTGCTCCACGGCAAGTGGGATCTTCCCAGACCAGGGCTCAAACCCGTGTCCCCTGCATTGGCAGGCAGACTCTCAACCACTGCGCCATCAGGGAAGCCCAGTAGAACTAATTTTTTTTCACAGACAACATAACTATCTATCTAGTATATCTTTAAAAATCGATTTCATAGAATTAAAAAGTATGTTTAGAAATGTCTTAGGGTACAAGGTCAATATTCAAAAATCCATTGTATTTCTACATACTAGCAATAAACAATTAGAAATTAAAATAAAACATCATATGTAATAGCATCACAACACATAAACTGCTCAAGGATAGGTTTAACAAAGTATAGCAATATCCATACACTGAAAACAGCAGACATTACTGAAAGAATTTAAAGAAGACAAATAAATAGAGATACCATGTCAATTCACTGGAAGTCTTATTGTTAAAAATGTCAATTATCTGAAAGTGTTGTAAAGATTCAACAAAACTCCAATCAGAATTCCAAGAGAGGGGCTTCCCTGGTGGCGCAGTGGTTAGGAATCCGCCTGCCAATTCAGGGGACATGGGTTCGAGCCCTGGTCTGGGAATATCACACATGCCGTGGAGCAACTAAGCCCGTGTGCCACAGCTACTGAGCCCACATGCTACAACTACAGAAGCCTGTGCACCTAGAGCCTGTGCTCTGAAACAGGAGAAGCCACCGCAATGAGAAGCCTGCTCACCGCTACGAAGAGTAGCCTCTGCTCTCCATAACTAGAGAAAGACCGCACACAGTAACAAAGACCCAATGCAGCCAAAAATTAATTAATTCTAAAAAAAAGAATTCCAAGACAGTATTTTGTACAAATTTATAAGCTGATTATAAAGTTTCACATTAAATTAAAAGGTGTAGAATACAGTTTTGACAAATTTCAAATTTGAAGAACTTAAAATACATGATTTAAAAATGTATAATAAAGCTATACTAACCCAGACCATGAGATTTTAATGTAAGGATAGCTATATAGACCAATGGAACTAAATGGAGTCCAGAAATAAATTCACATAATTTATTTTTTACAAAGGAGCTAAGGCAATTTTATAGAGAAAGGATCATCTTTTTGATATATATTACTGGAAATATTGGATATCTATATGGATCAAAACAAAATTTTACCCTTATCTCACATCATATACCAAAAAAATTAGCGGGAAATGCACCATAGACATAAATGTTAACTTAAAACTATAAAACTTCTGTGGGAAAATGTAGTAGATATTTGTGACCTTGTTAGGTAAGATAAACTAGATATGATACCACAAGCACAAATCTTAACAGAAATAATTGATAATCGGGCTGTCTTCAAGATTAAAACTGTTTACTTTTCCAAAGATACTCTTTAAAAAAACTGAAAAGGCAAGGTTCAGACTGGGAGAAATATACATCTGGTAAGGTACTTGTATTCAGACTATATAAAGAACCCTCAAAAGCCAATAATAAGACATTCGATCTGATTTTAAACATTTGTAAAAGATTTGAACAGACACATTACCAAAAAGAGATATTTGCATTAAAAAAATGAAGATGAAAAACATAAAGAGATACAATTACCTAACTAATAGAATACTTAAAATGAAAAAGACTGGCAAAACCGAGTACTGGAGAGGATGTGAATAAATGGGAACTCTTGTATATTGCTGTTGGGAATGCAAACTGGTACAGACACTTTGAAAAACAGTTTGGAAATTTCTTACAAAATTAAACGTATATTTACCATTTAACCCAGCAATTCTACTCCAGGTTTTTACAAAGTCTTGAATAAAAAGTTTATAACAGCTTTTTTCACAACTACCAAACCTGGAAACAGCTAATTGTCTTTCACTTGGTAAATGGATAAACAGATTATGGTATATCCGTATAACGTTATATGATGAAGCAATAAAAGGAAATGAACTACTCATAAACACAACAGCATGCGTGAATGAATCTCAAAAGTATTATGTTACGTGAAGAAGAGAAAACAGACACACAGACTACATAGTGTGTGATTCCAGTAATATGAAATTCTAGAAAAGGCAAAACCAGTGACAGGAAGCAGAGCCATGGTTATCTGAGGAAGGTGCTGGTGGTAAAAAGCAAAGGATGATTTTGAGAGGTGACGGAAATGTGCTCTTATCTTGATGGTGCTAGTGTTTACATGACTGTATACATTTTTCAAAACTCGTTGAATTTCATACTTAAAATAAGTGAACTTTATTGCATTCGAACTATACAACAATGTAACAGATTATAAAAGAAAGAACATACACTCCTTGTAGGAAACAGGAGTATATATTTGCTTCTCCTAAATGAAAATAATCTGAAAAAAATTTCTAACAACTTGATACATAATATTTTGATTATTTTCTATTAATATATACTGAATATATAGCTTCATAAATTTTTCATGTAATTACACATTGTGAACATCTTTATATGTCAGTAAATGCTTCCTATACTGTCTTTTAAAGTTCACTTTGTGAAAAAGTATTTAACAAATCACCCACGGTTGAATATTCGAGTAATTTTTCATTTTTCAGTGTTGCAAACTATGGTATAGTTTCAAATATTCTAATTTTAGTGCAATAATTTTGGTCAGAATTGGCTTACAGTTTCATGAACTTGATAATGGCTACAAAAAGTCTTTCAGAGGAATGGTGAAAGTCCTGTTTTGGTAATGGGCTGACTCAGAGATTTCAAAGTGACTCAAATGAGATTACAAAGAACTACGGTTGTCAACGGAAGATATACTTTTGGTTGATGAAGATTTTATCTACTCCTAGAGTTGACTGGGTAGAAATGACTTCTTCAACCCAGGCTTGCGAAGGCAAACCTAACAGAGAGAGTCCTTACTCCCAGCTGACACTAGAATACGCCCAGGTCTTGCTGTGAGATGAAATTCCATAGAGCTACAAGTCCCTGTCTTCAGTCCCGCCCTTTATAGCTAAAGTAACACATTGTGATAAGAGAAATGAGGCTCCGCAATGAGGTTCAGGGGATTCTGAGTTTTATTCCTTGGTCTCTGGTCGATAGATCATAACAACACCTGACATTTTTATGTTCAAGTTCACTAAGGACTTTCATGTCCATTAATTTATCTATTACTTATTACAACCAACCCATGAAGAATGAGGGAACAGAGGCAGAAGTGCTGAGACACTTCCTTGGGTAACTCATGAATGACGGACCCGGGGCGAGAACTGTAGATTTTTAATGTTAAATTTGATAGTCTTCATTGCCACAAGCAATCACTCCCTGTGTTGAGAGAATTCACTACATTTCACTCAGAGATGATCATTACATGAACCTCCACTTTTGATAAAATGACTTAGGGTTATACACACACATTGTGCCAATGTCCATTTTCTTGGTTTTGATATTTGTTATAGTACACAGGACCTCTCTGTACTATCTTTGCAAGTTCTTCTGAATCTATAGTTATTTCAAAAAATTTTCTAAATCAATAACAAGTCAAGAAAATGTGCAAAGACTAAATAAGAAACTTTTTAACATCTTTATTAGAGTATAATTGCTTTACAATGGTGTGTTAGTTTCTGCTTTACAACAAAGTGAATCAGTTATACATATACATATGTCCCCATATCTCTTCCCTCTTGCGTCTCCCTCCCTCCCACCCTCCCATCCCGGCCCTCTAGGTGGTCACAAAGCACCGAGCTGATCTCCCTGTGCTATGCGGCTGCTTCCCACTAGCTATCCACTCTACGTTTGGTAGTGTATATATGTCCATGCCACTCTCTCACTTCGTCCCAGCTTACCCTTCCCCCTCCCCGTGTCCTCAAGTCCATGCTCTAGTAGGGCTGTGTTTTATTCCCGTCCTACCCCTATTCTCTTCGTGACTTTTTTTTTCTTAGATTCCATATATATATGTTAGCATACGGTATTTGTTTTTCTCCTTCTGACTTACTTCACTCTGTATGACAGATTCCAGGTCCATCCACCTCACTACAGATAACTCAGTTTCATTTCTTTTTATGGCTGAGTAATATTCCATTGTATATATGTGCCACATCTTCTTTATCCATTCATCTGTTGATGGACACTTAGGTTGCTTCCATGTCCTGGCTGTTGTAAATAGAGCTGCAATGAACATTTTGGTACATGACTCTTTTTGAATTATGGTTTTCTCAGGGTATATGCCCGTTAGTGGGATTGCTGGGTCGTATGGTAGTTCTATTTGTAGTTTTTTAAGGAACCCCCATACTGCTCTCCATAGTGGCTGTATCAATTTACATTCCCACCAGCAGTGCAAGAGGGTTCCCTTTTCTCCACACCCTCTCCAGCATTTATTGTTTCTAGAGTTTTTGGTGATGACCATTCTGACTGGTGTGAGATGATATCTCATTGTAGTTTTGATTTGCATTTCTCTAATGATCAATGATGTTGAGCATCCTTCCATGTGTTTGTTGGCAATCTGTATATCTTCTTTGGAGAGACGTCTATTTAGGTCTTCTGCCTATTTTTGGATTGGGTTGTTTGTTTGTTTGTTATTGAGCTGCATGAGTCCTTTTAAAATATCTAGCCATTCTATACCCAGTTTAGGTCTCTGAAAACTCTAATCGTAGTTCTCAGTTTCACTGAAATTTGTTAAAACTTAAAGCAGTTCTATTCAGTGAAAACACTTATTGATTACCATTTTGTTTCAAGATGGTCAACGTATTCAAAAGATAATTTTAGGTATATGTGTTTTCCTTTTATTCCAATGTAAGTTCAAGGAGCTTGCCCAAGATTTCGTATGAGCAGTGTGTATTACCCCATCTATCCTCATGATAACCTCAAGATGTAAGTAACAGCCTTACCACCAGATTGCAGATGGGTAAACTAATCATTTAAGAAAAAATTTCCACACCATTCTATTTTCTACACAAATCTGGGGTGCTAGCCTAGCGATTTCAATCTAATTTTATTCAAAGCACATATTGTCTTTCAGGGAACCAATTCAGGCAATTTCAGTACTCGTGGCTCAGAGGAACAAAGAGTTTATTTTGGTTTTGCCTTATCCTGAAGCCTTGACATGCCACATTACATGTACACATTCAAAACAACAATGCAATCATCAATGAGGTGCTGCTCTTTCTTCCCAAGGGAAGGGTCAATTTTGAGCTTGCCTTCAAGTAGATTAGTAGACAGCAGGGAAGCTGGCCTTAGACCATTTTGCTCAACAAATTCTGGGAATCATGGACTTTCTGGCTGTTGGGCAGAGATAAATTGGAAAGTTGCACATAATCCTACAATTCAGTCAACTTCTCAGAGAATAAAAATGGAAAACTTTTGGGCAGCCAACCCAAAGATTCTGAGACGCTAGCTGCTGGATCCCAGATCCTTGGCTGTTCTTCGTTCCTGTCACATGAGAGAAAGTAGCTGGCCCACATAAATGAGTCTCCTTCCCACAGAGCTGCAGCGTGCTTTGCCCACGAGAACTTGAGACAAGATCTCATTTTTCCTAAAAGATTCAGTATCTACTTATGTCACATGTTTGCGCTATAAAACAAATCACAGCACATGATTATACTACAGGATTCTTACATCTTGCATATTTATGGATTATCCAGATAGCAAATCTAAAGGAAACCTAGAGTGGGTAGCTAGATTCAGACTCTACATTTACTTGTTAAAAATAAAAAGGAAAAGCCAGTTAATGTTTACAACAGAGAAGAAACATGAAAAAGCCTTTTCACTTGTTGAGTTTACAAATGTCTTTATTGCAGTCTTTTCCTTTGACAAGAGGAATTAGCACTTAAATGTTAGCTGAGCCTCACTTCTGATTTAAAAAACCCCATGATCTGGGCAATTCACATTATATTTTAATCTATCAAAACCAGGATTTTCCTTAAACAAATGATGGCATTTGGCAATAAAATGTAAAATAAAAAATAATTGATTTTCTAGCCTTAGCTTCCTATTATAGACATTAATTTTCAATTGCAAGTTCTGATTCTCATTGCACAAACAATGAGAAATAAGTATTCCAGAAAAGCTGTGAAACAATTAAAGCTAGGTGTAGACTCTTTCTTTTTTGCCCTCAACTTCAAGTACACGTTCAAACACAATAAACGAACACAACATTCCCTCCCTGGGTTTGAAGTTCATGATTCAGAGATACCAAATGTAACTCAGACCAGAAGTAAAACAGAATCTGTTCTGGAAAAATAATGGTTCTCCAGAGATAATCATTAACTCTGCAGAAAGAGCCAAGACAGATGAAGGACTCTCTTTTTGGGCAGTCTATGGTGAGTTAAGTGAAACTCTGGCAGCCTGATTTGAGATAGAATCCTCTGTTTTCATTTGGTGGAGAAAAGTAGAGCACCATTGCCTATAAGCTATAGAATGTTTTAGTCTTCAAACGCATCAGCTCCGTTTCTGCTTACACAGCATGAATGAAGTTCCCAGTGTACCTCAAGGCATCTTTTGTCCTCCAAGTGTTTGTGACTGGCTACAAGTAAGACTGGGTGATGACTGGACTGCCTGACCTTAAAAATATTGTAAGGCATAATAATGGCAGGGTTACAAAAAACTTTTCCAAGTAAATCAACGTGAACTTCATTGACCACATTTAATTTATCTTCTCTCCATGTATTCATGGTTAGAAAATTGAATCCTCATGGAATATTTGTTTATATTTCATCTTTCCATGCCGTCCTAGCCATAACGACTATAATTTATGTAGGTGCTACACGGTGAACAATAGGTCATGGGTTAGGTAGGCATAGCACGTAAACTGTGGTTAGACTTGGATGCTGAGAGAATCAGAGTATAATATGTGATCCATGCATATGTGTTTTGTCTACACACATATAAATCCTTATTACCAGTATGTTTTGGTAAATTATACTTCCTTTTAAAAAATTAAATAGTAAAAACAAAAGTGAATTGATACATTCCAAAGTTCGAATAAAATATCCTTATTATGAAACATGTTAAGCCCTACCCAGCTAAACTTATCTCTGACCCTCGTGGGGGCCCCAGGATGTTTTCTTGACATCAGTTCCATCTCTCCCTACTATTCCTGGATGCCCATGTGATTTGCCAGCCATTTTTTTCTCCTCCAGGTTTATACCCGGCTTGTCTTTTTAATCTTTACCACCTTTCGAATTTCCAGTCTCAAAATAGAGACACACAATGTTCTCAATCTACTAATTTCTCACGACTCATATGGAACCTCTTTTTCCTAGGAAATTAAATAGGATTAATGGCCTCTTTGTAATGAATGTGATGCTATTCGCAGATTTTAACCCCCGATTTTTTGTCCCACCCTATTACCTATGGTGGTAACCGTACCTCACTCCCATAGGTTTGCGCCCAGCCACTGAATTGACTCTTGTCAACATTATCACCGACCTGCATTTTGCCAAATCCACTAGTCACTTTGCTGTCCTTGGCTGTTAACCTGTCAACAAGATTCCACACCGTTGGTCACTCTGTCCTTTTTATTTTCTCCCCATTTAAGGCACTTTCTTCTCAACAACACAGTCCTTTGGGTTTCCTATGGCCTCACAGGCTGCACCGTCTCAGAATCCTTTCCTAGATCCTTCTCCTCCACAAGACATTAAACTTCAGAGAGCACCAGACTATGTCACTGGCCCTCTATCTCTGTCTTCCCCATCTGTAGGGTTTCTCCAGGAATTCTCATACAAGAGCGTGATATTAAGTGATGTGAAGGTATTAACTAAATCCGTGTATCTACCTGCATCTAACAGCCTATCTGGCATGACCACTGGATGTGTAACAGCTTCACAATGTGGCCTCTCCTAAGGGGAATGCTCACTTCTTCCACAGCCTGCTCTGCTTCCTGCTTCCCCTGGCACTTCTTGGTACCACCATCCTCTAAGTTGCTTGAGCTAAAAACATGGGAATTATCCTTGGTTCCTCCTTCCATTACTACCTGGCATCCAGTCTTTCAGCAAATTCTATCATCTCTACTTGCAAACACCACCCTCCCTCAGCCCTTCCATTCCCCTCATCTCCCCCACTGGCCTGGGCTACGCCCCTCCTAGCTCACCTTAATCATTCAAAGCCCCCAAACTGTCTTCCTATACCTACATTTGCTATTTACATCCTATTTTCTATAATACAGAGTGACTTTTTGAAAACACTAGATAGTTGTCTCAACAACTTGATTTTTTGTTTGTTCTATAACCCAGACAACACCCTAAGTCAGCCGTTCATCTGTCTCTCCACTTGAAACACCGTGAGTGACCCACCGTTGCCTGACACAGATTTCTGTGCTTTCCTTCTGGCTCTTTACAGCAATTTTGACCACTTTGCTCCTAAAGTTTGGTACCACCACCTGGCCTCTGCCATTCTGGAACCCTGTAATCCCAAATGATATGAGAAAATCCAATTCCAGCTACATCTCCTGCTGTCAACCCCAGATTTCAGTAGCCACCCCACGTTGCCGTATGAAGCCAGCATCCTTCATCAAGAGACTTGTTAACAGCCTGATTGAAACAGATGTTCTCCAGGGTCTCCCAAAGGAGTATATTGGTATCACATGATAAATCTGCTTTAATAATCCCCCCTCTCCAAAACTCTGACGCTTCCTCAAGATTCTAGCAAGGCTGATCTGCCATTTCTGCTCTTGCCTGGAGGATATCAGCGTCTTCTGGGTGCCACCCTAGCAACACTCGAGAACCAGCCTCAGGGGTCCTTGGCTGGGTTGCTAATTCCTAAGCCGACCCCTTCCTTTCTTTTCAAGTCTTCCAAGCAGCTAACCAAAGGCAGCAAAGTCCATGACCATCTCACTTACGCTGCCTCTGGGTCACTTGGCTCCCAGAGCCCAGCGAGTCCTGTGGCCCGACTGCTTCCGCTCCAGTTACAAGGGAGGAGTGAGAACATCTCAAATCGCAAATCTCAGCCTTACTGTGGATGCTAGTGCATGGCACCTACTAGCAATGGGGGCCTCATTGCTGTCAGACCTGGCTCCAAAATCCCCTGCTAAGGTCCTGTTTCAGTCTGAGCTCTCTCAAAGCAGAGCCCAAGGCAACAATTTATGTGCACAGTATTTACCTCGGAAGTGACCCCAGGAAGCAGAAATGAAAGACCAGGGAAAGTGAGGCAGGAAAACAGGGAGAGTTGACACAGAAGGCCTTATCTATTGGCCACCAGGACCTTCTGCAGGGCATATAAAATGCCTTTCAAAATTATCTGCTAAAGGGGTGAAGATGAAGGACATCAGATCCCGGACTCTTGCCCCTGCCACTGGCTGGGAAATGGTCTCCGTGCACTTATAACTGGTGTGTGTGTGAATGCAGGGCAGCCATCAAGAAGCCCTAAGGCAGAAAGTGTGGCTCAAGCTTGAGGTAAGGCACAGGCTTCCCCAAGTGGGCAGCAGTGCAGAGATGCCCTGGTGCTCTAGGGTGAGGCTGGGGGTGTGAGGTCTGTAGGAGAAACAGCCAGACCTGGGCAAAGTCAACTCACCAAGAGGGTAAGGAACATCAGACCCTTCTTGTTATTCCACCTTAGACAGTCACTTAAATTCCCTGGCCCTCCATCAGCTTATTTATTTGTAAATTGTGACACTTGGACTAAATTAGTGGTTCCAAAACCTATCTTTAGAACAGAATTACATTGGGAACTCTTCAAGTCATGTGAATCTGTGCCCCAGAAATTCGGATTCAGTGGGTCCTGGGTACAGTACAAGAAATCATATTTCATAAACCTCCTGGATGATTCTGATGTAGTTAGTCTGTGCACACACTTCTGTAGTCCCTTTTCATTCTGTGACTTGGTGGATAGTTAGCCATTGGATAAATGATGCTGGAATTTCAAGATAAATATAGCATGGCACTCTTTACTTACAGACCTTTCAATGTGCTCATTTAGATGAGATTTACACACAAGAAACAATACGTTCGTAACATAAGACAATATCCAACCAGATATTGCAGATCACACAAATCTCACCTGTAGAGGTGTTGTTTCAGCAATAATCAAAGCATTCTTCTCTTCATTCTATTTTACCCAATTTAATAAATACTTATTAAACACACTCTATCTATTAGATATATATTATCTCTTTGATAGTGATCTGGTACTATGAGGGATAAAAAGATGAATAAGACTTTGTCCTCATCTGAAAGGAGTGTACACAGATGTGCAGAAGTAAAGAATTAAGGCAGAATGATATGTCATAGGTGGGGAGGGAGACAAAGCCTGTAGATTTGTCAGTGAAGAAAGCAATCATTTTTCGCCAAGTAAGGAAGGCAAGACTTTTGGTATCGTTTATTTATTTATTTATTTATAATTAATTATTTATTTTTGTCTGCGTGGGGTCTTCGTTGCTGTGCGTGGGCTTTCTCTAGTTGTGGCGAGCGGGGGCTACTCTTTGCTGCGGTGTGCGGGCTTCTCACGGCGGTGTCTTCTCTCGTTGCAGAGCATGGGCTCTAGGCGCGCGGGTTCAGCAGTTGTGGCTCGCAGGCTCAGTAGTTGCGGCGCAAGGGCTTAGTTGCTCCGTGGCCTGTGGGATCTTCCCAGACCAGGGCTCAAACCCGTGTCCCCTGCACTGGCAGGCGGACTCTCAACCACTGCGCCACTAGGGAAGTCCGCTTGGTATAGTTTATGACTTTCTCCAGCTATGGTCAACAACCAAGGACAGAACAGAAGAGAGCAGAGCTTGAGGACGATGGACATGGAAGTAAAGGCGAGACAGTGAAGGACTCTCAGGGTCCCCCAGAATGTTGTTACTCTGAGTTTGGAGCCAGTGAAGCTGGAGTAGAGTCAGAGGTCGTGGGACTGTTCTGGAGTGATGAGGAAACAACACGTCAGGATCTGGGGAAGTGAGCACAGCTTTAAGGTACTCTGAGAGATGGATTTCAACAGATTTAGAGTTTGCAAGCTTGAATGGATGGCAGCTTCACATAATGGGTATGGTCCGAAAGTTGCCATAGACTACAGATGAGGCTGTTCCAGAGGGTCTCGGGAGCCCTCAGGAACGGCCTACAGATGCGGACCTGACAGGTGTAACTGGAAGTGGGTGTATGCTTGGCCAACCAGAACACAAGCTGTAGGAGAAAAGGGCTTCCTGTCCTCAGTCTGTCCTACGATAGCATTAAAATGCAGCTTATGAGTTTGAAAGTCAAGGATAATCTCTGAAACTTACTAGGACTTAGTGGTTTTTCATTCCCAGCGGCAGAGCCCTGAGTACAGCTCATTCATTTGTTCAACTTAGCTGAAATTCTCAGCGACCTGGCCTCCCTACTTCTCCCCTCCCAGTGGCTCTCAGGATGCTGCCACTACAGTAACTATGGCTCAGAGACCTTCAGACCCATGGGCCTGCTGTCAGCCCAGAGCTCTGGACTGAACGTGACCCCTGGTGGCCTTTTGCCCCCGTGCACACACGTCCTCCCCTCCAGAGGTCGGTGGTTCGGGACCGGTCAGTGCAGACTCTGCTGTGGGCAGGCACACTTGGCTTCTATTTCAAAGCACCCAAATCAACTTGGCGAGCCTGAGTGAGGGACACGAAGAGTTCCTGCTAAACAGTTGGCAGTCAGCAGCCCTGGCACTGAGGAGCAGCCGAGCGTGGCCAGGCTGTTCCGGGAAGCCCGGCCTCTGTTCGGAACAGCTGAAATCACAAGAGCTCGCCATGTGCAAACTCTCCAGCTCTGCTCACTTCGTCATTGGAGCCTAACTGCCCTCAAACTGTCGCTCCTCTTCCTGAATCATCAGTTTTCTTGGAAAACATAATTAGACCCATAAGAAGGAGAAAAGAAAAGAAAATAGTATGAAAGAAAAGCTAAGCCAAAATGAGCAAAATGCTTTAGGTCAAAGGGAAGGGAAAGTAAGACTTGTCAGCAGCCCCTCAAAAATAATATGATTATCTTTTACTCCCCCCGCCTTTTTTTTTCCTTTTTGCTGGTGTTTCTGATGTAAATATTTTGTACACATGAGGGCAGTTTTAAAAACATTTTCAGAGCGCTACAGCTTCCTGTTGGGGATTAGGTAAGTATGATCTTGCCTGCAGGCAAGAGACAGATCATTACACAAACTCTCAACCTTTCTGTGACTCTGAAACATAGATGCTGAGAAAAGTTTCTGAGAGCTTCTTCTCATAAACATAAGAAATGTTGAAATCATTATGTGATCATTCAAAATATAGTCTGCCATGTGATCCAAGTTAATTGAATTTGCTGTGCTTATTTTGTTTTTAAGGCATAACCAGCACAAATGCATTCTCTTCTAATGACTTGGTGCTGCTATACATAAAAGGCATAAATAGGAATTTTGGTAACATTATGTTTTCACTTGATTCAAACAAAGGAAGAGCTCCAATATGAGAATGAACTAAATAAAAATGAGATTGGCCTCTTCATGAAAATAATGATGAATATGTTTGTGAATTTAAAAATTAGCCCTCTAAGATAAATTATTAAAGATTTTCACATTTATCATTATCTTCTGGATAATAAACCTAGAATTGAATTTAACTCCTGCAACATACAAACTTAACATAATGGAAAAACATTAATAAGAGATAAAATCATGCAAAATATCTCAGATAAATAGGTTTGATGGTTGCACGTTATAGCTTGCGTTGAGGCTGATTTGTCTTAAAAATCCGTCAAGACTTATTCCCTCAAAAAACTCTGCTGAGGTGGGGAAAGCTCTGGATACTGTGTTTCAGGGAGGAACTCCATCCAAGGAGAAGGATCGCCATCTCCTATGTTCTCTACACATTGAAGTCTCGGGGGAAATTTGCCTGTCACGTTTTCATAACTCTCAGCAATATGGGTACTTCAGATATTTTTGACAGACACCAAACACCACGCAAGAAACCTGGAAAGGAGAGCTCCACAGGGCCTGGCGCACACAAATTTGACTTGTGAGGAAAGGCAGAACTGTTTACAGATAAGGTGATCAAGGTGTTAAAAAAGTGGCAGATGTGGCGAAAAGAGAGACAAAAAATTGGGGACCCAACAGGAGGGTGTAGAGAGTTTTTAGACAAAGAAAGTTGATACTCTGGCTCCTCTGAGCTCCGTTGAACACTCATGGCTCAGGGACTTGAATCAAATGAAAGACCCACCTGGTGAGTTTTGTTTTGAAAAACTACATCTATAATTTCAATTCTGACTAGCACTCATGAATTAGGTTATGTATATTTTTATACTGTCCACAGTTTCAAGTAATAATAATTTTAAAAATACTTATAGAAGCCATTTATTGAACACTTACACTGTTCTTTACATAAAGCTTGAAGTCTATTCTCCTGACAATCATATTATCACATTCGGCATGAAGAACCTAAGGCTAAGGGAATGCGTAACACTCGCCCAGCGTCGGGCAGTAATAGTAATAGTGAAATTGAGTTTACACCCAGTTCTTCCTGACTTTGAAGACCACATAATTAAATGTGACGTATGCCAAACCGATTATTTCAGCTCAAAGTTTATAAAAATAATGCTGTTTTTGGTTCTAAATTAAATCTGAGTCCAGTCTTTGGCAGTTTATTGAGAATTGCTGTAATTCAGGTGTGTGTATTGTACTCATAGCAGAAACATAATTGTCCATGTTCTGATACCTGCCTATACCCTTGCAATTGAGCAAAATATCTACAATCTAATTTTTAAAAATAAAGAAAATCCCACAGAAGAAGAAAAGTGATTATTTTCCATAGTAAATTTAATAACATCAGGTTTCTTCCATGACTACAATAAAAATGGAAACTTGGTAAAGAAAGATATCTTGGTCTTTCCTTAGGTTGCTTTCCGGTTTTAAGGCATACTGACCACACCTTACCCCTCGGCTAACACCTCTCAGAGCTTTATTTGTCATAGTATTGTTATGGCACTACTTATTCAGAATCAGTTAGGGGAAACTGCAGAGCAATTATATATTTGAAATGTTTTCTGAAGCAGGTCCAAATCCTCACATATGTTCCTGGCAGATTAATCATCTCTGCAGAAGGATATCAGCACATAGGACTTTATCACTGGGATGAATTCAGAGTCATACTCTACTTTCCTGCTAAGTAAGAGAGACTAAACCGCTAATTTTTTGGCTCATACTACCAAATCTACAGTCGAGTACAGAAGCACACTTATTTCCTGATGCTTCTTCCAAGAAATCCAGGACCTTGGAGAGAGTTCACCCAGAGCTAAAGAAGTCTTTCTCACCTGTGAGGCTGGACTGTTACCACAGAATTGCTGTTGCCCATTCAGATTCTTGCAAGGAGTTGTGTCCCTCTAAATCTGCCACCAAAGCCATGGAATCTTTTCATTCTTACTAAAGAGGATGTAAACAGTTTACAGGAAAATGAGAAATCTGTTATGTGCAGAATGTCTCCTCACCATTCAGTAGTGAAATGCACAAAAATATTTCTGATTCAACTACCCTAGAGCACGCCCCCCAAATCTGACTGAATTGCAGTTTGATAGGTTAGCCGAGACCAAATAGCCATTCATTAGCTCCTAACAGTTGTCTACGTGTGTGGAGGCTATGATATCTGAAAATTATTGCTGGAATTCCTGGTACAAATTTTATCATGCCTAGACATTTCTGAGAAAAATACATAAATTCAAGATGGGAAATATTTGGAATTCTGTGAAAATTCCAAGTCTCAGTAGCTCCCAATTTTGAAATATTATACCTGCAAATTGTCCTGGTTTCCCTTTCATTTATTGATGTATTTGTATGTTCTTGAGGACACAAAGTATCATATATATGCTAAGAAAGACCAGGTTACATAGCAGTTACCCACAAGGTAGTGATTTCATTCTGGTTCCACTGTGGTGGGGTAGGCACAGTACAGCCCATTCCTCTCTCTGATTACAACTAAAAACTGGACAAATTTTTTAAAACTCTGAAGATTCTGGAAAATAAATAAAAATGGGAAGATTGTAAAGGGAGTCACAAGTTACAGAGGTGACCTATGTGGATTTTCTCCTTTTTTTCTTCTGGCGAGGCGCCATGCAAAGGGGCCCCTCAAGGCCGAAGCATGTGGGGAAATGGCAGAAGGAGGAGAGAGCCAGAAACGGGGCTCCAACTCTGTCTACGAACCTGCACAAGTCTCAACCGAATTCCAAAGCTTTGCATGCACGGGAAAGACCCAGAGGACAAAACTGACATTCGGACTCTCTATGCAATCTCATCTGCACCCCTGAGTCACGCACAAGTCAGATGAAAAGACCTGAAGAGGTGCTTCCCCAAAGTAGACACACGAATGGCAAAGAGGTCTATGAAAAGATGTTCAACGTCATTAGTCATCAAAGAAGTGCAAATTAAAACCACAATGAGATCCCACTTTCACGTGCTTCAAATTGGCTAAAATGAAAAAGACTGATGATACAAGCATTGGTGAGGATATGGAACAACTGGAACTCTCATACGTTGCCGGTGTAAAATGGTACAACCATTCTGGAATACAGTTTGGCAGTTTCTTAAAAAGCGAACACGCTCCTACTATACAGCAGAGACATTCCACTCCTGGATATTTAACCTAAAAATATAAAAATATATGTCCATGCAAAGACTGGTACGTGACTGCTCATGGCAGGGTTTTTGTTTTTGTTTTTTTGGTAATAACCCCAAACTAGAAGCAACCCAAAAGTCCATAAACAGGTGAATGGTAAGCAAAGTGTTGTACTTCCATCCAGTGGAATGCTACCCACCAATAAAAAGGAACGAATCACTGATAGATGGTACGACACGGGTAAATCTCAAAAATCATTAAGCTGAATGAAAAAAGTTAAGCAAAATGAGTACATACTACATGATTCACTTACACAAAAATCTGTAAAGTGTAAATTATGACTTCTCCTAGAGGATGTTTGTGGTGGAAAGCGTTCCTAAGATTTATACAGAACCAGGAGAATGTGCAGGCCTCTAACACATCAGATGCAGAAAAGGCATTTGTTGAAATTTAACACCCATTGACTATTTGTAAAGCACATTTTAAACAGCTCCAATCTCACTAACCCAAATATTACTCATCTTTCAAGCTCCAATCAAGCTAGAATTCTTTTCTAATCCTTTCCTTGAGATTTGGAGTTAGCAATTGCTTCCGGTGGAAGCACGGCTCCTTCAGTTTGGCCTTCTTCCCAGGAGCAGTGCTCACTCCTAGAGGTGGTCCTTCCTCCCAGGGCATGGCCTGGCTCGGTAGCCTGGCTCGGCCCAAGTCCCGGGGTCTCCAGTTCCCTCAGGGGGCCCTCTGCACCTGCCGCTCTGAGTAAGCCAAGGGTGCACAAAGACTACACAGGCTTTTGCACTAACTTCCCTTCAGCTCCCTGACCGAAATCATAGCCACTTAACAACTCTGAGTTCTGACCTCCGTTCCTCTGTCCAGAGGGCCTGTGGTCTCCATGTGAGCTCCGTCCCCTGTGATAAAGTTTGGAAGATGCTCTCAGGGAGAAGCAAGGACAAATGTGATCCTCACATGTGCGCTTCCTTTCTCTCAAAGATCACAGCCTGCATTTGTTGTCAAAGGCCTGCAAAGAGCAGCTTTGCATATTTTATTCGGCTTTATATTTGTTAGTGGCAGGATAATAAGTGCAATATCATTCATTCCATCATGGCCAGAACGTGGTGAGATTTTTTTCATGTTGAGAATATTATACTTGAAAATTTGCTGTAGAAAGAATCTGAGTCTTGGGAGGACATTACCTTCTCCCAGGCGTATTTTGTTTTCGCTCAGCCAGGTGTCAGTTTTCCAGGATTGAGTTGGTTCATAGCTAGGCAGTGGTAACCACTGTAGTCAGCTAGTTACTTGCAGTTACCCTTGTTCCAGCAGGACTGGTGTTGTAACCCTCCGGGCCCTGGCTGTCAGTGCCCCCTCCAGCCCAGAGGCTCAGTCCCACAGACTCTCCCAGAAGAAAGACCCCAGAGCCCGGTCCCTTCTCTTGATTCCATCCTCTCAGGGAACTTGGCCCAGTGATTCTTCACCATCATTAGTATATACTTGTATATATCAATTTATATACACATCAGATATATACATTTATTCAGCTTTTTCAACGGGAGATGGTCCAGTGATCTAGACCAGAGGCCAACAAACTTTCTGTGAGTGGCCAGATGGTAAACATCTGAGCCTGTGGGATGCACCACTCAGCTGTGCTGCCGTGGCTTGAATGCAGCACATAAAGGAGTGAGTGTAGCTGTGCTCCTATAGATCTTTACATACGTATCGGGCATCAGGCCAGGTTGGACCACAGTTTGCCCTGATCCAGGTGATAGCTACCAAGACCCCACTTTTTACTTTAGTTTTTGACATGGTCTCCTCGTCTATGAGTTAGTTGAGGAACGAATCATGTTTCATATTTCTCTGGCATCTTATTCAAGCCGACACCCAGCTGGGCACATGCCATCTGTCTCATAAACACTGTTTAAATGTTCAGCAAGAGGGAAGACACAGGTGTCGAATTGTGGCTAAAGTCTGGACTGAGAAAAATCTTGTGTGATGGGAAATCATATTTTAAATTGTCAAGGCAAGATCTTTTTCAGGTTTTCTGAAAGCTTAGGAATTAAAATTCTCAGGGGATAATCTTGTGCTTTAGGTTTGAACCAATTGAACTACAAGAGGGAAGAGTAGGCATTAAAATATAAAGGTTTCTTGTTTAAAGGTTTTGAGCACATGTATTCAGCCTTCTACCTTCAGTTATTTAGAGTTTACTGGTTTAGGAGTTATCACCTCAAATCAGACATCACTTACATTTCTTAAGACTGAAAATTTCAGAACTACTTTATAAGTGAGAAAAATGTCTGTGCCTCTTTCCTGGGATAAATTCAGTGATTAAAAAACATTCAGAATACAAAATTGAAAAAGAAAAGATACTGTTATAAAGTACAAGAGCCTTAATGTGCAATGTTTTGAAATGGGGCCAGATAAAGTGGGTAAAATTGATAACTCCTTGAATCATAAAAACATTTATAAGACTTAAAAGCATCGAGCTTAGCTTGGTACTGAAATGTTTACCTAAATGAAAATAGCTATAATGCATTGGAAGTTCTTGATTTAATATGAATCATTTTTTCTTGTCATTGTAGCGATGAGCCAGAACACGGCTTGAAACCTAACACATTTCCAAGCCCTGAATCCTTGCCGTTTACCTTATTTTGTTTTTACTTAGTTATGCTACTTCTGCTTTGTAGTTTAAAATAAGGCTATTGAAAATGTTAGAAGAAATGTCTTTTTAAACGGTTCTTTTTTTTGGCTCTGAAAATGGAAAATATTGGAATAAAATAATATGCAGCATTGGTTAGAGTTTGAGTGTACACTCTGACGCATGGGTGTACTGTTTCTGCAGAACAATTTGTTAGGGCAAAGCAAAAGCCTTGGAAAAAAAATCATAGGCTCTTTAAAACAACATTATTATTTCTGGGCATATATCCCAAAGAAACAATCAAGGAAATTTAGTTTAAATAATAATATTATGCAGCCATAAAAGTGATATTGTAGAAGTGTGTTTATTAACATGAACAGACCTTGTGTGGGTTCGCTCACTCTACATCACTCTGTGCTTATATTATTAAATATAGAAGTGAGAAGTCATGGTTACATTGTCCAGAGTCCCTTGCAGCTAGGGATCCATACATAACCTAAGTTCTGCCAAGGAAGTCCACCTGTGCAAAACTGGATGTGGAAGGGAGTGATGGGAAGGGACACACTGAAATGTCAACGGTGTTTGACACCTGCTTGTACCTGAACCCATGTGGCTAGCCAGCTTCATCTACAGTTTACAAAGCATGGGCTAGATCATCTCCATTTCAATTACAGGACACTCAGCATCCACGAAACACATGGCAATCAATATAATCTGCAATTCTTTTGCTTGTAGTTGATGCCACGTTCCACCAGCGCAACAGATAACAGAATTACAGCATTGCACCACCAGGAAGTCTACACCGATGACTTAGTAAGGAGATAGAAGCTGGAGATGTGAGCAGCTGTGTTCCACAGGCTTCAGCCATATAAACAGTCTCAAGTCTTCAGCTGATGAGAGCTTACTCCTCTAGTTTGAAAACAGAAAAAGGGGAGGGTGGGGCAGTGCTGAAGAGAGGAAGATAATGACAGACTCTTTGGTCACCAGGAGGCAACCTGACAGCTCCTCCACCTGCTAAAGCACATGATGTAAACTGCATAGGCACCCAGCCCACACGTGCCGGAGTGTGTGTGTGTGCAGGCACACGTGCCTCTGTGAGCTTGTGCACATGCACCCAAACTCAATTTGAGAAACTGTTTCCAACGCTAAACTGTTATCATAAATCTGGCCAGAGTTTCAGTTAGTGCTGTTCTCAAGAGGGCCCTTCTAATACTTGACAGTTTTTCAGAATATCCACTCTCCTTTTTAGGAAACAATGAAACAACACAGTATGGAGGTGATTCATCTTTGGTGAGAGAACTGGATTTTTAAAAATAATAATACTATATATAAAATAGATAACTAATTAGGACCTACTGTACAGCACAGGAAACTCTACTTAATATTCTGTAATGCCCAATATGGGAAAAGAATCTAAAAAAGAGTGGATATGTGTATATGTATAACTGATTCACTGTGCAGTAAACCTAAAACTAACACACATTGTAAATTAACTGTAGTCCAATAAAAATTAAAATAATAAGAATTATGATAATAATAATACCTAACAGTTACCGAATGGCTTTTTTGTACCTGAAGAGGCACCAGGTGCTGCCTAACAATTTCTCCAGCATTAATAACAGCCTTGAACTAAGGAACATTGCTACCTCTCTTTCCAGATGGGCAATGCCTTGCCTGAGGTCACCGAGTTACTAAACGCCAGGGCTGGATTCACCCCACATCTGGAACGAGCACTCCTTGTCGTGACCCTGCCAAGGCAGGACTTAAGGAAGCCTCCCAGAGCCCCACGTGTTCCTTGAACAACTGTCTCCAACCCCAAGATCCAGACAGCCTTTCTCCCAAATGCTTCGGACACACCCGGTGAGCAGCTCCAATTAGAGCTAATTACCCTCTTCCTTCCTGGGAGAGATGGGGGCACTGCTCCACCAGCCCTCGTAGACCTGTTGCGCTTTCTATCCACAGGTCACACGGGGTTGACCCCTCTGGCTCTATATAACCCTAATCTGATAGACTCCAAGCAGCAACACGCTGAGTGCTCTCACTTTGCCTCTGACCACAAGCCCTAAGTGTTCTCTGGCTGTGTGGAGTCCTCTCTACCCACAAGGCCACTGTCACATCTTTGCTGCCTCAGGATTTGACCACATCCTCTCCTGTGTCGGACTCAGGCAATGTCTTGTTTTTATTTCACAAATGAAACATGAGCAGTCAGACTGGAACCTTATCTTCCAACCAAGAATCTGCTACCTTCTTGTACCTGAACGCATGTACAGGCTGTGGCTGGACTGTGTCCAGTCTCAGTGGACAAACCCTGTGTCCCTCCGGGACAGCAAGCCCCACGCAGCTACTCCAGGATGTCACCACACTCCCAACCACATCTTCTAATCTTCAATCATCGACTTTTTTCTTGGGGTAATGGCCTACCCAGGTGCTCAGGCAATAAACATTTCCCCAGATAAGGAAACTTTATCTCCTCTCCCGGCTCGCCACCAGATCCTGGGGCTGTGTCTCCAGAGCCCTGTTTGGTCCACTCGCTTCTCAGCAGCTGAGCCTCTGCCCAGATTGCAGAGAAGCCCCCTGACTGTGTCTGTCCTGTCTCCCCTGACAGTGCCCAGAGCCACCTTCCTGAATCTAGCTTTTTTCCAGGAATTTTTCATTGCTTCGTCAGGTATGCAGATCAATTTAATTAAAAGTAGATACTGTAATTTAGAAATCTGTTACCTGGACATTTGTAAACGGCAACACATCTCACAGGGGAAAAGGTAATGAATGGGAATCTGGGTGCCAAATCAACTCTGCCTGCTGTAGAGTTCCCACCCTCCCCTAGGATGTATCACTGTCTCATCTGGCCCGTGATCCCCTAACTCATGTAAGGAGTGAGGATACCAGGGATTCTTCCTATGTGACAGGCTAAATGGGACTGTGCAACGTTTTGCCTGAGATGCCCACTGTGCCGACGCAGGCGGGACACCAACACACCAGGTCAAGGTGGTGGACCATCAGGCTCTAGCGAGCTCAGGTGTGGGATCTTTCCCTTGCTGACCACCTCCAGCCTGTATGAGACAGTAAGATTGATCAGAGTGAGAGAGGATTTCTTCAAAGAGTTTTTCACCATCTGACCAATTCCTCTTCTCTCTCACATGAAGCAGGGAGTGAGCACCTCAAATCCACCATCTCACACCATATGGGGCAGAGTCTTCCAGAGAAGCCCGTTTTCCAGGAACCCCGATGGACATCACATGCCCTCTGAGCTGTGAAACTTGCAGACCTGCTCTGTGCTTCTGTGGGACCAAAGCATTGTGTGAGTTCATCAAGAAACTTGACAGTGGTCCTAGGATTCCAGGAGTACAGACACTGTAGCCTAAGTCTTGACCAAAATGTCTGAAGGCTGGAGCTGCCCGTGGTGGTGAAACGAGAGAGAAGCCTGAATGTCCAGGGTGTCTTGAGAAGCCTCAGCCGTAGGGCCTGCCTGTTACATTGAGCTAGCCTCCACAGAAGAAGGTGCCAGCGTGGCTGAACAGGAGCTGAGAAGCCACCAGCTGCTTGTCCAGATGGCACAGTGCCTGGACCAAGACACAGCAGGAGTGGAAGTCTCCAGCCCAGAGGTCTTCACAGAGCACGGGTGTCCCTGGAGAGAATGAGACAGTGTCTGAGCATCTGTATCGACACACTCCGATCCTCCGTCCTATGCCTCTTTCCTTCCACCCCGACTCCGGCCTCTTCAGACAGCACATGGATAAGGTAGAGGGATAGCACAAGGGGATCACAGGCCACACTCTCCCTCCTTTCTTTAGGATTAGGAGGTAGGTCAGGCCCTGGCTGGGGGGTCCAAGTGATGTTTTGAAGTGGATCAGATGTTAAAGGTTTGGCTTAATCTGAACTTTTTAATAAATAAAAATGAGACCAAAAAGCCTGAAGGAGACTGTAAAATCTAAGCAATTGGACCCCTAAGATATCACCGAGATGTGACACAGGCAGACCTGGAAAAACTGGTTAGAAAGACAGTGAAGAGAGGAAAAAAGGAACCCACTCCTACACAGTCAGCTGGTTTAGTATCCCAGACTCAGTTGCATTAAACACCAGTTATGCCTAATTTGTTGTCTGTTATGTATAAAAAAGCCACTAGCCACATGTGGCTATTGAAGACGTGAAATGTGGACAGTCCAAATTGAGATATGTTTCCAGTGTTAAACACACAGGACTTCAGAGACCTGGTGTGAAAAAAATTCAAAATTGTGTATTAATAATTTGTTTATGTTGATTACATGTTGAAAATATAACATTTTTGATATATTGGTTTAGATAAAATGTATTGTTAAAATTAATGTCACCTTTTCATTTTGCCCTTTCAGTGTGTCTACTAGAAAATTTTAAATTCCCTGTGCAGCTCACATAAGGAACATGTTATGTTTAAATGTGTGTGGCTCTGCTCTGGAGTTTATTCACACCGTTTGGCAAAGCGTGGGTCTGGAGGATCCACCAGGTAAGTGTATTCACTGAACCACTATATAAGTAGAATTATAACAGAAATGCACTGTACTAAGAACGCTCAGCTGTGAACTCTGCCCACAAAGAGCTCACAATCAAACAAAAACGTACCACACGAGTGGACCCATGGCAAAGACACAGATGGCCCATGGACAGATCAGTCAGGCTTGGCAGTGGGGAGGACCAAGGACCCCGCAAGTCCAGGAGGGTGGCCCCCACATAGCCACCTTTAATTACAGGAGCACTGGCCTCAGTGAATCAGAACAGCAACCCCACTCAAGTTCTGCAAAATGGGAGACCTAGAACATGTCGCATGAAAAAAATTGATAACTGAATGAGTTGTATCAACACTGCCTACTCAGCCCACTTTGGAGATTCTCAACATTCATCCGCTCATTATGAGTTCTGAGAGCGCCCATAATTAGGAAACTTATTAACATCTGTCAGCCCATCTTCCAAACATTTCTACCCTAGAAAACCTTTTCCTCATATAACCTAATAATGTGTTACAGAAATCAGGTACAGTTTTGTGGGAAATGCTAGAAGATGATATCTCAATATTCCAGACCTATAGTTCCATAATTCTCTAATTCTAAGCCCAAAAGCTAAAGGGTAAGACTTCCCTGGTGGTGCAGTGGTTAAGAATCCACCTGCCAATACAGGGGACACAGATTCAAGCCCTGGTCTGGGAAGATCCCACAAGCTGCGGAGCAACTAAGCCTGCGCACCACAACTACTGAGCCTGCACTCTAGAGCCCGCGAGCCACAACTACTGAGCCCACATGCCACAACTACTGAAGCCACGCGCCTAGAGCCCATGCTCTGCAACAAAAGAAGCCGCCTCAATGAGAAGCCTGCACACTGCAACTAAGAGTAGCCCTCGCTCGCCGCAACTAGAGAAAGCCTGCGTGCAGTAACAAAGACCCAATGCAGCCAAAAATAAATTTAAAAAAAAAAAGAGCTCAAGGGGAAAAATGGAGGGTGGAGGGCATTAGTTGATGAAATGGAAAGGGAGCTGATACCCCACTTCATGTTAACAGAGCAGTGTCCCAATATGGATTTAAAAGATCTGAAGCAAAGATGTGCTGGTGTGGCCCCATTTGTATCCAATCCGATGAAGGCACTCATCATTTCAGCATCTGCTTGAGCCAGGAGCTCTATCCTGAACAGGTTTGTTTGAGACAAAGCTGTGTGAAGCTGGCTCAGATAAACATTGTATTAAACCAAAACAAGACTTTTTTTCAAATGTACCTACACCCTTAAAAATCATAAAACACACTTTTGTTCCCAAATAGACCCTACTTTCCCCATCCTCTCTTGTTTCTTTTTCTTTTCTCTAGATGGGGGATATGAATAATACAAAATTCAATATGCTGGTGATGGTTCTTTTTGTCATCTGTGTCCTTGTCACAGGCTCAAAACCACAATCTGAACAGCACTGTTTCCTGCTGAGCTTGAACTGTTATTTGCAAGGCTGAGTGAAAACTGTTTCCATTTATTATTTTTAAGGGACTTAGTGTGTTTGCTTTCCCAAGTCAGGGCAATCCTTCCTGGAGAGTGTAACCCAGGGCTAAAATAAAACACCAATCAGAACTTATTTAAATGATTTAAACCCCAGATATATTCCTGCAGGTGGGCATGAAAACACCTGGTAATTTTTAACTAATAAAGAGAGAGTCTTTCTCAAAATACACAATTTGAATGCAGTTTCTTTCCATCAAGAGTTCAAAAGGTATCAACACCCTTTCTCTTGATATAGTTGAGTAAAATAGTAATCTTATAAACTATGAACTAAGATCCTTCATTTGCTGGATCTGCATAGCAGTAAAGAATATAATTGACATCCTATCAACGGAAATAATCTCTTTTATAATAACCTCTGCTTATTTATGTTCCAGTGAAATAAGACTCAAGATTCTGAAAGCTCTTAAATAACTTCTAAGTCATTCTTTATGACTAGTGTTCCATTCATTTTTTGATTTAAAAAATTGTAATAATCTTTTCATAGGACAGTTGCTGGGCTCTCTACCAGAGCTGAGAACAGAGTGTACAGTTTTATAAAGTTAAAAAAAGGCAAAACCCTTTGAGGCAAAGCAGCTGTAAAATGAGACAGCAGTGGCCCCCTGAGCAAACCCTTTATGTGAAAATTTAGCAAGAAAGGCACATTAGCAAGTGCTTTTTCACGAGCAAAGGACATCTCTTTATTTTAAAAAATCACCTTTAAATAATAAATTGCTTAATTATGGACTATATAATTCCATTCATAAAGTGTCTATTTATGGACTGCTTTTCAAAAGGACACTATTACTTCACGAGAGGTACTTTGATGTTTAAAGAAGATTTCACTCTGAAACAATCTAAGGATTAGAGGCCCTGCATTGAAATAACATGACCGTACTAAAAATAAAACTGTACTTGGTGACTATGCATCATTCCTATTTAATTTAATAGGACTTACAGATGATTTTGTGCTATGGAACATTTCAAATTAGGTACATGAGAGTCAATCTAGAGTGTGCTTATTTTCCACTTAAATGCATGATTTTCTCTGGTTTTGTGTTGACACATCTGGATTTAACAAATGTAATTAAACAAATCTTTCCTTAGGAAAAGTTAAAGTATATCAAAGAGGACACTTAATGGAGTAATCAGTTTCATTCCCAGTTAGGGGGTGTTAGCAACATCTGAATATCTTAGGAAAAGACAAATATCTAGTACATCATGATCACTCATCAAACAGTGCTGGCTCACGTATGCTGAGGGACAGAGAATTGGTCTTAAAGTGAGAATGCATATTGTTGGGGATATGTGAAGATTCTCCACGGACATGGATAGTTTTAAGGGAACTGTTTTCTAGCTTCCTAACTGCCTTATGTTCTCACTGATAAAAGAAAACTGCCTTTGGATCCACTCGTGGTCTGAGTGCAGGCTTTCCACACTAAGGGCCAGTTTTAATCATGAGTGCTTGTCCAGGAAAGCAATAGATGACCAAGTGACAAGCCCTATGTTGGCCAAATGGATTCCAAGATTTTGTTTTCAACAAAGTTGAATGAGGATTATTCAAGTCTTCAACTCACCATTAAAATTAACTTACATCAATAACTCATTCTGTAAGTTTTACCAAAAACTCTTAAGAAGTTGAGAATTTGTTGATATTGCTGCAAGCATATTCCTTCTATTTGCATCTATTTATGTATGTGACTAAGATTTCTTAGCACTTACATTTATAAAAGTGAAAGCTAGGTATAGAATTAGTAGTGTATCCTGTCATAATCTATCAATAAGTAATATTCATCAAAAGATACATGAACTAATTATGGAGGCTAGTCCCATTTATCTCACTAAGAGAGGCAATTTCATTAAATATCTTTTTCAGTTTGATAATTATGAAAATGTATGTTTATGTTTTGATCCATTGTGTGCTAATAGTAATTGTAATTATAATTCAATCCAGAAGACATTTTTAATACTTAGAACCTGGTACCAGGAAATTTGGGGAAAATATTAATTTTGATTTGTATAAAATAATTGATCAAAAAAGTACTGCACAGAAAAAAAATTACTTTAAGATAAAACTCAATGGAAACATAAATAAAAGTTCAAAGGGAATGAGCTCCATGTAAATTTTCCATCTGTTAGCATAGAACTTGTTCATGTATTTTTAAATAGATGATGGTGGGTCTCAAACTGCTAGTATATTTAGATTTCATTGGTAACATTTAAAAGAATGATGTAATAGTTTCATTTTAGGATGTCAGCATTTATAATATGCTGGAAATCACATGATTTATAGGTACTTGTAATAAATTTTGGTTGTCAATGTAAAAGTATGCAAGAAAATGCATAGTACTATGAATTTTTCTTCTGATATAAACACACAAAATGTTTGAAGCTCACAAGTTTCATGTGCGATTTGAAGTATGCTGTTATAGTAAACATTTTGGTATGACATCAGCAAAAATGGTGGAGTAAGTACTTTCTGTTCAGAATTTATGTTGCCCTGGAATTTTCCAGTGCTTTATGCAGATCCTCATTAATAGTATTTCACAGCACCATATTTTGAAAATGTCTGGATTATGGGATCAATAGAAGACAAATTTGAAAAGGTTTCAGAAAATCCTTTGTAACTTAAATATATCAATTTGTATGAATATAAAGAGGCCAAAAAAAAAATGTTTCCATCCCACCCAAAAATGATGTATCCAATCTGTGATAAGCCAGCCCCTAAAAATAACATTTCCCTAGTCTTCTTAATTGTTCTATATTTTTAGTCCATAAAAGATTACCATAATCTTATTCTAGTAATAATGATTACTATTAAAATGCAACTCTTTTTTAGAGATATTGGGCTATGTACTGGGAGAATTAAAAAATGGTTCTTAAAAAAATCTTAAAATTTGTATGGAGACACAAAAGACCCTGAATAGCCAAAGCAGTCTTGAGGGAAAAAAACAGAGCAGGAGGAATCAGACTCCCTGACTTCAGACTATACTACAAAGCTACAGTAATCAAGACAAAATGGTACTGGCACAAAAACAGAAACATAGATCAATGGAACAAGATAGAAAGTCCAGAGATACACCCACGCACCTATGGTCAACTAATCTATGACAGAAGAGGCAAGGCTATACAATGGAGAAAAGACAGTGTCTTCAATAAGTGGCGCTGGGGAAACTGGACAGCTACATGTAAAAGAGTGAAATTAGAATGCTCCCTAACACCATACACAAAAACAAACTCAAAATGGATTCGAGGCCTAAATGTAAGACTGGACACTATCAAACTCTTAGGGGAAAACATAGGCAGAAGACTCTTTGACATAAATCACAGCAATATCGTTTTTGATCCACTTCCTAGCGTAATGGAAATAAAAACAAAAATAAACAAATGGGACCTAATGAAACTTAAAAGCTTTTGCACAGCCAAGGAAACAATAAACAAGACGAAAAGACAACCCTCAGAATGGGAGAAAGTATTTCCAAATGAATCAACGGACAAAGGATTAATCTCCAAAATATATAAACAGCTCATGCAGCTCAATATTAAAGGAGCAAACAACCCAATCCAAAAATGGGCAAAAGACTTAAATAGACATTTCTCCAAAGAAGACATATAGATGGCCAAGAAGCACATGAAAAGCTGCTCAACGTCACTAATTGTTAGAGAAATGCAAATCAAAACTACAGTGAGGTATCACCTCAAACCAGTTAGAATGGGCATCATCAGAAAATCTACAAACAACAAATGCTGGAAAGGGTGTGGAGAAAAGGGAACCCTCTTGCACTGTCGGTGGGAATGTAAATTGATACAGCCACTATGGAGAACAGTATGGAGGTTCCTTAAAAAACTAAAAATAGAATTACCATACGACCCAGCAATCCCACTACTGGACATATACCCAGAAAAAACCATAATTCAAAAAGACACATGCACCCAGATGTTCATTACAGCACTATTTACAATAGCCAGGTCGTGGAAGCAACCTAAATGCCCATCGACAGACGAGTGAATAAAGAAGATGTGGTACATATTACTCAGCCATAAAAAGGAATGAAATTGAGTCATTTGTGGAGACATGGATGGATCTAGAGACTGTCATACAGAGGAAAGTAAGTCAGAAAGAGAAAAACAAATATCGTATATTAACACATGTATGTGGAACCTAGAAAAATGGTACAGATGACTGGTTTGCAGGGCAGAAGTTGAGACACAGATGTAGAGAACAAACGTATGGACACCAAGGGGGGAAAGCGGCGGGGGTGGTGGTGGTGGTGGTGGGATGAATTGGGCGATTGGGAGTGACATGTATACACTGATGTGTACAAAATTGATGACTAATAAGAACCTGCTGTATAAAAAAATAAATAAAATAAAATTGAAAAATTTAAAAAAATGGTTCTTAAGTGGGTCCTGGTTCAGTGGAAAATTAAAAGTAACTTTAGGCAAGAATGTAACTCAATTTGAAGAGCTTCCCAAGGGAAGGAAGTTTTTGGTTGGCCTTGGTTCTTCAAAATGATTCTGAGTACAACTATTTCTGTCTTCAATCTCTGGGTATAGCAGTAACAGGTTAGCATCAGGCTTAAAAAAAAATCATTCAGAGAATGTTTCTTCATTTATCATAGATTATTTAATGAATTTTTATAAACAGGAAATATATGAGAACTTCCACCACTTCAATGAATCATGTGATTCATACAGGTGGAAAACATCATTCAATATGCAAAAGATGCCTTGAATCAGACTGCTGGAAAATATTGGCTAAAAAGGCATACCTTTTCTCCCCTCATTTCTAAATATTACTCTTTATTCAGTCTATAGGATTATTAATGGAGTGCTGCCTTAACTTTTGCCTGGGTTGTTTTCTTCCAAACTTAGTTCAATAACTAAGAGCTGTCTTGGATATTGCACAATATCCATCTGTCAGTAGTCCCAAATCTTGATGCATAAACCTGTGTCTGATTGAATCCATGAGAATCACCTCTGGAGTCTGTTAAAATACAGATTTCTATGCTCAACCCCAGAGATTATGATTTGGCTTCACATGTAATTCTGATGAGCAGGCCCATTTCTGGACCTCTGGTGTACACCTCTTGCTCTACTTTGTTAGGAACTGCAATGTGGATTATGGTGAAATTCTGCCACTATAATTGGTCTCGTGGGATCTGAGTCATACAAAGCCCAGAGTGTAGTTGATTGGCGAGGTTTCTTTGTATCTAACTCTGAGGCAGCTGAGAAGATGCCAAGCGTCTTCTCCACAGCTCTCTCCTAGAGATGTGTTTGCTCCTCTAAGAAAACACAGAAGAAATGCATCACTTCTCAAGCTGCAGGAATCGAATCACTTGCTACACCAGGTACATAGCCTCTCAGAAAGCTGCTTTCCCTTGCTCGTGTCAGCTAGCAGGAAGGAATATACCAAACGGTATGAGACAGTACAATGAGGAAGCTTACAGCTTCTTAATAAATTGGGGCAAAAGATAATTATCTCAAAAATGGTTTGTCCTCCAAAAAAAAAAAAATTATCTTAAAAACAAAACAAAAGAAAAACTATCTTATTGAAGCTCTGCTCAAAACTTGTCTGACTTGTTTTGGTATATTTTGTCACTATTAAACTCAATGTGATATTAAGAGAAAGTTAAGCAATTTAGTCTCTTTTTCTCCATGCTTTTCGAAAAGATTAGTTTGACCTCAAAGTCAAAGACTCTTCAGCCTGATGACATTTCCTAAATGTAGAATATTCATCCACAATTTTGTGCTACACATCCAGTACAACAGAAGTGTCTAATCCTAAAGAGTTTACTACCTATTAAGAAAAATACATCTTAGACATGGAATTTAATATGAGACCAGGATCAAAAGATTTTGGAGCTGGAAGGGTCTTATACCTGAATTTTATTATCCTATGTGCAATAAAAGACTAAAACACAGAGCCTGAAGAAGTCACTCTGTCTTCTTCTGGTTGTAATCAGCACACATTTCATTGGTTTTCATTCCTTGTCTCTCTTGAGTCTATTCATCTGGGACAGGCCAACAAGTGTAGATCAGCAACTTTCCTTTACAAAATGATCTATTTCAGCTGTATTTATGCCAGAAAAAGATTGCACAACATATGCCTCTTCAGTCATAAGATGACCTTTCATTTCCTCCCTCTGGAAGCCCCAAATTTATTTTATTTGAAGCTATTTACCAAAGAAGTGGAGCCTCCAAAGCCACTCCTCACTAACCCCTGCTGTACAGGTTGCATTTCTTGCCTCTAGTTCTAACTGAAAGGTGGAGGTGGTGTGCCGGTGGCATCAGGATGTCCTGCAGGTCAGATCTGAGCCCCTGTAGCCCATCTCCTCTAAGCCCCGCCCCTACACTAATGCTGAAGAGCTTTCCTGTCTCCACCCGTCCTCTCACCACTGCTTTCTCCCCAGCCCCAGCTTAGGCCTGTTCCTGGTATTCTTCCTGTGTGGTTATCACAGCCTACACGTCCCTCCCCCTTTCTGGACAATCAAGAAGCACTGTATATAAGTAGTAAACAGATGGAATTGTCTCCTCACATTGAAGGAGGCTTCTGTCTGCTTGGGAATGCAAAGTCTTTTATTACGTGAACTAATTATGGAGTCCTTAAATGCCAAACCTGTCAGATCTGTAAGTTCAAACAAGGAAGGATCAAGACAGGCTGGCATATTTGGGTGAGAGGTGCTGGAGACAGGGTGGCTTGAGGGAGAAAAGTCAATGGAGAAGACAGCACTCCGAGTGAAGACATTGCAGGACCCTCCCCAGGGAAGACTCTTCTTCAGGGAAGACTTTTCTTCAGGGAAGACTCTTCTTCAAGGCTTCCTACTCCTGCTGAGGGGGTCAAGGAGGCCCCCTGTGTCCTGCCATTCCAGGCCAGCTTTACTTAACCATGAAAGTCAACTGTGCTTTGTCCCTTCTCTGAAGACCTCTATCACCAACTAGGGCTGATTTATTTGCTTTTCAATAAGAGAAGTCAACACCTAAATAAGACATTTTTCTTAGAGCATTTAAGAGAGAGGAAGAGTAAGCATGTAACCCAAGAAGCTGGGGAGAAGAACCAAAGGTCCTGAAGTGGAACCTAAGTCAAAACATTTTAAAATTTATGTTTTATCTTTAAAGTTAATATAAAATATACTTGCTCTGTTGCTCTTCCGCCAGATATCCACCCACACGCTTTGCTCCCCCTTCACTGGGTCTTGGCTCAAATGCTACCTTCTCAGAAGGGCTTCTGGACTGGCATCTGCGCACGTGGCCACTCCTCGCTTGCAGCTCTCTGAGTCTGTGTTATTTCTTCTTGGTGGGAATTCCTTCCTACTGCTTGTTGGTTCATCATTTCCCGCACTGTTTGTACAAAGTGGACACAATAAATATTTGTTAATTAAACAAGTGTTACTCTGCGGTATGTGTGGCTTTCTTTTAAAATAAATGTATCAGTGTTTTAGCAGTAATTTTTTTACCTTTCCAGAACATATCTGAAGGAACTTAATGCTCCACGAACACACATCTGTTGATCCTGTGCTTTTGTTGTCCTTTATACCCTGTCCTCTTACTGCATCTTTGAAGGCCAGCCTAAACCTGAGGCGTGAGTCCTGTGCAGGCTCTCGGGGCACTTGGGGACGTTGTCCTGCTGAACACTAAGTGTGTCCTGGGGACGGGAGTGAAGAGGGCGCCCACCCTTGGCCCTCTGTTGTCATGTGGGTTTCCACCCCCCAGGGGTGGCCTCACACCTTCACGCAAACTCTGGAATGGAACATGGCTGAGGACTCCATCTATGTCACAAAGGCTGGTCACAACAAAGTGGCAGGTTTCTCTGAGGCCGACGTCGCCTTTGTGCTCAGACCTGCCACGTGAAGAGTCACCTACGTGGGTGATTTCAGCTCTAGTAAAGCCACGCTGGGGAACCATGGTCGAGGCCCCTCGGATCTCAGTACAGCTCTGTCACCAACTTCCAGTACAACTTTAGGCAAGTACTGAATCTGAGCTTTAGGGTCTTCGTTTGCACAATTCGGGAATGTTTTAGATTAATGTGTTTGTTCCACAAATAGTTCTTGGCCTACGATTAAGTTTTAGGCAGTCTCCAGATTTGTTTCCATCTCAGGAGTTCTGACCCCCACCCTACTCTAACACCCTGGCTCCATACGTTTGACATAATAGCTGCCCCTCAGATGGCTCCTAGGGCGACATCGGAGCAGCAAGTATCTTTGGAGGGTGTGCTCACATGCTCTTTGTCATAGCTGAAGGGCTGTGAGCAACCCTGACCTGAAACCCAAGGTTTTGGCTCATCTGCCTCAGGCTGTCTCAGCAGCAGCGACTGGATCAGGCCTTCATTGCAGCAGCTGCAGGACAGGCTTGCTTGGCAGTCCCCGTGTCCAGGACGCCAGCCCCGAGATGCTAAGGGTGCTCCTAGCCCCTGACTAACTAATGCAAAGCAGCTGGTGATTATAAATCACTGCAAGACGCAGAGCTCTAGTTTCATGGAGAAGATGAGGACAGAATGGGAGTTCCAAGAAGCGGGCTGGAGAAGTCAATGTGGGTCTGGTGAGGAAGTGACTAGGTGCAGCACGGGGTGTGAGCTGTGCCTGACCGATGGTCCCCAGGGGTTTCTAGGAGCATTTGAGATACAGACAATCCACAGATTCAACACCTCCTGATCCTGCTGGCAGGAAGCTCAGTTAACTCCTGTAAATGCCAGGTCTGGATACTTCTCTGCTTCTTGTGGCTGGTGATTCTTATTATGTTTTCCTCTGACCTGGAGTATTTTGTGTGGTTTTAATACTGTTAGTTGACACAAATTTTTTCTGAGAATAAGTGGACTATAAATCATAATTGTTTCCTAACTAGATCTGAATATATTAAATAATGATCTGTTAGCCCTAAGATCAACCCGGAGAATTTAAAAAACATATTAGTAATTTAGTAGTTTCCAAGTACTAGTTTTTTTTTTTTTTAATGAACAAAGTCACACTTTTACTATTCTATGAAAATAATCTGCAAACATTGAATGAACGGCGTTTTACCGGAGGAGGAGCTGGCTTTGTGGCAGGGCTGTGCTAATGTTTATTCACCGTTGCCCCCATACTGGCACTCTCCAGACAGCACATGGCAGAATTTGTTACCACCTCACCACCAGATTGAAGGGAGAATAAGAATGGGGTTGGTCCCTGGATGCCCTAGCTCCTAAAACTCATTGTACAATTTATGAAACAACTGAATTCTAATTCAGAGTAGATCTTCACTGGCAACATTACATATTATAATTGATACATCGTTTTATCTAAGATTTTTAAATTTATCATTCCATTTGAAGGGTCTCCAAACTTCTAGATGATCTAATTCATAAAGATGTCAACTATTTAGAGACAGCATAGTTCATTGACTGAGAACGTGACCTCCATAGTCAAATAATCTGGGTTTGAATAATGGCTCTGCCACTTCCAGTTGGGCCTCAGTTTTCTCATCAGTAAAATGGAGATAATAGGACCTGTCTCAAAATCATTTTTAAGATTAAATGAGAAAATACATTTAAAGTACTCAGAAAACAGCCTGACCCCCAGGAAGCCCTCAGTAAATGACAACCATTATTACATTCCTCAAAGGGGAAACTGAGTGTAGGCAGGATGGAAGGGGCACAAATAGCAGCTGAGAGGAGCCCTAGGCCTGGGGCTGGCCTGGGTGTCAGCTCCTCCTTGGGACAGGCTGTGAGTCTGAAGATCTCCGTGAAGACATTTTCTGGGTTGAGAAGGGGCAGACAGGGTGGGGATGGAACAGCAACAACAAAAACCACATGCAAAATGGGCATCTGGTTATGAAAAAAGATACGTTTCATAATTGTGAACCAAAATTAAGAGCCCTTTTTTGTTTCTGTTTTTATTTTAAGTTTGTATTTTCACTACTACTTTTACGAATGGTTCACCTTGATCTTCAAAATAAAAATAAACATTGCCCTTCAGGGCATATAATATTTGTGTTATACTATGATTGGAGTCTACCTTTTGGGAAAGAAACTGCTCTTTTTTGTAATTTTCCACACAGCCCCAGCCCTGACTCTGACAAAGGGAAAGTATCCTCAAAGGGCCGCTCTGACTCTCCTCTCCCAGCTAAATGCCCGTGCTTTTCTTATGTCAACCTGACATGACTGTCCACCACAAATTGAGTGTGTCAAGCTATAGATTTGGGAAGAGTTTTACTTTTGTACTAAAAAGCCTCAACCTTCAGGGACTTTTTAGTCACCCAAAGGTATTCCAGGAAGGTAAACCATAAAGAAACAAGTGTCCTTTCTATTTCCAGAGATTTCAGATTCTATCCTAAGATTTAGAAACTGTCTTTAGTCAAATTTCATGTTTCAGAACCGTCCATTCATTTACAGCCTGGATGTTTCCCACGCAACAGCCCATCTTAGTCTGAGATGCTGTAACAAAATACCATTGACTGGGTGCTTATAAACAACAGAAATCTATCCTCACAGTTCCAGGGGCTAGAAGTCCAAGATCAAGATGCCAGCATGTTCCCGTGAAGGCCCTCTTCCTGGTTTACAGCCGGTGCCTTCTCACTGTGTCCTCACATCGTAGGAGGTAGGGGTCTCTCTGGGGTTTCTTTCATAAGGGCACTAATCCCTTTCATGAGGGCTCCACCCTCATGACCCAGTCCCCTCCAAAGTCCCCACTTCCTAATACCATCACCTTGGGGGTTAGGATTTCAACATAGGAATTTTGAAAGGATTCAGACATTTAGACCATAGCACAGCCTAATCTCTGAACCAAGCTAGAAGGGCCAATGCTTTACCCATAACAAGAGAAGACCTATTTGAGTCCCTTCTACATTAGATCAAGCATCTCCTGGTGGCCAATTCCTACTGGCAAGTAATGGAAGTGAGTTTCCTGATAGCCAGTCTTTTAGGCAGTGGTGGCTTCAAGCCCACGCTGATGTCCTTTTGTTTTAGCAGATGGCTCAGCTACAATGCAGTTGATTTGCTTTTACTATTATAGCCCCACACGATGACTCAGTGGCTGAATGGGCAGAACTGGACTGCCAGCTTCCAATCAGTTATTTCTGTTGTCTGAACAATCAGAGCAAAGGGACCACATCTGTGAGTGATAATCTGAAGGGACACTCATGTGATAGCACCACATTCATGCAATGTGGCCAGTGCAGGAACCCACCCAAACCTCCTCAGCCTTCATTTTTTTAGTATTTCAGATGTCTTAACATCTAGGAAACAGTTGACCTAACAGTATCCAGTAAGACCACGAAAATGAAAAGAAATGTAGGAGTAGACTAAGTCTATATACACAGGTACATACTTTCCAAAGGACTCCCTGGGAGGATCTTAGCAAGTCCACAAGGTCCCAAAAATTGTATGGAAAAAGTTCGAGTCTAGACATTTATCTCTATCAGATTCTCAAAAGGATTTAAGACCTTAAAATGTAATTAAAGAGTTTCTGGCTAAAGAGGGTGGATTGAGAATGCATGTTTCAGTTCCTCTCCTCCTAGTGTATTCAGTATATCTTTTTATTGTAATGCTGAAGCCTTCCTGACACTAAAGGGACTGCTCCTACCAGGGTTAGCTGGTGAAGAGCTTGCCAGCAGTGTGCGTTTCACATGCAAACCCGGCATCCAAGGCCACACTTGCACTCCAGTCAGACCCCTGTTGACCACCCAGGGCCAGGTCTCAGGCAGCACAGGGCAGCCTCTGCACCCCAGAGCCTGCTGAAATGACTCCAACCAGCAGATCTTAAGGCTGCTCCCTTGCTTCACCCGTTCTTTGCCGTGGGAAGCCCAGCAAAGGCTCCTGTGCGTGTCTCCCCAGCCCCTCTGCCTCCTGACTGATCCTAGTGCTTCCCTGTGTGGCCCTGATGGGAACATCAGACCCATTTGCTTCCTTCCGACTTCCAGAAATGTAAGATAATAAATGTGTGTTGTTTTCAGCTATGTTTGTGGTGATTTGTGACAATAGCAATAGGAAACGAATACCAAGCTCCAACAGGTAGCATGGGACTGCTGTGGAAAGAAGGGTGCAGGTGGCCACAGCAGGGATGCCGACGGAGCACCACTCCCTCCCCCATGCCCACAGCCAGGTGGCTGCAGCACTGCAGGGGAAAGAGCGCGTGTGTTTCATCGTGGTTAGGACTTTCCGATCAAGCTTCACAGGAACTTGGGTTAGTGAACAGTCCTGGGAAGTTAAAAATGACTGATAGAGAGTGGAAACCCAGGGTTCGCGCTTACATTTGAGGGGGAAGCCTAGAGCCACGGAGACTTCTGTTACCGAGTCCAAGCTCGCTCTGCTTGGCCAATAAATCGGGAAACAAGGTGTTCAGGCAAGGAATATGACTTCATTCGGAAAGCCAGCAGTCCCAGAAGATGGCAGAGTAGGGTCCCCAAAACCCATCTTATCTGGGTCTGGATGCCAGTTTCTTTTATAGAATCAGAGCAGGAGACGTGGTGAGGAAGTAAAGTAAAAAGGGCCATCAGCCTTGCAAAACAGCTCCTAGAATGGCCAGCCTCAGGGAGGGGAGGTGTTAATTTCTTCTCTTCTGCAGCCATTCACAGGTGGGCAGGGTCAGATTGTTTCCCTGTGAGCTGAACAAAGGAACTTTAGTTTAACATTTCTCCTGCGGCTTCTCTCCTTGATGTGTAGACAGCTGTCTTCTCCCCAAGTCCTCACATGATCTCCCCTGTGCTTAAATGTGTCCTAATCTCTTCTTGTAGGATATCAGTCCTGTCGGACCACTGTGACTGCTCAAGAAAGCTATGGAAACATTGTGGAATGAAGCGGGCTTGCTTAACCATAAAGCCATAAATAAAAGCACGAGACATGCTCCAGGTCACTGAGTGAAAAAAATGAGGCCTGCATCCTGTTGGTCAAGTTCAGCAAGATAATGATCCTTAGGACCAAATGAGGCAGGAGATAGATGGGCTGTGGGCTAGGCATTTACAAATGGCCTCCTGTTCACACCTCCTGGTGTGAGAAGAAGATGGGCTCCAGGCCAGACATTCATTACCAGTCCCCTTTTTACATTTCCTGAAGCAAGTGACAAAGGAACTCCAGGACTACATATTTATGACCGGAATCCCGTCTAAATTTCGAGATCTGCCCTTCGATAAAAGAAACAACAACAGGAATAGGGTAGATAACTGGACATTGGACTTATTTATGGCAGGGACAGAGTTGGACTAAACCCTGTTAAAAAGATCAAGAGGTCATACATTTCCCATCCTTGGGGCAAGGGAGACATTGCACATGTGCAGAAAGGCTCCTTGGGGGTCAAAAAGGAGGGGGCACCACCCTATAATATGTGATGCTAAGGCCATCCCAGAGGCCTCTGGGCTGTAATCCATCTTGGAAAAAAGTTGCGCATGCATGTTGGGGAGGGTCCTAGGGCAGGGCAGGTGTGGAAAAAGAAACCAGATAATTGGCCAGAGGTCAACAGAGACCCGGAAGCACTGCCCTGTATACATGCCGTAACCGCCTCTTTCCTGGGCTCCTCCTCACTAGGGGGGACGCCCAGCCCCTTGCTCTCCAGGTGCGCGCCTCTGCCCTGCTTCTGTCCGAGCTAAACAGACGATTCTCTGGGTGCTCTCCCACTTGTTGTCGTGCTGTGTCTCTAATAACAAACTTTGTACCTGTTTTTACAGTCTTCCTGTGTGAGCAGTGCATCTTTCCGTGGGGGCGAGAGCC
Organism: Kogia breviceps; assembly: GCF_026419965.1. Classification (NCBI taxonomy): domain Eukaryota; kingdom Metazoa; phylum Chordata; class Mammalia; order Artiodactyla; family Physeteridae; genus Kogia; species Kogia breviceps. Next base: position 268,539 of record NC_081318.1, on the reverse strand, counting down.
CGGGCGTGCGCTGCCTGGGATCCCTGGCTCTCATTCCGGCTTCCCAGGTTCAATTCCCGGGAAGGGCATTAAGGTCTTGCTTCACACCACCTCTCACTGCTGCCTCTCTGAGATCAAAAGGACCGGAATTTAAGGGAGAGATAACGGTCCAAAGTAGGAGACCCTCCTTATACAGAAACCTGAGATGATTGAAGATATTTTAGTGTACGTTACCACCCTCCTGTTGATTTAAATAAGTGCCATGACTGTCCTAGTTTGACCTCAAAGGGTCAAAGACAAGGGAGGGGCTAGTGATGTAAGCCTGATGTCTAGTCAGAGAATGAGGAAGAAGGTGGCCTCCCCACTTCCCTTTGGTTCTAAAAATGTAGCCCACTTAATCCTTGGGGCAGAGCGCCCTCGCCTGCCCGCTTGTATCCTTCACAAGAGTCCTTTACTTAAAAATCTACTTCTTGCCTATCACTTTGCCTCGCGCTGAATTCCTTCTGTGCTGAGACAGAAAGAACCTGAGCCTCAGTAAGTCCAGACACCAGGTGAGTGATTCTAATTAAAAGACTGTGGATTCAAGTCCCATACTGGGTTTTGGCTGGGTTCAAGTCCTGGTCTGTGGGTTCAAGTCCCAATCTGAGGTGCACAGTTTCATTCCCAGTGTAAAGATCTGTGCATTCCCCCCAGCCAGTCAGTTCCCTACACCATCCTCCCAAGAACCTCAGATCCAGGATTCTGAGGGCAAAGGCTCTCCTCTTGCTTATCTGTAACTTCCCACTCCCACAGCGAGGGACACCTTTTGCCCCATCCCTTACAGTGAAGTTTTTCCATACGTTTCTACATACAGTTTGATTCTATGTCACATTTTGTATTCCATTCTACAAGACTCCTACATCCAAAATAACTAAATTTGAATAGATTATGATTGACCTTTTGGGCTATACAAATCTGTGGGCTTAGACAAATGCATAGTGGCAAGTATCCAGCCTAAAGTATCACCTGGAATACTGCAACACGGAAAAGCCAATTCTGAGTCCCTGTTGGATGTTTCTTTGACTTTAGCCTTTGCTTTTCGTTGCTTTTGTTATTATAATCATGCATAATGGCTACCCAGCTGTGAATGACTGCAAGAAGGAAGAAATTAACCCATTCCTTCTCTGAGGCTGGCCATTCCAGGAGCTGTTTTGCAAGGCTGATGGCTCTTTTTACTTTACTTCCTCACCGCCTCTCCCTCTCTGATTCTACAAAAGAAACTGGCATCCAGAGCCCGATCAGATGGTTTATTTGGGCCCCTAGTCTGCCATCTTCTCGGGATTTAATTAGCTTTCTATTTGTGGTGCAAAGAGGGACACACCCTTACAAATGGAGATTTCTCTATTGTAAATGTCTCTCACAAAAGGGTAATCTCTACTCAGTTTTCTGAGATTTTTTTTTTTTTTTTTTGAATCAGACTGAAATAATCCTTATGCGAAGGAGGCATATTTTGGGGTGGCATATTCTACTCGCCTTGACATGGATGTACCCCAATTTGCTTATGCATTCATCTACTGAAGGATATCTTGATTTCCTCAAGTTTTTAGCCATTATGAGTAGTGCTGCTGTGCATAATTGCATGCTTGTTTGCATTTGGACATCGATTTTCAAAGCAGTTGCCTAAATACCGGAAACACAATTGTTGGATCCCAAGGTGAGACTTGTTTAGTTTTGGAAAAAACTGCCAAGCTGTCTCACAAAGTGGCTGCACATTCATCCCACCAGTAAGCAAGGAGAGTTCCTGTTGTTCCTCACCCTCCAGCAATCGATACTCTCATATATTTGGAGTTTAGCTGTCCTAATAGGTGTGGTGTGATATCTCATGATTTTAATGTGTAATCCCCTAATGGTATGTCACGTCGAGCATATTTTCATATGATTCTTACTATCTGTATCTTTTTTGGCCACGTGTCTGTTCAGATCCTTACCCATTTGTTTTTAATGGGGTTGTTTTAGAGGTCTTTGTCTCTTTGGAATCCAAATCCTTTATCAGATACTTGGCTTGCAAATATTTTTCTCCCAATTTGTGACTTGTCTTTTGACTTTCTGAATAAGGTCTTTCAGAGTAGAAATCTTTAATTTTATAAAGTCTACAATATTACTTTTTTTTCTTTTGTGGATTTGCTTTTTGTGTTGTGTGTTAAAACTCAAAGGTCATGATCTACTGACCAAATCCAAGGTCATGTAGATTTTCTTCTGTTTCTCTACAGTTTTGATAGTTTTGCAGTTTAAATGTCTGTTAATAAACTCGAGTGAATTTGGTGTAAGTTTTAAAGTTTGTGTCTGTAATCATTGCATTTCATATGGTTTCCAGTTAATTGCTGTTTAACTATTTTGGAGAAGCCATGGGATATTTGGCCCTACTTCAGTTTGAATTTCTACAGTTTAATGAATTCAGCAGAACTGCCCTCAGGGGGGCGGGGCCACCGCTGAAGTGTGAGGGCGGCTTGGTCTGCACGTTCCCATTGGCTGGCAGGGAAGGAGAGCCCACCTCCCCGACTCTCGGCAGGAGTGTGCCTTCTGCCAGTGGACCTGGCCCCGCGGACAGCTGATGGGAGCCTCCTCTCAGGACTCCCTGGGACCTGCTTCTGGAACACGCGGGGCTGAGTCCACGCTGATGGCCCGGGCTTCGGGACAACATGCGTCGAGTCCATGCTGATGGGAACCGGGTCTCCTCAGGACCTGCTGGGGCTCCACCTTTGGGCCATTGTGGGGTCCAGTTCACGTTGAGAACTCCTTAGGAGTTGCTGGGAGGTGATGTCACTGAAGAAAAAGGTGAGGAAAAGTGGGGAGAAGGTTCCTGCGCGTGGCTGACCGCTGAGGGTGTCTGTCTTCCGAGGACCCAGGAGAGGAAGGGTTTGATGTGGAAAGCTGGGGTTTTTTGTGTATGGTGTAGACAGAGTGCAGTGTTGTTCTTTGGTGTGTGGTGTGCAGTTTTCCCAGCCCCATTTACTGAGGGGACTGTTCTTTCCCTGGTGTATGTTCTTGGCTCCTTTCTTGTGAATCAACTGAGCACATGCCCGTAGATTTATTTCTGGGTCTCTGTTCTGTTCCTCTGGTCCAAATGCCTGTTTTTGTGCCTATTCCACACTGTTTTTGTGACTGTAGCTTCATAATGTAGTGTGAAGTCAGGGAGAGAGATGCCTCCAGCCTGTTCTTTCTGAGAATCCCTTTGGGTGTTCAGGGGCCTTTGTGTTTCCCCACAATGTTAGGCACATTTGTTTTGTTTCTGTGAGAAATGCCATTGGAGTTTTGACCAGGCTTGCTTTGCATTTGAACATTGCTTTGGGTAGAATGGACATTTTAATAACATTAATTGTTTGCATCCATGAGCACGGGATATCTTTCCGTTGTTTGTGTCTGTTCAGTTTCTTTTATCAATGTTTTACAGTTTTCAGTGTGCAGGTCTTTCACATCCTTGGTTAAATTTATTCCTAGTTATCTTTTTGGAAGCAATTGTGACTGAGATTGTTTTTTAAATTTCAGACAACTGATTTTTGTGTATTGATTTTGTATCCTGAAGCTTTGCTGAATTCATTTATTAGTTGTAACAGTTTTTTGGTGGTTTGATGTGGAAAACTAGAATTCAGATCTCCCACTGTTTCTACTACATCCAGGTCATCCACAGCACCCAAGACATAGTGGCTCCTAATATAATCTTCCCACCGTGCCTGTTAATAATGCATGGACTTCTACAAGGACGATGAGCGTCACCACTTTAGGTGAATCATATCTGGTTAAGGCTTGGCCTCTATAATGAAGTTTGATGTCTTCTCTGCTTTTTTTGGGGCATTGTTTTGACATGGTTCTTTTGAAAAGTAATTTATTTCCCAGTAATTTCAAGTGTATAAAAAAACTGTAAGTAGCAGTACAAAACACGCCACCTCACATCAACTGCTCCAGTGTGTTTTACGCAATACTGGGGTCCTCTCCCAGGGAACCAGCACATAAAGACCCAAAGATGAAATTTCATGGTTCCACCTCATAATCCTATCCACGGGCCCACTTCAACATTCACCATTTCCCCAACTCTATGGAAATGTCTTTTCCCATTCTGATCCAGTTTTCTTTTTCTGAAACCATTACTGAGACTTTCCCTCATTTTCAAAACATTGATGGATTTAAAACACACGAGATGAGTATGATCTGGGTGACCTTTTCTGCATGACCTCTTTGACTTAGAATGTTTTCAGTGTTCATCCATGCTCTAACATGTATCATCAGTGCTTCATTCATTTTTTTCATTGTGATGAAAAATAACATTTCCCGAGAGGTCCAGGGGGAAGATGGCAGAAGAGTAAGATGCGGAGATCGCCTTTCTCCCCACAGATACATCAGAAATTATCTACACGTGGAACAACTCCTACAGAACACCCACCGAACACTGGCAGAAGACCTCAGACCTCCCCAAAGGCAAGAAACTCCCCACGTACCTGGGGAGGGCAAAGAAAAAAGAATAAACAGAAGCAAAGGAATGGGGACGGGCCCTGCAGCAGTGGGAGGGAGCTGTGAAGCAGGAAAGGTTTCCACGCTAGGAGTCCCTTTGCAGGTGGAGATGGGGGGGGCGGAGGTGGGGGAAGCTTCAGAGCCGTGGAGGAGAGTGAAGTAACAGGGTGCGGAGGGCAAAGCGAAGAGAGGCCTGCACAGAGGATCGGGGCCAACCAGCACTCACCAGCCCGAGAGGCTTGTCTGCTCATCCACTGGGGTGGGCAGGGGCTGGGAGCTGAGGCTCGGGCTTCTGTCGGATCCCAGGGAGAGGACTGGGGTTGGCGGTGTGAACACAGCCTGAAGGGGTTAGTGCGCCATGGCTGGCTGGGAGGGAGTCTGGGAAAATATCTGGAGCTGCCAAAGAGACAAGAGACCTTTTCTTCCCTCTTTGCTTCCTGGTGCACGAGGAGAGGGGATTCAGAGCGCCACTTAAAGGAGCTCTGGAGACAGGCGTGAGTGGCGGCTATCAGCACGGACCCCAGAGACGGGCATGAGATGCTAAGGCTGCTGCTGCTGCCACCAAGAAGCCTGTGTGCAAGCACAGGTCACTGTCCACACCTCCCCTCCCGGGAGCCTGTGCAGCCCGCCACGGCCAGGGTCCCGGGATCCAGGGACAGCTTCCCCGGGAGAACGCACGGTGCGCCTCGGGCTGGTGTAACGTCATGCCAGCCTCTGCCGCCGCGGGCTCGCCCTGCATCTGTGCCCCTCCCTCCCCCGGCCTGAGGGAGCCAGAGCCCCCGAATCAGCTGCTCCTTTAACCCCATCCTGTCTGAGCGAAGAGCAGATGCCCTCTGGCGACCTACACGCAGAGGTGGGGCCACATCCAAAGCTGAACCCTGGGAGCTGTGCGAACAGAGAAGAGAAAGGGAAATCTCTCCCAGCAGCCTCAGGAGCAGCGGATTAAATCTCCACAATCAACGTGATGTACCTGTATCTGTGGAATACTTGAATAGACAACGGATCATCCCAAATTGAGGAGGTGGATTTTGGGAGCAAGATATATTATTTTTTCCACTTTTCATCTTTTTGTGAGTGTGTATGTGTGTGCTTCTGTGTGAGAGTTCGTCTGTATAGTTTTGCTTTCACCATTTGTCCTAGGGTTCTGTCCATCCATTTTTTTTGTTTTTTTTTTCTTTACTTAAAATTTTTTTTTCTTAATAATTATTTTTTATTTTAAATAAATTTATTATATTTTATCTTACTTTCTTTTCTTTTCTTTCTTTCTTTCTTTCTTTCTTTCTTTCCTTCTTTCTTTCTTTCTTTCTTTCCTTCTTTCTTTCTTTCTTTCTTTCTTTCTTTCTTTCTTTCTTTCTTTCTTTCTTTCTTTCTTTCTTTCTTTCTTTCTTTCTTTCTTTCTTTCATTCTCTCTTTCTACTTTTTCTCCCTTTTATTCTGAGCCGTGTGGATGGCTCTTGGTACTCTTGGTGCTGCAGCCAGGATTCAGTTTTGTGCCTCTGACGTGGGAGAGCCAACGTCATGACACTGGTCCACAAGAGACCTCCCAGCTCCACGTAATATCAAATGGCAAAAATCTCCCAGAGATCTCCATCTCAACACCAACACCCAGCTTCACTCAACGACCAGAAAGCTACAGTGCTGGACAGCCTATGCCAAACAACTAGCAAGACAGGAACACAACCTCACCCATTAGCAGAGAGGTTGCCTAAAATCATAATAAGGCCACAGACACCCCAAAACACACCACCAGACGTGGACCTGCCCACCAGAAAGACAAGATCCAGCCTCATCCACCAGAACACAGGCACTAGTCCCCTCCACCAGGAAGCCTACACAACCTACTGAACAAACTTTAGCCACTGGGACAGACACCAAAAACAACGGGAACTATGAACCTGCAGCCTGTAAAAAGAAGACCCCAAACACAATCATAGTAGGGGACTTTAACACTCCACTTCCACCAATGGACAGATCATCCAAAATGAAAATAAATAAGGAAACACAAGTTTTAAATGATACATTAAACAAGATGGACTTAATTGATATTTATAGGACATTCCATACACAAACAACAGCATACACATTCTTCTCAAGTGCTCATGGAACATTCTCCAGGATAGATCATATCTTGAGTCACAAATCAAGCCTTGGTAAATTTAAGAAATTTGAAATCGTATCAAGTATCTTTTCCGACCACAATGCTATGAGACTAGATATCAATTACAAGAAAAGATCCGTAAAAAACACAAACACATGGAGGCTAAACAGTACACTACTTAATAACAAAGTGATCACTGAAGAAATCAAAGAGGAAATCAAAAAATACCTAGAAACAAATGACAATGGAGACACGACGACCCAAAACCTATGGGATGCAGCAAAAGCAGTTCTAAGAGGGAAGTTTATAGCAATACAATCCTACCTTAAGAAACAGGAAACATCTTGAATAAACAACCTAACCTTGCACCTAAAGCAATTAGAGAAAGAAGAACAAAAAAACCCCCAGAGTTAGCAGAAGGAAAGATATCATAAAGATAAGATCAGAAATAAATGAAAAAGAAATGAAGGAAATGATAGCAAAGATCAATAAAACTAAAAGCTGGTTCTTTGAGAAGATAAACAAAATTGATAAACCATTAGCCAGACTCATCAAGAAAAAAAGGGAGAACACTCAAATCAATAGAATTAGAAATGAAAAAGGAGAAGTAACAAATGACACTGCAGAAATACAAAAGATCATGAGAGATTACTACAAGCAACTCTATGCCAATAAAATGGACAACCTGGAAGAAATGCACAAATTCTTAGAAATGCACAACCTGCCGAGACTGAACCAGGAAGAAATAGAAAATATGAACAGACGAATCACAAGCACTGAAATTGAAACTGTGATTAAAAATCTTCCAACAAACAAAAGCCCAGGACCAGATGGCTTCACAGGCAAATTCTATCAAACATTTAGAGAAGAGCTAACACCTATCCTTCTCAAACTCTTCCAAAATATAGTGTTAGACCTGAATGGTCTCCGAGGGATCCCAGCTCGCCCAAGAACCGCCAAGAGTCGAGAGTCGCTGCAACACGCAAGAGGTTTATTAGGAGCCGGTGCACCGGGGTTCCTTGGTCCTCACGCAGGAGGCCGAAGAGGAACCCCCCCCAAGCGGAATCACATACATTTTATAGCTTTCATTTTTCATTATGCAAAGTGTGGATATATCAAGGGTTTTTTTCTCATTGGTTTGTTTGTTCCGGACCGGAGTGGGGACTTGGCTCTAGTTCCTTGATTGGTTGGCTGTCGGATGCCTACTTTACATTTACCGGAGTGGGGTCTTGGCTCTAGTTCCTTGATTGGTTAGCTGTCGGATGCCTACTTTACATTTTCGTGTTTTTGTGGTGGGGGGTTGAGTCACATGAGTTATGGTTGGCTGGGGCGACCTTTAAACTCTTTGGCTTAATCATTCTTATCACCCGCCATACTTGTTTGCTCGAGGTCTTATCCCCCGCCATACTTGTTTGCTCGCGGTTAGGGCATGTCTCAGACATGTCCTGTTTTCCTTTGTTGTTTGCTCGGAATGGTTTCTGCCCAGGGGGGACATTCCAGTATCTTATTGCCAGCCGAAAAAAGCTCAAAGCTCAAAAGTATCGATAGGGAAGTAGGGGTGTAAGTATAGTTAAGGCCCTACATTAGCAGAGGGAGGAACACTCCCAAACTCATTCTACGAGGCCACCATCACCCTGATACCAACACCAGACAAAGATGTCACAAAGAAAGAAAACTACAGGCCAATATTACTGATGAACATAGATGCAAAAATCCTCAAGAAAATACTAGCAAACAGAATCCAACAGCACATTAAAAGGATCATACACCATGATCAAGTGGGGTTTATTCCAGGAATGCAAGGATTCTTCAATATATGCAAATCAATCAACGTGATACACCATATTAACAAATTGAAGGAGAAAAACCATATGATCATCTCAATAGAGGCAGAGAAAACTTTCAACAAACTTCAACACCCATTTATGATAAAAACCCTGCAGGAAGTAGGCATAGAGGGAACTTTCCTCAACATAATGAAGGCCATATATGACAAACCCACAACCAACATCGTCCTCAATGGTGAAAAACTGTTGATTTTTGGTTTCACAAAGATATACACCCATGAGTGAAAGTGCCCTATGCTCTGTAGCTCTGTTTTTTAGATGTTTTAGGAAACACCATACACTTCTCCAGAGTGGCCGTTGGCAATTTACCTCCCACCCATCAGCGTAACAAGGCTCCCTTTTCTCCGTGGCTTGTCCTGCATTTCTGGTTTTTACACTTTTTAAGGATGGCCCTTTTGACCCATGCGACTTGTTTGTAGTGCTGATTTACATTGCCCGCTTGTTTGGTTGGCCAAAAAGGGCATATGCATTTTTTCCTGAGTACATTCAGGAAAAAATGCATATGCCCTTTTTGGCCAACTGCATCGTTTTCGAAGTTCTGTTGCTTTTCATGTGCTTTAAATGCGACTCCAACCTACCTCCTGAAAACTGTTTCCTGCAATTCTGCCTTGCTTTCAAATCCTCTTCGTTGCCTTACCTCAATATATTTTTGGATGATATTTATCATTTATAACCCTGCATGTTTGTGAATTGCAGTGCCCCTGAGCTCCATTTTTCAACTCGCCTTTTTGGCAGCTGGCCACAAAACCACAGGATTTCTTCAGGCCCTATTCTGGTTCCAGGGGACAGGCTGAGCCTTTGGTTAATTCTTCTTCCTGACTGGAAATTAGAGTGACATGTGCCTGTGCAAACACCTACAGCAACTAGGCAAGAAACACAAGAGAAGGAAAAGACCTACAATAAAGAACACAAAACAATTAAGAAAATGGGAATAGGAACATACATATTGATAATTACCTTAAATGTAAATGGATTAAATGCTCCAGTGCTCTCATTGGTCCCCCCCTTCCCTTTCACCCTCCGGACAAATTGCAAACTGTATGAAACCTGAGTGAACCCGAGCACGAGGAGATGAAAAATGAGGTGCGTTTTCAAAACCTTTCCCGATCACATGTTGTACCATCCTCTGGGTTCCCCATGAATGTTTTAGCTCTAAGAAGATTCCCTTGAACCTGGAGAGTTGGGACCCATGGAATGGGTAGCACGCAGTATTACTTTAAGGGCTCTGCATTTGTTCACCCAACCTCACCAATCCTCTCGGCCCGAAGAGTGTCCAGCATTATGTCTCATCCAGCTGTGGGTGTAGATGTCGTCAATCTTGGTTGCTTCACAGGCCCTGAGCAAAAGTTGTAAGAATTTTTCTCTCTCACTGTCTTTTTTAAAAAAATTTACTATTATATTGGTTACAGCTGATTTTCAATGGTCTGTTTCTTGCTGCTCTACATGCCCTTGATTCACGTACAGAGAGACATCAATAAATTCTTTTTCAGGTTCTAAGCAGTCATATAGAATTTTTTCTGGTGACTTGAGTGTGCTGAATGCAGTTCTTTGAGGTACCATGTAGGCCTTGTCGATTATCAATTTGGTATTTGGAACGGTATCTTTGCTAATTTCAACCTCCTGGATAATGCCTCACCCCTCCCCACCTTTCCCCTTTAGCATCCTTATGTGTGTTTTCTACATTTTTGACTATGTTTCTGTTTTGTAATTTATTTCATGTGTAGCCATTTTTGATTCCACCTTCAAGTGATATCTTAAGATATGTGTCCTTTTCTTTCTGACTTATGTCACTTAGAATGATCGTACGTAACTCCTCCTGAGTTGTTGCAACTGGCCTTATTTTATTGATTTCCTGGCTGAGTAATATTCCACTCTACGTAAGTACCACATCTCTTTTATCCATTTTTTCCTTCTAGGGACATTTAAGTTGTATCCAAGTCGAGGCTGTTCTAAACAGAGAGGCGGTAAACGTTGGGGTGCTTGTGTCCTGTCGATTTTTGTTTTTTCCAAGATATACACCCATGAGTGCAAGTGCCCTGTGCTCTGTAGCTCATTTTTTAAGATGTTTTAGTAAATGCAATACACTTCTACAGAGTGGCCGTTGGCAATTTACATTTCCACTATCAGCCTCACAGGGCTCCCTTCGCTCCTCGCCCTGTCCTGCATTTCTGGTGTTTACACTTTATGAGGATGGCTCTTCTGACTGATGCAAAGTGATACCTTTTGTAGTGTTGATTTGCAATGCCCACCTGTTTGGTTGGCTAAAAAGGGTGTATACCCTTTTCTTGAATATATTCAGAAAAAACGCATATGCCTTTTTTGGCCACCTGCACCATTGGCGATGTTCAGCCCCTTTCCTTGTGCTTTCATGGCGAGTCCTTTCTACCTCTTCAAATCCCTTTCCTGCCATTCTCCCTTGCTTACAATTCCTTTTCAGTGACTTACCTCAAGACATTTTTCAATGATAGATACTTTCAACTCTGCAGTTTCGTGAATTTTAGTGATCCTGAGTTCCATTTTTCAACTTGTGTTTTTGGGAACTGGCCACAAAACAGTGGGATTTCCTCAAGCCCTATTCTGTTTCCGTGGGCAATCTTAGCCTTTGGTCATTTCGTCTTCCTGATTGGAAATGAGAGTGACATGTGCCTGTCCGAACACCTAGGACTTTTCTCTCATTGTTTCTCATCCTTCCGCTTCATCCTCTGGACAGATTCCAAACTGTGCGCAACAGGAGGTTGAAGGTGCTGACATCCCCAAGTGGGGAGATTGTTAGGAAAGACGCTGGAGGGGTGAACCCAACTCCCTGGAGATGAGGAGATGAGATGCCTTTTCCAAACTCTTCCCGATCAAATGGTGTACCACCTTCTGGGTGTCAGAGTCATGTTTTAGCTGTAGGAAGGGTCCCGTGCATGGTAAGAGAACACCAGGGATGTTTCCAAATCAGTGTCTCCCTGAACCCTAAACTGGGGAATTTTACGCTATGGCTACACGTATGTTCATTAAGGGCCTTGGGCAGTAGGCAGAGTCCGAACTTAAGATGATTAAAGTCTTCAGGGTCAGAAGCGCTGACCATCGGCCTCCCTTAGGGTACATTGTATCTGTCATTGATAGATGATGTCAATAAAAATATCTATTCGTTTTCAGATTATTTCCGCTTCTAGGTATTACAAAATATTGAGTGTAGTTCCCTGTGCTGTACAGTAGTTCTGTGTTGATGATCTATTTATACATAGCAGTGTGTACGTGTTAATCCCAAACTGTTCATTTATCCCTCCCTGCACCTTTCCCCTTTGGTAATAATAAATTATAAGATTTTATGCTTCTCAGAAATGGGGGAGCTGAAAGAGAGGTATCATTTTCAATGGAAAAGCATTCAAAACTATATTGAAGCTTCAGTCAAGATTATTAGATGTACATCCTTGGAAAGAAATCACTTCATTTCTCTAATGTTAACCTGACAAATAAGACAAACCCCTTCACTGAACTTGCCTATACTAAAGTGATGGAAATATCAAATGGAAGTGTTGGAAACATCTTATTTTACCCGAGCCTTATACACGGCTCTAGGTTAATTACAGTTTGGCTCACACATCTGTTCATTGAAGTTACAATGTTCTCAATTTCTGTCACTGATCCTGCAGAGTGGGCCCCAACAAGGGTCCCCTGCCCCGTGTCATTGGAGCCAAGAGAACGAGACTGAGTTTGGTTCAGAAGCAAAGGAAACTTTAGATTCTGATCAGAGAACGGGGAGAGGTGAGAGCGTGCGCTCCCCCGAGGGCTGTGGGCGGGGCTGCTGTGTGGGGATCCCGGCAGCGTCAGCGGGACGGAAGGGGCGGAGTCTCGAGGGCCGGGTTGGCTGGAGCTCAGGCTCCATGTCGCGGAGTCTGCATGGGGCCCCGCGAGCTGAGGTGTCGGCCCAGCCATTTTGCACCAGGAAATAGGTTCTGAAGTGCCGGGTGTGGGACCTCTGCATGTGGAAACCTAGGGGCAAGTGAAATTAGACAAAGCACAAAGGAATAAACGTTAGACTTTACTTTATTGCCCGGATTCTATTTTTATCTCCCAGGATTTTTTCATGGGCTCTGCCGGTGACAAACCCCTCCTCTGCCTTTTGTCCCATTCCTCATTGTTGGGGCGCTGAGGGTGCAGACCCCGCTTCTGTAACTGCTTCGTGCTGAGTCGGGAGGCCTCATACCCGGGGGGAGGGGCAGAACTTCTCCCCAGCAGCCTCCAGGTGAGGTTGACTGTCCCCAGGGCTCTTCCCTCACTGCTCGTCCGCCTGAGCCCCAGCATTTGAAGTGTTATAGATTCTAATGACCTTTAAGGGTGCAGGAAAGAGATGCGCAGAGACGCTGGGGGGGCCGGTTTTACCCCGCCCACATTTGTTCGGCCACCTTAGGCAGACGGTTTCTGCCAGCCTAGATGCTCTGACCAGTAGTCTGCGCTTTCTTCAATCAGGCCCCTGAATTAACGTACAAACAGCACCAGGTGTCAGAACCCTGCCTGCTCAACTCCCACACAGTCCAGGGCCGGTGGTGATCCAGACCCATGACGGCCACTGAGTCAACGGCCTTTTCAAGTAGCCAGGAGTGCAGCCGGTCTCATCGGCCGCCGCCGTCACCGCGGTGTCTGTAGGCGTTTCTATGGTGACAGCGTTATTTAGGGTTCCCCCGCCAAGCTTATGAGCTCCGCTCTGGGTGCAGTAAGTCCTGCAAGCAGTAGTCTGCTCTTTTGGGGCACGCTCTTGTTGTTTTCTGAGAGAAGATCCACGTCAAGTGATGGTCACACGGGTCATCATGGGGACCCGTTGCCCCCAGTTGTCCCTCTGGAGGTTGGAGTTGGAGGGCTTCCTCACTCGAGGTCAGTGTGCCCACGGAGCGATGCCTGCAACTTCAGGGCATGGTGGGTGGTTAGGATCACCGTGTGCGGTCCTTTCCCCTTAGGAGGGAGTTGGCCTTGCGGGCTGCGGATTCCAGGTTTTTAGATACCCCCAGTATCTTGGCCGGATGGGGCGGCGGGCCAAGCCCTTGGTGACCGTACTTTCTCCTACCTGGAGGGCATTCTTGCATTGTTCCATTTCAAGAGGTCCCAGTTTTTGCACTAATACTCCAAGGGCGATTCACTTTCTACCCAGAATGTAAAGGTCAAAGGGTTTAGCTAAATTAGGGAGGTCCAGGGCAAGGGTCTGAATTAACTGCTCTTTCCATTCTTGAAAGACCGCTTCTGGATTCTATTCGAACGGATCATCATCTTTTCCTTTCAATGTTTCATATAGAGGCCCAGCTATTAGACTGTAGTTAGGGATCCAGATGCAGCAAACCCCGACCTCCCCAGGAACCCTTAAGCTGTCTTCTAGGTTTAGAAGGGGTAAGGCTGCAAATGACTTCTTCCCTTTCCTGGGATGGGCTTCTCCGACCTTCTGTGAGAATGAAGCCCAGGCAGGTCACCTTTGTCTGTGATATTTGAGCCTTTGTCTTGGACACCTTCTATCCTTTATTGGCTAGGTAGTTCAGAGGCCTCCTTAGTAGGGCTGGGGATCAGAATGTCGTCTGCATATTGAAGGAGGGTTCCCTTCTCCAGAGGTAGATCTTTGAGGTTTTAGTTAAGTTTCCCCAAAGGTGCTGCGGGAAGTTTTGAACCCTTGGGGGAGGACGGCCCAGCAGTACTGTCTTCCTTGTATGTTGAGTCCTGCCAGTCACAAGCCAAAATTTCTGTGACCTCTGGGACTAATGGAATACAGAAGAAAGCATCATGTAAGTCTCATACAGAATACTATGTCCTGGGGGATGGTACAATGACCAGCAGGGTGTAGGAATTAGGAACTATTGGATGCATATCCTCAGTGGCTTCACTGACTGTCCCGACATCTTTACCAGTTCCCCAGTAGCCCACGGGGCTCTCGTGGTCAGGCCCCTCGCAGGATATACAGCTCACCTGGGCAGGTACCCAGCGGCCCACGGGGCTCTCGTGGTCAGGCCCCTCCTTGGATACGGAACACCCTTGTGCAGGTACCACGGCAGGGCTGGGCACACAGGAACCGTGCGCATAGCCCTCATTGCAGAGCACCCCCATCTCACCTGTCACTCAGAGCTGACACAGAGCACCTCAGAGCAGGACCTGAACTAACAAACAGCAGCTCCGGGACAGGTCTGTGACCCTGGGCGTTACTCTGTGTGGCCTCCCTCCACCTGGTCTTCCAGAGACTTCCACTGCAGCCGGGGCACCAGGCCTCTGTCTCCACCCACCACCCCTCCTCTCCCTGACTCCTGGGTTCCTCTCATTAGGAGAGGGTCTTCTTGAAGTTGTCTCCCACTCGTGGGCCAGATAAAATGATTAGAAAACAAGCCAGGGTTGCAGCCCCTTGTCTATCCTGACCCTCAGGACATACACATTTTCCTTGGAACCGACCGGTGCAGCAAGGTCCATTTTATGCAACTGTGAGCCCCTGAGGGGCAAGGAGTGGCTGACCTGGGCAGTCTGACCCGGTCGGCCAGCCCTCCCCAGGTGTGCCTGGGCTGAGGTCAATATAAACACTGCTCCAGGCAGCAAGAGCCTCTGCAGCTGTGCCTGACGCCATATTCTCTGCCCCATCGGCAGTCTCGGGGCTGGGCTGGTGGGAGGGAGTAGGGCCCACGGCTCTGTGCGTGGCCCGGTGCGAGTGGGGCTCTGCTGGACTTTCTGCAGGAGTTGCCGGGCTGCCACCTGCTAAAGAAGAGGATGTGTCACCCATACCTGCCGCTGGAATTTCTCCCCGGGCAGAGGTGAGGACGGAGAAAAGCGGTGGGGGCCGGGACAGGAGGGGTACATTGGGCAGGGAGATGGAAAGCTTCCAGAAGAGCGCCCGGGGCCAGGACCATGCTGGCTGGCCTGCAGGCCCCAAGTCGGCCTCCGTGCTGGTGTGGCTCCATGGCCCTTCCTCTAGGCTTTCAAGTCCTTGCACACATTCAGGTGTTTTAGCTGGGAAGGGTGGGAACAGTTCAGCAGCAGCTGGCCTGGGGGTCAGCTCACGTTTACTCAGGGACGCCTCGGCACGGTCCCCCAGCTTTGCAATGAGGACGTTCCTTGCGGGGGGGCTGCTGGCTGCATGAGAGACGATTCCCCACCTCTGACCAACTTCAGAATTGTTTACCACTGGAGCAAGTGTCCTGATAGGGTTTTCCTCTGTATGACCGGTGGGTTCTGTTTTTTCTCTTTTTTCTTTTTTGGCTCAAAGTAGGTTTTATTCCTCTTCTTGTATTTATAGATATAAGCATGGAAGTAATTCATTCATATAAATATGTCTATGGGAAGGAAAGAACATTTTTTCTGTCTTAAAAAATATTTATTTTTTTAATTTTTAAATTAAATTTTATTATTTTATACAACAGGTTCTTATTGGTTATCTATTTTATACATGTAAGTGTGTACTTGTCACTCCCAGTTTCCCAATTCATCCCACCCCCTCCCACACAGCTTCCCCCCACCACCCAGCTTTCCCCCCTTGGTGTCCATACACTTGTTCTCTACATTTGTGTCTCTATTTCTGCCTTGTAAACCTGTTCACCTGTACCATTTTTCTAGGTTCCACACGTATGCGTTAATATATGATATTTGTTTTTCTCTTTCTGACTTACTTCACTCTGTATGACAGTCTCTAGACCCAACCACGTCTCTACAAATGACCCAATTTCATTCCTTTATATGGCTGAGCAATATTCTATTTTATATATGTACCACATCTTTATCCATTCATCTGTCTATGGGCATTTAGGTTGCTTCCATGACCTGGCTATTGCAAATACTGCTGCAGTGAACATTGTGGTGAATGTGTCTTTTTGAATTATGGTTTTCTCTGGGTATGTGCCCAGTAGTGGGATTGCTGGGTCATATGGTAATTCTATTTTTAGTTTTTTAAGGAAACTCCATACTGTTCTCCACAGTGACTGTATCAATTTACATTCCCACAAATAGTGCAAGAGGGTTCCCTTTTCTCTGCACCCTTTCCAGCATTTGTTGTTTGTAGATTTTCTGCTGATGCCCATTCTAACTGGTATGAGGTGATACCTCACTGTAGTTTTGATTTGCATTTCTCTAATAATTAGTGACGTTGAGCAGCTTTTCATGTGCTTCTTGGCCATCTGTATGTCTTCTTGGGAGAAATGTCTATTTAGGTCTTCTGCCCATTTTTGGATTGGGTTGTTTTACTGTTTTCTTATGCAGGTTATGACACAATGTTGAGTAGTCTTCTCTTGGTATTCTGTAGGTCTTTAGTGATCATATATTTCACATGTGTTTGTATATCTCTGTTAACTCCAATATCCTAATGTATCCAATCCTCACACCTTTCCATTTGGTGAACCATAAGTTTGTTTAATGAATCTGTGATTGCCTTTCTCTGTGGAAATATCTTCATTGGTATCAATTTTTAGCTAACATCTATAAGTGATATAATAGGATATGTGTCTTTTGCTGTCTGACTTAGTACAATTTGCCTGATTACCTCTAGAATCATCTATGGTGCTGCAAATGACATTGTTTCATTTTTTTCCTTGGCTAATATTCCTTCTGTACATGTACCAGTTCTTCTTTGTCCACTAACCTCTTGATGGACTTTTTGGTTGCCTCCATGTCTTGGCTATTGTAATACTGCTGCAATGCACATTTGCCTGCCTATGTCTTTCCTGTTCTGTCTTATTATATTATAGGCCCAGGAGAGGACCTCCAGTATCATATGCTAGCTCAGGGTTTACCTTTTAAAGGCACCACCATTCTGTTCTCATTAGTGGCTCTTTCCAGGTTACATCCCACTTAAAATTGAGGGTGTGCCCTTCTCCACAACACCTTCAGCATTTATTGTTTGTTGTTTTCTTGCTGATGGATATTCTGACTGGTGTGAGCTGATACCTCTTTGTGGTTGAATTTGCATGTGACTCATAATCCGTTGAAACTGAGCTTTCAGGCATGTCCTTTTTATTTTTGAAACTGTGATTACAGCTTAATTCCTCAGAGTGTTTTCTTAAAGTATGTGTCATATTTTGAAATTTTTTGGCCATTCCCTTCCACAAGACATTTTGAGGGCAGGTTTTGCTTAGAGCCCTGCAGTACTTGTTCACATGAAGTGACCATTCGCACAGGCTTTAAAGGTGCTTTTGCAGGTATTGGCCAGAGTGCAGCAGCCTTTCTTCGTTCGCCACGCTGGTACTAGGGAAACAGACCTTCTGGCAAGTGGTGTTCCTCGCTAATAAATTAGAGTGGAATGTGCCCAGATAAACCCACAAAAGCTGATGTCTCCTTACTTTTGTTTGTTTTTTCAATTTAATTTATATTTTTAATGGAGTAAATTCCATTGTGTACATGGACCACTTCTCCTTTCTGCCTTCCTCTGTTGATGGACATTGTCATTGCTTCCAAGTGTTGGCTATGGTAAACATTGCTGGATTGCAGGATTGCCAGCCTGTGACTTTTTGATTCTCATTTTCTCAGGTGATAGGCCCAGCAGGGGGTATGCTTCATTGACTAGTAGCTCAATGTTTACTTTTGCAAAGCACGTCCATTATGTTCTCATTAGTGGCTCTTACCATGTCCCCTGAGAACCAAGGGTACGCATTTCTCCACAATCCCTTCAGCATTTATTTTTTGCAGCATTTTTTGCTAATGGTCATTCTGACTGCTGTGACCTGATAGGTTTTTGTAATTTGGCTTTACATGTATTTAAAAATTCCTAAAATTCATCATTTTCCACGACTTTTTCTTTTCTGTTAAAAAGAGAAAAGAAAAAAGTGTGAGTACAATATACCTCTTGAAATTGTCTTCTTGGAAGGTTGCCCTCTTTTGAATTTTTGGTCGATATTCGACCCCAGGATTTTTTTTGAAGGGCAGGTGTAATTTACAGTCCTGCAGTTTTGGTGAATATTTAGTGACCATTAGCACTGGGTTTAAAGCTCCTTTTGTGGGAAACGGCCACAAGGAGGCAGCATTTCGCCATTCCCAAATCTGGGTACTAGGGCAGCAGAGCCTTTCCGGAAGTCGTGTTCCTAGGTTGAAAGTTAGAATGGAATGTGCCAGGAGAAACACCCATAAGTTTATGTCTCATTACTTCTTCTTGGTTCTTTAAATTTTTTTATTCGGTGTAATAATTAGAATATTTTTTGTCCAGGTGTACACAATCTGGTTCATTTGTACAATATATATGTCTATTCATGTACAGATCCTCTTCCCATGTAAAATATTACAGTGTTCCATAGACCTCCCTTGCTATATGGCTGGTCTTTTTGATATATGTGTATAATATGTATTTGTATACGTATGGTAAAGCTAATCTTAATTTATCCATTCCGCCCACCTTTCCTTTTAGATAAGCATAGTTTATTTCTAAGTCTGTGACAGTCTTTCTCTGTGGAAATATGTTCATTTGTGTTAGTTATTAGATAACGCTTATAAGTGATATCATAAGATATATGCCTTTTGCTTTCTGACTTACCTCATGTTCTGTGATTATCTCAAAGCTCATCTATGGTGCCTCAAATAGCAGTATTTCATTGTTTTCCATGGCTAATATTCCATAGTGTACATGGACCACTTGTTCTTTATGCATTCATCTGTTGATGGACATTTTTGTTGCTTCACTATATTGGCTATCGTGAATAAGGCTGCAATGCAGCTTTTGCAGCCCGGGTCTTCTCGTCTGGTCTTCTCAGGTGAGAGGCCCAACGGTGTGACTGCTGGATTGAATGGTACCTCAACTTTTACTTTTAAACGCAGCTCCTTTCTGTTCTCATTATTGGCTGTTACCACTTTACATCTCCCCAGCAGCTAGAGTGTACACAGTTCTCTAAAACCCCTTCAGCATTTATTGCTTGTAGACTTTTAGCTGATGGTAGTTGCCTTGTGTGAGTTGAAACCTTTTTGTAGATTAGATTTGCATGAGTCTAATAATTCCGGATGTTGAGCTTTTACCCATTTTCCTTTTTTAAAGAGAGTGAGTCAAACTTACCTCTTCATACTATCTTCCTGAAAAATTAGCAAGTTTTGAATATTTTTGTACATTCCGTACCTCAGCACAATTTTTTAGGGCACTTGTGCTTTTCAGACGTGAGTCCTTGTGAATGTGAGTGACCATTAGCTGTGGGTTTAAAGCCGCTCTTGCGGGAAACGGCCACAAGGCGGCAGCATTTCTCCATTTCCAATCTGCGTTTTGGGGCAACAGAGGCTTCCTGGAAATCCTGTTCGTAGGCTGAAAATTTGAGTGGAATGTGCCAGGGCACACTCCGAACAGCTTATATCTCCTTACTTCTTGTTTGTATTTTAAAATTAATTTTTAATAATTATCAGAGCAAATTTGATAAAAATATTTTGTTTCCTCTAGATGTACAGAATCTGGTTCATTATATCAATGTATCTGTCTATTCATCTTTTGATCCTTTCCCGTGTAGGTTATTATAGAGTGTTGAGTAGACCTCTCTTGGTATTCCATAGGTATTTTGTGATTATATATTTCATATGTGTTAGTACATGTCTGTTAACCCCCATATCCTATTTCATCCATTCCTTACACCTGTCCATTTGGTTAAACATAAATTTTATTTCTTAGTCCATGCTTTTCCTTCTGTTGTAAATAAATTCATGGGTATCGATTTATAGGTAACACCTAGAATTGATGTCATAGGATATCTGTCTTTCAGTTTCTTTCTTATGTCAGGTTGGGTGATTATCTCTAGGTCCTTATTGGTGGTGCAAACGGTACTGTTTCATTGTTTTCCATGGCTAATATTCCATTCTGTACATGGACTACTTCTTGTTTGTGCATTTTTCTGTTGATGGACATTTTGGTTTCTGCCAAGTCTTGGCTATGATAAGTGTTCCTGCAGTGCAGGACTGCCAGCCTGTATCTTTTTCATTCTGGTCTGCTCATGTGATAGGTGCATCAGAGGACCTACCAGATCACATGGTAGCTCAATTTTTAACTTTAATCTCGCTGCCATTCTCTTCTCACTACTGGCTGTTGCCAGTTTATCTCCCCCCAGCAGCTACAGGGTACACAGTTCTCTAAAACCCTTTCAGCATTCATTCTTGATGATCATTCTGACGGCTGTGAAGTGAACGTTTCTGTCGACTGGATTTGCATGGCTTTATTAATTGCTGATGTTGAGCATTTTTCCATTCCCCTTTTCTTTTTAAAGAAAAAAAAGCAAGAAAAGACAAAATGTGCATAAAATATGCCTCTTCAAATTGTCTTCTTGAAATGTTGACATCTTTTGAATTTTGTGGTCGCTTTACCACCCCAGGATTTTTGTTGATGGCAGGTGTTATTTACAGGCCTGCAATTATTTTGAATTTTAAGTGACCATTAGCGCTGGGTTTAAAGCTGCTGTTGTATAAAACAGCTAGAAGGCGGCAGCATTTCTCCTTACCATATCTGGTTACTAGGGCAACAGAGCCTTAATGGAAGTTGTGTTGTAGGTTGTAAATTAATACGTAATGTGCCAGGAAAAGCCCCTTAAGATTATGTCTCATTACTTCTTATTCTTTTTTTAATTTAATTTTTATTTTCTATCACAGCAAATTAGATTACAACATTTTCGTTGTTCTAGGTGTGAAAGATGTGGTTCTTTTACACATATACATATATCTATTCTTCTTTGTATCCTTTTCTCATGTAGGTTATAACACAATGTTGAGTACTCTTCTCTTGGTATTCCGTAGGTCTTTGGTGATTATGTATTTCACATGTGTTTGTATATATCTCTTAACCCCAATTTCCTAAAGTATCCAATCCTCACACCTTTCCATTTGGTGAACCATAAGTTTTTAAATAAATCTGTGATTGCCTTTCTCTGTGGAAATATCTTCATTGGTATCAATTTTTAGGGAACACCTATAAGTGATATCGTAGGATATGTATCTTTCGCTTTGTGACTTACTGCAAGTGGCGTGATTAAGTCTAGACTCGCCCGTGGTGCTGCTAATGGCATTGTTTCATGTTTTTCCTTGGCTAATATTCCATCTGTACAGGTCCCTGTTCTTGTCTGTCCGCTCATCTGTTGATGGGCTTTTTGGTTGCTTCCATGTCTTGGCTATTGTAATGCGGCTGCCATGCAGACTTGCCTGCCTGTGTCTTTCCAATTCTGCCTTCTTAGGTTACAGGCCCTGGGGTGGGCCTGCTGGATCATATCGTAACTCAGCGTTTACCTGGTAAAGGCACCTCCATTCTGTTCTCATTAGTGCCTCTTACCAGGTTAAGTCCCACCTAACGTCGAGGGTATGCACTTCTCCACAAGCCCTTCAGCATTAATTGTTGGTAGTTCTGTTGCTGATGGTTCTTCTGACTGGTGTGAGCCGATACCTCTGTGGTTGGATTTGCATGCGTCTCATAAAGCCTTGAAATTGAGCTTTCAGGGATGTCCTTTTTTCTTCAAACTGTGTGTGTAGCTTACCGCATCACATTCTTTTCTTGAACTATGTGCCGCCTTTTGAAATATTTTGGCCACTACCTCCCTCAAGACATTTTGAGGGCAGGTTTCATTGACAGCCCTCCAGGACTTGTGCACATGAAGTGACCATTAGCACGGGTTTTCAAGCTGCTGTTGCAGGTAACGGCCAGAGGGCTGCAGCATTTCTGCGTTTCCCACTCTGGTAACTAGTGAAACAGACCTTCCTGCCAGTGGTGTTCCTCGGTTATCAATGACGGTGGGATGTGTCTGGAGAAACCCCCCAAAGCTGATGTCTCGTTACTTATAACTGTTTTTAAAATGGAATTTCTACTTTTCACTGGAGTACTCTTCCATTGTGTCCATGGACCACTTCTCCTTTCTGCCTTCCTCTGTTGCTGGACATTTTCATTGCTTCCAAGTGTTGGCTATGGTAAACATTGCTGGATCGCAGGATTGCCAGCCCGTGTCTTTTTTTTTTTTTTTTTTTTTTTTTTTTTTTTTTTTTTTGTGGTATGCGGGCCTCACTGTTGTGACCTCTCCCGTTGTGGAGCACAGGCTCCGGACGCTCAGGCTCAGCGGCCATGGCTCACGGGCCCAGCCGCTCCGCGGCATGTGGGATCTTCCCAGACTGGGGCACGAACCCGTGTCCCCTGCATCGGCAGGCGGATTCTCAACCACTGCGCCACCAGGGAAGCCCAGCCCGTGTCTTTTTGATTCTCATCCTCTCAGGTGATAGACCCAGCAGTGGGTATGCTTGATTGAACGGTCGCTCAGTGTTTACCCTTTCCCGGCAACTGCACTGTGTTTTCCTTAGTGGCTCTTACCACGTCCCACTTAGAACCGAGGGTACGCATTTCTTCCCCACCCCTTCAGCATTTCTTGTTTGCAGAATTTTGGCTGATGGCCATTCTGAGTGGTGTGACCTGATAGGTTTTTGTAACGTGTATTTGCATGTCTTTAAAAATTCCTAATGTTCAGCATTTTTCCACGCCTTTTTTTATTCTGTTAAACAAAAACAGAAAAAAAAAAAACTGTGAATGCAATAAACCTCTTG